>NW_026262701.1:31543277-32793277 GCF_021869535.1 Mytilus californianus
GTTATTGGCAAGGTCACGAAAAGATGTATTTTAAAGCATATTCATAATTACTTACTTGCTAACAAGATTTTTACACCCTACGATTCAGATTTTACATCAGGAGACTCAGCCATTAATCAATTGCTTGATATTACAAATGAGTTTGGGAAAGCATCAGATGACAGGACAAATTAGAGTAATTGAGTCTAAAGATGTTCAACTTAATTGATAGTTAAACAGTACTCAGACTGATATGTACAATTAACAGTTACCAAATTGCAATGGAAACGGACCGATTAAATGGCAGTACATCATTTAATTATTTGTTCATTATGAATTTGTTAGCATTAAAATAACACCAAATGATAGTTTTACAAACTTAGGGGGTAAATTCATATTTTTGAATCCAACTTTTCGAAATAACGATTTCTTATTTAATAAATGAGGCAATCAAAACCCTATACAGACCTCATTTATAACTGACCAATGAATGTTCTGCATAACAACGTCTTGTTATATATATTTAATGTTTTTAATCTGTCAGTAATCATGAAATAGATTCGTAAAGACCAGATCTTAGAAAATAGTAAGTAAATTCTTCCGACAATTAACTTTTTAAACTGTTTGTTTCAGAATTTCTAATCGAACAGACCTAGATGTATAAGGCCCTTCACAATATTCATCCGGTAAATGTAAATTTTGTTTTTGATTCTGTAATTTGCCAACACTACGTTACATGCGAATGCAAAATAATTAGTGTTGTCTGTTCAGTCCAATTAATTAATAGATCTTGCTTTTTTTGTTTTTTTTTCTTAATAAAAACTATGCATGCAAACTTCATTGAATAAAATCGTATTAAAAACCTAATTGTAACATATATAGCATCAACAAGGTTTCACTAGTCAGATCAAAACGTGTTGAGTTGAGATATTTTCGCAAGTTCAATATATTATATGAAACCAAACTCTTTTATGCTAGTCGTCCGTTATTCCCTTTTCTTGTCTAAATGAAGCAAAAACACCTGAAAAAAACTTTACCTTTCTTAGTTTTATCCTTGCCTGACAAAAAATCGTATGTTATAAATCGTATTAAAACATTAGATAAGAAGCATAGTAAAAAGTATTTAAAATTTTGTTATAAGCAGTCAGTAATGTAATAAATTGAAGAAAAAAAAACAAAAAAAAAACATAAAAATTTAAATGGAAATTGTACATTATAGCATTTTACAAGATTTTGTCTTTGGGTGCTAGGTACATGGAACAATTTATAAAGTTGATTGATTTTTGTTTACTTTGAGTCCAGTGGCAAATATTTCATGCATGTTCATCACTATAACAAATAGATTTAAATACAATGGGTAGGTCGTGCAATAGGAGGTCAACAGTGAGGTTGGACGTGAAACTTTAAAATGCCACTGGAAAATGAGGGTATATTGAATAAGGACAAAAATTTAGACTTGCAACAGCTGGCCACATTCGGACCACTCAAATAATTGGTGCAAGAGTTTTTAATTTGCCGAGAGCGTTGATCCATGAAATCTTCTCTGAAGTCGATCATCGATGTTTACGTGTAGTTTGAAATATCATTTCACGCATCCAATTTAGGTTAGATACTTTTAGCTCGCTTTAGTAACTGTGAGAATTCTGTGAAACTGTTTTGTTTATTGTACTTGATTTTTTTTTGGTATGATATTCTGTACTACTACTCTCCTGGTTGGTCTCGTGTGAGGGTGTTCGCCTCGAGAGCGGGAGGTCGTTTGTTCGAATCCTGACCGGGCCAAACAAAGACGTTAAAATTGGTATTTGGTATTTCAACGCTAAACACCTGGCATCATAGAGTAAGAGCACAGACTGGTCGGCTCAGAGTCGGAAATGTGTCCGGGTTGGGTGACTTTTCTTACTGCGAACTAAAATCATGTAAAATTACACGTTAAAAAAAACCGACTCAGCGTGTAGTAAAAAGCGGGGTTAATACTCATATCATATTAACATGTTATCGTCCTGAATATTAATTTTATTTGCCGCTGGTCGTCATCCATTATCATCATTAATTTACCGTTAAATTATACAAGTGAAGTGTTTTACTTCTACTGGTTTATAGTACAACTTCTTAAATTTTCACCGATCAAAATTAAAATTGGGCAGGTGAAATTTTTCAACCAAACACTTCTTGTGATTGTTGGGATACCAAGACGGTAAATAATATTAAATCAAATGTGCCTTTTGTGATATATAATATTTGACGGTAAATATTATTGAATTAACTCCGTATTACTATTATTTAGTCATGGAGCGGTTTTGATCTTTTTATTCTGTATACGCATCTTTCTATAAAAACTGAATGTTGAATCTTAATGTTTTGATTTGTCTGTGTCTTTGGGTTGCTGTCGCATTAATGTTTACCTTTATATCCTTTTATTCAAAACAAAATGATTCACTTGGGTATAGAGATATTGACATGTCTGGACCTCTCCCGTCCCACAGCATACCCTTGCCTTGGGTGCGTTCGTTTGGCTTATCGGATATATAAATGCGCAGCTTTGTCTGATCGAAATAGGAATGTATTTCCGATGACTGGTGTAGTGGGAATTTCACGCTATCTATACGTTAAAAAAATTAGAGGGAAATACGATCTACGCACGAGTTGAATGATTGAAATGTGTAAACAAGAAAGATTGGCTAAATCTTTTCAATTAAGTTGCATGGCTGATTTTAATACATTTTTGCCACTTTTGCCAGGACAATTGTAGATGAAAAACATTTAATAAAACCGATTAGCAAGACAATATCTAAAAAAAAAAAATGAAACGCTCAAAATAAGTTGAATCCTTTATAAATTAATGTCAACATTTGTTTTATCCATTTTTGCTTTTATGTCAACTATTATACCAGTCTGAGATATAAATAAACTTTAAAGAGCAAATGTTGTCACCTAGACGAGACAGTCGTCATTGTACGCTTCAATATAAGAGTTATTGCCTCTCAATGAAGATTGTTTTTCTGTTCTGATCCCCTCTCCTATTAGTTTTGCTGGAAAGGATACAATGTAACACCTGATGTGTACTACGACAACGTTTTTTAATGTTAAAAAAAAAAGATAAAATGCAAAGAGAAAAATGATGGAAGAAATGCTAAGATTTACGTTTAAAAATGCAAATGTAAATAAAATTGAAATATATAAAATTAGGAAAACTGTTAGAGACAATTATCAACTGAAGACAAATGATTATACATCACTAAATGAAGCTGATAAATCAATTGCTCCATTAATGTACAGTGGCAAATATGTCATGCATATTCACGACGAGTGGATCAACCTGGAGCAAATGATTACAATTTTAGAGTGGCACTTTTTACAAAAAGGCAGAGCGTTCGATTGAGGTAAACGTATGCCGTAATAGAATACAGTTGAACCATGGTCGAAGTCGTAAGTTAAGCTATTAGCCCTCCTTCCCTTTTTTTTCCACGGTAGACGAATGTCAAAAACAAAACGTCATGAATTTACAATCAATAACGGCCACTATAAATAAATGAGATATATGAACTTTTTTATAAATAAATTCCTATTGCAGCCAACATCTCCCGGTTCGAGACAGGTTAGTATTTCCACTAAAATACCGTTTGATTATTGACCGGAGATATTAAGGCAACCAAAAGGACGTTGAATCAAAAAAATTCTAAAATTGTAAATTATGGTATTTTGCTGGGTGTTTTCCCGATCCTATTTCGGACCCCCTGATTTTAAGAGGGCGTATTTAATTAGTCATGCCCGATTAACTTTTAGTAAATTGAACCTCAGCTTAAAGACCTACACCGGGTAAATAAGTTCGAGGTACAATAAGTAGACAATAGAAAACCTTTGTGAAATGAGATCGTCCAAGGTCTCTTAGATAATTATTTTGCGTTGAATAACAATAAAAAATGCACGAGCAGGTTTGTAAGAGATTATATCCTCTGAGTGCGGCGACACAAAGGCTAGTTTACTCCAGGGGTCGATCCTGAGACCTCTTTTATTTTTAATATTTATCAATGATATCATTTCTGACATACAGTCCATTATTTAGTTGTTTGATAATGATAAGAGTTTATGCTTGAAAGTAGATGGCCCCGAGAATCGACAAACAACTTGAATAGTAATCTAGCAAAAACCCATAGATAGTTTTCAAATTGGCTAGTGACCTTTAACCCCCAGAAAAGCGAGACCATGACAATTTCGCTGGAAACTTAATAAACCTGATCATGTAAAACTTAACATGGACAACGTAACTGTAACTGAGGTATCCACTCATACACACATTGGATTACACATTAGACAGATTATATCTCGAAACAGGTTGGGAAAAGCTAAAATATAAATAAATAATATTTATTCGAAGTATTATTTACATGCAATTTGTACGCTCATGCAATCTTCCCCCTGACGGTGCTTATTTAGTACTTCAGTAGGAACTTTTAAGAGTTGCGTCCAGTTTCGAATGAATAATAAACCCCATATTACTATCACGTTGGTAAGCGATTTAGTCAAATTTATCACTCAAGACTTCGTATGCAATGCAGTTCTCTAAATCATCATCTTTTTATCAAAGATATTTTGGTTTCACCACTTTGCTTATGTGGTGCTATAGAAAACACAGCGAAATACTTGTTGCATTGCCCCCGATTTCACATCATGCGTGAATAGCATTTATATTATCAGAATCAAACGTTTTTGTAAGACGTAATTTTGCTATACAGTTCAACGGAACTCAGCTATGAACAAAACATCAAAAAAATGTTTGCAGTTCAAACATTCATACTCAGTAAAACAGATTTGCCATATGATTACAAACATCTTATTCAACAGGTCTACAGTGAATATTTATATCTAAAATACTTGCAATTCACTATTGTATTTCTTATATATCGGATTTGTTTTCTTCTACTTGTGTTCACAACATTATTAGATGTTTTGTTTAGTGTAACATTATTTAATTTCTATACATTCTACTTTTTTAGTATTACACATGTGAAATGTTTTTATTTGTATTAAGAAACGAATTGATATAAGTTAACAGCTTATTTCTGGATCCTATTAATTAATCAATTGTATTAATATGTTGATGCCAAATTGTATTTATTATTTAACTTGAATTAAAATAATAAAATATGTTTACATTAGAATAAGATTTCACGGAAGAATAATTTATTGTTAACAAAATTTTAATGTGGACAACCGAGAGGCCAAATAAGGAAAACATACATGTAACAGTGTAAAACGTGGAAATGACAAAACAAAATAATATGAGAAGCTACAACAGGTATACGTAATGTATTGCAGTCGATCACATTAAAAATTTGAAAGGAATTTAAATAGTTTTATAAACAAATTACCCCTTCCGTACCTCATCAACTTATATTAGAAATATTTATCGATTTATTTACAATACTCTTAAAAGTGTAATTAAATGGACTTACAAATTGATTTTCACAAATGTGTATCACGAAAATAAAATGATATCAAGACGAATACTGAAATGGAATTAGAGTGTATAAATTTATTATTACTTTTCGTACTTGTTAACTTGTGTTTCGAGAAGGTCTAAGTATAGATCATCGCTATTGACGTTAGTGGACATTCTTGCATAATTAATAAGCTCTTGTCTTAATACCGTTGACAATAGTGTTTTTGCTATTAATTATTTTTATAGATATCTATAAAATTACCTCATTTTCTTAATTTCATTTTCATGAATTTCGTAGATACATGTACTGTCTCTTTAACATTTGGGAATTTGGGAAACGATTAGGTCATGGTTGGATACTAGGCTTAGTGTTAAGCCTAGGTTTAAGCGAAAGCGCGGAAGCTAAAAATGTGCTCACGATCATCGCTTTTAAAATCTTATAAAATTAAAAAAGAAGAATTCAATTTGTATAATTACATTTATATGCTACAACTATGAAATTACGAGTTAAATCAAGATTTCGGTTTTTTTTCTATGCATTGTAGTGAAGATGTCATGTGCAGCACGTGCAATCATGAAGTTGAATTGCATTGAAAAATACAATTTGATTTAGGAATGCCACGCTATTTCTTTAATCCAATCAAAATAACGGATTCTAATAAAACATTATTGTAATGTAACAGAAATAAAATATGATATTGGAGTGCCTCACGATTGTTGTCAGTAAATCATATTAAGGCATTCTAATGAAACATACATGTAATGTAATTATTAAAGCAAGTTAAAAATGTCGGTTGTCTACAAAGCACAGTTCATCTATATAAGAATCTATCCACCTGTACTCGACGAATTCATTCTTATGTTTTTAGATCTTCGAAAGCAAATATATATTAATATGCTATAACCATGTTGATCTTAAATTGAAACTACAAACACAAACAAATCGACAGGTATTGTGTACCGATATGAAAGCAGTATCACAACTCTCGTGAAATTACACGTCATAAAAATGTTGATTTTAAAATAGATAGCACGTGAAATATTAATTTTAAAAAATATTATTTATTAATCGATTTTTTAGGCATTTACAAAGATATAACGGAATCAGATAATTTGTCTTGCAGCCAATGAAAAATCAGTAGATATATGATTCGAACGCCTAATTTTAATTAGAAATAAGCATTTATAACAACTGGTGAACAAAAATTCCAATAAACATGTATAGCTTTGGTTTGTTTACTTTTGAAATACGATTAAATGATTTTTCATATTTAGGAATTGAATGCTTCTTTTTGTAAATTCATTGGGGTGTAAAAGCGTTGACCGAAGTACATTTTGTATGAAGCGCGGAAGCGCTTCATTCTAAAAATGTACGCACGGTCAACACTTTTATAACCCTATGAAATTACTAAAAGAAGCATTCAATACTTATAGTTACATTTTTTCGCTATGATCATGAAAACACGATTAATATCATTTTTTTCTTTTATTTACCTGTGCACTTTTATGTGGAAAAGTGTGTCATCATGTATGTTACAATTCATGAAATTCATTTTGAGATGAAGAATGACGCGAGATGGCTGTTAGCCAATCAAAATAACGTATAATAATGAAACATACATCTAATGTAATTATTCAATCTTCAAAGTACACTTTCCTGTTACAGTATATCTGATACTATGGATATTGAAGCATTGGGTATATTACACAAGCAAAAAGATGCACTAAAAGCTTTACCAAATCCTACAGATATATCTTCCAAGAAGTACGAGGATAAAGTAACCAAAACAATGACAATCGTACGTGGAGATATTCAGCTAGTTTCCAAGTATTCCGAAAACATCCTCGCAGAACTGAAAAATGTTAGGGAGCAAATAAAACTTTGCAGCGTCAAAATCGGAGAGCAGATGAAAGAACTAATGAAACACGATTTTTTGAAATGTGAGTTGTCGATGATTTGCCTCTCAATTACTGTGTTTTTAAGTGTAATGTATCTGTTATATATTCTTTTTTGAAGTTTCCAATTTACAAAATAGGAAATATGAAATATTTGTGACATCATTCAACCAAAATCAATCTGTCAATCAATCAATTAATTGGTCAGTATTAAACAACGCGAAGCGCAACGGAGTTCTTTTCTTATTTGTGTAAACTATCACGGATGGGCGAGACTATAATGTATTGATTGATTGATTAATTGTTGTTTGATGAACGTCAAGTAGAAGATATAACATGCATATTCGAGACGGAACAAATTAAAAATTAATAAAAAAAGGTAGGATTTTCAAGTTATAAGTCGACTGGGATGAATGGCAGAATATTTGGACAGCTTATCTAAAATGAGGATAAATAAGTTGGATATGGGCTGATATTTTGCGCTGCAATATGCCACATATTCTTACAGAGTTGTTGTAAGTATTCATAAAACCCTGAGTGGGTGTCACAGACACTACTCGGGGAATCCGATTTAAGTCTCTACTCCATCGAACATGGCTGTTATATATACATTAGGTAAGACTACACAGCTTTAAATACTTCAGTTCAAACCAACTTTTGAAGATTTATGATACGAATTTGTCACTGCCATTTAGACCGTCTTCTTTATATTTTCATTTATGTACAACAAAAAACAGGTGCTAAACACATACTAAACCCTAAAAGATAATGCACTGGTTAATTGCCACAACTTGGCTTGTTAGTCCCCTACCGACGAAGTCGAAGAGGACTTTATGTCTGTCTGTCTGTCTGTCTGTCTGTCTGTCCATCTGTCAGTCCGGCAAATCAGTTTTCCACATTTTTTCTTCATGCTTGAAGATATTGATTTGATATTTGGTGTATTGTTTTATCATGACAAGTTACAGATCAATTTCTAATTTTGTACCGGTCTGATGATTTTGTGCAGAGTTATGGTCCTTGGACTTAGAAAATTTAATCAAAATACTCAGTTTTCCGCACTGTTTTTCGTCGTGCTTGAAGATATTGATTTGATAATTAGTATATAGTTTTATCATGACAAGTTACAGATCAAGTTCGAATTTTGTTCCGGTCTGATAATTTTGTGCAGAGTAATGGTCCTTGGACTTAAAAAAATCACTCAAATAATCAGTTTTCCTCACTTTTTCCGTCATGCTTAAAGATATTGATTTGATAATTGGTATATAGTTTTATCATGACAAGTTACAGATCAAGTTCGAATTTTATTCTGGTCTCATGATTTTGTGCAGAGTAATGGTCGGATTTAGAAAATTCACATAAATAATCAGTTTTTCCACACTTTGTTCGTCATGCTTGAAGATATTGACTTGATATTTGTTATATAGTTTACGCCATGACAAGATATAGATCAAGTTAGCATTTTGTTCCAGTACAATGATTTTTTTTACCGGTAGGGGACTATGTATTGCCATGCAATACTCTCAGAATGCTTGTTTTTCCTTATGTTATAATATGTAGTTTTAATCAGCACAGATGGTTTTCTCTGTTGATTTGTTTCGCAGATAATTACTAACATCTCTGTCCTCACAAGCAAACATTCAATCAGTCAGTGTTAGACAACGCGAATCTCAACGGAGGTTTTTCCTCATTTGGGTAAACTATCACGAATGGGCGAGACTATAATGTATTGATTGATTTGTCTTTCCGCTCATAATTAGACCCTATTAATTGTACTATGAACTCGTCCTTGTCTTAATTACGAATTGAAAAAAAAATTTGTGTTAATTTTCATCTAAATTTTTTTTGTTATACAGAACGAAGAGATTTTCAAAAATTGTAAAACAAAGGAGGAGTTTTGGTATCATTGCCTTAAACGGTAATTTTCCACGTAGATTTACACGAAAAAGTTATAAGCCAAGGCCTTACCAAAAAGTATATTGTCCACTCTTTATCATCGCGCCAAATACTCTTTGTGTAAAGCAGTAACTTCAATCGAAATTAGTTTTTTCCCTGTATGATAATATTTGTAGATAAATAAGTATTTTATTTGTTGAAAATATGCCACTTGCCATTGAACAAAACATCGTAATCCCAATTGAACATCCTCGTGTGACGTAACGCGCGATTTATGTATCATGTCAATGCTTTTTACACATCAACATCAATGTTAATGTATATTTCAGGCGTATTATTAAATCATTAAAAAAACGTGCTATGTTTAAACTGATAAATGATCGATATACTATTGATACCATGAAAATAATAAAATCAAGAAATATGAGGAACTGTATGTGGTTTTTTTTCAGGATTTCAAAGAAAAAAAAGGGATTATGCCTTGTGAAGTATGAGGGTTTTCTAATAAACATTCTTCCCGAACACAACGGAAATAAAGTACAACATCGTTACGTTGGCGATCATTGAAATATAACACATCGTCTAAAAATCATAGAAAGCATTTAACCAACTTATTTCCTAATATTTTGTTACTTTATATTTTACATCTGAAATATTTATTTAAATTAAAATCGTGAATTTGCAAGATTGTTTCTTTTCCAGTAGAGAGAGTTGAACCTGGCAGGAAATATAGACCAATTTCTCCAAATGCCAGGTAAAATCTTAAAAAATATGTTAAGCGAAATGAATAACACGATATGAGATTTGAGATATGCATGTACCCTAATAAAACACCAACCAATAAAACATATAACAAAAAGAACAACATACAGTCGTCAACAATAGACGGGGGTATATACAATATGGCAAGTTCTAAGTTGTTCCGAAAAAAAAACAGTTGCGAATAAATTAACAGAAACTATGAAATATCTACAATCAATTTTTTTTTTCAAATAACAAATATCAATCGGACATGACATAAGATAAGCACTGTCGAGGTTGCGGACATAAAACAGGCGTGAGCATATCTTGTTGGGTTAAATTAATGTTTTTCTAAATCTCAACTCTCCGTTTAAAAGCGATCAGCGGACCATAAAGGGTACATATAAGATCATACAATAAAAACATCAGTTCAGAAAAAGCATCTAACTATAAGATACATGTAACGGCATACAAATAACAAAGCGACAAATACAAGCAACAATAAACATTATCATGGCAGACGATGCATATATAGCAGGAGACGTTTATTTTGTCAAAGCACTGGTCTTATCCCTTTTGGAGATTATGCGATTTCCTTAGCTTTTATGTGTTAACTTGATTTGTCTCTTATTCGATTTACCAGATTTGAAAAATCGGCAAACTACTGTCGCATTAATTTATACCGTATCCAGAAGTTACTTCAAGTAAGCTCAAAGTACTTATACTGCTGTTATGGAATCGTGCGTCTTACGTCAGATGCAGATCTTGTACAATGCACGGAAAAAACGTAAAGCATTTTAATGCCAAAAAAACTAAAGAAACATTCCAAGTATTGCTTTAAACTGTAAATAGAGAATTGATATCCATCCCAAAAAATATCAATCGCAGTGATTTAACAAGATCAGTATAACTATTATCATCACCTTCATCAATTAGTCTTTCAAAGCGGCATTAGTAACGAATTGACAGTACCATTTGAAAAAATTAAAGTATATTTTTTAAACATATTCAAGAAAGGAATATTGAATAATAATTTGCTATAAGTAGTCCATTTGTTTCCTTTTGTCAAAATATAATATAAAACAAATCACTTAAAAGACATTAACTCAACCTCATTTGGATCCGTTTGCATGCAGCCTGTGAACTCAGTTGGATGTTAACTGTGCATATGCTCAGCAATGTCAGGTATTAATCAAAAGAATGTCAACTGCAAAGTAAATCAAGGGGAGCCAATATGAAGAACAATTTCTTTGACTTTTTCGGCCAGAAAAAGAAAACATATTTGTACAGTTAAAACGATGATTTTCATGTATTTTATTATATGAACATTTATATCTTTATCTAGGTCTCATCAACTTCGGCAAACGCCGGGCCCATTTCAATGATTATATAGATGGCGGTCAGTTCCAAAATTGCATCAAAATCATTCTAGTATACATTTAAGTATGGTATATGGTTGAACATCGGTAAACTATTGTTACTGTGATCCTTAGTAAATAAACTTTGAGTCACTTCGGTGGGCATGAATTTTGTAGCTAATGCTACTGTCAACCTAAGAGAACGATTCAAATGACAATTCCGAATCATGTTAGCTTTTTGTTATAATATGATCGTAAAGGTTTTCAATAAATACGAAAAGACTGATTAGATACACTAATATAACAAAAAATTATCACACCTGTGAACAGTCACTGTTTTCACAATAGCATTGGTGTGTTTTAAGAACAACGCAATAATCAAAAAAATAATTAGATTCTCTGTCTGGGATATGGGAGTATTGGGAAGATGCATTTTAAGATATGCGGTTTCTACGTAAATACTCAAAAACATTAACTTTTTTACTAGTATTGCTAAAATGTTCAGTACCTCTTTTTGTAATTTATAATTGAAATCAACTTATTTCTAAATTTATTAGAGTTACAAGAGAACATATTGAAACTAAGAAATTAGAGCAAGTTCAAGCTATGCAGAGACTTGCAAAACAAAATCAAGAGCTTATGGAATTCATAGCTGAAACAGAAGATCTAGTTCTAAAAATAGAAAGTGACGCAGAACTATCCTTTTCTGACATATCTGGAGTACAAGGTCATCTAAACGAATGGTGTGATGGCTTGGAAACATTGAAAGAAAAGAAGAGAAGAATTAAAGAGGAAAAAGAAAACGAAGAAAGAGAAAAAAGAAAACAAGAGGAAGCAGAGAGACGAAGAAAAGAAAAAGAACAAAAGGAAGCAGCAGAAAAGAAACGAAAATTGGAGCAAGAAAAGAAACGCAGAAATTGGAAAACCTGGCCTCCTTTCATGTATGTTTATAGAACTGGATTATTCGATGTATACATATGGTCTGATAGCTAAAACTGACCCAAATTTCGTTTAGTTTTTAACCTACCTGTATCGAAATCATCAGGTTATGACCAGTTAGTGCAAATGAGTTTCATCGTATTGCAAGTTGAGTTGATGTTTGTGTTAAGAAATTCAATTAATATTAACCTGCAAGTTAAGTACAAAATTGGCTGCTAGAAAGTGTGAAATTTAAGTAAATTAGTTTTGTATGTAAAACATTATATACATGTAGCTTGATGAGTACCGAATCGATTGTGGGAGTATGGAAATCAGCAAGAACAATTAAAAACTGAAACAACCCGAAAGATCAATTGAATGACAATCATATTTAAGGTTAGACAATTAAAACTCACATAAATCTCGATCATCACTGAAGAGACATTGATTGTCGAAATGCGCATCTGGTGTAGAAAAATTGGTACCGTTTATGATATTTTCATATTGCCAAGCATTTAAAAAAGTGAAATATCTAGTAATTAGTTTTATATATGAAAATAAGAAGATATGGTATGATTACCAATAAGACAACTCTACACCAGATACTAAATGACATGGAAGTTAAAAACTATAAATGACCGTTCCCTCCTTAAACAATGAGCAAAACCCATACCTCATAGTCAGTTATAAAAGAGGGACGAAAGATACCAGAGGGACAGTCAAACTCATAGATCGAAAACAAACTGACAACACCATGGCCAAAAATAAAAAGACAAACGGACAAATAATAGTACAGATGACACAACATAGAAAACTAAAGATAAACTAAGTATAAAGGGACCCGAAATAACATATATAGAACGATTCAAACGAGAAAACTAACGGCCTGAATTTTGTACAAAACAATGAATGAAAAACAAATATGATCAACAGCAACAAACGACAACAACTGACTTGGGACAGGCACATACATAATCTGACGGGGTTAAACTAGTTTGTTGGCACAAAACCCTCCCCTTACCTAGGAAAGTGGTGTAACAGTACAACAGAAGAACAAACTATAAAAATCAGTTGAAAAGGACTTAACTCTTCAGATCGACACAAAGCAGAAAACGTCTAGCTAAAACATAGACCGGACTTGGCAAGGCATTTATACATCCCCACAACAAAAAAGACACTATGTACAAGTCTGAGAGTACTTGCAGCAGTTACTGACTGCTTGTTCAAAGCCAATAACAACTGATGAAAGAATCGTGCATCTAAGATTAAAATATCAATCAATACACATCCAACAGCCAATATATTCAATGTAAAGACGTCATTAAAGTTTATCTTTTCATTGAAAATATCTAAATATGTTTTGCTTTTAAATACTTTCGATATGACAATGTACACTGGGGTTCTATTATTCTGATTTTAGATGAAACTAACCACTCCCAATTTTGTCCTCTTTCAACCAGTCTTCCTGAACATCAAAGTGTGTGTCTGTAAAATTTTTGGAGAATCGTCATTGTTTTTGTCATCAAGCATTTCCCATTTGTTTTGGTTGAAATTAAAATCATGGACTCTACTTTGTTGATAATATAGAGCGTTTATTAGTTAAGCATATTATTGTTCTGTTGTTGTTATTTTGGCGTACTAATAAAATTACTTTCATTTTAATGTATAAAACTATATCGCAAATTGTGTTGTTCCTTTTTCAGTTACCAGA
This sequence comes from Mytilus californianus, assembly GCF_021869535.1. Taxonomy (NCBI): domain Eukaryota; kingdom Metazoa; phylum Mollusca; class Bivalvia; order Mytilida; family Mytilidae; genus Mytilus; species Mytilus californianus. The sequence goes on from NW_026262701.1 coordinate 31,557,214, forward strand.
ATTACCGTCAAAATAATTTTAAACAAAAATTATGTTGTGTCCTATTCATCATGCCAAACGGTATCCAGAAGAATGATATTATTTGCGAAGGATCTGATGAAGTAAATGATCTAGCCAGATGTCTTCAAAGCAATGATGAAAAAGTCATATCATGTATTATAACAATTACCCCTAGAGATGACAAAGAGATAAAGTTTCAGGTATAAATAAAGGCAACAGTAGTATACCGCTGTTCGAAATTCATAAATCGATTGAGAAAAAAGCAAATCCGGGTTACAAACTAAAACTGAGGGAAACACATCAAATAACACTATTATACTATCATATGATTTTTTGTTTGCAATTGGTCATTCGCCATATTACTTACTATGCAGGCAAAACATTTCCAAAATATTTATCAATCTCATCCTATGCTTTTTTCCTGAAACAAAATAATTTTCCATACCATATAACTAGATTTAATATTGTATTTTACATTTAACATTTTTTTTTTATTTCGGTTCATTTATATGTTTTGGAGTTTAGTGTGACGTCCATTTTCTCTGACTAGTTCATATTTTTGTTTAGGGGCCAGCTGAAGCCCGCCTCCGAGTGCGGGATTTTCTCGCTGTGTTGAAGACCCTTTGGTGGCCTTGTGCTGTTTTCAACTCATTGGCCGGGTTGTTGTCTCTTTGACACATTCCCCGTTTCCATTCTCAATTGTTATATAATAAATGATGTTTTCTATTGAATTACGAACTCAATCGTTTTGTGTATCCAAAATTTCTTTTGACATATCTCAGGTTTTTTTTTAATTTGAGTGAATACTATGCGTCTTGGAAGAAAGAAAACGAAATGGGTTCTATAACTCTGCGGTTACCTGTTCAAAGTTAAAGGTCACTTCAGTAACCAAACGAAATAAACGTTGTCTCTTTATCGTATTATTGAATTATAATATCCATTGATATCTAATTAAACATAATAAATTTTACTTATGTTCATCACTGAAAGTTTCTTGAGATGGAAACTATTACTGGTACTGAAATAAGTTTCCACCACCTTAACTGTCTTTAATGTATCAATTATGTAAGAGACCTTTTTCTCAGTATGAATAGACTTTTTCGTGGTAAATTCTATTGTGGTTTGTTTTCGTTGTATTGTTAAACTATAATCACTACATCTTTGTATTGATAATAGTACATTTTACTGGGATTGCTATTGTTTTTGAACGAAAAGAACAATGAACACATATCAATGTATCCGTAAAAAGGGGAGACGATACCTAGGGGATATTCAAATATTCTCATCTTTGAAAATTGAATGAAAACGATACTTTATGATCCTTTTTGTCAAGATAGATTTGCAAATGTCCTTTATACTTATTCTATTATAGATGCCAATTAGAGTATATGTACCAATAGTTTCTCATGACAAAACTCTTGTTCCGGTATTGAAATATAATATAAACGGAAAGAAATGGCGAACAGGGCAGAGATTACCAGAAGTACAACTTGATGACGTTTATGTAAGTTAATCCATATTTCTCGGAATAGCGGGTGGTCTAGAATGCTATTTGTATATTGCAAAAGGTATATATGGAAAAAAGAATTATGGCATCAATATATAGAAGAGGCTGTCAATGTGTAACAGAACTGATGATCAAACCATCTGGAAATCTGTTAATCTCCTCCTGCTGTAATTTTTAGTTGGTAAGATAAATATCAAATTCATCTTTTAATTCGAGCACAACACAGATATATGCATATCTCATTAGCAGGCTTATGACCAGAAAAGTAAATTTAACACTTGTCGCTTAACTTAAAACATCCCTTTAACCTATCATTCAAGCATTATAAATACTAATCAGCCAGCGAATGATTCCCAACAATGAATGAAAATTGACGTTTCAAGTAGAAAATATATACGGTTAAAAGAATAACAATTTCTCTTCAGGGTATCTCATTTGTTGGCGTAGAAATTCCGTTGACACAACTGAAACAACTGCAGTGTGTAGCAGTAGCTAGACATCCAAGAGATGAAACGGAGGTAGATGAAGGTGGTAAAGAGTTTGAACCAGAGGGTGATAGAAACATTAAACTAAAATTTCCTCCTGCAGCATTTCCTGGAATAACAACCGTTGCAACAGTGGTATTTTAAAGTTATCTTCAGATATATAAAAACAATCAGGCAAAAATGGCAGTTTTAATACATTTAGGGATAACCTCTTTCTTTCTTGTTAGCAAGGCTATTTTTATTTCTAAATTCTGATATAATGTCTGCAAAATTTTCTATTTTATTCTATCGTTTGAACAATGTAAATATGCGCGCATAGGACGGACGTATCTTGTCTTTCTGGTCTTTTTTTTATCTCGCTCTTGAAAATGTCATTTTATCTTCAACTTATATTTTTTTGCATATTTGTTCCTTACATTCTAATAAATGATTACAGACTGTGCCTTGGACTCAAAATGACATCATAAATGCGTCGAAAAGACACAGAGAGTTGGAAAATATGAAAATAGCAGGTTCTTATATCAACATCTCGTGTGAAAATTCAACAAATGCAGATTCTGACCTTGAGATTTACAACCTTGGATGGGAAGGTAAGTCTTTAATTAATCCATTTAACACCAACAGTTAGAATTCAAATCATAGATTTCTTTTAAAAATTAACCACGAATGAGTGTCTGTTTAAATGAAATTGCTATTCCATACTCTTTTTTTTTCAATAATTCTTATTGATTATTCGACAATAATCGACAGAGAATTAGTCTGTATGACGGGTCTATGTTGACGACGTTTTTGTAGACATCTATCGCAAATAGACACTATTAAGTTTCACTGTGCTTTTATAGAGAGTTATCAAAAGTTTCATCAAGTGGATACACACCACTTTCGATTTAAGTATTTTTTATTCGACACCGACGGTATTTATGATCACTTGTTCCAGAATCAAGCTTCATGTTAGCATGTTTTATCGTGTGATGAGAACTTGTTCACAGTTAAACATGTTTTCAAAATGTGCCTTCCTTGAATGAATTTACAGTGAATAAAAGTATTGGTAAAAGACATACCTTGAACCGCGAGACCCTGAGCAGATGTAGCAGGTGGATAGTTAACAACATGAATCCTGATGACATGGCTCTGCACTTAGATGATATGTTTGAGAGCGATTTTGCTGAAGAGCTAATGGTAGGCTGGTTTTGTTTCTTTTAAACAATTGTAGCAAAATGTTTTTAAATTGCGTAATCTTGATAATTTGAATAAATAAAGGCAACAGTAATATACCGCTGTTCAATAAATCGATAAAGCGAAAACAAATCCGGGTTACAAATTAAAACCGAGGGAAACACATTAACTATAAGAGGTAAACAACGGAACAACAGAAACACTGAACTGCAACAACAACAAACGCCAACATACATAGAAACGCACTATTTGAAAACAACTGTAATATAACATTATCGTATTAAGATTAAGACGTTTCGATTTGGAAAAAAATATTTTAAATACCGGGTTTCAGTTTTTCGGTTAATTCTTTGTCAGTTTTATGCTCTCTGACATGTAGTAATTTCGGCTCTCTAAATCAATTGAAATTAGTTCTATCAAAACTTTTGATTTTTCAACCCTGTATATCACCATTCCCCATGTGAAATTAAAATATCGTCTAAAAGAAATAATCCACAATGCTTTTCAACATATAATGGTAGCATACGCTATACATTTATTACCTTGGGATACCATACGGCATATTTTGTTAATAGCAAACAAAAAGGTAAAACATGCTACACAGAGGAACAATTTTCCCCACCTTATTAGTAGCAATATACCAACTTCACCTGCATATGGGATATACATTTCTAACTCATTCGGTATTCAAGAGCTTGCAGCTGCTACTCAGACTTTATAACACGTCACCAGTGTCTGAGCAAAAAGTTGATGAACCAGGGTAATGTCAAAGAACGTCTCGTCCTTTTTCAAAAAAAGTTCATCTGAAGATACCAAGACCTTGTTGATAAATATTCTGTATTAACTTCACAAATAATACACGTTGGTCTTGAAGTAAAGATTATAGGTACTAACGTTGTTTATCATCTTAATTATGTGTTATAGTGTTCTTTTATTTGTCTTTGTAAATTATTACATTTACTGTTTAGTCTATTTTTGGTAATATCCATTTGATGTAGCTCGGTACTTATACGTCCCGTCATTGTGTTATTGTGCTATGATAAATTTTTGTCTTTCGTTTTCGTTTATATGCCTTTTTGTTTTTTTGTTTTTTGACATATTTGTTTGTTTTTATAGTGATTAAGATTATAACACAATGTTAGCTGCTGTACCCCTATTTTTTACATTTTTACCTATTATGTCTGTTTGTTTTGTTCACACATTGTTGTCAATATAATGGAATTTTATACGACTGTCATACAAGTGAGAGGTTTAGCTAGCTATAAAACCAGGTTTAATCCACAGTTTTCTACATCAGAAAATGTCTGTACCAAGTCAAGAATATGACTATTGGTTTCCATTCGTTTGATGTCTTTGAGCTTTTGATTTTGCCATTTGATTAGGGACTTTCCGTTTTGAATTTTCCTCAGAGTTCGGTATTTTTGTTATTTTACCTTTGACCTTAAGTCTGGTCATTCAATAGTATTTTAGAATCATGTGTCGTATAGACGGAAATTGGTATCATAATTGTTTACCACGATTAACGATAGCAAGATTTTCTAATAGAAAAATTCATTATTATTCCTCTTAGAACCGATTTTGTACAATTTGTGTAAATACAGTTGCGTCTTGAAAGTTTGTTTTTATCTTCTATTGATTTAAGATTGTTACCTTTACAGACAAAAAATACACAAGGAGATAAGAATAGACACATTTTATATGAATTAATGGAATCAGATGATGCCAGTATTGACACTTTCGTCGAAAATTTAAGTTCTTCACAACCAAATGTAGCAGACAAAATCATTGCTGTGAAGTCAAAAGTACAAAGTTCCAGAAAATCCAAAGATTCAAAATACGATTTCAATTTTGCAAGTGACTTTGATCCAGGTAAACTAGCAGTTTTGACTGAGTATTTATTTTAACTAGTAGCGGGAAATGGGAATATATCTAAAAAAAACTTTCAAATTGGACGATAATATCGAAAACGAATTTGAAATCGAACAGTACAATACGTACCAATTTAGTTAACAACAAATGCACCTAAGAAAAGCATGCAAATATAACACAAGACATATTGCCAAGAAGCTCGGATTTATAGCGTTAAAAGACACTCTGACCTAGTCGAGTGCAATTGGTTCATTCTTTTTAGTTGGTTTATTTTTGTAACGTCATGTTTAAATCAAAATGAATCTATGCTTAGTAAGCAGGTTTCTTTCCTAGGTTTACGTCAATTCAACCTGAACAATTTATATTTTAACAAGTAGCGATTTCTTGATGAAAGGCTATTTTAATAAAAACAAATACACGGAAACGAAGAATTGACCCTGGGAAGAAATAAGTTTTACTATTAACTTTGAATAATTTCTAAACAGATTTCGAAAAGAAAGAGGGAATAGTTTATATGGTTTCCAAAGTCAGTGGCAAATCATGGGAAATAGCACCAATAGAAGAAACTGATGCTCATCCAAAAGCAAGATTCCTAAAACTTCCTGCTGGGAACAACAATTTTCAGTAAGTTGACACTTAATTAGAAACCTAATTCTAGACAATCACATTAGATAATAAATTTGGAACTTTCAATCCATATATACATTATCGATGATTTTATATTTATGTTTTATTTAGATTTATATTTTGCATACATCGCAACCCTGAAAAGCTGGGAAAAAGATGTTAACCACTTTGTACACACCAGATCTTTGATATGTATAACTTTGGCACAATCGAGTTTGGAAATCTATTTTGTAGATTTTACATTTACAGATATTCGTATTTCTTTTTTCATTTGAAATGTATTATACTTTTAAAATTATTGAGGTGCTTATTAGTTTCAATATTTAATAATTCAATACATGTATTTTCATCAATAAAATATTTTGCATTTATAGGGTACTGGGTCTGGTTGTTCCATTTGAGATGAAAGATGAAGTTATCTGTAAAACAGCTGAAATTCTAGAAAGTTTGAATTGTGTCACTAAGGTGTCACTGATATGTCGTCAAAAGCACGCAGATCCTCATGATGCTGTTATTCAGTGTGTCCGGACAGAAAATATAGCTGGTACTCTTCATCATTTGGATGCTTTAGGATATACAGATGGTCCACCGGAAAGCTCAGAGTTTGGGGTTGTTGATGGAGAAGAAATTGAAGTACAATACGAATCTAATTTGTATTTCGAGTATTATCAATATTCTACCTTGAAGATGAAATTTTACAGCAATCTTTCTGTCGAAAGATATTCAGGAAATCTCCTAGTCCTTAACAAAGGCGACCAAGCCGAAGACGATAAATATCACGGACATTTTTCCTACAGTGTACTCCCTGGTCGGTTGTCCATTCCAAGGCAAGGAACATTTGTCTTATATGTGCCAAAGGTATGCATATCAGAAAATGTGAAACAAAATTCAGACAATATAAAACATAAACGAAACATACTTATGTATATATATTCATGATTGAATATAAAACAACATGAACAATGTAAACAAAGTAAATGCACCGTACTATTTATAGTGTACCGTTCAGCGATCCTGCGAGAATCACCAAGCTGACGTTATTCCTGTAATATACATTGTCGAACGTAATTTCTTCCAATGCATTGATTAATAGTTCATTAGTGATATTAAAACGGTAAAAGAAACTCGACAATACATTCAGGGTAGGAAAATATTGTTCTAGTTCATTCTGAAATAGATGTTAACATGAGCGAATTGTTAAAACAACATAATGTATTTACAGCACGTACATTTTTTTCTGACATTTTCTCAATATGTAACCATAAAGGACCAAAAGTATAGCCACATCTGCACAATAAATCGGAGCTATGCATGAAGGAGATATATTCGTTAATTTCAAATAATTTCAACTGTAAATAACATACCAAAACACTAGAAGAGATGTATGATTAAACGAGAAAGACATGTAATAAATATAAAAAGAAGATGTGGTTTGATTGCCAATGAGACAACTCTCAACAATAGACCAAATGACACAGAAATTAACAACTATAGGTCACTGTACGGCCTTCAAAAATGAGCAAAGCCAATGCCGCATCGTCAGCTATAAAGGGCCTCGAAATGACAAATGTTTAACAATTCAATAAAGCATGTCTGTGCCATTTTATTCTTTAAAATACATTTTATTATCTTTTAACACATTTCCAGAAAGTTGGTAAAAGTTGGTAGATGTATTTAAGACAATGTGAATATGTACTCACTCTCTCTGTAAAGTATTTGATAGATATGTAGAATATTTTGGATCATTTTTCACACAGGTATTGCGTTCATGCTTAGTTGGTATACTGTTCATGTATATATTATGTATGTTACAATACAGTAGTGTTTGTTTGTATCTGTACTATTTTTTTTTTAATTTAATCCAATTATAATCATTTTGTATGTTTTATAAAAAGATATCATAACCCAAAAGTGCATTTACTATAAAGTAATTATTTTCAGCCTTTAGAAGAAAACGTCACCAACTTTCCTTATACATTGGGTGTGCCAGGTATGCTTGTCCCATATAACACAAAAAACTGTGATAAAAAAGTGGAATACAATATCAAATCAACTCTAAAGGATAGATTTTGTATGCTACAAATAAATGGAAGTTTAATTACTGTGACTTTTATTACTTTTCTCTCTCTCTGACACCATAGATGCACAATATAATCAACAAGGGGGGCACAATACAAAGTTCCCGAAGGTCAGCAGATACTTATTTTTTTTTTAATTTCTCTGATTGAGGAACAAAGGAAGTAAAGAAGACAGTTAGGAAAGATATACAGCCAATAGTTCAATATTGTGTTAGTTCAGTGTTCCCAGATTAGAAGCTTTTACACGCAATGCTAAACAAAAGTAAAATTTTGTTATTAGTTTCAAAATATTGTTTCCATTATTTAAGTTTTCCACTAAAATATGACTTTCATGAATAGTACTTTACACTGTGAAATGGCTTCCACTGGGTTCATGAACTGTATTATTTTTTTTTCCAAGAAAATAGTTCAATATAAAATTGAGAATGGAAATGGGGAATGTGTCAAAGAGACAACAACCCGACCACAGAACAGACAACAGCAGAAGGCCACCAATAGGTCTCCAATGCAGCGAGAAATTCCCGATGTTAATTTTCTAAACGTACATGTACATCCATCAGTTTTGTTTCCTTTTTTTATACGGATACATTTACATTTTATCTTTGAAGAATATTACATGTTTTTGGCTACGTCGGTGCCGTCTTAATACAGAACACACGAACAGCAATAATCAGCGTGACACAGTTTTCTTTGTAAATACAAATTTTAAGTAATTTATAACGATTTCTTAAAATATTTCAGTCAAGGCATTGGCAAAGTTTATTGCTTGGCAAATTACTTGTACCAATTCTAATTCAACAAAATGGGTATGTCTTGGCAAAAATCTAACAGATGGGGACACACAGCTATATCATCAAATATTGGAAAATGTGAAAGAGCAACGGGATAATGCAGAAGAACGTGAACGTTGTGAATTGTACATTTTGTATTGGTCCAACCACCATGCACCAGATGTTACTGACAAGGTATAACGGAAACAAAAATACTTACTAAGAAACTAGTACCTCAGAAATGAAAGTGCAGAATGTTATTATATAATAAAGTGTATATGAAATGGATTTTTCAATATCAGGAGAGAGCTGTTTGATTTGTATGGGGGAGATATTAATGTGTCATTTGATATAATCTACATATTTACTGGCAATATCAACATGATCAACATTTGTTTTCTTTATGTGCTAGGTCAAATCTTAATTCATTTGGTTATTTGCTGTTCTTAACATTTTTGTTGATTGTATTTGATATGTATTGCAAAAACCCGAGGGTTCCTGCTCTATCAACGACGTCCATCGAGTTGCTAATTCTAAAACCAAATAAGTGACACTCTGTCATTAGGAGTCTTAATAAAGACTTTCTGTAATTTCGAAATGGTTTGAATGATGAGATGCAAGGAATGGTAAACGCCAATAAAAGTATACATGTATAATTAAATTCAAAAATTGCAAGCTTACTTAAGTACGACACGTCAGTTAAGGTGTCCTCCAAACTGGTTAGGATTATATTTTGATTATTCCTCAAATGCAACGTGTTGCTTACGTATGTTATTTGTTTTTATTATAAAGATAGCGAAGATAATAGCTGCTCATCGTCATACACAGTTAGAAGCAGAAGCAAAGCAATTCATAAAACCTTTCATTCCAGGCAGAGGTAAAAACTAAATTGAAATAGTATTTATTTGAGTATCTTTAATTTAAATGAGTGTGCAGTTTGATCATGATTTTATAATGAAGTATGGGGACAATAGGTTTTTGTGGCAAATGAAGGCCCTGAATGGGCATTCTATAATTACCACTGAGCAAGCAACAACCAGTCAACATTAAGACACAACTTAAATCGTTTCAAAGATTAATATCTAATTATTAACGTAACGCTCTGTTTAACGTCTTCCGTTTAACTTATATTTAGGCAACAGCAATTTATCGACGTTAAAAAAAGGGTTAAGAAGAGAAACCAAGGTAACAAGCAAAAATTGAAGGTGTCGCATGAACTCCAACAGGAGCGATACCGAATGCAGCAACAGGGTAAGCATCTCCTGTTATGCATGCATCACCCGCTGGGCGAATCCACAATCAGTCGAAATGTTACAATAGAGAATAGGACACATTTTACGATTACATATATATATATATATATATTTGACGACTTTTCTGGTTTCTAAATTCGATATTGGTAAATGTGTTCTCTACAAGAAAATATATTATTAAAAGTCATTAGAAGCGCTTAGTTGGGTAAACTTGACATGGTTGAACAAAATAATACTCCCTTGCAGTCATTTAAACCAAAATAAACTATAACATGTATAACCATGAAATGTATATGTTGTTGGATTTAATTAACAATAAAAGTGTCTTTTAAATTAGTTAACAATGTTGTGAAGAACATTATGTGGGATAAAAATAATTCTTATTTTACATCAAATCATTGTAAAAATATGCTACTGCACGTTATATATATTTTTTAGGAATTTTATCAAATGATAACCTGGAAAAGATGGCTTATGTTTTAGCAAAGGATTGGGAAGTTTTTGCAAAGAAACTAGGGTTTTCGAGTGATGATATTAACAAAATAAAATCGAACCAACCTGGTGAAGTAAGACGTACACTAAGAGTGCTAGATCTCTGGCGGCTGTCAGATGGCGCTATTCAAAAGGGAACAGAGTTGGTAAAGAGTTTGCACCAAGCTGCAAGGGCAGCTCAATGTGGTGCAAAGTTACTAAGCATGATTTCTGAAGATCTATAACTGTAACAAGACGATTTGAAACGTTGTTCTACTGTAATGTTGTTGCTGAAATATTTGATGTATCCAATAATTATTATATTGATATTCATGTATATATATCTATATCAAACGTTTTTCTGCATAATACAGTGGTGTGTTAAATAATCTTCATAAGGTACCGTAAATTATTTACTATCGGTTGCCTATGTCTATGCATTGCGAAAACACTTGTGGATATTTAATGTCGTAGTTTTTGTAACTTCTTCATGTAAATCCATAGAAAGTTTATATTTTGTTTATACTTTCTTTTCCCATGAAATTCATTAAACTAGTATCAAACCAAAAGTAATAAATATGTGGTTTAAAGTACTTAATCCTTATGTCGTGTCGTATGTCCTTTAATTGAACAGTATCTACTAAAGGAAAAAATTCAAACTTTTCCGAAAACACGTGTGGCTAAAACTGAATGAGTTATAGTTTGGTTTGTACAAGTTATTCCTTGTGTTCCTGTTGTTCCTTTGTTTTCCTCTTATAGTTGATGTGTTTCCCTCGGTTTTGGTTTGTAACCCGGATTTGTTTTCTCTCAATCGATATATGATTTTTGAAAACCGGTATACTACTGTTGCCTTTCTTTATAGGCATAATCTCTGTTTGTGATGTTTATCTGCAAATCATTTTATATGCACTTTTGTTTGTCAATTTTTCAAACAATAGAATAATAGAATATTATGGATGTATGTGACGTCACAAATATTCATACTACGTACTTGGATGCAAATACGAAAACTTTAGTTATCAGCCAGACCCTTTTATTTTCCGTGTAATTAATAAATAGTCATAATATACAAATGACAGCTTCTTTCCGTTACGATATTTATGTTATTATAATTGTCTTAGTTTGCCTAGCCGCATTTTAGACTGGTGGTAGAATTGAAGCATCCAATGCAAGATATCGCTTGATTTGTAAAAGTATAATATATTACTAATTTGTTAACACAAGGCTGTTTTTTAACCAGATGCCGTCAATAACCAGATCATTGTTTGAACAATTTATATGCTTCATTCGTGACCCATGAATAAGTTTATGAGAATTTATTCATGACAAAAATATTAAAGAAAAGGACTTTATTTAGCTGTGCTTTTGTTTTCGAATTTGTGAATATTTGTTTTTTATCGCAAATTATTTCAATTTTTGACAACACATGTAGCTATATGTATTTTGGTATAAAGCCCGTTTCAATTGGATGAAAGATAAATGTTTGGAGGCTTCTTTGAAAGAAACTGGTTTATTTCTTAAGTTGTACAGTTTTTGATTAATTTCATTTAAATTTGTAGAATTGAAAAGTGTAAATTAAGAGACGAAATAAATGCAAACACAGAAACGTTAATGTAGAGACCTAATAATCCTAAAGAATATATTGCTTTAGATACAAAGGTTATAGATACCAATCATTTCATTTTTGTGCACCTGAAAGATATCAGTTAATTGTTTCTTTATTTTTATTAAATATTATAAAACTGCTATTCAGTTGAAGAATGTTATAGTATTGTTTATGCAACCCTTGTATGTTTAAAGTAAACAGAGAAAGAATGTAACTTGAGTATCGTTATATTTCATAATTACAAATGAATCTGTGGTATATTATTTTGCTAGCGTAACATACAAAACAAAATTTAATTTTGATGAAAGATAAATTTTTGGAGGCTCGCGCATTAATAATATTGGATCAAATTTCTACCTACTTCTAGATTGGAGAAATGGTTTAGTGTTTAAATTATTTCTTTATTTAATTTCTCGGTTGACATTGTTAAAACGCTCTCCTTCCACAGTTTGTTTGATTCATCAGATTCTTTAAAGGGAGACCTCACTTATCAGTACATAGATTTTGCCTTTTCTACAAACGTATCTGTAACAAAACTAGAGGCTCTCAAGAGCCTGTGTCGCTCACCTGACTCTACTTTGGTTTTAGAAATCATGTAAAGATAGATAAAAATCATAACAGATACCCAAATAATGATTGAGGCCAAATTTGGTTTAATATTGGTCCCGTTATTTAATAAAATATCCTGGTGGCCATCTTGAACAGTTAATCGGCAACAAAGTAGCAACACTTGGTCAGCACCTCATAAGGAACATTCATGCCAAGTTTGGTTTCATTTCATTCAGTGGTTAACTCTAAAAGAAGACATTTGTATGTATTTCCCATAGGGTCCTATGTTAAACTAAGTCCCCCCTGGCGGCCATCTTGGATGATGGACTGACTGCAAAGTACCAACACTTGGTCAGCACCTCAAAAGGAACATTCATGCCATGTTTGGTTTCATTCAATTCAGTGGTTCTCAAAAAGAAGACATTTGTTTGTATTTCCCATAAGGTCCTATGTTAAACTAAGTCCCCCGATAGCGGCTATCTTGGATTATGGTTCAGCTGCAAAGAAACAACACTTGGTCAACACCTCATAAGGAACATTCATGCCATGTTTGGTTTCATTCCATTCAGTGGTTCTCTAATAGAAGACATTTGTATGTATTTCCCATAGGGTCCTATGTGAAACTAAGTCCCCCGCTGGTGGCCATCTTGGATAATGGATTGACTACAAAGTAACAACACTTGATCAACACCTCATAAGGAACATTCATGCCATGTTTGGTTCCATTCCATTCAGTGGTTCTCTAAAAGAAGACATTTGTATATATTTCCCATAGGGTCCTATGTTAAACTAAGTCCCCCGCTGTCGGCCATCTTGGATGATGGACCGACTGCAAAGTAACAACACTTGGTCAGCACTTCATAAGTAACAGTCATGCCATGTTTTGTTTCATTCCATTCACTGGTTCTCTAAAAGAAGACATTTGTATGTATTTCCCATAGGGTCCTATGTTAAACTAAGTCCCCCGCTGGCGGCCATCTTGGATGATGGACCGACTACAAAGTAACAACACTTGGTCAACACCTCATAAGGAATATTCATGCCATGTTTTGTTTCATTCCATTCAGTGGTTCTCTAATAGAAGACATTTGTATGTATTTCCCATAGGTTCCTATGTTAAACTAAGTCCCCCGCTGGCGGCCATCTTAGATGATGGACCGACTGCAAAGTAACAACACTTGGTCAGCACTTCATAAGTAACAGTCATGCCATGTTTTGTTTCATTCCATTCACTGGTTCTCTAAAAGAAGACATTTGTATGTATTTTCCATAGGGTCCTATGTTAAACTAAGTCCCCCGCTGGCGGCCATCTTGGATGATGGACCGACTACAAAGTAACAACACTTGGTCAACACCTCATAAGGAACATTCATGTCATGTTTGGTTTTATTCCATTCACTGGTTCTCTAAAAGAAGACATTTGTATGTATTTCCCATAGGGTCCTATGTTAAACTAAGTCCCCCGCTGGCGGCCATCTTGGATGATGGATCGGCTACAAAGTAACAACACTTGGTCAGCACCTCATAAGGAACATTCATGCCATGTTTGGTTTCATTCCATTCAGTGGTTCTCTAGGAGAAGTTCAAAATGTAAAAAAGTTAACGACGTCGACGGACGACGACGGACGACGACAGACGACGGACGACGGACGCCATGTGATGAGAAAAGCTCACTTGGCCCTTTGGGCCAGGTGAGCTAAAAAGTAAGATTCTTTATGGAAAATCATGTAATATATCAGAAATAAAGTTGGTCATCATACATAAGCGAATTCAAAGATTTGATTGGTGTTCTTGTAAAAATCAAAATATACCATCTAAGCATAAATAAAGGCAACAGTAGTATACCGGTGTTTAATAGTCATTAATCTATTTAACTGAAACAAATCCTGGTTACAAACAAAAACCGAGGGAAACGCATCAACTATAAGAGGAAAACAACGGAACAACAGAAACACTTAACTGCCACAAAAACAAACGCCAACATACATAGATAATAGACTATTTGATAACAACTGCCATATTCCTGACTTGGTACAGGACATTTTAAGAAAAATGGTGGGTTTAACCTGGTTTTATGGCTAGCAAAACCTCCTGCTTATATGGCAATATTAAAAATACCGCTAAAATGACAACACTACGTGACAGGAATACAGTACAAATAAACACAAGTACACTCAGGACAGAGAAATACATAAATAAATAATATAATAGTACATTACAACATGTAAACCACAGAATAACAACGGACACCTCGGTTTTCATTTGAATATAAAAAAAGATTGTCTGATTTATATTATGTATCAGTCAGGGGCATTACTTAAACAAGTAACTTTGAAAATTACCTATACAAGTTATGTTGAAAACGAGGCTACTTTGAATATAACTTATCGTAAATATTATTTGTATAAGTGTCCATTCATTTAGATTTTACTAGCTTTAAAAAATTTTCACAGACATCTGGTTATTTTTCCCAAGAAATATAAAACAGATCCTCCTGAAACACTAATTGCCTTTCAAAACTCTCAATAACAAATGCACGCAATAATTTCTGAATTTACAGTATTTAAGTCTGCTTTGTTTTCTTTTGTATTTCAATTGCCTTTGCATTTTAGAGCAGTTAAATATAAATTTGGATTTAATCTGAAGTTGATTCGGTACTTAGTAGATTTCATGG
This sequence comes from Mytilus californianus, assembly GCF_021869535.1. Lineage (NCBI taxonomy): Eukaryota > Metazoa > Mollusca > Bivalvia > Mytilida > Mytilidae > Mytilus > Mytilus californianus. Next base: position 31,572,279 of record NW_026262701.1, read on the forward strand.
CACAATAACACTTTATTATTTAAAAAAGCATATGCAAACTCTATTTACTGATCACCTTAACTAATCATTCATTATTCAATCAATAATTTCAGATGCGGATCCAGGATTTTGAAAAAGGGAGGGGGGGTTGGGGGGTGGTGGGCGCAGGCCACCAAACAAGATAAAATTTTTAGTGGAACAGATAAAAAGTCTGATTAACCTTAAAACAAGTTTCATAAAGGGGCGGGCACCCTGGCCCCCTTAAATCCCCCTTGCATTTAATTAAAGGACTCTTTCCATTTGTTTAACTTAACGGTTATCTGTAGTACTTTTGAATTCAAATTTAAGAAAACAATTCACAAACTTGTATAGACAGAAATAATGTGAAAAGCGTGATATCATATTGGATTTCAGCTTTTTGTTCAGTTTTCTTTGCATTGATGATAATGCCACATGTCGAGCAGGATCTGCTTACCCTTCCGGAGCACCTGAGATCACCCCAAGTTTTTGGTAGGATTCGTGTTGTTTAGCCTTTAGTTTTCTATGTTGTGTCATCTGTACTATTATTTGTCTGTTTGTCTTTTTATTTTGGCCATGGCGTTGTCAGTTTGTTTTCGATCTGTGAGTTTGACTGTCCCTCTGCTATCTTTCGTCCCTCGTTTAATATCCATTTAGGGCTTTTGGATGTTCAGATTTTTTCTCTTAATTTAGAGCCAGCAGCAGAACTATTTGTGACATTTTTACCTATTGTGTTTGTTTGTTCACACATCGTTGTCAATATAATGGAATGTGATGTAACTGGCATGCAAGTGAGAGGTTTAGCTAGCTTTGAAACAAGGTTTAATCCACCATTTTCTACATAAGAAGATGCCTGTACCAAGTCAGGAATATGACAGTTGTTATCCATTCGTTTGTTGTGTTTGAGCTTTTGATTTTGACATTTGATTAGGGACTTTCCTTTTTGAATTTTCCTCGGAGTTCAGTATTTTTGTGATTTTACTTTTTTCTTGTACAACTTATATAGTTTCTAATATTAAAGCAGGTATAATTAAAATGTTAAAATTCTGTCCACTGCGAATAAACTTTTTCCCATTCAATATCAATGTTCACAATTTCAAAGCATGTATTGTCTACCTTTTCTGTTTTTCCATATTGTATTTTATTTGTAATGCAAAGTTATATTCTATTGTTACACAAGTTCTGCTGCTGAACCCCTCTTGGTAGGAAAATATATAAGTTTTGGCATGAAATCGACGATATTTGTTCTGTTATATGAAATATCCCCCACCTCCTTTTCAAAAATCCTGGATCCGCGGAAAGGTACTTGCTTTCCTCTGAATTTGCTATTGTTACATCTGGAAAAAAAGCTACCAATAAATATGCCCGACGATCATCGATGTCACATTACAAGAACCCATCTCTTTGCTGATCATAGAAAAATAAAAGATAGTTTGGTAATATACATGTATTGTTTAAAAATCTCAAGAGAAACATTCCCATACAGAATCCCTATCAATACGTAATTTCTCCTCTCTTGATAGTGAAATTGTAAATATGTATATTGATCGGCAAGCCTCGCATCTTGAAAATTATTGTTTCGAGGAAAAAACTATTGTTTCACACTTGATGCTGTGTTAGAATGTATAATATCATTTTTGTCGAGCCTTCGACTTTAGTCGAAAAAGCGAGACATAGCGATCCTACATTCCGTCGACGTCAGCGGCATCCACAAATATCCACTCTGTGATTAAAGTTTTTGAAATTTAAATAACTTTCTTAAACTATCCTGGATTTCTACCAAACTTGTAAAACTAAAATTCCATTTTTTCCGTATTTTACTTATGAATGGACTTAGTTTTTCTGCCGGGAAATATTACATTCACTCTGTGGTTAAAGTTTTTAAAATTTTAATAACTTTCTTAAACTATCCTGGGTTTGTACCAAACTTGGACAGAAGCTTGTTTATGATCATAAGATAGTATCCAGAAGTAAATTTTGTAAAAAAATAAATCCATTTTTTCCGTATTCCGTATTTTACTTTTAAATGGACTTAGATTTTCTGCCAGGAAACAACACATTCACTCTGTGGTTAAAGTTTTTAAAATTTTAATAACTTTCTTATATTATTTTGGATTTGTACCAAACTTGGACATAAGCTTGTTTATGATCAAAAGCTAGTATCTAGAGGGAAATTTTGTAGAAAAATAAATCCATTTTTTCCGTATTTTACTTTTAAATGGACTTAGATTTTCTGACAGGAAACAACACAATCACTCTGTGGTTAAAGTTTTTAAATTTTTAATAACTTTCTTATACTATTTTGGATTTGTACCAAACTTAGACAGAAGCTTGTTTATGATGAAAAGCTAGTATCTAGAAGGAAATTTTGTTTTCTTCCAGTTAAAATTACATTCAGTCTGCAGTTAAAGTTTTTAAACATTTATTAGATTCATAAACTATCCTTGATTTTTACCACACTTGGACAGAAGCTTCTTACAATCAAAAGATAGTATCAAGTGGAATATTTTTATTGATTTACTTCCTCATTTTTGTTGAGCCTGCAATTAACAGAAAACGTAGGCGAGACACTGGGTTCCGTGGAACCCTTACGAATTTTTATATATGATCAGCATACAAAGTCAGAGAATCTAAGTTCTTCAATTTAAATAACTTTGTTTAATCTCATTACTGATTAAACGTTTTCAGCGCACCAGAGTAAAAACTGTCTATTTTAGATACTTTTTTTTAATATAAATCAATTTGATTCAAGTCTAAATTTTATAGTGAAATTGATATTAAAAACAATGTTCAAACAAGCTACATGTTCAAACACTGAGTTTATTTTTATATGCTTTCTAAGAATATTTATACAAAGATAGTGAAACAACGACTTGTATCCTTCCATCTATCAAATGGGTGTTTGAGAATAGAAAGCAAATTATAAGTACCAAGTTTCAGAGGAAAGTATGTTGTCAATTTTTTTCTTACAATGAGATGTTTTCAAAAACCTGTAATTACTTGAAAAAAATGACATATTCAGCCATTCCATGACTATTTTTTTTTGTTACAAAAGTGAAGGAACATAAAATTTGGAATAGTTATTTACGAAAGTGTCGAAATTTAACTACAGTCATTACTTTTACTCAAACTTACTGTTGTGAACTTGCAATTGCCTACGTTGAGTATACAAAATCTCCCTTTGATCTCCACTTGGCCACGAATAAGCTCACATAATTGCGTGTCCGATAAATTTGGAGTAACTATAAACTAATCTAAAAAATGGTTTTACTTCATATGTTATACCCCTCCATACGTTACCATACCTATTTAAGGAATAATTTGGGATTTTCTGTGGACCTACGCAAATTTTCAGAAAAAAGTTTCACTTCACTCGTCAATTTAGAATACTTTAACAATACTTTATAACAATAAATATAAATAATAATGAAGCTTATTCACTCAAGATTTTGAACACTATAAGTTTTATTAATGTTCTAGTAAAAATAAGACGATCCAAGTTTAAAAAAAAAACCACGAGGTATGCACGTTTACAAAAAAACCGTAAACTCTTACCTTTTGTCACGGGACCAATGTCTTGACCTTAGAAGCCGTTAAATCGTTTGCCGTCCAACTACTGTGTTGAAGACCCATTGGTGGCCTTTGGCTGTTTTCTGCTCTTTGGTCGGGTTGATGTCTCTTTGACTCATTCCCCATTTACATTCTCAATTTTACATATGTTCCTTAAATAATTGTAATTACTTATTCTTTCAAAGATGTAAAAATAACTTAAACAAGTAGTATTTTTGTCATTATTTTTAAAGAAACCTTGTATCTCTATACTTCTTTCAAATTTAATGAATTCTTAATTTTATGTGATGAAATGATGTAAAATTTCATAAAAACTACATTTAGTTTCTATTGAAATTTAAAATAACCCTTCTGAGTAATTTGATAATGTTTAAAAACTAAATTTACCTGTACAAGCAACTAAAAAAAATAACTTGTTTAAGTAACGCCCCTGACTGATGTAAAGCTTTATACATGTATTACTTTGTTTGACATATTCACCATAAGAGGAGACTATTGTTCAAACTGGAATTTAAGACATAAAAACACAGAGACATAATTTCACTCCTATGCATGAGAATTAAAAAAAAAGTGTCACAAACTACATGCCTTAAAGAGAGAGTTAAAACATAAATAATACAAACAACAACGGGTAATGTAACGATAAGATCTATTTAGAAAGAAGTTAGAGAATACTAAATTAGGGAGATGTGGTATGATTGCTAATGACACAACTATCAAACAAAGCCAAAATGACGTGAATTCAAGCAACTCAAAGTCACAACGGCCCCCAACAATGAGAAAATCACATACTGTAAAGCCAGATATAAAAAGCCAGAACTGACAAAATGTGAAACAATTAAAACGAAAAAACGAAAAACCAACGTTATGATTCATGTAAAAAAAAACGAAAAAGTAACAAACAACAACATACGACAACCACTAAATTATTTCAAAAGACACAAAGTACCGATCTAAGCCTATAAACATTACTGTGGATTCATTACTATTACTGGAATACAAATGTTCGTGGATTTCATGGGTATAGGTAAATACTGGCAACAGTAGTATACCGGTGTTCAAAAGTCTTAAATCGATTGAGAGAAAACAAATCCGGGTTACAAACTAAAACCAAGAGAAACACATCAACTATAAGATGAAAACAAATGAACAACAGGAACACTGAAGTGCAACAAAAACAAACGCCAACATACATAGGAACGAACTATTTGATAACAACTGCCATATTCCTGACATGGTACAAGACAATATAAGAAAAAATGGTGGGTTGAACCTGGTTTAATGGCTAGCCAAACCTCCCGCTATCTAAAATCACGTATCCTAATAGTAAACAAAATAAAATTTACTATATGCCTGTATGCTTGTTTGCAAATTTTGCCAAAACTTCAATTTGTTCTATAATGCACGAAAATTGGTATCCAAGAAACTACAATTTATCTTTAATACACGAAAATTTGTATCCACGGAATAAATTCACAGTAACATATAAATCTTTTTCTCCCAGACAAAAGTATCAATTATTACACATCCAACAGGTTAAGTGTAAAAAGGTCTTTAACGGTATGAGAAAAGCATGACCGTGTGTAATGCCAACATATAAGTACATAATATCGACATGATGTATGACCATAGGTTTTTATAAATGTATAGCAATACATATTAGTGTATGTTTAACCTAAACAAAAAAAAACATTTTAGTACCGATAAAAATAATATTCAAACATCTTGATACGGTGTTAAAATCATTAGTGTACTTCGATCATATATACATTTATCTGCTTTATCCGCTGTAGTATATCCTCTATTCCATCGCATGGCGTGCAGATACATGTATCTCAGTTAATACGTTACGCTTGAGCATGTTCAGACTAAATGGATTCGTTCACATGAGTATGCTCCTGACACAAAAACTGCTTCATCAGAATTATGAAATGCACCTTGTCTTGTAAGGAGTACATCCAATGCACTTTAAGACAAATTAAATTTTACATTACTATGTGCAGTGGTTATCGGTACAACTTATTGAAATAACTACAGGAAAACTATATAAAATTCTTGAATTTTATGCGAGACTCCAATTCGAATTTATTTTTTTTAAGTTATGTTCATTCTTATTTGACTTTGGAATGACTAGTTCATCAAGAATATTTGTACTTTTTCATTTGATCTTTTTGGCAAGTAAAAATAAAGTTTGTTCAATGATAACTTCAAATTAACTTTTACTATAAAAAAAAAAGGAGATAGGATGGAAAACAGCCCAACATTTTGTATGATAATAATTGAACAAGTTTTACGGCTGAAAGATTTCTCCAATGGTATTCTTTTTTTTATATATCTTTTACGCTTATAAAATTAAATGATATTCATCTTAAATAAATCAATTGTTATACAATGTACAGTGTCTTTCATTTCAATTTACATTTTCAAGGCGACCTGTTTCAAACTGAAAACAATGTGCATGGATTCTATATTTTCAAATTAATGATTTAGATATATACTTTTCTTACTAAAGCTAAAATTGTAAACCGTGTGTGTCGTATGTATATTTGTAAAAAATACATTTTGATGATTCTTCAAAATACGATTTTGCTTCGTTTGCATAGTTATCAGTAAGTGGTTGTTTAAAAATTGATAAATTTATCTAAATAATATGAGCTTTAAAAATTTGGGTACCCCAGAAAATATTAATAACACTATATATATATTTCATTTCGTTTGAAATTGGGTTTTGCCGTTTGGTATTTGTATTAATTATATATAGATGGGAACTAGTGTAACTAGTTCTGAAACTAGTTCTGCAAGAGTATGTACTATTTATAAAGTTTGATGTTACGTGTACAAGGCACGAGAAAAGTTTTGGCGGTTTCTACGGGTGGAGTTTTATGGTACTATATAAGGTTTGGCATTTAAATGTATTAGTATCGAAGATGCTCGCAGTTACGTCGAATCTTCACGAAGTTAGTCACATTAGTATATATACAGTGGCAGTTTAAAATACATGACATATATGTGTCAAATAACGACAATAAAGTTTCGTAGTCATAACAATCATTATGGTCAATACTATATAGATTAAACACTGCTTGTCGACCTTGATTTGAAAATATTTTCTGAGTTGGCAAACATATTGCAATTAAAAAACATAACACTATTAAGAATATAGAGTAATCATCTATTTCAATCGATTTTAATTTAAAAACAAATTTTCTTCAAGTTTAACCTCTATTTCTGAAAACTACAGATTTTGTTTTTGCTAGGTTTATATACAAATACTTTCTAAGTTTATAGGACTGACGACCCTGGTGCATTATTTATATTTCCTCTTCATTTACATTCAGTGAAGTAGATAGAGAAAATAAGGATATTCTTTTCAATAGACCATTATTGCGCACGCGAAAATTTTCCATCTTATTTGACATATGACTTGCTATTGATATAAAATCTGATGAATTTCTATCTAAATCTGTTATTACAACACTATCTAATGTTGGTTTTTTTTAATAAAATACTCAAATCAGCAATACATCCATTTCCCTTTATTTAACATATTTAAAATTAGGGCATGAATGTGGAAGGGTAAAAATGACATCTGTTGTACCATACTGTGTTGTGTTTCCCTCAGTTTTAGTTTGGAACCCGGATTTGTTTTTTTCTCAATTGATTTATGAATTTCGAACAGCGGTATACTACGGTTGCCTTTATTTATCTTTTGTACCATAACCTGGTCCGTGATAACAACATTTTCATCAATTCATTTCAGCAAATGTTCAGTAGTCTGGTATTTATTAAGGATATCAAAAAATTATCAACAGTCGATACCAAGGAAATGACTTGATAGATGTAAGCAAATTTATTAAATTGAAATTGAATTAACAAACAGAACTCTATTTACAGCAAGTTGATAAATAATGGAAAGTTCTGAAATATTAGATTACATATCAACTTGGTTTTATTTTTAATCTAGTCCAAAATTGAGAATACATCCTCATACTGTTAGGGTAATTCCCATATAAAGACGTCCATAATCGTTTTTGTAAAAACATCATAGAATCAAAGGCAAAAACTCATAAATTGTTAGGGTTCACAGCCCATCCTTTTCTCTGAAAATGCTGGACCCACTGCTGATAACTGGACAAACCTGTATATTGCATTCGGAATGTGAAAATATGGAAAGAATATGACGTCAATAATAACTTGACAAAATCAAAGTTTATTCATCTAAAGAAAAACACTGTGTTTGTATAATGTTAATGAAATGCACCTTGTCATGTAAGGAGTACATCCTACGCACTTTAAGACAAATTAAATTTTACATTTTGGTTTGAAGGAATATCGGATCAAAATAAACATTGCAAATGCAAAACGTCAATTATCTAGTTTCATTTAATCAAGCAAAATCATAACAAAGACATGTCAGATTACATGCATTTTTTTTATTGGAAAAAAAATGATCAGAAGTCTGGTGGCAATGCAATAACACAGGACGAATGTATGATAAGGCCACTTGTTGATCCCTTCATTCAAAAGCACAAATCATTATAAATCTATGAAATAAAATCCTTCAGATATTCAAAATACTTTCTTTTAACCTTCAAATTTTATAAAGCATTTCAGGAAAAACGTTCAAGATTCTACCATAATGACATCTTTTTCAAACCTTCCTATTACATGCGAAAAAAATGTATTTTCCGTCAGAAAATACAAATATTAATTATGAACAAACATAAATAACCAAGCACATGTCTACATCATTACGTGATGTGACCACATTTGACTTCATACATACTGCAGCGATGCGAAATTGGTTGATTCAACTGCTGAATTCAAGCTTACGGTGCTCATTTAACAGTCCTAATGAAGAGTCTAATCTTAGCATTGCCCGGCTTTTGCTAAATATTTTGTACTTTTTGGTTGATAAGCTCTTTGTTTTTTTAATATGTTTCACATTTCTAAATATTTTGGCCTCGATCAACATCGAAGAGACAGTTATTGTCGAACAGTGCATCTGGTGAAGGCAAATTGGTACCGTTAATGTTAATGAAAAGTTTAAGGGACCGATTGACGTCAATCAAACTCATCTCATAAACGTTCAAGCCCATGTGTGATTTAAAAAGAGGGAAAGGATGCTATAAATTATAAATCAAAAGTCGAAACAAACACCAGTCTGAAAGAGTCTATTAAAAAAACTAAAGATTGGGCTGCACGAATCTCGAATTGTCAACAGCCTTGTCGGTTTCTATGATTAAATGTGCGCACATTTGTGCATCTTCTGACAAAATAACCACGATCAGATAAACAAATACTTATTTGAAATGCATATATCGAAAATCGTTGAACGATGTGGGCGAAATAATTAAATCAAACTTTGTTTCTTTATAATACTGCGAATTTTAATGGTCAATTTATTACAATACTTCAATTAAATTAATGGGCGACACCATAACGAGATTATTGTAATATATAATTAATTTTATTATTCCCTAAACTTAATTTTTCCAATAAAGTGATAGGTTATCAAATATTGTAAGTTGTTATGATTTTGCCCAACTAAAATGATTATTTAGATAGTGTCGAAAATCGTTGAACGATGAGCGCGAAATTTATACATCAAAATTTACAAACATCTCTATGATACTGCCTATTTTCAGTCATGACAATGCTTCAGTTAAACTAATGGGCGACACCATAAAGAGATTATTGTAATATATAATTAATTTTATTGTTCCTTAAACTTAATTTTTCAATACAAAATATAGGTTATCCAACATATCTTTTTTAAAAACGACAATAACAAGACAGCAGGATCAAAAAGTTATCGCAGTTATTTAAAGCAGATTTAGTATACCAAATATGCTGGTAATGAAATCAAATTTCGTTTATTATTATATCGGCAGCTGATATTAAGAATATTTTACAATACCGTCCACGACATGGCAAGTAGAATCAATCTTGCATAACGCCTACTAGAGAGAAAACAAATTCTTCAGAGTTTTTAAAAAATGAATAAAATAAACTTTCGATTTCTTTTTTAATTAGTCATTTTACAAATTGTTAATAAGGGTATCTCTAGTTTTATGGCCCACGTTGAGTATCTCTTAATTTTGCAAGCCGGCAATAGTTAAGTTTGACTACTAGTATGTAAAATACCGGGTAACCCCGAAATCCTTGACTCCCCTCACCCTATGCTGACAGTCTCGTACGGGTCTAGGGCATAAGGTCTCTAAGCCATTTCAAACGCCATATCTACCTATACCTCTTGTATTATGGCCTATGATGAGAATCTCTTTTAATTTGGCCAACAGTCAATAGTTTTGATGGACTATGAAACATACCGGGTAACCGCAAACCCCGCATTCTATGCTGAAAAAACTCATAAGGGTCTAGGGCATAGGCGCTATGATCCATTTTAAAGGCAATGTCTACCTCTACCTCTGTTATTATGGCCCACGTGGAGTCCCCCCCCCCCCCTTTCACCGCTTCTATGCTGGTAATGGCCCGATTATTTTTAGTTTTATTACTCTGATTGATATCCCCAGCTTTGAATAATGATTGATATAGTAAATCATTTTTTTTCTGCTTTTTCATAAATTGTAGAAGTCCTTGTTTGTATGATCTGTTTAAAATGGTAGATGCATGGTCTATTTTAAGACATGAAGTACTTTTGATATGGGACTAGATTATGGCAATTCATTCCGTTTAAATTTTTTTCAGTTTATATGTAATGTTTAATTGTAAAATCACTAAATAAATTTTAGAATTCAAATACTTCGAGAGGTTAGAGATATTTATAAAAACTGTTTCATATGGATTGCCAATTTTCAAGAAGCAAATATGGATATTTCATCGCCATCGTTCTTTTTTTTTTCTCTTAATTCATAGTAATCGTTTAATTTCTACATTAAATCATCCTTTTATCTATTGTTGGTGCAGTAGAAATTATCTCGCTAATCATAGAATTTTAAACGATTCGGTTCTTGGTTCTGTGTTAATGAAGGCTTTAACAAATTCTGTTTACTTTTATTTTAAATGTTGTTAAAAGAAGACACCTATTGATTTAGATTTTATATTGCTAGAAATAGCCATAAATAGCAGAACCATATTAGATATTTACAGCAACAATTTATTCTCATAATCTTTTAATTACCCACACTTCTTTATTGAATGCGGCCTCATCTCATAATCGCTATTACAGGTTAGCCTCACCAGCTAGCTTCACACTAGTTTCGTATTGCTCAGTTTTAAGGATTCTGTGAAGTGCTGTGTGGATAGTTTTTTTTTTTTTTTTTTTTTTTTTTTTTTTTTTTTGACTAAATATTGTTTGAATTCTTTTTTCGGCTGTTTTCTTTTTTCGGCTGCTTGTTATATATAAGCTCACCCGTTTCTTGTTATAATATTCTTTCGATAACACACCTGGTAAACCATCAAATCTCAACCAATTGGTTACGCGAGTAAAAACTATACTGGCACTTCCTGATGAGCTTTTCTGGTATAAAATATCAAATTCATAAATAGGGTAGGAGACTTTTTTTCAATTTATTGTCAATCTTTGATCTTTTTGCTAAATAGGAGAATGCCATAAATAACTAAATAAAAAGTTTGTCTCATCTTTTACTCGAACCAATGTAATTTCAAATAGCATCGAAATGCTTTTTATCCTATAGGTAAATGGTGCCAGTACAGTCAGTTACCCTATCTACATTTCTTACATTTTATACCAGAAAAACTTAAAAGGGAGTGCCAGTAAACTTTTTTCTCGCTTAACCATTTGGATGAGATTTGATGATTCAACAGGCGTGGAAAAGATTCATTACCAAGGAATTGTAGCATTTAGTCCACCATCACCCCTACTGCATCTATTTGACAATGTTATATTGAAATATGGCCTACAAATAAAAAAAAAGTATATTCATACATACAAGTATGATACATTCGTGTGACGCACAGTTTATATAATTCGTTTGTGGTGTCCTGGTGTACTGTCGTAAATTCATGGGAGGTGTTCGTTTTTATTCTGTGGTTTTAATGTTGTAATGCACTATTTTATTATTTATTTATATTTTTCTCTGTCCTGAGTGTTCTTGTGTTTATTTGAACTGTATTCCTGTCACGTAATGTTGTCATTTTAGCGGTATTTTTTTAACATTGCTATATAAGCGGGAGGTTTGGCTAGCCATAAAACCAGTTTCAACCCACCAATGTTTCTTAAAATGTCCTGTACCAAGTCAGGAATATGGCAGTTGTTATCAAATAGTCCGTTTCTATGTTGGCGTCTGTTTTTGTTGCAGTTCAGTGTTTCTGTTGTTCAGTTGTTTTCCTCTTATAGTTGATGTGTTTCATTTTGTTTTGGTTTGTGACCCGGATTTGTATTCGCTTAATCGATTTATGACTATTGAACAGTGGTGTACTACTGTTGCCTTTATTTATGATATTAAAAAGTGAAATAATTCTTTATATCAATTTTTTTTTCATTCATCTTTTCTATTTGTCTAGTAAAATGTATATTGCTATCTAAGCTTTTCTCCAAATGTGACCTACCAAATTACACTTATAACCGGGTTTGTATTCAAATGAGCAATACGATGGGTGCCACAAGTACAGCAGGATCAGCTTACCTTTCCGGAGCACCAGAGATAATTCCCGGTTTTTGTTATGGTTTGTGTCGCTCAGTCTTTAGTTTTCTATGTTGTGTTTTGTGTACGGTTATTTTTCTTTCGGTCTTTTTCTTTTTTTTTTTTGCCATGGCGTTGTCAGTTAAATTTAGACTTGTGAGTTTGAATATGCCTTTAGTATCTTTCACCTCTCTCTTATTGTCAGTTTTTGTGTTTACCGACACTTGAGCCCTATTGGTTATATCGTTGTTGCCAGTTTTTTTGTTGGATGAAGCCTAATGCCCGGAGATAACCATCGACAGTTGGCAGGGAAACTGGCAATCCTGGTCAATATCAGATTGAAGTCAAACTCACTTTCCACAAGCGGGATTCGAACTCACAACCTCAGTGTTGACAGGCTAGTGATACAGTAAATGAATCACTGAGACCACTCGCCCACAATTGGTAAAATCACAAAAAATACTGAACTCCGAGGAAAATTCAAAAAGGAAAGTCCCTAATCAAATGGCAAAATCAAAAGCTCAAACACATCAAACGAATGGATACCAACAAAGGCCTCCTATTCAATGGCAGAAAGATCATAAAAGTAGAATTATAAGGAGGATGTATTTCCAACGTTAAATCATGTGAAAATTATCTATTATTTCTTACATGTTTGGAATCTCAACTACAATAGTTTAATTTAAACTTGATTTTTTTATGGAGTTTATTGAGATAGAACAAAATTATTATTATGTTTTATAAATTTTATGATATAGTCGTCATCTCAATTTTTCCGAGTTAGCATTTCGTAATTAGAAAATGAATGCTATACTGCTATGAAAAATTGAATTATTCCTATCCCTTATCTTCCGTAAACACAGTTAGATCAGGTATCGATGTGGCTAAATTAACAACATTGCAAAGTTTATAATAGTTTGGAACTGCATTCGTCTATTGATTACTCATGCTTGATCAATCACATGCAAAGTGGTAATTTTAAAGAAATACATCTTGAGATGTATGAATGCAAAAGTATTGCTTGAGAACGTTACTGCTGTATATGAAAATATTGTAGTAATTTTCCGTTTTCCAAAAAGTATTTTCAAAATCTTGAAATATTTGCTCTAGTTTTGCCTTATTTGAAGAGACATTTATTGTCGAAATGCGAATGTGATGCAGTAAAATGTGTACCTGTAATATCATTTCATCCAATAGGGGCGACATTGATATTAAAAAAGTAGAACAAGTTCAGACAATGCAAAGACTTGCAAAACAACAACAAGAACTGATGGAGTTCACAACAAAGACCACACAATTGGTTATGAAGATTGAAAGTAACGCAGCTCTGTTTCTATCTGATATAACTGGGGTTAAAAGTCAAATGAAGCAATGATCTGATGGGTTAGAAACATTGGAAGAGAAAAACGAGAAATAAAAGAGACAGAAGAAAGGAAGAAAAGGGAAAAAGAATTAGCAGAGCAAACAAAAAGGAAACAGGAAGAACGGAAGGAAAGAGAACATGAAGAAGCAGAACGGCAAAAAAAAAAGAAAAGAAGAACGGATGAAAAATGAACAGAAAGAAGCAAAACAAACAAGCAGAACGGAAAAAAACAGGAAGAAGCAGAACGGAAGAAAAAAAGAACAGTAAGAAGTGATTCGGAAGAAAAAAGAACAAGAAGAATGGAAGAAAAAAAGAACAGGAAGATACAGAACGGAAGAAAAAAGAAAAGGAAGATACAGAACGGAAGAAAAAAGAACAAGAAAAAGCAGAACGGAAGAAAAAAAGAACAGGAAGAAGCAGAACGGAAGAAAAAAGAACAGGATGAAGCGGTAAGGAAAAAAAAAGAACAGGAAGAACGGAAGAAAAACGAACAGGAAGAACGGAAAAAAAGAACTTGAAGAACGAAAGAAAGAAGAAAATGAAGAAGCTGAAAAGCGAAAAAAAGAACAAGAGGGACGAGAAGCCGGGAAAAATCGCCGAAAACAAGAGGAAGAAAAGAAAATGAGGGATTGAAAAACTGGCTTCCCAATATGTAAGTTCGCCTTATTTGCTTTCTCTTTCTGAAATATTTATGGTCATATAGCAGTTCATTTAAAATGTTCATTTAAACAGTTTCTAATATATAGCAATTCCTAATTCATTACATACAATATCATCAATTTGTATGAAGATAAAGATATATGACAACGAAAAAGCTTCTAATTGACAATAAAACATCGAATGACATAAACATATTGTTTTCAGATGTATACAAATTTATACACAATATGTCAAGCTGTAAATATCACCGATTCTAGAAAATTCACTACGAAAACTATATATAATTGGTGATATACACATTTCGTCCATTTATTAAGATATCACAATTAAAGACGAAACAAAGTCTGCCAGGAAATCTGCTGTGTTATTTTTACAATGCCTGATGGAACTCAGAACAGCGATTTTGCCAAAGCTATGACTCTGTTGAAGACCTCGATAAATGTTTGAAAACCTATGACGAAACGAAAACTTATATCCCCTGTTATCACAATCCAGCCACAGAAGAGCAAAGAGACTATGTTATGCAATTAACATTGTGCAATTAAGATGTAACAATTCCGATTTTTGGTTGTTAGTCTTAACAAACATTTTTAATATTGACTGCATCGCAAAGATTTATATTGATTAATTCCAATAGGTAAAATTATGATCAGTATTTCAATGCGTAAATTATAACATATTAATTACATATATAATGTTATAAATTTATGTACTGACAAATAACATTTTGTTTACATTTTAGTTGCCAATGCGAGTGTATGTTCCAATAGTATCGCATTATGGTAACCTTTTACCAACACTGAAGTTCTCAATCAAAGGTCAGAAATGGAGATCAGGAAAATCACTTCCAGAAATTACACTGCCAAATGTACAGGTTAGTAAAATAAAGATTACTTGAAGTAGTTATAATAGTACATTAAAAATAAATCCGCGCTTTGTTTATCATTTCAAATAACTTTTCGTTTATTAATTACCAGAATGTTTCTTTGTTTAATGTTGTTTTTGAAACTATGGTCATACATGTTATATTCAAGTGTAATTATGCGAAGAAATTGTAGTTAATTGATATAGGTAACCTTAAGGTATCTTACATTGTCACTGTAACATATTCTCTTGTTAGCTTCCAGCAATTGAACTGCAAAGATACTCACCATGGTCGATTTAAAGAACGATGTCAATCGAGATTTCGATCTCAGGATTGATTTAATCATTGACTTAATCTAGTCATGCATCTTCAATAAGAATAAGAAAAGTTAAAGAATACACGTAAAGATTTTTGACTCGACATCATTTTTACGTGTCAGGGAAGCTGATATTTTTCTATTATATAACTGTTCCATCAAAGAAAGGAAAATGATAATAATAAGTAGTTGTTCTCAGTTTAAGGAAATCTTTACAACAGAACGTAATTGTTTAAAGTAAGATCAATTAAACAGCAACAACACACAAAAAAACAAACATTTAGACATGAGCAAAATGTCTTCAACAAAAGAAAAATATCCTTAAGATTTGTCAAGATTTAAATGAACTCGATACTAAACAACTATGAACAGATTTTACAGACACTAATAAAGATCTGCCCTAAACATTCATTTTTGTTAACGACAAAAGTATTAAGATCTCAAACTTCCCACTAACAGGAACATAATTGTTCACCTATATGTATTTGTTTTATTTTTTGCTACCCTTTTCTATTTATATTGGTCAGTGGATTAAGAAAATATACACCTGTATTGTCAAATTGAACTAAATTAGCATGCAAGGTTAAGAATTAATGGTTTTATCTAATTACAGAAGATTTTCTTAAACCGTTACGTTGATCAATAGAAATTATCTTACATAGAATATGAAAAAAGAATTTTTTTTTACCACATAGCGTAGTCATATCAATTACAAAAATTCTGAAATAACAAAAAAAAATTGGCCAATGACTATTTCATGTGATAAACTAAATATATTTTTGAAAATATTCCTTTCATATTGAGCTGCAATCGAAATGATAAAGTAACTCTTCATAATAAAAGAAACTAATAAAATATTTGCAAAGTGAACGTACTGATATTGTTCTAAATAGTAATTATGCGCTTTCTCTGTATTTTTTGCTCATTGAATTATCTCCACAGTAATTTTTATTTCGACTTTGAGAATGAACGGACTAGTCGGTTCCTCTGTTAAATTTTTTTTTAGTAATTTCTTTTAATATGAATATTTTGATATTAAGTTCAAAGGTTCATCAATGGTTAGGCTGTGAAAAGCAATTCTAACAAATCATTTTCTTACGTGCATTGTAATCTAATAAGTTAACCGACATTTTTACCAAAATTTGGTACAGAGATATCATTTTGTGTAACTTATCAACCGTGTATGTGTTATCGCTGCAAATAATACTTTCCTAAACGACACTTCGTGAATGTCAGTTTACGCGACTTACCAAAAAGCAGATTTAGACACGTCAGGTGCATTATATCCCGTTACTCCCCTAGCAGCTGGTGACTAGTTATCATAGTATAAAACATTAAATAATTTGTGTTCATTCCAGTTCAATAATACCCACTTCGTTAGCACTATTTGTGTTTGCGTTATCTCTCACTTTCAAAATCGCACATAATTTTTTTTTTTTTTTGGGGAAAAAGCTAAAGTGTATTATAATTGTGATACATATTTCTTCATGAAAAAAAAATTGTAGTTTTGATTGGAAGTAAATTGTACGGGTTATTGTTATGATTATTTAGTATTATATTAATGTATGCAAATCAAATATATATATTTAAAGAAACTTGTGCTGGATGAAAATACATTTTTTTTCGATTTTTCAAGTCTCCAATTTCATCACAGGAACTGGAGAATCAAACATTTGACGCCTCGTTAAACGGCAACTGAATTCACCGATAAACATATCAATTCCATAAATACATTTTAGATAATTAGAAACGTTACTTAGATGACTGTTTTGTATTGTGGACATTAATTTGGAGAAATTAAATGAATTTAGAAATGTAATCAATAATATCAACAAAAGTATCCATTTCACTTTGGAATATAGCGATAGACAGATACACAATTACCGTTTAATGATACATACATATAATGATGGTATCCGTATTTTGCGTTTTATAACATTGTTGTTATAATTCTAAAACTAGGATGTTTGCTTTGTTGGAGTGGAAATGCCCATTAAGCAATTGGAGAACATGCAGTGTGTTGCTGTTGCAAGACATAAACGTCATGAAACTACAGTTGACGAGAGAGGAAAAGTTTTTGAACTAAAGATTGACAGCAATATGAAAGTCAAGTCGAAAAACTATTGTTGCAACAAAGGTATATATTGTGAAAGCTATCTTACTAATATAACATGACAAAGTTGGGAAAGCAATGTTGCTGAAATGGAATATATATGTATGCATTATAAGAATATTGCAGCTGCACAATAACAATTTCGACAAAGCTACATATAAAAAAGATCAAACATAAGTATAAAAACGAGCATAAAAACAATGACAGTATAAGATATAAGTCATAGTTTAATCATATATTCAAAAAAAAGAGTTGGATAATACTATTGGGATATTCCAAAGGTATGAAAAGTTGTCGACTCATCTTCTCTATCGTCAATTAAGATAATTTTTAAAATAGTATTTTTTTCATAATTTTAGTAATGCCTTTCATACACCCCGTTCAACCAACGTTTACTTAGTTTAGCTTTATTTAGATAGAATTATGTATGTATTGGAAGCTATGCTGCATTTAAACGTTTTAACTTCAAGATCTACAATGATTAAATACATAGATTATATGAAACATATCAATAAATGTAATGAATAGACATTAGAGGCTGCGACAAATATTTTCTCACCTTTTTGGGGATTTCTAGAAATGTTTAACATTCGACAAAACTTTCAGTATGAGTGATCAAAAACATGAAAAAACACTACGGTTTTTGCAGTGTGAGGCCGTCACGACACTATGATAATTTTGACATTGTGAACATATATATCCGGACATCACATTAACCAAACTTTACAATACTAATGAATTCAATGAAGAATTATGCCAGACAATGGGATAAACACGAAAATAGAGACGTGAATGTGTTAAGGCTGTGAGGTCGTTAATCCAAATAAAATGATAGGTCTATGAACACACATGCTACATTCATCTTCAAAGACACAAACGTGGCTTTAAACTTCTGTTACCTGCATAACAAATATGGTGCTGTCCTCGTATATAAAGCCCCGAATAACAGTATTTTTATGAGTACATCAAATTACATAAACTGATGGATAACGGAATAAGTATTGATTTTTCACTTTGGAATTCAACATATACGCCAACGAGACTTATAAATAAGATAATTTTTAACAATCATAGGTCTGTTATATGTACCTTTGGAATTTGTATCAGAAATGAATACTAACTTGATCTTCATTCACTGTACTGGATATCAAAATTGCAAAGGTTGCCTTTGGTTTACTTTTACAAATTGTGACTTGGATGGAGAGTTGTCTCATTGGCACTCATACCACATCTTCTTATATCTATTACAAGCAAAGTTAAAGTGTAGGGTCTGTCAAGTGCCCTACAACACCGGGCCTCAGAGTTACTGTGAAAATCCCTTCTCTATAGTCGGTGTTGACCAGATGTTTGTCATGAAAAATAGGCTTCTCTACTAAATCAGATGTTGCTTATGTGAAATTCGAAAGATATGTAACAGTACATACAATCTAAGTATTATTCCTATTGCAATGGTATAAATATGTAGGCATCTGAACCGCGATGGTACTCCGTGTTGGTCACGCTAAAAAAGGTTAGACTCTGAAGTGTGTTTTTTATCATTTTGAAGTGCGGTGGTGGCATTGTGTCGCTATCTTGTTGATAGCTACGAGGAAGTGAGTTGGTGATAACGATGAAGTGTGATGGATTACATAAACAACATTTTTACTATGTTTTTCACGTTCATTTGTCAATGTACAAGATAATTTTTTGTTAGAGGAGGCTTTTCAGGTTGCTACGTAAATCATCGAGAGTATGCAGGACGATCTCTCATTTAGTATGAAAGGACATACATAATATGAAATATTGTCTTATTTTGTGTTGCAAACACCGTTTAAAAAGATGAAACTTTAGTATAAGCAAAGTACTGACATATGATAATTAAACATATATCATTTTGTCATTTAATCCTAATTAGCATGGTAAACAGGCTAATTACAGGTAATCATTCTTTTAACGATTCGATTATTTCAATCATTCATATCATCGATAACAAAATGCCATAGATTTTTATTGATAACAATGAAATCAAATTTCATCTAAGTAATAAAAAATCTACTTTTTAATATAATTACACATCTGCATGTAGATTTTTAGCTAGCTATCACGCGTCATATAGACCATAGCATATCAGCTAAAGGACCATCACACTCTGACGAAAACCATCGTCCTTCAGCATAACCATAATCCTACATTTCATTAAAAACAGCTAATTACCTGTTTTATATTGCCAAATCGATGTCAAGACTGATGAATACATGCAAACATATAAAAACTTCTATTATCGTGTATGTTATAGTTACCAAATTAAAAAGTGTTGGGAATGTATAGATACTGTGCTTTCGAGTGAAATTTAGTCCATCCTATGGTGTATCTACACATAGCCAATCACTTTTTTTTTTTGGTAAATGACATGTGTCAAAGTTCACAACTGATATCACGTGATGAAAAGTACTTTTCCCGCTGCATTATTAATCTGCGGGTTTCATTCGTCTGAAATGGCTGCAAAAATGGAGGTCTGTGACATTGACTTTTTAAACTTTTTCTACAACAGTAAACTTTTCGGGCTCAGAGGAGTGGACGATCATCGGAACTTCTGTCCGTGGACTTGTTCGAACTTGGAAATGATCAGACGGGAAGCTATATTTTATTCAAGGGCAGAGCCAACAAAACGTACTATGGTAAGTGTCATTTTTCTTACAATTTTGTAGTATTTGTGCTTTTATTGTGTATTTCAATTGGTTCTTTTGTGTATTTGGGTCATTAACACTTGACTGACGGTTTTCAGAAAATCCAGGTGTCTTCGTCGAGGTCCGCGCTACAACAGGTGCTTCTTTTATGGAAAACAATAAGGTAAACACGGGTATATTGTGTCGTGTGACGGTGTGTATGCTTATTACATTTTACCCAATCCAGGCCAAATAAAATTGTTTTATATTTCAATAATCAGTTTTGTTCAATGTATGATTTTTATGTCACTGAATGTCAATACTTAATTTTTTTTCAGGTGGACTCAAATCAGTGGAACTTCAGTGCCCAAATCCTAAAACACTACCTTCAAAACCCTGTACTTTTCAAGAAATATCACGGAACAGTATTTGAATATTGTACGTGATCTGAATGGGACAGCCATTTACAAGAGACCTCTAGATTAAGGACGTACATGTAAAGTTTGGTGAACAGTCAGTAGGCGTTTTCAAAGTATCTAATATCATGAAAACGGAAAATCGTGAACCATCAAATAGTGCTAGAGGAGGCTTTGGAAGTTTGTTGACTGGATGCATGTTCAATTCTAATAATGGAAGTTAATTACAATGTATATGAGTGATTGATTCAGTATTTGTGGATTATGTTGAATGGTTTTGGTGTCTTTCATTCAAAGGAATGTTTTTATAATGGAATTATGTGCACCTTTTTTTTTGTAGTGAATTTGTTTGCATTATGGAATCATGTGCATCTTTTTTGGTAGGATTCGAGGATTTATATGTGTGTCGTTCAGTCTCACATTTTTTTTTAAAAATACTACAGTTATTAAAATTCATTGTTATACTTATTATATGAAAAAGAAAGGATACGGGGTATTCACCAATGAGACAATTACCCAACACTTTACTTTTAGGGTTGAAAAATATTCCAGGAAAAAAAATGTGTTACATTGTAGTTTCTGGCTAAAAGTGTAAGGTATCTAACATATACCACAGGGCCATTTTCAAGCAACTGGTAAACCAATCAGAGGGCAGACATGGAACTGTGGTGTATGTGTAGATACCCTCATACTTTTTCAACTGAAAATCAAACAAACTATGGTACATTTGCTGATAGTGATACACATAATTAACCATGAATGTAAGCGACATATATTTATAGACATATATATTGTGTGTTGCATGTGTATAAAAGGAGATTTCCCAAGATAAACAACGTTAGATCGTTCATTCTTTGAAATCATCAGCTGATTTTGGTAAAGTTACTGTCACAGACGGAAACATTGTACAAAAACCATATAAACATGTTTGCTGTCCCTGTTATTTATTAAATTTCTTTTGAATGATATAATTATTATTTCCTGAAGCTGCTTATTCATTTATTCTTGTGAGACAACGCTGGACAAAGGTATTTTGTACATCGAAAATTACGGATTGAAATCTAAAAACTATTTTTGTCTTTCAGATTGGGAACAGTTATAACAACCGTTATGGAGAATCTGTGCGACAGATGACCACAAATGTAATCATATTGCCGTAGCCACAATTCCATCTTTCTCTCTTCGATCGCGACATTACCGAATCAGACTTATCATATGGTTTATACTTGCTTTATCAACACGTAGGGTGTCATATGGGGAGCATCTGAATTCACGCCGGGTTTTTGTGAGATTCGTCTTGATCGGTTTTTAGTTTTATATGTAGTGTTTTGTGAACTTGTGAACTTGCTCGTCTTTTCGTCGTATTTCGGTTTTTTGGGGGGTTTTTTTTGCCATGGCATTGTCAGGTTTTCTTTGACTTTTGAATACCTTCTTAGTATCTTCCGCCTTTTTAACTTCTACTAACAAAATGAATCCGATGATGCCATACAAGATTGATCTCAGTAACACAGATGCTTATAGCAGTATGATGGCATGTTTTATACAAAAGGGTAAGGTTGTCGGGAAAGCAAATTTAAGGTGTGGAAAGAATAATTTTTATTACTTTTTATGTGCATTTTATAAATTTTTTAAATTTGTTTGGACATTCAGATACAGTTCAACTAGTTTAAAATAAATACAAAATTAAATGAAAATCCGAAATTCTGACCGGCCCCTCTGCTTTAAAATGTAAAAACTATTGACAATATTATTATTTCGAACAAAATAAATTTCACTGAAGTACAAGGAGTTTGCAGGATTCTTAATTTCATCTGTACATATTTTAGTAAAGGAGGGAGATTTTATAGGTGTAAAAACTCATAAAAGATACCAGGCTTATAATTTGGTACGCTAGACAGCGTTTCGTCTACACAAGGTTTATCCATGGCACTCGAATCAAAACAGTTAAAAGGCTTAATCAAAAGCAAAATTAAATAGCATTGAAAACAAACAATTTCGAAAACTTATACAAAACGATTAAAGCTGTCTAATCCTTGTGGTAGGAATACATCAGTGTTTACAATAGTTCAACATTTAATAAACTGTAAGTTTAAAGGAAATAAGTATTTCAATGATGTTTCATGTAATAAACAAAACATGACGATGCTCTCAAGAACGAAGAGTTAAACAGCAGATCCGTCGACCCAGTTGTTGTAAAAACTCCCCAAGGCTAGGCTAATAACTTGGTACGCCTGATGCGAGTTTCATCAAACAGAGGACTCATCAACGGGGTTCAAATTAAAATAATTGGAAGGTCAAATCAAGTCGATGCTAAAGTAAAACGAAAACCGAAAATTCCCAATAGTTGTGTCAACAACAGTTTAGGCTGTCTATGTCATGAGATAGAAAAACCTCATTGTTTCCAGTAATTTAACATTTCTCATATTAGTAACACAAACGAGCTGACTATTGGCTGGTGACATCGACCCAGTTGTTGTAAGAACTCATCAATGATACCAAAAGAGACGACAATATAAAAAATACTAGGAAATTGTAATTTACAGAAACGGCACTTTTATAGTACATCATGAACTATTTTTCGTTGAGGTTTTTAACTGTGCAATGTACTAACAATTTGAGGGAAAATAATAATACGTTTCTTTTTATAACTCTCTTGTATATCAGCAGCTTCGTTATGTTTTAGGAAGATTTTCATATAAAAATTTGATAATTCATTTTCTAAGAACTACTTTATTACGCAAAACAACATTTTTGTTATAAGATCCATTTTTATTTTTGTATAATGCTTTGCATTGTATTTAATCAAACAATAATTGCTTAATCAAGTTAAATTTGTGTTGCTGAAAGCAGTTCCATGGACTCATGCCGACATAAAAAATGCACCAAAGAAGCACAAGGAGTTGCAAAATATTAAAACAGCCTGTTCCTATAAATATTATAGATATATCATGCGAACATTCAACAAAGGCAGATTCAGATTCAGAGATGTATGATTTTGGGTGGGTTGGTAAGTTTTTTATGAATATATTCAAAGGATTTCTCATCATCATCATCATCGTCATCGTCGTTGTCGTCGTCGTCGTCGTCGTCGTCATCGTCATCGTCATCATCGTCGTCGTCGTCATCGTCTTCTTCTTCTTCTTCTTCTTCTTCTTCTTCTTCTTCTTCTTCTTCTTCTTCTTCTTCTTCTTCTTCTTCTTCTTCTTAATCAGGCAATAATTACTTAATCAAGTTATTTTTTTGTTGTTGAAGGCAGAAGGGGACAAGAATTGTATGATCCTACGTCATTTGCATGATTCTGATTCAGATGGTGATTTCGATAAATTGTTAAACGGGTTGAAATCTGCCCAACCGAATGTGGCAAACAGAATTACTTCGGTTAAAAATCAACTCAAGTTGTCTAGAAAACAGAAAACACGGACGCCGAGGATAACTTTGCTAGTGACTTTGATCCAGATATGAAGATATATCAGTAGCAAAATCAGGAAGTTAATTAAATAAGCTCATGGTCAAGTTTTGTTCTATTATTCTACATACAAAATAGCATATTGTATATACAAAGTATTAAGCTTAAGCTTTTATGTTCACAAGAGGGATTGCAATCTATGTTTTAAAAATTAATTTGAAATTTAAGTCCCATATTGAATCTTGTGCACTGTATTACAAAAAGAAATTATTAAAAAAGTGTGCATCTTTTAAGACCGTATCAGGTATCCGGCTGAAGAACTAGCCCGTTCAGATTCATTTACAAACAGTGTGATTGCTATGTTATATTCAACATTTTGGTACTTATTGCTCATAAAAACACACTTCAGCAGTATTAAAATTTCTTTGTTATCTAAACTGATTGAATTATAGGAGAGGTTAGTACATTCAAACAAAAATGATTAGTTAACACTAAATCGTTGTGAAACGCATAAATATCTCAATTTCTTTAATTACTTTACCCCCACACAAATACGATACGTATACACTGAGGATAGTGTTTTAAACCGTACATGAGACCATCTGTCCTTCAACAATTCCTTGTTCTCGCAATGAGAGTGTCTTAAGTTTTGTGAAATCCCCTTCAAAATTGAATGACGATTATCACTCATTTAAACGGACTGGCATGGCAATACAGATATTGTTTGACTCATATTTGCTGTTCTAAATTCGGAAATCATTTTGAATTCAGGAAAATATATTATCAGCCTCATGCACAACTATGATTCTTTGTTCGGATTAAGTTTTACTGTATGTCCTTTTTTGTTTAATTAGCTCTTCAACGTGTGCATATGTTTTCTTTTTCGATTATTATAGCCTCCAGCCTCACTGCATAATTATTTATTGTCAAAATGCGCATATGATGCAGTAAAATTGTTACCGATAACCAATGAACCTGTAATTAATGGCCATATTTTGCAAGGTAGCCTATACAGATATCCCCTATTTTTGTCGCCAAGATTGTATCTCCAAATTTCTTGTACTAGCTTCAAATTTGTATGAAAGTTGCCTCTTGTCAAACTCTTGGATGTGTTCGACTCTAGGTTCATAAAAAGGGAACCATTGTTTAATAAAATAGTATAACAACTACCGAACTCCAAAGTAATTTAAAAAAAGGGGGAAGTCCATAAAAATGGACAAAATCAAAAGTTAACAATCAACGGAACAACTTAAACACAACTGTTATATTTCTGACATGGAAAACGGGGGATTTGGGAAAATATTTGATTTCAATTATTGTCGCAAAAATATCATCCTCATAATTTAGCAAACCCCTTCAATATTGCATATTGGTATACATATCCATTTAAGCTCTTATCGCCATATGGCTTGGCATCTTTAATTTTTAATCAGATCCTCGACAAATGTGTATGAAGGATTTCATTGATTAAAAAAGTTCATATTACTTGTTATCCATAAAGCCAAGATTAGATTCCTTTCAATTTTGGTTGAAGATTTCTTCTCATCATATCATTGGATGATTTGTAAAAACAGAATAAATTTGAAATGGAATTTCTCTTAGTATTTCATTTACAGAAGAACAAGAACCTAACTAGCAGTTCACTCACAAACTTATAGTTCATTTCATTTCATTTCAGATCAGATCAATGACATATGAAAAATCTCATTAACTTATGTATATGGATATATATATAAAAGGAATATACCACACAGTCCAGTTCAAAAGAAGCGAAAAGAGGGAAATATTATGAATTAACAGTAGACAGAAATTGCTTAGTCTATTTTTTGGGGGCAGGGATGCCCACACAATCACTGAAAAAATATATAAATACCAGTTGTAAATCTTCATATTCTGTACAAGAATGTTTGTAAGTTTGGTTGAGTTATGTCAATCTGTTTTCAAGGAGTTGCGAATTAAACGAGAGTGACACGAAGACGCAATTTTTTTTTAATATTTCGGATTTAAGTGTAGGGAGAGACGAAATATCATATTGTAAGAGATACGATGGAGCATGTTTTGCTAATGATATTCTTTAGAGATGAAGCTAACGCGATCTTTCTATTCACTGATATACAAAACGTCAGGTTATATTCCTGTGAAGTAATAAAGTATTTATGTCTTGACGTCACAATTCTAAAATCAGAGAAAAGCAGGAAAATTGGACTTCATTATCAAATTTTGACCAGTTGAATATAAATCAAGTGATTAACACATTAATTAGAAAAATATAGTCATGACTCAAAGATGCATTTAGATGATAGAGATTGCCTCTGAAGGTGAATGTTGTGTATGCTACAATTATTCAGTATGTATGATATTTTTAGGTTGAAAAGATAATAACGTCTCATCATGATGCAAAATTGGAATTAGAAGCGCATCAGTTCATCAAACCATACCTGCCTGGAAAAGGTATAAGTATAACTTGATGAACATGGCCGTTATGTAATATCATCGTGTTATGCAATAAACTTTACTACTTTGTATTTTTTAATAGGGATCTAATCTGTGTTGGTAATTAATTACACTAATCATTCTGTCGTATACATGTTTAAATATCCGCCATCAAATACCAAAGAAAAGCCTATAACGTTCTAACGTCAGAGTACCCAAATTGCACCGAGTACCCAAATTTCACCTATTCAGCAAAAATAGCAGCGGGAATCTTACAAGTTTCCCTTGAGACTAAACAATTTGTATTTTCATGATTTGACATTATACACGTCTTTCAACATAGGTAGGCTATATTTGAATATACACAAAACGTTCACAGTATCTTTCAATAGATGATGTATTCACGAGAAAAAGTAAAATCTACGGAACGTCGCCATGGTCCACAAATAGTCATCCTTTAAAAATGGGCAAATAAAATATGTTACAAGCATCCATTTCTTTAAATATGAAAAGTAAACATGGACTACTGTCAAATTGTTCTAAATATTTGAAGAAATAAAACAAAACATCTGTTATTCGATTTTTAAGGATGTGAATTTAAGCATGGATGCAATTTGTGTACTCCTCATTACAGAGTCATGGGTCGTTTGGAGGTTGGTTCAAACCCATTTTTCTATGATTCAAGATGGATTCAAAATTAAATTAGTGTAACTATATAGTAAATAAGGATACATCTACAAAATAAACACAGAATGGAAACTTTTGTCTGGATCATAAATAAACGTAGGTGAAAAAAAGTCAAAATAGGTGCAATTTGGGTACCCTCACGTAATATGATAAACAAAAGAGGCATTAAAGTCGAAAGCAACTTATGTTTACAACTTTTTAAACGCTCAATGACTTAATTCACTGTGTTTAAAATACTGAAGTGTTTTGTTTTTTATTAAATATGTATGGACTTTAAGGCTATAGTCGACAGATAGTCTTTGTAATTACCAATAACATATGTTGTTATAAATCAAAATATGGTATTATCTTAATATTATTTTATGCTATTTCCAACGACGTAACAGCATAATACACATTGAAATGACAATATAATGATCAATTTTTTAACTCGGTTTTCATACAAATATAATCATAGTAGAAGGTATCTTTTTATTTTTCACTATGAACGTATTTTTTAATGAATTTGTTGGAATATTTTCCAACGATACCTTAGAGAGAATGTCATTTGCAATAGCTGGTGAGTGGGAATCTATGGCGAAGAGACTTGGTTTTACCAATGATGAAATAAATCAAATCAAAGATAGTCAACCGGGAGCAGTCAGACAGACACTAAAAATGTTAGATTTATGGCGACTGTCAGATAGCGCGATAGCCTCAGGAACAGATCTTGTGAAAACTTTCCATGAAACAGCAAAATCAGCGCAGTGTGGAGCAAAATTGCTAACCTGTATCTCTAAACATGCAAACTGAGCGTGCCTGAAATACGCATGAAATCTTATTCATAACATGTTAACTGAGTGATGACGTTTATAATTATATTAATAAAAAAAGAATGTAGTATATAATTTCAAACATATGCAAACATATGTTAACTGTTTTATAATCTTTTTTTAAGTATAAATGTGTATTGCTGTATATGTAGTGACAGCAATAACAGACGTTTACAATAAATTAGTTTAAAAAAGTGATTAGCAAAAACATCCAACAGATAATACGTATTCTCTTATGACTGTCGCCTGTTGACTGTATCTCGCACGAAGAGATATTTCTATTATTATACTGCAAAGGGTGTGATACGAGTAAGTGATACGAAAAATATTTGAATTTGATTGGTTTAGCAAGCAATGTCCGCAATGCAAATCCACGCTCGGTCTCTTGTCACAATCGTGATTAGGTCACACTTGTAACATTACACGACTTTTCTGTTAGTTTAACATCAAAGACTGCAAAAACGTATCGTAGACGAAACGCGCGTCTGGCGCAAATACAAAATTTCAATCCTGGTATCTATGATGAGTTATTCGTAAGTGAGTTGAGTTGAAATAGATCGTATTGGTCAACCAATGCGAGTCCGTAAACTTATGCATTGTCGATTTCAGTTGTTTTTTTTCAGTAGTTTTACTTTGTGTAAATGTGTAAGAAGCACACCCTGCTTAAGAAGTTCATATAGTGAGAACTCTCAAGTATCAATTGAGATAATATGTGCCAAAAGATTGGACAGAGCGTATGTTACAGGAAAGTTAACGATTTGAAAGTTGAATTCATCATTTTTGTTATAGATTCTAGCTTTACGTCGTTCATTGGTGTCAATATCGAGAAACAAATTAAGATAGGAAGCAATCAAACTATTTTCAGTAGTATCGTTAATTGCAAATTCCTTAAGATATATAGGTATCTCACTGCAATAAAGATTATTGAGTGATATGAAATCATCGATGTATCTTAAAGTAAGGGTGTACAATTGGTACTCATTGAAATACCTTATGTGTGTTAAAATATCAATTCAACAAACCCCACAAATAGTTTGTCGATCAAAAAGGCCATCATTTTGATGATATCATCCGCGGTGTATATGTTTTTGGAACATGTGCAGTTCACCACAAAATAATCTATGATTCCCATTCTTATAGAAAAAGCTCTTGTTTAATTGGACAATGTGCTCGATCTTTACATTAAGCATAGATGGGGGAAATCAAAAATTCTGATATTACTGCAATATTTCACCGGTTTTTGGTAAAATTGGTGATCTAGGGGAAATAACTGCCTTAAAAAGTCATCTCCAAATTTCATTAATTGAGATTTATAATAGGATTTCTTTTTCCTTACTATTCTTAGTATGTTTATAAAATTTAACAGACGTGAACTAACGATGGACGCTTATTAATGACAATAGGTTACACTGGTTCAACTGGTCCCTTGGGGACAGGAGAATACCAGCTTTATGCGTTAACAGGGCCATTGATAATAAACATGCATCCAGATCGATATGTGTCTTCCAAGAACTATAAGATGTTTAAACAATGTAATGATTTGCATGTCCAATAAAATTCTTAAAAAAATAAATGACTAAATAATAAAAAAAAGAGAGGCGAAATATACCAAAGGGACATTCAAATTCATAATTCAAAAAATAATATGATTACGTCATGGCAAATAAAGGAAAAGACCAAAAGACATGAACTTTCGGCCCAAAAAAGACCTATTAAGGCTGATTGCAGGATTTTTTCGAAGCAGCAGCTGGTTTCTTTTCTTTTTTTCAATGCACGTGATTCCTTCAATTTTTGTTAGTTACCTTTACTTGTCTTCTTAATCGATTTATGAGATTTGAACATCGACAAACTACTGTTGTCTCTTATATAAATGCTTCTACATTTAAAAAGCTAGGTCCCTTTTTAGGCTTTAATCCCCACTATAACCAAATGTTTCTCTTCAAAGAATATTTGGTATTTATGGATAAGTGTATATTGAGATTCTTTTGCACAGTACTCTCGAATTCTAGAAAAATGAACAGTGAATAAACAATGAAAACATTATGCTTTTCACAAAGCCTGGTTTAACTTCGTCGTAACCTATACTAATGTAAACCGTAATGTTAACGAATACATTTTTGAAGCGATATTTCAAACAAATTTGGTAAATAATTCAAATAGAAAGATACCTTCTTTCAAATTGCAAACTTTATCACTTTTTAAATATAGATTTGACAAGCTAGATTATATCTTCTTGTTGAGAATTGACGTTTTCAATGTATGATCTAGTTGATTTGATGAGTTAAGAGCTTCGCGTTTTACTGTTATCAATGTTATTTTTGATGGAAAAGAAAACAATGATTCCCTCTTAAAAGACGATATTGAAAAAAATGAGATGTGGTTTAATTGCCATTGAGACAACTATCCATAAAGATCAAATGACCAGCAATACACACAAAACACACAAACAAGATGTGATAAGCATGGTAAATACGTGCATTTTAAATGCACGTCATTATTTGTAAACTCAAGTATTCAGAACTGAAAGTTTTCTATAAAAAAAATTCATAACGTATTTACCTACTAACAACACAATTTGTTGACTGGCGTAAGCATTTTTGCATGTAGCAAGTCAGGAATATGACAGTTATTTTTCGCTAGTTTCGTTGATTGAAAACATTTGACTTTGTCAGTTTTTATGGGCTTCCTCTTTTGAATTTAACTGGGAGTTCGGTATTTTTGTTATACTTTTTTGAGAAGCTTTCAAAAGTAACATGTCAACTTGTTTTTACAAATTGATCAATAAAAATGCTAACTTCCTCATCACGGCATTGTACTTTAGGGACAATTCCAATGCTCGCGATCGTCTATTCCTTTTATGCAACGCCTATAATGTTGAAGTCATGAAATCTCAGAATTAAATACTAATGCATAATATACAATGTTTGGATGCACAGCCCGTTCTATTTCTATGAATTTAGCGTATCCGCCGCTTAAAATCGGTTATGTGAAGTGTTTGAAAAATATATGACAATTATAATTTTTGACAAAATATGTAATTCATGTAAGGAAAGAACATATTTATTTGTATTGTGTGAATGAAATGGTCCATTTATCCCTGAATACACTGTACGCATGTTTTTTTTTTATCTGAATTTACCTCATGATCTTAATGAATATCTGACCAAATAATCGTTAGAAACGCGATACATCAATACGATAATAGCATTTGATTATTCCCCGTGAACTGGATATTTTTTCTTAAAGTATGTTTGTCTAAGATATCTGTGATTTAAACGTTACTATTGGATTTTCAATTAATTGTCATCATAAAGGTATGTTGATAAATTATTTGCTTTCAATGAATGGAACAAGACATTTAAACGAGGAAGTCTAAAAAAATTAAAAGAGTGCAAAATAAAAACAAAAGAAAATTCCAGATTACTTGAATTTTTATTGAAAACACACAAAGTGCCCTTCATGATCAGTAAATAGGTGATAATGTCCCCACAAAGGGATAGGTATGGCAACCCAACGACAAAAAAATAACCAATATACATCAAGAAGACAACAAACTGTCGTCAACAATTGACTGGTGATTGCTGGCTTTATTATTATTATTATTATTATTATTATTATCTAATGTTAAATATTTATTTTAAAACGAAAACTTTGTTTGCAACAGGAATAGTTTACAAATAGCTGGTAACAGTTCTTTTTCAGAAACACAACTGCCATTGGGTATTTTTTTTAATGAAAATCATACCCAAAAAAGAAAATTATTCATTAGATAAGTTTGTTGAATTAGCTTCATCCCACAAGTAAATGGTGTTGCAAGATACCGGTAAACATGTTTTGAGGTCGTATACATAAGATTTTCATTTACCACCAGGTTGAAATTATTGAATTTATTACCGTCTTATTCAAACAATTTAGAGAGGTAATGTGTATTGCTTTTATCTTTTAAAACATTAAATGATCTATATTTGAAAAGAGTATTGAATAAATAAGGCATAATAAATCAAATACAAAATCATTGAGATGTTGAAGGACTCCAAAGTATGGTTTAGTGCACAACGTCTTTCTTTTTTAATACAATAGCCGGGAACTTTTGTTAATAGTTCTGATTTATAGATTCAGCAAATATTTAAAAAAAATTGTCCACTGTCAAATTTTTGGCATGTGAAATAAAGCAAGTAAAACTGAAATTTATAGATACATGCACGTATCCTGATAATGCCGATCAAGTATAGAACGCGATTGAAATAAGGTAAGAGTGTTTAACAATATTGTAATGTAATACAATGATTGACGATTATACCAACTGGACAGTTCTTTATTCATGTTGTTTTTCCTGATTACGATTTTTGTCACACAAAACAATAACGGTAGTTTAACAGAATTCGGAAAATTTGTTTCTTGACTGTTACGACAATATTCTTTCGTTTCAATTTCAAAACAAAATATAGAACTGAATTTGAGAGGGGCATTAGCTGCAAAACATATTACCACCGAATCGATTCAAACTCTTAAAGTTCTATGAATACATACTAAAATGTTATTCGGAACTACAAAAGTTTCATAATAAACAATGCATAAAGTATCAACGTTTCGTGTGTATTCTTGCATGGACACAATCAAATTCGTCATCGACTTGACCAGCGAAAAATAACGATGGGCATATGTGACCGTTTTTAAAATTATAAATATAAACAGACAGTAAACATAAAAGCAAACCTACAGGTGAGCAATTTCAGCACCATTATGTCGATTTTCTTATTTCTGTAGGATCTCATTTCACCGATAAAATCATCCAAATGAAAGGTAAGTCATTTATTCATAACCTGTATAAGACTGATATTTTTTTGCGAGTCGAATCAATCAGCAAAATGGGTCTTCCTGATGTGGTGTTCACGGTTTTTTTTATTTTAACCAAAATCCGTCTCGATCACTGGACAATCTAAGCAAATGAGAAGCTTAGAGTTAGATTTAAGGTTGCATGAATACGGACCAAAATGAGGTCATGTATGGTTTACAAGACAATACATTGTAATATATCGTTGTTTTACAAAATTTCACAAATTTAGTTATTGCTAATAGCAAATTACTATTTCAATATTCCTTTATTTTCATATTTTGATTTTGTTGTCTAAATCGTGGCTAATGTTCCTTGATCAATATGGAATATGCTATTTTTCAGATTCTACCAGAAACTTATTTCATTATTGAAGATAATTACAACAAAATATAAGTACATTTTTTTCACTGGTCAAATCTTTATCTTTCAAAACATTCTTATAAACTGCCACGCCATGAATACATTCAACGCCGATCTCCGTTTTGTTTTTTAGCATGAACGTTTCATAACTGTTACTCTAAATACAGAAACAACAGAAAAAACAACGTGACTGTCCAAAGTCATGATCATCTGCAGTGGCTGTTGTTTTATATATATACCTTTAAATAGTATATGCAGACGTGTCTATCTGTAAATGTGAAGAACTATAAGGTTGAGCTGTAGCTGTCTTTTTTGTGTATCGTATAAGAGAAAAAACAAAGGATATGGGGTATCCATTCATGACACAAAATCAGTACATGCACAGCAAAAAACACACAAAAAGCTAAGGAACAGCACTTTTATTGATTTTCTTCATCTCAAAGTCAAAGTGAGGCCTTTAACACCGGGTAAACAAACTCTCACACAATTTTAAGACAGCCTTTAGCATCGGGTTCAGCGGGATTCTTTGCAAAATAATTCGGTTGACTTTGTATGATGTAACACCACGAAATCTAGCATGGTGAAAAAGAACATACCGGAAAGCAGTACATATTTACGTATGTCTACGTGTTTGTCTCATTGACGTGGTCATCTCTTTTCCGTCAGAGTAACTCGGTTAACATAATGTTACTTTATATAACTCTGTAATTATAAGAGTTACTTTATAAAGTATTGATCCAATATAATTAACACTATTTGAACAGTACAAAAATGGTTGACATCGAGGCATTACACTTATTACGTCAGCGAAAAGCGGCGCTAACAAAATTACCAAACCCAGCCAACCCAAACATATCATTTGAGAAATATGAAAAAGCCGTATCCAGAACGATGACGAGGACACATACAGAAATTGAAAAAGTATCAAAATATGCCAAAGAGATCTTAGAAGAACTCGAGAATGTCAGAGAAGTGGTTAAAAACTGCAGCGTCAAAATTGGTGAACAATTGCAAGTGTTTATGAAAAGGAACATGTTAAAAAGTACGTACTATGTATTGTATGTTCCTAAACACACATAAGTTATCGAAAATCATTTAGATATTCGGGCGTGACTGGATTGTA
The DNA here is from genome assembly GCF_021869535.1 of Mytilus californianus. Taxonomy (NCBI): domain Eukaryota; kingdom Metazoa; phylum Mollusca; class Bivalvia; order Mytilida; family Mytilidae; genus Mytilus; species Mytilus californianus. The sequence continues at coordinate 31,606,491 of NW_026262701.1, forward strand.
AGGTTCATGAATGAAAAGAAAACTTTACTTATGGTGCATCAGCTTATGTTGAAATTAATAGTAGTATGATGTTGCCGTAAAATAAATTACTTTAATTTCCTAGAAATTGTCGATTCAAAACAGATATCAACAGGAGCAATATGTTATTTGACTGTTTGTGATATGTACGTTTCATTAAATTTGAGATTATGGTTGAAATAATAATTGGTTTCCTTACTTCAAGTCTTATTTTTTTAATGTAGTTATTTTTGATAAAAAGCAAAGTTGTTAATACATGGAATTGGTGTTAATAATTGTTCCCTTTTGATCATATATGTCTTCATATGATTCGGTACTTATATATATCATTGGATTCACATATTTCGTTTTGAACGTTTGTGATGACGGGTAAGTCACGAGTGTTATTTCCTTTATTTACATTATTTTGGTTACCGATTTTTGAACGTCACCACAATTCAAAAACAATTCTAAACTTATTGAAAGACACATCACTAAAAACGATTAAAGTAAATGTCACGTTGATTTTAAAGAGACAACACCTTTCCCTGATTCTTTTAATAAACAAACTATTTCTCTACAATACTGCAATCAATGCACGACAAAAGAACAATTTAGAGTTTTTTTAATGAATGAGTTACACTTTGCTAATTGGACATCAATGACGTCATTGAACTGGTGACCCGTACTTTGACGTAATAACATATGCAGTATGACATCGTAAATGTACGGGGAAATGAACGAAAGAGAAAGTCGTCTATTTACTTAAACTAACAGACGACTACATAAACATGATCAATAAAAAAAAAGAATGTAAGGAATTTATAACTTTCTCGTTTCTTAATCTGATTTCATTCATTTAATCATTAGTGTTTCTGACATATTGTTATTTTGGAAGACGACAAAAAGACACAATATAAGAGAGACAAATACAGTAAGCAATTTCCGAGTACTGAACATGCTGAAAAAGAAATCACGTTATCTCACACTCTGTTAAAAGTTGTTGAAATCTGAGACTAGTTTATTCATCAACAACATGGATAGTGCATGCAGAAGCGATATTGGTCAATGCTTAGAAAACAATTGTGTATACAGAATTTCGAACAGAAATGAAATAAAAGAATCATGTTTTTAAAACTTAGTCGTCTTACGATCTATAATGATATCGATACAAATACAAAATGCAACAATCTCTCATTAACATAACATAACTTTTATAAAGAAGTCTACTAAATAAAACAAAAAAGCGTTGAACAGTCACCCGCGTTGGACATATTTTATCTGTTCAGGGGAAATAATTCAAAAAAATATTCGTTTTACATTTTGATGAATATCTTACAAGAAATGTAGGCATGAGATCACAAACATTGTAATTTTCTATTTCCAAGTGGAATAAATCCAGTAAAAAAATTGGTCGGTACTCTTCAAAGACCCCAGAAATGTAGGTGTGAGAGTACTTATAATGCAATGTTCAATATAAATAACATTTCGAAGAGACAGAACTCCTTTCAAAATAATATTTATATAGATGATTTTTAACTCACCCAAGACATTACTAATATAAGCCTATGATATCAATTTAAGAAATATCTGTCAAGAATTGTACACTTGGGAGAGCTTGCAATGCACATTTCTATAGATTTTACACTTTTATAAGGGACATAACTCCTGAACAAATAATAGATACGCGCTGATTTTTGAACTCGTCCAAGAAATTGCTGATATAAACCGACATTAATTGCATAACAATCCAACAAGAAATATAAGCTTGAGAGTACTTACAATGCAATTTTCTATGTACAAATATTTCCTAGAGGTATAACTCTTTTGAAAATACTTGGTCGACACTGCTAATATAAATTTATGATATAATTTTTTATAAAAATCTGATAAAAAATGAAGACGAGAGTTTTCTTACAAGACCAGACAGACGTACACACTAACGCACAGACTGATGGACGGCCGGTAATTTTATATCTTACGCAACGCGTCGCGCGGGGGACAAAAAAAGCATGTTATTTTCTTCATATTCAGATATGGAGAGAAAAATATTATTCTTGTCTTAATTTTATTATCCCACAATCTTATAATAAAATCTATTTTACATAGTTTTTAAATGTGTACCCCATGATGTAATGGTTTTTAGTTGTAGATATGTTACGTTCTTTTGCAGATGAGTTATCACCACAACATGTACACGGACATGTAGGAATGTCGCCGACTAGGTAATTGAAATTATTTAATGTAGTTTATCTACCGAATGAATTACAGTAAATGTTATCAATGTACAAACAATCTGACAGTAAGGCAAGATTTAAATTCATTTCGTTAAATAAATGCATCGGAGAAAACTACACTGAGACACTAATGTTAAGGAATTGACCAGCCAAAACAACAGAAACACGTTGCAGTTTGTTTTGTTTTATTTTAATAATTCAAACGAACTTTTGTTTAACTCGAAGAACAATTGTTTGTTAAAAATACAAAACAAATCGCACATTTATTAAGGCTGTCTAATTGAAAGTATTAAATCATAACTAACAAGGGACGGTTAAAACTCATTTGAAGTCAAATGCGGGCTTTGGTTGGATTTGTATTGCTCAGTTCTTTGGATTATATGTTGTGTTTTGAGGACTTTTGCTTTTATTGTTTATATGTTTTCCTTCTGTCAGAGTGTTCTTTATCTTTCTTTTGCCACGTATAGCTCTTTTTAACCCCTTGATATTTTTTACCTATGTTTTATAATATATTGGAGAAAAGACCACTCTTCACCTTTCTTTTCAATTCGGTTTTAACCTAAGAATTGTAATCCACCATGCATCATACTTCCTGCATCTTTTCGTGATTTAATACTAAAATCAGGCTTGCAAATAAAAGTCACAGTATTCATATACAAATACATAAAAACAAAACAAAAGGTGAAATACTCCTATGTCAGTCCTTTCTTTCGTTTTTGTTCTCCTTATCTTTCTTGTCTGGTCAAATACTATTGTCATCTGTGGTTATTGTGCCTTTAATGTTTGTTTGAGAAATAAACTGCTATACATAAAAACTCAGGCAACTTGTAGTAATTAGCAAAAATGTATCTTTAATTGCAAATGTTAGGTAAAATTCTTTGTATGTTTTGGATATTTTCTCTAGAAGTGCTCCACTTGTACCAAATAAGAACGATATTGACATGAAGCAACTAGAGCAAGTTCAGAAAATGCAGAGACTTGCAAAACAACAACAAGAACTGATGGAGCTCATAGCGAAAACGGAACAACTTGTTTTGAAGATTGGAAGTAAAGCAGCGTTATCTCAATCCGATATAACCGGTGTTACAAGTCAATTAATACAATGGTGTGATGGCTTAGAAACATTGGAAGAAAAGAAAAGAAGACTACAAGAGGAAAAGGAAGAGGAAGAAAGAAAGACAATGGAAAAAGAAGATGCAGAACGGAAGATAAAAGAAGAGGAAGAACGAAAAAAAGAGAAAGAAGAGCGAGAAGCTGAGGAGAAACGAAGAAAACTAGACGAAGAAAAGAAAAAGAGAGATTGGAAAACCTGGCCACCTTTCATGTAATTTTGTCTAATGTGTTTTCTCTTTCTGAAATATTGATATATATACATTAATGGCTGTTCCTTTGAATACTATCAAATATGCAGTAATTCCGAATATGTTATTTATAATATTACCCGTTGATGAATAAACAGAGATGTGGGATACGTCAATGAAAAGGCTGTTCCATCTCACAAAACCCAGATGTCAGTAACATATGGCTTGCAACATTTAACAACTGTATATAACATTTCAAGGTGTAAATAGTCCCGATTCAAGAAAAATTGTGAATTACGTAAACACATGCTATCAAAGATTTATGACAGCATGTGTTTATTCTTTGTCTCTGCTACATTTAATGATTAACTCTTTCGTCCTTTTATCTAGTTATTACAATCCAAGACAAAACAAGTTCAGTCAGGATATCTGCTGTGTCATTTATACAATGCCTGATGGAACTCAAGATAGTGATTTTAGCTGCCAAGGCTCTGATGCTGGTGAAGATCTAGATAAATGTTTGGAAACCAATGACGAACAAGTTATATTCTCTGTTATCAGAATCAAACCGCAGAAGGTCAAAAAGACGTTTGAGGTTTATGTCAGTTTGTTTTATATATTATGTTATTTGAATGGTGTAATGTTACTTAATTTATTTGTAGATTGAGTGCAAACAAATATCTTCCTGCTTTGATAATTCATATTGACCTTCGGGTTATTGATACATTCCCACGATTTGACCATACAATGCTTCCTTTGAGTATAGTTATTTGTAAAAGTACTGTTCAATATAAAGTATTTCATTTCGATAAGACATGTAATGTTCCTGGTCGTCATTTAGTTTTGATACTTATTTTTTAGTTTGATTTTTTTTTTAACCTTAAATGTAAGACGTGCTCATATTTATTTGGTCGTCTTTATCTTTATGCTCATATCGCTTTTCTATCTGATTCTGTATTTGAATTATTTTTTTAGCAATAGTGTTAGTTTTAATGTTTTGAGTTTGGAGATCTAACGGTTTTCTTTTCAAATTAGGTTATTTCATTTGCTTTATTGCAAACCCCTGATTTTACAAAAGTTTATAAATATTTATATACTGGTTAACTAGCGAATAAACGATATTTTCTACTCTTATGTTGAACAAAAAATGTGTGCCTGTATGTTTGTTTTCACTAATTATTAAGTAATTCATGATTAATCTATCATCAACTATACTAGACACTCTTTTACTTGAAATTGTTCCATAACTATAAAATAAAACAGTGATAAAGTTGGTTTTTTCATCTGTAAGTCCTTTTACGTTAAGCGAGCATATATATTTGTCTTTTATCATTTTGAATATTGTTTTAATTGTCATAAAGTATGTTGTTTACAATATTAAGACATTCAAAGTACACCTGAGTAGATTGTGTTATTAATTTAGAATAATGTTAAACCTGATAACTTAGTGAATATGTTATTCAAAGTTGTAGATTAATTGTGAATACGTTTATTAAAATAACAATGTTGGTAAGCATATGACTTTTAAAACAATTCCGTTTCTGGACGTTACACCGAGATCTTGAGATATCGTTTCCCTTTTTAGCTCATCCGGCCGAAAGTCCAATTGAGTTTTTCTCATCACTTTGAGTCCGTCGTCAGTCGTCGTCGTCTTCCGTTAACTTATTGCAAAAAGCTTCTCCTCTGAAACTACTGGACCAAGTTTAACCAAACTTGGCAATAAATCATTATTGGGGTATCTAGTTTAAACACAAATGTATCCAATGACCATACCTATCAACCAAGATGACCGATATGGCTACAAATACAACATAGGGGTAAAACGTAAGTTTTGTCTATTATCATGAAAACCGCTATAAATATAGAAAATCTGACAGGGAACAATGTTGAGAATATTGAGATCTACCTGCTGTCCTTCTTATAGGAGTTATAACTCTTACATGTCAAATTTTATCTTTTTTTTGACAATAATTGTAAAAACTATAATAGATACAGTGAGAGAAGTTTTGTTTTCAGGAAACATTATTAGCAAATCAAGATCTTCAAATAAGTCAGCATGACTGAAATGGTATGTTGACTCTTAATTGAAGTTATTGTCCTTTAATGACGATTTTTCTCAATTTCTTTGATTTTAGCTTTTTATTTTGAAAACTATAATATATAGATTGAAACTTTATATAGTAAACTTGATCAGCAAGACCAGATCTACAAATAAGCCATCATGGCTGAAATCTTTAGTTGACACATTTTTGGAGTTATTTCCTTTTAAAGATATTTTTACCATTTTTCGGAGTTGTTGCCTATTATCTTTAAAAGTGTAATAGATACATAGAAATTTTGAAAAGCAAAAATGGTCAGCAGGACAAGATCTACAAATATGACAACATGACTGAAATTTTCAGCTAAATCTTTACAAAGTTATTGCCCTTTCAGTATGATTTTTACCAAACAATGGCTATTATTGAAAATGCAGGTGAGCGACAAAGATTCTTTAGATTCTCTAGTTTGCTGTTACTATTGCAGTCAAAGTCCCGTGGTTAAAAGACTAGTTTTTTAACGTGTTAAATTTAACTTTGATAATAAGATTTGAGTTGCTAATTGATGTTTAAAGAGATTTGCGTCTTGTACAATATATACGATATACTAAAAATATATACGATATACTAAAACGAATGAATGACAATAGATCAAGGGTATAAAACATGCGCATATAATGTAAAATTTGTATGATAAAACAGAGAACACCTATTTTATGTTATACAGTCCTTTGGTTTTTCTGTTGAGCAAGTCTAACTAATTGTATATAGGACACTACATATTATACAAAGAAATAAAGAAACAAATATCCGTACTATGTCGCAAAACTTTTGATATATTAACTGAATACATCGTTGTACAAAGAGTGCAACCAGTCCATACATTTAGTGTATTTTAGAAATGCATACACCACAATTTTTGTATATCTGGCTTGAAAATGTGCATAAATGTTTAAATTGCATAAAAACGTTACTAAAACTCACAGTAAAGACATGTTTAAAGTAATGCAATCGTTTGAATTTTGAGCGTGAATACACATGATCTATATTGCTATATTTAACATGACATGAATTTCATAGAAATATTGTAATTGTGCTGATTTTTAAAGAATTTCTAAAACATTTTAGTTACCTATGCGAGTGTATGTACCAATAGTATCACATGATGAGAGCCTTCAACCAACACTGAAGTTCTCAATTAAAGGTTCGAAATGGAAAACTGGAAACCCACTTCCAGACATACAACTGCCACAAATGCAAGTTAGTTAATTTAGCCTTTGATTTTGAGATTTTATCAGAATTTAATCAATGAAATCAAATTAGAAAAAAATCATGTACCGATCATTCCATTTTACGACTTCAAATAAGCAGAGACTTAGAAATTGATCATTTTATTAACTGTTCCATGAAAAATTCGTAGTATTGTATTTATCGAATTATCTTACTGAATATCTTAACATGTAGCATTTATACTAGTGGCCTATCAAAGTGATCAAGTCTTCAATATTAAGAACCTACTTCCATTGGTGTATACAAAAAACAAAGCCCAACAATAACAACTTGTTAGCTTTAGTTAGTTTTCTGCATTTATTTTCTGTCGTTCGTCATCAATTTCTTCATCTTTCGGTTGGGCCAAACGTTTCAGATTTTTCTTCAATTCCTGTTGTATTTATAAAGGGACGTAACACTGATACTAACCGTATATCAAAATAAAACACGCACACTAACCCCATATTAAATATACAGGGTCTCCACGTGTTTGCTTTTAACCAATTATATCCTAGAAATGTATAGGAGGAAAGATAAAACTAGTTACAAGGACAATCACAGATGTACCATAAATACCTATTTCCCTAAACGACAAAGAAAGTATTAACATAATTATATCTTTTAAAGCAACAAGACAATTTCAAAGCTCCCTGAATTTGGACCAGCACAAGAAAAAAATTAACGGGATTTGTTTTTGTAATATCTCCAACTTTTCCCTTACTTTCAACTGGGTTCAACTGACTTTTGTACTTTCCTTTTTTCTATCCTTTATTAATACCGTTCAGTGGAATACCAAAATATTCAATTTTATTTTCAAATTGAACCAAATAAGCATGAATTGTAAGACAAAGTAGTTGTATTCATGTATTTCAAAGAAATTATATTAGTATGTGCAAAAGTCTTTCATCAAAAATAAGCAAAGAATTCATTTTGAAAACATATTAGAAAATTTACTTGGTTTTGTATTTATATCCAGGTCCAATATTTTAGGGGAATGAGCATGTATTTCCTACATATTTCTTCGACTAGTATTTTGATATTAAGTACATTCTGCAATACATATTCAGTAATGTTTCAATGATTTTAAATTTAAAAAAATAAATTCAAGGTTGGTCATCATTACATATTTCCTCAGATAGAATTTTCTTATACTTTGCCAACATGTAGATTTTACCTTAAAATTGAGAATGGAAATGGGGAATGTGTCAAAGAGACAACAACCCGACCAAAGAGCAGAAAACAGCCGAAGGCCACCAATGGGTCTTCAACACAGCGAGAAAATCCCGCACTCGTTTGCGGGCTTCTCCTGGCCCCTAAACAAAAATGTGTACTAGTTCAATAAAAATGGACGTCACACTAAACTAAAAAACATATAAATGAACTAAAATTAAAAAACATACAAGACCAACAAAGGCCAGAGGCTCCTGACTTGGGACAGGCGCAAAAATGCGGCAGGGTTAAATATGTTTTGTGAGATCTAAACCCTTCCCTATACCTCTAGCCAATGTAGAATAAACAAACACACATCAATACGCACAGTAAAACTCAGTTTAAAAGAAGTTCGAGTCCGATGTCAGAATAAGTAACAAAAGAAACTAAGCAAAATGACAATGATACATAAATTAACAAAGGACTACTAGCAGTTACTGACATGACAGCTCCAGACCTCAATCAAACTGATTGACATATTATGTCTTCATGATTTGAATATCAAGCACAATCCCTCCCGTTAGGGATTAAGTATCATACCATCATAACCTATGAGAAGAACATAACCCGTATCATGCCAACAACTCGTTTTAGAATAAATGTGTTTATTTCCGATGCAAAGACCCTATGAGTTAATCAATATTAATACCAAAATATGTCATCTATAATGACCTGACAACAGTATTGTAACTACTTCTGAATAAGCCTGTTTAAAGGTTTGGTTAGCTTTTGAGGTGAATGTCGACATTTTTGTACTTTGTATAGAATATTATCATAAAAATTGGATGTGAAATAACTGAACGTATAAGATATCTGCATGTTGATTTATATTTACGAATGATGTCCTTGTACCGATGATAAAATTAAGTAAATGTTTTGACTAGTTTGTGATATCGAAAACCCTGGTGTAATAATTTTTCAGTAATACAGAGATTTCTTTCGTTAAAATCAAATACGTTGTAACATACACGAGCGAATCGAACAAGTTGAAATATATAAACACCATAAGATGGTAACAAGGGAACGTCACCATCTAAAAATGAATAAACAACAATAGGAAATGAAAAACCATCTCTTTTATCGTAAATTTTGGTATTAAGCTTCCCGTTAAAGATATAGATATCAAGATTCAGGAAATGACAGTGTTCATTGTTAGTATTAGCTTTATTTAAAGTCAGTTCAGCAGGATAAATCTCTTTAGTGAACATACTGAAGTCGTCACTATTGAGAGTCAATATATCATCCAAATATCTAAAAGTGTTATTAAATCTATGTATCAGATGCTGTTTTGATGGGTCTTTGCTGATTTAAGTCATAAAATGTAACTCATAAAAATACAGAAACAGATCCGCAATAAAAGGTACACAGTAAGTCCCCATTGGATTTCCGATAACTTGACGATCTACGGAATCTCCATAGCGAACAAAAATGTTATCTAGTAAAAATTCAAGAGCAGTTGTCGTATCAAAGCAGGTCCAATTGACATAGTTCTTTTGTTTGTTTTTACTAAAAAAATGACCTAAAAGAGTTTGAACATATATATTCGCATTCTGACTTTTTAAATACCCATTTAATTAGGTGTGTATTTTTTTTCTTAATAAGATCATGAGGCAAAGTTTTAATCCTAATAAGATTATGAGGCATACTTTTTTTCAAATTTTATAATACAAAGTATAGGTCAGTGTTCCATTTTTGAAGGTACAAGTTGTGCAAAATTTGCATAAATTATTCTTAAAAAAAACGTTTTGGTCAGTTTGAAGAAATCTATAAGATAGAATTTTGAAATAAAATAAAAGAAGATGGGCTTTATGATAAGAAAAACTGTGTCACCACACTTGTTTACCTGCTACAAGTTAAAGTTGAAATTTTATTAACATTCCTTTGTGATTTATTAATATAATAGTTATCCACCTTATATGGCTAAGTTGAAAAAAATAATGGAAAAAAACATGTATTTGGTATGAGTAAAAACAGTTGAAACAATGCAATAAATCGTTTATTTTTCTTTATTTGTATAAACAGTTTTACACGTAAATTGCATTTCTGTCTTACGATTTGTAAATTTAAGAAAAGAATTAGACAGATTGTTATTTTACAATCCAAAATGGAGATATAGAGTTAATCTACCTTAATCAATCAAAAAATCAAAGATGTATGCCCTTAAACGTCTATCTTTATTTAATCGTTATCCGTTTATTCAATAAATGAAATAAATATATCATCAGTATTTTGCAGTAAATAACTTACTTTTTGACATTTTAAAACTAGGATGTTTCCTTCGTTGGAGTAGAAATACCCATTAATGAATTAGAGAACATCCAGTGTGTTGCTGTTGCTCGACATAAACTTCATGAAACTGAAGTCGACGAAGAAGGAAAAGTTGTTGAACCAGTCGTTGACAGAAATATCAAAGTCAAGTTTCCACAGAGAGCGTTTGCAGGAAAAACTATTGTTGCTACAAAGGTATTGACTGTAAACACTAAATACAACGGGAATGCCAGTGTTTCAAACATAAGATATTGTATACATTTGTTTCTCACCTTTACAAAAGGATATATGATGCACTAATACAAGGTATTCAATAATAAAAAGTTTATGAAACAGATGTATAAATGAAAATGACACTTTATTAATTTCGTGCGTTCAAAGAACTTTTGTGGATTTATCTTCATCATGTACGCTCAAGCTAAAAAATACGAATGCCAAGAATGTATATGACTTAAACACGTGGAGAGCTATATAACGAAAAGGAACCTTAGGAAATAGCTGAATTCATTCACGGTCATCTTTGCCTGAGGGAGTTGGAACCTTAGTTTCTTAATATACTCTAAATTTATCAACGGAGAGTTGAAGAAAAATTTGTTAAAAATCATGTTAGTTCCATAGCACTGACTATTGAGATATTGATACCCTCAGCGACTAAGAATCATTCAGTACAAATGTATGGTTTATGCGTAAAAAGCGATAAAAATATGACTTGTTCACCTTAAGTGGGATTTCTGGACAATTTTACCGCATAATTTTTTTTATAAGTATATGTTCAATTTCGTTGTGATGTTATACAGACAATAGGAGCGATCTTTGGTAGAAATCCTACTATTCATCACTGCAAAGTAAAAAATGAACCTTCATGATTTTTTTATGTGATACTCTCTTATCTGGTATATTAACAACTTCGTTTAATATTTCTATATTATTACTTTTTTAAACTCATTAGATAGCACATTTGTTTAAAGAACGAATAAATCTCGTTTGACAACATTTTTTTCGGTTGGTTTATATATATTAAGGATCCATATTTTCTGTATTCAAAGTTACGTTTATATCATATAAGTTATCAAACAATGAGTTCGTCCTTAATCAAGTTCATATTTTGTTAAAGGCAGTACCATGGACTTATAAGGATATCAAAAATGCATCAAAGAAACACAAAGAGCTGCAAAATATTAAAACAGCCGACTCTTATATAGACATATCGTGTGAAAATTTCACAAAGGAAGATCCAGATTTAGAAATGTTCGACTTTGGATGGGTTGGTAAGTGTCGTTGAATATATTTAAACGATTGCTTTAGATTAATCCATCATAATCGTCTTCTTCTTCTTCGTCTTCTTCTTTTCGTTTTTTTTCTCCTTCTGGTTTTGTCTCGTATTAAAAATAATACACACACTTTAGGAGATGTGTTATTCAAACATATAAATTTCTACAGTTACAATATAAGAAAATAATCTTTCTTCTATCTATATTTCAGTTGATAAAAAAATACAAACGAATCATTCTGTTAACCAAGAGACTCTTAAAAGATGTAGCAGATGGGTTGTGAATCATTTAAACCCTGATGAAACTGTTTTACCATTAGATGATGTCTTTGATAGTGATTTTGTGGAAGACCTAAAGGTAAGATTTTCTGAAAAATCTAAAGTATTCAGATTCTCTCAAACAAGAAACTTTCTAACTAGACATATTTAAAAGGTTTATAGATTTTTAAAAAATAATATAAGAGGATTTGCTAGACATCATGGCCAGAAAAAAGACAATCAATACTCTTATAATCAATCTGCACAAATTTAAGACTCAACCAAAAACCGGGGTTGATCTCAGGTGTTTCAGAGGGGTAAGAAGATCTTGTTTCATCAGGAAAGCTGTTCTTTTATTATATGAAAAAAAAATTTTTTTGTTAAATTTCGGTGATATATTGCATGCAGAAAGTCTTCAACAATAAATATGTTACCTCATATCAAAGTCAACACGTACATGTACCTGAATATTATTTTCTGAACAAACAACTCCTGGTAGCGATTTGAAACTTTTATTTGGTTGTCAAAACATTTTTCCCGATTTAATGATTTGTTCGAATGCAAATATGATGCATCGTCCTACTGACACCAAGAACCCTTAAATTATGAAAAAAACATTCTGAACTTATTGGATAGGCAAGAGATTCAATTATCAAATATTGTAAAAAAAAATGCGAACGCTTGCTTTATGATTAAGATATAATATTATTATTTGTTTGGTATTATATCCGTATGTTTATACTTGTTAATGATGTCTTTATTGGCAGACAAAAGAGACAGAGGGTGACAAGAATCGCTTGATTCTTCGTCATGTGCACGATTCTGATTCAGATAGTGATTTCGATAAATTTTTGGACGGATTAAAATCTTCCCAACCAAATGTGGCAAATAGAATACATTCTGTTAAAAACCAAGTCATGCTGTCTAGAAAAACTGAAGACACGGACACTGAGGATAACATTGCCAGTGACTTTGATCCAGGTACTAGGATTTTATAAACGTGTTCTCATTTATTAACAACTCAATGCAGAATAAAAAGTATTTAAATATACTTATAATATGATATCAGTGTCATTGTTATTTGGAATACATATTTATTATTTTTGTTTCAAATTTAAACTCATTATTACTTACTGCAATAGTAAACAAACTTTGTTATTTAAAAGAGGCTGAAGAAAAAGCAAGATAATTTTCAAAACTTAAACATAAGTCGAAGAGATACTGAAAAAAGTAAAATCACAAAAATACTGAACTCCGAGGAAAATTTAAAACGGAAAGTCCCTTATCAAATGGCAAAATCAAATAATAAAACACATCAAACGAATCGACAACAACTGTTATATTCCTGACTTGGTACAGGCATTTCCAAATGTAGAAAACGGTGAAACGAACCTGGTTTTATAGCGCTAAATCTCTCACTTGTATGACAGTCGCATCAAATTCCATTATATTTACAACGATGCGTGAACAAAACAGACATAATAGGTAACATTGTCAAAATATGGGTACAACATTCATAACTGTGTCACAATCTCAAAACAAACAAACTTTTAACAAAGAAGCACAAAAAGCATCTATCAAATTTAACAACCACATTAATTGCTTACTTATATATGTATTTTAAATCAACCCATAAAGGATTGAAATACTTAAGGTCCTGCGACTGCATTCACATCTACTCTTAGTGTAGAGTCGCGTGTTTGACGCCAGAAAATGTAAACGTCACACAGGAAGAAATATAAAATAATTTTGTCGTTCAAAGTATTTTCAAAATTATAATTTCACATGGGGAATGGTGGTATACAGGGTTGAAAAATCAAAAGTTTTTGTTAGAACTAATTTCAGAAAAAGCTATGCTATGGCAAATAAAAAACAAAAAAAGCGTCCGTATATTTAAACTAATAGAAATGAATGAATTGTCCAATTGACTCAGAATTAAGGGATCAGTAATTTACCGATGTTCAAATCCCGTAAATTGATTAAGAAGAAACAAATCAAAGTAACAAACCACAAGTGAAGGAATAGCATGAACTCCAAAAGAAATGAGCTTTGGGGCGTCGACAGGGTAATCGTCTCCGGATATACAATCATTACCTGCCATGCGAACACCACTTAGTAGAAATGTCACAATTGGGAATAGGACATAGTCGGTAACATTACGGATCAGAGGACTATACCGGTGTCTGAGGATCAAAGACCGCGAAAATAAGTCGCAGTGAATAGAGACAACGTATCGGTCAACTTATGCGTGATGGTGACCGTAAAAGCTGAACAGTGTCAGGAATATGACAGTTGTAATCAATTCGTGGTTGATATAGTCTAACGTTTGTTTTTGTCAGATTTTTATGGATTTCCCACTTCTTGAATATACTCTGAAGTGCGGTATTTTTGTTTAAAACTTTTTTTACCACCTACTCTGTTGGAGCAGCTTTTATGTAAGAAGCACAACCCATTTAAAGAATGCCGTAGAAGTTGAAAATATAAACGAGCGTAATGTATTAAATGCGATATGTAAACGAATCATACGATAGAGCAGAGGGTATGATACTGCTGAAATGTTGCATGTTGATAACTGGAAAGTTGACATCATCACCTTTGTAATAGATTTGCAGTCGACCATCTGTGTCAATATCGAGGAAAAGATCAAGATATGAAGCAGACCTTCTACTCTCGATAGTAGCTGTAATCTTAAGTTCACTAGGATATATCGGGTGTAAATAAAGGCAACAGTAGTATACCGCTGTTCAAAAGTCATAAATCGATTGCGATAAAACAAATCCAGGTTAAACTTGGTTGTATGGCTAGCCAAACCTCCCGCTTGTATGGCAATGTTAAAAAATATCACTAAAATGACATTACTACGTGACAGAAACACAGCACAAACACACGCAAAAACACTCATCACGGAGAAACGCACAAATAAATCATATAATAGTCGATACAACATGTAAACCGCAGAATAACAACGAACATCTTCCATTCAGGACAGACAGCACAGGACATCACAAACAGTAAGGTATTTTTGTAACGAATATAAACACATATCAGAATGTGGGTATTTAGAAACAAGACAACATCATTATATCTGAAAGTGAAATTAAAGAACGTTACAAGATTTTGGTCTTCGAAAAGGTTCTGTACGATCTATGCTTCTTGTCAGTACAAAAACAAGTCGGTCAGTAGTGGTGCACAGTAAGTAGCAATGGAAATGACGGCTGTCTGCGCTGAACTATCAATCCACCAAACCCAACAAACATGTACATGATAATAAAAATAGATCCCGCGTTCTGATGATATCGTCTTCGGTAAATTTGTTATGGGAATCAGTGTTTTTCTTCACAGATTAAGATTTTTCATGACTTAAAACAAGAAATTTTTAACAGGATTCCAACTTTTGTAAAAAAAAAACAGTCTATGAACTGACCCGATAAGCAATCTTTTAATTGGATATGGGGATAAGAAGTTATAAGCGTAGAAAAATATAAATGATATTGATATTAAAAATGTATTCTATAATGATTATAATTGACAGAATTTTTTCAACAGATTTTGAAAAGAAAGACGGTACTATTTGTGTAGTTTCAAAGGTGACAGGAAAGAGTAGGGAGGTTGTACCAATAGAGGCATCTGAAGAACATCCATAAGCAAGATTCCTGAAACTTCCGTCAGGAAATAATAAATATCAGTGAGTGCTTCAAAGGCAATAAATAGAAATTAATAAAACGTAACAGATCACAAATGGAAAGAAGTCCAGAGTCAATTGTTTTGTTCGTTGCACTTTCTTTGGCCATAATCCAATTGTATCTCATGTGTAACATTAAAGTGTTTATTATTATCCCAAACGTATTACATTTGAATATTATCCAGAGGTAAAAAGAAAGAGGCAAAATATAAAGTAACGGGATTTTTTATTATTCTATTTGTAGAGTTCTAGGACTAGTTGTTCCAGAGGACATGTCAGACGAAGATATTTGCAAAGCGGCTGAAATACTGGAAGAATTGAGTTGTGTCACTAATGTTTCAATTATATGTCGTCAAAAACGTTCAAATCCACATGATGTCAGTATTGAATGTGTTAAATCTGAAAACATAGCCACCACAATGCAGCACTTGGATTCTATTGGTTATAATGATGGACCGCCTGAGAGTACAGAGTTTGGCGTTGTTGATGGAGAAGAGATCGAAATAAAATTTGAATCAAATCTTTATACAGACCGTCTGAAACATTCACCCCTGAAAATTAAATTTTACAAGCATCTCCCATTCAATTGATTTGTTGAACATCTAGTAGTTGTCAACAAGTTGGATCAAGTAGAAGACAACAAATATCATGGATATCTGAAGTACAATATACCTCCAGGCCGTTTATCATTACCAAGAACAGGGTCACTAATCGTATATGTTCCAAAGATCTGTAAACTAATTTATGCTTAATGTATACAATTCAGCGCTTTTTTTCAAAATCTTAATCAAATTGATAGAAGTTGGTGCAGATAAATTTGTTAATTTTTAGCACTATTAACTCACAATAAATTACATTTAGCCAGCTAAAGCATCGAATTGTGACAACAATGTTTCAAAATTATGTCACCAACTGTAAATATCACTCTCCTTAACATCATTGCTATTTAAACTCTCAGTACATGCTTTTGTTCCTTCCCTGTGGATTTGAGATAACGTACAGTGGTAATTTGGGGCAACAGTAGTTTGTGGATGTTCAAATCTCATAAATCAATTAACAACATAAAACAAGGAAACAAACACAAACTGAGAGAATTGCAAGAACGCCAAAGGGAGTGAGACCGGTTGCATCGACAAAATAATGGCCTCCTGACATGCATGTAAAAGCGATAATCGTTGGATTTAGTTTTGTAAAGTACGAGAAAGGGCTTTGAGTCAGGAGTTTATACACTACATCTATTCTTTTTACTTCCATGCACAAATATATATACATTTTTTTCGAAATAAATAATTCTTATACTGTGATGTTGGCAATATACTTCGCCTTTAAACAGCGTAATTGACAACACACTGTTACAACACGTTTTGCTTGTACTGCTATTTTTTCATTAATAATCATTGAAGTATATCATACCTTTTTTATCTGTTAGCCTTTGGAGGAAATAATCGGAAACGTTCCATATACACTTGATGTACAAGGTATGTATTTGTGCATAAATATATCAAATATTTGTTTACCCTAGAAAGCATATTCATTTCGGGGAAGTCGGAATCATACAATATGTTATACTAGGCGACTTGTATATCTGACTAAATTTTCATTTAAAAAAAAAAATACGCAATTGCCTGATGTTATGTTCATTTACAAATATTATTTTACTTTTGTTCACAAAATGTATAAATCAATAGAATAATAATGTTGGTACTAAAGTGAAGAGACGACGTTTATCTAGTTATATCGAAGCATTGTGAGCATTGTGTTGCTGTATCGGTACGTGTTGCTTAATGGCACTTCGCTTTTGCAATTAAAGTATTAAAGTAAATCAAAATTTCCACACTGTGCTGTGTATTCAGTTTTGAAAAGTTTTGTTCCTGTTTTTGCACAGTTCAAACACTAAGAGGATGATTTGTTTCGGGTCTTGAAAAGTGATATACGTCGTCGTTTTGTGGCTTTGTCAGCACACAGTTATCACTATCCGTTTCTAGGATTTTTTGGAGGCTTTTATTATCTCTTCCGTTAAAACAAGAATAAATAACCACTAAAATCAGGTTAAACACATTTTACAAACGTTATCGTATTGTATTAAATAGATTTATAATGATTTAGATAGGTAGTTTGGTGGCATTTATTGCAGTAAGGGGATTGACAAAATTCATTACATGACAGTTGCATGTAATAATTTAATTCGTGTATTGCAGTGAAAGCGTTGGCAAAATTCATTGCATGGCAGTTGACATGTACAAATTTTAATTCAACAAGATGGGTGAAACTTGGTGGATATCTTACTGACTGTGACAGGCAACTGTATCGACAAATCTGTAAAAATGTTGACGATCATGCAGCAAAAGCGCCTCAGCGAGATAGATGCGAACAGTACATTTTGTATTGGGCAAATCATCATGCACCGTTAGAATCCGATAAAGTAATGCTTAAATATAATACCTTTATGTTATAAGTTTATATTCATGTACTAGTAGAATGCAATGTGTATGGTACACTTAATGTTACATCATATGGTCACATAAAACATCAAAGAAGAAAATTGTCAATAGCTGATTGCTTCATGTGCTTTCTTTCGGCACTTCTTTTTCACAATGAGCCTTCCTAAAGCTGTAATCATTGCCTGTGTTATAGATAGGATTGAAGTTGTTGATGTATTAGCATGAGTTCTTCTGGTTTCAGCTAGGGTTTCTTCAAGTGTCAGTTTTTGTTCTGGTTCGTCTTGATTCTGTTCTGAAATATCGTCGTCGCTCCTCTCATGTGTTGGTTCTTGTTCGTGGCTACTGATGAGTTCTCATTCCCAGTCGTATCAGTCATCCTTTGATGGTATCGAATTGTAGAAGCATGTATTTATGTTAAGTTACAATTGAAATTGTTAAGCAGCTTCACTGAGTGGTACATCGTCGCCATCGTCGTTGTTACCATCTGTGGTGCTATCAACTGTTTCTTTGTCAGAAGAAGGCACTTTTAGAATGTTGATTCTTTTGTGTTGTTCCATACTCTAGTAACCAAACCACACTAATAAACACTAAACATGGGACAAGATGAATCCCACAAAAACTAATAATGAGGCCAGGTGTTCTTGGGGGATAAGTAGTGTGTTGCATTAGTGGCATCCGTCTATTTTTATCAGTGCATGAACAACTTCTGTTATTTCATAATTGATAAGAAGGGGCTTATTAGTGGAGCAGTTCCACTATTATCTATAACACATGT
This sequence comes from Mytilus californianus, assembly GCF_021869535.1. Classification (NCBI taxonomy): domain Eukaryota; kingdom Metazoa; phylum Mollusca; class Bivalvia; order Mytilida; family Mytilidae; genus Mytilus; species Mytilus californianus. Next base: position 31,625,234 of record NW_026262701.1, read on the forward strand.
ATTCTACAGCGGATAACCAAATAACATAATAATAAAAACGCTTTCGAAGAGATTACTTTAAAATTAGACAACTTTGGTTCAATAGCTTCCTTGTCATCGGTAACCTCTATCATGAGAGGAAACGCAAATATTTTCAGACACATAAGTTCCAAATGGTTAAGTTGAAATCCTCCCTTCGTATATTTTACGGACGCCATTACGAGTTGGTTGACCGTTATGGAATAACCGTTTCACAGATGATATCGAATATGTTCCTTATGTCGTAACTACTATACCCTTCCCTTTTCACGAATGTGACCTAACGAATTAGACTATTTACCGGATTTGTAATAACATAAGCAACACGACGGGTGCCAAATATGGATCAGGATCTGTTTACCCTTCCTGAGCACATGAGATCACCCCAGTTTTTGGTGGGGTTCGTGTTGCTTAGTCTTTGTTTTTCTATGTTGTGTCATCTGTACTGTTATTTGTCAATTTGTCTTTTTATTTTTGGCCATGGCGTTGTCAGTTTGTTTTCGATCTATGAGTTTGACTGTCCCTATGGTATCTTTCGTCCCTCACTTGTATGAAATACTGATAAAATAAGATTATTTTCTCTTCAAAACATTATATTAAAATTTCGTTTTAAATGTCAATTCCAGCGTCAAATGACAGCTTATTGTACGCCGATTCCAAAAACATATTGTTTCTATACAAAAAAATATAAATAAGGGAGATAATGTTTTACTTCCGGTTAGAAAAATGTCATTTTCGGTATTGTTTGATAGTTTACTTGGCACTGATTCCAAAAATATATGGTTCTATATTCTTGAACATTTATTCAGTACAAAAAATAGCTACTTCAGGTTTACACAAGGTCACTTCCGGTTGGCTTTTTCAGGGTCAAATGGATTGCAACCTAATGTTTAAAGTCCCATTGCTTTATCATGTATACATACGAGGTAAAAGCAAAGGTCAAAATCTAGAACGTTAAATTTACATATGACCTTGAGCTCAATTTCAAAGTCATAAATCAAAGACCTCAAATCAAAAGACCCTAGGTCTTAATTACATATAATAAATGAGTTATTTCACCATACGTGTAATTTTAAATATAACAGGGGAGAAAACTCCCATTTAATGTCTACGTAACCTAAAATTTAGGTGTTACGACATGTCGCAAGTAACAATTCTGTAAAAGTCTATTGTCGATAACTTATAAGATTTATGAAAATTAGTGATAACAAGCCAAAATCAAAATTTTGAACATGACTTTGACCTTTGACCTTGACCTCATTTTCATTTTTATGGACCAAGGACCTCAAATCAAAAGACTCTAGGCCTCTATCACTAATGGTTTTCCAGTTACAAATACATTTTACTTATATCAAATACAAAAGGGGAAATAACACTCATATGGAATATCTATACGGCTTCGGTCAAAATTAAACGAAACATCATGAAGATATAACAAGCAATTTGGAAAAATAAATTTGTCGGTTTTTTATACGGTTGAGAAGTTTTAGAAATAACAAGGAAACAGTGTTCGGGGAGATAACTCTTACATGGAAAAGTAATTGGTTACGCAGTGTCAGTTTCAAAAGCGTATAAACTGTTCAATATCATTTACCAAATATCTAAGCGACATCTTGCGAAACAACAAAACAGCGGAGGAAAAAATTAGGCGGAAGAAAAAAAAATCAGAACAAAATCAATTGGTCTTTCCACGGAAAAGTGTAAAGACCTAATAATCAGAAGTAAAGCAATAGGTCTTTCCACGGAAAAGTGGAAAGACCTAATTATTATACCTCAGTATTGTCAAAAAAAGACTGTCAACCAGTTGAAAGTATCTTCCGAATACAGATAAAAAAAAAGTTGTGTCCGACTCAGGTCCGTTAAATTATTGATTTTGTCAATTGTTAAGGGACTTTCTGTTTTTTATATTCCTTGCAGTTCGGTATTTTTATTATTTTACCTTTGACGTTTGAATGTTAAATTTTTAAAATGATTTTGCTTGAAGTCAATCAAAACAACTAATAAGATAACAAACTGTTTTCAAGTTAACTCACTCATATTTAAATGAACAACGCCGAGTTGGACTCTTATTATTGAATACTTTGCTTGATATTAATAATATGCTATTTTATTGCTGCCCTCCACCAAATGACATGCTGCCAATTAGTTTTATTGTCCTTTCGTAAGGTAAAGTCAATAGATGGCGAATCAAGATAAATATAATGACCAGGTTTTATTTCTGTGAACACATCCGTTGTTATGTTACTCTTTGATTTCTGATACTACAATTTAAGTTTTATTTACAGAAAACACATTTACTGCTGGCGTTGACGAAAATGTTTCTTTATCATAGAAAACAAGTTTTGGAGATTATTATGCAGTTACAACGCCTACAAACGCAATTGTATTATTATGTCTTTTGGCAGTTTTTTCCCCAATGTTGCTGTAAGAAAATATATATTTGACGACATGACACAGTATTTAAGCACAATCAACATTATAGTTATGAGAGTGAATAAGACAGATGCTGGGCTATACCAATCAGTCAACAATGAAAATGTGAATGGATGCTGTGGTTTAGTTGTAACAAGTATAATATGATATTAAATTTCTTATTTAAACCATTACATAGATAACACTGTCCACAGATATATTTTGAATTTCCAGGTTATCCATATTTTCTATGTTTTGAACAAAATCAAGCGCTATCATGCATTTATCATACAAAAAAAATGGAAAAAAAAACACGTTTAAATTCCATGCGTCCAAAGCAATTTCCTTGATTTACCTCCAATAGGAACACTCAAAGCCGAATATTGAGGGTCGGTTGAAAACAAAACTTTACGACAAAAGAGATGATTTCAGCTTCCCAATTGTGAACTTTCCATTTCTATGTAGCAACATTCCAGCAGCGCCTGCATACGCAGTATATATCTCCCAACTGATACGATATTCCCGGGCTTGTGTTTCCTATCATAATTTCCTTGATAGTGGATTGCTACTCACAAGGAAGCTATCAAGCCAAGAGTTCCAAATGGTGAAGTTGAAATCATCCCTTCGTAAATTTACGGACGCCATCACGAGTTAGTTGACCGTTATGGAATAACAGTTTCATATATGATATCGGATATGTTCCTTATGTCGCAACTACAATACCCTTCCCTTTTCACGAATGTGACTTACCGAATTAGACTATTTACCGGATTTGTAATAACATAAGCAACACGACGGGTGCCACATGTGGAGCAGGATCTGCTTACCCTTCCGGAGCACCTGAGATCACCCCCAGTTTTTGGTGGGGTTCGTGTTGCTTAGTTTTTAGTTCTCTATGTTGTGTCATCTGTACTATTATTTGTCTGTTTGTCTTTTTATTTTTGGCCATGACGTTGTCAGTTTGTTTTCGATCTATGAGTTTGACTGTCCTTCTGGTATCTTTAGTCCCTCTTTCAAAGCTAATTAGGATCTAGGAACCGACACAATTGAAAAGCTCGCTATATAAATACAGTATGTACAAATCCATTTAGTCATAGATATAAGAAGATGGGGTATGAGGGCCAATGAGACAACTCTCCATCCAAGTTACAATTTGTAAAAAGTAAACTATTATAGGTCACAACACGGCCTTTTTATGAATAGATTACCAGGTTAATATAAAAGAAAACTTTAGTGCACAAAGGTCACTTGCAATGTAACTATGATTTTATAAACATGTTAAATTTGACAGATTTAACCAATATGCCAATTTGCAAATAGTTTTTGGACAAAATAGATATGAACAACAGTTTCCCAAAAAGAAAAAGAAAATACAGTAACATGTTTATAAAATATATTTAGAAGCAAGATATCTGTTGCTCATAAACAAATATTCATTGCAGGGTCTAAAAATGAGGCTTGTGTGGTAGTTTTTGCATTTCACGAAGTTTGAAGCTTTAATGCAAATATGTAAGACAATGTTCAAGTCTATTAATACTGAAATATATCAGATTAACATCTAATGCACATTTAAGGAATGCTGTTTGGTAAATTTTTTTAAAAAATCGGATTTGGAAAATAAAGGACAATAGGGACCTTCAATGCCTTTTCCTTTAAAAATACTCAGAAATATTTCAGATAATTATGCTTAAAGGCTGTGATTGTTTCTTTTTCTTACACACCAAAGGATAGCAAGGGCCTAAAAACAAGGAAAGAACAAAACTTTAGTAGATAAAAAAATATAATTGGCCGGACTTTACAGAATGTATACTGTATTCTGTAATGTGTACTAAACATTGACAAAGTTTCTGAATGTGGAAATATCACAAACAATTCGTTGATAATTCTTTGATAGTATTCGTTCAATTTCAATTTGTGTACAATAATTCTCTGAAGGTAAAATGATGTATATAGGAATCTGTTAGCGGAGTCGATTACAAAAATGGTACTGTCTTAAATTCTAGCGAATGCACAACAAATCCTTAAACAACTCAGATTTACAAATAATACATATGTGCATTGGGTCTGTGAGTTTTTAGAGATGATGGTTGTTATTTGTAAGAGGATTTATATACTCAAATTGGGTACCTTATTTTCCCATGCAGGCCAATCCATCCTTTTACTAGACATCATCATACTATAAACCGGTTTCGGACTTGATTTAAATCGACCACCAATAAAAAATATCCTGTCTGTACATGTTACAGCGGTATCATGTTGCTGTATAATCATTATAGACTAAAATTCCATGATTTGGAACAGTATTTAAAAAACGATCAAACCTTTGCAAAATGAAATAATTTATCACTGGACGCAATGCCTTTGTAGTTGAAGACTCATCCCAATCTGTATTTAATGGCACCATTTCATATTTTAACAGGACATTTTCATATTTTTGTGCCCTGTTTATATATTCCTTCTATATATAGTCTCTTTCTAATACATTAAACTGACATCCCTCTCAATGCATTATCTGTTGATGATGGCGATTGACAATTAAGAAGTTAACAAATGCAACAACGATGATAACCATTTTAAAATCAACACAGTTACTATTTCTAATATTTTTACAATTTATACACAAGACAAGCTAGGAATATAATTTTATTGCAAAACTGCAAAACATATTGACTTATACAACTATACAATTATATACAATATGTTTGGCGTACGGCTGTCTCAGCAATTTAGCGTGCATGGTCACATTATCCGAATTTTTTTAAAACAAATAGAAATAGTGAAGTTGCAGGCAAACTGCGGTTTGTTTGCAAACATAACTTTAAACTAGTCAGATCGGCTGGTTAGTGCCCAGTGTCTAATCTATTTTAAAGCTACTACAGAAACACTATGTAATTCCCTATCCGCTCTCCTGGTTCCAAAGCATGTGAATGATAAGCATCTGAACTGTGATTCGGATAAGTAGCCAAAGATATAGTAGAAAGCCAGAGAGAGCCGATCTCCGAAACAATTAGCATAAGCCTTTGTCTGAGCTTTCTAGCCAGAAAATATTGGCAAGACTTGTGCAAAAGTTAGGATGTTAGTGACCACTGAATACTACGTAAATTTGTGATTTGAGTGAAAACTCGAAATGACCCACATTATCTAACAGTATGAAAACCTTAGCATTTAACTGAGACAACAATTATAATAATGATAAAAAAATATAGATATATATACAAAAAAAAATACACTAGATTAATATTATGACATGCAAATAATGTATAACAATTAAATCTATAGGTGGTGGAGGGGAGAAAGGTGGTTAACAACAAAGAATGGCGATGCCTTCAACGTTATCAATGTGAATTTATAAATAGTTCTCACGTGCTAAAAATAATTGAATGTAGATAAAGCAATGGGGAACGGAAAGGGGCAAATTGTCTTTTGTATAAATCTGAATTATATACATAATTCTTATTTTATACACAAGACAAGCTAGAAATATAGTTTTATTGCAAAACTACAAAACATATTGACTTATACAACTATACAATTATATACAATATTTTTGGCGTGCGGCTGTCTCAGCAATTTAGCGTGCATGGTCACATTATCCGATTTTTTTTAAAACAAATAGAAATGGTGTAGTTGTAGGCAAACTGCGGTTTGCTTGCAAACATAACTTTAAACTAGTCAGATCGGCTGGTTAGTGCCCAGTGTCTAATCTATTTTAAAGCTACTACAGAAACACTATGTAATTCCCTATCCGCTCTCCTGGTTCCAAAGCATGTGAATGATAAGCATCTGAACTGTGATTCGGATAAGTAGCCAAAGATATAGTAGAAAGCCAGAGAGAGCCGATCTCCGAAACAATTAGCATAAGCTTTTGTCTGAGCTTTCTAGCCAGAAAATATTGGCAAGACTTATGCTAAATTTTGGATGTTAGTGACCACTGAATACCCCGTAAATTTGTGATTTGAGTGAAAACTCGAAATGAACCAAAAAACAAATGTTGAATATTTTGATTAGGCCGATGAACAGCTGGACCCCAAATTGAAGGGAGTATGAAAAATAAGATTATGATAACTATAAAATTGAAGTTGCTAGCACTTCCGATGGAAGTGTTATTGGAACAAAAAAACAGCAAGAATAGCATTATTAGATGTTCTTGGACTGTGAAAGAAACTGTTCTCAATATAGTCAATGATTTCATATTCATACTATTCAGTTTTCAAGTAAGAATATGTATCCAAATTCGAAATACAACTCACTAATGATAATAACTAGTCAGACACGAAGTATAGGTTAAAAACAAAAAAGCATATGAATTTGACATATAAATATATACACGATCATACTACGCTATCATGCTGCTCTATATAATATATTCAAATCATATAGGGAATAGTACACCACATTCAGTTGAGTAACATATTATATAACTACGGATTGTCAAGTCCCAATGATGAGTATTTTCAAACTCATAGAAAGGGGATTATTGTGCCCCGTCAAAAAGCATTGCAGACATGTGGACTCTTATGCACAAGTGAAACTAATGAACACACTGATTCCAATGATGGTGTTATTTCCAATTGATAAAGCAACACACTGCAGTCGACGGGGATCATTATGCCCCTATTAATCAAATTGAAATTTCATTAAAAGGAATCGTAGTCTTACATGTATTTGACAAGAAAACACTCATTCTAAACAGTGGATTATTATGCCACTGTATAATCGCGCACATATTTTCCATGAACTCTAAAAAGAAAACTGTTGAATAGTAAAACTAGACTAATCGGATAGCAAGGCTAGCTGGGCTTGTTTAATGGTTGATTTTGGAGTATGAATATTTCTGGTATAGCATGCGGAACTCCAACGACCTAAAACCTTGATTACTTGATCTTCAATTTTTGATGCAACTGATGTTGCCGCTCCTGTTCGGAAGCTGTGTCCGTTGTAATTAGATGGGTTGAGTCCGATAATTTCCAGGATGGATCGAACATGATTGATAAAAAACGTACGTGTTAGAGCCTCTCCATTTTCCATGACAAAGAGCGGACTAGAGTTGCAGGTTATGCTGAATCTAGATCTTCTAACAGCGAGGTATCTAATTAAAGATTTGACCGGGCATAAAGAGGTCTTGTTTTAGAAAAGATAAATATTTACTCCACTTCTGAAAGGGTCTGTTTTAGACGACTTTAAATGTAATATTGCGTAATCCTCCTCGAAAGTGATGTCTTCTATACATAGATTGCAAGATGCATCGAAGTCCGTGTTGACGGTTAATTCACCACAGCGGAGAAATCCGAAGTAAGCGACGATACAAACTGCCTCAATAAGTGCAGTAACAAATGGCGAAAATATTCCCTTTTGAAGCACTGTTATCATATTTTTAATTATATCATTAGTTAGCGGTAGTCTTTTTGGGAACTCTTTACTTCTTGTTTCTTAATACCCCTGTAAATTTTTTCTAATCTAACCAGTTTTGAAGAACAACAGCTACTGAATAAACACTGTACTCCGGATTGAAGATATATGTATCTTAAGCCACAAATGTACAGTTTTATTGTAGAACATTTTATTTTAAGATTTTCATGACAATGTGTAGCGTAATGCATTAAGATATCTTCCGTTAGAGGTGGCAAATCTGTTTTATCATCCCACTTAAAACCGGATAGACACAAACAGTTTTTGTACGGTTTAAATCCATGTTCGTATTGCGAACGCGTACTGCTTGCGATTGAGTTGTGAATTAAATGTTTAACTTTTGCATTTAATTCCACATTACTTGCCAAGATTTCGGACACGGAGTGGGTTCTTTCTCTACTGCTGGAACTGCTTTTTGGAAGGTCTGAAAATCAAAGCGAGATAAAGAGTCAGCTATCACATTTTTAACTCCGGGAATATGTTGACATTGATTAGTAAAGTTTTGTTTAACGGATAGCCAAGTAAGTGTTCTCATTAATTTCATAATGTCTAGCACTTTAGATCTTCCTTTATTAAATATATTTACGACGGTTCGTTGTCACGGTGGAACATCATACGTTTCTTGGGTCATAAGTGCCCCTATAATAAAGATGCAACAACAATCGGGTACAGTTCTCTAAAAGCCATGGACATGTCTGAATCGAGTGAAGTTGATAGTTCAGAATACCAAGTACTACTAAACCATTTACCTTGGAAAAACCCTCAGAAACCAAAGTTAGAAGCCGCATCTGTATACAATTCTATGTCACTAGCTAAAGTAATATGTTCGTCATAAAAGAAAGTAACTCTGTTCCAACCTTTAAGAAATCTCGCCACAAGATAAAGTCAGTTCTACATTCATTTGATAATGGTATACAGTGATGTAGTTCATTAACTTTAGTAGATAACTTAATGAGATAACTGACAAACGATCTACCCGGACGAATAATTCTGGCGGAAAAATTAAAATGTCCTAACAGTTGTAATAATTCTCTTTTCGTAACAGATTTTTTATGAAGAAAACCGTCAATAAAATTTGAAATTCTTTCTACCTTTTCGTTAGGTTATCTAATTTTCGGTGTCTACTATGATTCCTAGATACTCGATAGTACAAGTGGGACCCACAGTCTTTTTCTTAGAAATCGGAATATTTAGACGATTGAATATAAGCGTTATTAGCGCCATTGTTCTAAATCCGCAAGAGTCCGGTGGTTGAATAGTGAGAAAATCATCTAGGAGATGAAGTATAACTGGTATGTCGTAATTGTCTTTTGCTATCCAACAAATAGCCCGTGATATATTGTCAAAGATGCAAGGATAGCTGCGAAAACCAAAACATTCTGAACTTATTGGATAGGCGAGGGATTCAATTATCCAATATTGTAAAAAGAATATGCAAACGCTTGCTTTATGATTAAGATATATTATTATTATTTGTTTGGTATTATATCCGTATATTTATACTCGTTAATGGTGTCTTAATTGGCAGACCAAAGAGACAGAGGGTGACAAGAATCGCTTGATTCTTCGTCATTTACACGATTCTGATTCAGATAGTGATTTCGATAAATTTTTGGAAGGATTAAAATCTACCTAACCAAATGTGGCAAATAGAAAACATTCTGTGGAAAATCAAGTCAAGCTGTCTAGAAAAACTGAAGACACGAACACTGAGGATCACTTTGCCAGTGACTTTGATCCAGGTACTAATAAACGTGTTCTCATATATTTACAACTTAATGCAGGATAAAAAGTATTTAAATATACTTATAATATGATATCAGTATCATTGTTATTTGAAATACATACTTATTATTTTTGTTACAAACTCATTAGTACTTACTTCAATAGTAAACAAACTTTGTGTTTTAAAAGAGGCTGTAGAAGCAAGAGAATTTTCAAAGCTTAAACATAAGTCGAAGAGTTACTGACAATGCTATGGCAAATAAAAAAACAAACACGGCGTTCGTATATTTAAACTAATAGAAATGAATGAATGGTTTAATTGACTCAGAATTAAGCTTTGTATTCAAACAGTAAATATTGAGATGGATATAGTATAATTTACTATTAAGCCCACCTGGCTAAAAGAGTTATGTGAATTATTCTTATCACTTGGCGTCCGTCGTCCGTTATCTTTTACCAAATTCTTCTCCTCTGAATTTAGTTGGTTTAATTTTCACCACAATTACCTAATATGTAGTATATCAAATGTGTCCAATGACCTCGCCTGCAAACCGATGAGTCCACAAAGGGTAAAACTAGAACACAGGGATGCAATGCAGGTATTGACTATTATCATTTAAACTGTTATAGATAGAGGACCTGACGGAGCAGAAATATTCAGAATGTCAAGATCTACCTACTGTCAAAAACTACCACATGACCCCTTATAGAAGTTGTTATCCTTTATGAATATTTTTACTAATTTTTGCTATTATCTTGGAACTATTACAATTATAGATAAAAAAATATGTAAATTGCAAAATGATCAGGAGGACGAGATAAACAAATCTGTCAACAAGGCCCAAATCATCAGTTGATTCCTATTGAGTTATTGCTCTTGAATTTCTGGAGTTCAGAAGGGTTTCCGGTTCATTTATACATAGTGTTTTAGTTTACACCGGAATCAGCTACTTGTGTCTAATAAAAAAAACACACTAAAGCGTCTAACAAAACAAAAACACTAATTTAAAAGCACCTTTCATAAATACAGCCCAAGATTAGTGAAAAAAAACATCTGAGACATTGATGACAGGCAAATTGATACCACATTTATAAACTATTTCACACAAGTTACATGTAGCCGTTCTTGTTTTTACAAGTTCGAAACTGACTCTCTGACTCCTCTTCGTACCTGAATTCACAGAAAGTCAGAAAAGTTTATACATTTTTAATAAACGCAAATATTTAAGTCAAACAAAGTCCACCTACCATGTGACGTTTTATACTTGTGTGTTGGTTCTTTCGTTGTACTTTTTTGAATGCCGTTTAAGACCAATAATTGCTAGTTACTATCAGCGCTTATCCAACAATATGTGATTCAATAACAACATATCCATCGATCGGGTTTCGAATACCTATACTGTCAGACCATCCGTAAATTATAAATTCAACCCTTCCTGACGTGTTGCCAACATTATAACACATTCAAGCCAATAGAATCTTAACAACATCAATTATCAACAAATCAGAACTAACAGTTATTTTGAAATAATTCCAAGATAGCGCGTATATCGACTGAAAGTGACGGTGTGAAGCAAAAATTGGAAATTATAAGACTAATCATTTATTGACTAAAATATATGGTCATTACATAATTAAAAGTATAGGAAATATTGCTGAAACACAATGATTGTAAATTCTTATGCAAAAGTGCATATTTATCTTACAAATCGAATGAAGCATGTTTATTAATAAAACATCGCACACTTAGCTCAACCGCCACAAGAAATAGTCTTATTGCATTGTGTCACTTGTTTGCAAAAATGTCATGTGGTCTGAACATGTTCATTATAGCCTCTAAATTAATATATTTGTAATATTGTACGAGTTCAAGGTCATGTTGATGGAAACTAGTTTCTTTCTGTAAGGAGTACAGTAACCTTGTCTAATGGTGATGTAAATACTCTGTTGACATGTTTTACTTCCTTTATTCCTGAAGGCATAGAAATTTTAAAGTTCTGTATTATCTGAAATCAAAAGTTGAGATACATTATTAGATTTGCATAAACATTTGATTTAGTGATTGTGTGACAATGTTTCATTGATAAATATGACTCAACAATCTGCTTTTTGATAATTAAGTTTTTGGAACACAAAGCAAACGGATCATGCAATTACCAGATTTAAATTTTGTATATGTATTCTCGAAGAATAAGTCCTTAGTCATGCGCATTCGACGTTTTCGCTTTTTATCTAGATGAAGTGATCGTAACATTCTTCTGCGCTTTGTCCCCTTTCGTTTGGAGTTTAATTGGTGTTATGATTTCTACGTAACTATTGGAATCTAGACTTTGTCTCCTTGATCTTTCGGTGAAAAAGGTAAAATCAAGCTGAATTGTTAGATATTACTCATAGATATTAATCATTTCTCACTTGACTGAATGGACTTTTTTGTGATAAATGGATGTGGACGTTTATAAAGAAAGACCAATTAGTACTACTGGCAAACACGTAGACAGATACATAGATATCAATATGCTAGGTCTCTGGTTTGTATTCACTGAGAAAAAGACAAAACAATTATTTTATGTACATTCATTTTTTGGCAGTGTTTGTGTTGCTCTATTTTATGTTTTTGTTCTACTGTTTTGTTGACTATCACAGTGACGTTTTGTCTAATTTTGTTCACGCATACTCTCTGTCCTTTGATTTATGTAAACAAAAATATTTTCCCCGTTTATAAATTCCGCATTGAAGCAACACGAACCAATTCGAAAATACTTTTGTTGAATAAGTGTAACTCGTGCAAAAAAAAAACTCAATAGGTTAATGAACCTCTTAAACCGAGCTTTATCACGTGTTTGATTGGTTGATTGATTGATTACATGATTGATCATGCATCAAATATTTTGAACACCTTAAACATAATGACAATTTCATGTTTTTGGATGATGAAATGTCCTGTTTTTGCTAAATCGACAGGCCTTGTTGGATTTTTAAAAGCTAGCTTATAAGAAACAATTTAGAGGAAGAAATCTGTTGACAAGAAATCATGATTATGCCTCCTAAAGGTCACATGTTTTGTGGATAAGAGGAAGACTATCATTTTCAAATTCCCATTCTGGCGATGCATGACATTGCGACGGAACGATAAGCAAACATTTACAAATGAATCAATATAAAAGTCATTGCTTTGACACGTCCGAGATCAAACCTGTGATCTCGGCCTCTCGAGACCACACGTTACATTGAGACCGCCCGTAGTGGTCCGATCACTTAAGGTTATATTTTACAATGTGGTTACATGTGTCTAATTAATAGTTTTATGTCAAAATTTACAATTATATGAAAAGTAATTGGGCTGCACTGATTTAAATAAATACCTTGGCGACTCCTATGTAAATTTCATTTTCAGCAAACCTTTGACCAACACAGCCTCGTGGACCAAATCCAAATGGTTTAAATCCGAATGGATAATCTTTTCCTTTCGCAATCGTTTCATCTTTATATTTACGCATCCATCTTTCAGGAATATATTGTTTTGGATTTGGATAAAATCGTTCGTCATTGCACATGCACATATTATTTAAAATAACTAGCATCTAGAATTGAAAAAAAAATTCTCGTGTTTTATTTTCTATGCACAAAAAGTTCATACTTTTGTTTATACGTGACCTTAAATGGCTTTTTGTCAGAGACTATTACAAACGTATTCATGTGATTAAGTTTATAATTTCCATGACATATGATGACACATATATATAAATAAACGGAGATATGGTATGATTGTCAGTGGGACCATTATCCACCAGATGTGTATTAATATGTGATCTCATTCTATATATTGTGCTCTAAATCCATCGTTGGGGATCTCGTATGAAGGTTCATGTTTAATTTGACTTTTTTGTTTGCTCTCTGCACAAAAAAAAACAAAAAAACATTAAAACGTTCTCACATTATAAATGGTCAGTATGAAAAATTTATGAATCAGTGAATTTAGTGACAATCCATAATTGTAACCTACGTTTTTAGGAATTTGGTATCCACCAACAACCAAATCATTTTCTGTAACTCTAGCAGCTCCAAATAATACTGGAAATACTTTCCTGCAAAAGTAGAAAAACAAATAAGAGAAATTCATATTAAAGTTCCTTTCAGATATTCGAATTCTTGGTCCAGTAATGAATAAGAAACAATGATAAGCACCATATACCTCGGAAAATCAACATTTGAATGTTTAAAGTTTCCATGTTCACATTTAAAGCAGATGTATACGATACGGAAAAGAGGTACATATAGTTTGAAGTGAAAACATGACGCATGTGTAAATGTTTAACCTTGCCATTCTGTATGAGCCGGAGCCAAGTCAGGAGCCTGTAATTCAGGGGATGTCGTTTTTTGCTAAAAGCCTTTATGTCATATTTTTTTCCGTTTATTGTTTTCTACATAAATCAGGCCGTTAGTTTTCTCGTATGACTTGTTTTATAATTGTCATTTCGGGCCTTTTATAGCTTGCTATAGGTGACCTATAATAGTTGCAAATTCTATGAGACCAAATGACGTAGAAGTTAGCAATAATAGGTCACCGTACGACAATCAACAGTGAGCAACACCCTTAGTAAGCTATAAAAGACCCCGACATGACATATTTAAAACAATTAAAACGAGAAAACAAACGAGATTTATGTACAAAACAATAAATTATATACAAAAATGATATAAAGCAACAAACGACAAGCACTGAATCCTCCTCTAATCTGATCAAGGTTTTTTTTTTCGTTTAGGACGTATACATCAACAAGTGGATCGCTAAAACTACTTTTTTAGTACTCAACGCATACAATCGTATACATGTAATACAAATAAGGTCAGAAAAGCACTTGAAACTTTATAAAAAGGGTTATACAGACGACAAAAGACAAACCAACGGAAAGACGACTGCGGCAATATCATGATATATTTGTACAATAACGATGCAAAAAAAAGTTTATTCGTCTGTTGCATTAACGTTTGTATAATAATTTGGATTTTTAAATATCTCCATCCTCGAACATCATCGTTCGAGAAGACAATGATTGTCTTAATTTTCGCAATGCGCATCTGATGCACTAAAATTGGTACCGCAAATGTTATTCCAAAAACCATAATTAAAATGCATGATGGGGTTTACAAGTACAATACTTGAGTATTCCCTTGTTATTTTAAATGTACTGAATTCATTGGTTAATTCGAAAATGTAGTGGACATTTGCAGATTCATCTTTTATTGTAGGATATTACTCAATCAGACTCTTCATTGTACTATTTGACCACATTAATGTTTTATTTCATATCGAGATGTCGGCTGCTTAACTGTATTTTGAACAGTCCAGTAGTCCAGTTATATTTAACCTTACCTTTGCGATTCTTTAACACATGCTTTTAAGTAAGACATTTTTGATAAATGTTCTTTCGTCACAGTCTGCTGGTCACCTAACACTTGTTGGATTTCTTGGTTTAATATTTCTTGTTTGTCTTGGTTTAATGCTAAATCCGTTAGAACGAATACCATACCATTCGCAGTCTGTTCGTAAAAAGCAAAATGTGGAGCATGTAAAAAAAAAGGTAAAACAAGCGAGAACGGAAATTTGAAATGTATATTATGAATTGGAAAAATATATATCAAACTTCCTTTTTTTCTAAAGAAGCACACACAAACACACACATACAAAATAAACGATTTAAGTTACAAATATATAGGATCTAAATATGTAGGTTTCATACGTTATATATGTGCCATTTCTTGATTTATTTCTCCAAACACGTATGTAGTGATCATCGATACAAGCAGTTTAAAACACAATTGAAAGTTTTTTGTATATTCAAATAACAGAAAATGACATTCTACATGTCTATGGTAACAGTAAACCTTCTCTAAGTCTTGTTGTTATATATATTGTACATCTACCAATGTCATTTGTGGCCTTTTCCCCAAATAGCAGAGATTTTTTCAATAAAAATTTTTAAATTGAAACTTGTATAAATAATTGCAAATACGGTATGCCTGTATATATAACAATAATTGAACACATACGATATATTACATCACTACAATATCAACGATACGGTCATGTCTATTACCGAATCTATTCCTCCTCCAAACAATGATGTTATCAAGCCGACCACGTCTTCTTTGGACAATCTAGGATCCGACAGCAATGAGTGCATGAAATTCGGATCTTTTGAGAGATAATCATCCAGTTTACCTTCTTCCTTCAGCTTCGTTAGAACCATTACTTGATCTTCAATCTCTTTGTGTGTTATCCTGTTAATCAAATATTATCAAAAAAAATTATAATTTAATCGTTCACATATACTTGTTCCGGACCATTTGAGTATTTGGACCATACGCGTATGGTCATGACTATATGCGTATACGCGTATGGATTGACCATTCGCGTATGGTCGGACCATATGAGTATTATACTCGTTTGGTTATTCACAGGCAGGACCATATGAGTATTTAGACCGTATAGGTATTTTTCGAATAATTCTTACTTCATTGCAGGAACATACAGCTCATTCTCTAGACCAAATACGGCACAAGTTACTATATGAAGTCCGTTATCTTTTACTTACACATTGTATGAATCATGGTGTATCTGTTATCTTGCATTCGTTAGAGTCAATTTAAATCGTCTTAATATTATCAATATTTGTTCGTAATTGAAACTGCATGCGTTTGGGGCATCGAATTTTTTTTTCTCTTTTCTTGTGTTTAAATTAACTTTTTTTATTCACAAAATTTCTTCTTATTTCTGATTATTTTCATTTAATTGGTGTGTTCTTGCTCTTATTGAGAAGATCTTACTGTCATTGTTAGATCGCATGAAGAGGAGCAAAATTTAAACATCAAAATAAATTTAAAAGAAAAGAAAAGAAATAGGGTTCAATGATCAAAGTTCCTGTGAGATAAGCAATTGATTTATTTCATTTCATTTAGATATATTTCTTGAATTTATTTTTCAAAGTCGACATATTGCGTTTCATAAGGACAAATCGATAATGACCATGTAAAAGTTATTTCACCATAATTCTCACTTGTAAGTAATATTCTCTTTATTAAAATAATCATGTAACAGTGTGATTGAATAAGTCAAAATCTTATTTTTAGAAACTCTTAATTTATGTAACACCTTTTTAACGTTCGTCATGTTAATTACCCGGACCATATGAGTATATACGCAGATGGTCATGATCATACGTGTATGGTCCAAATACTCATCTGGTCCGGAACATACTCAATGCCAACTTAATTACATTAAATTAAAAAAGGGTATCTACAGAAAATTTGTTAATATAATTAATGTTTTATTAAGTATTATTTCAAATGCTTCATTCTTAGTCCTGTTAATGGTGGCTTAGAGCAGAGATGTTATGTTAAGATGTTTTTTTCTTTCAGTGTGTGATGGGCCTCCGTGGCCGAGGGGTCCAAGTAGTTTTTCTACAGTATCACTAGCCTGTCAACACTGAGGTTGTGAGTTCGAACCCCGCACGTGGTAGGTGTGTTCGACTCGGATCATAATTGACTAGGATTGCCAGTTTTCTTGCCGAAGGTCGATGGTTCTCTCAGGCTTCTTTCACCAATAAAAACTGGCTTCTACGATATAGTCAAGAGTGAAAGTGGCGTTTAACACAAACAGTCAATCAATCTTTCGTTGTGATATTATTGATCTTTTTAATATCAGTAATAATTTGATTTTGAAAAAAGATACAAGTCTGCTCTCTGTACTTGCTCTCCGAGAAATATAAATGCACCATCAAATATTGAGGTCTATTTAAATTATTAAATGAAACAAAACACACTTCTTGAATTAAAAAAAATGTCATTAGTGTAAAATGATGGATAACGAATTATAAATATTGTCTTACATTTCGAAAATGTCAACAGCTTAAAAGTTTAGTGCTGATTGTGCAGAAAAATCAGTCACGTGACATGTTGAACAGATTGCTGATTTGACATTATACGAGATTATGAAACTTACTCATTTAAAACCTGTTGACTTCTTTCAAAGGCTGTGTACATTTTAGTTCGGAAGAATTTATATGTTGGAAATGGAAGAAGAAATGATTGTTGCATTGTTGTAAACATGTCCTCTAGCGCTTTGATCAACTTGGTATTTGGAGAGCTGTCGAGGCATCCCAATCTCTTATTAAAGCACAACATTCCTACGCCTGAAAGAAGCAATAACTGATTTGTCATTTTTTAATTATTTCTTTTCAGTATTTACTTTTATATAATAATTTACTTTAACAGAGTTGTTATGAGTTTATGATATGATCATTGTGGGTCACTTCTCTACGTTTATGTTCTTGGCATGGGTATTGTCATGTTGTCGCATCTGCATCCACTCATTATCTCAAATGTTGTTTGGGTTTATTTGCTGTTATTTTTAAGACGTACCATTTTTTCCGTCAAAGTTATACATGTATACGTAATATTGAAACATTCAACAGGATTTGCATGCTTAAGTCTGATATTGAATAAAGAACTGATATTTTTTTTATACATAATAAGGAGATGTGGTATGATTGTCAATCAGACAAATATCCACAAGAGACGACATGACGTCGATACTAGCAGCGCTATAGGTCGCCGTCCGTCCTTCAACCATAAACAAAACCCATACCGCATGACAAGCTATTAAAGCTGACAAATGTAAAACAATTCAAACAAGAAAACTAACGGCCTGGTTCATGTGCAAAAAGCAAAAAAAAAACAATTATGATATACAGCGGTAAACAATAATCACTGAATTCCAGGCTACTGAAATAAGACATGCACATACATAATGTGGCGGGATTAAACCTATTTGCGGGCGTCCTACCCTCCCCTTACCTGGGACAGAAGTATAACACAACATTAAAATATACTATAAAAATCAATTGAAAAGAGCTGGGCTCATCAGATCGATACAAAATTAATAAAACTTCGTACTTTCTGTGGTGTATTTAAAGAGTTCCTCCAGTAAATCTGTCACTGTATGTTGTTGTCTTAGACGTTTTACAAAGTCATTAGTAACATTTCCAATCATAGGAACATAATCAGCAACCACTGTAGGTTTGAGCATCTTTTCTTGGGCTGGCCGTCGTAACGCTAACCATTCTTCTCCTTGCCTAAAATTATAAGAAAGTGTTCACGATTAAGTACTATAAAGATAATCTATCAGGAATGCGACAAATATTGCTTTGATGAATGGTATCGGTATATATTGTTCGCAGTTGAATTTTTCTGATGCTAACGATATATTTAAAATAAAATACACTTTAAGAGCATGTAGGAATTTAACACGTGGTTACGTTGACTAATCCCGTCCGACAGTGAGACCAATGCCAAGTGGAGGTGCATTTAATCTACTTCCAGTCGAAATGTAGACATTAACTCCTATACTCAGTGCTGGGAGAGTGACGTGTTAAAACACGTAAACATTTTGACGAGTCTGTTCTTGGCATGTGTCATGGCACAGTTTTTATCCTTTTTTTAAACTTTAATATAATTGCAGTCCAAATTTCCCGTCTCTTATTCCGGTCGGGAATATAATGTCTGATTTGTTGTTTATTTTTCTCTCGTTCTGATTATGCATGAAACATTTGCCACTGACCGTAAAGCGAACAGACATTAATAATTCGAACAAATATCCTACGTAAGGAGAAAATAGTTGTATGTACATCACTTAGTTTCTGCATTTTTCTCATCTTCAGATAAAACTTTGTCCTAAAATATGCTTAAGACTGAGTGTTTGAAATGACATGCATGTATGACAAGGGAAATGTATTTGTACTACAAAACAGAGATGCAAATGATTTAACCGATTTTGTTACCATTCAATACAAAACACAAGTTATATTACAAATCACATGTATTAGTAAATTTCCCAATATTAATATGAGTCCTTTTACACAGTTCATTAGACGCTTGAAATGGTTTTCCGTTTTGATATTATTTGACAACTTCACTAAATTGTAAAATACAAATGATATGCATGTCGGTTATCTAATATTTACAATAAACTCAGTCCTTTTTTGGTTCCAGTTCTCTTGTGGTACACTTCCATTATATCGAGACCAACTCTAACATGTTCTTGGTATGGATATTGGAACACGGTTTTAGCCAAGTCAGGATGTGATATGTACACAACAAAGTCTTTCCCCATGCGCAGTCGCATAATATCGCCATATTTGTTCTTAAGATTATCAATCACAGTTGTGATGTCATTTATGGTGTAAGGGCCTACAAAAGAGAAATAAATAACACCTTTTTAATCATTTCTTTCACTGTTTATCTTATGCTAACCCTTTAAATTGAGTACATTAAGTGATAACGCTTACATGTAGATAGCTAGTTAACTCTTAGAATGCCAAAGTACGGCGTCCGTTTGACTGTGCGGGATGTATAAATACGCATCCACGTCCAGTCAGAATGGGGACGTTAAAACTAATGCCTTGTGTAGATAAAGCGCCACGCTCTCTGCACGTTAAGGTCCCTTGTAACAACTTGTGGAGGAGTAAGAAGTTGACCTGTTGCGAGGCAAAATTTCTGTCACTACCCAATATACCTTTATTCCAGTGGAAATCAAATTCCTAGTCCACCATCCCGATCGTAGAGCAAACATAAATCAGTCAATCAATCTTATAAAGAGTCAATGGGTGCTTTCATACAATGACATTTTTGAGGATTTTCGATTCAACAGTATCTGTCTATCTATTATACTTTTCAAAATAATAGGCAAACACGGATAAAATAATATTTAAGGGCAATGACTCAACAAGTCATTAAATGGTTACATTAAATGAAAACTTACACAATTTAAATGTTTTGTCGCCTCAAAATAATTTATATTTACAAAACTTGAAAAAAAACAGTTAGTATATACCACATTTAAAATAAAAAATGCTTCTTTTGTGAGAACGACTATTGTATAGATAACTTGAACTCCAACAATTTAAAGCAAACACCTCAGACATTGGTAAAGAAGTTGATACAATTTTCTTTTGGGTTCTTGAACGTACATATGCACATGAAGCTTACCACTCCCCGTACACGAAGCATTTTATTCAACGTTCATATTTTGACAGAACGTATCAGTGTATTTATACATCCCACACAGCAAACACACGCCCTGATTTGCGTCAATTTTACTGGTGACTTTATATCTAAACCCAAGTCAACCCTTGACGTAAATATAAACCAGATAATTATTATAAAGTCATATGTACTGAACGTATCATAGCTTTAACATCCAGTAGCAAATATTTCACATATGCAAATATTCGATGATGAGGCGTCAATGAGACAACCTTCAATAAAACGAACGGACACAGAAATCAAACTACGATACGGTAATATTGACATATTCGCTGTTTACAGACATTGTGGCTTTCTACGTGAAATTGTGTAAAATAAGTCAATACCGTCCATCTTTTTAGGCCAGAAACTCTTATTAGGCGATAAGAGGCAATTACTGTTTTTGGTTATATTCGCCTTTTTGTAGATTATGTATTGCTGATAATTTTTGCTGTTTGCAATTTCTGTCGATTTATTATTGTTTTCAAGGCAACATTTAATATTGGTATGAACATATAGTATTCCTAATAACTCTGCCATATACACGTACACAGTTTCTGTTAGTGATGTTGATATCTACATGTAATAATAGGCAGAAAAAAATTGTCAAACATTTTCTTTTAAAATTCACTTAAGTTAATAGATTATATTAGTCCTATAGCGTCACTGTATAGCATCACGAGTTTTTGTAGATTTGATATTTTTGGTTTTAATCAGTTTCCTCCAATTTATTGTAAGACTGGAAAGAAATCACAATTAAGGGACAAATTTTTTTTAGAAGGTTTCATCTGATAATGTTGATGAAAATGAGTAGTAAGCAAATCTTAACTTCTAATTAAAGATAGGTCTATTTGTCTCCGTCAGGTTTCTACATTTTTGAGAATATTTCAAAAGTAATTTAATCAAATAACAAATTGTGTTACAAATGTTCATATTCCACTCAGAGCATCATATTCCCCTCTGAAGATCGGGACTTCATCGTGCGACGTTACGCGCGGTCAATGTACATCAAGTTTTGAGGGTTGTTTTTTTTTTTTTTTTTTTTTTTTTTTTTTTTTAAATAGCGATAGTAAAGTCATTATCGTGTTCAAATTTATTCCAGACTTTAAAACAAAAATTCGTAAGGGTTCCGCGGAACCCAGTGTCTCGCCTACTTTTGCTGTTGTCTATGTTTTCAGTGTGATAGGGGAATGCACATAATAGAACAGCTAATTAAATGAAACGTTTGAAATGTCTTCTTTATGAATTGTTGAATTTGAAGTTGCTGCTGCTGTTGAATATCGAGTCACAAACCGGAGTTTATCACAGAAACGATATATTTGAACTGGTAGACTGGTACTTTTAATGAGATGCATATTAGCTAGATACCTGAATTATTTAAAACAGATATTTCAAAATCCCATATGCAAACGTATACCCATAAAAAAATAAACAAATATCAAAATGGTCAACTAAATTTACTGAATAACGAAAAGTAATTTCTTCTTAGCATGCTTATGGTTTTCAGTAACAAATAGAGCAACAACCATAGAAGTAAAACATATCCAATTAGAATTAAGTTTAAACTAATGAAAGGTAAAATATTGCATAATTCAAATGTTTTGCCGCCTCAATATAACTTATGTTTACATAACTTTACAAAAAAAAACATTATTAGTACATAACGGAACATTTAAAATGAATAATGCTCCTTTTGCGAGAACATGGAACGCTCCAATAATTTACACCAAACACACTGCCATAGGTAAAGAAGTTATATACAATTTTCTGTTGGGTACTTGGACACATTACTTGCCACTCAGACTCTCCGTACACGAATAATCAAATTCCCTATTCTGAAAGAACGTGGCTGTATATTTATACATCCTGCACAAAATAACGGACGCACTGATTTATTTCGGTTTTACTTTGACCATATTTTTAAACCCAAGTCAACCCTTTACATAAACATAAACCAGATAATTATAACAAAGTCATATGTACTGAAAGTTCAGTGGCGGGTCCTTTAGGGGGGTGTTCCGATGGGTTGGAACCCCCCCTTTTTTTGGACGATCAATGCATTTGAATGGGGACATATAGTTGGAACCAACCCCCCCCCCCCCCTTTATCCTCGGTTGGGAACCCCCACCCCTTTTTTAGCTCACCGGGGCCCGAAGGGCCCCATGTGAGCTTATGCCATCACTTGGCGTCCGTCGTCTGTCGTCGTCGTCTGTCGTCGTAAACTATTTCAAAAATCTTCCCCTCTGAAACTACTGGGCCAAATACCTTCAAACTTAAACTAAATGTTCCTTATGGTATCTAGTTTATAAATTGTATCCGAAGTTTTGATCCATCGACAAACATGGCCGCCATGGCTAAAAATAGAACATAGGGGTCAAATGCAGTTTTTGGCTTATATCTCCAAAACGAAAGCTTTTAGGGCAAATCTGACATGGGTAAAATTGTTCAATTGGTCAAGATCTATCAGCCCTGAAATTTTCAGACAAATCGAACAACCCGTTGTTGGGTTACTGCCACTAAATTGGTTGTTTTAAGGAAATTTTGCAGTTTTTTGTTATTATCTTGAATATTATTGAAGATAAAGATAAACTGCAAACAGCAAAAATGTTCAGCAAAGTAAGATCTACAAAAAAGTTTATGACCAAAATTGTCAATTGACCCCTTAAGGAGTTATTGCCCTTTAAGGACAATTTTACACAAGTTGTTTTATGTTTTTTAACTTTCAAAATCTTCTCAAATGAATCTAGTATAAATTTTGTATTTCATTTCCTTGTACGTCAAGAAACATAGACTCTATGGCTAAAATGGAACATATGGGTAAAAAGCAAAAATAATCATTGATGAAAGATTTAAGCAAAAAAAAAACAGGTGAGCGATTCAGGCTCTTAAGAGCCTCTTGTTAAAATGGCTGGATCCGCTCCTGGAAAGTATCATAGCTTTAATATCCAATGGCAAATATTTTACATATGCACATTCTCGATGACAAGGCGTTAATGAGACAACAATCAATAAACGAACAGACACAGAAATCAACCTACGATACGGCCGTCGACAATGGACACTGAACAATCTCCGCAATATGCAATGTATGTAGATCTTCTCCGTATAAACATGAAGTTTATAAATTCAACATAGACTTAATGTATTCTTATATAAAATAGGAATACATTATTAAGGCCTTTGTCGTTTAATTTTCATATAAGATGTGTGTGCAGCTGCTGTTGATCAACGTTTACCCAGATTCAATTGAGTATAGTCCAAATGCAACATAGAAACTGCATTATTTTTATTGACAATATCCATTTTCTGCACTTGAAGCTGTGTCTTCTGAATATAATTCATATTTTTAATGTTTTGCAACACAGTCGTAAATGTCTACAGTTTTGAGTGAAGGTACTGCAATCTTATTCTATTAGCCAAAATAGCAGTCTTAGATACTGGTGTAAGCATAAACACCAACAATAAACGCTCTTAGTGATTGTTATGTTTAGATATGTAGGTACTTCGCGTTAATTTTTTTATCAAATAACAACAGTAACACGGGTGTCATTCGGTATATCGAGAACAAAGATCGTGAAAGAAAACTAACGGTGGTCCAGCATTGCGATCGGATCGTGAAAGATCTGGTATCGGATAATGAATGCAATTAAGTGTAATTCACTTCAATATCTGTGAAAAAAATCTGCTGTTTTTTCAAAAGGTGGAACAAATCAGAAAAAATAAATATGTCTGTCAAAATGATTCAACTTCCTAAATAATACTGTGCACTAAGTTAAAGAAAAAAAAATGCAGTACTTTTTAGGAAAACACAAATACTCCCCCTCCCATCATATATTATTTTCAACGCTTTTGTCTGCATAAATTTGTCACGAACTGTAAAATATTGTAGATGCCATAATACAAGCTTCTTAAAAGGATTTAAAAAAGAATATGCATTTATCTATACAAGGGACAGTCGGCTGGTATAAAACGATTGACGTGAATTTATGCGATGTACAGGTACTCCATAAATAAGTAGCAGAAAAGACCAGACACAGTAATTATCATTAAAGTCTAAAGAAGTCGTAAGATAGGTTTGCATCGTAGAATTAAAATATACTAGAACACACCCGCGAAATCGCGGGCATTAACAGCGTTGTTGATGGTATGTAAACTGTTGTAGGATGAATTTTTGTAAAAGATTTTATGACTGGAGTATTTCAGGAAAGTTATCAAAAGTCAAAGGTACTTGGGGACAGTACAATTTTTTTAGCCCGCCCCCTTTTTTCAAAGTCCGTTATTTTTTTGTTGTTTTCTGTTAATTTCAATTATATTAGCGTTTTTTTTTCTGTAAACTATGAACATACATAAAACATATACTATATAAATACAGTTTATTTTGTATTTATTATCAATCCATGGAATTAAACTTGGAATTGATAGCAAATAGCAAATACACTGTTTCTATACAGTATACATGTATGTTTGTTCATAGTATACAGAAAAACGCGAAAATAATTGTCCTGTCCCCTTGTACCTATGAAAATAATGTGTAAGTTTAAGTCCTAAACGGAAGTCTTATCTATGACTTAAAAGTCAGTTCGAGGACGGAAACAATATCCGGACGTCTTTATTTTCGTTTTTCTCCCAAAAAAAACCAAACGAAATATTTATAAGCGAGGATGACAAATGCGAATATGCATAATACCTATAGGACATACAAGCATGATGATTGATTTAATGTGGAAGGAAGAGAAGCGACACACAAAATGAGGTCTTCTCATTTAATAGTATAGATTAGTAATTAACTTCCAGTTGAAGTTCGAAGATTCTGAAAAGGGTGGAGTAGCATGACAACGTTAGGAGTAGCATTTGAAAAAAGTTTATGCATTTACCATATATGTAGTTGTGGCCCAGCACCCCCAAAACTAAAAGAAAACAAAAGAAAAGAAATAGGTATAGATATAAAAATCCGCCTCTGACTACATAAGTAAGTTAATCCAGGAAAAAATTATATACAAATTGAAAGTAAATCAATCATTTACAAATTTATAACTGTTTTCGGATGGTTCCTTCAATTTCCTCGAGATTCAATTGAATAGTGTTTAATTGTCATTTCGAAATATTTGTGAAGAAGAGATTAGCACTTTACCTTGGATTTTTTTTTTGATGGCACTGAACTATACATCCTATATAAGTTTTAAAGAAGTTTTACGTGATCGTTTGAAGTGAAAAATTATTTGAATTTATATATTAAATTGATACAAAAAATTAAAAATTCTCTGCTCTATAGATTTTCATAAATGGAATCTGAAATATACATTATAATAAATGCACCGTATCAAATGCATATATGAGAACAACAGAACTACTTATAAACTGTTACGCTTCGCATGCTTAATATGGTGTAGAGACATGCATCATGAATCTAAGTCAAAAGACAAATTAAAAAAATAATTCTAAAAGCTTTCTTTGACAAATTTTATACTAACTTCATTGCAACAAGTTTAAATTACATTTTCTAACAGAGAGCTAAGAACTGTTTGTATTGTAGTAAATTTAATTCATTGCTAAGCATCACGGTGCGGAGCTATTAGTTTCAGTCGATATACACGCCATCTTGAAATAATTACTAATCACATATAGATTCTGATTGGTTGCTTTATGATGCGGCTGAGATACAGCAACAGCTATTGGCTTAAATAAAGGCAATAGTAGTATACCGCTGTTCGAAATTCATAAATCGATTGAGAAATGAGATAAAGAATTACAGACTTTTCTCGTCTCAGGATAAGACATCAAATGCCGGAAAATTAACTATGTGTATTTCAGTTCCGATCAACTGTCATTAATTCATGTTCGTTTTATAATGCATATATTGCACACTTAAATTCATAAATTATTGAAATATCAATTCTTAATACGTGTTTATTTGCTTTGTTAATCTGCAATATGCACGATTTGTTTTGCTAAACAATGTTCCTATACAATGTTTACAAAAATGCATTATCTGTATTTTATAACTTCTGCCAATCTAGGCACACCTGCAGAGAGGCACACCTCCAGAATACTAATTCAACAACCACATGCACACATATTACCTTAAATTAGGATAGAGCGAAGCAGTCCACAGATTTTTAGAAAGCTCAAATTTGTTACACGACTTTCAAAATTGGTCCGCATGACTTTCAAACTGGTGCGCACGAGTTTCAAAGTCATACGCACCAGTTTTTGAAAGTCGTGCGCACCATTCTAAAAGTCGTGTGCACCATTTTTGAGGAAGTCGTGCGCTCGAGTTTGAAAGTCGTGCGCACCATTTTGAAAGTAATGCGCCATGTTTAAGTCATGCGCACCAGTTTGCAAGTCGTGCGCACAATTTTTCAAACTGGTGCGCACCAGATTAAATTTCCGGAAAACGAAAATATCTATATTTACATGGCTCTTAAGGGGCAACGTAATTATGCTTTATTATAATGTCTGTATTATCAACTACAACAACTTTGTCAGATTTAATTGTTAATGTGTTTGAACATTAATTCAGTTGTGTTGTATGTCTGGGATGTAGGTTTACACAGCTTTTAGCTGCTGGATCCCAGTGATGGCCACTTTAACTAACTATGTCTGTTTGGGTTGCTTATCTCAAATTGCCAATATAACGGAACATTAACAACTGTCATACAAGTGGGCGTACTAGCTAGCATGAAAAACAGATTTTCGAAATTTACCCAAAAATTATTTTTTTTGTAAAAATATTTCCTTTCTCCTTTTAAACTGTATACCTATTAACAAAATTATTTTCATTTACCTGTGCATAATTTATCGTAAATGGCGGATTTTTGTTTAAGGTTATTGTTGTTTTTTCTGAAATTGTTTAACATTTCATAGCGGTATAATACTGTTACCTTCATTATTCATCCCTTATTTTATTGATTTTGTATTTATATTGTATCATAGATCAAATTTATTCGTTCAGTGTATGTTCACTTGTGTTAATATGTCTTTGGATTGGGTTAAGTCATTTCAATTGATATTTTAAAGTGTGTCTTTCTATGTTGTGATGTTACACTATTGTTTCAGATAAGGGTGAAGGTTTGGTACCATTAAAACGTTTAAACCCGCTGCAATTGTTTGCACCTGTCCTTAGTCAGGAATCTGATGTTCTGTAGTTGTCGTTTGTTGATGTGGTTCATAAGTGTTTCTCGTTTCTCGTTTTTTATTTAGATTAGACCGTTGGTTTTCCCGTTTGAATAGTTTTACAGTAGTCATTTTTGGGGCCCTTTATAGCTTGCTGTGCGGTGTGAGCCAAGGCTCCGTGTTGAAGACCGTACTTTGACCTATAACGGTTTACTTTTATAACTTGTGACTTGGATGGAGAGTTGTCTCATTGGCATTCATACCACATTTTCTCATATCTATTAACCAAATATTTTCTTAGTACAATGCCTGTGCCTAGTCAGGAATATGACAGTTGTTTTCCTGTGGTTTTTTTTAGACAATATTTTTTTTTTCTATTTTTACAAAAATCAACAAGGATCTTCGTTTTGTAGATATGGCTGCATAAAAATTAATGGAAATCAAATGAGACAATCTTAACTTTTCAAACAACATAAAACCTATGCAGAACGGAACGACGGACTTATATTGTTATAAGAAAACTGGTCGGTGTGGTATTATCAAATAATATGATCCAATGGCACTGAACCATCATAGCCCTATTCACGAACACAAGTGAAGCAGAGTAAGTCATGCAAATCCAATCTTTTGTTATACCAATTACAAATATAAATCATCATGTGGTTAAAGAAAGAATTGATCGTTTTGTGGATTTTTGCAATAACGAATAAGCGGCAACAGATCTTCCACGATCCTTTTCACGATCATCAAAATGCGGTACCCGATCTTTCACGATCCGAAATGTCAAATTTTTACAAATATTACCATTTTTTGCAAAGTTTCTGATTAAACTAAAACAAAAATGCATTAAAAATTCGAAAAAAAAAACCATTTTTATTTCTTCGAAATTTCGATGAGCAATCTGCCTTTTGCAGTTTTGTAAAAACGGTGTACTTTTAAACCTCGATTTTCTCGGATACTGATCACACTGTTAAACCATTTTTACAGACAGTTTTATTTTCCAATATATGTCATTATAATTGATAAAATTAGATTATTTACTGACGTTGTATGTGTCTTCTCGATACGATTTCCTTCACGATCCGATACCAGATCTCTCACCATCCAATCGCAATACTTGACCACCGTTACTTATTCTTTCACGATCATTTTTCTCGATATACCGAATGACAGCCGTGAGTGATAATCATGTAGTCAATTGATGTTTATTACTTACGCTAAATGAAGTTAAAACTAGGATATTATTGTGTATTCATATTACAAGATAACTTTAAAGATAAGAATTTTATGGCGCCAAATTAGGACCACAAGGGGCATATAACATAAAACAATATGATTGGAAATATTTGCATATATGATGATTAATATATAAAAATAAATTAGTGAATAATGTATATTTTTGTTTGATACAAAACTAGTATTGATGTTTGAAATTTATTTTGCACAATGGAAGTGTACTATACCTTATCTGCTGAAGGCACCAATAGTTGGTGCTTGAAGGAGAAAACTCTACTTGTAATCAAAACAGATAAGGCAAACACATATTTTACTGTGAGGAATACTATTCATTATCTACTAGTAGAGGTCGGTCAATTAAAAACTATGACGTTGACGTATACGCATCTAGGGGAATATGCTAAAATAATTATCCCAATCGAATATATTGCTCGGTGTACTATTTTTGAAGATTAATGGGGATAAATGTCATATGTCGTACTACCCTTCAGTGGTAGACCCCCATTTTTCGTAAAAACAACATCATCGACAATCTAGAAAAAACTGTGTATAATTGTTGTAGGTCTCCATTTTGTTGTTTCAATGCTAAATATAAATAAGTTATATATTAAGTTGAAGTGAGGCATTAAAAAATAAACAGATTGAAATTAATCAGTGCCACAAAGTTTGATCCCCGGTATTCTTTAAAAATGGTACATTAAGTAATACTCTCTATCAGGGTAACTATTTGAGCATATTCCCCCAGATGCGCATACGTCAACGTATCTGATACTTTGGATCGTTTTAAATTGTCGGACCTATTGTGACGTATCTGCAGAAAATCAAGAGTCGAAATCCATACTTGTACCTAGTGCAATCAAAACACAAACAAACGTTTGTTGATGTGGTTCATAAGTGGGTCTCGTTTATCGTTTTTTATATAGATTAGGCCGTTGGTTTTCCTGTTTGAATGGTTTTACACTAGTCATTTTTGGGGCCCTTTATAGCTTGCTGTTCGGTGTGAGACAAGGCTCCGTGTTGAAGGCCGAACTTTGACCTATAATGGTTTACTTTTACAAATTGTGACTTTGATGGAGAGTTGTCTCATTGGCACTCATACAACATCTTCTTATATCTATTTGTATTAAGTCAGTGATTTCGTTACAACAAATTACTTAAAACATTTTAATACTTAATTCTTTCATAAATACAAATATTTGTTTTGGAAGTGTGGCAGTAACAGTAGCCTTTTCAAACTGGTTCAGTTCATTACCGAAGGCCTAACAGTCCCTTGTTAGACTTATTTGCTTACATCATCTCTGCATAGTTGACTCATTGGCAATCATACCACAAGTCTTTTAATTTATACTAACGGTGGTCCAGCATTGCGATCGGATCGTGAAAGATCTGGTATCGGATCATGAATGCAATAAAGTGTAATTCACTTCAATATCTGTGAAAAAAATCTGCTGTTTTTTCAAAAGGTGGAACAAATCAGAAAAAATAAATATGTCTGTCAAAATGATTCAACTTCCTAAATAATACTGTGCACTAAGTTAAAGAAAAAAAAATGCAGTACTTTTTAGGAAAACACAAATACTCCCCCTCCCATCATATATTATTTTCAACGCTTTTGTCTGCATAAATTTGTCACGAACTGTAAAATATTGTAGATGCCATAATACAAGCTTCTTAAAAGGATTTAAAAAAAAAGATGCATTTATCTATACAAGGGACAGTCGGCTGGTATAAAACGATTGACGTGAATTTATGCGATGTACAGGTACTCCATAAATAAGTAGCAGAAAAGACCAGACACAGTAATTATCATTAAAGTCTAAAGAAGTTGTAAGATAGGTTTGAATCGTAGAATTAAAATATACTAGAACACACCCGCAAAATCGCGGGCATTAACAGCGTTGTTGATGGTATGTAAACTGTTGTAGGATGAATTTTTGTAAAAGATTTTATGACTGGAGTATTTCAGGAAAGTTATCAAAAGTCAAAGGTACTTGGGGACAGTACAATTTTTTTTGGCCCTCCCCCTTTTTTCAAAGTCCGTTATTTTTTTGTTGTTTTCTGTTAATTTCAATTATATTAGCGTTTTTTTTCTGTAAACTATGAACATACATAAAAACATATACTATATAAATACAGTTTATTTTGTATTTATTATCAATCCATGGAATTAAACTTGGAATTGATAGCAAATAGCAAATACACTGTATCTAAATAGTATACATCTATGTTTGTTCATAGTATACAGAAAAACGCGAAAATAATTGTCCTGTCCCCTTGTACCTATGAAAATAATGTGTAAGTTTAAGTCCTAAACGGAAGTCTTATCTATGACTTAAAAGTCAGTTCGAGGACGGAAACAATATCCGGACGTCTTTATTTTCGTTTTTCTCCCAAAAAAAACCAAACGAAATATTTATAAGCGAGGATGACAAATGCGAATATGCATGGTACCTATAGGACATACAAGCATGATGATTGATTTAATGTGGAAGGAAGAGAAGCGACACACAAAATGAGGTCTTCTCATTTAATAGTATAGATTAGTAATTAACTTCCAGTTGAAGTTCGAAGATTCTGAAAAGGGTGGAGTAGCATGACAACGTTAGGAGTAGCATTTGAAAAAAGTTTATGCATTTACCATATATGTAGCTGTGGCCCAGCACCCCCAAAACTAAAAGAAAACAAAAGAAAAGAAATAGGTATAGATATAAAAATCCGCCTCTGACTACATAAGTAAGTTAATCCAGGAAAAAATTATATACAAATTGAAAGTAAATCAATCATTTACAAATTTATAACTGTTTTCGGATGGTTCCTTCAATTTCCTCGAGATTCAATTGAATAGTGTTTAATTGTCATTTCGAAATATTTGTGAAGAAGAGATTAGCACTTTACCTTGGATTTTTTTTTTTGATGGCACTGAACTATACATCCTATATAAGTTCTAAAGAAGTTTTACGTGATCGTTTGAAGTGAAAAATTATTTGAATCTACATATTAAATTGATACAAAAAATTAAAAATTCTCTGCTCTATAGATTTTCATAAATGGAATCTGAAATATACATTATAATAAATGCACCGTATCAAATGCATATATGAGAACAACAGAACTACATATAAACTGTTACGCTTCGCATGCTTAATATGGTGTAGAGACATGCATCATGAATCTAAGTCAAAAGACAAATTAAAAAAATAATTCTAAAAGCTTTCTTTGACAAATTTTATACTAACTTCATTGCAACAAGTTTAAATTACATTTTCTAACAGAGAGCTAAGACCTGTTTGTATTGTAGTAAATTTAATTCATTGCTAAGCATCACGGTGCGGAGCTATTAGTTTCAGTCGATATACACGCCATCTTGAAATAATTACTAATCACATATAGATTCTGATTGGTTGCTTTATGATGCGGCTGAGATACAGCAACAGCTATTGGCTTAAATAAAGGCAATAGTAGTATACCGCTGTTCGAAATTCATAAATCGATTGAGAAATGGGATAAAGAATTACAGACTTTTCTCGTCTCAGGATAAGACATCAAATGCCGGAAAATTAACTATGTGTATTTCAGTTCCGATCAACTGTCATTAATTCATGTTCGTTTTATAATGCATATATTGCACACTTAAATTCATAAATTATTGAAATATCAATTCTTAATACGTGTTTATTTGCTTTGTTAATCTGCAATATGCACGATTTGTTTTGCTAAACAATGTTCCTATACAATGTTTACAAAAATGCATTATCTGTATTTTATAACTTCTGCCAATCTAGGCACACCTGCAGAGAGGCACACCTCCAGAATACTAATTCAACAACCACATGCACACATATTACCTTAAATTAGGATAAAGCGAAGCAGTCCACAGATTTTTAGAAAGCTCAAATTTGTTACACGACTTTCAAAAATGGTCCGCATGACTTTCAAACTGGTGCGCACGAGTTTCAAAGTCATACGCACCAGTTTTTGAAAGTCGTGCGCACCATTCTAAAAGTCGTGTGCACCATTTTTGAGGAAGTCGTGCGCTCGAGTTTGAAAATCGTGCGCACCATTTTGAAAGTAATGCGCCATGTTTAAGTCATGCGCACCAGTTTGCAAGTCGTGCGCACAATTTTTCAAACTGGTGCGCACCAGATTAAATTTCCGGAAAACGAAAATATCTATATTTACATGGCTCTTAAGGGGCTACGTAATTATGCTTTATTATAATGTCTGTATTATCAACTACAACAACTTTGTCAGATTTAATTGTTAATGTGTTTGAACATTAATTCAGTTGTGTTGTATGTCTGGGATGTAGGTTTACACAGCTTTTAGCTGCTGGATCCCAGTGATGGCCACTTTAACTAACTATGTCTGTTTGGGTTGCTTATCTCAAATTGCCAATATAACGGAACATTAACAACTGTCATACAAGTGGGCGTACTAGCTAGCATGAAAAACAGATTTTCGAAATTTACCCAAAAATTTTTTTTTTTGTAAAAATATTTCCTTTCTCCTTTTAAACTGTATACCTATTAACAAAATTATTTTCATTTACCTGTGCATAATTTATCGTAAATGGCGGATTTTTGTTAAAGGTTATTGTTGTTTTTTCTGAAATTGTTTAACATTTCATAGCGGTATAATACTGTTACCTTCATTATTCATCCCTTATTTTATTGATTTTGTATTTATATTGTATCATAGATCAAATTTATTCGTTCAGTGTATGTTCACTTGTGTTAATATGTCTTTGGATTGGGTTAAGCCATTTCAATTGATATTTTAAAGTGTGTCTTTCTATGTTGTGATGTTACACTATTGTTTCAGATAAGGGTGAAGGTTTGGTACCATTAAAACGTTTAAACCCGCTGCAATTGTTTGCACCTGTCCTTAGTCAGGAATCTGATGTTCTGTAGTTGTCGTTTGTTGATGTGGTTCATAAGTGTTTCTCGTTTCTCGTTTTTTATTTAGATTAGACCGTTGGTTTTCCCGTTTAAATAGTTTTACAGTAGTCATTTTTGGGGCCCTTTATAGCTTGCTGTGCGGTGTGAGCCAAGGCTCCGTGTTGAAGACCGTACTTTGACCTATAACGGTTTACTTTTATAACTTGTGACTTGGATGGAGAGTTGTCTCATTGGCATTCATACCATATTTTCTCATATCTATTAACCAAATATTTTCTTAGTACAATGCCTGTGCCTAGTCAGGAATATGACAGTTGTTTTCCTGCGGGATTTTTTAGACAATGTTTTTTTTTTTCTATTTTTACAAAAATCAACAAGGATCTTCGTTTTATAGATATGGCTGCATAAAAATTAATGGAAATGAAATGAGACAATCTTAACTTTTCAAACAACATTAAACCTATGCAGAACGGAACGACGGACTTATACTGTTATAAGAAAACTGGTCGGTGTGGTATTATCAAATAATATGATCCAATGGCACTGAACCATCATAGCCCTATTCACAAACAAAAGTGAAGCAGAGTAAGTCATGCAAATCCAATCTTTTGTTATACCAATTACAAATATAAATCATCATGTGGTTAAAGAAAGAATTGATCGTTTTGTGGATTTTTGCAATAACGAATAAGCGGCAACAGATCTTCCACGATCCTTTTCACGATCATCAAAATGCGGTACCCGATCTTTCACGATCCGAAATGTCAAATTTTTACAAATATTACCATTTTTTGCAAAGTTTCTGATTAAACTAAAACAAAAATGCATTAAAAATTCGAAAAAAAAACATTTTTATTTCTTCGAAATTTCGATGAGCAATCTGCCTTTTGCAGTTTTGTAAAAACGGTGTACTTTTAAACCTCGATTTTCTCGGATACTGATCACACTGTTAAACCATTTTTACAGACAGTTTTATTTTCCAATATATGTCATTATAATTGATAAAATTAGATTATTTACTGACGTTGTATGTGTCTTCTCGATACGATTTCCTTCACGATCCGATACCAGATCTCTCACCATCCAATCGCAATACTTGACCACCGTTACTTATTCTTTCACGATCATTTTTCTCGATATACCGAATGACAGCCGTGAGTGATAATCATGTAGTCAATTGATGTTTATTACTTACGCTAAATGAAGTTAAAACTAGGATATTATTGTGTATTCATATTACAAGATAACTTTAAAGATAAGAATTTTATGGCGCCAAATTAGGACCACAAGGGGCATATAACATAAAACAATATGATTGGAAATATTTGCATATATGATGATTAATATATACATATTGAATCTAAACATACAAAAATAAATTAATGAATAATAAAATAAAATAATGAATAATGTATATTTTTGTTTGATACAAAACTAGTATTGATGTTTGAAATTTATTTTGCACAATGGAAGTGTACTATACCTTATCTGCTGAAGGCACCAATAGTTGGTGCTTGAAGGAGAAAACTCTACTTGTAATCAAACAGATAAGGCAAACACATATTTTACTGTGAGGAATACTATTCATTATCTACTAGTAGAGGTCGGTCAATTAAAAACTATGACGTTGACGTATACGCATCTAGGGGAATATGCTAAAATAATTATCCCAATCGAATATATTGCTCGGTGTACTATTTTTGAAGATTAATGGGGATAAATGTCATATTTCGTACTACCCTTCAGTGGTAGACCCCCATTTTTCGTAAAAACAACATCATCGACAATCTAGAAAAAACTGTGTATAATTGTTGTAGGTCTCCATTTTGTTGTTTCAATGCTAAATATAAATAAGCTATATATTAAGTTGAAGTGAGGCATTCAGAAATAAACAGATTGAAATTAATCAGTGCCACAAAGTTTGATCCCCGGTATTCTTTAAAAATGGTACATTAAGTAATACTCTCGATCAGGGTAACTATTTGAGCATATTCCCCCAGATGCGCATACGTCAACGTATCTGATACTTTGGATCGTTTTAAATTGTCGGACCTATTGTCACGTATCTGCAGAAAATCAAGAGTCGAAATCCATACTTGTACCTAGTGCAATCAAAACACAAACAAACGTTTGTTGATGTGGTTCATAAGTGGGTCTCGTTTATCGTTTTTTATATAGATTAGGCCGTTGGTTTTCCTGTTTGAATGGTTTTACACTAGTCATTTTTGGGGCCCTTTATAGCTTGCTGTTCGGTGTGAGACAAGGCTCCGTGTTGAAGGCCGAACTTTGACCTATAATGGTTTACTTTTACAAATTGTGACTTTGATGGAGAGTTGTCTCATTGGCACTCATACCACATCTTCTTATATCTATATGTATTAAGTCAGTGATTTCATTACAACAAATTACTTAAAACATTTTAATACTTAATTCTTTCATAAATACAAATATTTGTTTTGGAAGTGTGGCAGTAACTGTAGCCTTTTCAAACTGGTTCAGTTCATTACCGAAGGCCTAACAGTCCCTTGTTAGACTTATTTGCTTACATCATCTCTGCATAGTTGACTCATTGGCAATCATACCACAAGTCTTTTAATTTATACTGGTATATGATTTGTTGTCGTAATCTAAATTTCAGAAATTTGGACATGATTTTAATATACTTTGCATTAATTAATCTCAATTTGTAAAAGGATTTCATTTTAAAATAAATAATGAACTTCATCTTCAGCCACACCAGCAGTGCACCTTGGACTAATTCGGTCTTGTGAAGAGTACCCTAGCATCTCCAAGATTCAATTTGCAATTTGTCAGTAAATGTTCTTTTTGTAATTTAACATTTCCTTTGCTAAAAAAGTCGTATACATGTAATTGACATTATTTTCCAAAACAAAACTACATGAATTCATAATGTTATGTTAATGTGTTTTTATTAGTTTTCCACAAATAAGATGTATTTATGAATGTTTCCTAAAACGCAGAATGTTAATCTTCAACAATATTACTATAGCGCAATTTATATGTTGAAATTAACGTCTTATATAAACGTATGTCTTTTTGTATAGTTTAACTGGAAATCCCATAACATTTCCCACCGAGACCTATGTCTTTGGCTCCGTTGTACAAAAAAAATGAGATGTTTGACTTAAACAAACTGCTAAAATAAACGCCTTATAGCACAACGATAATTGCAAAACCGCAGTCACTCTCGGTAGTAAAACAGAACCATTATATCTAATGCAATACTCACAATTTATTCAGCGAATGCCTCCATGTTTAAATGGCACATACATTGTACGTGTTATAAAAATACTTAATATATATATATATACACACAGCTTGTCAGTTTTTATATATTCATTGTTCGCATGTGTGTGTACATACAATTACTGTATTTTTTCAAAGGTAGATAGTTCATCCGATTTAACACATCAATCAACCCGATACAGTTGTAATCTGTTATAACGTCTCGGCGTAAAGCTTTAACACTCCGACGGTCTTATTTCAGAGGAGTTGTTTATCGGTGGTTGATGTCTGTTGGACTATGTGGTGTTTTGGCGACTCATTTTATCCCTCTTTATGTATTATTGAAAGGGTTGAAATACCTTTCTCATCTGAGTATTTTTGTTGAGAATGTTTTGTTAACGGAATATTTTAACTATGCTCCGTCGTTTAAGGGCGTCTTAATGACATTTGACACATGGCAACGTACTCGGTGTATAACTTATGTCTCTTTTCTTGACGTTTTTATTCCGGATTGGTTTATAAATAAAATATGTATTTATTTTGCTGTTACAATAATCATTTTAACATTCAATAGCACATGTAGTTACAGGCCGATTTGTCAAAATAAAATTTGTTTTGACCGAACCCACAATCATTTAGACATTGTAACCCCTTTGTAGGTTAACTATTTATGGTTCCACTTTCATTGACGGTGTTGTTCAGCTAGTGGCTATTTTATGGAGTGTACATTTATGTAAGATTCCAGTGTGTTTGCAGTGACATCTCATCAGATTTCATATTTTTTCATTGCTAACAAATGTTTCAATCAGAGAGAAATATGTCATAAATAAGTTAAATGGGTATATTGATTTTATTGTAAAGGATATAAGCCGATAACCGTCCATTCTGTAAAATATTGGAAAACTTTTGTTATGATTTATTTTCATCAAGTGTGTAAATTGTTTTGTGGACAAACTTTATATAAATTATCCTACATGTTGATCCCTTTAAACAGTAGCTGAACTTAAACAATAAACAAAAATAAAGTACAGTTTAAGGTAAACAACAGGTATAGCTATATGTACATTTGTACATGAAGATAGTATGTGTACCATGCTTTTTGCATGCGCTAAGACTACTTTATATATTTTCCGTGAATACTTTTACATGCGTTTGGTGTCACAAAATTGATAAAGACGATGAAAGTATATTCTTAATGCTAAAAACGAAGAAAGTGATGTCGTAATTAGTGATTGTGTTGTTTCAAACTTTGTATTAAAATCAAATGTGTATTCAGATATATCCGATTTCAGTGCGAACAACGAAAAGGATATAGTTATAGCAGCTAATAATGGCAAGTTATATATATATATTTTAAAATGTAGTCCTCTCCTATTACTTCCTTATTACTTCTGGGGTTTTATTTCTTATTAGGTGAATGAGAAAAAAAGTAAAACATATGAGGCTTGAAGACAGGTTCACGTTGAAGAAAAAGGTTCAACCATATCGAGTGCACCGCTGCCGATTTTATTTCATATATAACACTATAAAATATAATGAATGAGCACAAATGAAGAGATAACAAGCGTGCAATCAATTTAAATTCTTTTGTTTTTCATTGGAATTTTCTCATCTTATATTACTTTAATGAATTTTAAGAGAATCATGATCCAAACCTTATATCTTTTATTTGTAAAAATGAATTAATATAGTTTTAATATCTAAATCCATCGCCCTGAAATGTCCGGAGATCAATATATCGATCAGACCTATTCACCAACTATACATGCAAAAAAATAAGATATTCACAATTTTCCCGTATGACAGTATGACGCAGGTCCCCTCTTTCCTTCCTCGTTCACCAAAATTTATCTAGACTCGGCAGTTTTTTTGCAAGAGACGGTTAGTGTTTACCCAAACCGTACCACCTGAATATCCCCCTTTTTTCTGTTTTTTCTGCGTATTAATGTCCCTTGTGTTGTTTTTTTTTTTCATGTTACCGAAATATAATTTTGTCTCTCGATTTCCCTTTGCAAATAACGCTTTCTTTTTGTCTTTAAGAAACAAAGCATTTTCGGTCTCCATGTATATTTGTTTCTGTGCTTAATATATAATTATTGCATTCAATCAACTTTACCTCCGAGATCTAAACTAAAGTGAATGTCTGAAACTGTTTGGAAAATACACTGGAAAGAAACAAATGTAATTCGTATTTTGATGTTATATATAGTAAAAATACTTTTATTAATCCTTCCCCCTTTTTCAATTTATTCAATGCAGGAAAGGGTTTTATGTTCAAATTTATATACCACAATTACAAACGGTCTAAAACTTATTGAACCACGTGCGATTAAATCTAGCACCGGCCTACGTTTATTTAATTTCAAGAGAGTACATCGGTTTAAAAAAAACGATCACTACGAACAAAGTGCGAATCGGACACATGATTGATTTGTTTAACAATTTAACCTGCGGTAGCGTGTTCCTTTCTTCTGCTTCCCATATTCATCGTCGTTGATAAGCGCCGTTTTGCATTATATTCCTATAAAGGCAATAATATCAGATTTGAAAGTAAACTAGAGGCTCTAAAGAGCCTGTGTCGCTCACCTTGGTCTATGTGCATATTAAACAAAGGACACAGATGGATTCATGACAAAATTGTGTTTTGGTGATGGTGATGTGTTTGTAGATCTTACTTTACTGAATATTCTTGCTGCTTACAATTATCTCTATTTATAATGAACTTGGCCCAGTAGTTACAGTGGAAAATATTTTGTAAAAATTTACAAAAATTTACAAAATTTATGAAAATTGTAAAAAATTGACTATAAAGGGCAATAACTCCTTAAGGGGTCAATTGACAATTTTGGTCATTTGAATTATTTGTAGATCTTACTTTGATGTACATTATTGCTGTTTACAGTTTATCTCTATCTATAATAATATTCAAGATAATAACCAAAAGCTGCAAAATTTTCTTAAAATTACCAATTCAGGGGCAGCAACCCAACAACGTGATGGCTGATTGGTGTGAAAATTTCAGGGCAGATAGATCTTGACCTAATGAACAATTTTATCCTGTCAGATTTGCTCTAAATGCTTTGGTTTCAGAGATATGAGCCAAAAACTGCATTTTACCCTATGTACTATTTTTTAGCCATGTCGGCCATCTTGGTTCGCGGGCGGGGTCATCGGACACATTTTTTAAACTAGATACCCTAATGATGACTGTGGACAAGTTTGGTTAAATTTGTCTTAGTAGTTTCAGAGGAGAAGATTTTTGTAAAAGATTACAAAAATTTACGAAAAATGGTAAAAAATTGACTATAAAGGGAAATAATTCCTTAAGGGGTCAACTGACCATTTTGGTCAAGTTGACTTATTTGTAGATCTTACTTTCCTGAACATTATTTCTGTTTACAGTTTATCTCTATATATAATATATATGTAATAATATTCAAGATAATAACCAAAAACGGCAAAAATTCCTTAAAATTACCAATTCAGGGGCAGCAACCCAACAACAGGTTGTCAGATTCATCTGAAAATTTCAGGGCAGATAGATCTTGACCTGATAAACAATTTTACCTCATGGCAGATTTGCTCTAAATGCTTTGGTTTCAGAGATATAACCCAAAATCTACATTTTACCCCTATGTTCTAATTTTAGCCATGGCGGCCATCTTGGTTGGTTGGCCGGGTCATTGGACAAATTTTTTAAACTAGATACCCCAATAATGATTGTGGCCAAGTTTGGTCAAATTTGGCCCAGTAGTTTCAGAGGAGAAGATTTTTGTAAAAGTTTACGGACGACGGACGCAGGACGCAAGACGCAAGACGCAGGACGACGGACGACGGACGACGGACGACGGACGACGGACGACGGACGCCAAGTGATGAGAAAAGCTCACTTGGCCCTTTTGGCCAGGTGAGCTAAAAACTTGTAAATCAATACCGACACCTGAAAATTATAAAAAATATTGTAGTCTCCGAGTTCATGAAGCAAGTTCTCGATTTGCACTTTGTACACAGGGTGAGGTTTAGGCCTAGGTTGTTAATCAAAATCTCTTGATTAGCTATTTTGTCCAAGGAACAATGTGTGACTTGCACATCAACACATGGTAAAACTTTACTTCAGATGAACGATTTTTCCCTGATTACGATAATAAAATTATTTTACTTGTGGGCCTTGAATTGCGGCATGATCGATGTTATGTAGAATGAGAGTAACACCAGAGGTCGATTTTTATATCCAAAGACGGACGAGGATAAATCTTTTGTAAGAAGAAATACCTAAAAGCAACAAAAACAAAACTTACAACGAGCATTATCAAACAAATTGGTGCTAAAGGAGACAACCCAAAACATGAGAAAAATGGCTATGAAATAAGTATTGGCAGTGTTAAAATCAATTTGAAAGGTTTTTTTTTTTCAAGAAACCGTCTTGATGAGTGACAAAATTATTGTATTGGAAGGTGACTTTAATAAAATGTTTTTGTGTAATTGTCATTTGTTCTTTGGTTGTATTTCTTTGTCATATGAAGAAACAAATTGTGTGAATTGATTGTTTTTTTTGTAAGTTCTTGAACTATCATTTACATGTAAACTACCTTCAGCTGTCCAATATTTTCAAGATAGAGGAGGGTTATTCTTACAGATATTTGACAGTTAAAGGTAACATAATGGTTTCTTATAGGTAAATAATAGCCCAATCAATAAAATAAAGAACGGGTACAACAATAGAATGACGTCACAACAATGTTTTGAGAACATATGTTTCCACCTCACCGCACTCAGTTTTGACGTTTTTACATTATTGTTAAGGGGCGCATTACATTTGCGCGCATTTGGGGATCAACTTTTTTTACGTTTGCGCGCAGCTTTTGATTACATTTGCGCGCATTCATTTTACAGGTAACACAGGTAAAATAATGATAATTCATAATAAATATGACTATAGTTACTATGAATTTTGAACATATTTGTAAATTTAAATTATATATTTTTCATATTGAATTCTAAAAAAAATATACAGTGATCACACACATAGAGTTTTGTTTGTCAGAAACAAATCGATGGAAAAATCATTAGTGTACGATGGATTTACTTTCCGTATCGGCAGAACACTCAAGTCAAGGGATATTTCATGGCGATGCACCGTAAATGACTGCAAAGGTATTTCAAGAAATTATCTATTTCCTCCAGATCATTGGGCATTACTACCGTCAGCAGAATCCAGGCGTACTACAAATGGCCCGGAATCATTCCATGCTCACTAGAATGAGCAAATTTTGTCAGCACATCCATGTATTTTTGTGCACGTTCCGACATATAAAATCAGTACTTTTAAGCTTTAGATTTACTTTAACGGA
This sequence comes from Mytilus californianus, assembly GCF_021869535.1. Lineage (NCBI taxonomy): Eukaryota > Metazoa > Mollusca > Bivalvia > Mytilida > Mytilidae > Mytilus > Mytilus californianus. The sequence goes on from NW_026262701.1 coordinate 31,667,724, forward strand.
CTTATCCTACTCGAAAATAAATAGTTAAATAAATAAGTGTAATATATCTGTATTTACCTGAGTTTACCTGTAAAGGAATGCGCGCAAATGCAACCAAAAGCTGCGCGCAAACGTAATGCACCGCTGTTAAGATAATAATAGGTACTGTGATAGTCGTCCTTGGAATCTTTTGTGCTTATTTAACAGACTTTATGATATATAGGTTCTGGTTGTAATGTTGTTGTTCAATATACAAAAAAAGGATTGTGGTATGATTGCAATATACGATGACTACATTGTATCCATTAAAAGTCTAACGGACACGGATGTAAACCACTACAAGCCACCGTACTAATAATGGCCTTTTTTGTTTTAAATATGTACTACTTTCCAGTATGTTCTTTATGACCAGGCCCGATTTGGTGGTGATACATCTAACAAAGTCTATCCGAATAATTTGCAAAGAATTCCGCTCAAACCCGTGCTAGGGGCCGCCTTAAACTTGTAGTGAGGTGAGAGTGTTTTTTTTTCCTCCGTGTTTAAGGCCTCACTGTGACTTTGAAACGAAGAACAGCAATATAAGCGCTGTTCCTTTGTTTTTTGTGTGATTTTTGCTGTGCATGTACTGATTTTGTGTCACGGATGGATACTCCATATCCTTTGTTTTTCTATTAACCATAAGTATACAGTAAATTATAAACGTCGCTCAATAGAGAAAAGAATGAATAACATTCAACGAAAAACATTATGACAGATCGACGAGTAACACAACGAAAACAACTGAATAATAAATAAATTAATAAATGTCGGATTTTGGTTCATCAATTTTGATTTAAACACCAATATATATTCCAAGAACGAATTAAGATTCCATTGTTATTAGATAATTATTTATGTTTAACCTAATGTTGCACTATTATATATTTAATTGTTGTTTTTGATTTAAAACTTCCTTGCTGTGAATATGCCATTCTGTATACCATTGTTCATACATGTTGTTCTAGTCTATTTGTTACAATAAAGCAAATTCATTATTAGAAAAATAAATACTATGATTGAACGTTTGTACGCCAGACGCGCGGTTCGTATATAAAAGACTCATCAGTGACACTCGAATAAAAAAAGTTGAAAAGGCCAAATCAAAGACGAAGTTGAAGGGCATTGAAGACTCAAAATTCCAAAAGGTTTTGCCAAATACAGGTAAGGTAATCTATACCTGGGGGTAGAAAATCCTTTGAATTTCGAAAAAGTTTTGTTCATAGTAAATTTATAATTATGACCATATCAAATTATGATAACACATGTCAACACAGAAGTGCTGACTAATGAGCTGGTGATACCCTCGGTGAAACCTCCATAAGTACTGGCATCGACCCACACACAATTATACTGTTAAATATTTAAGTTTTCTGTAAATCAAGGTTATATTCAATTTTAAATTAGATTTCTTTAGTTTGGGCAAACAAAACTATGATAATATGTTCCTATCCCCTTCCACAAGGAGTGTCAAAATTTTACAAATTTATTCTACATTTAACATTTTATAACTTATTATTAGGTCAACTGATTTAAGCTTATTTACTCTTCATCATTTATAATTTTCTACATATGCTTGATGGTAATTCCAATTTAATATCCTGAAACAAGTGAAATAAGATGAAATTTCACAAATTATTGTTATTTTCTTCGTGTTCACAGGCACTTGTCTCAGAAAAAAAATTCATTATTATACCTTAACATAACACAAGGTATCTAACTCGCATTTTATATGAAAAATGTCACCCGGTCGCGAAATTCCGATATATTTCGATTTCTTGGTTGTCAAACGTTTCATTCATCCAGTTTCAGAGAAGGAAATCGAAGAACTCGTTTCTGCTCAAACAAATGCTAACACAAAGAAAAATACTAGGTGGTCAGTTGGAGTATTTAACGAGTTGAGGTCAGCAAGAGCTAAACACGACGACAAAATTCCGGATTTGCATCTCATAGATGCGGAGAGTATGGATTTCTGGCTTCAGAGGTTTATTATGGAAGCTAAAAAGAAGAAGGGAGGCAATAATCCACCCAAATCTCTATATTATATCGTTTGTGGTCTACTCCGACACCTCAGAGACATGAATGTTAACGACAAAAACTTTCTGGATGAGAAGGATGGTCGCTTTGCTCCGTTTAGACGTGTATTGGATGAAAGATTTGCTGTCCAAGTGACTAGGAACGAAAATGCGCAGAGCCTATCAAATATCACACGAAGATGAAGAACTCTTGTGGGTTAATGGTATTTTTGGAAAGAGTGGTGCTACAACTTTACAATACACCGTTTTTTTTTATAACTGCAAGTTATTTGGACTAAGAGGTCGCGACGAGCACAGAAATCTTGATTGTGATCAGTTTGGTATTGGTATTGATTCTACAGGAAAGTTTATTAGATTCATCGGGAGAAATAACAAGACATTTAAAGGTGGCCTCGGATACATGCAATTAGCGAATAAAGATATAAAGCACTATTCACTAGGCGGTTAGTTGTTTAATTTACATATAATGACCAATTCAAACACGAAAGATTATTTGTCTAAATTATTCTACGCGTGTACCCGTTTTATATGCTTTTGACAATTTAAATTTCATTCTGAAAAGAAATATTGTTTTTATATTATCTTATTCAACCCGGCACTCCGACCTTATTTTCCAATAAAAAACGGACCACCACTATATAGCCAATAATGCTGAAAGTGGCGTTAAATAGCAACAACAAATAAATCATTTTCAAATAAAAAGCTAGAATGAAAGAGCGTAAGCTTCACATCACATTGCACGATATAGCCAATTGTGCTGAAAGTGGCGTTAAACAGCAACAAACAATCAATCATTTTCAAATCAAAAGCTCATATGCGAAATTATAATATACACGATAAGTTTTGCAGAATATACCTGCAACTGTTATAATTTTCTTTGAATAGAAGCAAGCGGGAAAAAAAACTCTTTTGATTTGTTTTAATTTGTAGGTCCAAGATGCATAATTGCTTACTATGAAGAGTACTTGAAAGCTGTAGGCTCCGGAACATTTTATCGAAAACCGCTCAAAATTGATGAAAAAGATCGTTTTCGTTATTGAAAATCATCACTTGGAGTAAACACGAATCATTCCGGAAAACGCACTTGTGCAACCGCCCTATACCATGCAGGTATTGATGAACAAGAAATCATGTCAAGAACTGGTCACCGCTCCACGGCATCAGTGAGAGCTTACAAAATTAGTAATGGGAGCATTCAAAAAAATGTGTCAAAAATTTTGAACCCACCCGTTCTTTCGAGCGAAGATGAAAACACGACGGTTTCCAACACAGTAGATGAATTGCGTACAGATGATGGTTACAAAATGAAAAATGAGAATAAGCACTGTTTGAATGATGTAACAACTATGAACGGAGGAGAAATTTCTTTTTTTTCAGTTTTTTGTTTTTGTTTTTGTTTTTTTATTATTCTAGGAGAAAATGAGTGTTTTTTTATTCTAACGCTTTTGCATTTTGTGAAAGTTCACACAACAGGCATTTAATAGATATAAAAAGATGTGGTATGACTGCCAATGAGACAACTCTCCATCCAAGTCAAAATTTATAAAAGTAAATCATTATAGGTCACAGTACGGTCTTCAACACGGAGCCTTGGCTCACACCGAACAGTAAGCTATAAAGGGCCCCAAAAATTACTAGTGTAAAACCATTCAAACGGGAAAACCAACGGTCTAATCTATATAAAAAACGAGAAACGAGAAACACTTATGAACCACATCAACAAACGACACATACTGAACATCAGATTCCTGACTTAGGACAGGTGCAAACAAATGCAGCGGGTTTGAACGTTTTAATGGTACCAAACCTTCACCCTTTTTCTGAAACAATAGTGTAACATCACAACATAGAAAGACACACTATAAAATATCAACTGAAATAGCTTAACTCAATCAAAGGACATATTAACACCATTGAACATACACTGAACAAATAAATTTGCCCTATGATACAATGTAAATACAAAATAGATAAACTAAGGGAAGAATATTAAAAGTAACATGTTATATCGGTATGAAATGTTAAACAATTAAAGAAAAACAATATGCTCGAACAAAAATATTAGCCATTTGCAAAAACTTTAAACACAGGTAAATGAAAATAATTTTGTTGTTAGGTATACGTGTACAGTTCCAATAGAGAAAGGGAATATTTTTACAAAATAAATAATTTTGATGTTCATAGTACGAAGTAAAAATTTATAGTAATATCAAACACTTATCAAAGCTGGTATATAGACCAGATATAACATTAAATAATTTAATGCATTTTATTGTCTTTGAAAAAATAAATAATTCTGTCGCACTATTTTCTGCAGTAAAAGTGATAAGGCTTCATGTTTTCACGTGAATGCATGCATTTTACTAGATTTAAAAAGCACTCAACTTGGTATCCATCGTCTGTCCGTCATAATTCTGTTTTCAAAATTGAGATTGCTGTCACTTGGCGTCCATTTTTTAGTGCGATGGTCGTGTTAAGCATTGTGTGAGAATATTACATCTTCTATCTTCAATCTACCAAAGATACGACTATTGCATCTGCAGTCCGTACTTTATTTACAATTTCTTGGACCCCCCCCCCCCCCCCCACCACCAAATATGAATTTCATAGATTTAAAGCACTCTGCTTGGTTTCGATTCCGTCGTCTGTACGTCATAATTTTGTTTTCAAAACTGATATTGCTATCATTTAGCGTCCATTTTCAGTACAATAGTCGAGTTGAGCATTGTACGAGAACACATTACATCTTAAGGCTACCAAAGATACGACTATTGCATTTGCAGTCCGTACAAAATATGATACTTGAAATAGAGTGTCAAAGTGTTACTTACAATATCTGAGACAACCCTCCTCTGGCTGATGTTCGTTGTTAGAAACGTGCTTTTGCTTATTCACCTTAAGTATTTAAAAATAAGAAGATGTGGTATGATTGCCAATGAGACAACTATCCACCAAAGTTCAAATGAAGTGGATGTTTATTCCAAAGCCTCCCCGCCCAAACAACCAAGAAAACCAGAAGAGAACAACGGGAAGTCCAAGGAGGCGGAGCCTCATATGAAAAGCAGAGTGGGATTAGCTTGGTCCAGTGCATTAACTTCGATCTAAAAATTAGTTATTTTACTGGTCTAAGCTCCTCCTACTCCATGCCTTTCCTGCGACAAGCGGTCAACTGTGGGATAGTAGAGTTCAATAACTAAAAAACGTCCTGTTAATGCACTCCTCTATAAATAACTTATTTAACTCGCGCAAAAATCAAAGGAAAAAAATAACATTCATGTTACAAGTAAAGCTTAACCCACGGATCATGGTCTTTGTACAAACTGTTAAAATTAAATGCATAACTGTAAGTAAAGTATGATTAAAAATCAATATAATAAGATAAAACAAAAACACCATATACAAACATAATTTATCTGCCGAAGTTTGTAGATTTTCTTCAGGCTTTTCGGCGTTCTCCGCCAACAAACACGGACTGCCATGCTATAGCCGAGGACACCTGAAAGTTGCGTTAAATACCATCAAGCAAACAAAATAAAACAGTTTTTTTATTTGTAAAAATGAATTAATATAGTTTTAATATCTAAATCCATCGCCCTGAAATGTCCGGAGATCAATATATCGATCAGACCTATTCACCAACTATACATGCAAAAAAATAAGATATTCACAATTTTCCCGTATGACAGTATGACGCAGGTCCCCTCTTTCCTTCCTCGTTCACCAAAATTTATCTAGACTCGGCAGTTTTTTTGCAAGAGACGGTTAGTGTTTACCCAAACCGTACCACCTGAATATCCCCCTTTTTTCTGTTTTTTCTGCGTATTAATGTCCCTTGTGTTGTTTTTTTTTTTCATGTTACCGAAATATAATTTTGTCTCTCGATTTCCCTTTGCAAATAACGCTTTCTTTTTGTCTTTAAGAAACAAAGCATTTTCGGTCTCCATGTATATTTGTTTCTGTGCTTAATATATAATTATTGCATTCAATCAACTTTACCTCCGAGATCTAAACTAAAGTGAATGTCTGAAACTGTTTGGAAAATACACTGGAAAGAAACAAATGTAATTCGTATTTTGATGTTATATATAGTAAAAATACTTTTATTAATCCTTCCCCCTTTTTCAATTTATTCAATGCAGGAAAGGGTTTTATGTTCAAATTTATATACCACAATTACAAACGGTCTAAAACTTATTGAACCACGTGCGATTAAATCTAGCACCGGCCTACGTTTATTTAATTTCAAGAGAGTACATCGGTTTAAAAAAAACGATCACTACGAACAAAGTGCGAATCGGACACATGATTGATTTGTTTAACAATTTAACCTGCGGTAGCGTGTTCCTTTCTTCTGCTTCCCATATTCATCGTCGTTGATAAGCGCCGTTTTGCATTATATTCCTATAAAGGCAATAATATCAGATTTGAAAGTAAACTAGAGGCTCTAAAGAGCCTGTGTCGCTCACCTTGGTCTATGTGCATATTAAACAAAGGACACAGATGGATTCATGACAAAATTGTGTTTTGGTGATGGTGATGTGTTTGTAGATCTTACTTTACTGAATATTCTTGCTGCTTACAATTATCTCTATTTATAATGAACTTGGCCCAGTAGTTACAGTGGAAAATATTTTGTAAAAATTTACAAAAATTTACAAAATTTATGAAAATTGTAAAAAATTGACTATAAAGGGCAATAACTCCTTAAGGGGTCAATTGACAATTTTGGTCATTTGAATTATTTGTAGATCTTACTTTGATGTACATTATTGCTGTTTACAGTTTATCTCTATCTATAATAATATTCAAGATAATAACCAAAAGCTGCAAAATTTTCTTAAAATTACCAATTCAGGGGCAGCAACCCAACAACGTGATGGCTGATTGGTGTGAAAATTTCAGGGCAGATAGATCTTGACCTAATGAACAATTTTATCCTGTCAGATTTGCTCTAAATGCTTTGGTTTCAGAGATATGAGCCAAAAACTGCATTTTACCCTATGTACTATTTTTTAGCCATGTCGGCCATCTTGGTTCGCGGGCGGGGTCATCGGACACATTTTTTAAACTAGATACCCTAATGATGACTGTGGACAAGTTTGGTTAAATTTGTCTTAGTAGTTTCAGAGGAGAAGATTTTTGTAAAAGATTACAAAAATTTACGAAAAATGGTAAAAAATTGACTATAAAGGGAAATAATTCCTTAAGGGGTCAACTGACCATTTTGGTCAAGTTGACTTATTTGTAGATCTTACTTTCCTGAACATTATTTCTGTTTACAGTTTATCTCTATATATAATATATATGTAATAATATTCAAGATAATAACCAAAAACGGCAAAAATTCCTTAAAATTACCAATTCAGGGGCAGCAACCCAACAACAGGTTGTCAGATTCATCTGAAAATTTCAGGGCAGATAGATCTTGACCTGATAAACAATTTTACCTCATGGCAGATTTGCTCTAAATGCTTTGGTTTCAGAGATATAACCCAAAATCTACATTTTACCCCTATGTTCTAATTTTAGCCATGGCGGCCATCTTGGTTGGTTGGCCGGGTCATTGGACAAATTTTTTAAACTAGATACCCCAATAATGATTGTGGCCAAGTTTGGTCAAATTTGGCCCAGTAGTTTCAGAGGAGAAGATTTTTGTAAAAGTTTACGGACGACGGACGCAGGACGCAAGACGCAAGACGCAGGACGACGGACGACGGACGACGGACGACGGACGACGGACGCCAAGTGATGAGAAAAGCTCACTTGGCCCTTTTGGCCAGGTGAGCTAAAAACTTGTAAATCAATACCGACACCTGAAAATTATAAAAAATATTGTAGTCTCCGAGTTCATGAAGCAAGTTCTCGATTTGCACTTTGTACACAGGGTGAGGTTTAGGCCTAGGTTGTTAATCAAAATCTCTTGATTAGCTATTTTGTCCAAGGAACAATGTGTGACTTGCACATCAACACATGGTAAAACTTTACTTCAGATGAACGATTTTTCCCTGATTACGATAATAAAATTATTTTACTTGTGGGCCTTGAATTGCGGCATGATCGATGTTATGTAGAATGAGAGCAACACCAGAGGTCGATTTTTATATCCAAAGACGGACGAGGATAAATCTTTTGTAAGAAGAAATACCTAAAAGCAACAAAAACAAAACTTACAACGAGCATTATCAAACAAATTGGTGCTAAAGGAGACAACCCAAAACATGAGAAAAATGGCTATGAAATAAGTATTGGCAGTGTTAAAATCAATTTGAAAGGTTTTTTTTTTTCAAGAAACCGTCTTGATGAGTGACAAAATTATTGTATTGGAAGGTGACTTTAATAAAATGTTTTTGTGTAATTGTCATTTGTTCTTTGGTTGTATTTCTTTGTCATATGAAGAAACAAATTGTGTGAATTGATTGTTTTTTTTGTAAGTTCTTGAACTATCATTTACATGTAAACTACCTTCAGCTGTCCAATATTTTCAAGATAGAGGAGGGTTATTCTTACAGATATTTGACAGTTAAAGGTAACATAATGGTTTCTTATAGGTAAATAATAGCCCAATCAATAAAATAAAGAACGGGTACAACAATAGAATGACGTCACAACAATGTTTTGAGAACATATGTTTCCACCTCACCGCACTCAGTTTTGACGTTTTTACATTATTGTTAAGGGGCGCATTACATTTGCGCGCATTTGGGGATCAACTTTTTTTACGTTTGCGCGCAGCTTTTGATTACATTTGCGCGCATTCATTTTACAGGTAACACAGGTAAAATAATGATAATTCATAATAAATATGACTATAGTTACTATGAATTTTGAACATATTTGTAAATTTAAATTATATATTTTTCATATTGAATTCTAAAAAAAATATACAGTGATCACACACATAGAGTTTTGTTTGTCAGAAACAAATCGATGGAAAAATCATTAGTGTACGATGGATTTACTTTCCGTATCGGCAGAACACTCAAGTCAAGGGATATTTCATGGCGATGCACCGTAAATGACTGCAAAGGTATTTCAAGAAATTATCTATTTCCTCCAGATCATTGGGCATTACTACCGTCAGCAGAATCCAGGCGTACTACAAATGGCCCGGAATCATTCCATGCTCACTAGAATGAGCAAATTTTGTCAGCACATCCATGTATTTTTGTGCACGTTCCGACATATAAAATCAGTACTTTTAAGCTTTAGATTTACTTTAACGGACTTATCCTACTCGAAAATAAATAGTTAAATAAATAAGTGTAATATATCTGTATTTACCTGAGTTTACCTGTAAAGGAATGCGCGCAAATGCAACCAAAAGCTGCGCGCAAACGTAATGCACCGCTGTTAAGATAATAATAGGTACTGTGATAGTCGTCCTTGGAATCTTTTGTGCTTATTTAACAGACTTTATGATATATAGGTTCTGGTTGTAATGTTGTTGTTCAATATACAAAAAAAGGATTGTGGTATGATTGCAATATACGATGACTACATTGTATCCATTAAAAGTCTAACGGACACGGATGTAAACCACTACAAGCCACCGTACTAATAATGGCCTTTTTTGTTTTAAATATGTACTACTTTCCAGTATGTTCTTTATGACCAGGCCCGATTTGGTGGTGATACATCTAACAAAGTCTATCCGAATAATTTGCAAAGAATTCCGCTCAAACCCGTGCTAGGGGCCGCCTTAAACTTGTAGTGAGGTGAGAGTGTTTTTTTTTCCTCCGTGTTTAAGGCCTCACTGTGACTTTGAAACGAAGAACAGCAATATAAGCGCTGTTCCTTTGTTTTTTGTGTGATTTTTGCTGTGCATGTACTGATTTTGTGTCACGGATGGATACTCCATATCCTTTGTTTTTCTATTAACCATAAGTATACAGTAAATTATAAACGTCGCTCAATAGAGAAAAGAATGAATAACATTCAACGAAAAACATTATGACAGATCGACGAGTAACACAACGAAAACAACTGAATAATAAATAAATTAATAAATGTCGGATTTTGGTTCATCAATTTTGATTTAAACACCAATATATATTCCAAGAACGAATTAAGATTCCATTGTTATTAGATAATTATTTATGTTTAACCTAATGTTGCACTATTATATATTTAATTGTTGTTTTTGATTTAAAACTTCCTTGCTGTGAATATGCCATTCTGTATACCATTGTTCATACATGTTGTTCTAGTCTATTTGTTACAATAAAGCAAATTCATTATTAGAAAAATAAATACTATGATTGAACGTTTGTACGCCAGACGCGCGGTTCGTATATAAAAGACTCATCAGTGACACTCGAATAAAAAAAGTTGAAAAGGCCAAATCAAAGACGAAGTTGAAGGGCATTGAAGACTCAAAATTCCAAAAGGTTTTGCCAAATACAGGTAAGGTAATCTATACCTGGGGGTAGAAAATCCTTTGAATTTCGAAAAAGTTTTGTTCATAGTAAATTTATAATTATGACCATATCAAATTATGATAACACATGTCAACACAGAAGTGCTGACTAATGAGCTGGTGATACCCTCGGTGAAACCTCCATAAGTACTGGCATCGACCCACACACAATTATACTGTTAAATATTTAAGTTTTCTGTAAATCAAGGTTATATTCAATTTTAAATTAGATTTCTTTAGTTTGGGCAAACAAAACTATGATAATATGTTCCTATCCCCTTCCACAAGGAGTGTCAAAATTTTACAAATTTATTCTACATTTAACATTTTATAACTTATTATTAGGTCAACTGATTTAAGCTTATTTACTCTTCATCATTTATAATTTTCTACATATGCTTGATGGTAATTCCAATTTAATATCCTGAAACAAGTGAAATAAGATGAAATTTCACAAATTATTGTTATTTTCTTCGTGTTCACAGGCACTTGTCTCAGAAAAAAAATTCATTATTATACCTTAACATAACACAAGGTATCTAACTCGCATTTTATATGAAAAATGTCACCCGGTCGCGAAATTCCGATATATTTCGATTTCTTGGTTGTCAAACGTTTCATTCATCCAGTTTCAGAGAAGGAAATCGAAGAACTCGTTTCTGCTCAAACAAATGCTAACACAAAGAAAAATACTAGGTGGTCAGTTGGAGTATTTAACGAGTTGAGGTCAGCAAGAGCTAAACACGACGACAAAATTCCGGATTTGCATCTCATAGATGCGGAGAGTATGGATTTCTGGCTTCAGAGGTTTATTATGGAAGCTAAAAAGAAGAAGGGAGGCAATAATCCACCCAAATCTCTATATTATATCGTTTGTGGTCTACTCCGACACCTCAGAGACATGAATGTTAACGACAAAAACTTTCTGGATGAGAAGGATGGTCGCTTTGCTCCGTTTAGACGTGTATTGGATGAAAGATTTGCTGTCCAAGTGACTAGGAACGAAAATGCGCAGAGCCTATCAAATATCACACGAAGATGAAGAACTCTTGTGGGTTAATGGTATTTTTGGAAAGAGTGGTGCTACAACTTTACAATACACCGTTTTTTTTTATAACTGCAAGTTATTTGGACTAAGAGGTCGCGACGAGCACAGAAATCTTGATTGTGATCAGTTTGGTATTGGTATTGATTCTACAGGAAAGTTTATTAGATTCATCGGGAGAAATAACAAGACATTTAAAGGTGGCCTCGGATACATGCAATTAGCGAATAAAGATATAAAGCACTATTCACTAGGCGGTTAGTTGTTTAATTTACATATAATGACCAATTCAAACACGAAAGATTATTTGTCTAAATTATTCTACGCGTGTACCCGTTTTATATGCTTTTGACAATTTAAATTTCATTCTGAAAAGAAATATTGTTTTTATATTATCTTATTCAACCCGGCACTCCGACCTTATTTTCCAATAAAAAACGGACCACCACTATATAGCCAATAATGCTGAAAGTGGCGTTAAATAGCAACAACAAATAAATCATTTTCAAATAAAAAGCTAGAATGAAAGAGCGTAAGCTTCACATCACATTGCACGATATAGCCAATTGTGCTGAAAGTGGCGTTAAACAGCAACAAACAATCAATCATTTTCAAATCAAAAGCTCATATGCGAAATTATAATATACACGATAAGTTTTGCAGAATATACCTGCAACTGTTATAATTTTCTTTGAATAGAAGCAAGCGGGAAAAAAAACTCTTTTGATTTGTTTTAATTTGTAGGTCCAAGATGCATAATTGCTTACTATGAAGAGTACTTGAAAGCTGTAGGCTCCGGAACATTTTATCGAAAACCGCTCAAAATTGATGAAAAAGATCGTTTTCGTTATTGAAAATCATCACTTGGAGTAAACACGAATCATTCCGGAAAACGCACTTGTGCAACCGCCCTATACCATGCAGGTATTGATGAACAAGAAATCATGTCAAGAACTGGTCACCGCTCCACGGCATCAGTGAGAGCTTACAAAATTAGTAATGGGAGCATTCAAAAAAATGTGTCAAAAATTTTGAACCCACCCGTTCTTTCGAGCGAAGATGAAAACACGACGGTTTCCAACACAGTAGATGAATTGCGTACAGATGATGGTTACAAAATGAAAAATGAGAATAAGCACTGTTTGAATGATGTAACAACTATGAACGGAGGAGAAATTTCTTTTTTTTCAGTTTTTTGTTTTTGTTTTTGTTTTTTTATTATTCTAGGAGAAAATGAGTGTTTTTTTATTCTAACGCTTTTGCATTTTGTGAAAGTTCACACAACAGGCATTTAATAGATATAAAAAGATGTGGTATGACTGCCAATGAGACAACTCTCCATCCAAGTCAAAATTTATAAAAGTAAATCATTATAGGTCACAGTACGGTCTTCAACACGGAGCCTTGGCTCACACCGAACAGTAAGCTATAAAGGGCCCCAAAAATTACTAGTGTAAAACCATTCAAACGGGAAAACCAACGGTCTAATCTATATAAAAAACGAGAAACGAGAAACACTTATGAACCACATCAACAAACGACACATACTGAACATCAGATTCCTGACTTAGGACAGGTGCAAACAAATGCAGCGGGTTTGAACGTTTTAATGGTACCAAACCTTCACCCTTTTTCTGAAACAATAGTGTAACATCACAACATAGAAAGACACACTATAAAATATCAACTGAAATAGCTTAACTCAATCAAAGGACATATTAACACCATTGAACATACACTGAACAAATAAATTTGCCCTATGATACAATGTAAATACAAAATAGATAAACTAAGGGAAGAATATTAAAAGTAACATGTTATATCGGTATGAAATGTTAAACAATTAAAGAAAAACAATATGCTCGAACAAAAATATTAGCCATTTGCAAAAACTTTAAACACAGGTAAATGAAAATAATTTTGTTGTTAGGTATACGTGTACAGTTCCAATAGAGAAAGGGAATATTTTTACAAAATAAATAATTTTGATGTTCATAGTACGAAGTAAAAATTTATAGTAATATCAAACACTTATCAAAGCTGGTATATAGACCAGATATAACATTAAATAATTTAATGCATTTTATTGTCTTTGAAAAAATAAATAATTCTGTCGCACTATTTTCTGCAGTAAAAGTGATAAGGCTTCATGTTTTCACGTGAATGCATGCATTTTACTAGATTTAAAAAGCACTCAACTTGGTATCCATCGTCTGTCCGTCATAATTCTGTTTTCAAAATTGAGATTGCTGTCACTTGGCGTCCATTTTTTAGTGCGATGGTCGTGTTAAGCATTGTGTGAGAATATTACATCTTCTATCTTCAATCTACCAAAGATACGACTATTGCATCTGCAGTCCGTACTTTATTTACAATTTCTTGGACCCCCCCCCCCCCACACCACCAAATATGAATTTCATAGATTTAAAGCACTCTGCTTGGTTTCGATTCCGTCGTCTGTACGTCATAATTTTGTTTTCAAAACTGATATTGCTATCATTTAGCGTCCATTTTCAGTACAATAGTCGAGTTGAGCATTGTACGAGAACACATTACATCTTAAGGCTACCAAAGATACGACTATTGCATTTGCAGTCCGTACAAAATATGATACTTGAAATAGAGTGTCAAAGTGTTACTTACAATATCTGAGACAACCCTCCTCTGGCTGATGTTCGTTGTTAGAAACGTGCTTTTGCTTATTCACCTTAAGTATTTAAAAATAAGAAGATGTGGTATGATTGCCAATGAGACAACTATCCACCAAAGTTCAAATGAAGTGGATGTTTATTCCAAAGCCTCCCCGCCCAAACAACCAAGAAAACCAGAAGAGAACAACGGGAAGTCCAAGGAGGCGGAGCCTCATATGAAAAGCAGAGTGGGATTAGCTTGGTCCAGTGCATTAACTTCGATCTAAAAATTAGTTATTTTACTGGTCTAAGCTCCTCCTACTCCATGCCTTTCCTGCGACAAGCGGTCAACTGTGGGATAGTAGAGTTCAATAACTAAAAAACGTCCTGTTAATGCACTCCTCTATAAATAACTTATTTAACTCGCGCAAAAATCAAAGGAAAAAAATAACATTCATGTTACAAGTAAAGCTTAACCCACGGATCATGGTCTTTGTACAAACTGTTAAAATTAAATGCATAACTGTAAGTAAAGTATGATTAAAAATCAATATAATAAGATAAAACAAAAACACCATATACAAACATAATTTATCTGCCGAAGTTTGTAGATTTTCTTCAGGCTTTTCGGCGTTCTCCGCCAACAAACACGGACTGCCATGCTATAGCCGAGGACACCTGAAAGTTGCGTTAAATACCATCAAGCAAACAAAATAAAACAGTTTTTTTATTTATAAACTGAAGCATTTAATAAAAAAAAAATAATAAAATTTTAAAAGTCTGTTTTACAAGCTGTGGTAGATGATGTTATTAATATGCCTATATTATTTAGAAAACTAAGTGAACGAAAACTTATAAAAAAAAGTAAGAAACACACCTTAAGTTTTAACATTTGAAACCCACATAAGTTATTTTCTTCTGGTCACTTTGAAGTAAAACCTATGCATTTTAAACATTGATTCAAAGATCACCTCTCTAATACGGCCATTTTTCTCAGACTTTAAGGTTAATCTTTGTATATAGATTTGAAGACCGTACTGTGACCTATAATGGTTTACTTTTATAAATTTTGACTTGGATGGAGAGTTGTCTCATTGGCACTCATACCACATCTTCTTATATCTATTTACTGTAGCTAGTTTCATGAGTTGAACATGTAAAATGTGCTGTA
The DNA here is from genome assembly GCF_021869535.1 of Mytilus californianus. NCBI lineage: Eukaryota > Metazoa > Mollusca > Bivalvia > Mytilida > Mytilidae > Mytilus > Mytilus californianus. The sequence goes on from NW_026262701.1 coordinate 31,683,037, forward strand.
CTTTCTAGTCTGCAATACAATATGTCACTACTGATTTTTCTTTACAAAAATACCTTTTGGGAATAAATACTTATGCAATAACGCTGACTACTTATGCATACCTGTAGTTTACTTCTATACTACCTAAATAAAATAATCAACTGGTGTAGAAATCAAAATCATTTCTTATGTTGTTCTTTAGATATTTCTCACATATTCTTTACGGACAGTTTACTGAAGCAAAGGATCTTATTACGTTTGGGGGCTCAGCTTAACAAACAACCCTTTTCAATTTAAACAAAGACTATAGAAGATAGAGAGGAACTGTAAACAGTAAACCTGATATGCACTAAACGATCCACCAATAGGTCAACGTAGCCGAAATAGTCCTTCCTATTCTTTTAGTAGCTATTGCCCTTGAAATATGATTTTCACCATGTTTGTGTTCTGGGCAAAAAATCTAATAGATAGAGATAAACTGTAAACAGAAAAAAAGTATCAGCAATACAAAACCAAGAAAAAAGAGATTTTGAATCTGATTATATATACAAACAAGGAAAAAATTACAAATTCGATATAACACTAAACTGATTACATTTCCTTTTCCTTTTCAACCGAAAATATATATAATTTCAGTTGACGTTACGTGCCAGTAGGTCTGTTTTGATCAAATTGGCTTATCAATAAATAAATTTTGTTTCGTATAGATAGGATTTCCAATCGGTATTGTTTTGGCATTTAAAAAGTCTGAAACGTAATCCTTGTTGAAAGATTTTTTAAATGAGTGGTTATTTCTTATTAGAATAGTTAACTCTTTTATTTCAATGAATTAACATGATATGAAAACATGGAGTACAGAAGAAATAGATGAAAACAAAACACAACATGGACATGCAATGACACATTATTTTTTTATTGGAAACTAGTAACCTGAACGGAGTTGAAACAAGATGGCAATGTCTCATAAAAGAAGAAGGTATGAAGTGGCAACATTTTTTATCTGTTCAATGCGAAAAACTACGATATTATTATACTTCAAATAGCACCCTTCAGATATGCAAACAAACAGTACTTAGGATTTCAGTACCATATTTATAAATACTGATTGAAATATTTGGTTTAAACCTTTAAATTGCTTCCATTTATCAAAAGTGAAAATAACAAAAATACCGAACCCCAAGAAAAATTCAAAACGGAAAGTCCCTCATCGAATGGCAAAATGCAAAGTTCAAACACATCGAACGAATGGAAAACAACTGTCATATTCCGGACTTGGTACAGGCATTTCCTTGTGTAGAAAATGTTGGATTAAACATGGTTTTATAGCTAGCTAAACCTCTCACTTGTATGACAGTCGCATAAAATTCCATTATATTGACAACATTGTGTGAACAAAACAAACAGACATAATAGGTTAAAATGTCAAATATTGGGGTGCAGCAGTCAACATTGTGTTATAATCTTAATCACTATAAGAACAAACAACTATGTCAACAAAGAAAAATAAAACGGCATATAGACAAAGCACATAAGCAAATAAATGCAAACAAAGCATCAATTCCTTCCATATAGAGAGAACTGTGATTGTTGCAATATTTGTTTCATAAATTATGAAATTAAATCATGAAGTTAAATTAAGCAAAAATACATCCCAATTGAGGTCGCGAACTTGCAAAGTGTGCTTGGCATGAATAACCAAAATCAAATCAGATGCAATATATATTATATTTTTGTTCATTCGGTTTTATCAGTTTTAACCCGTTCTAGTAGAGTTTGTATTTTCAAATGTTCACTGAAAATACATCATTTATCGTAATGCGCATTTGGAGCAGACAAGTCAGGAATATGACAGTTGTTTTCCATTCGTTTGATGTGTTTGAGCTTTAAGTTTTGCCGTTTGATAAGGGACTTTCTGTTTTGAATTTTTCTTGGAGTTCGGTTTTTTAGTTATTTTACTTTTTGTACCACTCAAAAACATTATTTCATTTGGATCGATACCACTGTTGGTAGACTATAAATATCCGAGTGTATCTCCAGCCCAACAGCTCATTTCTATGGTAGTGGCATCACAATGTTGCGATTGATTTCATGGAATTTAAAAAAATAATAGTCATTGAATCATTGGTATTGTTTTTTTCTTCAAATTATTGTACCTAATTCATTGACAACCCTAATTTCTTGTCCAGCTTTTGCTATACGTTTGGCCCTTTTGCCATATGTTAGGGGTATGTTTTTTTTTTTTGCTTTTTTTTTCAATTTATACATATTTTCGTCAAAATCGTCCTTGAAGACACTCATTTGTCAAAAGGCGCATCTAGCCTGAAAAATTGAAACCAAATAGAAATTAGGAGATGTGGTATGATTGCCATGAAACACCTACCAGATTTCAAATGGGGCGGATGTAGGCAATTATAATCCAGCGTAATCCTACAATAATGAGACACTTATATCGTATAGTCAGCTACAAAAGCCCCAACATGACAAAATGTAAAGCAAATCAAACGAGAAAATAAATGTCCTAATTTCATAATAAATAAACGTACCATACGCTACAAATGTATTATTTTTGGATGATATTCTACACATTTTGTTAAAAATTAGCCCGAAAATAAAACAAGCTACACCGACGAACAGATGATAAGTTTGATGGAGTTTCTCATTGGCAACATATTTGTTGAATTTAGAGGTAGATTTTTCCAGCAGGTTTTCGGCATCCTATGGGAACCAACTGTTTCATCTTTCTTGCTGGCCGACCTTTTCTTATTTTCATATGAGTCGGAGTTAAGACAATAATAAAAAAAGAATATATAAAGATGCTAGATTATCTAATTTCACATACAGGTATATTGATGATTTTCTTTCCATTAACAATCCTTTTTTGCCAAACAAACTTTTTTGATTGGGTCCCATTAATATATCCTGCTGAACAAGAGATTAAAGAAACCACAGATATAGCTTCATCAGCATCAATTCTAGACATTTACCTCAAATTTGACAACAGTGGTCGTCTCAGTACCAGAATCTATGACAAACGAGACGATTTAAATTCTGAAATTCTAAATTTTCCACACTTTAGCAGCAATATACCAACTTCACCCGCGTTTGAGGAATACATTTCTCAACTAAAACGATATCCAAGAGCTTCCTCTGCTACTCAGACTTTGTAAAACGACATCGGTGTGTGAGCAAACAATTAGTGAGCTAGGGTTTTGTTTCAGAACGTCTTGTCCTTTTTTTCCAAAAGTTCATCGGAAATAACAAGTCCTAATAGATAAATATTCAGTGTCTACTTCACAAATAATACAAGATGGTCTTGAGTTATAGATTCTAGGTGCTGAAGTTGTGTATCTTTTTGTTTTACTTTAGTTTCCCCGTTATTTGTCTTCGTGCTATTATGTTTCGTTTGGTTGTATTACTTTGACGTGACATGCTATTTAAGCATCCCGCTTTCGTGTTTTTAACTTTGGGCATTCCAGGTGTAGATGGATCCTGATGTGCGATGATTCCGACACAAAGGGTTTTTACAGTGTCGTTTCTATTTTGTTTACCCTTGTGTTTATATTTACTTAACTTTTATTTTATCAAGAAGGTGTATACTATGTACGGTATGTACTATAAATGACATGTACTGTCAAAGGCAATTTATTTGTTGTTGACGTCATTAAAATTTACTATCTACTACACCGTTTTTGTTGTCGTCTTTGTTAGATTAATTTGTATGTTTGTTTGAATTGTTTAGTCAGTTGTGTTGTAAGTCTATGACAAAGTTTGGGATGCTGGATCCCAATATTGTCACATAAACCTGTTGTGTCTGTTTTGGTTGCTTACCAAATTTTGTCAATATAACGGAAATATAAACAAATGTCATACAAATGTGATGTTTATTTATCTATAAAACCAGGTTTAACCTATCATTTTCTTCGGAAAACCCCTGTAAAAAGTCAGGAATATGGCATTTTTTTTTCACTAGTTCCGCTGATTGATAGCGTTTGATTTTGTCAGTTTTTATGGACCCCTTATTTGAATTTGCCTTGGAGTTCAGTATTTTTGTTAAACTTTTTTATGACATAACAATTTATCAAAAACCAATATGACAGACAAGAACAAACGAAAACCACTGATTCGGGTGCTCCTTATTTGAGACAGGCACATAAAGAATTGTGGTGGAGTTAAGGTTGTTTGTGATAATTAAACCCTCCCTTAACCTTGGATAGTAATGTAACAGCACAACATAATATTTTAAAAATCATGTAGTTCTCAAAGTATTGACTACTAAGATGGTGAATTATTTTGCATATCTATCAGAAATTATTTACTTGTTATAAAAAAAACGTATATCGATCAAAATTCTTTTGTTATCAAGTTTTCTCACCTAATAAAATTGAGAATGGAAATGGGGAATGTGTCAAAGAGACAACAACCCGACCAAAGAGCAGAAAACAGCCCAAGGCCACCAAAGGGTCTTCAACACAGCGGGAAAATCCCGCACCCGGAGGCGGGCTTCAGTTGGCCACTAAACAAAAATGTGTACTAGTTCAATGAAAATGGACGTCACAATAAACTCCAAAACATATAAAGGAAGAAAAATTAAAACACATACAAGACTAACAAAGGCCAGAGGCTCCTGACTTGGGACAGGCGCAAAATTGCGGCGGGGTTTAACATGTTCTGTGAGATCTCAACCTTCCCCCTATACCGCTAGCCAATGTAGAATTAATAAACACACAGCAATACGCACAGTAAAACGCAGTTTAAAAGAAGTCTGAGTCCAATGTCAGAATAGGTAACAAAAGAAATTAAGCAAAATGACAATGATACATAAATTAACAAAGGACTAATAGCAGTTACCGACATGCCAGCTCCAGACCTCAATTAAACTGATTGAAAGATTATGTCTTCGTGATATGAAAATCAAGCACAATCCCTCCCGTTAGGGGTTTAGTATCATACCATCATAAAATATATTAGAAGAACATAACCCGTATCATGCCAACAACTGGCTTTGGAATAAATGTGTTTATTTCCGATGCAAAGACCCTATGAGTGAATCAATATTAATACCAAAATATGCCATCTTTAATGACCTGACAACATTATCGTAACTATATCCCTTCTGAATAAGTCTGTTTAAAGGTTTGGTTAGCTTTTGAGGTGAATGTCGACATAATTGTGCTTTGTATAGAATATTACCATAAAAGATTGGATGTGTAATACCTGAACGTATAAGATGTCTGTATGTTAATTTATATTTACGAATGATATCCTTGTACCGATGATAAATGAATAATTTAGTAAATGTTTTGACTAGTTGTGATATCGAAAACCCTGGTGTAATAATTTTTTAGTAATACAGAGATTTCTTTCGTTAAAATCAAATACGTTGTTACATAAACGAACGAATCGAACAAGTTGATATATATAAACACCATAAGATGGTGACAAGGGAGCGTCACCATCTAAAAATGGATAATTAACTATAGGAAATGAAAAATCACCTCTTTTATCATAAATTTTGGTATTAAGCTTCCCGTTAAAGATATAGATATCACGTTAACATTTATACAATATACATCTGCACCATGAACAATTTATAAGCTTGCCATCTTATTCTGGTCATTTAAGTTTCATAGCTCTAACAACAATCTATGTCTATACAATTATGAACTCGTTATGTGTTTGTGTATCTTTGTCGGTTAATAATCATTGGTTGAGCTGTAGATACTTTTTGGAGTACAACGTTGTTAGATGTCAGTCTTATTGCCTCCTATGTTTTATTTATTTTCTTCACTTATATAATAAATATGTTTACAGTAACAAAATAGACATCGAATCATTACTGTTATTACGTCAGAGAAAAGAGGAGTTAAAAAAACTGCCAATTCCAGCCGACCAAAACATATCATTTAAGAAATATGAAGTTACCGTGACCAAAACTATGACAAAGACCAAAAAAGATATCGAAAGAGTATCAAAGTATGCTTCAGATATCTTAGAAGAACTCAAGAATGTAAGAGAACTGGTGAAATTTTGCAGCGTCAAAATTGGTGAACAACTTCAAGAACTAATGAAAAACTACCTTATAAAAAGTACGTATGCATTTTATTCTACAACACATGTACAGCCATACAATTTATAATAATAATTACACAACAAGACTACAATGTGTTGAACATCAAATGTTTGCAAGGTGCATAATTGAAACGGAGTTGAAGAAGAGAGGCGGAAGATACTAATTGAAATAACAAGCGCCTTTATTGATTTAACTTTATCAAGAACGTTTAAACCTAAACATTTGATCATTTGAAAGCTAAAGACGTAGGAGACCTAACACATAACGAGTTATATGACCAAAAGATACCTAAATAATAGCTAATGTCATCTAAGGTCAACAGTCAAACATGTTTTATCAACGAAAAATTTAAGAAAAATTTGTTAAAATTTATATCAATACCGAAGCTCTTACTACTTGGTTGATGGCGTACTAGCAGTCCACCAGTAGTGCTAACGACCCAGTGCTAGTATATGAAAATAACACTTTATAATTTCGTTCTATGTCTTTTCTGGATTTACCGACAACCGGAACGCTCAAATCGAAAAGGGATATTTAAAAACACATGAGGAACACTGGCTCCGTCTTGTTCAAAATCGAAAAACAGCAAAAGCTAAAGACTGAGCAACAAGTATCCCACCGAAAAAAAAACCGGGTGCGCCGGTAGGGTAAGCACATCCTGATCTAATGAATGGCACGATTCGTGTTGTTCATGCAAATAAAAATTTCGTGATGTCACATTCGAGGAAAAGAGATAAATAGGTTTATAAGTTATAATTTAATAGACACTAATAAAAATCGCCTTTTTATTAAATCAAATATGAATGATGCAGTTATGAAACTTAATCATAATTGTACATCTTATTAAAAGTAATCAATACGTCAATCAAACTTAAACAAATATAAAGGAAATCTCGCTCTTGTTTATATAACATACCACTTTTATTATATTTCTACAAGTGAGTTGACTAGAGATATTATCAAATATAGAGAGGAGTCTCAGCAATTAAGCAAATGATTATCCCTGATGTTGAAAGATTTTGAGTTATATCAGTATATATAGCCTTTTTCTGTAATTAGCAGTTGAATCATCTGCCCAAGATTTTACCGAAGAAAAGACACTTACTAGGTAATGTCATTTACATATTTCTGCAAAAATTATTGCAAATAATAGTCAATGTTGGTTGACCCATATAATGAGAGTAACATATCAGCGAAAGTAGTAAAACAAATCAAATCGAATACTTTACAAGCAACACAGGGATTCGGTATATCAAAATCGAGTATGGTACAAGCAACATACGGATCCGGTATATCAGCATTAAATCACCCCAAACCAATATGTGAATCAATAGACAACTTTTGAGTTCGATGCATTTCCGTCAAAAACTTTGGTTTTAGTGAACATCATTCGTGCGTTTAGGGGCATCGTCACTTCCGTTCCCATGTTGAGCGAGTGGTTGGAAAACTATGATGCAATATTGCACGAATTATTCGGCAAATTAAATTCTCATAATTGACAATCAGCACTGCTATCATTAGGGAATTGTGATTAAGTACCTACGGAACAAACATTTTTTCTATTTTATCCTGCACAATGACGATCACTAAGACGCTTGATGAACGTTAATAGTGCAGGAATACAGGCGATCCCCTTTATCTGGTAAATGACGTCATAAAGGCGCGCATAATTGACGAGTTTTTTCCGGTGAAGGACAAACTCAAAAGTGGTCTATTCAATAGAGACAATTTCAAATCTGATACAAATATTCAATATTTGCAACAACCATCGTTTACCGTGATCAGTAGAAAAAAAATACAGGACTCCAAGGCATATTCAAATGGAGGAAGTCCATAAAAACTGACAAAATCAAACGCTATCAACAGAACAAGTACAAAGACAACTACCATATTCCTGACTTTGTACGGGAATTTTCTTAACTGCTAAGTATAGAAATAGAAACAAACCTGGGTATTTATAAGCATTGTTTAAATATTACCTTGTATTACTAAATGTTAAAACGGATTAAAGATACCAAGCTTTTGATTAAAAAACGCTAGAGCGGCGGTTCGTCCAACAGACTAATCAGCGTTCCTCGAATAAAGAAAGTTGGAAGGCAAAATAAATTACGAAACTTAAAAAACTATTCGATTTCGTGTCAAGAAATTATGACATTAAAACTCCTATTCCATTGATTTATGTGAATAACAGAAGCATCTAGTCTATAATAAGCATTACTGTGTTCATGCTAGTCTAAGTGTAATTTTGTTTTATTTTCAATATTCTTTCCTTTTTCAATCTTTCCTCTGTATTAAGCAAGAGTTTGTTTGTCGTTTTTCTCGAATTTGAATTATTTAAAGGGAATGACCGCGAAGTCATAAACAACGCTTTTCAAATCAATATGCAGAAAGATTTTTGATATCATTATATGTGACTATTCATGTCAAATATGTATATTTATAATTTAATGTTTGATTGTTTTCCAACATTAAGTTCAATGATATGTAATGATAAACACCGGACTTTTTGTTTTAATTAGTAAAACTACAATGTAAGACGTATTTTTTCGTATCATTATATTTATGTTGAAATTTAAGTTTTGGTTTGTATCTACTGAATAACACTACATGTATATCAATTATCGAATTTACTCTATCAAGTCAAGGAATTTGGCGATTATTTTTCACTTGTTCAATTGGCTGATAGTATTTGATTTGTCATTTTTCATGGGCTTCCGCTTTTTAAATTTGCCTTTAAATTCAGTATTATTGTTATACTTGTTTACTATATGGATACATTAATATTAATTGTTAAATGTATTTCTAATTGTCGAATTTCTGTCATCTATAAACCAATTTTGAGAATAGTTTATCACTACCTTCACAAAGCTTCCTCAATTTCTTAATTTTTAAAGTATACAGACTTTTAATTTAAATATTCCTGCGTGTCATATACTTATAGTATCAACAGCAGTTAAGGATGTAGTTAGGTGAAGTTAAAAAAAAACTAGAATTTTAGATTGACACTATAAGTCAGAAGAACATTAGTAAAGGAACAAAATAAGCTAAAAAATATTGATAGGTTATGGAACTCCTTTTTGCGATATTTGATTTTTTTTTTAAATGGCGGGAAAAGACTTACTCGGACCTTTACCTTATATTTAGCATTGACATTATGTGTGTCTCAAATCGTAAGAAAAAAATCTAGAATCTGCATAAATTTTGGTAATGCCCTTTTTATGAGCTATTGAAATTTTCTATGAAAAGAAAAAGAGTGGGTGATGTGGGGTAAACTATTTTACCCTGTATCAAAGGATAAAATCAAAGAAGTCCGAACATCTGAAAAAATTCATATACCTGACCAGAGTACATCCTTATAAGGAAAATCTTAACCACTAAAGAGAAAAATCAATGTATTACCACTAATGGAATATTTTAGACGTGGAAACGGAACAAAACTATTAATTCTCAGTATACATTTCAAATAAAAAGCACCTCTTTTAAATTTCTCCAAGCGATTCCTAGAACAACAATAGGCCATTGACTGTTATATTCCTGATTTGTAATTTGATCCTACATCATTTCCAATTGATATGACATTTTTTTTTTTTTTTAATTAACTATGAATCTCCATATATTAGTTTACAATTTGACATTACCTTTTATCTTTACAGTTTGTTTTCGTGTATTCATATTTTAATTATCTGTAAATTGGACTACACCTTTTGAATTTTATCGTTTTATTGATCCCATTTGATTTCAATGTTTCTAATATCCTTCTCCAAAATCTTTCATCAGGAGATCTCACGTGAAGATTAAAAGACATGTCATCTGGCTTTCACACAACGTCACTACGAGGTTGATTCTTACGTTTTGTAAATGACATACCAACACTCTGCAAACTTCATTTAATTTTGCAATAATATTAAACGGTGCCATTTTAACTGCACCTGTTGCACATTTCGAGAATGAAAATCTCTTTATAGATGCTTAAGGGCAAAATATTAAAAACCCCAAACGTTTAGCAGCAAATTTAACAGAAAACCGCAAAAATACAGCTTGTAACAGTCAGCCAATTTATCACTGAAGATTTAAAGAGCAATCATATCAATTGCTTGAGGGGCTGTAGACGATGTAGCTTAGAAAACATTAAAAGAAGCATCCATAAAAGATACTATGAGGCTTACCATTTAGATGCTTTACGTGGGTATCGTGTACATTAGACGCGTCAGTTGCACTAGAATCAAACCAGTTTGATGGCAAAGTCAATGCAAAGTAAAAGCATTAAAAACAAAAAGATGTCCTTTATCGGACTAAAAACATGCACCTATAGCTACATCGACTGCAGGTTAATTTTGAGCCTTGGCTAATAATCTTTTGCGCAAAATATTGGCATTCAAAAGAAAATTGTATCTAATGTTTCTGTTATGAGTTGTCTCATATTGTCACAAAAAGAAGCAGTCTATGAATTGAATATTTGAATTAAAAGTTGTATCATTGTTATACATTTAGTTAAAATAATTTAAGGTATGTTACGGTTGCCACCGTAACATATCTTAAATTATTATTGAGTGGTGTAATTTTCAACTTTCCTAAGTTTTAGTTGTTAATTAATGTTATAAACGTAATTTTTTGGTATCAAAAAAATTCAAATGTTTCACATTCGGTCATCGGTGTTGATCACTATCTCAAGGTCAACGAACAAAAATGAGTACAAAGATGTCAATATATTTATTAACAAAAAAGAACCTACACTTTTCTTTTCTAACTCGTCTCTTTTTTCCGTTCCAATGACGATGTTGATATATTAGAGAGATTTACTATTCCAACAACGCTACATCCTGAAACAATTGCAGTTTTTGGATGAGTCCGTGTTGAGTCGTTTAGTTTTCTATGTATTGTTTTGAGAACTTATTTGTCTTCTCGTAGTTTTTCGTTTAATGCTATGGCATTGTCTCTTTCTCTTCAACTTATGAGTTTTAAATGCTCACCTTGTTATCTTCCGTCTACTTTATACGCGACCTAAGAATTAACTACTAGTATAAGAAACACATTAAAAAGAGTGAAAAGATATCAAGGGTATAATAAAAGAATCATAAGTCCAGCACAACAGGCAAACCATGGCCAAAACGAGAAAACGACAAAAATGCATACCACAATGAAAAACATTACACAGAAAACTAAAGATTGCATACACGAACCAGTCATTATCTAAGGGTGAATTCAGTGTTCCCATGGTGCACTGGAATGGTAAGTAGATACACTAGTGGTACCCGTCGTGTTGTTTGTTGCAAGAAAGAAAAAAATAACACGATGAAACGTCACATTCGGTAATATTACAACTGTGGGGAAGAGAACTTCCATGCGGTTACAACAAGTTGAATAGAACCGTGATCATCTGTGACATATATGAACAATAATGGGCAACCAAATCATAATGTCGTCATTTGGAGGTCTTGATGTAATAGCTTTCGTGTAACTTTCTATTTATAGCAATCAGTAGAGGAAATGCAGCCCTGGTATATATTACCAACATTCAACTTGTATTAACCTATTCAAGATCTCTTTTGTTGTCACTCGTACCAAATTTTCATCCAAACCAGTAAAATTTTCGAAAGGAAAACCATTTAGAGCCATTATTACAATGGCTTCCAAATAAGGAATAACTTTTAAGCAAGGAACCATAATAAGAAATGCAGCCCTGCAATATCATATCAACATTTACCTTTGATTTAACTGTTCAAGATCTTCCTCCTCGTACCGATTTTTCATTCAACCAAATCATGATGGTGTCCGTAAAACTTTCTAATGGATGAACTCAACTTTACTATTTTGAATCCTTAAAGTTATAGCTTCCATGGAATTCATAGCCGTTTATCAAGAAAATCATGATAGGAAGCGCAGTCCTGATATATCCTAACACAATTTTACATTGCTTTAACTAGTCAGGATCATTTTCCTGGTCGCCGTACCGACGATTTGTACACTTACAAATCTTAAACACTTGCGAATCAGGGCAATATTTTTGTTCTAAAATAGCTCATGCGTGGGTATTATAGCAAGTCTATCTTACATGTAACAGAACAGTTGAGTTGAAAGAGAATTTATGACGTCGTAAGTCTGCGTCATTGACGTTGTTTAGGAATATTGCTATTAACAGATTACCTTGATAACCGCTGGTCTTTCAAACTCTATGATGTTTCTCGGCCTTCGATTAGATTATAGCCGAGAAACTTTCTCTCTTATACTATAACTTCCCAAGGGGTTCTCAGTCAGGACGTATTTGAGATCTTTCGATTACAACGAGAACGATCTCAATCAAATTACTATCATTGTCATTGACCATAACATGTCTTGGTTCCGAAAAAACAGAACTTGTTGACATAAAATTTTGATAACATGAATTAGGAAACTAAAACAATGGCCCCACATGGGGACAATGAAGTATTTTGCAGTGTGTGGTAAAAACGAAAGGTGTAAGATGTATAAGTATATAAATATATATCGGATGCATAGATACTGCATAATTAGGGACACTAATTCCGAGAATCATAGTTAATTGGCTCTTGCATATTTCGTTTGCTTATAGATTTCTAACAGCAATAAGAAAACTTTCAATATTGAGATTTTTCCATTTGTATTATTTGTTTTCCCCTCTTGAATCATTTAGAATTTTGTATATCCTGTGTCTTAACATAATTCAATGGTACAATACCGCAGAAGAGGACGTTCAGTGGTTTTCTTATATTATATGATCCAATTCACTCCGCTTTCGTAACGATATTTATGGTGCAAGAAAGTAGCCACTTGTTAAAATATGTGTCAATAACTGAACCATTTACAAAATAAATCGGCTTTTTAATGTATTGTAAAGCAATGGTCTTTTCACAAATCATTCAAGAAACTAATAATAGCGCATTTCAAGCGGAAAACTTTGAAAAGTAAAAAATGAATTATTCTTGAAAAAAAATATTATTCAAATAATTGCAAGACATACTAAACAGATTTTAAGTAAGGGTTCATATCAACGATAATTCCGTTCAATTTGAAATGCAATATCGACCTTGTCAAAGGCTAAGGATTTTTTTTCCATACTTTTATATAACAATTACAACCTAATAGGAAAGATATTGACATGAAAGCATTAGAACAAGTCAATATTTTGCAAGGACTTGCAAAACAACAGCAAGAACTGATGGAGTTCATAGCGAAAACAGAGGATCTGGTTATAAAGATAGAAAAGAATGCAGATTTGTCCCTATCAGATATACATGGTGTTAAAGGTCAGATGAAGCAATGGTGTGATGGTTTGGAGACATTGGAAGAAAAGGAAAGAAAAAGGAGAAAAGAACAGGAAGAAGTAGAACGAAAGAAAATGGAAAAAGAAGAAGCAGAACGCCTGACAAAAGAAGAGGAAGATCGGAAAAAACGAGAACAGGAAGAGGCTGAGAAACGAAAAGCACAACAAGAAGAACGGGAAGCTGAGGAGAAACGACGAAAACAAGAGGAAGAAAAGAAAAAGAGGGATTGGAAAAACTGGCCACCTTTCATGTAATTTTTATGATTTATATGTTATTCTTCCATTACCTCTTTCTGATATTTCTAGCATACTGAAGTTAATGTTATACACACATAGTAGGATATAATGGTATTACTAGGTAGGATATAACATGAGTACTAGTAGAATATAAAGAAAACTGTCAGTTTTCATAAATGATCCTATGACTTTCTTTTTATATAAGACACATGAAGTTATTTGTGCTTTATTACTACCTTCAACCAATTATATATGGAACATTTGATCTAACGAATGATACCAGAAGAATACTACGAGGATCTCTCACTAGTAGAACAGGGATGTAATAACAAGACTTTTGACAACAAACTATAAACCTCTGAATCAGTTGAAATTTTATAGCTAAACTCATCGTCAACATAGAGGTCGGAAACTTTATCATTCTTTAGGACATATATAGAATGAGATGTTTTGAGGGATATGTCCACATAAATCCTCCTTAATAAGTATTTTTATTTTATAAAGGAAACACTCTGAATTATGCAAAGGAATTATGTACTTATTAAGATTAGTGTTTGCGATGCTGAGCGCTCGGGATTACAGTAATGATATCGCATTAATACACGATTTGTTTTCATGTTCATTCGTGAATTGTTATTTAAAACTACACGTTGTGTTTAATTTTATGTAATACCTGTGAACATATTTGGTAATACAATTTTTATATAGCATTTCACATTACACATTGACGTCAATATCAATCCCATGATTTCCCTTAAAGTTTTATATTGATCAAGGGTTCATATTGTTTATGATATAGAATCTCAGTAGACTGTACGAATCCTTTCTAAATAAATCTATGCAACCCGTGACTGATAAAGATCTTGTGTGATTCTATAGTCATAAAATCGATATGGGTGTGATAAGGATATGCATATCATCATTATTTTCATATAGCATCGCATTTGTAGTAGATTTATTGTACAATATTTTTATTATTTACTAAATGTATGACTTACGATAAAAACTTTGTTATTTTAAACACCCGATTTTATTTCCAAATTTCATCCATTTATTTAGATATTACAATACAACTCAAAACAAATTCCGACAAGATATCTGCTGCGTTATATTTACACTGCCTGATGGAACTAAAGATGGTGATTTTGTCTGTAAAAGCTCTGACGGCGACGACGATCTAGACAAATGTTTGGAAACCAATGACGAGCAAGTTATATCCCCTTTAATCACAATAAAAGCAAAGATAGACAAAAAGACATTAGAGGTATAATTAATCCGTTTAACTATTTGTACGAGATGATTTACATGTTATGCAACTTTAATATGTAATTTAACTCTAGGCTAAATAATTCGTTTCATAATCCTAGCAAACTACACAACCTTTATCATTACCCGGCGTAATAATTTCAGTATCACTCATGCCATTGGGCACCTTGGATAAGAAATGATTATTTCATGATTGAAATTCCCTACACGAACATGACGAAAAAATTGCAAAATATCAAGGTTCCATATCGCTGTTCTTCGTTGCATCGTATCAAAGTGATGCCTCCAGCACAGAACAAAATATCATACCAAACTCAAGTTGATAACAAATCCCATAGCATGCGTATTATTGGTATTATTTGCTAGCTGTTGATCACGCTACATCACTCGGTGCATTTAACAGCACAGCTGAGGGTAATGTTAAACTGAATTCAATAAAGGGAAAAGGAATTTAACAAATAGTATTTTGTAGTCCAACAATAACAAAAACATAGAAAGGAATCCATTCAGACAACCCAGGTGGCACATGGGGATTCATTGGTTGACTTGATACGACAATATGAAGGAAAACAATGTGATATAATAATCTCTATAAAAACTCGTCAAATGGAGGAATTCTGGATGTACATAAAGAAATAGTTCTTCCAGGAATAATTACACCATACCTGTAAAATTATAAGAACATACACCTCAAGCACAGAAAAACGTTTTTCATTTTTCACAGCAACTACTTATGCATCATTGTAATTTCGTGACGACCTGCTAACATCGGTTTAAGTGGAATACGTTGCTTCGTGTGAATTTCTGATTTGTAGAACACAGCTGTGTCTAACCTCAACAAATAAGAGAAAACTACAGCAGACAAGAAAATCTTACAAATACCGTCTGACAATTTATGCAAAACAATTTTGACGCACAAACTGGTCGAAAGAGTGAAAATGAAGTATTTGCATAAGAGACATATCCTTAGATCATCCTATTGAAGATTAATCTACTTCTAATTACATCGTTGACCAATATTTCCATTTTTCTACACTTAAGTCTAACAAATCCTTTATAGAATTACCCACACCATTGTATACAAGGCCGTACGTTATAAATTGTATAAATACTTCTCCTTTTTCACATAAACGTTGAACGTTGTACTTGCCCTTTAAACAAGGTTATTAACATTTAATTGTTGAATTTGGAATTAATGTGTTAATGTATACATGTAACGTGTTCACTGTTTCAAAATAATTATACCATTAATTATTGAAATACTAACTGAAATATATTATATCTCTATATATTTAAGTTGTCAATGCGGGTATATGTATAAATAATTCTCCCTTTTCACATGAACGTTATACTTGCCCTTGAAACCAGGTTGTTAACATTTATTTGTTGAATTTCGAGTTAATGTGTTATTTTATACATGTAGCGTGTGCACTGTTTCATAATAATTATACCATTATTGAAATACTAACTGAAATTATTATATCTCTATATATTCAAGTTACCAATGCGGGTATATGTGCCAATTGTATCGCACACTGAAAGTCTTCTGCCTACACTGAAGTTCTCAATTAAAGGTCAGAAATGGAGATCTGGAAAATCTCTTCCAGAAATTCAGCTACCTAAAGTGACAGTAAGTGAATGAAGACATTGACTACATGATGGTGTAAGAATATCAAACAATAAAATAAAGTATTTTCACAACTTCAACTAAATTAAGACTCGACAAATAAAGGCAACAGTAGTATACCGCTCTTCAAAAGTCAATAATCGATTGAGAGAAAACAAATCCAGGTTTCAAACTAAAACCGAGGGAAACGCATCAACTATAAGCGGAAAACAAAAGAACAACAGAAACACTGAAGTGCAGCAAAAACAAACGCCAACATGCATAGAAACGAACTATTTGATAACATCTGCAATATTCCTGACTTGGTACAGGACATTTTAAGACAAATGGTGGGTTGAACCTGGTTTTAAGGCTAGCAAAACCAAACAAACAAACAAAGCCAAACAAAGTTTTAATTAGAACCGTTTCTGAAATATGTTTACTCATAATGATCATTAACCTTGTTCTAATGTCTAAATATGTTAAATATATTGTCACTGTCGTTAGTTCATATTGGTCCAATTGACAAACAGATGTTTGTGGATTGCAAATTCTCTTACTTGCTGTAAAATATTGAAATATCAGGGGTTTTTTTTTACCGCCTAGGTCGTCTCGTGCTGAATTTGATGGTTTGATGTCCTGTGTGGTTAATTAAAAGAACTTGCATTTTTTTATGTATTTGAATCATTGTCATAATTTATAAAAGATATTTTCTTTTAAATAATATATCTTTAACGGTTTTTCTGAGAACAGGGACTGGTGTCATACATAACCTAACGAATTCAATATAAGGTACACTATTTTAGATAAGAAGTACTTTGAGCTAAAAGGTATTTTAACAACTAAAATTTATTTTTTAAAGTAAGGAGATAGATTTTAGTTTCTACAATGACTATTAACATAAAGTTATTTTTTGCACAGAATACGTATAAAGGATGTATGTGATAAATGTCAATTATGCAGGATTGATTTTATTTTACATTAATTTTCATCTATCGTTTCGAAAGGTTGATCCATTGTTTAATACATCAACCGTCCTTTTTAACATCGCTCTGCAGAATAAAACAGATTGTGGTTTTTTTTTCAATTAAACCAAATAAGCATAAAAGATTAGCAAAAAGCAGTTTCCTTCGTGTAAAGTAACTTGTTAGTATATGCATTATGTAAATCAGTGTCTTTCCCAGATTAATAAAAAATTGGGCCATCCGTTTCGTTTCGGGGTACTATATAAACCTAGTTTAATCATCTCAACCGCCCCTTAGTTGGATTATTTTTGCAACATCACATTTTTTGGGTTTTTCCAATTATCCAAAATGCTCGGTTAAACAGGGACAAGACTTTCTAAAATCAACATATACAGTATCCAATAAATAAATTATATCTGTATTTTGCCGTAAAAAACTTTTTTTTTTCGTATTTAACTAGGGTATTTCCTTTATTGGAATAGAACTGCCATTTAATCAATTGGAGAATGTTCAGTGTGTTGCTGTTGCTAGACACAAATGACATGAAACCGAAGTCAATGCTGGAGGAAAGATTTATGAACCAGAAGTTGACAGGAATATCAAAATCAAGTTTCCACAGAAAGCGTTTGCTGGAAAGACTATTGTTGCCACTAAAGTATTTATTGGGAGAACATAACATATCTGACATAGAGGGAAAAGGTATCAAGGGGACATTCAAATCTCATAAGTTGAAAAAAAAATGACAACGCCATGGCAAAAAAAGGAAAATGACGATAAGACGAACAAGTCCACAAAATACTACATAGAAAACTAAAGATTGAGCAACACGAACCCCACCAAAACACGGGGTTGAACTCAGGTGCTCCGAAAGGATAGGCAAATTCTACTCTACATTTAGCAAGCACCCTTCGTTAGCCATCATTGATTACACAAAATAGAAAGGAGAACAATGCTGTTGATATTGTAAATATTAATTGAATCTTGGCATACAAAGTAATTTATTTGGTAAGGTATTGGATATAACATAGCCGGTACATAATTGTTTGTTTGAGAAGAAACACATCATAGCTGTGAAAATGAAAATATTTTTTGTTGTTATTGAAGGAAATTGTAAAAAACTAGATAAATCACTGTGGCGACAAATGTGTGTACAAGTTATTTACAAAACAAGGTTTTGTCTGTCTTGCCAATCTAAACACGTTTGAAATAGAGACCAAATCCTCCCTTCTTTATATTCGAAAGTCAACATAAATTACTCTTTGGCATTAATAAAAAGTGATAGAATATACCATGGGGGCAATCCACAGATGATAAGTCCAAAAAAACACCATCGCCAAGAAATTATTAATCATTACACATAAACTAAGCATTTCGCAATGCGCCCCAGGATAAACCGGGGTCAACTCATGTGCTACGGAAGGGCTTGGCAAAAATGGGGGTTTATGAGTTTTTTTTTTTACAACTCACTCATTGTCTTTCATTTAAGTTCCCTAAAAGCGTTGCATAAATATTTTGATCGCTCCTAAGACAAATTTATTTGATTGATATTATAACGCATTCAATAAGATGTCCCACAACATTTGATTTTTTAAATTAACTGCTATGTATGTTTTTGAAGATAATCAAATGCAAGAATCAAACAACAATATAAACAATATCGTATTTGTTGATATATATGTATATATATATATATATATATATATATATATATATATTCCGACTCTTCAAAATTCAAGATTCTATCCTAAATTAAGGTAAATTATATGGCCTTCCAAATACCGTTTCGATTCCAAAACAACGTTCAAACCTATGATTGTGTTGGATAAAAACCGCAATTTTTATACGTGTGCATGCAAAACAAATTTCTTGGTAGAGGGGTCTAAATACAGCACAAACAACATTTACCAAAAGACCAAAAAAGTGAAAAAGTATATTTAAACAAAACGCATTTGACTAACAGGTCGAACAACGGATGTTCTTAAACCCTGCTGACTGCCATCATGGCCATTGGCGATTGTCAAATAAACGGATCACAAGATGTAACAAAATGGATCTTTATTATTAATTTAATACCAAACGGAAAACAATAAACTTGCAAAAAAGATGGTATACCGCAAACATGAGGTGCAAACATTTGTACACCATATCCGGATTTCGACAATTAATGTCTCTTCAGTGATGTTAGGAATCGAAACGGTATTTGGAAGGCCATATATATATATCAACTGTTTAACGTGCTATTGTTACTTTTATATATATATATCAACTGTTTAACGTGCTATTGTAAGTAAGTATTCAAAGATAAGTTTAACATCAAGTTTGGTTAGTAAACTTATTTGAAATAAAGTGATTGTTTTATTTTAAAGGCAGTACCATGGACTCAAAACGACTTAAAAAATGCATCAAAGAAACACAAAGAGCTGCAAAATATCAAAACCGCTGGTTCTTATATAGATATATCATGTGAAAATACAACAAAGGAAGATTCTGAATTAGGGATGTATGATTTTGGATGGGTTGGTTAGTGTTATTATATATTTAACATGTTTAAGAGACCAAAGGAATATACAAACTCATAAGTCGAAAACAAACTGACAATGCCATGGCAAAAAATGAAAAACGACCAAAAGACAAATAACAGTAAATGAAACACAACATAGCAAAATAAAGATTGAGCAAAACAAATCCCACCAAAAACCAGGAGTGTTCTCATGTGCTCTGAAAGGGTAAGCAGATCCTGCTCCACTACTGGCACCCATTGTGTTGCTCATATAAGTACAAACCCCGTGACAGGTCTTATTCGGTAGGTCATATTCGAGGAAAAGAGGACAGAATTTTGGTTACAACAACTGGAACATATCTATCGTCATCTGTGAAACAGATATTCCATAACGGTCAACCAACTCGTTTGGAAAGGATGATTTCAACTTCACCACTTGAAATTCTTGGTTAAAAGACTTCCTTGTAAGCAGTGTCCCTCTATAAAGGAAATCATAATATGAAATGCAAGCTCGGGAATATCGTATCAACTGAGAGATATATACTCCATATGCAGGCGCTGCTGGAATGTTGCTACATAGAAACGGTTCACAAATGGGAAGCTGAAATTATCTCTTTTGTCGAAAAGTTTTATGATCATCATCAGTAGCATCAGCATCATCGTCGTCGTCGTCGTCGTACACAAACATACACCGGGGGCGTTGTATCTTTTTATGTAAAAATAAAAATACAGGTGTTCATATATAAAAATATGTATCTTTGAATATTTTAGTTGACAAAAATTTACAAAAGAATCAGTCTGTTAACCAAGAGACCCTTAACAGATGTAGCAGATGGGTCGTTAACAACTTAAACCCTGATGAAACTGCGTTACCATTACATGATGTCTTTGATATTGCTTTTGTGGAGGAGCTGAAGGTAAGAAAAGTTTGATGCAAAACGTATTAAGTTCGACATCTTGAATTATTGAGATTACTTGATTTAAGAATTTTCAACATCGGATAAACACTCTTATTCAATATGAATTAATCATTAATTGTCGGAGTCAAAAAATTTAATTGCAAATCTAAGTTATCATTACTGAGCGCTACATGCAACTAAATGTGAATTTCAGGAAATAATACTAAACTTTTAAGATGTTAAAGTTCAATGCAGTATATTTTTTTGTTTTCTGATAAATAATGTTTTTTTTTGCAGTCGAACGAGACAGAAGGTGACAAAAACCGATTGATTCTTCGTCATTTGTTTGATTCTGATTCAGATAGTGATTTTGATAAATTTGTTGAAGGATTAAAATTATCCCAACCGAATGTGGCGAAAAGGATAAACTGTGTTAAAAATCAGGTATTGCTCTCCAGGAAAACAGACTACACTGACGCCGATGGAAATTTTGCCAGTGATTTTGATCCAGGTATGTAGTTCAAAATATTCTCATTTTAAGAGAAAATAAGATATGTTGAATATTGGTCGTTTACATTCTATAAAATGCAGATGGTATTTTAGAAGCATTTTGAAATGTTTATATTATATTATATTAGGTTTGATTACAATATGTTTTTTTAATTTTTAATATCTAATTCCATACAGTTCATTGTACACTGATGAATGGGAAAATGTTAAAATATGAAAATTCCACAATATCAAATTAGTTTCTGCTTTCAATGATTGAGCTTCCATTTGAAACCCAAGGGTGTATTTATAACTGAGTAAGGTATGAGCCTTATGATCAAAAGAAATACAATTACTTACATACATAACCCACATGTTGAATCTTCTAATTCATAATTATTTTAACAAAATAAATTAATAATAAAATGTACGTACGCTCCGCTCGGAAGTTAGTATTAATCATTCTAATGCTTTGTGTAATTAAACAACGTCTCAAACAGAAACTTACAAGAAGTATTTGCATTCTTTTTATGTTTCTGATAAACGTTTTTGTAAAGATATAATTTTTCATATTTCTTTTTATTGAAGTTAGTGTATGATTCCTGTTTTTTTCAGTATTCAACTGTATCGATACGTCCGTCTCCCTAACAATTATGTATGTTTATCGTTTAAATGCTAAACAAACAAACGAACGTTTACTGATAAATTGTGCTTTATACAATATAATATAAATTTATTCATTTTGAACGTCATTTTAGTTTTAATTGATAAAACTGTCAATATATTACAAATTGTACATGATCTTTTTCAATAGATTTTGAAAAGAAGGAAGGTACTATTCGTGTTGTCTCAAAATTGACAGGAAAGAGTTGGGAGGTTGCACCAATAGAAGCATCTGAAGAATATCCAAAAGCAAGATTCTTGAAACTTCCATCAGGAAATAATAAATATCAGTAAGTGTATGAAAAGCAATACACAAATTTTTAAAACAAAGATAATACTACACATGTGAAAGAAGTCAACAGTCAAATGTTTTGTCTTTCGTTTCGTTAGTCTTAATGATAGAGTTTAATCATATCTCATCTTATTTATGTTTTGTTTTAATAGGCGAAAGATATCAAAGGGACAATCAAAATTCATGTCAAAAACAACCCGACAACATCATGAGAAAAATCGAAAAACGACAAAAAAACAAAAAAACAAAAAAACAAAAAAACAAACATCTTTCTGCATAACACTATATAAAGAGCTAATGACTGAGCAACATGAACCTCAACAAAACTTTATTGTATACGGTGTTTCCTTTATTCCAAGTTTGGTTAAATATGTGCGTTAATTTTTCACTCCAAACTTTAATTCATTTTGAGAGAAGACAGCATCTTTATAGCGGAACGTGAAGTTAAGGGTTAATGTTAGCTCTATCTTTTTGAATAGTTCGTGTATATATTCTGCATCATATGAATAAATGAACAAATCGGCAATAGGAAGCACAGTTTTTTCCAATAGGAATATCAAAAATCTGTGGAAAATAAAGTCTTCTAAATATTAAAATATACGTTTTAAATAAAACAAATCAAGCATCTTGCTAATTTCAGGGATGAATAACAAGGGAATTGTTTTGTTTTTTAATCAGAATGTATTTTACAAGGCACGATATATCACTTCTTAACACGAGTTATTTGTAAAGCATTTAGAAAAATAAAAACCACAGTTATAATGAAAGGGGGAATGTGAAATAAGACGCCTTTGTTTCCTTTTTTCCTTAGAGTTCTGGGTTTAGTCGTTCCTGATGAAATGTCAGAGGCAGATATTTGCAAAGCAGCTGAAATACTTGAAGGATTGAATTGCGTCACTAACGTTTCAATAATATGTCGTCAAAAGCATACGAATCCCCATGATGTCATTATTGAATGTGTTAACTCTGAAAATGTATCCACCACAATGCAGCACTTGGATTCTATTGGTTATAATGATGGACCGCCAGAGAGTTCAGAGTTTGGTGTTGTTGATGGAGAAGAGATCGAAATAAAGTTTGAATCAAATCTTTATTTAGAGCGTCTGAAACATTCACCGCTGAAGATTAAATTTTATAAGCATCTCCCACCGAAAAGGTATTCTGAACATCTACAGGTTGCTGAAAAGGCAGAGCAAGGAGAAGACAACAAATATCATGGATATCTTAAGTACAGCGTATCTCCAGGTCGTTTGTCCTTACCAAGAACAGGGTCACTTATTGTGTACGTTCCAAAGGTATGAAACTCAGTGTTTATGATTAAGGCTTAACGCATGCATGTCGGTGCTTTAGAAAACAAAATTATTGCAATTCGTACTCAAATCTATAGAAATTATTGCCGTTACTTTCGTAAATTCACGCATAATTACATGTCACAAGCTGATGGATTCAGTTTGGTCACAAATCTGTTAATATAATGTCGCAAATTGTCAGTATAACTATGTTCCAACCGGTGCTGAAGACTGTGTTTAATTTGCATTAGTGTGCAAGTTCTGTTCTGTGTTGATGACCTCACTGTGAATTCGAGATAAAGAATAGCAATTAAAGCTTTGTTCCGTTGCTTAGCTTTTGTTAAGTACGTATATGAATTTTGTGTAAAGGATATAATACCTCATTGCACGCACATATATATTTACATTTATTGTATTTTTCTATTCGCTTTCGTTGCTATGTTTGTTAATGCAGTGTTAAAACACTTTGCCTTTCGGACCGTGTTTATTATAGATACAACCGTTTTTGCTTGGACTGTTTTCATAAAGTAACTTTGATGTATTTAATATCTATTTTTGTTTGATAGCCTTTGGAAGATATAATTGGAAACTTTCCATATACACTTGATGTACAAGGTATGTAAATGGTTTTTAAATACTTCCAATATTTGTTCATTTTATATGACATATACACTCCAGGAAAATCAGAAAACTACAACAGTTTGAAACTAGGCTACTTATCTATACGTTGATAAAAATTTCATATTTTTAGCTCACCTGACCTGAAAGGTCAAGTGAGCTTTTCTCATCACTTTGCGTCCGTCGTCCGTCGTCCGTCGTCCGTCGTCCGTAAACTTTTACAAAAATCTTCTCCTCTGAAACTACTAGGCCAAATTTGACCAAACTTGGCCACAATCATCATTAGGGTATCTAGTTTAAAAAATGTGTCGGGTGACCCCGCCAACCAACCAAGATGGCCGCCATGGCTAAAAATAGAACATAGGGGTAAAATGTAGATTTTGGCTTATATCTCTGAAACCAAAGCATTTAGACAAATCTGACAGGGGTAAAATTGTTTATCAGGTCAAGATCTATCTGCCCTGAAATTTTCAGATGAATCGGACAACCCGTTGTTTGGTTGCTGCCCCTGAATTGGTAATTTTAAGGAAATTTTGCCGTTTTTGGTTATTATCTTGTATATTATTATAGATAGAGATAAACTGTAAACAGCAATAATGTACAGCAAAGTTAGATCTACAAATAAGTCAACATGACCAAAATTGTCAATTGACCCCTTAAGGAGTTATTGCCCTTTATAGTCAATTTTTTACAATTTTCATAAATTTTGTAAATTTTTGTAAATTTTTACAAAATATTTTCCACTGTAACTACTGGGACAAGTTCATTATAGATAGAGATAATAGTAAGGAGCAAGAATGTTGAGTAAAGTAAGATCTACAAACACATCACCATCACCAAAACACAATTTTGTCATGAATCCATCTGTGTCCATTGTTTAATATGCACATAGACCAAGGTGAGCGACACAGGCTCTTTAGAGCCTCTAGTTTTATTTAAACAGACTATGGTGCCATAATCTGAAATTTGTTGTTCATCCGCCATTGAACAACGCATTATTGTATTGCACACTTGTAACCTTTATACAAGTTTTGAATTAAAAAAAAATACTAAGTTGAAATTAAGTTTAGATTTTGTACTGTAGTTAATTTGCCTGGCAGCACGGCCATCCTTAATTATCACAGACGCTGAATATTATCTATGCAAAGATTTATGTAAAATGTTCCTTAAAATTTTGGTGGATGAAACATGAACTGAACAGCGCCAAATAAAAGTTACTTTGTTTGAGTATTTTAACTTTAATTTAGGGGGTACCGCAAAACCAATTGATATCAAAAACGAGGCTTGGCAATTCATTATTGATAAAACTCTGAATGAAAGATGTTTTCTTTTTTTATTCTAAGGCAGATTTCTTACTAATAATCATCCCAGATTCCTATTGAAATATCGATTTGTGCTAGCATTTGACTTACATACAATAAGAACTTCATTCTATTTGGTAAAAAGTAAAATAATCGTTCAAACTAAAAGTATGATAAAAATCGAAGAGAATACATGTATTTCTCATATATAGACAAAACTTATAATAACTATAATTCGGTAAGACACAACTAAGATGATGTTTTACTCCCTACATAGATCTGCAGCTAAAGTTTAAAAGAAACAAGTGTTGTCTATGTAAATAAATAAAAAACATTATAATTTTTTGTTCAAGTCACTTAACAGATCAAGATAACATAGAAGGTATTTTCATCTTCGTATGGCTCGTTATCTTATAGTAATCACTATCCGCCGTCTAGCAATTGTCAAAGTCTTATTTTCGTTTCTTTTGAAATACCTAACATATCCAATAAATCTGTGTCCGACACAATCACAAAATATATCGTATTGAATAAAATCTTCAAATTAGGATTTACATTGGAGAGTTTTTGTCATATGAACTGCCAAATTAACGTTGAATTCGTGTATTTCAGTGAAGGCATTGGCAAAATTCATCGCATGGCAGTTGACAAGTACAAATTTTAATTCAACAAAATGGGTAAAGCTTGGAGGATATCTATCTGACTGTGACAGTCAACTATATCGACAAATCTGTAAAAAGGTTGATGAGCAAGCAACAAAAGCGCCCCAGCGAGAGAGATGCGAACACTTCATTTTGTATTGGACAAATCATCATGCACCGTTAGATTCAGATAAGGTAATAAGTCAATATTTACCTTTATCGTATGGCGTTTTGCATATTTCAGTTAAATACGTTACGCTCGTACATGTTTTCACTTTACGGACTTCAATAATAGGGATGTGCTCCTTACACAAAAACTGCTCCAACAGAGTTATGAGGAAGAACGACTGAAATTGACACTGCACAAGTTTTACTAAAAACATCACAAATTAGTTCACCGAGACGATGTGTCGGTGTCTTAACTCAATAACTACATGTTTGCGCGGTCTGAGATCTTTAGATACCATGTCTAATTCACAATTTTATCGATTTTGACATTTAGATTGAGTTTCGTATGGCGGTTGCTGCATGCATAGCAGGAGAGGCTTACCCTGTCGACACACCTGGTCTTACTCCTTCGTGCGATTCCCTCAGTTTTTGTTTGTTACCTTGATTTGTCTCTTTCTAATCGATTCATCAGATTTGAACATCGGTAAACTACATTAAACGAGATATGGGATATGCGCCTGTAAAATTGGCCTAACGCAAGCAAATTGGGGGTCATTGTCGAGGAAAAGGACTAGATTGTTGCAGGGTGATCAAATCATGATGATGTCCGTAACGTTTTCGATACAGCTTTACCTGGATTAATCTTTGGTTCAAAACGTTTCTTTGCAAGTAATAAGTCTCTGTCACGGAAACATAATAGGAAAAGCAATCATGCTAAGATCATATAGTTGAATTTAGTATGAAATGAAATTTGCATTTTCTTTAAATAAATTTGATTTAGTTGTGCATGGTGCTTCTTATCAAACCTTCTTTTGTAAAGTTTTGTTTACTCCGAGATCGAACAAATAATGTACGACGAATTGTAATGAGTACAGAGTCTAAATTTTAAAACACTTTTAACCATAATAAAGGAAAATCCAACAATGCAAAACGCGACAGTCAACCAAAAACAAATATCAACATAATAAATTATACAGATAGATGCATGCATATCTAATCAGTACATATAATGAAACTGGAGCTGAAAACTGAACTTTTCATTCTAAGCGGGATTGGCATTGCTTCACTAGAAGGGATGAACATACCTTGTTCCGGTGAAGCAACCGTCCTTCAGACATGAGGTAAAGCCAAACTATTGATTTTGTAGCATTAGATCCACACTTTTGAATATTCCTTTTTCATAAAGAGCGCTCAAAGTTTAAAGTTTTTAAAACAGGATAGCCAAAACATTTAAAATCAACGGTAGCGATACATATTTTAAACTTAAGTTGCCTTTGGAGAGTAGAGATAACCGTCCGATGTCAGCTTGCATAGTCTGACAAACACACACTGCAATTGTTCAGTATGCTATGCATTTCGTTTGCTTGCTGTCTTTTAAACAGTAATTGGTACTAGTATCTTCTTGACTGAAATACTGTACTGAAATATTGCATATTTTATTATGTTGTATATTGTTTATACTTGTATTATATTCCATTAACGCTCCAAGGTAATAATGTGCATTTGAAATAAAGTTATAAATATTTTGAAGGTTGAGAAGATAATAATGTCCCTTCATGATGACAAAATGGAATCTGAAGCACATCAATTTATTAAACCGTACATTTCTGGAACAGGTGTATATAATAGTCATACGTATATCAATTGTGCACTATAAATATGACAAGTATCCGTAGCCCTTATCCAAGGGAAGATAATAACGATTTGAATGGCATAACTGCCGTTAACAATGATATTCAATCATAGGAAATGCATGTTTTAAAGAATACAAACAATAAACGTGCTAATTGTCTTTCGTATACTGAAATGGTGAAATCAATGAAATCAGCATCTTATTTTTGCTTCAGTCTATGGACTGTATTTGAAAAATAATTCATGGGGGATTGAATTTATACTGATTTTACCACAGGTTGGCCCTTTGTGCTTAATATTTTACCAAGCCCGATAGCAAGGAGTACAAAATTAACATAAAGCAAGCTACAATGAATTATTTCTTTTCTAATACGACAAAGGTCGGCAATTCTTTTGGATCGAAGGCAAACATTTGCTGTTCCAATAGTTAAACACACTTCTAATATTGACATAAAGGGCGAAGAACACTGAATAAGTGACATGCTAAGACTATTTACAATAACATGCTTGGATAGGTTATGATGAGGTTATATGATTAAGAAAATGAGCTTTCAACAAATAAGTATCCGTTGCCGATTAGATGACATACAATATATTCATATTTTATGACGTGTGTGAACTTAAAGCGTTTGAAGAACGTCCTGTAAGAATTACAAATACCGGCAAAATTAATATAATTTCTCTACAGAGCACATTCTTATTAACATGGCAAGTATTATTTTATATTAAAGCACTACTTGTAAGTTCTGCCTTTTCTCATAAGATTACAACATATAAGAAACAATGACTTGTTTAAATTCCCGGCAACAATCATTTATATGTTAACCTTGGGTAGATTTTGCTATTCTTTTTAGCATTCCTTTGATATAGCTCCTCAGTTTTCATGTATTCTTACATCCTTGGTTTTCATTTTATGGAGTTAGGCTTTCCAGATATAGAACAAAAATTTAAGGAAAGCGCTGCGGACATACTTATTTCATAACGTTTTATTTCTATAATCTAATGTGGAATTCGGATTTTACATAAAGTTGATAACGGTTCTTAGAGTTCAAACTATCGTTTGATTTGTAACATTAAATTAGTGTTTAAAATGATTTTGTAGGAATCTTTTCCAATGATAGCCTTGAGAAAATATCATTTGCAATAGCTGGTGAGTGGGAATCCATGGCGAAAAAACTTGGTTTTACAAATGATGAAATCAATAAAATCAAAAACAGTCAACCAGGAGCAGTCAGACAGACACTTAGGATGTTAGATTTATGGCGACTATCGGATAGCGCGATACAGAAAGGAACGGATCTTGTGAAGAATTTCCTTGAAACAGCCAAGTCAGCAAAATGTGGAGCAAAATTGCTCACCTTTATATCTAAAAATGTTACCTGAGCGCATGAAGTATATAATCCTATAAACACATGTAAATTAAAGAATGAAGCATATAATCCTATCAATAAAAAAGACTTTACTGTAAATAGCTATAAAACATTAATGTGTTAAATGCGAATATATATTTTTAATCTTTCAGTTTAAGTTTATTAATGCAGTGCCTGAAATTTAGTATTAATGCTTATTACAAGGTTTAGATCAGTGTTATTAATAAGAAAAGAAAACGATAATTATTATACCTAAATGTAATATTTAAGCAACAAATGTAATTCGCATGCAACAATGGCAATCACTATTTTACTGGGTACAAAACGACCAATCTAAGTGATTCATTAGTTGAACCCATTTTGTAGAGGAAGTTACATGTAAATTGATATTCAAATACATAGCAGTGTTGATTTTTGTTTGGTGTGTATTAAAAAGAAACGTTTCATATTTTTGTAACTAATGAACATACACATTGCAAAATTATACAAATATAACATGGATAAACACACATATATGCATAATCCAGAGGCAGATTTAATCGACAGTGGGGACGCCTCCCCCCCCCCCCCCCCTAAATGGAGCTCCATATATGATAAAAAAAAAATGAAATATAATTTTTTTTTTTCAATCATTAATGAAAGTGAAATAGTGAAATAATAATTTGCTTTTAGCAGCCAATTTTGTTCAAATGTGTCAAAATAAGCTAAGAAACATCGCTGATGAATTATTCACTTGCATGTGCGACCTCATTGAACCCGTATTCATGTGACGTTCAATTTAATCCCTTAGTTAGAGATGGGTTACGCATAAACTGAAAAAACGCGTGTTCAGCTATTAAAAGGAAAATGATGTCAACATTGAAAGTGAAAAAATGGTAAATCATTTGGTTGACTTATTCGATCCACAAAAACTCATTCTTTTACAGGTAAAAACGATGATTAACATATTTGTTTAACCTATAATATGAAATCAAACAGACCTAGAAAAATCCAATTGCACGTGTTCGCTATCTATCTATATCTATATTTATGTTTATATCTGCTTATATGACCGTCGGCAGTCTTTGGAGGTCAACTCGATGGTTAATTAGATGGCGTCTGGACTGAAATACACACGAAATGCTGATACATATTATCGTTATCGAGTCAATGCATCATAAATTGTTTATTTTAGACTTTTTATAATGTGGATATACATTTTAGTATTTATAAGTCAACTTTGAGAATTTGAATCAAATTGGTGAACTTGAATTTGATAGCTAATGTCCCTTTAAGGGGACCTGTTTTGTGTGTGTCGCTTCAATATAGACCAGATTAATGAATAAATATATATTACTGTGTTCTGAAGCTAATATTCATGTAGTGTGTTATCCTCACAAATCATTATTTAGTTGTGATTAATTCAAGAATAGTTTGAAAAAATATGCCATTTTAATTTGGTTATTTTTCCGTTTCCAAAGTTAAAATGTCAGTGGTTATATAACTAAAATTCAACAACCTATGAAACATCAACTTATAACAGCGTGTCTCAATGAATAAACATTAGTTACTTACCTAAACACTTGCATATTTTAAACACAACGCACCACAACGAAATGTGATGACCGATTTACCACGCTTTGGATACTTTTGATTAGATATTAAAGCTTCGATATGAAAGAATACATTCTTCCTTTCGAAAACCCAATATTACGGTACTCGTGGTGACAGATATATTCGAAATATAACTGGTACATTCGAAGGCCTAATTGATAAAGTGCATGTGAATAAGTTTAAATACGGTTGTTCTACTTTTCACTATTTACAGTGCATGTAGTTAACGGGAAAATAAACTGCTTCATAATCTTTTATAAGTGTGCACTTTGTCTCATTTCGGATGGAGTTAAGACGATTCTGTTTGTTTTCAATTCATTTTTGGTCCGTTTATACAATGACGTCGTATATCTGAACTGACTATGGGTTATGATACTTAGATGTTTGGCATTGCACAGGCCTAGGGTTATGATTATTACGTCTTTATTATAAATCCGTGAGATTTACTGATTGATATTTTAACATAGTTTTCAGTCCCGTTGGCAATAATAACACATCTCCTTATTTATAACGTGACCTGTAACATTATTATATTTTTGAAAATAGCACAATATTACCTTCATTTTGTCAACTTATAAATTAAGGCGACAGTAGTGTATCGGTGTTCCAATCTCGCAAAGCGATCAAAAAGAGACAAATCAACGTAACAAACAAAAACTGAGGGAATCGCATGAACTCCAAAAAGAACGAGACCGGGCGCGTAGACAGGGTAAGCGTCTACTGCTATAACAAATAAATCATGTTTTCTTTATATTGTAATACTGCCTCAAATATTAAAGTTTTTTTTTCTTTAAGATATGGGGTAATTGAATATGATGTGACTAATTTTAAGGAATTCAAAGAATTATTTAAAATTTACTGTCGGTTTTATTTTTTTCACTAGTATCAAATGGCGAACCTTTGTAGCAGACCTTCATTGTGTTATTGCCTCTAAGTCGGATTAATAAGGCAATATCAATTCTGAAAAGGGGCCTCGGTGGCCGAGTGGTATAAGTAGTTACTACTGTAATCACTAGCCAGTCAACACTGAGGTTGTGAGTTCGAACCCCGCTTGTGCGGGTGCACTCGACTCCAATTTTAATTGACTAGGATTGTCAGTTTTCCTATCGAAGGTCGGTGGTTTTCTCCGGGCACTCCGGCTTCCTCCACCAATAAAAACTGGCGCCACGAAATAGTCCAAAAGCGGTGCATAAAGTGGCGTTAAAACACCAAAAATCAAATCAAAATCAAATCAATTCTGAAAATGTCAACTGAAACTATCACATAAAATCAAAAATTTATACATTTCTTTAGGCAAATGATTTATTTCTTCAGTTACAAAATATAATTATTGTATAGAGCTTGTCAAGATAAACAAGTATTGATAAGATGATAAAATGAAATCTAACAAATACAGAAATGTTGATATAGAGACCAAATCCACCAATATGATTATAAGAGATCCAGCCCGTTGTGTTACTGATCCTCTCATCTCTTTTCACCTGAAAAAAATAGTTATCTTATTTTTAACGATTTTTGGGGTAATATATAAACTGTTATTCAGTTCAAGAATTTTAAATTATTACTAATACAGCAAATGCATATTAATGGTGAATAATGAAGGATTCGTGCATTTTGTATTGCGGAAAGTAAATTTTGTATTGCTGAAAGTAAATTTTGTATTGCTGAAAGTTAATTGTGTATTGCTGAAAGTAAATTTTGTATTGCAAATTACGCATGAGCATCGTTTTATTTGAATATCATAAATGAATATGTGGTAAAATACCTTGCTCTATTGACATTCAAGATAACAGCCAAAAAATGCAAAAACCGATCAAAATGGATATTTCAAGGGCAATAACTCCAGGTTGTTGGATTTTTCTTAAATTCTCAATGTAGATAGATCTTGTTCTGCTTATTACTTTTCTAACCATAATTTAGAAATAGGTCCATGTTGAAGACCGTACTTTGACCTATAATGGTTTACTTATATAAATTGTGACTTGGATGGAGAGTTGTCTCATTGGCACTCATACCACATCTTCTTATATCTACCTACATCTTTGAATATAAGGATTGTGCATTTTACGAAGTAAATCAAATTTGAAACTTGGTTTATAAGCTCTTCACTTTTAATACGTTTTGGATTTTCAAATTATAGTTTGGCCATGAGCATCACTGAAGAGACATTTATTGTCAATATGAGCATCTGGTCCAGAAAAATTGTACTGATAATGCATGTCAGATTGATCATTCAACAGTAAAATTAAATCATTTCTTTACTTTGACAGAGGAAATATTTTATTTTTGAAACATTCGTTGAGCAGAGAAACAGGATGACTATAAGATATAGTTTTATCAAAATTGACATCTATCTAACATCTATCTAACCACTGCTATCCATCATATTTGTCAACCGCACCGGCATTATTGTAAAAAAAAAAAAAATAAAATGTATACAAAAACTATGCAATACAAAATGTTAAATACATCACACAAAATGTGTGGGGTTTACCCCCCATTGTTTGACAACAATGCTCTTAGTTATGACGGCATACCTTAACTCTGCCATTTTGGGACTTTATTGTTTCTTTTCATTAATAGATATATCTGTAAAATGTTTTCGGGGAAAATTAGACAAAAGAACGACACTGCAATCCTGATCAATAGTTATTGGTTCGGGAATGCAAATTAATGTGTACGTTGTTTTACACAAAAGTGTTTTAAAAGTAATTCTGTAGTTATTGTTCTCAGATCTGCATACGTCATCTTATTCGAGTCATTAAAATTAACTTATTACCCATTGCCTTATTGAAGTCGTTTGGTAGAATCGGTTCTACTCTTCCCAATTTGTTCTTAGCATCTCTTTTAATTCTGCTGTCGTATGCATGCCGTCCACTGGCTGTTCCTGCTAACACTGCCATCAGCATCAACAGTATGGTACACAGAATTTTGAATATCTTCATCTTGCTTGTTTTGTATTTACCTTAACATAAATTGAAAAGAATTTGTGTTGTACTTGCATAAAACTTTATTGAAAAGTGTATAGAAGGATTTCCGTGTGCACACGTGTTTCTTGAATTATCTTCTTTACTCGGGACTAAAAGTTAGAAAAGCCAAAATATGCTGATGTTACAATTATATTTAAACTTAAGCTCAGCGTGCAGTTTTGATTAAGTCGTTTTTTGAAAGATTGACTTTTTTTGATTTCTGATTAAGAAATTAAAAATAGAAAACGGGCGAAAAGAGAAAATATGAATCATTATTTGAGGTACCTGTAAAGTGAGAAACGGATTGAAAACGGACTGAAACGAAACAACACAACACGAAATTTGCCAAAACGAAACGAAACGAAACAAAACGAAATATGACGAAACGAAATGAAATGAACATTGAATTTTACTTAAAAGTTATTGTAAAAAAATAAAACAAGAGGCAGACGGATCTAAGCGGAGAAAATTAAATGAAAAATAAATATTTCTCAAAAGCGGAGAACTAATTTTAAAATAAGAAACACTTTAATCGTGATCGTTCTTAAGTAGGAATAAAAAGAACGAAACGAATTTAATCATTTTTAATTGCAAAAAATAATAATTAAAAATTATAAGAAGAGGTTGTATTTCTTTAAACAAATCGGACATCACATGAGGTATCAGAATCTTGAAATTTTTAAGGTTTTGCATCTATTGGAAAAACACAATGTTTAAACCTATTCAAAAATGCATTAAACAGATTAATTTTACTTAATATAATAAAAAAATTACTAATAGAAGCTAAGCGTTTCAAATAATTTATTCAGAACTATTTTGGTTTTTACAATTAATCATTAGATAACAGCGAATTTCGAATTTATTGGTCGAAATGGACAAAGGAATAATCGGTTGGATAATTAACTCCTTTTTCATTATTGTGTTTATTCTACACTTTTGCCCAAACCGGCGTCACTTGCTTGATAAAGCGCCCATTATTAAGGAGTAGCAGTGAAACTGACCAACTCGCAGTAAGCCGAATAATGTGGTAGGATTGAGTATGTAAATATTTGCCACTGTACGTTAAGCATTAAAATGGTTTAATACACGTGTATTCCCTCGATTTTAGTTTTAATGTTAATTTGCTTTACGGCTTCTTACTATCTGCATCCATGTCGGCAGATGGAATCATTGAACGTACATTTTGAACGATCATCTTTAGTCTTTTATCAACTGTCTCGGTTCTTATAAATCCTTGGCTTTCAAATATTCGGCTTTGAGCGTTCCTGGTGAAGGTAAATCCAGAAAAGCGCTTCGGACGCATGAAATTTTAACGTGTTGCTTTAATTTTTTACCGATTGCATGACAATCATATATTGCCTTTTATCATTGATTTCATTGATTGTTGATTGCTTAACGTCCAGTGGCAAACATTTCATGCATAACCAGGACGATAACAAGTAAACAATAAACACAATAAGGAGGTCTTATAATAGAGGCCATCCGTTATGAAGGTCGGGGAAATTTAGACTGCCACTGGGAAATGAGGGAAACTTGGATAGAGACAGAAATTTTGCCATGCAACAGGTCACCTACAGACCCCTCAAAGAGTTGTTTCAAGGGTTCTTGACGTGCAAAGAACGTGGCACTCTCTCTACACAAGGCATCGGATTTTACGTCCCCATTCTGACCGGACGTGGAAAATACTTGTACATCCCGCACAGTCAAACGAACGCCCCACTTCGGCAAGGGTTTTACTGCAGGTCGGAAGAAGACATGTAGTGACAAGTTTCTATTCTCCAGTCACCCGTGGGGGGATCATTGATTTCAATTCTAAGTATTGGTACGATAGGTGAAATACTGAACCAATGGTGAACATTGTGCTAGCCTCGAAAGTAGGAAGTTGTTGATTGGATTCCAGTTTTTTTTATATTGATATCTGCTTTACACTGCTTACCCACTATACACGATGTATTTAAGAGTAAGACCAAATATGAGCAGCTTGGAGCCAGGATACTGTTAAAAGGTAGAACTTTAACATCCAACTCAGCGTGTTGGTCTTGTAAAAGCTGAATACATTCATACCACATAAACATGTAACATAAACATTATGTTTCAGCCTGAATGTTTATGTAATAGTTGCCGCTGTATGTCATCGCCCATCTATCCATGTGTAGCTGTCGGCATTTTGATTAATGCGTGACATCAGTTTTAATTATATGAGCAACACCCTGTTTACTTAAATATTGTAACGGTTAAGTTGTGAGGTAGTTTTGATAATGACATATTTTGTTTGTGTTTATAATTTTATGTTTGTGTATGCGTTATTTTTTTCTCTTGGACAGAGCTTTCAGATGGTTAACCTGTTGCACCATCCGTTTTAATACATTTTAAGGAAGAAAAATACATTGTTTAAACAAACCCGTAATTTGAAATAATGTTTAAAAGTTCACATCGCCGATAAACATATTAGTAAGTTGAAGTGACAAATCTTAATGGTAAACTTTTTTTTTCTATATTTACTTTTTGTTTATTGTTTTAGCATAGTTTAGGTTGTTGGGTGTTTCATTTTATCATGTTGTGTAACATGGTAGGTAAAGTGTCCAGCTGAGATCGTGTTTTTCGGTCCACTTTTTTCGAGTGTAGATCAGGTTTTTTCAAGCCATATTAAATCAGTTCGATTTACTGCTATTTCGCAAGTATGATAGTTTTATTCGTGACTGTCCATCTTATTCTGAATACTATAGATATTTTCAGCATAAACTACGCACAATTTCCTTGAATTTCACTTAAAATATCAGCGTTTTACATTGTCCGAGTTTTTTCGACATCAAAATTTAAAACGTCCAGGTTTTTTAACAAACGGTCCGGAGTTTTGGAAGAAAGCGTGAATAAGAAAGTAGGCATTCTTGGAATTCAAAACTGATTTTTTTCTAGTTTACAACTGTAATTTAGTACAGAACTATATATTCCAAATAAATATTACAATGTTGATCAAATTTAACCATTTCACAGACCACCAACGGACCCCTTAAAGAGTTTTTGCAAGGGTTCTTAACGCACAAAGAGCGTTGCACTCTCACTTCGTACTTGTACATCCCGCACAGCCAAACGAACGCCCACTGTGGCAAGGGTTTTACTGCAGGTCGGAACAGCACCTATATGACAATATTTCTATTCTCGCTCCCCCCTTGGAGGTAAGCAATTTTAGAAAGGTTTGTTATAAATTATGTCAGTACTCATGTCAGTACTCATGTCAATACTACTAACTGATCAGCGCTTTATCAAGCAAGTGACGTTTGGGCAAGAGTGTGGAACAAACACAATAGTCAAAAGGGAGTTATCTATCCAGCCTAGAATTCATTTTTGTCCATTTCAACCAATAAATTCGAAATTCGCTGGTATCTTTTAATTAATTGTTAAAACCAAATAGTTCAGAATGAATTATATGAAGCGCTTAGCTTCTGTTAGGGATTTATTTATAAGTAAATTTATCTTTTTAATGCATCTTTAGATAGGTTTAAAAATTGTGTTTTTTTTTCCAATAGATGCAAAACCTTAAATATTTCAGGATACTGATATCTCATGTGATGTCCAATTTGTTTAAAGAAATACAACCTCGTCTTTAAATATTTTTTTATTTTGCAATTAAATTTTTCTTAAATCGTTTCGTATTTTTATTCCTACTTAAAAGAATGATCATAATCAAAGTGTTTCTTATTTTAAAATTAATTGTCCGCTTTTGAGAAATATTATTTTTTTATTCAATTTTTCTCCGCTTAGATCCGTTTGCCTCTTGTTTTATTTTTTACAATAACTTTTAAAGTAAAATTTAATGTTCATTTCATTTCCTTTCGTCATATTTCGTTTTGTTTCGTGTCGTTCCGTTTTTATTCCGTTTCGCACTTTACAGGTACCCCAAACGCAATAATGATACATATGTTCTCTTTTCGCTCGTTTTTTATTTTTGATTTCTTAATCAAAAATCAAAAAGTTCAAACGTTCAAAAAGCGAAATAATCAAAACTGTGCGTTAGGTCTATTATTTTTAAAGTTTGGTTGAATATCTAAACAATCAAATTTTAAAAACGAATTTTAGAATTTAAAAATTTTAATCATTTGGTGAAATTTTCAAAATTTAAAAAAAATTCAAAAAAATTGGAATGTTGATATTTTAAAATTTTGATCAAAAATCAGAAAAACTAAAATTTGATAACTTTTTTAAAATAGGGATGATAATGAGGTCTCGACGGCGTTATGAACGAAGCTTAATGTTCCAGAAGATAGAAGAATTGGACAATCCCTATTCTTATATAAAGATTAGCAATATTATTTGTTTCCGTCTGTAACTTCACTATTGCAGGAACTAAAATATATCATTATACTCCATTTTAAAATGCCAGATTTTGATTGGCTAATACGAGGGAGATAATTTACTCTATCCCATGGCTCAGTGGGAGACATTTTAATGAATGTCACCATCTCGTGCAGACCTATCAAAAATAGACAATTTAAAGGACAATGAATAGAATTAACAATGGATTGAATTTACATTACTAATTTTAAAGACAATGCTCAAGTTTAACGTTTTGTCCACAGAACTTTTTCATAGACTGTTAAAATAAAAAAATAAATCTTGCTTCACTTTTGTCGTTTTTTTCGAATCCATGACAACTCGCCCCACTGCAAAATCGCCCCACACCAAATCGCCCCACTCTTGTTTACCAACTCGCTCCACTTATGAAGAATAATAAAATCTCTTTGAATTTACTCCTGCCAATCCGCCCCTATATGAAAAAGGTTAAAATCCCGTTGAATTTAGTCCTGATAAGTCGCTCCACTTGTGAAAAAGAGTAAAATTCCGATGAATAAAGGTCTGCCAACTCGACCCTCTTATGGAAAATAGTAAAATCCCGACTACTCTTTTTCATAAGTGGGGCGAGTTGGCAGGACTAGATTAAACGAGTTGGTAAACAAGAGTGGGGCGATTTGGTAGAAAGTGGGGCGAGTTGGCGGAAAAGTGGCGCAATTTGGCATTTGGGCGAGTTGTCTTGCTTCCGTTTTTTCTAATAACTGTAACATTGATATATACATTACGTCATAAATAAGAACTTTCAATTTAAATTTTAAAGATAATAATAATAGACCATTCAGTATAATAGATTAAATAAACTCCTAACGGGAGGGGTTGTGCTTGATTTTCATATGATGAAGACATAATCTTTCAATCAGTATAATTGAGGCCTGGAGCTGGCATGTCAGTAACTGCTAGTACTGTTAATGTATGTATCGTTGACATTTTGCTTAGTTTCTTCTTTTACCTATTCTGACATCGGACTCAGACTTCTTTTAAACTGAGTTTTACTGGGCGTATTGCTGTCTGTTTGTTTATTCTACGTTGGCTAGAGGTATTAGGGGAGGGTTGATATCTCACAAAGCATGTTTAACCCCGCCGCATTTTAGCACCAGCCTCTCGTCTTTGTTAGTCTTGTATGCTTTTTTTTCAATTTCAGTTCATTTATATGTTTCGGAGTTTAGTGTGACGTCCATTTTCACTGAACTAGTACACATTTTTGTTTAGGGGCCAGCTGAAGCCCGCCTCCTGGTGTGGGATTTTCTCGCTGTGTTGAAGACCCATTGGTGGCCTTGGGCTGTTTTCTGCTCTTTGGTCGGGTTGTTGTCTCTTTGAAACATTCCCCACTTCCATTCTCAATTTTAAAAAAACAAATAGCTGAGAGGGTGATAGAGCATGTTGGTACCCCTCGAAAAAAAATCTGCTCTATCACCCTCTCAACTATGTGTTATTTATATATTATATGTATGTATGATTGTGTGAATTAAAATGGTTTCAATTACAGTTTGTTTTTAAAAGAAAATTGCACATACATTCATTTTCATGAGATTATGGAATAGTTAATAATTATGTTTTAATGTGCATTGTTTTAGACAGTTATTGCATACAGATGTATCTTTTTTATTCTCTAGTATTCATAGTAAGTATTTCCGTCCTTTCCTCTGTAAATATATTATAATTATTTTCAAAATGACAATGTTTCTTTCAAAAAAGTCGACTACTTGTACTATTTTCTGTAGACCTTTTAAAGTAAGTTTATTTTTATTAATATTATAATAAATATTATTAATACTTTTATTATTATTGTTATTATTATTTATTTATTTTCGTTAATTTATTACTTTTAAAACATTATATTTATGATATTTACCTTGTGATGTTTAATCTCACAGAGAAACACTGGTTTGTGGAACAAGAGGACTTAGTTTGTTGCTATAATATTGTCATTGTTATTTTGAACAATTTTTGACACAATTAGGAAGATACTTATCACAACAATAAATATTCTTGGTTTTTTGTTTGTTGTTCTTTTCATAAAAAAGATATTGCATTTATCTTTTTAATAAATTTCTGTTGAGTCTGTGCCAAATTAAAAAAATTGTATATGTTTTAAAATTTTAAAGTAAATGAAAATCAGATAAGAAGAAAGTAATTTCACCGGGTATAATTACTATTGAGAATTTTCTAATTTAAACAAAATTTAACATATTTGACATATTGGTTAAAGTGTCAAATTTTTATTTAAGAAAAACAACCTTCTTTTCAACTTTTCATAAAAGATTTTACCTGTGTGATGTAATTGTTTCTATTTAGTTCTCGCATTATGAAGCATTTTCATAAACGTCTTATTCTCTTTCAGTTTTAAACTTTAAATCAGGTATAAATAAGAATAAAAGAATGTGTAGGGTAAATGTGAATGAGACAGCAATCCAACGACGCAATTGATCAAAACTGAGCCATCTTTATTGTTGTTAAAGAACATAAGATCCCATGATTAAAAATAATGATATTTCCATTAATCGATCAAGATTCTTAAGAATGTCACAAAACTGGAAATAACTGTTCAAAATTATCTATATACTGTGGTACTTTTCATACAGCAGTGACATATTTTTTTTTAATATCCTTATTCTATATTGCATGCATGATTGCAGGAAGGCGAATAGGTTGTCCTAAGGTAAAAAAAAAACCCAACACAGTTTAAATCACAAACATACCTGCAAATTACACCCCAATTAGAGCAAAATTAAAACGCTACATAATGTACATTGCTATTAAGATGCAAATGTTGCAACAAATGGTGCTGAAAAGAGGGATAGGGATTTAATATGCATTAAGGGAACTATCATTTGATTTTTAAGTGTGTGTGTGTGTGTGGGGGGGGGGGGGGGGGGGGGGGGGGGAGGGGACTAGGTTTAAATTTGAAAAAAGGCAGGATGAGCAACTTTGCAAAAAAAAAAGCAAGTTGACAATTTATGTTAAAAAAAGTCAGGATGAACTAATAAAATAAAGGCAGGACAGGAGTTTGGAAGTAAAAAAAATGCAGGATGAGGAACTTTGCAAAAAAAAAGCAGGATGACAATTTACATGTATGTAAAAAAAAAGTCAGGATAAACTAATAAAAAAAAAGAAAAAAGGCAGGACCGAATAGAGTGCAAAATAAAAAGGAAGGACAGAGATTACAAAAAAAAAAAGCAGAACAATATTTTTCATCCTTGGCAAAAGTCGCGGAAGGCGAGACATAGGGATTGCATTTCCGGTAAAGGCTCCGGCTCCGGCTCCGGCGTCAACAATAGTAAAGTTTTCTGCATAAGTTTGATAAGAATTACTTGTGATAGATCATTGAAATTTAACATAAAGTTGCATTACTATCAGTGCATATCAGTTTGATGACTATTTTGAGGCCCTGTCCCCTAGAACATTGTCCAGTGACTTTGAATTAATTAGCAATTTTCAATGTTAAGTTTTCTGCTTAAGTTAGTTTGATAGGTTCTTCTTGTGATAGATCATTGATATTTAATACAAAGTTGCATTACTATCAGTGCATATCAGTTTGACGACTATTTTGACGCCCTACCCGCTAGAACATGGTCCAGTGACTTTGAATTAATTAGCAATTTTCAATGCTAAGTTTTCTGCTTAAGTTAGTTTGATAGGATCTACTTGTGTTAGATCAATGATATTTTGTATGAAGTCGCATTACTATGTCTAGGTTAGTCTATGGAAAGGTATATACTATGAAATTTAGAGCGAGGGGCTTGAAAATTAGAAGGCAAATATAAGCAATTTGATTGGACGAGAAGTTGTAAGTATGTGCTAAGAGTACATATCAGTTTGATGACTATTTCGAGGCCCTGCCCTATTTGTCATGGTCCACTGACTTTGAATTGATTAGCAATTTTCAATGTGAAGTTTTTCTGCTTAAGTTATATTGATAGGACTACTTACAGTAAACAACGATATTTTCTATAAAGTTACATTACTGTCTGTACATCTCAGTTTGTCGACCATTTTCAGGCCCTGCCTACTAGATTATGGTCCAGTGACCGACTTAATAAGCAATGTTGCTGTCCATCAGATTGTCTTTTTCTGAATTTTATGCCGATAGGCGAGACATATCTCTGTGTCAACAGTTTATTACCTTAATTAAACACTTCAAAAACTTACACGTATAAAAGCTTAAAGAATGTATGCCCCTTGACACCTTTCAGTGGTTCAAGCTCAGTCAAAGGCATCACTCACCTTGATAAACCAAACCATACAAGATGAGATCTTTAGTTTTGATTATATTTATCACAGATTTAAATCTAATATGCACTTTTGAAATATACAAAGAAAAATTTACCTTCATGATTTACATTTCGAGATATTTCAGTGTGACTTTGACATTTTTGTGGTAAACATTTCAATCCAGGTCTTCTTCTTCAGGCCGGCAGTTAAACCCTTGCAAAAGTGGGGGCGTCCGTTTGGTTTGTTTAGAATGTATACGTTTGTTATACACTTATCCGGGAATTACATTTAGCCCGATAATTTACTCTTACGAAATACTCTTATCCTGGAAATTTCATGTTTATCAAAAAAATATACTTACAAGTATTAACAAGCGGTTCTATTATTTGAGATCGTAAGTTATATTGATGAATTGTATTTTTTATGCATTTACTATTAATTTACTTACAAATTCATTTAACTAATACCGAAATAAGAATCATAGCTGCCGAGATCTAAAATGATGTCTCCCATGTATCTGTTACCCCTTAGAAAACTTGAAATAGGAACCAGCTCTAGTTCGCGCTATTTCCGAAGTCCGTTATCAAGATGAAGTTTTCAACAATATCGATGTTGTTTAACTTTTTATTATTTCTTCTGATGAAAAATGTCAACACTCACAGAAATGAAAAAGAAAAGGTATGTATTAATTATTTGTGGCTTTTTTTTAATTGATAAAAAGCTTGTACACACAATTTTAATCATCATAGTGCAAGTAATATGCCGAAATCTTTTTAACATATAAAATTCTTTCATGTCAAAACAATTAAATCCAAATGATAAAGAGATAAACAAGAAACTTTTTTTTTAAACTTATACCGCTCCAAACATAACCCAACTTACCCTATTTGATTATATTGACATGTTCTCAAATACCGAAAATACAGAAAATATAGTGTGAGGGTTCAAGAAAAAACTTTAAGGTTTGTCGAGGAAGAAAAATTCGTAAGATATCTTAAGTTTAGATAGGTAATTTTTCTAAACCTCATAACTCATTTAATCTATGATTTTGAACATCAAACTCTTACATTTATAT
Organism: Mytilus californianus; assembly: GCF_021869535.1. Lineage (NCBI taxonomy): Eukaryota > Metazoa > Mollusca > Bivalvia > Mytilida > Mytilidae > Mytilus > Mytilus californianus. Next base: position 31,726,500 of record NW_026262701.1, read on the forward strand.
GACAATGGGACGATAATTTTATTTTGCGAGGGTGTAAAAGGGGGAGGATTCACTTGAAAATTTTTGTAACTTAAAACTTCATTCTTTGTGGATAAGAGAATAGGTGTGCATACTTTTGTAACAAATCTAACACAGGTGATCCCACAATACCTTATACTCTATATTTCAATTTTGCCGGTGATTAAACATTTGTAGTAATTATTCAATCGGAAAGTACAGCATCAAATACTGTATCACAAATCAAATTTAAATATTACTGATCCGACAGAAATAAAAAAATATCATATTTTTTTGTTTTTGTTCTGGGATTTTATAATACTATTTAGAGGGTACAACGTGTATACATATAATACATAAAAAAAAAGAGCGGATCGCTTGGTTTGAGCGTGCTCGTATTTAAATGAAATTCTGGTAAGCTCATACTAGTATATTATTTATTTTTTCCCCTTCTCAATAACTCTACAATATGAGTTTACAAATACGACCGATTTATTTTACTTAAAAAAGTGTTTTCTCATTTAAATGGATATTTTGATATATATGGACATTCGTATTTTCCTGGAATAAAATTCAAGTAATTTAATTGATTATTTTATACACTAACAGTGTATACAAAAAAATCTTGAGCTATACTCTAAAGGTACCACCGCTCTAAGCCCTCTTTGTTTGTTTTAATGTATCGAAATAAGCAGTATATGCAACTGAACCAACCATTGCAAAATTAATAAATCTGTCAACATTCAGTCATTACCGTCTCCTCGGACTGCGGCTTTCTTACTACCTGATTGGAAGATATTACCGACGCTGTAATAATTAAAGTTCTTTGATTGGTTGGGACAATTCAAACCTAGTAAATGTCTTTTCATCCCGTAGAGTGTCGGATCTAAACTCTTTAATTTAGTAAATAGATTTGCCTGGTTACCAATCATGTGTGAGGGGATGGTTCTGGATACAGTGTATGGGGTATATTCCAAGGCACTTCAAATAATACTCAAAGCAGCAAAACAAATAACAATTTAATGAAAAGAAAGTAAAGACATATTCAATTCAATATTTAACACATCAAAACATCTTAATAACATTTAGACAGAAACACTTCCAAACATTAATGCCTAAACCAGGTTAGCTTAGCCATCATGACGCCACAAGGCTTGCATATATGCAGCTTAATTTCAGACAGGCAACCCGTGTTATCGTAGTTTGTTTTAATGTGCATCGCACTCAGACAAGGGAACCCGTGTTTTGGCAATTAGGTCATATTCAAATATTTTAATTATTTCATTTAAATAACTTCTTTCAAAATGGTAAGCAAAAATAAATAACATTGTAAAATTATAGCAAACGCCAAATAAATAAAGGAACTCAAATGTCAGTCTTGCTCAAAATATGAATACTAAATAGAATAAATCAAATGTAAATGAAATATTATCAAGCAAATCAATTAACAGCCTGAATAATTAAGTTATGAAAAGGGAAATAATCCATTCCTATTACACATGGTTACAAGAGCGCAATTATTCGTAATGCATTTTCCATAGGGTACCAGTGGTGTTCCGTATTTTTTTCTCGAAGACTACACAAACTAGCAAAAAACGGGTAGCAGTTCCTGTTACTGGAAATGCCAGTGTTGCATAACAACCAAAAAAATACATATGGTCATGCGGCAAAAATTGACTTAAATTGCAGATGAAAAACATCGTCTATTTTTTTTTGCTTAATGAAAAGGGCATATTTTTAATGGCTCCGACGTGCAGAAATGGAAGATATTTTCTATGCTTTGTAAAATGTGAATTTGATTTTCTAGACTTTTTAAACCTAATTGGATAAGCTTTCGATTAAAAGTAATTCCAATCCTGTATCATCCAATCAGAAGCCGTACAAGATTCTATTTTGAGTACCATCTTGGGGTAAAAAACTTGCCGGTAAAATGTAAACAAATAATTGCGCTCTTGTAACCTATAGAATATCGGTACAGCACAGGTAACACTTATCTATAATAGCCGAATCTCCTGAAGATTTGTAAACACACATGTGATTATTTCAATCCAGTTGCTCACTGTTACGTACATTTTATACGTGAAAACATAAGAAAACTTTTAGGAAAATGTTTTTTTTCTTAGGTTATATTTATCTATACTCAGTAAGATAATCTAAAGGCAACACAAACATTTTAAAACGGAGATATCAAATAATTTCTTTTCGATTAATATTAATTTACACGAGAATTTTTATCTCAGGGGGCGGGGGCGGCGGTACTTCGACCTTTCTATGGCAGGGGTGAGCAGCTGAGACATCCAATACCCCACCCTTTTTTATATATATATATTGAATGATAAAAGAACATACATGTAGTTACCCTAGCTATCATAACTTTTTTTACAATAAGTATATATACCTGCTCATAGCTATCATTGTTACGCTATTTCATGGGGAGATACTAGTAAATAGATTTGAAAAATATCTTAAACATTTACGAAAGTGATTTTAGAGACATATATACACAATCTCTGGTGATTTTAATTGCATCTGTAAAAAAAATATCGACATCTGATTAGTTTCAGATTCAATCATCAACCTTGTCTTATATTTCACCTAAATTTCTCGACCTCATGCAATATCATGAAACTTCAAATAGTGATCTATCCCTCATCCCTCATCCCTTCCACTCATTACATAATAAGTGCCCCCGCACACACCCCAAGATCGTTGGGCTAAGTTGGATGTTGTCTAGATCTACCTAGCTAGCTCTTCCTAGCAATATAGCAGACGTTGAAGAACAAAAGACTAAAAAGATATCTAAAAGGGAATATAAGAAGAACAAAAAACTACTCTCAGACGATAAAAGCAATTATACATGTATGCTAACATATTTTAAGCAATGTTTAATTTCTATGAATGGTTTTTAAGGAGATGTGAAGTATACATAACTAATTTAGACAACAACCCAATTAAGCAACAAACAAAACGTGACAATTTACTTCTAAAGTTCAATCTACGGTCTTCTTCAATGGACATGTCATTACAACATTTTAAAGTATTTTATCCTCCCAAGTCTAACTATGATATATAGAATAGTTGTGAATATGTGATTCACAATTTGTTCCTGTGAAAAAAGTTCCAGTGGAACAAATATCACAGGAAATATATTCTGGGAGAACTTTTTTCACAGATAATTTCTATATGATTTGTTCCATCTCTATAAAATAAGTTCCACAATTTACCTGGTGATATAAGTTCTGGGTTTGTGAAATTTGTTCCTTACGTAGTGAAATACGTTCTGGGTTTGTGAGATTGGTTCCTTACCTGGTGAAATAAGTTCCTTGTCTGTGAAATATGTTCCACTAGTTATACAAGTTATCTTTAATACTGAGCATTGTTATCAGTGAGTTTAAAGTTATAATTCAAGTACATTATAAAAACATGTATTTAATTGATAATGTAATAAATAAAAGGTGTAAACATCCAATATGGATTATGTGGAGTATAGCAAAATGTTTAATTACATTATCCATAAAAAAATACCCAAATGACAATAATTTAATGAGTCAGAAATGCGAAGAATATGAAAAATCCATCAGAAAATTTTTATAGATCAATCATTTATTTATGAATATTGCAATTCAACATATGTTACTTCATATCAGAATTTGTAGAAAAATGAAATAGTGTGTTTTAAATGTTTATCACAGTTGTTAATCATAGTTGTGCATTTGTTTTTTAATCATATTATCTACGTACAATATATATGATATATATGCTGACGTAATTTGAATTTCTAAAAGATTTACCTTATTTTGAATGTTTTCGTGTTGTTTAAAGACTTCAATGTTGAGTATTAAATTTGTCAGGTACAACTATAGAATGTTTTGCTTGATATAAAGTTAATGCATCATGCTAATCTATAACACCCGGAACTTATTTAACATTTAGTAAACAAATTAGTTCCGGAACAAATTTTACAGTGCTGGAACATATTTCCTTATAATATATATTCCGGGTATAAATTTTCTGTGATATAAATTCTGGTGGAACATATTTCCTATGAAATAAGTTCCGGCGGAACAAATGTCACGCCGGAACAATTCGTGTGTTACAAAAAATAATTCAGATATTACTTGAAGCTATGAGCAGGGTCAGGAATAAACTTCTAATGTTTGTTTTGGGGTTTATTGACTATTTATACTAGACATGCTAAATGAGAGAAAGAGAAATAAAAGAAAATTATAAATTTAAAAGGTGAAAATACTGTTGGCATTTTAAAAGATTATTCTTAATTGTATGTTTTCTACAAGAATTGTAAAACAAGTATAAACATACATATACTATGATCATAAAACAAAAAGACATTTATATGCCAACATACGAACGGTCTCCATACACAAGATTATGTCAAGCTTTTAAGGGTAAGTATGATAAGGGCCTTATTCGTCATCCAACATTAAATGGTATAGTAAATAAATATGAAGATATTTACAAGTAAAACAATAACAAAAGATACAGTATCAAGCTGTATGCTTAATAAAGTTTTTGGTCAAATTTGTTGATTCTCTTATGTTGATGGCCTCATAGTGAACTTAAAATAGCTTTGCAGAACTTATCACCTTCTTTATAACCAACGACGTCCATTATAATTTGAAAAAGAATGGCGACGAAACTACTATGTTTTGAATTTCAGGCGCTTACAATAGGTCTCATATAACAAATTACCCGTCTCACGACTCTGAGTATTTTTCATCATAAAATATAATCAAGAAGTCCAATAAAACCAGATAATCTGAAAAAAGAAACATTTAATTGTAAGTATACTCATTATTCAAATATAGAAAAAGAGGCGTGGGGCATTCCACATTGCAGTCCAACTACAATTAATAGACAAAATCTTCATCGACAACAAAAATAACTATACATATATGTGAAGCTTTACATTTTAAGGATCATTTTTGAAGAGATGTGAGATACCATTGGAAATATATTAATTGTGTTCTTATATGTTTAAAATTTACTACGTTTCACTCTCTACACTTTTCGATGCCTATTATGAACGAAAAACTTTCAGGTGGAAGCGGCCATACTTTTCTAACACAAATAAATAAGCAAACAACAAAAGAAAAGGTCAACGAACAACTCCGATATCTGTTTGAAAAAAAATAATCGATAAAAAGACATTACCCCTCCATTTCCAGTGTTAATACTTTCCCCAAAAGAAATTGGTAAATCTAAAAAATTGTATAAGCCTTTTATAATTTTTGTAATCCACTACAATTTACATACAATTCTGAACGAATTAAACTACAGAGAGAAAACATTATCCACTTTCATCAGCTATGAGACGGCTAGCTTTTTAGAAAAGCTATTACTTGTTACTAATAAGCCTTCAAATAGATAAAGTGAATGGAGAACTCTCCATTCACTTTATCTATTTAATTTGGATGACTAATTGATTGTTGTTTGCTTAAATAAATGTGGTATGCATGCCAATGAGACAACTTTCCATCCAAGTCACAATGTGTAAAAAGTAAACAATTATAGGTCAAAGTACGGCCTTCAACACGGTGCCTTGGCTCACACCGAAGTCCAATTGCAATTTGTTATGAATATTCAGGAGAGAAACTATAAACAATACAGTAGGCACGTATTGCATGGTATGTCGACTGGAATGAATGGTTTGGAATTTGGACTGCCATAACAAAAAATAAAAAAGGAGCATTAATACATATTTTCCCTTCATAACATATTTCCGGGATAAGAGTACCGACATATGATAAAACATTACAGGCTAAATTTTTGAGACTGATATGGAAAACGGTCAAATTAAAAAAAGAATAGCACTGTTTAGTCGTTATTTCTGTTTACTGTGTATTGCAAACACAGCTTGGGGTAAATGATTATATATTCTGTCTGCTCGAATGTCCGTTTAGAACGTACAAATATTAAAAAATGTATGATGTGAGCACTTTGCAAAGAATGTGATTAAAAGAAAAGGGGACACAACTTAGGCATCGCAGCTACTACCCTGATTTTCTGCTATAATAGAAAGTAACGGATACATGGGGTATCTATCAAAGACACAAATCAGCAAGTGCACAGCCAAAAAAAATGCAAAGGAATAGGAATTTTCTTTTCATCATCTCAAAGTCAGTGAGGCCTTGAACACAGAGCAAAAAAAAAAGAAAAAAAAAGGAGCATATACATATTTTATCTTTTTACATATTTCCGGGATAAGGGTACCGACATTATTAATTAAGTAAAATTGTAAGCGAATTTTTTCAGATAAATTTCGATAAAGGTACAATCTAAAAAAAAACATAAAACATTGTTAATCTTTAAAATTTAGATATAGGTATACACATCGTCGCATTATATATGACTTGAAAGTGAAATGTTTTGTTTATTGGAATCATATTGGCCACACGACTTTAAAACGGAAAAGCATCTAAAATAAAAAATGTGAGCAGTTTGCACAGAATATACGAAATAGATATATATGAATACATATATCCAAACATGTTATTTTGAAGAGAAAGGAAAGACTTCTGAAAGCATCGCAGTTACTGACCGCTTTTCCCTGCATCACATGTTTTCCCTTCATAACATATTTCCGAGATAAGAGTACCGACATATGATATAAAAATTACAGGCTAAATTTTTTAGACTGATTAGGAAAACGGTCAAATTAAAAAAAAATAGCATTGTTTAGTCGCTATTTCTGTTTGCTGTGTATTTCAAAACAGTTTGGGGTAAATAATAATATATTCAGTCCGTTTAGAACGTTCAAATATACACAATTTATGATGTGAGCACTTTGCACAGAATATGATGATGAAAAGAAAAGGGGACACAACTGAGGCATCGGAGCTACTACCCTGATTTCCTGCTATAAAAGAAAAGATAAGTTATGGAATATCCATCCATGACACAACACCAGAAAGTGAACAGAAATAGCGCTTTTATTGTTTTTCTTCATTTCAAAGTCACAGTGAGGTTTCAACAGGTAGCAAAAAAAAAAAAGAGCATATACATATTTTCTCTTTATAACATATTTCCGGGACAAGGGTACCGACATATTATTTAGAAATGCAAGCTACATTTTTCAGATCAATTTCGATAAAAGAATAATCTATGAAAAAAATATGGCATTGTTCAGTCTTTTTTTTCTTTTTTTTTTTTTCTTTTTGTTATATTTTAACCAGTCTTGCAAACAGATTCCGGCATAAAGGAAACATCCGGTTCGCTCGACTGTCCGTTTGATGTGAGCAGTTTGTAAAGAAGGTAAGAAACAAAATTGTTTTATTTTGGAAAGAAAGGAAAAGAAACTGAGGGAATTTACTTACCCTTGCAACAAATATTTTCCCTTCATAACATTTTTTCCGGGATAAGGGTAAGACATAAAAAGTAAAATTGCGAGCTTAATTTTCCTGACCAACTTACACTGTAAAAATAACGCTTAAATTTAGATGTAAGTGTTACATGTTTAGGTCTAAATATGTTTAGGATTGTATTTAAATTCTATGTTTAGATTTTAAACATGTAATGCCTATCTATTGTGTTTAGGTCCTAAACGTGTAATGTCTATTGTGTTTAGATCATAAACGTGTAATGTCTATTGTTCTTTTAATGATTCATCTACATTGAACAGGTGGCGCTGCTAATAAATAATATTTGAAATCAAACAAAGGAAAAATGAGGTCCTGTTGGCAAATATTGATGCCGATACCAATGTGACAGAGTGGTAAAATATACGTCGTCATAATCATTTACTTTTGAACTCATTCATATGAATAGCGAGTCCAAAATCATCCTGGAAATTTCAATGGGTTTATGTTTTAAATTTGTAACACTAGAAATAGTGTAGGTGCAAACGGACACAATTCGTCACAAACTCCAAATGATTATCAATAGGGACACCTGAAATCAAAACAATATGTACATACCTAAGCGCGAAAATTCCTAAACATTAAAAATTTGAGTCCCTCAATCCCTAGGCACATACATTTTCAAAAAGCTTAATGCGTATAGATAAAAGTGTTTAGATGATTTTGGCGTTTCAGAAAGTGGGACAAGAATTTGCTTAGGATTGTGTTTAGGATATAAACGCTATTTGTGTAGTGTAGATAGAGGTATAATAAAAAAGATTATAGTATTGTTTAATTGATATTTCTATTTACTATATTGTGGGTTTTTTTTAGTGTTGGAAACAAAGCTATGGGTATTTAGGAGTCAGTCTGTCCTCTCGACTTTCCTTTTAGAACGTTAAAGAATATTACAAAAAAGTATTGTGCTATTTTATCAAAAAGCGGAGACAACCGAATCATTGTAACTAATATTTACATAACTCCATTGCATATTTCCGGGATAAGAGAACAGACATAAAAAGTACAATTGCAGGTACATTTTTTGCAAACTTATTCGCATGCAAATCTAATATAGAAATATTCATTGTTTTATCGTTATTTCTATTAATTGTGTCGTATTTGTTTTACGTCTTGGAAGCAATTTTTAGGGTATATAGGAATCATTCTTTCCACACCACTGTCCGTTTATAAGTTTACGTATTTAAAAAGGTATGATATGAGTAGTTGTACAGAATATAAGAAACAATATTGTGTCATATTTGGGCAGAAAGGGGAGAAAACGGAAAGCATCGCAGCTTTCCCTGCAACACAAACTTTCTCTTTACTTACAACCCAGTTCTATTGTTATTCTTCATAGTTTCTATTTCTGAAACAAGTGTAAATTGAATAGATCTATTGTTACGAATAACAAAGGATTTTGACCACAGGGTGTGACGAGCGGGGTTTCTGGAAACCCCTGCTTCTACATCCCGCAAACAAAGTCCATTGTTATTCGTAACAATAGAAATTGATTATTTTTTAAATAGCATGAACATAAGAAATTACTAATAGTGTTCACTACAAATTGTTTCAAGATATTAAAAAAACACATTTTATGAAATTCCAATAGCGAAAAAAAAAATTAAGCATCTATTTTGAATACATAAATAATCCTTTAAATACTACTTAGCTTGAAGGTAATTTTTTTTAATCCCAGTCATATGTCTCTATTCTAAAGCATTAAAGCATTGGTCTTTAAAAAAAATAGGGATTCTAACTCCCGGGACCCCCCCCCCCCCCCCCCGGTTACCCATTGGCCGATCTTGGGGTGGGGGTTCCGCGGTTTGGACCCGACTTTTATTTAAAAGATCAATGCATTTAAATGGTTAGACCCCCCCCCCTTTTTTTCTCTTGAGTTGGGAACCCCCAGCTGGATCAGCTACTGTTTGCCCCCAAAAAGAGAGTTCCTAAATATTAAATCTGTATCTTTGTATGTTGAGCGTGTCTGGTAGTCGGGTCACACATATCCCTTAGTATGTCCGAATATGAATGTTTGTTTATTCTCGAGAAGATGGGGGGGGGGGGGGTTATAAAATTGTCAGATATAAAATACAGTTATGATTACCTTTATTACACTGATACAGGTAAATACTTTGGTTATAATATTGCCTTTATCTTAAGTCTCTTCTACCAAATCCAACGCTTGCCACAAAATGTCGTCCGTCTTATACCCGTCCATATTGACAACTGTATACAAGGAGCATGATGTATTTTTTGTTTGTAATAAGAATACACGAAACGGTCAACCTTGACCCGCTGATCCATTTTAGCACATGGATTTAACGGGAATATGCAAAACAACTTTGACATTTGTAAAATATACTCACTTGTCAAAGTTTGAACCAAGATACCTTAAGAAAGGTTACTAGTGGGGTTTCATTTAAAAAAAAAAATTCTTATAAATCATGGTTTGATATTGTCAATAAATATGCTATCGTTTTTTGTTTTTTTTTAATAATCAATGTTAACAAATGTAGGGTTTAGAATGGGGTGTAAGTTAGTTATACACCTCGGGATATTGTTGCAAGACTTAATTTCTGTCCCTATCCAATTCACCCTCATTTTCTCATTTGGCAGTCAAAATTTATTGCCTTTCATCCCGGTCGGCCCCTATTACATTGTTGTATTTTTTTATTTTTTACTCGTCCTGAGCATGCATGAAATAGTTGCCACTGGATGTTAAGCAACCAACAATCACTTAAATAATTAGGGATTTATTGGAACTCTTTGGTGAAAGATAAGCAAAAAGTCTACATTTCCCAGAGTTGTATTGCCCTTGGTAGTATCGACAAAACTAAACGGTTGATTTGTATGCATAGTTTCTGCGTAGTCTCCTTATTTGTTGTTCTTGTCCAAGAAGCTTTGTCATTTCAGAATACCAACTGTAAACACTGTAAAAAAAAGGTTCTTCATATGTTTGTTCTGTTTTAGTAAGGACGCTTTTAATTATAAATTCACCAGAAAACGTTCTGGTAAATAGCAACAATAAAAATGAACTGAAGTAAAAACAAATTTTCCATATAATGATACCATTTCCTCCTTAAATAGCATAAGGCGAGCACAGCAGGCTTTATTAAGGAGCTTTGTGTAAAATTGGTTAAATACGTTGCTATGCGAATAAATTACTGGAGTACTAACTTCAATTTATTTTCATATTGGCTGTTTACCTCTCTGGAACATGCTAATTATCCGTATATGTATGTAGCTAGATAAACGAATTTCAGGGGGGAAATCCAAAGGAATCGATTGATAGGCAGCAAAGATTAACACTTTTGAAATTACGTTTCTTATACAGACGGAAACCCAGTTGAAATTAAACAAAAGAAATGGAACTATGTGTTAGAGACGGTAAAATAGGCCAAGTTTGTAAATTTGAATTGATTACATCTGTTTCTATGGGCTTTAAAATTTTAATAAATGTGCATCATTCAGTATTTTATGTATCTTATATATGTGGTTTTACTTAAATTAAAGTGTAAAGCTTCGAGATATTTGTAAACTTTTAAATTATAAACAGATTTTTACAAAACAGTCGATTGGGGTAGGTGCAAATACATGTGGATCTTTTTTTTTGTGTGCATAAACATAAATTCCTCCGAAAAAAAGTTCCAAAGAAAGATAATAGATTGGTCTTTTTAAAGCATCAATTTGCATCTCTGCCCCAGGCGACAGATTTTTGGGGGGAAATCCCAAAAATGGGCAATAATTTCATCGAAAAGAAAAAGTCGAGTACACCTATTTTTGTTCAGGCGTGTTTGAGTTGACAATTCTATCTTGAAAACGTATAAAAGAAAAATATTTGATACATCATCTCGCTTCAGATTCTATTATTTTTATACATTTCGGCTATAGGTTGATATAATAATAATTACATTAAAAACTTATATTTCTAAGAAATGAAATATATTGGTCAAGTGAAATATCTTTCTAATGAGTTATAACAACAGAGTAGGTGTGTTCGAATTACATTTTTTTACTAATAGTACTGGACGACAGACTTTACAAGTGGATCCTAAAATTGCATAACTTTAAAATACACTTCATTGTCATCTAGGGAAATTAGTCCCCAACCTCTGAATTTTTTTAGTCTGCCCTTCCACGAAATATTTAATTAGATTTTTTTTTTAATATTTTTGAACTTTCGAAAATTCCCCCTGACAACCGATCAGACAATAATTTTAAGTTGACCAAATGCATAAAAGTACATTAAATGATGCCCAATAGAATGTAAATACATTTGTCTTTTAAGATACAACTGGCATATAAGGATCGTAATGATGCTATGTGGATAAACTGATCGGGTTCCAAGAGCTAAATTGACAGCGCGTCATCACTACAATGGCTACCACTTTTAAGATTATAAAAATTGGGTGGCGTATAATGGGGAGATAATTTTGACGAAGTATAATCCTGACTGTATAGGCAAATTCAAACGGACCATATCCCGATGTAAACATTTGGATGCGAATAGATCGAGCAGACCGCAAAAACATGTACAGAAATCGAGACGACTTTTTGTTAAAATAGTATAAAAAAATAATAAAAATCGTTAAACGGATAATCTACTTTATAAAAATATTTATCTTTAATGTTTGAACCTGCACAGAGGCAACTTTTAGATTGTTATATTCACGAAAATTGGAATTTTCATATTATTGGGCACAACACGGTGGAAATGAAGGGAAAAGCCCACCTGCGCTTTCTCAATAATATTTTTACAGTGTGGTAGGGGTAGCGACCCCGTGTGGTATACTACTTTTCAAACAAATTATATCAAAATTATAGAAAACTTCATCAACTCTAACTCAAAATATGGACAATTTTATGTTAAGGGGTCTTGAATTCTTTTGACAGCTTAAGACATACTAATTGTTAACCTTTTCAGCTGGACCAAATCACTACTTTACTTTAAAAAACGAAAACAACACGTTATAAATTTTATGCGTCTGAAGCGCTTTTCTGGAGTTACCATGACCCATTTTTTTAAAAGTGTGTTTTTCTCATTTTTGTTGCCATACGACGACCTATAGTTGCTGGTATGCATGCAATTTGGACTGTTGTGGATAGTAGTCACATTTGCAATCATTTTACATCTCCTTATATTTTTATATGTATACATACCTTACAATCATCCTATATACCAACTTTAGTTGTTCTATTTACTTAAGAGTATCGGAGTAAGTCAAACTGGTCTAATCGTGAAAACCTAACGCTGATCAATGAACCAGGAAAATGAAGCCAGGTAAGAATCATATATCATATGTACTCTTTACAACCATTCTAAATACTTAACGTAGTTAAATTATTTCAAACAGTATTCGAGAAATGGGCCGTGACATGAACACACCATACACTAACGAACCAATAAACTGTTGACACAGAGATATGTCTCGCCTGTCGGCAGAAAAATCTGAAAGAGACGGTCTGATAGACAGCAATATTGCTAATTAACTAAAGGTTGCTGGACCATGATGTAGAGAGCAGCGCGTCAAAATGATCGCCATACTGAGATGTACTGATAGTAATTCGACTTTTATCATATAAGAAGTCATCTTGACAGTTTTGACTTAAATGATTCTTATCATTTTTGCTCCTGTCAGCATTTCTCCATTTATTGCGGTTTTCAAGAAAAGGAATGCATTTTACCCCTATGTTCTATTTTTAGCTATGTCAGCCATGTTTATTGGCCTGCAAAGACAGAAGACCCCTTTTTTAAACTAGATATCCCAATGATTATTGTGGCCAAGTAGTTTCAGAGAAGATTATGACAACAATGAACAGAAGACGACGATACGCCTAGTGATGAGAAAAGCTCACGTAGCCCTGTGGACAGGTGAGCTTAAAATGAGGTCAAGATCAGATGAACCCAGTCTGATGCACACATTTATCCTTTAAATTATATATGCCAAGCCACTGAATTTACAGTATCAATTAGTTTACCTATTGCCTATGACGAAAAATTAACATTGAAAACAATGAAATGAGGTTATGGTCAGGTGAAGTTGTGAACCCTGCCTAATAGACATGTCCGTTTGAATTTGCTAAGTAACGTAGTTTCTAAAGAATTGATCTTTGCTGCATATCAATCGAGTCCTTAGTAATTTTGTTCATGAACTTGTCTGAACTAGCTGCATCATATGTTTTTTTCATAAATTGTTGTTATAAATTAGGCCGTTAGTTTTCTCATTTGAATTGTTTCACTTGTTCTTGTCTGAGCTTTTTAAAGCAGTCTATACGGTATGGATTTTTCTCCTTGTTGAAGGCCAAACAGTTCCCAATAATTGCTAACATTTACTTCATTTGAACTCTGGTGGATAGTTGTCTTATTGGCAACCATACAACATCTCCTTATTTTTATATGTATACCTTGCAATGATGAAATAAAGTAGTCCTATTACTCATTGTAATACCAACTGTAAAATCATGTTCCCCTGTGAAACCCATCATTTTACTCCTGATAAATTTAAACAGGATTTTTATCCAGTTACACTATAGCACATTGGTAAATGATTCTAGTCTAAACAAATTTGTAGTATTTCATTGGTAAAAGTAAAATTTTCTAACCCTAGTGCTGAGGGCTATTCCATTAAAATGTATGTGGGAGGGTAGGAAGGGAAGTCAATTATTGAATGTGGGTCATGGGTCTTTTTTCAGTATGCATCTATTACCATTATGCAAAATTACCTAAAAAATGGTTCTTGGTTGTAGGAATATTTTGAAAGTCCCTTCCTACCCTCCCATATACATTTTAATGGAATAGCCCTGAAATGGGGAAAATAATTCTGGACAAAGGATGAATAAGATTGTAACCAACAGAAATAACAAACAATAGAAAACTAAATTAGACAACAGAATCTCTTTTAAAAACTTTGGGTAAACTAAATATAAAACTAAGCCAAACACTTGTTTTCATTTTTATTTCATTTTATTGTTTTTATTTTTTTTTTTATCTTCTTTTACAGTAACAATATTGCACAGATCTTTGTGATCTATCAATATAAACGATTTTAAACATATTTTCAATATAAATACATCTTGCAGAACTTCTGCATTGTATGTGTGAACATTTATATTACAAGGAATCCAGTCAAAAGATTAATATGCTTAACATATAATGCTTAATATTTCTCAAAATACTGAAATATTTTAACAGTTGAACTGTTATGAAAATGGTACAGAAAAACTTCAGAACCTTTTTGATACAAAGAAAACAACTTTGATTTGCTAGAATTGTTTTTCTCTCGGTAGTAACTGTTTCGAATAATTCAATTTCATTATATTGTACTGATAAACAAATTAATCTTGTGACTTTTTTCCTTTTTACCCACTTAATAACTTTATAACATTATTTTTCCTCAGATGATTTATTAAAAGGTAAAATTTTCCTTAAAAATAACTTTTCATCAAGTTGGGTAATTTAAATAGTGTATATTTTTAATATAATAATCTTTTGACTATTATACATGAAAAACTTTTATTCATATTTTAGTGTTTAAATAAAAAATGTAGTGTTGTAAAATATAAAATGTAACATCACAGTTCTCTACAAAATCATTTAAGGAGAATAAATATAGACGTTAAAAAAGCAAGTTCTTTTAATTTATCAAAAACTTTAAACATCTGTTGATACATTCAATCATAATATTTTTTCTAATTTTGAAGATAATCTCTATTTTGTAGAGAAAATAATGTCATATAAAAACTGCATAGAATGAACTAATTTACTTAGAACCCAAAATGGCATTGTTTTATTATGCATTCATTTCAATTAAACAATATCAGTTTGACTTTATAAAAGTTAATTAGTCTCAGAATAAAATGCTGTACCACAGCTTATACTTATACAGAAAAAATGAACAAAATATAGCAAAAAATATATCCAATATGAAATAAAACTGAGTAATTACAACTTACATCACAAAAATACACATACTTTAACCTTGAGCAATATCTTGTTTCGACACTAAAAATGCAGTACTATCTTAGATCTGTGAATCTGTCGACTAACAAAATAATTAATGTTTGTAAGAAATTCTATTTAGAAAGGTAAAAAAATTTGTGGATTTTTTTTTATTTTTTTTTTCTCCCATGTATAATTCATTAAATCCACTTATTCAAATTTTTCAAAAGTTTTAAATTGGATCAAATGCAAATATAAATTTCAAGTGAATTTAAAGTCATGGAAACAGATTGTTTTATAAAGTGAATTTCAGGATTTCCAGATGAAGGAACTATAAAATGACTAGTTATTTATGATGTACAATTGTTCAATTTTTCACACAATTTTCCTTGTTTGAAGAAAAAAAAAATCACAGCAAATAATTAAATTTCGTCATACCTTTTTCTTTCTATTTCTGGCATTTAACCATTTTGGGTATAAGCAAACCTGATTAACAAAAATACATACTAAATATAGAACCTATACTTGTAATAAGACCTAATATTTAAGACCAAATACAAAATCATTTTCTTTAAACTCATTTTACTTTCCACTAGAGGTAAGTCTGAAACTTATAGCATAATTTGTTATTAATATTTTTTTCAATAATTTTCTATTTGCAATAAAATATAACACTACAACAGACAAATTATAAAATTCCTACAGAAAGACAATAATCAAATGAAAGGATTTCTGCTTTGACAAATGTGTAACAAAATAACATATAAACAAAAATAACATTTACATAACATTGCTTCATGATCTTCAAACAACTGAGATAAATTTGTGTTACATGTATTATAATTGCATTTTATTAAACTGGCCATTTTGACAGGGAAACACCAAAATGTTAGTATCATTGGACTAGTATCAATAAATGCAGAATTCCTTTGATAAAATGTGCATCCACATCATACGTAGAGGTACACAATGCTTAGAATGCTTTTAATCAGCACAGCAAACACATCATGAATAAATAATTAATTTTGAGATTTTGACCTACTTCAAATTGTTAACCAATTCTATTATATGCTGTACAACTAATTTTGCTTATAAGAAATAATTTCAAAATAATTTGGGTTTTTTTTTAAAAAAAAAAAATGTTTTAATTCATAGTTGGCATAGATGATGCACAAATTACTATCACAATTGGTTAAAACTGACACAAATGTTGATTACAGTAATATGTACAAAAGTATGGCCCAATTGTATTGCTCCTTAATTCAAATGCAACAACAAGGCTTTTATATCACTTTTTATATTCTTTATATTAAAAGCACCAAGACTTGCCTAGCCTAATTCTGTGGGCAATCATATTACGGATGTTGAAATAACTGCTGCCTTTCCATTATAGATCAAAACCACGCCCTATTACCTGCTATCCGTACAGCAGATACAATACAATCTATGATCATGATTGCTATTAAAAACAATTTTTTTTGCTATTATGTACAGCAGATTTTAGTTTGTTTATGATTTCCATTGCAATACAAGGGATATGGCAATCGCGTACAGCAGATTTTTGTCTGTGTTTCTGATTGCCATTGCATTACAATGGATTTTGAAATCGTGTACAGCAGATTTTTTTTCTGTGTTACTTATTGCATCTGCCGTACTGATAATCCATAATAGGTGAAACCTTATATTCACATTATTTGGAATATTAAGTAGAGAATGTATGATTTCTCTTTGAGACATCACTTACGATGAAAAAGTTATTGTTAGAAAACTTAATTTGGATGATTCATCCATACAGCACAAAATATCACCTTTTATTCATACGCCTCAAACAAGTGATGAAGAATTCAATCCCACATACAATGAAGCGACCTATGGTCAAAGTAGATAAAATTTGGCATGGTTGAAAATACTGACTAGCTTGTAAAATGACAAGTAACAAAAAGTTGTAACAGTCAACAAAAACATGGAGCATTTATCTAGTTTGTCATTACAAAATAAGATTTTATCTATACAGAAATGCACATTCAAATCCACTCGTAATAATATTCACATCTCAACGTCTTTAAGAAAATTTACACCTTTTATATGCATAGTTCTAATGACGCACTTTGACAATGAAATATTTTGTAGTGACAAGCTATATAAAACTAAAATATGAAACACAATTGACAATGATAAAATGAAAGTGATTAACAAAATGGTAGGTTGATGAACACATACATACATATATAAACATGAAACAATCTCAGTAAAATGGGGCACTTGATACACTTTACTCTCACTTCACATTCCTAAAACATAAAACTAAAACAAACATGATATGTACAACGCTTTTGATCCCCAGCAGTCATATACAAACTCAAGTAAACATTATAACCTTTTAAAAAATGCCCTGGCAAAAATATATCTAAGAGATGTCATGGATTTCTTTCCCCTTATGCCCACTGCTTACTACTGGTTTTTTATTCATGAATCTACATTTAATCATACACTTCAAATTAACAAGAAAGTTTGGTGTCTTAATTGAATATATTTTATTTTACTTATAGCACTAATAACATACATCATATACATATATATACAGACATCAAATGATATTGGATGGTTCTACTTTAGCATCATATTTTTAATAAACTGTCCTTACGAATACTTGAGATTTATTAAGAACGAATAATCATTCTTATAAACTACCCATACAAATGCTTAGCTTTAACTAAAAAGAATATTTTATAAATGTTGATCTTTTACAGACATTAAGGATATCATCAATGTTCCTGAAAACATTTAGTTATTTCATTACGGATAAGTATTAACTTAAAGAGAGAGGTATAGAATTCATTAGGATTTGTTTTAAACAACTGTAACAGTCAAACAATGAAGTAGCACTTTAAAACTTTATCTTTGGTACAAAATTGTATATCTATTCATTCCCAACAGCTGCTAATCTTACAGACAACCCTTTTCACATGTAAATAAGTATGTGACAGATTTAAGTAGTAAACAAAAAATAATAAGTCTATGAGTATCACTTTGCATGACAGTGGTTTCAGTTGAAATGAATTCTATTGGTTTGGTCTCTGATATATTTTCACAAACAAAACCTAAAGGTATTATATAATATTGCAACAAACAACAAAACCCTTATTTTTTTTTTTAACTTTCGCTACTTAAAAATTTCTACAAGACCACACAAACACAACGATAAATGATATGGTCAAGTAGTACACACTTCACTGAAGTGCCTGTATTTCTTAGGGAAGTTTTCATTCAAGAGATTACTTGTTGTTGTATATTCAATTCAATTACACTTATTCACAACACTGTTAAGAATAAACATTGATCTCTCTCACTTATATAATAAAACATTCATAAAACTTTCTTCCCACTCTCTTTCATAAGTATCACAACTTGATTTAACCTGTGCATAACACAGAATAAGGCTTTTGAATGTAAAATGTAAAGCTAGTTATCCTCTTTTTTTCTAGATGAAAGGCATGTTGTTCCAATTTCACAATTTTCTCTGAATATGAGAAATTAATAATGTACAGAAAAATGTCATAAAGATGGTCTTAATTTACCAAGATGATTATATTTGAAAATAAATTTGATGTGTAGTATTTCTATTGTGTGTACGCATTGGTGTATTAGAAATCAAAAGCAAATTAACAATACTGTAAATCAATAAATGTATTTCAGATTTATGAGAAATTGTTTAAAGTATGAAAAACTTCAAGAAATACAGTTATAATTAAATGTGGCATGATTACCATATGATTTTCTGATCCTGTATTTATAACTATGAAACTGGAAAAATATACCTGCATAAAGTAAATTACTACACTTTATGAATGAATAATTTAACATTACAAATTGATTACCTTCTTATAATAAAATATGACTTTACATGATAAATATACACTATGAATGTTGGTTCATATTTTTTTCTCTAACTTTGTAGTGTTTTTTTTCTTTTTTTTTTAAATTAAGTTTCGTCGTTAAATCAAATTTTTAAATAAATGTAAATTTATTCATGACTTCAACATACATGAAACAAAGTTGCTGAGATTTTTTCAAAGTTTCTTTAAGAATCAAATCCATGAAACGAAACTTGATTAAAAAAAAAAATGTGTATTTACATTGAAACAAAAGTCAGCCTCCATTAATGTAGCATAAACGGTCATCTCACATTTTAAGTTTCATGTCTCTCACTCTCTCACTGTTTAACAGCTCCTACTATCTAGTGCCAGTTGCATTCGTTTGAACATTGTCTCTCCTAAAATTATTGTTAGTTTGTGAATTAAAAGGTGCACTGTTTTTCCGTCTTTTAAAGACTTTACTACCCTGTGGATTGCCGTTTTGATGCCCATGTCCTCTGTAGTTCTTGTTATAATTGTGTCCAACATGTCCATTCGAATGGCCAACAGATTTGCCTTGTCCATAATAGTCATAGCTAGCACCACTTGAGACGGGACGGGGACGATTATTACTTCCTGACCGGTTGGATGAAACACTACTCGAGCTTCCATCTCGTTTGTGTGTAGGATTTTTATTGTAGTCTCTACTACGAACAAATTCTTTACTATGTTGGAAAGATCCTTGTTTTGTTGCAGTTTTACTGCTATTTGGTGCAGTGTTTGTTTGTTTTGTGCAAGATTCTTTAACCTGAACGGTATCAGTTTCTGTTTCCTAAAATACAATATACAAGTAGGTTATATTAAGATGCAAGGTTAACATATGTCTTTAAAAAAAAATATACTTTGATATAGAACAAATGCAGTTCTGCATTGGTGACAAAATGGCTTTTAGAAAATAAACAATATCAAAAAGCAATACATGATGCTGATAATTCTTCAAAGCAAAGGTTTCTGTATCTCTTAACACTTTACATTTCTGTTCGTTGTTTTCAGTACAATCTTTACTGATAGAATCGAATGGTTTGATTTTTATTGTCATTTAGTTTGTTATAGGTCCACCTATTGTTCTGACATTGATAAAATAGAATGATTAGGAAATTCTTCAAATTAATTCCACCCTGCCACTTTAAAATGCTTCTTAAAAAGTCAGAAATGTTGTTACTTGCTACTTCCTAATTTTTTATTTGGTCTCAGCAGTTTTCTTTTTTAAAGAATTTACTTACAAATGATAATAAAGTGTCAAATAGTCTGAGGCTTGTCAATTGATACCAGCCTGATGCTTATCTAGATACATGTCTGCTTTAGCTGACTTGAGTTGTTTTGTTGCTGTCTCATTAATGTTCATCACACATCTTTTACTCATACTATGCATAAAAGTACAGGGTACTTTGCAGCAGTCAGACCAGTTTCTGTATTAATTTATTTTTCTTTTCTATATAGGTTTTGTCCAACAGAAATAACAATACATACAGGTGAAAATTCTGTATAATGTTGACATTTCGGGGAACTTTATCTTTTAAAATGAAGCTTATTATCATTTCAAAACCCTTACTATTGTTTCTTTTACCATGATTTCAAAACTATAAAAATACTTACAGAATCACTAGTCAAACTAGATGTTGAACAATTTGATGCTGAACTTGATGAAGACTTATAAATAGAACTTGAATCTGATTTGTCATCTCTCCCAACTTCATCTGGACTTGCCCTGAAATCAAATCATAGATATTTAGCATGTTTGTTATTAAACTGTACCAAACCATTTCTTCAATATAATAAATAATGTTAAACGATATTTTAAAGGATGTAGAAAAGGATTATGTTATGTTCAATATGAACAATGACTATATAGGATATAAATATTTTGTTTAAAATTTTTTGTATCAGCATTCATTTTATGACATCATAATTAGCATAAATTGTAATTTATCACTGAATTCAAGGAAGGTATGCAAAGGTCAATGGGATTTTGGGATCAGAAACATATAGTGCATGTGTCATCAAAAAAGACTTTTTAACATTATGTTTGTTATAATGAACCATTTTACTTGAATATTTAGTCTGTTGAAATCTGCTCTCTATGTTTCCTAGGCCTAATTGTGGTTGAAATGCAGAATTTTGTCATCTTTGTTCTATTTTCAACCAAATTGATGTGTAACTGGCAAAGCTTTGTAAGAAAAACTTGAAAAAATTATCCTGTTTCACTTAAACCATGGAAGTAATATTGAAAGGAATAACAACAACGCCAGTTCAAAGGTTTCATCTGCGTTACCGCCTATCTTTCGATTACTCGTTAATCAGTTTACGATATGGAATGGTAGTTGATTCTCCACATGTGATCGATCAAATCACTGACACTTTTCGGTCTTTTTCGTGTTCACGGAAAATTACGAACAGACAAGTTGTTGTCGTATATACGTGCGAAGTAACCCGAATAGTCCACTAGTTACATTCCGCTGATGTACCCTGCCGAAGAGTAATTCCTTCAATGTTAATTTTAGTCTAATTTTCCTATTTCTGTTTATTTCGATCTTTTTAAATAGTTTAAGCCGACAGCTAGCACATATGAAATTGGAGAACATGGGTGGATCGTTTTCAATTTTAATATTTACAGACAGTTAAGACGCCATTTCTTAAAAATTTAAGAATATGAGTGTACAAAAAATATGTTTGGACCCTATTAAATATGAATAATCCAAGCCATGCGTGTAAACCAGTCAATTAAAATATTCACAAACGTTTCTATTCTTTAAACTTATTCGTATAAATGAATTTGCGGTTAGGCAGATAGGGTCCAGCTCATTATGTCTGTTTGTTTTTATTTTTGCTGTAGCGTGTTATATTAACTGTTTTAAAACACTTTTTTAAAATAGATATTTACGAACTTATTATCCCGATTTTATATGTCCAGTTTCAATAATGTAATCAATGACATTTATTACATATACATAGATTTAAAATACTTGAAGGTAAATATCCTTTTTAAATCTCGATAAACTTTGCACATTTCAACAGTAAAATCAAAGAGCTGAAAGCTCTAAGTAAAAATGACGCCATTGTCTCTAATATTGGGATATTTTTGATGCAAGTCTTGATTTTTACTTAATTTACCTACTGAATCTTAGGCGACGTTTCAGTTTATGGTAGGTAGGGTGACTGATAGAATAGATATGAATTGTTTCCACAATCTATAGCGTTTTTATTTGTTTGTCAAGATATATATATATATGTGTGTGAAGTGAAAATAACTACTAGTTGTTCTGCTGTACAAAGAAATAGCTCAAGACTACCTCAACAATCTACAATATTCAAAGTAATATGTGAATTTGTTTCCCTTATTTGTAGAATTATTTAACAAAATGATTATGAAGAGCCTGTAGTAAGAAAGCTCTCATACCCAACATAGTCCTTATTCAAGAGATAAGTTACAGGTGACCTAGTGACATAATCACATTGTTATTTCAGTTACCTAAACATGATCAGTTTCTGTAGATTTAGACAATAGTATTGTTATACTAGTTTCACAATTACAAACAAAGTGACACCATTTATACAACTTAATTTCATTGTGAAGAGCATGTAGTAAGCAAGCTTTGAACTTTGTCAATCAGTCATTATTCACTTCTTAAGCTGTGTAAGAACCTTCTTGTAATTGAAAATTGGTCTGCCATGATGATTGATCACGATTTCTACAATATTCTGAGTTCCTAACAAGTTCAAAATTTAGCACATTTGCAATTTACTATACCCAAAGATCAGGAGAAACAACGATTTTGATTGGCTGATCACAGTTGTCTCTCTTGGGAAAAGTTTGAGGAAAGTTCGAAATTGAGAACAGTAGAATTTAACAAAATCGTGGTTTAGAGGTTTTTACACGATCACAATCGTGCAATCGTGACAAGGGGTCAAAATCGAGTATTTCACGCCTGAATCATGCAAGTTGGCAGGTATGACAGGTTAAGAAATTAAAGAATGAAAATTACAAATTTAATTCTGTTCCACTTGTATTTCCAACAATATGATTGAAAATTGTCCGACGGTCACGAAGGTTAATGACCACCATTTTGTACACAACAAGACATATTGAAGGGAGACAACACCATCTGTTATTTTAAAATGTACATTTGCAACGCTGGAGTTGTCTTTCTTTTACCAATGTATGAGCATACAAACATTCACTTTAAGTATGTAAAATACGGAACCGAGTTCGGAATGCGGGTTGGAAGTCTGGTCAATGGTAAAAGAAAATTGACTGCATCATTTTCTAAAAACCTATGTCTTCATTTGTTTTCATTATTTTGTTATAAATCATGTGAAACCTGATCGCCTCATCGTTATTACCTGTTTTAATCGGGATCCGCTTTCAATTAGAAAATGTTTTTAGATCAGTTTAAAACGAAAGGTAATATGCAAAAATATGCAAAAATAAATACAATTTTCCATGTTTAACTGCTGTAGTGTTAACAATTCTCGTCCATTTTTCAAGTTTTTTACATCATTCGATTTCTTTTTGAAGGTAGAAGTTTTATATGATGCAGCGCCACCTTGTTAATTAATAAACTAGGATTTCCCACAGGTGCTTTATCATTACCGTACTCGATAAAATCACATGACTGATAAGAAATTCCAGATGCCATCTTACAACCGCGGTATCACACATAGTAACCAAAGGGGTCTTGCCGCTGAGATTATAATTGGATAAAATCATATGACTTTAGTACAGAGCTCTGCATGCATTAATACATGATAATAAGTCGTTGTTATTCCTTTTAAATATTACTTCCATGGGTAAACACACATATTTGCAATAAGTAATTTTACTTATAATAAATGCTTATGTTTTGAGTATTGAAATGAAATATTGAAGGAGTTGCTTCATTTTTATATTTTACTGGTGAATTAAATAGGTGTCAACAACCAACAAAACTTAATTATTTGACCTTACAATGGCAAACATTAATCCATACAAAATTTGTGGTTAAAAATACAAATGATTCGCATGGCTGGTTCATGCAAGTCATCAAAATTCTCTCCCCTTTTTTGGGCAATGCAATACAAAGATTAGATTTATATATCTGTATGATCAGTGTCTTGTTTTATATTACACTATTAATAAAATGCTTCGCTGGGGCGCAGCTTGATGCGACCGCAGAGGTCGAACCCTGAGCAGTTGGGGCAAGTATGGACACAACATTCAAGCTTGATACAGCTCTGAATATGGATTGTTATTAAATATTTGACACAGCATAGGTTTCTGACACAGAAAGAATGTGGTCTAAGAACTTGAATTTTTGTAATTTACCTATTATGGTCCAATGTCCAAAATCAAAATACATGGTTAGATTCAGCATATCAAAGAACCCCATATATTCAATTTTTGTTAAAATCAAACAAAGTTTAATTTTGGACCCCAACTTGGACAAACTTGAAAACTGGGCCCATAATCAAAAATCTAAACACATGTTTAGATTCAGCCTATCAAAGAACCCCAAGAATTCAATTTTTGCTAAAATCAAACTAAGTTTAATTTTGGACCCTTTGGACCTTAATGTAGACCAATTTAAAAAACGGGACTTAAAATTAAAAATCTAAATACACGGTTAGATTTGGAATATCAAAGAACCCCAATAATTCAATTTTTGATGAAATCAAACAAAGTTTAATTTTGGACCCTTTTGACCTCAATATGAAGCAATTTGATAGCGGGGCCCACAAATAAAAAATCTAAATTCATGGTTAGATTCAGCATATCAAAGAACCCCATATATTCAATTTTTGTTGAAATCAAAAAAAGTTTAATTTTGGACCCCAACTTGGACCAACTTGAAAACTGGGCCCATAATCAAAAATCTAAACACATGTTTAGATTCAGCATATCAAAGAACCCCAAGAATTCAATTTTTGTTAAAATCAAACGAAGTTTAATTTTGGACCCTTTGGACCTCAATGAAGACCAATTTAAAAAACAGGACCCAAATTAAAAATACGGTTAGATTTGGCATATCAAAGAACCCCAATAATTCAATTTTCGATGAAATCAAACAAAGTTTAATTTTGGACCCTTTTGACCTCAATATGAACCAATTTGATAGCGGGGCCTACAAATAAAAAATCTAAATACATGGTTAGATTCAGCATATCAAAGAACCTCATATATTCAATTTTTGTTGAAATCAAACAAAGTTTAATTTTGGACCCCAATTTGGACCAACTTGAAAACTAGGCCCATAATCAAAAATCTAAATACATGTTTAGATTCAGCATATCAAAGAACCCCATATATTCAATTTTTGTTGAAATCAAACAAAGTTTAAATACTGGACCCTATCTTGGACCAACTTGAAAACTGGGCCCATAATCAAAAATCTAAACACATGTTTAGATTCAGCAAATCAAAGAACCCCAAGAATTCAATTTTTGTCAAAATCAAACTAAGTTTAATTTTGGACCCTTTGGACCTCAATGAAGACCAATTTAAAAAACGGGACCCAAATTAAAAATACGGTTAGATTTGGCATATCAAAGAACCCCAATAATTCAATTTTCGATGAAATCAAACAAAGTTTAATTTTGGACCCTTTTGACCTCAATATGAACCAATTTGATAGCGGGGCCTACAAATAAAAAATCTAAATACATGGTTAGATTCAGCATATCAAAGAACCTCATATATTCAATTTTTGTTGAAATCAAACAAAGTTTAATTTTGGACCCCAATTTGGACCAACTTGAAAACTGGGCCCATAATCAAAAATCTAAATACATGTTTAGATTCAGCATATCAAAGAACCCCATATATTCAATTTTTGTTGAAATCAAACAAAGTTTAAATACTGGACCCTATCTTGGACCAACTTGAAAACTGGGCCCATAATCAAAAATCTAAACACATGTTTAGATTCAGCAAATCAAAGAACCCCAAGAATTCCATTTTTGTCAAAATCAAACTAAGTTTAATTTTGGACCCTTTGGACCTCAATGTAGACCAATTTAAAAAACAGGACCCAAAATTAAAAACCTAAATACACGGTTAGATTTGGAATATCAAAGAACCCCAATAATTCAATTTTAGATGAAATCAAACAAAGTTTAATTTTGGACCCTTTTGACCTCAATATGAACCAATTAGATAACGGGGTCCACAAATAAAAAATCTAAATACATGGTTAGATTCAGCATATCAAAGAACCCCATATATTCAATTTTTGTTGAAATCAAACAAAGTTTAATTTTGGACCCCAATTTGGACCAACTTGAAAACTGGGCCAAAAATCAAAAATCTAAATACATGTTTAGATTCAGCATATCAAAGAACCTCATATATTCAATTTTTGCTAAAATCAAACAAAGTTTAATTTTGGACCCTTTGGACATTAATGTAGACCAATTTGAAAACTGGACCCAAAATTAAAAATCTAAATACACTGTTAGATTCGGCATAACAAATAAATAAATGTGATCAAAGATTTTACAAATCTAATGCGCCATACTGTGCAATTAAAGATTACTTCTTGAAATTTTTCAATATTTGAAATTTGAAAAAAAAATAATATTTGAAGAATAATTCTTTTTAATTTCTGAAATCTGAAATGAGAAAAAAATGGCCCCCCACAATTTCTTTTTATCCCCCCCCCCCCTTTTTCCCCCCAAAAAATTCTTTCCCTCAAGATATGGTCATAATCTCAATTCAAATTTACAATGGAGTTGGCAACCATAATTACCCATTTAAATTTACCATAGTGCTAACTTAATCTATTTTATAATAGAATTAATAAAAATATAGTGTCAAATCTTTCATATGGATTTTTTTGTAAAAAAAAAAGATGAAAACATTTGCAGATATTTTTACTGGTCTTCCTTTATAAATATGCATTTCTTTAAACATAATTTAAAAGCAGTGTAAGGGAAGTAACCAAAACGTTGTATTTGGATTACCTCCCTTACACTGTTTTAGATTATCTTTATTGTTCATTAACCATTACTTTATACATAATTTAAAAGCAGTGTAAGGGAGATAATTTCAATGATGTATTTGATTTATCTCCCTTACACTACTTTAAATTATGTTTTGTACTATAGGTTACAATACACCATTAGATTTTATGGGCGCAGCCATTTTATGAGCATAACATGGTATTCAGAATTAAGAGTATAGCTAATCCTGATTGGTTGATATGTGCGCCCGTTATTTTTTGTTATTAGAGACTTCGTGCATTCTGCATTATACCAAAGGCCTAATAAATTATTTTCCTTAGCCCTAACGGAACTGAGATGTCTTTTAAACGCTAGGATGAGACACGTATTTTTAAGTGCAAAATTGATAGGCATGGGAGATAAGTACAAATTACGCTAAGAAAAGCAACGCGAACCTATATTTTTTGGACCAAAAAATACTGTCCTAATAACTTTTCTTTAATTCTAGCAAGGATTCGTTAAAAAAATCAACTTTCTAAAGTCTGTATCTCGAAAAAGGCTATCATTGTCGCCTATGGGGAAATTAATTGTTTATTTTAATCTATACAATGTCGACATTTCTTTATCATAGTGCTCAAAAAGTGTCAAAAACAGTAATTTTACTTGATATTTGATGTGAAACCGTATTTTTTGGTGACAAATGAATTATTGATTAACTAGTTTTTAAGCTATAGTCTGTTTCATATTTGTATTGCGTTTTACCTTAGAAACAAGGGTGGGTTCGACTTTTGACTTACTGTGGAGAGAATATGTCATTTTCTGAACTTCTGCTGATTTGTTTGAAAAAAGCACGTACACGTCTAGAGTTTCAATATACAAATCGATTTTTAAACATGACAATCTCGATCCAAGTGCTGTTATCGAAATTACCAAATTCAGTGAAAATGTACAGAAATGATCCCCTTCGAACATTGAAATGTTCACTCGAATGGCAGACTATAAAAATTAGAATAGGCATGAAATTTTGTAGTTAACGAATAGTTTTCGATGTTTAAACACAAATATTTACACATTTTTCATATTTTGAAATGCTATAGTCTGTTTCAAAAATGTACTTTTATACGAAAATGGTTTCATTTAAAACTGTTGTTCAAAATTCACCGTAGTAGTTACATATTGGATCGGTTTTGGTATCAATATAATCAGTACTTGATGACATATAAATAATCATTGGAGAAAGTGGACATTATCTTCAGGCCCTTTTTAGCAGTACCCGCATTTACTCAAAAAATCAGAAATTTTTTTTTCACATTTTTTGACTGGGGTCACCTCTGATAAAAAATTGTAAAAATTCAGAGAGTAATGCCAAAACGTTTTGAAGATGATTTTTGTGTGGCATATATATTAGTTCATCTAACGAACTATGAATTGCATGATTCTAGAAAGTATTAAATACCGTATAGGTTACAATACACCATTAGATTTTATGGGCGCAGCCATTTTATGAGCATAACATGGTATTCAGAATTAAGAGTATAGCTAATCCTGATTGGTTGATATGTGCGCCCGTTATTTTTTGTTATTAGAGACTTCGTGCATTCTGCATTATACCAAAGGCCTAATAAATTATTTTCCTTAGCCCTAACGGAACTGAGATGTCTTTTAAACGCTAGGATGAGACACGTATTTTTAAGTGCAAAATTGATAGGCATGGGAGATAAGTACAAATTACGCTAAGAAAAGCAACGCGAACCTATATTTTTTGGACCAAAAAATACTGTCCTAATAACTTTTCTTTAATTCTAGCAAGGATTCGTTAAAAAAATCAACTTTCTAAAGTCTGTATCTCGAAAAAGGCTATCATTGTCGCCTATGGGGAAATTAATTGTTTATTTTAATCTAAAGTATTTGTCCATTAACCAGGACAACCTTGTTTTTCCCCCTTTTTTGCCCCTAATTCCTAAACGGTTTGAGCCATAACCCCCCAAAGCAAATCCTAACCATCCCTTTGTGGTATGGAAACTTGTAGTATAATTTCAGAGAGATCCATACACCGTTCCACAGTTATTGTCTGGAAACTAGAAAATGCTCATTTTTGGCCCCTTTTTGGCCCCTAATTCCTTAACTGTTGGTACCATAACCCCCAAAATCAATCCCAACCTTCCTTTTGTGGTATTTAACCTTATGGTCAAATTTCAAAAAGATCCATTCACTTAAACTAAAGTTAGAGTGCGAAAACCAATATGTATTCGGACGACGACGCCGGACGACGACGACGACGCCAACGTCATACCAATATACGACCACAAAATTTTTTTGCGGTCGTATAAAAACGATAACATCTATACCTGTTGCTATCCTGGTCTTTATCTGCAGCTTTGACATTTGCCACACTAGCATAACTTCTACTTGTGGACTCAGGAATAGTATTTCTAGGTACGACTGTATGGAAGTTCTCTTTTACCCACTTTCTATACTCTACTACCTCATCTGTCACACGAACTATTCTTCCCAATATACTAAAATTATAGATACAAAAGCCATAAAGTTAAAACTATTATCTTCCATGTCTCCAATAAAACTTATTCTATTGAGAAATTTTCTTATAATTTCCATACTTTTCGAAACTTACTGTTCAATTGCAAATCAATGTTAAACAAATTTATTAATTTGTGACATGTTTAAAAGACTGAATTTAGAAGTCTATAATAAAAGTCCCACTTTACAATATTTCATATTTTTATAACATTTTCAAAAAATACTTAAGGTTTTCAAAATGATTATTAGAGCATGCAAGCAGCAGAATTGACAGATTACAGTATCCAACAAAATACATCATATTTCTAACTCTCTTAGTTGTATTTTTTTGTTTGTTCATTTTAAAAGATTGTTTACATTATTGTTTACCTTTGATTTGGTTTGGACAAGAAAGTACCCTGAGGTGTTATCGTATAGCTGAGCACCAAGTATGCATATTCAAAAGCATATTTCACTTGCATAGCACCATATGAACTGCGTCCAATATCATTCCCTGAAATATATATTTAAAGCATTATGACTAGAATGTAAGAATCTGGTCCATCAATGGAGTTCAATCTCAGTGAACAATATTTTTTTAAAACTTGCCCTTTCTATTAATATTTATTGTGATGCATTCAAGTAATATAAAGAGCAGTTATTTAAACAAAAAATCAAAATCAAAACCGAAACCGAAAAAGTCTAACAGAATAACCATTGACTTCTAAGACAACTCGTTCATGAGGAGATTGTAACCTTCGTTATTTAGATCGAGTAAATGAATTATAACCTGAAAATTTACAATTAATATGCATTATTGAAATCCTTGAAGCAACAAAACACAGACTACTGGTCGGGTGATAAATGATAACAATTATCCATTTGCGTAAATTACAAATCCATAAAATTATTCAAAATCAATCCTTTAAATACTTATATACAATATATAAATCTTGATACTTATGTAGATATCTAAGTGTGGAATACAATATTACATGGATTGAACATCTCTGGTAAATCTCATAAGAATGGAAATGATATGGGTTTATGTATATTAGACAAAATTCAATCAAATATACAGAAAATATCTTAAAAAGTTCAAAGAAAAACAACTGTCCCTCCTATTCTTCATATTGGTAGTTGTTTGAAGACCTTCGACCATGAAATAAAGAGCTCAATTTTTACAAAATGATACAGTCCCTAGTGTTGACTTAATCAACAAAGTATAATGTGAAACTATTGTTGTGTATGGGGAAACCAACTCTGTGGCATTCATAATCCCCTCCATCTACCAAATGTTGTACCATTGAAGTAACATATTTTTCATTGAATCCTATGTGTACTTAAAAATCAACAATGTTTTCACATACCATGAAATTTGATTAAACAAAGAAAAGTCCTTCCACATTATTAATAACTGTTCCATGTCTTTGAGAAAAAAAATGGGAGGGTAATCCTTCAAAAGCATATAACATGTATAAGTTGGGTGAGACCTTTATACTGAACTCTATTATTTGCTTCCTAAGAAAAGCTTTTATTATCACTATAATAATGTTTGTCAATATATAAACAATCAATCAATCAAATCAATCTGTAAAAATAATTCTTTATTCTAAGGCTGATTTTCCACACTTGATTACCTTTTGTCAAAGGATCCTCAATACTAAGTAGAGATGGCCTATAACCACTATCCATGTTCTTTTGAATTTCTTCCTTTGGCACATAAGAACCACCATTCTTTATTCGAATGCCAGCTTTCAAATAATTGAATGTCCTTCCATATAGTTCAAAACACTCAATTAATAACACTCCTAAATTAGCTCTTGGATCCTTAGCATCTATTCTAGGGTGTAACTAAATCAAATCAAGAAAATAATAATCAAATATGTTTCCTGTTATTTAATTCATGGTCAAATATAATGTACAAATGATGTAAGATTGCTCTGATCATACACCAGACAAGAATTTCATAAACAGTCGAACAAATTATGACAATAAATGATTTCCATCTTTGTTAGATTTGTAACCAGTTGCCAATTTGTGCTACCATTGGAGAAATTTAGGTCTGAAGCAAAAGAAGAAAAACATGGATGGATTGGACGGGACAAATACTTTTTGACAAATTTAAGATTACTTAATTTCCTAAGGGGTAAAGATCCAAATAAAACATGCTTAATAGACCAAAAATTACAAACACTACAAATAAACCATCAATAAATATTTTAAACTGTTTAATTTTGTGGAAACCAAATCTAAATGATCTTTTATGTCGAAGTTTTAACCTAGAAGTATTTTCTAATTTTATTATTGTGTCCTTGGGCTGCTGTCTCATTGACATACTCCATATCTGTGTATTCCCAATTGCTATGTATCTGAAATAACTACCTGAATTAACTACCTCTGAGTGTGAAGTAATAACTTGGCATATTGAAAATTACATCATCATTTTGTTCAAGTTATATATGTGTAGAATTTTTGAATCATTACTATTTCAATGGTTACTGTTCAGTCGGTTGTCCCATGTGCATTAAAAGGTAAGTGAATAAATTGAAGTGACAAATAAAGAGAGATAGCAGAACAAGTTTATATGGTATAAGGTTTTACATTGTTGAAGGCAGTAAGTACAGTGATCTATAGTTGCTTACATCCAAGTCAGTTGGACTCTGGTGGATATTTATCTAATTGGCAATCATGTAAATGCTCTTTTGTTCCGACGTTGGAAAGTTCTGGGCGGAAAGAACTAACTAGCCGAAAAGTTCCAGAGGAACTTATTAACTAGTTACTTTGTTCTTCCTCAGGTTTAAAAGTTCCACCGGAACAAAGTGACTAGTTGAAAAGTTCCAACGAAACTTATCAACTAGTTAGAAAGTTCCTCTTTGGCAAATAAGTCAAAACCAGAACTAACTAACTAGCCCAAAAGTTCCAATGGAACTTATCAACCAGTCACAAAGTTCCATTTGGAGAATTGATGCAAAGTAATCTTTTCAAAGGGGAACAAAAGTGTCTTATATACTGATCCTCATTCTTCCCCCTCTTCATTATTATGGTACTTAATTCGGTCAGAATGTTGCCTTCATAACGGAATAAGTTCTAATTTATTGTCATACATTAATCTGAAATTGATATTTTTAAAAGTACCCACATGAGGAGGGGGGTATTCTTACCTCTCTTGAGGGTACTATGAATACTAAATTTGCATGATAATGCAACTTATTCCGTTTGCTACATTGTTCCGGGACTTTTCAACTAGCTACTTTTTTCCGGAACTTTTCAACTGCACTCGGAATAAAACAACTAGTTGGAAAGTTCCATCGGAACGAAATAACTAGTTGAAAAGTCCCGCCTGAACAAAGTAACTGGCAGAACATAGTGGCTGTTACAATCATACCACTTCTATTTATTTTTATCTTGTATCAATGTAAGAGAAATTAACTTGCTTTCACTGAATTCTGTCAAATGCTGCTGATTAAACTATTAGTTTACCCAGAGATGCAGATAATTTTTTTTATCTGTCAAGACCCAATCCCATCAAGTGTTTGCGAGACCTTTTTTTAAAAAAATAATAAATAGTTCCCAGCTGGATTAAGATACACCTTAAAACCTTGACTAGAACAACCAGGTTAAATAAGGATATGACCATGGGCTGGTTTTATGACTGAAACCACATTCAATCTAAATTATCCTGCAACATCAAATAAATAAATGAGAATGTTGTACTACACTTGCCAATAAGACAACTATCAATCAACTTTATGGATAGTTGTCTTATTGGCATAAAACCAATTAGATCAAAAACAAAGACAATGGCAAGCTAAATTCACGTCAAAACGAATATGTGTTCACACATTAATTGATTTAGCCATCCTTTGTTCCAACTGTTTTAATTCATGCACCACTGATTTGTAATATGGAAATGAAACCCGAGTTTATCGTACTAACAATGTTCTTGTTAAGGCACATGGTTTTCTGCCTGGACGACCCATTGCATGAACCATGTGTCCAAGGGACGCGTCTTGATAACACTAGCTGAGTCTTGTTATCATCATAATTATCCCTCAGCTATCAAAAAGAAGCTGAAAACATGCTTTTATTCAATATTTTTACTGGAAATTTACTTTCGTTTTCATTAGCTGCATCTCTGTAATTACCATGACTCTTTCTCTACGAAATTTCATATCACTCAGTATCATAATTACCTGTAAAAAGCTAATTGTCATGTATATTAGACTATAACTACTAATTCCACCTGTGAACACCTCGTTCAGATCTCTTTGTAAAAGGAACTGTTTCAGGACAAGGACTAGATACTTCAAATTTGGAAAATTTTCCATGAAATTCTGAAATATAATAATCATGATAGTTTTACTCTTATTGCTGTGTGCTGTCAATAATTATATGGAATCACTCACCAATATCATATTTCATGAGAAATATTGTGTCACACTAACTTTAGAGTATGTGTTTCTGCTCAATGAGAACCATGCTTTATATTTTTTTTCATGAAAGCATCAGCATTGTTTTGATTGGCTCAAGCAATTTCTAATCAAAGCAGTGTCAGAGCTGTGATCCAGCCAATTATGTGGCTAGTTAAGACATTTTTTCTGATCTCATTTTCAATATTTTTTTCCTTTATTTTCATTTACATAAATCTTACTATCAAATTTTATTCAATTGATAAAAAACTTCAGCTGCTTCTAAAATAAAAAGCATTTTAAAGTTACCAAATAACTGCAAACTGTTTGATACATAATTGACAAATGTCATTAATATTGTATAATAACAATTGCAGCACTAACCTTTATCAATTTGGCACTTTCAACTGCATTCTGTGTATTGAAACTGATATCTACTTTTATGTCTGTCTGTAGATCTGTGAGTTTTATAATTGGGACCTGAAAAACCCAAAATATAAATTAATAATGAAACCATAAATTTCAACAAAAAAAACTCTACCTAGAAACTTTCAGATTTCAAAGTTAGAAATATTTCTGTGAATTTAATATTTAACAATCTTTTCTCCTACTTCTGTCTAACTAAGTATCTTATATTTGATCTGTATTTTGCTAGGTATACACTACACTTCAATTACTTACCAAATAAAAGTTTATAATATGAAAATAAACCATCTGTTGTTGTTTTATAGCATACTTAAAACATATTATTGCTTTGATGTGTATCTGTCTATACTTCAACCACTTAACAAATAAAACTTAATAACAAAAACAAACAACATATAATTATGTACATGTAGTTATTGTTGAATAGCATTCTTCAAACATATCATTCCTATGATTTTTTTTGTTCAGTTTAAGAGAGTATAAAAAAAAATTTCCAACCACAATAACTTGCCTTTATTTTGACTTCCTGGTGAAAGAAAATCTATAGAAGTGCTCAAAATAAAACAAATAAGCAAATTCAGAAATGATGTTGCATTATCATGAATGGGTCTTTCAATTGTTCCAGATGATATTTACAATTAAGGAAGTTGAATATTTTAATTGATCTATTCATTTAGTTTGACTTTGAAAGATGTTGACATGATCTGTCATTCTGATAGATTAATGACTACTTAATGTCAGGTTGCCTATATAACATACATATCAAGGTCATAGTGATGTGAAAATATCCTGTTTTGTAATAGACCACCATGCACTTTAAGATTTTTAAGGCATAAGCTTACAAGGTCTGCAGAAAGACTAGTCACCCAATGCAATTTATTCTGACTCAGAGCTGACCAGCATTTTCTCCGACACCTAAATGCTTCTGTAAACACACGGTTATGTGGAAAATATCTTGTTCAATTCAAATATACTGTGTAGGTAAAATTAACAAGAAGGTAACTAAAAATAGATTACTTCGCTGAGCGCAGCTGGATACGACCACAGATGTCCAACACTGAAAAGTTGGGGCCAAAATGGACACAATATTCACGCTTGATTCAGGTCTGAATTTGGATTGTAATTAAATTTTTGACACATAATAGGTTTCTGACACAGAATAACTGTAGTCAAAGAACTTCAAATTGTTCAAATTGGTTATATGATTAGAATTTATATTCAATTTTTTTCTTTTGTGCAATACACTATGCGAATTGACCCCCCCGCCCCCAAAAAAAAAAATAACCCCTTTTTTTGCGTTTGTGCAATACACTATGCTGTTGAATATTAACCCCCCAAAAAAAAAATATTTGAAGAAATTTTTTTTTAATTTCTGAAATCTGAAATGAGAAAAATTGTCCCCCTCCAATTTTTTTCACCTCCCCCCTTTCCCTTATTCTAAAATATAATTCTTTCCCTCAAGTTATGGTCAGTATCTCAGACAATCATCATTTCTTAATACATAATTTACAAGCAGTGTAAGGGAGGTAATCAAACATTGTTATTTAAATTGAATTGGATTTTGATTTGGATTACCTCCCTTACAATGCTTTTAAATTGTCACAATTGTCCTTTAACCAGAAAAACCCTTGTTTTTCACCTTTTTTGCCCCTAATTCCTAAATGGTTTGAGCCATAACCCCACAAAGTCAATCCTAACCATCCCTTTGTAGCATGGAAACTTGCGGTATAATTTCAGAGAGATTCATACACTTGAACACAAGTTTTTCTGGAAACTACAAAAATGCTTATTTGGGCCCCTTATTCCTAAACAGTTGGGACCATAACCCCCAAAATCAATCCCAACCTTCCTTTAGTGGTTATAAACCTTGTGTTAATATTTTATTGATTTCTATTTACTTATACTAAAGTTATTATCCAGAAACCATCTGTCTTCGGACGACGCTGACAACGACAACCTGATACCAATATACGACCAAAATTTTTTTAATTTTTGCGGTCGGACCAAAATTTTTTTAATTTTTGCGGTCGTATAAAAATAAAGTTAAGAAACTCTTTGTGACTGTACATGTTATATAATAAACTTACGGAAGCTTTATCTAAAACTTTCAAGTCTTTTCTATCGGTTATCCCCCTTTCCAGTAATGCTTTCTCCAAGGTAAACAAAGGTAGATTCTCCCACTTTCCGAACACTACTAAATCGATGTCACTGAAAGAGAAAATGAAATTGCTGATGAAATATCAAATTTTGAACATAATCATAATTCAAACGTCATTTTAATATAACAGTTTGGTCATGTTGATCAACCTTCAAACATACTTCTACCATTTTAATAAACATGTGTAGCAGTCTAGTTTTTCTGTCTCGATCTTTAAATCACCTCTTGGTACATGTAGATGTACATGTACTTTAATATAATCAAGTTTAGTTTTTTGCACACTGATATGGTAAATACATGCATATGCTGAAGTCATGGATAACCCTTTGAAGCTTTACAGATATGAATATAAACCAGGATACTTTGTACTTGGTAAATTATTTATGTGTATAATTTGATAGTCAGCAGAAGTCATGTCACCACATTTTGACACATTACTCTTACTTCAAGCTGACCTTCACTCTAACCCCTAAATGCAGCATGCTTTGTTGAAATTAAAGCTGTAAAATATCAATTTTAAAATCTTTGGTTTGACTTGGTCCAGGACTAAACCTAGGGTCTCCTGCAACTAAAGGCAAGAATGATTTCATAAAAAACCAAGGAAGTTTGTGATCAAACCACAGGTTTAATCCAAGTTAAAAACCTAATAAACGGGGAATGTGTCCATGGGACACAGATGATGCCCCCGCTTGCATTTCATATAAAGTTATAAAGGGACATAACTGACATGACTGAAGAACGGTAAAAGTGACGCTACCCAAATTTGTACTTAATCTGAGTTTTGTGGTAGTAAGTATTGTATAAGTTTCATAACATTTGGTTGAGACAAACTTAAGTTAGAGAACATAAACGAAATATTCAGCAATTTTTCCATTTGTAAAGGGGCACAACTCTAGAACAGTTTAAGTGACACCACCAAAATTCAAACTTGTTCTGTATTTTGTGGTAATAAGCATTGTGTATAAGTTTCATAACATTTGGTTGAGGCAAACTAAAGTTAGAGAATGGAAACGAAAAATTCAGCAATTTTCTCCATTTGTAAAGGGACATAACTCTAAAGCAGTTAAAGTGACGCCACCAAAGTTCAATCTTGATCTGTGTTTTGTGGTAATAAGCATTGTGTATAAGATTCATAACATTTGGTTGAGGCAAACTAAAATTAGAGAATGGAAAGAAAAATTCAGCAATTTTTCCATTTGTAAAGTAGTGTTTTCTGCAGGATGTTTTGGCGTGGTATGGCGCCCTGCCGTCTTTTTCTTGACGCCCTGCCCTTTTTAGGAAAAAAAGTTGGCGCCATGTCCCTTTTCCGTCATATTTTAGAACGCCCAACTGTAATTAAATATCGGTTCAGCAATTCATCTTTCAGCAAGACGGCCACAGACCACAATTAAATTCCCCTATTAGTTCTTTATAACGTTTTGTTTCATTAAAAAAACATTTTTGTCAAATCTTTTGTGTGTGTAATGTATAGTACTAGTCCAAAAATATATCCAAAATTCAGAAAGATTGAACCAATGACTCTTACAAATTTAGCCAATACACATCCATACCCCTATGGACAAGTCAAGAGATGTTCCGAAAACTGTAAATATCACCTTTTTGCACCTGGCCTAATCACTCTTTCCATATCAAAATCAGTTAAAATACAACATCCAAAAGTTTATTTCACCTCTCTTCTTTTATTTCCACCCACAAAAAACTAAGAAATGAGTGAGGAAGGGAAAGAAAAAAAATTAAGAAAAAATACACTCTAATTAAAAGGAACTATATTCGTGGACAACGAAAAGCGGGATCATTAATTGTGGTCTTGGGCCTATTAGGGGTCTAAAACTTGACCAATTCTAATAAAACTTGGCATGATTTAAGCTTAGTGTATTATAAAACAGTTTACAAAGTTTCAAAGCCATATGATACCAATTATAAAAAATGTGGCATTTTTTATATCTGAACTTTGGGTGCTGAATTGTGGCGTTGAATTAGAACAATTTCAACTATCAAATTTGGGCTTCTAAAAACCAAAATATACCAAAACTTACATTTTTTAATGTTTCTATGTATAAGTTATCACCTATTAAAAGCAACAGATAGCATACTTCGTGTTTCAGACTTATAAAAAATGGCCAGAAGTAAATTTTATATGAGCCTGTGCCAAAAAATAGAGGTTTTCAAATGATGTGAGGCCTTATATGAAATGTAATATTTTTCACTTACCACAATTTTCTGAAGTTGTTAAGTTATAAAAAAACCTTTTACATGTTATAAATGTACTTTTAATGGAAATATAAGTTTCAAATAGCATAACACATGTGAATAAAATTGTCTTCAGCAATGTCAAGCTTAATAAAATGCTTCGCTGGGCGCAGCTTGATACGACCGCAGAGGTCGAACCCTGAACAGTTGGGGCAAGTATGGACACAACATTCAAGCTTGATACAGCTCTGAATTTGGATTGTGATTAAATATTTGACACGGCATAGGTTTCTGACACAGAAAGAATGTGGTCTAAGAACTTCAATTTTTTTAATTTACCTATTATGGTCCAATGTCCAAAATCAAAATACATGGTTAGATTCAGCATATCAAAGAACCCCATATATTCAATTTTTGTTGAAATCAAACAAAGTTTAATTTTGGACCCCAACTTGGACAAACTTGAAAACTGAACCTATAATCAAAAATCTAAACACATGTTTAGATTCAGCATATCAAAGTACCCCAAGAATTCAATTTTTGTTAAAATCAAACTAAGTTTAATTTTGGACCCTTTGGACCTTAATGTAGACCAATTTAAAAAACAGGACCCAAAATTAAAAATCTAAAAACACGGTTAGATTTGGCATATCAAAGAACCCCAATAATTCAATTTTTGATGAAATCAAACAAAGTTTAATTTTGGACCCTTTTGACCTCAATATGAACCAATTTGAAAGCAGGCCCACAAAATAAAAAATCTAAATACATG
This sequence comes from Mytilus californianus, assembly GCF_021869535.1. Lineage (NCBI taxonomy): Eukaryota > Metazoa > Mollusca > Bivalvia > Mytilida > Mytilidae > Mytilus > Mytilus californianus. Next base: position 31,766,094 of record NW_026262701.1, read on the forward strand.
GTAAGATTCAGCATATCAAAGAACCCCATATATTCAATTTTTGTTGAAATCAAACAAAGTTTAATTTTGGACCCCAATTTTGACCAACTTGAAAACTGGGCCAAAAAACTAAAATCTAAATACATGTTTAGATTCAGCATATCAAAGAACCCCATATATTCAATTTTTGTTGAAATCAAACAAAGTTTAATTTTGGACCCCAACTTGGACCAACTTGAAAACTGGTCCCATAATCAAAAATCTAAACACATGTTTAGATTCAGCATATCAAAGAACCCCAAAAATTCAATTTTTCTTAAAATCAAACTAAGTTTAATTTTGGACCCTTTGGACCTTAATGTAGACCAATTTAAATAAAATGCTCCGCTGGGGCGCAGCTTGATACGACCGCAGAGGTCGAACCCTGAACAGTTGGGGCAAGTATGGACACAACATTCAAGCTTGATACAGCACTGAATTTGGATTGTAATTAAATATTTGACACAGCATAGGTTTCTGACACAGAATGAAAGTGGTCTAAGAACTTAAAAATTTTCAATTTACCTATTCATACATGTGATGGACTGTGAAACTCAGATCAGGAGATTGGGAAATTTTGGTCAGGAGATTAGGACTCAGATCAGGAGGTTTTTAATCGACATTAATTTTGTTGTAAATGTAACCGTGTGCTGTAAAAATGGTCTTTTAAAGTGTGTTTTCTTCAACTTTCCATCCAATTTATTATGTTTATAGTACCCTTGTACTTATAAAGTTTCTCCATCTTTATATTCTACATGTTCAATCTAACATTGTATTTTTCCAGTATGTTCTTTAAATTTTTTACTTCATATTCTATAAAACAATCATTGCAACCAGAACATTTGTTTAGCTATTTGCAAATAGTTTTTATTTTTTTTTTTTCTCTTGCATATAGTTTTTATTTGCAAACTCAGAAAATCATTTTATCTGTAAATTTAGGGTCATAGTTATTATATAAATTTCAATTTAAGCCTTGAAAGGAAGTCTAGAATCCTCAAATAATTTTCAAATTATTATTTTTTTATTTGTCCTAAGACATTTAAAATCATTTAATAACCATCCTTTTATGATTATTTGTTCAATTTATATTTTATTTATATTCTTTTAAAAATTTTCATTATTAAAAGGAAAGTAACTTAAAACAGGATAAATCAAGGGAAGTAACCCAATAAATACACAGTTTTTGTTACACAACGGCAGTTAGCCTGAGGTAAAAATCGTTGATTACCTGTATGTTTGACACCCAAGCTGACAAGTGAAGCCATATAATTATGCATGTTAATTGATTTACAGGTAAAATATAACTTCAGGTAATGTCAGTTATACCAGATGCCTGAGATGATATGTTGGGCAGAAATTTTTCATTCATGAAAAATTTCATACACGGGATTTTTTCCTCTTCAACGGGAGGTCGGGAGGAGACCCCTGAAAACGGGATTATTGTATTCCCGTCGGGAGGTTCACATGTATGCCTATTCAAACCATATCATTATTATTTGCTTTTATATATAAATCAGAAATAACCAATTTAAAATGGAAAATGTTAAAGAAAAAAAAGATTCCCCCCCAATTTTTTGAACCCCCTTATGATTCATCACCCCCAAACTCAATCCCAGCTTTCCCTTTGTGGTATGGTACCTTGCAGTACAATTTCAGAGAGATTCATACACTTGAACACAAGTTATTGTCTGGAAACTAGAAAAATGCTTGTTTTTTGGCCCCTTTTTGGCCCCAAATTCCTAAACGTTTAGGGCAATTACCCCAAAACTCAATTCCAGCTTTCCCTTTGTGATATGGAACCTTGCAGTACAATTTCATAAAGATCCATACACTTACACACAAGTTATTGTCCTGAAACTAGAAAAATGCATGTTTTTTTTGCCCTTTTATGGCCCCTAATTACTAAAATTTTGAGGGAAAACCCCCAAAATCAATCCCAGCCTTCCCTTTGTGATATGGAACCTTGTAGTACAATTTCATAAAGATCCATACACTTACAAACAAGTTATTGTCATGAAACTAGAAAAATGCTTGTTTTTTGCCCCTTTTTGGCCCCTAATTCCTAAAATTTGGAGGAAATTACCCCAAAAATCAATCCCAGTATTCCCTTTGTGATATGGAACCTTGTAGTACAATTTCATAAAGATCCATACACTTACAAACAAGATATTGTCATGAAACTAGAAAAATGCTTGTTTTTTGCCCCTTTTTGGCCCCCAATTCCTAAAATTTTGAGGCAATTACCCCCAAAATCAATCCCAGCATTCCCTTTGTGATATGGAACCTTGTGGTACAATGTCAGAGAGATCCATACACTTACACACAAGTTATGTCTGGAAGTTACAAAAATGCTTATTTTTGGCCCCTTTTGGCCCCTAATTCCTTAACTGTTAGTACCATAACCCCCAAAATCAATCCCCACCTTCCTTTTGTGGTATTGAACCTTATGGTAAAATTTCATTGAGATTCATTCACTTAAACTAAAGTTAGAGTGCGAAAACTAATGTGTATTCGGACGACGACGCCGGACGACGACGACGACGACGCCAATGTCATACCAATATACGACCACAAAAATTTTTTTGCGGTCGTATAAAAACGGGACCCAAAATTAAAAATCTAAATACACGGTTAGATTTGGCATATCAAAGAACCCCAATAATTAAATTTTTGATGAAATCAAACAAAGTTTAATTTTGGACCCTTTTGACCTCAATATGAACCAATTTGATAGCGGGCCCACAAATAAAAAATCTAAATACATGGTAAGATTCAGCATATCAAAGAACCCCATATATTCAATTTTTGTTGAAATCAAACAAAGTTTAATTTTGGACCCCAATTTTGACCAACTTGAAAACTGGGCCAAAAATCTAAAATCTAAACACATGTTTAGATTCAGCATATCAAAGAACCCCATATATTCAATTTTTGTTAAAATCAAACTAAGTTTAATTTTGGACCCTTTGGACCTTAATGTAGACCAATTTAAAAACGGGACCCAAAATTAAAAATCTAAATACACGGTTAGATTTGGCATATCAAAGAACCCCAATAATTCAATTTTTGATGAAATCAAACAAAGTTTAATTTTGGACCCTTTTGACCTCAATATGAACCAATTTGATAGCGGGTCCACAAATAAAAAATCTAAATACATGGTTAGATTCAGCATATCAAAGAACCCCAAGAATTCAATTTTTGATGAAATCAAACAAAGTTTAATTTTGGACCCTTTTGACCTCAATGTGGACAAAGTTGATAACGGGGCCCAAAAATCAAAAATCTAAATACATGGTTACATTCAGCATATCAAAGAACCCCATATATTCAATTTTTGTTGAAATCAAACAAAGTTTAATTTTGGACCCCGATTTGGACCAACTTGAAAACTGGGCCCCTAATTAAAAAATCTAAATACATGTTTAGATTCAGCATATCAAAGTACCCTAAAAATTCATTTTTTGTTAAAATCAAACTAAGTTTAATTTTGGACCCTTTTGACCTTAATGTAGACCAATTTGAAAACGGAACCAAAAATTAAGAATCTAAATACACGGTTAGATTCGGCATATCAAAGAACCCCAATAATTCAATTTTTGATGAAATCAAACAAAGTTAAATTTTGGACCCTTTGGACCTCAATGTGGACCAATTTAAAAACGGGGCCCAAAATCCAAAAACTTAATACACGGTTAGATTCAGCATATTAAAGAACCCCAAGAATTCAAGAATAAAACCCCATTGAAATTGATCAAGAAATAAGCAATTTATACAAAGTATCTTCTTTTGCACAATACTGTGCAATTGAATATTTCTTGCTATTGTGCAATACTGTACAATTGACAATTTCTTGCTATTGCGCAATATTGTGCTATTGGATATTTCTTGCTATTGCGCAATACTGTGCAATTGAAGATTTCTTGCTATTGCGCAATACTGTGCAATTGAAGATTTCTTGCAATTGTGCAATACTGTGCAATTGAAAATTTCTTGCTATTGCACAATACTTATTATATAATAATTTACACATCCTGTTTGGTGTGTATCTCCTACCATATCATTATTATTTGCTTTTAAATATTAATCAGAAATAACCAACTTAAAATGGAAAATTTTAAAAGAAAAAAAAAAGGAAAAAAAGAAAAAAAAAAAAAATCCCCCCCCCAAAATGTTTTGAACCCCTTATGATTCATCACCCCCAAACTCAATCCCAGCCTTCCCTTTGCGGTATGGTACCTTGCAGTACAATTTCAGAGAGATCCATACACTTGAACACAAGTTATTGTCTGGAAACTAGAAAAATGCTTATTTTTGGCCCCTTTTTGGCCCCCAATTCCTAAACGTTTCGGGCAATTACCCCCAAACTCAATTCCAGCTTTCCCTTTGTGATATGGAACCTTGTAGTACAATTTCAGAAAGATCCATACACTTACACACAAGTTATTGTCATGAAACTAGAAAAATGCTTGTTTTTTGCCCCTTTTTTGGCCCCTTATTCCTAAAATTTTGAGGCAATTACCCCCAAAATCAATTACAGCCTTCCCTTTGTGATATGGAACCTTGTGGTACAATGTCAGAGAGATCCATACACTTACACACAAGTTATTGTCTGGAAGTTACAAAAATGCTTATTTTTGGCCCCTTTTTGGCCCCTAATTCCTTAACTGTTGGTACCATAACCCCCAAAATCAATCCCCACCTTCCTTTCGTGGTATTGAACCTTATGGTAAAATTTCATGGAGATCCATTCACTCTAACTAAAGTTAGAGTGCGAAAACCAATGTGTCTTCGGACGACGCCGGACGACGCCAGACAACGACGACGATGACGCCAACGTCATACCAATATACGACCAAAAAATTTTCAATTTTTGCGGTCGTATAAAAAAACAGGTTGTCAATTTAGGTCGTTCCCCACATTTGCATATTAAAAAGCATATAAATGATATGGTAGATAGAGATATGCTTCTTTTTGCTCAAATCTTTGTTTAGATATGATAAAACATGGAGCCTGGATGTAACATGACTGTCACTTTCAACTATATATGTAGACAGTATGATTTGAAGCAAAGTTATTTACTTTACTTTTTAAAACCGGCATGAAATTTCAGCCTCAAAAGGCCAATATTTTAACCACTAGCTATCAAACAAAATTAAATAAAGGTAGTCTGTGAAACAGACAAGGTCAAACAACCAGTAATAAGTGCTTTTGATACAGATTCAGTGAAATCTGTTAAAAGGAATTCAACTTGTATGTGCATAGAACCTCATTTTTCACTTGCTTCATACTGACCGTTAGACTAAGACCATTAAAGCAGCACATTTTGCACTCTTATTCTGATTTTATCTACTTTTTTTTGTGTTCAGTGTTCAAAAATGAGTTAAACATCTACATTAGATACCACAAACACAAATAGAAAACCAGAAAAATCTGTCAGAGAGAAAGTAAGCATGCTACTTTTGTAAAAATATTGAAACAACTGAAAAAGTTCAATTTTGGGCATGTAGGCTGAAATGTCACTTTTTTACAAAATTTCTATCAAACAAAAGTGGAAATCATTTATTCTCATGTAGTTTGACAAATTAATACCAATAGATCATTCAGTGAAGTTGTCAAAGTACAAATTCAATATTTCCTGAATTCACCTCTTAGGCCACAGACCACAATTAAATTCCCCTATTAGTTCTTTATAACGTTTTGTTTCATTTAAAAAATTGCACCTTGCATTTTTGTCAAATCTTTTGTGTGTGTAATGTATAGTACTAGTCCAAAAATATATCCAAAATTCAGAAAGATTGAACCAATGACTCTTACAAATTTAGCCAATACACATCCATACCCCTATGGACAAGTCAAGAGATGTTCCGAAAACTGTAAATATCACCTTTTTGCACCTGGCCTAATCACTCTTTCCATATCAAAATCAGTTAAAATACAACATCCAAAAGTTTATTTCACCTCTCTTCTTTTATTTCCACCCACAAAAAACTAAGAAATGAGTGAGGAAGGGAAAGAAAAAAAATTAAGAAAAAATACACTCTAATTAAAAGGAACTATATTCGTGGACAACGAAAAGCGGGATCATTAATTGTGGTCTTGGGCCAGACCATTTCAGGTTATTTCCCTTGGAACAAAAATCAATATTTTAATGGCCAACATTTTATTGAAATTCGAAAATTCGTAATGTTTGAACAGTTTTGAAGCGAAGAGTACAGATACGATTAATAATTGAATCTAATAGGGACAACATTGATTTGTACCTCTACAAATAAAAAATGTGGACAATTTAAAAGGGAACCAGGCGATCGTTTGAGTTATAATTTTACGATGAATGGAATGAACATTACATCTGTTTGGTTTTATATTCTATTTATACTATTCCGTCTGTTGGGACGTCGGATTGGGTGTGAATTTACGACGGCTTTCATACTGTTGTTATCTTAATAATGTTACTAAATTATAGTTAAGAATATAGCTGATATAGTTTTGAATAGTACTAAGTCTTGCTATACAAATCTTTGAATATCCTAAAACTATTTGTAGTTATGAGCCAAGGTAGCTTTGATTGTTATAAACTTGCGAGATCCAAAGGGTATATATTTGGCACTTCTTTTGTGCATCTTAAAAGCAATGTCCACTTTCACAACACATCCTTAGACAATCAGTCTCAGTGATCCAGTATTAAAGTTTATAACTGGAGTTATTGATTGAAATGAGGCAGTTGGACAATGAACATGATCAAAATTCTATTAGCTGAGTCTAGAAGTGATAATTTTATTATAATCAAAGAGCTGAAAGCTCTAAGTAAAAATGACGCCATTGTCTCTCATATTGGGATATTTTTGATACAAGTCTTGATTTTTACTTAATTTACCTACTGAATCTTAGGCGACGTTTCAATTTATGGTAGGTAGGGTGACTGATAGAATAGATATGAATTGTTTCCACAATCTATAGCGTTTTTATTTGTTTGTCAAGATATATATATATATATATATATGTGTGTGAAGTGAAAATAACTACTAGTTGTTCTGCTGTACAAAGAAATAGCTCAAGACTACCTGAACAATCTACAATATTCAAAGTAATATGTGAATGTGTTTCCGTTATTTGTAGAATTATTTAACAAAATGATTATGAAGAGCCTGTAGTAAGAAAGCTCTTATACCCAACATAGTCCTTATTCAAGAGATAAGTTACAGGTGACCTAGTGACAACATCACATTGTTATTTCAGTTACCTAAACATGATCAATTTCTGTAGATTTAGACAATAGTATTGTTATACTAGTTTCACAATTATAAACAAAGTGACACCATCTATACAACTTAATTTCATTGTGAAGAGGCTGTAGTAAGCAAGCTTACACTGAAATCTTAAAATGACGACATAAATTATTGTAAAATTATTTTTTTTCAAATGATTTAATGTTGAGTACCGTAGTCATTTATTTCAAATAATTGACCCGTAATAAAATAAGGAGATGGGGTGTGATTGCCGATGAGATAACAGTCTGATGTACTATCTACCAGAGTCCAAATAATGTGGCTGTTGGCAGTTATAAGTCACTTTCAGACCTCAACAATGTACCAAACCGGTTTATTGTTTTCAGGTACCACAGGAAAAAGAGGAGTTGTGGCCAGGTGCTGCCAGGATTTAAAACTATTAGAATTACACAGTTTTGTCTGCATTCAGAGAAAATTTCACAGCCATTTGTGTTGGTGTATATTAGATGAACCTTAAAGGTGGATTATCAGATTATTGGTCGCAGGAATATTAAAGTGATTGTTGACTTTTCAAATATAAAAATATGCACAAAGAAGGAAATATATCTGATTCCTTGTGAAAATTAAAAGATAGAACATTGTACTTTAATTGATTTGGTAATTTAATTTCAAGAATGACAACATGTATGATCTGTTACCATAAGTGTAAAATTTGTCCATTATATACTGTTTATTATGTTTATGGTTGAACTGTATCTTTGAACTTTGTCAATCAGTCATGATTTACTTCTTAAGCTGTGTAAGAACCTTCTTGTAATTGAAATTGGTCAGCCATGATCACGATTTCTACAATATTCTGAGTTCCTAACAAGTTCAAAATTTAGCACATTTGCAGTTTACAATACCCAAAGATCAGGAGAAACAACGATTTTGATTGGCTGATAACAGTTGTCTCCCTTGGGAAAAGTTTGAGAAAAGTTCGAAATATTGGGAACAGTAGAATTTAACAAAATCGTGGTTTAGAGGTTTTTACACGATCACAATCGTGCAATCGTGACAAGGGGTCAAAATCGAGTATTTCACGCCTGAATCGTGCAAGTTGGCAGGAAGACAGGTTAAGAAATTAAAGAATGAAAATTACAAATTTAATTCTGTTCCAGTTGTATTTCCAACAATATGATTGAAAATTGTCCGACGGTCACGAAGGTTATTGACCGCCATAAGTCATATTGAAGGGAGACAACACCGTCTGTTATTTTAAAATGTACATTTGCAACGCTGGAGTTGTCTTTCTTTTACCAATGTATGAGCATACTAACATTTACTTTAAGTATGTAAAATACGGAACCGAGTTCCGAATGCGGGTTGGAAGTCTGGTCAATGGTAAAAGAAAATTGACTGCGTCATTTTCTAATAAAATGCTCCGCTGGGGCGCAGCTTGATACGACCGCAGAGGTCGAACCCTGAACAGTTGGGGCAAGTATGGACACAACATTCAAGCTTGATACAGCACTGAATTTGGATTGTAATTAAATATTTGACACAGCATAGGTTTCTCACACAGAATGAAAGTGGTCTAAGAACTTAAAATTTTTTAATTTACCTATTCAAACCATATCGTTGTTATTTGCTTTTATATATACATCAGAAATAACCAATTTAAAATGGAAAATTTTAAAGAAAAAAACATACATGTGATGGACTGTGAAACTCAGATCAGGAGATTGGAAAATTTTGGTCAGGAGATTAGGACTCAGATCAGGAGGTTTTTAATCGACATAAAGTTTGTCGTAAATGTAACCGTGTGCTGTAAAAATTGTCTTTTAAAGTGTGTTTTCTTCAACTTTCAATCCGAATGTATTATGTATTATGTTTATAGTACCCTTGTACTTATAAAGTTTCTTTATCTTAATATTCTACATGTTCAATCTAATATTCTTTTTTTTTAGTATGTTCTTTAAATTTTACAATTCATATCTTTTATATCATTATTCTATAGGACAAACATTGCAATCAGATCATTTGTTTACCGATCTGCATTTGCAGTTAGATTTTATTTGAATAATCAGAAACTCATTTAAATTTAGAACATGGGTCATAGTTATTATATGAATTCAATTTAAGCCTTGAAAGAAAGTATAGAACCCTCAAATAATTTTCAAATTATTATTTTTTGATTTGTCCTAAGACATTTAAAATCATTTAATTACCATCCTTTTATGATTATTTGTTCAATTTATATTTTATTTATATTCTTTTAAAAATTTACATTATTAAAAGGAAAGTAACTTAAAACAGGATAAATCAGGGGAAGTAACCCAATAAATACACAAAGCTTTTATTACACAACGGCAGTTAGCCTGAGGTAAAAATCGTTGATTACCAGAATGTTTGACACCCAAGCTGACAAGTGAAGCCATATAATTATGCATGTTAATTGATTTACAGGTAAAATATAACTTCAGGTGATGTCAGTTACACCAGATGTCTGAGATGATATGTTGGGCAGATTTCATACACAGGATTTTTTTCTCTTCAACGCGAGGTCGGGAGGAGACCCCTGAAAACGGGATTATTGTACTACCGTCGGGAGGTTTACATGTATGAAAAAAAGAAAAAAAAATCCCCCAAATTTTTTTGAACCCCCTTATGATTCATCACCCTATTGGCCCAAACTCAATCCCAGCTTTCCCTTTGTGGTATGGTACCTTGCAGTACAATTTCAGAGAGATCCATACACTTGAACACAAGTTATTGTCTTGAAACTAGAAAAATGCTTGTTTTTTGGCCCCAAATTCCTAAACGTTTAGGGCAATTACCCCCAAACTCAAACCCAGCTTTCCCTTTGTGATATGGAACCTTGCAGTACAATTTCATAAAGATCCATACACTTACACACAAGTTATTGTCCTGAAACTAGAAAAATGCTTGTTTTTTGCCCTTTTATGGCCCCTAATTACTAAAATTTTGAGGGAATTACCCCCAAAAATCAATCCCAGCCTTCCCTTTGAGGTATGGTACCTTGCAGTACAATTTCAGAGAGATCCATACATTTGAACACAAGTTATTGTCTGGAAACTAGAAAAATGCTTATTTTTGGCCCCTTTTTGGCCCCTTATTCCTAAACTTTTTGGGCAATTACCCCCAAACTCAATTCCAGCTTTCCCTTTGTGATATGGAACCTTGTAGTACAATTTCATAAAGATCCATACACTTACACACAAGTGATTGTCATGAAACTAGAAAAATGCTTGTTTTTCGCCCCTTTTTGGCCCCTAATTCCTAAAATATGGAGGCAATTACCCCCAAAATCAATCCCAGCATTCCCTTTGTGATATGGAACCTTGTGATACAATGTCAGAGAGATCCATACACTTACACACAAGTTATTGTCTTGAAACTAGAAAAATGCTTGTTTTTTGCCCCTTTTTGGCCCCTTATTCCTAAAATTTGGAGGCAATTACCCCCAAAATCAATCCCAGCATTCCCTTTGTGATATGGAACCTTGTGGTACAATGTCAGAGAGATCCATACACTTACACACAAGTTATGTCTGGAAGTTACAAAAATGCTTATTTTTGGCCCCTTTTTCCTTAACTGTGGGTACCATAACCCCCAAAATCAATCCCCACCTTCCTTTTGTGGTATTGAACCTTATGGTAAAATTTCATTGAGATTCATTCACTTAAACTAAATTTAGAGTGCGAAAACTAATGTGTATTCGGACGACGACGCTGGACGACGACGACGCCGGACGACGACGACGACGACGACGACGACGACGACGCCAACGTCATACCAATATACGACCACAAAAATTTTTTTGCGGTCGTATAAAAAGGAATAAACAACCTAGGCTAATATACATATCTTTATTTCTTACCAATAAATATGAAACAAAGGTATATTCCATTAAATCCCTATCTATTACAGTGCCTTTATATCTATGTAGAGAGTGCCCTAAAAGTGTAGTCCACCGCCTAAAAGGTGGCCTAAAAGGTGGCCTTAAAGTGTAGCCAATCGTGCTAAGAGTGCCCTCTGAGAAAAAAATTACCCTGCCCTTTTCAAAAGCTGCAGGAAACACTATAAAGGTGCATAACTCTAGAACGGTTAAAGCGACGCCACCAAAATTCGAACTTGATCTGTGTTTTGTGGTAATAAGCATCGTGTATAAGTTTCATAACATTTGGTTGAGGCAAACTAAAGTTAGAGAACGGAAACGAAAAAATTCAGCAATTTTTCCATCTGTTAAGGGGCATAACTCTAGAAAGGTTTAATTGATGCCACCAAAATTCAAACTTGATCTGTGTTTTGTGGTAATAAGCATTTTGTATAAGTTACATAACATTTGGTTGAGGCAAACTAAAGTTAGAGAACGGAAACCAACTTTGGGACGTACGGAAGTGTGTATGTACGTACGGACAAGGGTAAAACTTAATGCCCCCTTCGCTACGGATACTTGAAATAAGTCTTCCATACCTTGTAGGTAGATACAATCCAGTTCTAAAACTACCAAAAATCTCCATCTGTAATAGAAAAAAACCCACATTAGATTCAGGTTGATGCATTGCTTTAAGGTATAACTTTAATATGCACATTCGTACATTGTAACATGCATTAAATAAATGCAGCTCTCATTAGTGTATTAGTAGATATAGTGCTACCAGTGAGTGTAATCAGGTCTAGATCTATAATTTATAAAGCTAAACTTCTAAAGACCTGTAATACAACTTAAAAAGGTTCCCATTCGCTTATATAAATACTTTGTACTGTATTTAATCCCGAGTTCTTGATAAGACGTGTACATGCGTCCTGGACAAGCCATATCAGAAACCAGGACACGTCCTGGTTACAGGTAGCCTGAGTCCTATTATAATTAATACTATCCTTCAGTTGTAAAAACAACCCAAAAACGTGCTTCTTGTCAACATTTTTACAGGAAAGTGAATTTCTATTCTGTGCATTGCTTGTAGTAATGAGATCATATGATTTGCATAGGCCAATGCAAAAGAAAAACCAGAACCGGATGAAATCGAAAAGTTTACCTTTAAAGCACACGTTACAGCAATAAAATTTGTCAAAGCCAATTAATTATATATATAGTTTTCAAACCAATGAATTTAAAATGATAATGACTTTACATAACACAATGGAAATAATGTAAACAGTTGTATGTTAATAACATGATTGGTTCTAATTTGATGCAATTGGTAGCAGAGAAATGATGAATAAACAGCTGCGCCATGAGTGCATGATATGCCCATCGTGTTTTCAAAGAATAAAGTTCAATAACTTCTCAATGTTATACCAGAAATTTATAAATAAACAGCTGCGCCATGAGCGCATGATACGCCCGTCGTCTTGTGTGTGAATTTTTATGCAATAAGCATAAATAGTTTCTGACATACGACGTGACATGCAAAAACCCCCCTTTTTTTTTTACAAAAAACTCAATCTCTCTTCTAAAATAAAATTTTGAATCAAAACCAAAAAGTATACAGATCTTTAGATTAATATAACTAAGAAGTGTGTAAAATTTTAAGCAATAATCATAAATCGTTTTTGAGATACGGCGCGACATGTGAAAAACCCCTCGCCCTTTTTTTTACAAAATACTCAATAACTCAAAAATAAAATTTTGAATCATCATTAAAAAGTACACAGATCTTAAGGTTAATATAACTAAGAAGTGTGTAAAGTTTTAAGCAATAATCATAAACTGTTTTTGAGATACGGCGCAACATGTGAAAAACCCCTCCCCCTTTTTTAACAAAATACTCAATATCTCTAAAATAAAATTTTGAATCATCACCAAAAAGTATACAGATCTTAAGGTTAATATAACTAAGAAGTGTGTAAAGTTTTAAGCAATAATCATAAATTGTTTTTGAGATACGGCGCGACATGTGAAAAAAAACACACACCTGTTTTAGTTACTAAGTCCCGTAACTCAAAAAGTTTTAATCTTATTTTCACCAAAAAGTATACAGATCGTTTGACCATCATAAGAAACAACTATGTTAAGTTTCATGAAATTTGGATAAGTCATTCTCAAGTTACGGTGCGACATGTTTATGCCGGACAGACAGACGGACGGACACCGGACATTTGTATAACATAATAAGTCCTGTCAAAAATTGACGGTTGTATAAAAACTAATGGGAGGTTATCTTAATAGATATAAATCAGTCACCAAAGTTTAATGAAAACTGCTCAAAGCACTTTAAGGATATCATCAGAAAAATTGAAAATCACCCCTTTTTTATGAATAAAATCCCATAACTCAGAAACGTAAAATCTTAAATTCATAAAAATCAAATGGGAGCTTACAACAATATATATAAACAATTTACCAAAAAATGGTAAGCATTTTCGAGTTATTGACTGAAAACAGGAAAATCACCCCTTTTTAATGAATAAAACCCCATAACTAGTAAACGTAAAATCTGAAATTTATAAAAATTGAAAGGAAGCTTATGTCAATAGATGTAAACAATTCACCAAAGTTTCAGGAAAACTGTTCAAAGCATTTTTGAGTTATTGTCCGAAAAACTGGAAAATCCCCCTTTTTGTAATGAATAAAACCCAAAAACTCGGAAACATAAAATAAAAAATTTATAAAATAGAAAGGGAGCTCATGTCATTAGATATAAACAATTCACCAAAGTTTCATTCAAATTGGATAAAGCGTTTTTGAGTTAATGTCCGACATGTTGACGAGGGACAGACGGACGGACAACGATATACTATAATACGTCCAGTAAACAGGCGTATAAAAACAAGGTGAAAATTGAAATAGAATGTGAATTTGAAAACAAATTGCAATATGTTTAATTCATACAAAACTCCTGTACATTCCCATTGTTTGCATTTTCAGTATTTATCATTGTGATATACATGTAACTATGGAATTTAATATAATAATATAATAGTAAAAAGACTTTTTTTAACAATTGCACTGAAGCACATTTGTTAACATTATATATTTTATTATATGGAGATGTATGGTATGAACTGTTTTCCATGTAAACATGGTTACCCCTAAGGAACTACATATAAAGGTCATAGTATGGCCTTCAACAATGAGAAAAACTTTTTCTGTATGTGTTTGGAATGGAAGAAATTCAAAGATTTAGTAGTTTTGAAAACATACATATAAATATACAATGTATACTATTAACCTGACTTATCCTGTGCTAACTTATAAAAGATCCTTCCATTCAAGGAAATCATCTTAGCCAAAAAGACAGTCATGACAGTCAGATTTGAACTACATTTGTATTTGAGTTACTACCCTATGGACTCATCAGAATCAGCTGGGACTCACCATTTCAAAAAGTGACAAGTCCCAGGACCCACAGACACTCAAAATATCTTAGTGAGAATCCTGTTTAATCAATGAATCACATTCACTTTTTTGCACTTACATTGTAATAAGATCTATGTTTAATAAATGACATGTCCAACAACTGGAACAGGGAATATGACATTAGTATACAGGTAAATAACATGATATAAAGTATTTGTCTTTACTCACCTTTGCTTCAGGCCATAACTCCTGAATAACTTCTTTGATTCTTCCTACCACTTCATTTCTCATGTTGGCCTCTTCTAATGTGGGTGACATATAGTCATAAAAATTTTTGATTTCTTCATGTAATCTGCAAACATAATTTGTATTTATAATTGGGTTAAAGAACATGTGCATATGTACAAATGTACAATGTATATATATGTATTTTGAATTTGCAGTGTTTTCTCCCAAGAATGTTCTTACTTACCAATGACTATGCATAAACTTTAATGTGAACTGAAAAAAAATACACCTGTATTTCCACTTACATGCTGAAAAAAAATAGGGACAGTTAAAGCATGTTTAATTTCCATCAGTGACTTACTGCCCAATTTCAAACTCTGTCTGCTACATGTAGTCTTGGTTCTTAGCATTGTGTATGAGTTTCATAAAATTTGGAGAAGGAAAACTTTAGAGTGAAGAAATGAAAATGGGAAAGACAGACAGATTGACAGAAGGGGGTCATGAGTAACACTTAATGTCCCTGTTGCCTATGGCGGGGGCATAAAATTCCCGCAATATGAACAAACTAAAATTTCAAAATCAAACTCAATTTTTTTTATATGACTGTTGACTACATACATGTAGTATGATGATTTCTCAGTACCCGGTAATTGATTCATTCCTAAGTTCAAAGTATCTAACCTTCCAAAAGATATAAAAATCATATTTTTAAATCATTCTGGTGGTCATCAAACTGAACAACAGTAAGCATGTTTAATTTCCATCAAAAGGTAAAGACAAATCTGGTCTTGTAAAATTTACACAATTCACTCTGTGTACAGACAAACATGTGCCCCTGGACAAGTTTTAAGGTATGGTAGGACCTAGATATATCAAAGTTATAAACATATTTTGTTTCAGACAAAGTTGCAAATCAAACTTTTTTGTAATTTTGAGATTCTTTTTTTCAAACTCACAAGAGATGGTAAAATAAACTAACTCCTGAATTTTGTTTGATTCAGTCCACTCAGTTACAGTTTACAAATGTAAATCAGCTTTTGTCCTTCTACTGTCCATCTCAATTTATACAATTCACTACAATTATTACACATTCCCTCCCCCCAACTCTGTAGTTTTTGGCACTTCCTATAGGAATGGAAAAAAATATACAGTACATGTTTGTACATCAAAATCGATGAAACTTTTCAATTTTTCTCATACATAAATTAACAATGCATATAAGTTTTATTCATCTACATGTATATATGTCCGGCAAAGGTCTTAAACTTTTCAATGTGGACATGTTTGTCTATTCTCAGAATAAATTTGGTTGTGTAAACTTGGCCATATGTGTAAATACCTACATGTATGCTGAACCTTAAAAAGAGGACTACTCACTGATACATGTATCTATACTTTTTTTTGGGAACCTTTGCATGCTTGAACATTCTCTTCAATTACTGAAAACTTCCAACAGTGACACTTTCTTAACTTTTAACAGATGAGCAATTTTTTTTTGACACTGATAACTGAATTTCTTACACTGACGTCATGTAACAATACACCAATAATAAATCAAACTGAAAGTTTTCAGTAACTATTAAAGGTCAAAAATGACTAATTAATTAATTAAATCAATTACAAAAGGTGCAGTAATAAGTATACAAATTACATATGTATAAAAATTAAAAACACTTAATTGAATGAGCAATATTAACAGCCATCTGTCACTTTAAGCAAGGTGATTTTTTTGGCCTTGAAAATCTTAAGTAACAAACATATTGCTACATTTGATTTTTATGTAATATTCATGCAAATGTATTCTGAAGTCTCATTTTCTCTAAATATACAAAGAAATTGATTTTTAAAATGAATATGTACAAATTGAAAGTGAAACTATATATATTTTCAAAAAACTAAAATTGATTTGCTATCAAATACCATTTACATGACCTGTCAGTATAAATTGTGTATTCAATACACAAAAAGTGTCATGGAGGCCACAACGATTTTGATATTCAAACAAACGACTTACACATAGAGAAAACAGTTGTCCCTTTTAATTTTAACTGAAGTGATAATTTTATACAGCTATAAAAGTGAACAACAGAATGATTTAAGTACACAAATTACCTTGAAATATTTAAAAATAATAGTATTTCCCCTTCTAGGGCCTCTACATCAGAAAGAGTCTTACACAACCACATGTCACAATTAATGTTTCTCATATTTCACAATTATTTATTCGCCTACACAGGACTTTTCATCCTCAAATTAACTGATATAACAATTATAAATAAAATTTACATCTCAGATTTTATATTACTTACCCAATAACATCAGGGGAATACATTTTATCTTTAGGCTTCCACGGAGTCATTCCATCAAGCATTTTATGCTTATAAGAGGAATGATTTAATCCGTAAGTGCTTGCACGATTGTCTCTTTTTCTTTTAAAACTATTTTCCGCATTCTGTACACTTAATTGTCTATTAGTTGGTGCATGCTTCTTTTCAAAGTCATTTGTGTAATTCAGAGGGATAAACTCTTTCTGCTTCTGGTCCATGTTCGAGTTCACGTTGTTATTCAGCGACATATTTGTCACGCCTAATTGTGCTTCTATAATGTACGTCCATATATCATGTGCTATTCCTAAATGTTCTGGTTGATACCAAGCAATTCTTGGATCCATTAAAAGTTTCTTGTCAAACAAAAGTAATGACGTCTTGTTGAATGATTGACATTTGACTATGACCTGAAATTCATGTTCTTTAATGGAAGCCGACTTTCGAAATTATCATGTTAACTGCGCATGACGGAAAAAGTTGATATAATTATAGGAATGTTCCAGAAAAATATGAAACGAAACTAATAAAAAAAAGAATCCACCTGTATGATCCTGTATTTCACGCTAAGATGAACACTGTAGTTATGGGTCTAAAACCTGCTTACATGTATGCAAAGCTTATATAAATAAATGAACTAATTAAGTTTTCAGTTTTTTTTAGCAATAATAAGTATTATTGAACAATCACGGAATTACTCAAAAACATATCTATCAATCTGAACCAGTCTTCGAAAATTTATTTATTTTTATCTATTTTATATACAAGTAACAACTTTAGTGCAACAAATCCTTTTTTCACTAAATTTGCAAACACCGTGCATTTTCAGGCTTTTGAGTGTGATATTTTAGTCTTAGATGCATGGTTATTTTTATTAGTTGTTATTGGTTTTGAACTAGCTGTCAGTACCTGCGAGTACTCTCAGATCTGTACTGAGTGTGCTTTTGTTGTGGGGATGTGTGAGTACCCTGCCACGTCCACTCTGTTTTTTTGTTAGATGTAATTCTGCTGTGTATCAATCTGATGAATTAAGCCCTTTTACGGATTTTTATAGTTTGTTCTTATTATGTTGTACTGTTACACCCCTGTCCCATGTCCCATGTCAAGGAGCCTGTAATTCAGTGGTTGTCGTTTGTTGCTGTATATCATATTTGTTTTTCGTTCATTATTTTGTACATAAATCAGGAGTCGGTTTCACAAAAAACTTACGACTAAGATTGATCGTAAGTATACGGAATTGTTCATAACTTACGATCGGCAATCTTAGTCGTAAGTTTTTTGGTGAAACCGACTCCTGGCCGTTAGTTTTCTCGTTTGAATTGTTTTACATTTGTCATTTTGGGGCCTTTTATAGCTGACTATGTGGTATGGGTTTTATTCATTGTTAAAGGCCGTACGGTGACCTATAGTTGTCTCTTGTGGAGAGTTGTCTCATTGGCAATCATACCACATCTTCTTATTTTTATATTATTTGGTTAATGCATCTTATTTACTAAATTCGGAATCGAATTTGGCTAATTATTTTCAATAAGTTTTATTTGGGGGCGGGGGGGGGGGGGGGGCTGGCTGGCTGCAGCTATAAGCCTTAACCTTTGGCATCTATGTTCATTTGCCACTTTTGGCATAACAAAATTCTCCACTTTTTACATGGCTGCTGCATGGTGTGCTGCAAAATCGTCGCTGCTGTTCTTCGTTACCGTTCAGTGTCTTTTCTCCTGTTCTAGCTTTTGGTGGCACGTTTGTTTTCAATGCCGTTATTCTTTGGCTTTATGTGTTGTGAATTTGTCATTTATTTATTTATTAATCTCTATTTTTGTTAACTTGTCAAAACATTTTTTATTTCCTCTGCTGTTTTACAAAACTTTTTTTTTTAATTTAATCATATTATGATTTTTTTTATTCTTTCTTCATCAAAATGATTTTTGTTTTCTTCTAAATTTACATTAAGGTCAAGTTTAAGTAAATGGGTCATATGTAACAGAATTTGTCAAATATTGCATACAACTGCGGTGTGTTAAACTTGAACTGGCTGAAAATTAAAAAAAATAATGCATTTTATTTTCTGAAATATTACTGAATGAATTATTTCAAAATAGGTGAACATTTGTAGAGAAAGCACATACAATCGGTGATAGTCGTTTCTAAATTTAATTAAATAATCAAAACTCTAATTGAAAATGCATAGATATTTCTTTAAAAATTGATATGTTGTTGATACATGAATTTCTGTTTCATTGATATTAAAAAAAAACATAGGGTCACCACAGGTGTTCCTCGTGGAATAAAACTCGACAGACCATATGTAAAAAATAACTCGAACAAGTGTTCATCGTGAAATAACACTGACTCGACAGACAATATGTCAAAAATAACTCGAACAAGTGTTCCTCGTGAAATAAAACTCGACAGCCCATTTGTCAACAATAACCCGAACAGTTGTTCTTGGCTCGTGGAATAGAAGTCGACAGACGATAGGACTACAATAACTCGAACAAGTGTTCCTTCTGAAATCCAAATTAGTAAACCATTTGCCAACAAAAACTCGTTTTATCCAACTTTACAAACGCTGTTCTCTACACTATTCTTTCAATGCTGATTTTTAAAAATACCAGTGTTAAAAATATGGTATACATATATAGTACTTGTATAAAATATCAGGCGCTAAGCTGCCTTTACGCAAAAAATCATTTGCTTGCACATTTTTTTCACCAAAAAAAAAAATAATCTGAAATTGAATTACGGATAGTCTTTAGTCTTTACAGATTATCGTGTCGGGCGGTGTTTAAAGCCCAAATCTTTGATGTCGTCTGTAGCAGTGACTAATAAGGAACTATATATCCTTCAATATTCGCAATCTTCTCAATTCTAATTACAATGCCAGTAACTACATCAACTACTGAACGGTCATTTAGTGCATTAAGGCAGAGACATATATACACTGTGTATATATGTCTCTGATTAAGGCGACCGAAAACTTATCTCCGTTCAACCATGGTACAGGACAGACTATCTTCGTTGGCGCTCATACATGTTCACAAAGAAATGGATATTAACACCGAGAGAGTTCTGCGATCATTTGCCTTGGCAAAAAATAGATATATGGACTTTCGATATTAACTATACTTTAAGTCTTACATGCAGTATTAACATTTAATAATACAGGCTCAATACAATCACCTAGAAAACATCTTAGATTTATATCCCTTACTTATAAGTCAAGACTTAAAAGTGGCCGTTAGATTTCGTATTCCCATTGTCCGTTCGTCCAAAAGACTATTGATTCACCTGGGGTATCTGTGTCCCAAATGACCTTCTACCGTTGTCGTAGAAACCTCTCCTCTGATTTGAGAATGACCTTCGTGAGACACACAACGTGTGTCTTGCAAGAAGCAGGAACTGCTTACCCTTTTGGCCGGAGCACCGGAGGTCGCCACATTGTTTTCTGGGTCCGTGTTTTTCATCTGTATTTAGTTTTCAATGTTGAATGTTTTTGTTTCTCCTTTTGTGTCTTATCTGTTCCCAGGTTTGTCAATTGTCCATTGATTAACGCTTCGGTTGTCGACTCTTCCTGATCTTCCCGTTTTATAATTTTTTTTTTTATATTTGAAAATAACCATGTTAATAATATAAGCAGCAAATTACGGAACTCACTAGACTTTTACTATCGTTTCATGAAAATATGGTATAGTAAGAAACAGATAGAGTATTTTTCATGTTCAAAGCAGTCACTGTAATTATACTCATATGCCCGGAGCTTCATGGGGATTCGCTTCCCTGGACCACCGTCTACGGTGCTGCCCTGAATCCCCGACTAAGGTGCTATCCTGGACCAGCTGGGGACTTTGAGCGGTACATAGCCTCCTCCCTTGCCGAATCACTATAAAGTCCACAAGTATTCACAAAATAGGAGTTTGGGCGTGAATGTGATGTGAATTTCATAAGCATGGCATACCGGGAAAATGCCCGAAAAAGTTATCATTTTCTGCAAAAAATGGTCCAAAAAAATGCAATAGTTATGATTGCACTTTATTTTAGTCCAGCTACGCCCCTGAATATGACCTTAACCGTGCAGATATGACCTTTCATTAAGGTCAGGAAATATACCTATGTCATAAACAACTGTGATCTTGACCTTATTGTAATGATATTGGGTCACGGTAATAAGCACCCTGTGATGATACATCACGGTGATAAGAGACAAATTTGTCAAGTATTACTTTTCCTGGACAGACAGTAGTAAGATATAACCTGGACAATATTTAAGCAGATATATCAGCATTTTCGAGACATAGCTTTAAATCAAGGTCACGCTCTTAAATCATATGCCACATGCAAGTGTGTAAGGTACGTATACGGCTTTGAACCGAAAGGCATTCAAAAGATATGACCAGAACACCATGCATTTCAAGACATGTTATAGTTTTTTACCTGACCTTTTCATTTGGTCAGACTTATCTAATTGTGTGTGAACTATAATTTGCAACCAGGCAAAGATACCAGCATCCAGGACAAGGTTTCTCTGTAGTATGTGTATCAGTTGTAAGAGTTAAAGACCTTGATATTCAAATCTGACCTTGTGCCAAAGTCATAGTTAAGACTATGGTTGTGTCTTCTAGATCATTTCCAAGATTATGTGTGTTATATAGAAGCGACGATTTCAAAGTAAGGACCCGGTCATAACATTTACGACACGCAAACGAATTATTTTGCAGCGGAATGTATAAATATATATTGTTATTTATGCAGCGCTATATTCAAGTTACTAGTAGTATTTGATAATGATAAATTCGGCCAGTTCAGGATTGAATTATAGGTAAGTTTATCAATAGAAGTCTATTTCATTAAAATTTTGAACTATACATTCGCCTACACTATTCTTACTACTGGAACACCTTTGGCTGTGTTATCTCTATAGGTCGGTATTTATTCTTGTAAAAGTCATGTTTATTGTACTACATTTTGTCATAAGAAGTATATTCAATATTTACCGCTGTAATTGTTTCATTCATGAATACGTTCAAGATCGGAAAGTTATTTGAACCATATGTAAATGAACCATATGTAAAGGAATTTCGATTTCAAGGAGTCTACATAAGAATCTTAAAAGAAATATATACTAAAAAGAAAATGTTCTTCAGTATTGTCAAAAAAACAACGCCGAGGTGTACTTTGATACAAATTTATAAAGGAGAAGATATGTTAAAGTCACTGTTATATTGATAAACTTTGACGAAAAATGTGAATAAAAGGTAATTTGGCATATAGATGGCTATTTTACAAATAATTATTGTAGACTAAAATATGAACACCAGTCTTTACCGAAAGATATCCGATTCAAATAAATATCTTAGTATAAACAATGATATATAAATCCTTGGTATACAACATTTTGGACCCCTAAAAAATGTTTTTATATACATACTCGGCTGTGAATATCTAGTTATTAATGGAAAAATGATTACACAAATTATGGTGACACACTATAGTATCTTATCCATGCATCAATAAAAATACTAAATTAGCATATATAGTTTTGAAAAGATGAAAGGGTTTTATCACTATTGTGAAAAGAGTGAAAATAATGGCTCATATCATACTTCCTTCTGTTTTTTTTTTTTTGGGGGGGGGTAGTTTTTTTCACAGAGAGCCATTTATAATCTGTGATCAGCTGCCATGGATATACATAAATTAAAAGGGAAAGTAGATTAATTCATATGGGAAATTTTAATTCCCTGCATAGTAATAATTTGTTTGACGAAAGCTTAAAATTTTTCCAAATTCTTTGAATTCTTTTTTTTTCAATTGCTCTATGGTGACATCAACTTTTGGAATATTCAATTTGATTGAAATACAAATCCTGTGTTCACGTTTTTGTCTTCTTTCTTTACTGGACTACAGTGACATACTATTTTAAACTATTCATGTATCAATAAAAATAGATAGAGCTAACGAAACATCACCATCAAGAAAAGGAAAATTAATAATAGGAAAAGAAAGTTTTTTTTTAATTCTTCTGGAAAAATACTGCTACTAGTGGAATTCTCTAGCACGAATTTATATGTCCATCAAATTCATACTGAAATTCAATATAGGGGCATGGATAGTAAAGTGCACATTGCTAGTGAACATACAAATCTTGGTGCCAAATAAAAAAAATCTAAATTACTAACCGTGAATGATTACAAAAACATATATCCGCTAACCAAGTCCCTGTGACCAAGTGTTTTTCCATTGAGTCTTTATGATGTTTGATAATACAACGTGATTCTTTCACAAAAGAACAAATCCAAATATGAGGGGCACAGTTTGTCCCAATGGGAAATCAAAACACTTGAAGATATACTTTATCTCCAAAAAAAGATAAATATTATCAAGCAAAACACCAGTGGCTTCAGTCATTCTTTTGCATATCTAATGAGTGTATTTTTGTAAGTTGTATAACCAAAAAAGGAATTGGTACGAGCAAGTAAAAGGTTAACAGATGCAGACCCAGGATTTTTAACTAGAGGCTCTCAAGAGCCTGTGTCGCTCACCTGATTCTACTTTGGTTTTGTAAATCATGTAAAAATAGATTAAAATCATAACAGATACCCTAATAATGAGTGAGGCCAAATTTGGTTTAATATTGGTCCTGTAATTTAATAAACAAATCCTGGTGGCCATCTTGAACAGTAAATCGGCAACAAAGAAGCAACACTTAATCAGCACCTCATAAGAAACATTTATGCCATGTTTTGGTTTCATTCCATTCAGTGCACCTCTAGAAGAAGCATTTGTATGTATTTCCCATAGGGTCTTATGTTAAAGGAAGTCCCCCCCCATTGGCGGCCATCATGGATGAAGGATCAGCTTCAAAGTAACAAAACTTAGTCAGCACCTCATAAGGAACATTCATGCCATGTTTGGTTTCAATCCATTCAGTATGTGGTTCTCTAAAAGAATACATTTGTTTGTATTGTCCATAGGGTCCTTTGTCAAACATTGTCCCCATCTGGCAGCCATCATGGATGAAGGATCAGCTTCAAAGTAACAACACTTGGTCAGCACCCCAAAAGGAACATGCATGCCATGTTTGGTTTCATTCCATTCAATGGTTCTCTAAAAGAAAACAGTTGTACGTATTTCTCATAGGGTCCTATGTTAAACTAAGTCCTCCGCTGGAGGCAATCTTAGATTATGGATCGGCTTCATGGTAACAACACTTGGTCAGCACCTCATAAGGAACATTCATGCCATGTTTGGTTTCATTGCATTCAGTGGTTCTCTAAAAGAAGACATTTCTATGTATTTCCCATAGGGTCCTATGTTAAACTAAGTCCCCCGCTGGCTGCCATCTTGGATGATGGATCAGCTTCAAAGTAACAACACTTGGTCAGCACCTCATAAGGAACATTCTTGCCATGTTTGGTTTCATTCCATTCAGTGGTTCTCTAAAAGAAGACGTTTGTATGTATTTCCCATAGGGTCCCATGTTAAACTAAGTCCCCCGCTGGCGGCCATCTTGGATTATGGATCGGCTTCAAAGTAACAACACTCGGTCAGCACCTCATAAGGAACATTCATGCCATGTTTGGTTTCATTCCATTCAGTGGTTCTCTAAAAGAAGACATTTGTATGTATTTCTCATAGGGTCCCATGTTAAACTAAGTCCCCTGCAGGCGGCCATCTTGGATTATGGATCGGCTTCAAAGTAACAACACTCGGTCAGCACCTCATAAGAAACATTCATGCCATGTTTGGTTTCATTCCATTCAGTGGTTCTCTAAAAGAAGACATTTGTATGTATTTCCCATAGGGTCTAATGTTAAACTAAGTCCCCTGCTGGCGGCCATCTTGGATTATGGATCAGCTTCATAGTAACAACACTTGGTCAGCACCTCATAAGGAACATTCATGCCATGTTTGGTTTCATTCCATTCAGTGGTTCTCTAAAAGAAGACATTTGTATGTATTTCCCATAGGGTCCCATGTTAAACTAAGTCCCCCGCTGGCGGCCATCTTGGATTATGGATCAGCTTCAAAGTAACAACACTCGGTCAACACCTCATAAGGAACATTCATACCATGTTTGGTTTCATTCCATTTAGTGGTTCTCTAAAAGAAGACATTTGTATGTATTTCCCATAGGGTCCCATGTTAAACTAAGTCCCCCGCTGGCGGCCATCTTGGATTATGGATCGGCTTCAAAGTAACAACACTCGGTCAGCACCTCATAAGAAACATTCATACCATGTTTGGTTTCATTCCATTCAGTGGTTCTCTAAAAGAAGACATTTGTATGTATTTCCCATAGGGTCCTATGTTAAACTAAGTCCCCCGCTGGCGGCCATCTTGGATGATGGATCCACTACAAAGTAACAACACTTGGTCAGCACCTCATAAGGAACATTTATGCCATGTTTGGTTTCATTCCATTCAGTGGTTCTCTTGAAGAAGTTCAAAATGTAAAAAGTTAACGCCGACGCCGGACGACGACGCCGGACGACGGACGCCAAGTGATGAGAAAAGTTCACTTGGCCCTTCGGGCCAGGTGAGCTAAAAAAGGGGTTAGGGGCAAACTATTCAACGTTAGGTGTGGAACATGTAAAAAGTCTATGCATGAACCATTCATGTACAAATGTATATATAGCTCCATAAGAGCGGGGCCACTGTCAATACTATATTTTGTATTGCTGATGACTTTCACTGTTAACGGTTTCAACCTATCCATTAGCTTTAAAGACTCCGGAGTCATCCAATGGCTTCGGTATTAAAGCATTTTTGCAGATCTTGTATTGTTGATCTTTAATGGTGTTTACAGTTTCAACTATCTATTATAATTTTCAAAGTAATAGACCAAAACTCGTATATTAGTTGAAAAAATTGTCATTTAAGAGCAATAACTCCTGTAAGGAGTCATCCGATGGTTTTGGTCATCTTGGGATTTTTGTACATCATGTATTGTCAATCATTTTAGCTGTTCTTAGTTTCTACATATCTATTATCATTTTGAGACATTATGCAAAAATCATCATTTAGGACAATGACAATTTTGGTGAAAATGAAAAGTTGATTTACGTAGGCATGATACGGGTTATGTTCTTCTCTTATAACTTATAATAGCATGATCATATTAAATCCCTTACGGGAGGGATTGTGCCGGCTTGATTTTCATATGATAAAGACATAATATTTCGATCAGTTTAATTGAGGCCTGGAGCTGGCATGTTGGAAACTGCTGATAATTGTCATTTTGCTTAGTTTCTTCAGTTACCCATTCTAACTGTGCGTATTGCGGTGTTAATTCCACATTGGCTAGAGGTATAGGGGGAGGGTTGAGATCTCACAAAACATGTTTAATCCCGCTGCATTTATGCGCCTGTCCCAAGTCAGAAACATCTAGCCTTTGTTAGTCTTGTGTGTTTTTTAATTTTGGTTCATTTATGTTTCCGAGTTAAGTTTGGCGTCCCTTTTGCTGAACATTATTATTTAGGGGCCTGCTGAAGCCCTCCTCCGGGTACGCGATTTTCTCGCAGCGTTGAAGACCCATGCCTTGGTGGCTTTGGGCTGTTTTCTGCACTTTGGTTTCAACACATGAAAATTATACGAACGCAAATTTTTTGCGGTACAGTATAAAAAAGCACTGTGAGGCCTTCAATAATGCATCTCTCTTATCTCTTATTCTTTAATGTACTTAAATATTTCTTATTGAGAACCAGCAGTGACATTAAGAAGGTTTTTTTTTTTCATTTTTGTCTATTGTAGATATTGGTTAGAGCTAATGTCTTGTAGACAACCATGCTACATATCCTTTTTTTTTACTTAAAAAAAAATGAAATCAAGACCAAACTTTATTTTTTTTGTATGACTAGTAATATCATGTTTTTTCTCAAATTCAAAAGATCATTCATTGTTGATGGTCAGATATATGACTAGTCTTGGAATACAGTTACATTCTTGTTTTAATTAATTCTGTTCTCAAGTCACATGACAACATCTGAGATTCTGAGTTAATCTTTTTATGTTGATGGTAGGTCATTCTAATTATGTATATTCATTGTAGATGTGTCACTGTATGGTGATCTTTTTGGTCCTGTCATGGTATATCAAGTTTTATATTCAAACTGATAATCGCTACTGAGTATTTTAAGTTAAAAAATGAAAACAATTATCATTGTGAATTTTTATTAACTGAAAATATCACCTCTAACTTAAGCATTCAATATTATAGATATATTTGACTTCAGCAGTATTAATATTGACAGTTGCACCCAAACACAGTAATAATTGAAAAATTCAAGCATTATCTGTTTATCTAAAATTGATTCCTGGTCATCTAAGAATATGAATGCAGACATATATATTAATATATAAGCTTAAAAGCAGCCTATCCCCCAACCACAAAAAAAAATAATTTTCAACTTATGCAGTTGCATTACCCCATAGAAATACCCCACAATTGTGTTTCTAAATGTATTCAACGATCTAGTTCTGCTAGTAATTCATTCAGTTCTCTCCAAGTTGTTTGAGTATGTGAATCTGTTAAATCGATGTTCATGCCTCCCCTTTGAAGAACAGTTTGAGTTTCAGAACTTGTCAACTCCTGTAAACTTTGTGTTTGGGTTTCAATATTACTAGTATCGAGTCCTAATGCTGTCTGGGTATGACTATCAGTGTTACTGTTAAAATATAAATTTGTTTGAGTATGGTTGTCCATATTTTCAAGATTTATTCCAGACTTGTTTTGAGTAAAAATATCTACGTTATCTACTTGGATTGCTGAAGATCTCGAGTCTATCTGCGATCTTCCTGAAGCTACAGGTATCATCTCAAGAACCTCAGAAACTAAAAATTCCATCTGTTCGCTTTGATAATTATTATTTCCATTATCGGTGTTTCCATCACCTTCCATGCTTGTTGAATTATCATGACAGAAACGAGAACCTTTATCTATTTCAAAATCAAATGCCATATGTGTACCTTTTGATTTGGTTTCTTTTTCAACGACTGAAGTTTGTGTCCCAAAACTTAATGGAGGGTTTTTGTCTATTCCTGTTTGAGTTTCAATGTCAATAAGAGATAAAGGTGCATCTTGAAAGAATCCATAATCAAGTGTTTGTGTACCTGATGATAAAAGTTCAATAAATTCATCATACGTCTGAGTTTCCATACTGGATGAAACAAATGTATTACTGTCTAACGTTTCAGATAATGTTTGGGTATCAACAGATAAACTTTTCTTAGTCTGAGTCTGCACATCAGTTAAAGATTCATCTGAATCAAAAGTTTGTGTTTGTATACTTGAAACGAGAGATTCGATTGATTCAATATCAAGGTCAATGGTCTGTGTTTGAGTATGTATAGCTTCTGTGGATGGTTGAGGATCTGGTGAATTTGCTAAGAAGTCAAAATCTACTGTTTGTACATGTGAATCAATGGAAAAAGAGGGGTCATTACCTACACATTTATTTACATGTGACTTTTCAGTATTGATACCAATAGAGCTTGTTCCTGTATCTATATTAGGAGCAGAATCATTTTGGGCCAATAAAAAGTCTTGGAAATCACTAGAATATGTCTGAACACCAATTGTCTGCATAAAATCAAAATCACTTATTGATGTAGACATTGAAATTCTATTTTCAGTTGTGGAAGAATAGGAATCTACAACCTGGTTACCTTGAACATCAGAAAACTGTGAACCAGTTGATACCATCTCAATCTGGTTTAATGTCTGAACTGATGAACAGACTGTATTACCGGTATTTGAATTATATGAAATATATTCACCAGATGAAAGTCCAGTATTTGAAAAATGGATATTGTCTGAAACGTTGCCCCTATTAGTTGGATTTACAAAATACTCTTTTATTGATTGTTTTCCCTTAGAAGTCCTTTGTGTTGACAAGTCATCAGCTGATTTACAGTATAATTTCTTCCGACTATTTATCCGTTCCTTTGGGGAAGAGCTTTTATGAGAAGTGTTACCTCTTTTACATCTTGGAGTCTTTCCGGTTTGTGTTTCTGCACATTTCTCTTTTGGTGTTATTTGTGTACCAACAGATGAGCTTTTTACAGGAATATTTGCACTTGTCATTGCTTGGGTCAAAATACAATTACCCAATGTCTGTGTTTGTGCTATATTCGTTGTTGTATCCTTACTTTTTATTGGTAGCTCTTTTCGTGGTACTGAAATCGTTTGCATTTCAGAGCTTAACAAAGGAACTAAATTATATTTGCCAACATTGTTTATAAAGTTCCAACTTTCAGTATCTTTCTTGGCATGAGTTTGATTTTGATTGTTTGAGTCTGAGCTGGAGTTTGGAAGGTAATCATGGTCTAATAAATGCACTGCCGATACTTGAGCTTTATTCGTACTGATATTTTCTTGGATATTTGCCTGTGTTGGTGTTGAAATATTTTGATTATTTATCTGGTTCATCATAGTAACTGGTACTGGCAACAATATCACAGGTATTCTCATGTTATTTTGATGTGAGATTCCATCTTTTAAACAGTTGGTAGACGTTGTTTTATTATTGTTCTTATCTTTAGTTTTCTTCTTGTCCACTTTTTCCCTATAAAATAAAGATGGCTGAAAATTAGTATAAGCCAAATTCCTCCTTCAAATCAATGTTGAAATGTTAAGTACTATGAACCACATACAGTCAATTCTGTTTTTAGTGGTTAACTCTCCCACATTCAGCTCTATCTTTCAAATATGACATATTGATATCATTTTGTAAAATTTCCTTCATTGAACAAATTCACAAGGTTCAGACCAGTTTGTCCACTTAACTTTATACTTATTTTGCTATATATACTTATTATGTAACATGATGCATGTATATCAAACAAATTTTTTGCATCTCTATGAATAAAATTTTCCCTTTTTCAGAACAGTTAAAATTGAGAATGGAAATGGGGAATGTGTCAAAGAGACAACAACCCGACCAAAGAGCAGAAAACAGCCCAAGGCCACCATAGTTGTACATTTGAGCTATAATTGTTAAATTTCACATTAAATATTCAGCAGTACATGGTAATTATGTGTTTGAATATATAAGTATTCCATAAACAGGAAGTTGATGAGTGATAAATCTGAAAACGCATCACACAGTAAAACATGCTCACATACAGCCTGACATTGAATTCCAGGAAAATTTAGATTTGCACTACTGAGACAAATATAACAGAAATTTCATGGGACACTCACTTTGTCATGGTATGTATTGCTCTTATTTCAAATGACTATGACCAAATACACTTTTTGTGAAGGTTGTCTTACCTTAAATATGATAAAAGGGGAGGCTTAATCAGATAAGTGTAGAAAGTGAAGAAGTGAAACCGCCGCTGCCTCACCTCTTAATCTTGATTAGTGGAACAACAACAAAAGGTACAAAAAAGTTGAATACAAAATTATTACCTTTTAGTATACATTTCAGGTATTGGATGTTGAGTTCTATTGCAATGTGTACGGAGTGCCTCAACAGATACATATGTACACTGACATGAAGTACATGTAAATTTCATTCCACAATGGCTTTCATGTCTTCTCTTGTCTTTCTCCATACCAAAGCCATAGTCACATTTACTGCATTTAAACTTTTTCTCTGCATGAACTTTCAGAAAATGCTGTAATTGAAAATAAAGAGTGAGTAAATGTATGAATAAAAGTAAAAAAAAAACAGCAACCTATCACCAAAAACAAAGAAAAATAGACATCTACACATGACCCCAAATGATGGACAAGAGTTCACATCAAATACTAAGCTATGAATAAATCAGAGATAAGGTTCAAAAGTTGTGAATGAGTTACAACAGACTTCAAAAGATCTAATACAATGTAAAAGCATCAAATAATGAACAAAGAACATGAAAAACATTTGAGAAACAATCACATTCACTGACTAGGTTGTTGACATGGAACAGAAGCAATACCATATTGCAGTATCAAACTGGTTATGTGAGTACCTAACCATAGTCAATTCCTTGTTCGAAGATATATTGTATGCACCTACTACACAACTCTTTTTATTAGTATCAACTCTAATCAGAAAATAATGTATTTTATCAACAAAATCATTTATACATAGCAGACATATATATGACATATAGTCATCTAAAAATCTTCAATGAGAATAATTTTCATTATTTTAATTCAGAAATTTTTTGCATATAATTTTTCCTTTACAAAGCATGACAATATTTCCCATTATACAAGGTAAGCTAATAAAAGTACAAGAGTTCTGATGTCCCATGTGTTACACACATATTTTACCTGCCCAAGGGCAATAACTAAAACAATTGGTATCCCATGATTAATAATGAATCAACAGTATTACATTTTGTACTTAATTTTAGTACAACTAGTACATTTAATAGACATTGCCCTATTGAGTGTTTATAGCAGATTAAATGTAATTTGAATTTGATTAAATACCTGCTTTAATCCAGCCATATTTGTAAAATGTCTCTCTGAACTTATGTTATAAAGGCAATCATTCCGTGGACAATGATATTCTTTGTAAACTTTAGGATCAACTTTAATTCTTCGTTTCAATGCATCATCACTTTCTGACTGAAAAATAAATCATAAGATTAACTACAACATGATCTTTAAAATTCTACTATAAAAAAATTTAATTTGACTTGCATTTTTTAATAGCTTTTGACAGACAAGCAGATGAAATTTTTCATATGTAGGATTATATTGCATATAAGAGAAATATAAATACTACACGTTTAAATATATTTGTTTTTTGCTTTCATTCTCCATGTATTGACATACATGTATATTCTGAAATGCTTCTAACTTAAAAGTCAGGCAATTGTTTCCTTAATATTAGTTTTCTGGTATATCATGTCTTTTGAAAAATACATTTTCATGTAAAAGTAACTGGCTCAAAAAGATGTTAAGATATTATCAGTCTGTAACTCACTACATGTGCTCAAGTTGATGGCTTTAATGAGAATAACAAATCTAAGTATTCTTTGTACATGTATGACTTTCATTCTATAACACAATGTATAAGATCATAAGATATAATAGGAGGATCCCAGTTTTATTCTAAACTAGCTGTTATTATTATCTTCCTAGTGTGTATATATGGGGGGGGGGATACAATTCATTCTCTATGGTTAAAGTGAACAAACCAACAGTTTATAATTTTTGAAATCTGCTCTTCAAATAATTTCATTGGAATTGATAATTTCTTTAATGTATAAACATGATTAAAAAAGAAGATGTGGTATGATTGTTAATGAGACAACTCTTCACCAGAGACCAAATTATTTAAACTGTGATTTTGATTGCTTAACTTATATATATTGGACAATATTTCAAATATATCCAAGATGAGCTTTTCCTATAAAAATTGAAAAAATTGAAACACTACTGCTAAAATATATTGTTCGTTTACCATTGTTTACATGTCAATGCATGTGTTGATTGTGAAAGCTACAAATAATGTACCTGTATGTAGAAAGAAACATGTGCAATCTGACATGAAGATCACTTTAATAGATATTTAAGAATACAGCAGAGTACTATGACATCAGCTTTTGAGATGAGATGGCTAGTTATAAAAGAAAGTGTAATCCTTGTATATGTAGTTCATTTTTTACTTAATTTCAGTATAAATGAATTTACCAGTAAATGAAATATTATCATTATTAAGGCAAACAAAATAAGTGTTTATCAAAGACCTTTGATAGATTATACCAACTAGCTGCCCACTTTAAAAATAACTTGCAACAACGTGCCCCACTGATAAAAAGATAAGTTCAATTTTGTTGAAACATAACTCCCCTATCCACTTTATGATATATATAAAATATATCTACACATTTTGCACAAACTCCCTGAAAAAACATGGGAATGCACAAAAGCAAAAATTAAAGAAAATTCCCATGTATTCACAACATTTTCTCAAACATTTAAGCTATATTTAAGTAAGTTACTGTGTATGCAAAAAAATCAAGAAAGTTTTTTCAATGTCTGTGGTAAATGCATGCCTACTTGAAAGATGAATTTTAAACATGTGTTAAACATGTTAAAGGCAAATCTAAACTCGGTGATGTGTATTAATACATTTTCAAAGACTTTTAACATTATTATTTTTCATTTTATAATTAGTTATTGTCACAATTATATGTCCATATTCAAAGATATTTATAAACAAGAAATGATTGTAACAGGATACTGTTACGAAGTCTCCCAAACGAAGCTCCCATAATTCGTCATTCCCAGGTTCGCCTGACATTGGGCAAAGTCTAGTTAAGTTATATGCATTAGTAATGCCTGGGGTCTGACCCTGTATATCATTCAAATCATCTTGGCATGACAAACCAGAATATATATGGTTTACAGATGGGGATCTCGACCATTTACAAGATATTAGATCATTGGGGGTGGGGGGACCCCTGGGGACTGACACTATATATCTTTCGAATCTGTGTGACATGACGAACAGGAATATATATGGTTTAGGGGTGGGGATCTCAACCATTTGCAAGATATTAGAACTTTATCAAATGGCAGGGGGTGGGGGTGATCCCTAGGGACTGACCCTATATATCATTCAAATCTTCTTGGCATGATGAATAAGAATATATATGGTTTGGGGTGGGGATCTCGACCATTTACCAGATATTAGGTCATTGGGGTTGGGGGACCCCTGGGGACTGACCCTATATATCATTCGAATCTTTGTGACATGACGAACAGAAATATATATGGTTTAGGGGAGGGGATCTCAACCATTTACAAGATATTAGAACTTTCTCAAATGGCAGGGGGTGGGGGTGACCCCTGGTGACTTACCCTTTATATCATTCGAATCTTTGTGACATGACGAACAGGAATATGTATGGTTTAGGGGAGGGGATCTCAACCATTTACAAGATATTAGAACTTTCTCAAATGGCAGGGGGTGGGGGTGACCCCTTGGGATTTACCCTTTATTTCATTTGAAGTGCTTTATCATGACAAACCAGAATATGTATGGTTTAGGGGTGGGGATCTCAACCATTTACAAGATATTAGAACTTTCTCAAATGGCAGGGGGTGGGGGTGACCCCTGGGGATTTACCCTTTATTTCATTTGAAGTGCTTTATCATGACAAACCAGAATATATATGGTTTAGGGGAGGGGATCTCAACCATTTACAAGATATTAGAACTTTCTCAAATGGCAGGGGGTGGGGGTGACCCCTGGGGACTAATACTTTACTTCATTTAATGTGCAGTATCATGACTAACCGAAATATATAAGGTTTAGGGGTGGGGATCTCGACCATTTAAAAGATATTACAACTTTCTCAAATGGCAGGGGGTTGGGGTGACCCCTGGTGACTAATCCTTTTTTTCATTTGATGGACTGTATCATGACAAACAATCATATATATTGTTTAGGGGTGGGGATCTTGACAACTTACAAGATATTGGAACTTTCTCAAATGGCAGGGGGTGGGGATTACCCCTGGGAACTAATACTTATTTCATTTAATGTGCAGTATCATGACTTACCGGAATATATATGGTTAAGGGGTGGGGATCTCCACCATTTAAAAGATATTACAACTTTCTCAAATGGCAGGGGGTTGGGGTGACCCCTGGGGACTAATCCTTTTTTTCATTTGATGGACTGTATCATGACAAACAAGAATATATATGGTTTATGGGTGGGGATCTCAACAACTTACAAGATATTAGAACTTTCTCAAATGGCAGGGGGTGGGGGTGACCCCTGGGGACTTACCCTTTATTTCATTTGATGTGCTTTATCATGACAAACCAGAATATATATGGTTTAGGGGTGGGGATCTTGACCACTTACAAGATATTACAACTTTGTCAAATGGCAAGGGGTGGGGGTGACCCCTGGGGACGAACCCTTTATTTCATTAGATGTGCTTTATCATGTAGAACATTTTCAATTATAAAGATTGTGTCTATCACTAACGATTTTCAAGTTATAATCATTTGAAAAAAAAACAAAAAAAAAAACATAGGGTTCTATAGTAAACCCCTCCCTTCTTTTGGCCCCTCAAAGTACCCCTTTTTAGACCGCAATGCACAAACGAAACCCTAATTGCACCACTAGACATGTTAATCTAACATATTGTGAAACCTTAAGTAAATCTGACTAGCGGTTTTGGAGAAATGGTGCGGACAAGTTCATTAAAAAAAGTGGCGGAAGAGCAAGAATAATAACTAGATTTGCCATTGCAAGCAATAGCGGATGTCACCTTTGCCCCCATTGCCACTAAGTGGCAGCCATTTGAAAAATTTTAAGCAGTGAATGCCAATATATGCATGGCAATACAGCTTTCTGTAAATATTCAGAACATTTTTCACATTTTGAAATTTTTCACATTTTTTTGGGTTTCCATGGCAATGGCGGCCATTTTGGAAATTCCAATGCCAAAAGTCTCATTTATACTTGCTTGTTAACATTTATAGTAAGTTTCATTAAATTTGGAGCATTTTGAAATTTTTAGACATTTTTGAATTTGTGCTGTTTCCATGGTAACAGTGCTTGTTGGGACATGACAGTCAACAGTCCATGAAAGAATCACAGTGTTTGACCTACCATGTTAAGTGAGGAAATCCCACTTAAAGAATTTTCCCATAGGGTCTAATGTTAAAAATTTTTCTCCGGTTTCCATGGCAATGGTGGCCATTTTGGAAATTCCAATGTCAATGCCACATATACATCTGCCAACTAACATTTCTGTAAAGTTTCATTAAGTTTGGAACACTTTCCAATTTTTTGCATTTGTGCTGTTTCCATGGTAACGGTGGCCATTTTAAAAATTCCGAAGATGTCCTGCACAACTTCAGATGGTGGACCTCATTATGTTAACCATTCAATAGGATTGGTCAACTAAACTCCCAAAAACGCTTCGGACAAAATAGGTGGAAGAAAAATAATAATAAAAAGAAACGGAGGAAAAGCAATATGTCACCCGACATTGTCGATCGGGTGACATAATAACTAGATTTGCCATTGCAAGCAATAGCGGATGTCACCCTTCCCCCCATTGCCACTAAGTGGCAGCCATTTCAAAAATTTTAAACAGTGAATGCACATATATGCATGGCAATACATCTTTCTGTAAATTTTCAGAACATTTGGAGCATTTTGAAATTTTCACATTTTTGCTGTTTCCATGGCAACAGTGACCATTTTGGAAATTCCAAAGTCAAAAGTCTTACCTATACATGCCAGTTAGCATTAATATAAAGTTTTACTAAGTTTGGTGCATTTTGAAATTTTTGACATTTTTGCTGGTTTCCATGGTAACAAAGACCATTCCCAAAATTGAAATGACAGATGCCACATTGGTACATGGAAGGGAACAAACCATCAAAGTTTCAATGGATTTGACCTACCATTTTAAGAGAGAAAATGCTACTTTAAGGTTTTTCCCATAGGGTTATAATGGGAAACCTTTCCACAGTTCCATGGCAATACAGTAGTTCCGATGATTCTTAAAATCATCCAAAACCTGTATATAGTGGATACCTATGTTGTATAAAAATTTGATGATTTTTAGGTTAGGCATTCTCAAATTAGTCATCAAAAACAAAAAAAATATTTTTCACATTTTTGCTGTTTCCATGGAAACGGCGGCCATTTTAAAGTTCCAAAGTTTCACTGCAACTCCACTGATGGTGGTCCTCATTATGCTCAACAATCATGAAGATTGGTTCCATTGCCTCTGAGAAAACTGCCGGACAAAATTAGGTGGAAAAAAAATAATAATAATAGGGAAAAAGAAACAGAGGAAAAGCAATATGTCACCCGACATTGTCGATCGGGTGACATAACTAGATTTGCTATTGCAAGCAATAGCGGATGTCACCCTTCCCCCATTGCCACTAAGTGTCAGCCATTTCAAAATAAAATTTACAGTGAAAGCATATATATGCATGGATATACATCTTTCTGTAAATTTTCAGCACATTCAGAGCATTTTAAAACATTTCACATTTTTGCCGTTTCCATGGCAACGGCAGCCATTTTGAAAAGTCAAAAGTCTCATCTTTACTTCCCAATTAAAAGTTTCATTAAGTTTAAAGCATTTTGAAAATTTTTGACATTTTTGCAGTTTCCATGGCAACGGTGACCATTTTGGAAATTCTAAAGTCAAAATTCTCATCAAGGCTTGCCAGTCAACAATCCTATAAAGTTTCATCAGTTTTGGAGCATTTTGAAATTTTTGACATTTGTGATGGTTCCCATGGTAACAGAGACCATTCCCAAAATTTAATGGCAGATACCACATTGGTACATGGGAGGGTACATACCATCAAAGTTTCAATAGATTTGACATACCATTTTAAGAAAGTAATTGCTACTTTAAGGTTTTAGAAGCATTTTGACCATTTTTGCATTGTTTCCATGGTAACGGCAGACATTTTCGAAATTCCAACGCCAAATTCTTTATCTACCAATGTTGCTCATCGTTCCTGTGAAGTTTTATTAAATTTGGAGCATTTCGATATTTTTGAAATTTTTGGTGTAGTATCCATGGCAACATAGCAGTTCCAATGATTGCCAAAATCATCCCAAACCAGTATATAGTGGGCACGTACATTGTATTAAAATCTAAAGATTTTAAGCTTAAGCATTCTCAAATAATTCAGCGAACTCCAAAATTATATTTTTTCACCATTTTTCAGTTTCCATGGTGATGGCAGCCATTTTTTAGTTCCAAAGATGCACTGCAACTGGAAAGTCAGGGTTCCTTGTTATAGTGAACCATCATTCAGATTGGTACCTTTGGCTCTGAGAAAGCGGGCGGACAAAATTAGGTGGAAGAAAAATAATAATAATAATAATAGGGAAAAAGAAACAGAGGAAAAGCAATATGTCACCCAACATTGTCGATCGGGTGACATAATCAAAAAAAGAAACGGAGGAAAAGCAATATGTCACCCGACATTGTCGATCGGGTGACATAATAATAAGAACTGAGCAAAACCAATAAGTCTTCCCAAACTTCGTTTGGGAGACTTAATAAAACAAGCAGTCAACTAGTGCTGAGAAAGCATGACAATCTGGAAATTGTCCGTCACTTGTAACAAAAAATTCCAAAATATAATTATTCTCTTATGCCACCAAGCTGAGACTACTATAACATATATTTCAAGTAGTCTCATCACCAAGTGATAACTGTAAAGGCTATAGCTACATTTTGTATATCTGATTACCAAAAAGGATCATGAAAATAATACAGACTTTCTTATCTTTCACAGGTTATGTCTGCCCCATATATGACAGACTCATCTGATAGTGCAAATATTCATAACGTCTGTGTTGTAGAGTATAGGAATTTTTAGATTTTCATTCTTATACATAAAATTGAGAATGGAAATGGGGAATGTGTCAAAGAGACAACAACCCGACCATAGAGCAGACAACAGCCGAAGGCCACCAATGGGTCTTCAATGCAGCGAGAAACTCCCGCACCCGGAGGCATCCTTCAGCTGGCCCCTAAACAAATATGTATACTAGTTCAGTGATAATGGACATAACAGGTCAGGAATAACCACCAATTGGTGGACTATACCTCAATTGACGTATAATCCACCAATTGACATATATTGGTATAGACCAATTGACGTATAATGCAAGTTTTTTGTAAGAAAACGCTAGTCTGGGATAGGAGCATCATTTTGCATCTTGCAACCTATTTTATAACCATTATTGAATCCTCCTAAAGTTTCAGTTTTGTCAAAGCCTGCTGCATCTCTTGAGAATGCATGTGTATAACAATTCTTTTGTTAAAACATCTGTACTATTGACCATGATTGACTTTTAATAATGAAAGTCAAGTATTAACAAAGAGATCCATTCACCTGGTGAGTTGTACTCATAATCACATGACCGAAGACAGTATTGATGTCCATTGACAGGTGATTAGTGGAAAATTTACCAATCAAGAATTGACAAGATAACAATAGAAGAAACTGCAAATACAATTATTGATTAAATGCAATATGTTATGTCACTATACTTAACTAGGACTGTTTGACATGTTTTCATACCATAATATGGTTATAAGAAAACAATGCTCCATTTTGGTTGTATAGTTTGCTTTGAAATACAAAGAATTATACTTCAATTGGTCTATACCATTATATGTCAATTGGTGGATTATACGTCAATTGAGGTATAATCTACCAATTGGTGGTTATTCCTGACCTGCATAATGTACACTCTTCATTGACGAAGGAGTCAAAGTAAAAAAAATATATAATTAAACTGTCAAGGAGTCATAATTATTTACACTAGTCTGGCCCTTATCTGGTGTTGAGACTTCTATAACACATATATAATATACAATTGTCATCTCCATCACTCAGTCTAGCTGTCTAGAGCTGGTGGGTGGGTGTGGTGAAGAAGAATTACCTCAGATACCCCATGACTTCGTGTTAAATGCATACGAAGACTTCCTGAAGAAAAAACAACTTTGTCACAATTAACAATCGGACATTTTATGTCAGTTTTGCAGTCTTTCATTGAATCTTCTGGAGGACAAATTTTCAATACATTTTGAGTTTCCATTGTATCTGTGGAGTTGTTTCCCTTACTACGATGGTAAAGTAAAATTAGAGTGTATCTACGGACATTCTCCGGAAAAAAAATCCATGTACTTTTATATGAAGGTCTGGATAGGGTTTTCAGAAGAGATAAACATGGCCAAAATGTAATGAATATAGATTCATGATGAAAAAAAGAAGAAAAAAAAGAATAGATAATAATGGGGTGTAAAAGTATTAAGAATAAATGTGAAAAATAAACGAATCAGGTAAAACAATACTGATTTCAGTAGATGTACAAAATAAAGAAATCATATAATTACAGATAAATATAATAGTAATTCACTGTCATGAAATTTTTTCAGACTAAGCTTTATTTTTAAAGATAAAGAAAATGCCCTAAGAAATTAAAGAATATAGAAATGAAGGACCCCTCCCTTCATATCCTCTTAGTACTGTATTTATTTGTGTCAAATCAATTAATTTTACACCCTTCTAAATATATGTACCTTTCATTCAAATGTTTTGTCATAATTCTTGGTATCTCCTTTCATCATTTTTGCCGCGATTTTTGTTAATGGTGTGATATATCCATCAATTCAGTTAACTTCCTTCAGTTATTGTGAAAATGTTTACTTTAATTGTCTTCTGAGTAGCTGAGGTATTTTCGAGACATTACACAAGAATATATATTCCTGTAATCTTAATGGTGTTGCTGCATGAAATATGAAATTTAACCTGAAGTACAAAAGTCACCAATATCCATGATATCAGTAGAGGGGAAACATATGCTGACAAAACCCTACTTCTTTAATTATCTGAACAAAGGGTCCCGTTATAAAAATCATACGGTCACGTTTCTTTTTGCTAAAGAATGGGGTCAAAACCATCTTGCCCGCGGCCCCTACCGTCCCTGACGTAATATGCGTCATGATAATGACCTGGTATTGAATTAGAAAATTAGCATTTTTTTATGTCACTTTCTAAGCGTGAGCTGGGAACAGTATAAATATATATGTTCCTAGCTGGCGTGAGTTAAAAACAAAGTGTCTATCGAATAATGATACAAATATATTCCAAGGCCGGAAAAAATACACAACCATATTTGCTTAAAACCAAGGAAATAACCTCATATGATAACTTCCTTAAAGAGAAGTATAACGGCTCTACGATGTTCTTTCAATTATTTTTTTGACTCCTCTTGAGCAGTAGAGTTGAATACATGTACTACAATTTCAATATGTTAATGGTCCCTGTTGGGCAGTGAAGTATGAATCAACTGAGCTGAAAGATCAAACCTCACAACCGGAGCTAAACAATGATTTAACTGTATATATAGGCTTAACCAGATTGTATTATATCTCAGGCTTAACTTATCTTTAATTTCAATGTCAAAAAGACAACTAAATACATGCGACATTCAATTCAACGGGAATGTATGTATTCTGTTCGAAGCTGAAAACCCAACCCTTTTTGCTGCTGCTTACAGATCTATGTTTCCATTATTAAAATCAGGGGCGGATCCAGGATTTTGGAAAGGGGGGGGGCGTAGTATTAAAGTTTGCCGAGCGGAGCGAGGCGAAAAAAATTTTGGACCTTTTTTTGGCTAAAAAACATAAAATAAGTGTAAAAAGCATTTTATAGTTAAAGTGTAGGGGTTAGATATTTTTGGTGCCGTATTCTCTCCATCAATTGTCTATTATGAAATGATTGGATGAATCCAAAGCTATGTACTAATTAATATATTTGATGTGGGATTTGTCAGTAAAAAATGGACATGGAAAATTCTCGTTTGTTGTATGGTTAGTTAGCATAACCTCACATGCAGATTTCTTGTTGTAAACAAGATATACGGCTATTCAATGAAATTTTCAATACGACCGACACGAAGAAAGACAAACAAGCAATTTTCATCCAAATGTTTGGTTGAAATGTTTCACCTAACAAGGGAAGTGAGGGGTTCCAAATGAACTAAAGGCTACGAATGAGTCGGAAATGACAATGAAGTTGTGAATGACGGTCGACACATGGAGACATATAGGCCACACCCAGCAGGCAGGTTGCAGTCGGGCT
The DNA here is from genome assembly GCF_021869535.1 of Mytilus californianus. NCBI lineage: Eukaryota > Metazoa > Mollusca > Bivalvia > Mytilida > Mytilidae > Mytilus > Mytilus californianus. Next base: position 31,807,809 of record NW_026262701.1, read on the forward strand.
TTGAAAAAAGTATTCAGTATATCAGTTCGACGAAACAGACATTCCGGTCAGATATGGGATTCACATGCAACCCCCCCAAAAAAATTTCGCCCGTTTTTTATTCATCATGTTTATTTAATGCTAAATAATTCTGTTGAAAATATTTTTTTCTAATAGCAAAAAAGTGGACAAGATTATTGTTTTCAATCCAGATACGGCCAGAATTTTTGTTTAAGGCAAAAATCCGGGTCAGAATTTTTTCTCTAAAATATCTCAGACTGCCCCCTCAGATCAAATGGTCCGTACCTTAGACTTTAAATCTATATCTAGAGCTTACTGACTGGGGTCACTATTCAGCAATGTTATTAATGGGCTGGGGCGTGTGGGGTTAAACATGTTTTCGTAGGTAAATAATATTGCTGTGGAACTTTTTTTTCATTAGAGTGTAATAGAGTATTACTTTCTGTTGGGTTGGATTGTGAAATAGAAGTCAATACGTTCTTGCTCAATACTTTGTCGCTTTGAAGGCGTCATGCTTGTCATCCTCAGCCTAAGCAATGTGTTACTGTAATTTGAATTTCAAAATGACTGAGTGACGTTTTTTTTCGACGAACTGGTCAACTCCACAGTAGAGAATCACATGACTTTGACATAATCAATAATATATTACAGTAAATACGAGCGAACAATATCTTTATAAGTAAAGAATTGTCGCATAAAAATTAAATACACGGGAAATGGCAAAGTCCACGAAGTCTAGTCTGATTAATCATTATATTTTAGTTTCATGCCTTTCTTTGCGAAAGAGAAATAACTCTAGAATATCCTATGCATAAACAAGCGGCGGAAGATACAGGGGTACATTCAAAACTTATGTCGAGGGAAACTGACAATGCCAAAGCAAAAAAGAAAAAAAGAAAGACGACGAACAGAAATCTAAAGAGCAACATTTTTCAATCCTTGGACATAGAAAATGACCTTTTCTAGTGAAAACGAAATTTCCTATATGGTAAGGTTTTAAACCTGAATAGTGAATATCAAACTTTATCAAACCTTTAACAAGTCTTACATGTCTCGTAATTTAACTAAATCTGCATATCTCATTGATTGACAAAGACAGGCCCCGTCCCATCCATTTTATGCATCCTAGCAACAACCAAATTTCATCTTCTCATCTTATATCGTAAATACATTCTTATTCCGTAAAGAATACACTGAATTTCTAATTACTTTCCGGTTAAGAGGTATTGAAATGTATTAATTCTTCAGGGCATTCGCACATTATCAATTTGATTAAGCATCGACATGTCCAGCGGCAGATATTACTGTCTTTTTCCGGATAAGAAATTATTGATGCGGGAAAAAATTAAAAGAAATAGATTCTTGTTTAACACAACTATGATCTGTGTATGAAACGTCTGAAATAAACACGGAAACAAGAAATTCATCTTGAAGAATAAAAGAAGCTTTTTATCTCACTTTATTCATTTTTCATTTGATATATAGTTTTATTTTCAATCCTTTGAAATGAAGACACCAATATGTTTTTTTTTTTAAATGTTTGAAAAGAAATGGTAGTGTCAGCCATATCAAATGCAAAGTTCAACCATTCATTTATGAGCTTGTGTGCTCACGAAAGTATGGCTATAGATAGGACAAACAAGACAAAAAGAGAGAGAGAAAAATAGAAAAGCTCTCACCATGCATCCTGTATACATCTTTTGCTGGCATGATTTCACCTCATATTGAAATAAGAACAGAAGGAGATCATGAGCTTCAAGCAGGCTTTTTTTGTGATGTCATGGATCTTCATCCGGATATGTCTGTTATGTTCCCACCCACATTACCTTCATTCAACTTTTAATTAGCACATGTTTGTTCCTTTAGTAATATGCTTATCCTTTATTAAGGTAGTTAATAAATTAAGTTCAGATAATAATATTTCAATAGAAGAACATGTCGAAACTGATGATTTGAGAGTTATTGAGAGTTATTGAGGGTTATTAGTTTTTATTACATATACTACAAATACTGTAGACTACCTTATTTTTGCAAACAGATTTTTGGTTTTCAGTTCTCTCCAGTTAACTTTGTGTTGATTTATTTTTTTTATTGTCGTTACTTTCCAACATTGAGTATTCTTACGAGAGGAGATCCAAGTTTGACATATATGGGACAACTTATATTTGAGGTATTTTCTACTCATTATATAACATGAATAAACTGTTGACACAGAGATATGTCTCGCCTGTCCGCATAAAATTCAGAAAAAGACAATCTGATGGACAGCAACATTGATTATAAATTCAAAGTTGCTGGACCATGATCTTGTGGGCTAGGTCTAGAAATGCCTCAAAAAAGCCAGCAAACAGATATGTACTGATAGTAATGCAACACCATACAAAATATCATTGATCTATCGCAAGTAGATCTTATCAAACTAACTCAAGCAGAAAACTTAACATTGAATATTACTTATTAATTCTAAGTCACTGGACCACGATCTTGTGGGCAGGGCCTAGAAATGGTTGACAAACTGAGATGTACAGATAGTAATGCGACTTCATACAAAATATCATTGATCTATCACAAGTAGAACCTATCAAACTAACTTAAGCAGAAAACTTAACATTGAAAATTGATTATTAATTCAAAGTTGCTGGAACATGACCTAGGGGGCAGGGCCTCGAAATAGTCGTCAAATTGATATGTACTGATAGTAATGCAACTTGATATTAAATATCAATGATCTATCACAAATAGTTCCTATCAAACTAACTTAAGCAGAAAACTTAACAATTTTTGACGCCACCGTCGCAGCAGGAAAAACGATCCCTATGTCTCAATTTCCACGACTTTCGTCGCAGGCAAGACAATAATCTGCTCACAAAAGTATGTTGGTTTACAGTAGTGTGTTTACATAAACCGAATCTTTAGTTCCAACCAATTTGATACTTATCAGAAAGTCGATCATTTCAATATTAGGGCCTTTAAGAAAGGATGTATGGCAAAGTTATTGAAATAATGAATGAGAGATCATATGTTTAATATTTTTATTCATCCTAAAATATCTTTGTCATGGTGAGAATATTAATGAATGAATCACAGAAGCACATAATAACAAAATACAAAATGTAAACATGTTTATGAAATGTATAACAATTAGGTACATGAAAATATGAAAATTACTATTAAATCAAATTGTGTTCAGAATGAATCTTATCAGTCTTAGGTCTATTGTACTTTACTAATGAATAGGTTTAATTCTAATTCAATAAACAAAATGAAAATAAAACTTAAAAACAACTTTTTCTGCTAAAGCTTCTTCTATGGGGTCTAGGGTAATGGGTTAACTTCCCAAAAAGAACTCTATATCAAATATCAAACTGTGGATGGTTGTGATTAAAAAAATATTGTCCTGCAACACTTATCGTGTTTCAATAGTAGATATTCAATATGTGACAGTACCTAAGTTTTCTATTCTTTATGCAAGATACACAGGATAAAGTATCTTCCTAATGACAGGTACTTTCCTGAAGAATATCTCCATAAAATAACATAAAAATAACAACATGCTCTTTAATATAACAATGTAGACATTGTGCATATCATTACAATTAAAAATAAAATGCTTCGCTGAGTGCAGCCTGATACGACTGCAGATGTCGATCCCTGAACAGTTGGGGCAAGTTTGGACACAATATTCAAGCTTGATACTGTCTGAATTTGGATTGTGATCAAATTTTTGACATAATATAGGTTTCTGACACAAAATAAATGTGGTCAAAGATCTTAAAAATCTATTGCGCAATACTTTCAATTGAAGATTTCTTCTTGAAACTTTTCAAAATATTTGAAATTTCAAAAATTTTGAAGAAAAAAAATTGGGAAAAAAAGTCCCCCCCCCCCCAATCTTTTTGACCACCCTTGGAGTAATTACCCCTAAACTCAATCCCAGCCTTTCCTTTGAGGTATGTAACCTTGTAGTACAATTTTAGAGAGATCCTTACACTTAAACACAAGTTATTGTCTGGAAACTAGAAAAATGCTTGTTTTTGGCCCCTTTTTTGCCCCTAATTCCTTTATGTTTGGAGCAATTACCCCCAAACTCAATCCCAGCCAACCCTTTGTGATATGGAACCTTGTGGTACAATTTCAGTGAGATCCATACACTTACATACAAGTTATTGTCCGGAAACTACGAAAATGCTTGTTTTTGGCCCCTAATTCCTAAACTGTTGGTACCATAACCCCAAAAGTAATCCCAACCTTCCTTTTGTGGTATTGAACCTTCTTGAAAAATTTCATAGAGATCCATTCATTTAAACTAAAGTTATTGTCCGGAAACCAAATGTGTATTCGGACGACGACGACGTCGACGCAGATGACAACATCATAGAATTATACGAACCCAAAAAATTTGTTGCGGTCGTATAAAAACAGCAGTTGTGAAAGTTTTTTTTCAAAGTATTTAGATATTTGTGGATTTTAGTATCGTTTGTGGGTTTACAAATCTTGCGGATTATAGTACTATTTGTGGGGTTACAAATCTTGTGCATTATAGAATTATTTGTGGGGTTACAAATCTTGTGGATTTCATGGGTTAAGGTTAACCATTAATGTAAGTGTTTAAGAAAATCCTAATTTTCTGCAGGCTTGTATGGAGAATTTGTTAAAACCATGAAATCTATTGCTAGTATCCATTAAAATAAATGTTTTCCTCAATCCACAAAAAAATTGGTACCCACAAAAATTAAAAGAATCTGCAATATGTAAAACTTATTGAATAATATGGTTTTAGCAAACCAAAGCATTCAGAAAAATTTGTACCCACTTTACAAATCACACCTATATTAACATGAGAAAATCTAGAGACAGAAATGGACAAACACATAAACTGTCCTGATGATGATGACGACGATGAAAAGGTTAATGATATCACATACAGTATTGAATGGTGAACACTATCATTATATTGGCAAAAATAACAAATATCTACAATCAGATACACATCCCTGCTCCTTTTTCAAAATTGAACTTGGATGGATGTTTAATCAGTTATTAAAAAGGATATTAACTATACTAAGCTCTTTATTACAGCTATGTCTACTCAAAATCTAAAAGTATTTACACATCTCTCCCTTACATAAGAGTTTAAGGTATCTCTTAAACACTGAAATGTCAGAAATATTTCAAGTATCAGACAGAAGTGATTTCATTCTGATCAGCTTAGATGAGTATTAATGCAATCCTCTACAAATATCACTTTCTTCCTTTGAAAAGCATAGACTTTTAGACTTATTAAGCAAAAAACATTTTTTGGTAAGGCCAATATAAAAAATATTCTTTGAAATGTGAAAAATGAGATGAAAGTAAATACTAACAACTTTTAAAGTCCTGAGAGTAGTATAATAATTACCATAAACATCAATAACCATAACTCTAATTGTGCATGTTTAAATCCAAATAAATTAAATATTTAAAACAATTTTTCATCATAACTGACTGTTGACAGAATCTAATGTAATGTCTGGGCTGGACTGTTCTTTGGTTAAGTCTTTTGAAGTACGATTTGTACGAATCGGAGGGACAGAGTCTTTATCAGCAGCATCACAGATTCTTTGGACTAGAAAGTTAAAAGGTTCTGGTCTGTCAGCATATACATGATGTCCAGCACCTCTTACAACCTGAAATCAAACAGATGCAATGAGATTTTCTTCTTATATTCTTAGCATTTGATATTCATTTAATAAACTGTTAACACAGAGATATATCTCACCTTTTTGTTATTTTGATAGTAAAATGTAAATGTTGAAATTAAAATAGCAATACTTTAACATTTAAGTTATGCAAAATATTCAAAGTCAATGAACCTTGACTGAAGTTACAGGGCCAAACAATCTCCATGGAAATGAGATGTGCCAATGCTAATACAACTGCATACCAAATATCATTGACCTACCACTATTGGTTCCCCATAAACTGACCTAATCACAAACTAATACATGTAAACTAACCAAAATTTGCAAAGTCATTAGACCATGACAATGGGGGTGGGCCAAATAATCTTCATGGAAATGAAATGTGCTAATGCTTATACAACTCCATGCCAAATATCATTGATCTACCACTAATAGTTCCATAAACTGACCTAATCACAAACTAATACATTGTTGACGCTGCCACCGCCACCATAACAACATACCTGTGTCTCGCTTTTTGACTCCTTCAAGGCGAGACAAAAATCTACAGTGATTTTTGAATATTTTCTATTCAAATTTTCCCCCCAAAATCTGAATTTTTGAAATAAAGGATTTACAGTTGAATTTTATCTGAAAAGTGCTCTCAACATATTTAATAGAATAATTCATATGAAAATTTCAGGAAACTGATGCAATGCTCAAAGACAAAAATTCAATTGCAGCATTCTATTTTCTCACAATAGTAAGGATTAGACTATTTCTGTTTCATTGCTTTTGAAAATATAATGATTTGTATGAACTCAAGGTCCGCATTAGGATGTGTTCAGGGCTAGTCCAGGGATTCATCACTTTTTATAGTGGGGAGTCCCATCTGATTCTACAGAGTACATACATGTAGAACATCTTTTTGTATAGTTCTGATCTGAGCAATGGAATTCTATTTGGTACTTATTGGGTAGTTGACCTCTGACAGCCTTTTTAGGTTTGACCTGCTGGGTCTTCCATGAATGGAATGTCAGGCTGATCAAAGTGTCAGAATGGGATTTTAACATTGGATAAGTTAACAGAACATATTAAACAAACAAAACAAATTTTTTGTACCCCTCAAAGTCCTTATATACCAATACATGTAGTAGTACTGTCCAAAACAGAAAACCAAGCATTCAAGATGCTTGTACACTCCATAACAAGAACCTTGCAATCAAATAGCAAAACTAATGACTGATATATGTATTGACTTAAATTGGGTAACAAATTATGAAACGTTTATACAAACAAAGCAAGCAAGCCAACCAAACCTTTAAACTACCGGTACAAGCATTATGAAAATAGCTCTAAAGGAATGTAGTAATGGGTAATTGCTGTAAGGACAATTATAAAATTTTTGTCTGCTAATACTCATTCAAATTTCACTACAATGCAGTCCTTAAAATTAGACAAATAAATAAAACAAAATTACTAGTCCACAAGATTACATCCAACAAATTCTTTTCAATATATACTAACATCTGTCCATTATTATTTTTATATGAGTAACATAAAATTAGTCAATTATATATTTCTATGAATGCACTTGATGCAAAGTTTAATAAAGGGGTGTCAGTAGAAACTCAAAACACTAAACCTTTTATAATGTTAACCACATCCAATTTACCTGTACATCTACGTAACTCTCATGGCGTAAATATTTAGCATGAAATCCAGTATTACTATCTACCCATGATCTTGAACCATAAATAAATGTTACTGGAAGATCAGTTCTGATGTCTGCTATTCTGTGCATCATTGGTCTCTTTGCCCAACCAAATGAGGTATTCATGGTTTTGAATGCAGACTCACCACTGTAAAAAAATAAATAATTTGAATATTTAAAACTCAGTGCTGAATATAAAGTCATCAAAGTTATTTAGACAGTTGTTGTTCTTGTTTTATATTTTTCTTGAGGGAGGGGTATCATAATTTCATTTTTTTTCATTTTTATTGGGTTTGTGAGTGTAATTTATCCAATTATCATTTAATAAAATTGAGAATGGAAATGGGGAATATGTCAAAGAGACAACAACCCAACAAAAGAGCAGACAACAGCCGAAGGCCACCAATGGGTCTTCAACGCAGCGAGAAAATCCCACACCAGGAGGTGGTCCTCAGCTGGCCCCTAAATAAAATTGTGTACTAGTTCAGTGAAAATGGACGTCACACTAAACTCCAAAACATATAAATGAACTAAAATTAAAAAACATACAAGACTATCAAAGGCCAGAGGCTCCTGATTTGGGACAGGCGCAAAAAAATAAACCATGTTTTCTTCATGAAGGGATTGAATTAAATACTGTATGGAAGTAAACCCCCTTTCCTAAAAAAAAATCCTTTAACACAATAGCATTTAATGTTCACATCATTTGCCACATGATTTTGTAAATTGAAAATCTATTAGAAAAACAAAGGATATGGGGTATCAATCCATGATACAAGATCAGTACATGCAAAGCAAAAAACACACAAAAAGCAAAGGAATGATTAAAGTTACAAAAACAGGTAAAACTGTGAGCTACTGCTCACTGATGATACCCCCGCCGAAATATTTCGGTAAACAGGAAGTTGTTGAGTGATGAATCTGAAAACGCACCACACAGTATAGGTGACTTATATAAACCCTGAAACCAAATTTTAGAAATCTTTGTCAAGTAGTTCCTGAGAAAAATGTGACGAAAATTTTCAACTTGGCTATCATGTGTAAAATAATACAAGTGTTCGGTAAACAGGAAGTTGTTGAGTGATGAATCTGAAAACGCATCACACAGTGTAACCTACTTATATAAACCCTGAAACCAAATTTCAGAAATCCTTGTCAAGTAGTTCCTTAGAAAATTGATGAAAATATTCATGGGACGGACGGACTGACGGATGGACTGACTGAAGGACAGACAGAGGTAAAACAGTATACCCCCACTTTTTTAAAGCGGGGGTATAATAAGCACAAATTATTAATAAATTGCTTGACACAGGAATGAATAGGATCTAACAAATGATCAACTCACTGCACTAAAGTTGTGTGTAGAAGATGGCTGATAAATTGTTATCAAGCCAATGGCTAGGTATTCAACATGTTCAATTGCACTTGGTACAATCATATCTCCAAACTGAAATTTATACCCTACTAAGGTATATATATGCTTCCTTTAAATTTTTATGTTTGATGGTAACAATGAATTATGAAACCCATGATCAAACTCCTTTCTACCTGAACTCCTTTCTTTTTGACAAACCCTGAAAACTGAAAACCACAACTGGTAATACAAGATTAATATATGGGTTTATTCTAAAATTATAATTTCAACTTATATCTATTGTGTATTATGTATGTATTTTTGTAATTGAAATTTGCTCATTGTTGAAGGCTGTAATTTGACCTATAATTGTTAACTTCTATGTCATTTGGTCTCTGTTGGAGAATTGTCTCATTGGCAATCATACCACATCTTCTTATTTTTATATTTTGTCACCATGTTTGACTGCTTGTGTAAATCCTTCCTTCTGGTGGGGTTTGTGTTGCTCAGTCATTAGTTTTTTACATAGTATTTTGTAGACTGTTTTTTTTATCAAAGTAATAATTGGAGATACCCATAGTTCGACTCAAACAAATACTGTTATTTGACAGACCAACAGACACAACTCCTGCTTAGCTTGGTAAGGCTAAAATAAATACAGATGAATATGAGTAGGGAATCGACTTTTCAGTCTGATATCAATGTATCTGTATGAAATGGTATTTTATTATTATGAAAAAATCATATTTGGTAACTTTTTCATCCTGTGCTTGTTGAATGAGAAAGAAAATAGGTTATTGGCTTTCAATAACCAAACAATCTAAGCATGATTCAGGTATATCCCAGATTTGAGTATATTTAGATTTCTCTTCATTTTCTTTTATTTCCATCTTTTTCATTTTTCGGCAAAAGAATACAAAAGATTGAAGACTCCTATTGAGTAGTTTTGAGTAATTCAATTCCTGTGATTTCATTATTTTTCATGGGATACCAATTTTTGTGGATTTTGTGGGTGCTGATGAACCATCAATTTGAATATTCAATGATTGAAGTACAAATTTCCTGTAGGTTTGTATGCAGATTTTTGTAAAACCAGAAAAATTAAATATCAACAAAAATACCATATTTCCTTAATCCACGAAAATGGTACCCAAAAAAGTAAATGGATCCACAATAATCCTTAAGCTCATTAATATATGACTACAGTAAATTAATTATAAAACATTTAAAATAATTTTTCGTAATTTATATATCGCTATTAATCTGTTATGGTGATCAAAGATTATCTTCGGTAAACACTCATTGATATAAGGATTGTCATAAATCAATATATAGTGGTCAGTGACAGGAAATTTATTTACAGGTGTATTGTCAGATAAACCTGTGATTTATTTTTAATCCCTGAGGTCATATATTGATATACATGTATTTGTTTGAGATAACTTACACAATTTAAATGCTTTTGTTAACCTTTTGACCTAAAATTTGGTTTGAGACAATCAAATTTTAACTCATTAAATTTGGACTCATCAGGAGTCGAAATACATATTTATTTATGAGACCAGGGGAAAATTTTGACTCATATGAAATTTCAGGTCAAATGAGTTTGAGACAACAAGAGAGTTAACTGTATATAATGTAGATATAAATGATTTTCTATATCAGGTTATAAAAATTTCAAATTAACATTTCATTTTGCATTTTGTGTGTTTATTGTACATTGTACATTACTTGATTGCTGTTTTTAACAAACACTTGTAGTGTTATAAGTAGCAAATCTGACCACAACTAAACAATCCATATTGATATGTTTTTAATACAAGTTAGTATACCTTGGGGTCTGTGCATTACAATGGTAAATGTAATCAAATATCGTATCATCCTCTTCTGATTCACCAAACTTTCTTTGTAAATCAGGTCTAAATTTCTTTACTAGGCCTGGTCCTGAAACATTTTAATGTTTTTTTTTAATAATATTTTTGACAAAAAAAATGTTTGAAGTCGATTGATTAACATTTTTACTTGAAATAATGAATTAAACTTACCTTTCGATGTTACATACGATTGGATTTCTCTCTCACTGATATGAATAGTAGGAGACATGTAATATACTTAAATGAATTAACAATGGGTCTGTAGAAATACCACAAAGGACCTCCTTAGTGCACTAAGAACAGGATTCCGCATTAGGGACCAGATGGGATGATATAATTAGCACAAAGGAATAAAATGTTGAAGTAGACTATGTTAAAATAAATAATTAACAAGAATGTGTCCATATAACACGGATGCCCCACTCCACTCGCACTATCATTTTCTATGTTCAATGGACTGTGAAATTGGGGTCAAAACTCTAATTTGGCATCAAAATTAGAAAGATCATATCAAAGGGAACATGAATTGTGTACTAAGTTTCAAGTTGATTGGACTTCAACTTCATCAAAAACTACCTTGACCAAAAACTTTAACCTGAAGCGGGACAGACAGACGGACGAATGGACCAGAAAACATAATGCACCTTCTTCTATCGTAGGTGGGGCATAAAAATTTTATAATTATATCTTTAATAATTACGAAGTTACTTAAAGCTTTATCGACATGTGCCACAATCAACTGATTGTCACCTGTGTGTAATCGATTGAAATTCATGTTCATTCAACCAGGACCAGTTTATTACGCATGTGTATACAGGTTGAGCATGTACTATACCCAAATGCGCACTATACACCCCAAAAGACGGTATATGTTATATCAGCATGTTCTATTTTTTTCTATTTTTATGTGTTTTGTATTTGGTATAAAACATTGAAATTTTGGATAAGGACAAATGAAATTTAAAAAGAAACATATTTCACTCTGGATACTCTATTGAACATAAAAAAGCTTCTGTCTAAGCTTCATAAATTCCATGAAGGTTTGACAAACTTATTGACATTCTTTTCTTCATGTAAACTGCGAAAAAAAAACTGAATCCATTTAGAAATCAGTAAAATACGGCAAACGAAATTGTAAAAATATCCATGATCGTTAGAATTTATTAATATATTGATTCTTGTTTATAAATTAGAGGCGATCCCATCAGCAGTATTTGTAATTTTCTTATTTCAAATACATAATGAAATTTTACACATTTGTATATGAAACTTTTCTTTTTTACAGACAATAAAGACAAAAAATACTTTATCTGTTGGTGTTTCTACTGGAATAATAAAAGAAAAACAAATGCAATTCACGATTGGCTTGTTTTTGTCAATGTTACAGATACGAGAAAACTATTTTTATTATAAAGAAATCCCCCAAAAAATTAACGCAAGAACATGTACACTCAAGGAAATCATTTAAAAGTTGAAAATTTGGAAATTACTGTATTTGCCAAATACTATTGCAGGAAAAGAAATAAACCAGACATTATGTATAAAAAAATTCTGAGTATTATTTCAATTGAAAAGCTGAAGAATTGTAACACTAAAGAATTTATTGCCAAATCTCAAAATCACATGTCACCACTGTTGCCCAATTCTTTAGCGTGTTTTATTTTTACTGACAGGACGGGCCAAAGGAGTCACATAATTACACAATTGTCGGTGATATGAAATTCGTAACTTAATGTTAGCATGTTTTAATCAATCTTATCAACACCATAATTCCATAAATTCACAATTACAAACAAAATATATTGAAAAGAACATTTTTTTATGGTTGCAATTTTGATTGAATTGATAAGTATACTTTCCTTTTAATTTACTTTTACAAATTGTGACTTGGATGGAGACTTGTCTCATTGGCACTCATACCACATCTTCTTATATCTATTTACATATATAACATTCTGTGCGTATTGCCTGACAATACATAGTCCCCTACCGGTTAAAAATTCATTGTACTGGAACAAAATGCTAACTTGATCTATAACTTGTCATGGTGTAAACTATATAACAAATATCAAGTCAAAATCTTCAAGCATGACGAAAAAAAATGTGGAAAATTGATTATTTGAGTGAATTTTCTAAGTCCAAGGACCATAACTCTGCACAAAATCATTAGACCAGACCAAAATTCAAACTTGATCTGTAACTTGTCATGATAAAACTATACATATATTCTGAAGTCTTCATGATAAATGAAAACATTTTGGTTGACATCTTTATATATAAACTGACATTATGTATGAACTGACTGACATATAATAAATATTTCTCTGGAATTAGAGACTCCTTTAAATATTTTAATTCCCTGCTAGTGAAAAACTATAAATTTAAAATAGCGAGCATAAAACTTGAGAACCGCAACATATAAAAATTTTTCTGTGCATGTTGATTGATGGATATTTTATTTTGATCGGTACCAAAGTCAATGAAACTCTTGTGTATTTGAAGTACTACAAGTAGGGGGAAATATCAACACACAACAATGTTTAAATTTTAGACCGGCGTTACCAGTTATATATGAGGGTTTGAATGGGGGTTTAACTCTAGAAATATTTATTTTTAATTCTTTTTGCCCTTAATTTGATTTTCCTTTATTTTATATTTTAGCACCAATTTATATATCTATTCTTTAAAATTAATTTCAGGGCATTTTTCTGTTATCTATAAACCTCATATACTAGGAAATTATTCTCACACAAAATTAAATAATTTACCTGATTCAATGGTCAAGTGATTCGATCGGGGAAGAATCGTGAGTTGGATCATCATCTATTTTACTGATTTTGTTTGCAATGGGGTATGATTAAAATTAAATAAATTTGTCAGCTTCAATTGTGTCAATTTTTTTTTTACTCCAACATAATTTAGATTACAGAAAACTACCGCAAAGGGAATTAACTATGGGAGGGAAATGTTTGCATAAGTCAATAAATCAATGAATCAATAACCACAACCAGACGGTACAAGTCGGTATATTAGCGTTTAGTAGCGAGTCTGCTGCATTAAGTGGAAATCGTTTACAAGATTTAAAAGGTTTTTTTTTTTTTTTTATTTTTTTTTTTTTTTACCGAGGCGCCTCAACGTAAGCTACACCAATGCCTTCAAACCTCTTTTTAATCATACAAATACAAATGTATACCATACTTAAATTGTTGAATTCTGACACATAACAACATTCTATCATACCCTTACCATGCTTATGTTTAAGATAAATGTATTTTCAAACATCAGAAAAGTATAAACCATTGTTATCCTTTGCCAAAACACTATATGAATTCACATCCTTCATTTTCCTAGTTATTTATGGACAAAAATGATAGATAAATTTAGATATAAATAAGAAGATGTGGTATGAGTGCCAATGAGACAACTCTCCATCCAAGTCACAATGTATAAAAGTAAACAATTATAGGTCAAAGTATGGCCTTCAACACGGAGCTTTAGCTCACACCAAACAGCAAGCTATAAAGGGCCCCAAAATGACTAGTGTAAAACATTTCAAACAGGAAAACTAACAGTCTAATCTATATAAAAAAAGAGAAACACTTATGAACTACACCAACAAATGACAACCACTGAACAACAAGCTCCTGACTTAGGACAGGTGCATACAAATGCAGGGGGTTTAAACGTTTTAACAGTCGCCAATGTACATTTTTAAATATTTTTCTTAATACTTTTCTTTTTAACAAAATATTCAATTCCTTTATTACATGTATACTAACCCCAAGGCCCAGCAACTCTAAGAACTGCAAGTGGATTAAACGGAGAAATGACAGCACCAATAACTCTTATCCATGTAGGAATCCGATTTGCAGAGTCTGGTGGTTTATCTGGGAATCCCCATGGATCTGCCAGCACTAAATGTTTCACTCTTTCTGGATATTTCAGGGCATAAGAAGAAGACACATAAGCTCCAAGGCTATGTCCAAGCAACACAAATTTATCAAGTTTCATTTGTTTTCTCCATTCTTCTAATGATTCTACAAATTCATCTTCCGCCTGCTCTGGTGTGTAACTAAATGTTGGTCTAGAACTCCGACCGAACCCAAGTAAATCAAATGCATATAAAGGTCTATTGTTGGCAAGTTCATCTATATTACGGGACCATAAGCCGATCCCTCCCCCCATGCCATGGACCATGACCAATGGCATATTTTTATGGTCCTTATTTACTGTCATAGTCCATAATCTATGTTGTTTTGAAGGAAGATATACATACTTTGTATCAAATGCCAATTTTATGAATTCTGAAATATAAAAAATCGGATAGAATAAACAAAAAATATAGAAATTTCAGAAATTATTGTGTAATTCAAGTAGAAAAATCTACATAAAATGTGTAATGAGCATTACGACAAACAATATAATATTTTTCATACTTATGAAAATGATGAAGGTATAGACTGAAAATACATTCTGTAAAAGAACATGTTATTAAAACATAGGGGGAAAGTTTTACAGGAGTTGAACATTGTTGAGTAACTGAAGGCAACTTATTTAGATATGCATATCAGATGTTGAATATTCATGAGCTATATTACATATACTGTACGTATTGATTATTGATATACTGTTTAGTTAAAATGATTGACTGATGGATACTAATTTAAATTATATAAACGTCCAGTTGCAAATTTTACACACATGTTCAGGACAGTAATGGCATGAGTATTTTATATGAACTTATTATGAATATGACCAGTTTTGTTCTAGACAGGCATCCTGTGTTTGATTTTTAAAGTGCTAACTCACAAGGTAACAGTCAGCACCAATACAAAAAGACATGTTACCTAAAATATACCGGTAATTTTTACTCCAAGCTGACCAGTCTTTGCTTTTACTTCCAAATGCAGCATAGTTTGCCATGTTTGCAGAGAAACAGCAAATTCAAATTTGAAAGTCTTCTGTTTGATCTGGCCAGTGGCCAAGGTTAGAAATACATAGGATCCAGTAGTCAAGACATGTAGACTACCACGAGCTTATTCTGTTTGTACCTGTTATCTTATCAACTGTTTTTCTTTTGCATATTCAGACTTCACTTATCTCAAATTACACAACCAAATCTCTCAACTTTAATTAAAATGCAACTCATAAGCTTTGATAAGCATCTGTTAATACTAAAAACATTGATGATGACCATCAAACCATATGTACAATAACATGAATAATATACATGTTGTATATACATGATATAAGATATATACAAGATTATACATAAGTGGCAGGAAATTATGACAATGGTTATCCCTAATACATATGTTTTATAGCCTTCAGAGAGAGTTTTGATTTTATTTGAGATATTTCAGTAGTCTATATGAGCTGCGCCGGATAAATATGAAAATATGCAAGTGCACGTCTACATGTACATGTATATGACTTTGATTGAATTTGGAACATTCAAATACGAAATAAAAGATGAATCTTGGTCTGTTTTGTAGGGTTCTTATATCTAGTAAATTTTCAGTCAGACTGTGCATAGAGATTTTTTCAACTCAAAATAAGTTAATATTCATTTGCATAAGGTCGATTTCTATCCGACACAGCTCATACAAGATACATTAATTACAAGTCTAGACTCAATTTCGGGAATGTCTTAACATATTTATATAGCATACATTGGCACATAGAGGCAACTGCCCATAATTATTGTGAGTAGAGAAACCACCATTTTTGGTTGACTTGTTATACCAGTACATACTCTCTCAGATAAATTTACAGTAAATCATTTATTCATACATGTGTGAATGTATGCAAGTTAAGCTGTTAGTTTTCTTGTTTGAATTGGCTTACATTTGTCATTTAAGGGCCTTTATAAAGCTTGCTATGCTGTATGGGTTTTACTTGTTGTTGATGGCTGACGGTGATATATATCATGTATATCATGTATATATATCATGTATATAGTTACCAACTTCTATGTCATTTAGTCTCTGGCATAGAGTTGTCTTATTAACAATCATGTTCGGTGTGAGCCAAGGCTCCGGGTTGAAGACCGTACTTTGACCTATAATGGTTTACTTTTATAAATTTTGACTTGGATGGAGAGTTGTCTCATTGGCACTCATACCACATCTTCTTATATCTATATACCATCTCCTTATTTTTATACTAGTCTAGTATAATTATACATTTAATTTGTCTTGTTCTTTTATATTGTACATACTGTTGAGGAGTTTAGTTTCTGCTTGTGCTAAATGCATCATTGAGGACGGAACCCAAGTAATCCAAGTACTTGGTGATATCCAGCTAAATCTGAAATGATAAATGAAATATTCATTAATAATGCTTTTCTACTGAAAACTAGAATGGTTGTGTATAAGTTTTATATCATTTGGTTGAGACAAACTAAAAAATTCAGCAATTTTTATGTTTATAAAGGGACATAACTCAAGAATGGCAAAAGTGTCGACACCAAATTTCGTACTTAATATGTAGTAATAAGCATTGTGTATAAGTTTCATAACATTTGGTTGAGGCAAACTTAAGTTAGAGAATGGAAACTAAAAATTTTACAATTTTTCCATTTATAAAGGGGCATAACTCTAGACAGTTAAAGTGACGCCACCAAAATTCAAACTTGATCTGTGTTTTGTGGTAATAAGCATTATGTATAAATTTCATAACATTTGGTTGAGGCAAACGGACGGACGAACAAGGGTAAAACTTAATGCTCCCTCCGCTACGGCAGAGTCATAAAAATTATCTTAATCATTTATGTATATATATATATATACTTTAATTTAGACTTGTTTATATATATATCATGTATATATATATATATATATATATATATACGTTTTGTTAAAATATACTTTTTCACTTTTTTTGGTCTTTTGGAAAATGTTGTTTGTGCTGTATTTAGACCCCTCTACCAAGATATTTGTTTTACATGCACAAGTATAAAAATTGCGTTTTTTATCCAACGCAATCATAGGTTTGAACATTGTTTTCAATTTAGACATATATATATGCGCAATGCAAGGCATTGTTGTCTTAGCAGTGAGAAATGAAGTACAGGTTCCAGCCCCGTTCGGGGAGGAAGTAAAGAATCAGATCTACTCTAACATTGTTAGGCTGATTTTCTAGGCAGTTTATAAATATTTTAAAGCATGGTATTTCTTATTAATCATAAGAAATCCGATGGACAAGGTATAATTTGCAGTTGGCCCTACACTTAGGCAGACATACATATATATAAATTTAAAGTGATTGTATGCTTCTAAAAATAGAATAGTATCCTGTAATTATACTAAAGAGAAGAGAAGATGATTATTCCTGTACTCTTAAAAATACTTTAGTGTATTGTGTTAGTGTTAGATGACCTTGTTTAATTTCTATGAGAAGGTAACACCTCCCAAAAAGATAGCTGACTTTTATCAGCTACATGTATAGTTAGATATGTTAGAGGAGGGGATAAGGCATCTGCGCAATGCTAGGCGGTGTTGTCCTAGAAGTGAGAAGTACAGGTTCCAGCCCCGCTCGGGGAGGAAGTAAAAAATCAGATCTTAACATTGTTAGGCTGATTTTCTAGGCACTTTATATATATATATATATATATTATACTAGTATATATAAAATTCGTCTCAAATTTGGCCCAACAATGTAAGATCTTCAAATTTGCATTAGCAATTTTTTTTTCTTCCCTCATCAGCAGGATTCCAACCCTTGTGTCTGTGACATCGTGGCAACAATGCCTGCACTGTGTCCAGGGCCCTAGACCACTCGACCACCTATGCTTCATAAAAATATAGCTTTCAGTGGTTGATGTAATGCCTTTCCTTGTCTGCTTTATCTAGGGTTGTAACACAGTACATGATGTATAGTGGCAAGTAGATGGTGTAACTTTCAGATCAGCTATTTTGTCTGTCGTAAAGGATGATAATGTTAATTTATACCATGCCGCCACATCAAATTTTAATTTTTATAAATATACATGATATATATAAAATATATATATTATAGATTTGTTTTATGTTAAATGAAGTAACAGGGTTTGCCTGTACATCATTTAATCTAGACCAGTTTACGTGTAAGTTGTAACATCCCAGCAAAATATTTTCCTCTTTTCCACACTGTTGTATAGCTCAGGCAACTGCTATTAAGAGTTTTGACTATATACATATACAGTATTTAAAACATAAAACGTATATGATATATGTTTTATGTTTTAAATTCAGTCACACATTAGAACTGCATTTTGCAAAAACACATGAAACATTGTATATATAGTTCCCTTAAAAGGATTCAACCTTTGCTGTTTAATCATAAAGTCCTGCACTTTGTCCAATGCACTAGACCACTCTGACAACTAGTTTACTGATTTTTGACATTTGTTTGCAGATTTTTCAATTTTTTGGACTAAACTCGCTCACAAGATTTGATTTTTTTTTTTTTGATGGTTTTTCTTGTCTGATTCTGATCTTCCATAAAGATCATATTAACACCAGACAAATGGGATATATTTTCAATTACCCCCAAGGGTGACTGGGGAATAGAAGTATGGTCACCATTGGTCTTCCTCCGACCGGCAGTAAAACCCTTGCTAAAGTGGGGCATCCGTTTGGCTGTGCGGGATGTACATATTTGCAGCCATGTCCGGTCAGAATGGGGACGTTAAACTGATGCCTTGTGTACACGTTAAGAACCCTTGCAACAACTCTTTGAGGGGTCCGTAGGTGACCTGTTGCAAGGCTAAATTTCTGTCCCTATCCAATATACCCTCATTTCCCATGCAGTCTAAATTTCTCCGACCTTAATCCCGGACGCCCCTCTTACAGAACCTACCTATTGTATTTATTGTTAATTTGTTCTCGTCCTGAATATGCATGAAATATTTGCCACTGGATGTTAAGCAACCAACAATCAATCAATATATTTTCAATTACATAAAAATAAAGCTACATGTATTTTAGTCAGTTGACATGGTTGATGCTTTTCAGATCATATAATCTGATCAGATATTGTGCACATGCATACCATTTTCTACACAATAAATTATCTGTTCACAATTAATCAGTAATAACAAAATGAATGAGACCAATACTGGGTCTGAACTAGCTACAAATGTACATGAAATCAATTGAAGCTGCATGTATACTGAAGCATAACTGATCATTCCCTTTCATTAAATTTGAGAAATCTTAGTCAAAAAGTTTCCCTGTACAACTACAATGAGTGTTGTAAAATTTCAAACTATCGGCAAACAGGAAGTGGCAACACAGCAGATGAAAAAATTGCTTACATGCTACAACTCAACATTACCAATCTGCAGACCAAATATAAAATGTTTAAGGCAATGACCTCTGACCAGCATCTGTTGTTTAAATTTAGAGGTAAATATGTATGTATTCCCATCCATTCAAGTCAAGAAAACTTTGACGAAAATTGTCCTTATACAATGAGTGTTGAACGATTTCAAACTATCATAAAACTGGAATTGGTTGCACGGCAGATTTAAAAAATGCTTGCTTCAACTCATCATTATCAAGCTGTACACCAAATATAAAATTATTCACTTGCATATATGCATGTGCGCCAAGAAAATTATTACGAAAATTTTCAACCAAAGGTCTTTCAGACAGTCTTGAGCAGTTACTAGTCTGCCTAGTAGAGATTTACAATAACTGTCAGACTCGGCGTCCGAGTACGAGTACGACTACAAATTATACAGGTAAGCTATAGGATAATGTGTAAGCTAATTAATTTTACTGTGTTCAAGCTTTGTGTGGTGATAGGACAAAACCATTTATCAAATTAATTAACTTTTTTTGACTGAAGGATAGAAAGTGCACTTTTTTATGTAAGCTCGCTTACAGATATGTTCTGAATTTAAAAAAATTAACAACAAATATTTATTGCACCAGTTACATGATAATTTTTACCGATAACATTAAAAAACAACCCCCTTTTAAGTTTAAAAAATGGTCCATTCATAACTGATAAATTATCTAAACGGTAATTGGATAATAAATATTGTTCAGGTTTTTTTTAATTATTTTTGTTTTGTTTTGGGGCTAGTTGTTTCATCTGTGTTAAGTCTTAGAGAATAGTATGGTGCACCTTAAGTGCTATATAAATATAAATATTTTCGTTCGCCGGAGATTTAATCTGGTGCGCACCAAATAAAAAAATGGTGCGCACGACTTTCAAACTCGTGCGCAAGTTCGTATAGAGTCAGTCAAACTTTGTTTGGAAGTTATGCTCATGAGTTTTAAGTTGTGTGCACGAGTTTTAAAGTAGAACGCATGAGTTTGCTGAAATTCATAGTCAAGCTCACAAGTTTTAAAGTCGTGTGCACGATTTTCAAACTGGTGCGCACCAGATTAAATCGCCGTCAAACGAAAATATTTATATTTACATGGCACTTTAGGGGCTTTGTGGTAATGCATATGTATATTGCCCATTATTCAATTTTTGAATTTTTGAATTCAGGTTCCTCTAATGCTCATACAGTGATGGGTAGCTCCAGATCCTCATCGGGAGAAAGAGTTTGAATTATTTCATCAGCCGTACACTACATACACCAGAGAACCAGAAAGCCTGAACACAAAAAAAGAGAACATGTAGGAGGCACAACGGACTCACTGCAAAATACCGAGTATCTGTTGAAGATGTTATTGGCAAATTGAAATGTTATAAAGTCATTGGAACTCGTTAGAGGCTTTCTTGTCACACATGTAAAGCCATAGTTAAAGATTGGGATAGTCATTGTTTTGGCAATCCCCTAAATCAATGTTTCAATTAATACTATAATGATTAAAGTACAATGTTTACAATAATTTTATTATTTTGAGATCCCCCTCGTCATTTAAACTGTCTGACTCTGACTCGTATTGGACTCCGGTCTATGTCCTACATTTATTGTAAATCTCTAATAGTAAAATGGTGACCATATGTCCTGTATGTAGATCACACACATTGCTACAACAAATGGATATTTTTTCTGTAGTACTAAGTGCAGCTCACATGTACATGTATGTGATGATTACAATAAACTCAAAAACTAGTTCAACTTAAATACACTTATACACACAACAAATCAATGAAAGGTGCATTTTTTTAAAGTTCAGGCTAATATAATCTTGTATCCAAGTAAAGAAATTGATCAGTACATTTTTAGGTCAGTGTGACAAATCATAACTACATGTACCTGAAGAGTTTTTATTTTCTTCATTAGAACAAACTTACAAAAGTCCTGTGACATGATATGCAGCATCAAATAAAGATCTCAAAAACTGTATCATTGTACCATATTAAACTGTTCTCTCTATTCAGTAGTGGACAAACATATTATGACCCACTGGTCACTGGGTCACAGTGACGTTAATCTGGTTCCACTTATTTACACTGACTTTGTTAAGTACTAGCAATATCGGTTAACCGGATATAAGTCACATTTGTTTTGATGAGTTATTTTTAGAAATTGTTGCATAAGGTATTCACCGGTTGATTTAAGTCTTTTGTGGAGCATTGGGGATAAAAAAAATGTCATTTGTCAAATTTGTCGAATTCATTTGTTTATCAACTACATGACTGGATATTTGTACTTCACATTTTTAAGCCTAAAAAGTATGTTTTCACGAAAATACCTTTTAGAGCTGTCTGCTGTGACCACTTCCTGATCCATAACGACAATAACAGTCGGAACAAAGACGGTTCCATAATTATACGGTACAAAGTTATTTTTCACCCGGATAAAAATATCCGGATATATATGTTAAATCGTGAAAGGCAGAATTTTTTTTTTTTTTGGGAAATGGCATTGGAACATAAATAAACCAATCAACAGAGATACAAAAACAAATTAAAATAAATGAAAAAAGTAAAACATAAACAAAACTTTGACAAAAACAAAAAACGATGGAATATCCAAAAGCACAAAACAAGGCGAGAGAGAAAAAACGTAAAATGCTGGGAGTGTTTCCAAGAAGCAGCTGTTTACACGCATGATATTGGAAATTTATCGAGCTATCTCTGGGGTCTTAGGAGAAAATACTATGCATTGATAATAAATATATTATGATAATAAAGATTCATCAGTGTTTCTTTTCTGCATGATCGTGATCTGGTTATTTTAGGGAGGACCGTGTTGCTCAGTATGCAATGTTCTGTGTATAATTCTTTCAGAATCTGTTTTTTTCTTTTCGTCTTAATCTTTTGGGCATAGTCACGGATTCTTACTATATTTTAGCTAACCGTTAAAGATTTCGCATTTGATCTACGTGCAATTTCAAAGTGTTTATTTTTCAGGAGATGGTCAGTAAAACATACATATTAACATTATGTTATTGTTATTGAACAAGCATCTAAAGGAAGTCTGATTGGTCTGCAACTCAATTATATTATTTTCCGGTTTTGGCACATACTTGAATATGAACCTCATTTAATACGATCCCAAAATAGTGACTAAAAAGGAATGATCGAATATTTAAAAATTTGTAATAAATTTCATGAGCAGGATACATTTATTTTTTGGCAGAAATTACAAAAAATGAAAAAACTGATTTAAGATCAACATTGTATACAAAATATCATAAAATGTTCCCAGTTTAAGGAATGAGAAACACATTCTATTTCATATTTTGAAACGACGAAGTTTGCACAAAGTTGTTAATTGATCAACTATATCGTATTCACAAGGTCAATGGAGGATACTCATTACTGGGGGCTGGCAAGAGGGCATCCACCCTTTGATTGAAAAATATATCATTTTTAGCATAAAATCGTCAAATTATTTTTCGTCTCGCTACACTGCGGTATTTCTTCAATTTTAAGGAATTACACCCCTTTGAAAAATCCTCGATCCGCCCTAAAGGTAAGAGTACTTTTCAACTGTGCAGTATATCTGAGAGAATCCATGCACACTGGCCTTAGTTGTTCATTATGCAGAGTATAGCTCAGGGAGAACAAAGATATTTTGCCTATGTCATGTGTTATAAGATATTGAATAGTAACAAATTTGAGAATTCTAGCTGAAAGTGCGTAATTGTTAGATCACGGGGGGTCTCTACACTCATATTAGAATACAGATGTCCGGCTGGGGTTACCTCGGAAAAAAACATACCCGTTAAGTATTTATTCATGCGTAAATCCTTATCCATATTTCAATAGAAGATAACTACCGATTTATATATATTTCCCAGTTATCGTGACATCTTCGTTAACCACATGGGATCATTCATATATTATGAGGTAAAAAGTTTTTACTGGCTTCCTAACAGAAGATGTACATTTATGATCCATTGGCATACAATTTTCGACCCATTGTTATACTAGTATTACCTCTGTAAAATTGCACCCAATTGATATATTTGACATTCCAAAAAAGTTACCAATACTAGCGGCTTTTAAATAATAATAGACCCCGGCCTCTTCCGCGTGTGTTAGATACAATATGGCATCAGTGAATCCATATTGTTATGAAATTGCAAGTCCGGAAAGATTCATGAAAAAAAATCCCCTTCAGAATATTCTGGCATGCAAGTTCCGCAATATTGTTGAATTAATTTGAGGTGTGGGTCACTTGAGACTTGAATATCTCAAGAGACTTTAAATCCAATCAGTTGCGTAGTGTTGTCAAATTCATAACCTCTTTATATAGGGAAATATTGTCATGAGTGAAATTTCAAGAAGATGGGTTAAAAACAGAAAAAGGGATTAAAGGTATAGATATTTATTTCATAGTTAGGTTTTTCTGCGTTGGATGCACATTTCTGGGTTAACTATCACCACGAACGGTAAGATCTACAGATTGTACTGCCAAACTGAGATATGGCCGTCTCAGAATCTAAAGGACTATATAAAATTGAGAATGGAAATGGGGAATGTTTCAAAGAGATAACAACCCGACCAAAGAGCAGAAATTAGCCGAAGGCCACCAATGGGTCTTCAATACAGCGAGAACATCCCGCACCCGGAGCGCTGCTTCAGCTGGCCCCTAAACAAAAATATGTACTAGTTCAGTAATAATGGACATCATACTAAACTCCGAAATATATAAAAGAAACTAAGATTAAAAATCAAACAAGACTAACAAAGGCCATAGGCTCCTGACTTGGGACAGGCGCAAAAAATTCGGCGGGGTTAAACATGTTTTTTTTTAGATCTCAACCCTTCCCCATACTGATACCTCTAACCAATGTAGAAAAAACAAACACACAGCAATACGCACAGTAAAACTCAGCTTAAAAGAAGCCCGAGTCCGATGTCAGAATAGGTAACGAAAGAAACTAAACAAAATGACAATGATACATAAATCAACAAAGGACTACTAGCAGTTACTGACATGTATATATATATGTAATTGTTCGTACCCCAAAATGAAAATAACTTCACGTCATTGGTTGAATTTCCATTGTTTAGGACGTTTCTAACCAATCACGACGTTTTGGTGTACACTTTTGAAAATCGATTACCCAGAATGCATCAGATTCAGAAACGGCGCTAAAAATCGTGAACGTCGTCTAAAGTTAAATTTTACTGTATAATTTACAACATTCAGACTTCGTGGTAGTTCCCCATTAACTTCTCCAAGTGTAGGTTTATTAACACTTTTAAAAAGAAGAGCGAGAGAAGGGAATGAAAAAAAATTAAAAACATGTAAATTCTGATATGTCAGGAGATTCGGGGGAAAGTGGGTTGCTTTTGCTCCCACGCCTATATTCAATCTACCCAAACACAAAACCTGGAACCGCCTTAACCTTAGTGGTAGTCAAAATTGCAAACAGTATTTGATGAGAACCTTAGAATTTCAATTCTCAAACATTGACATGTGTCTTTCGGATACCAACAGAGACTAAAATTAACCAGCACATGGGCCCCCGACTAGTTTGAGGGGGGACAAGGGGGATTCCAATAACAGCAAAACAGCAAATTGATTTGGCTTATAACTGATAACAAGGAATTGAAAAGGGATAAAAACAGATAACAGTAAATGAATAATTAAAATCAGTCGGGTCCAGGACAAATCCAGTATATATCTTATTATAATCCTTTGTAATGAATTCCATTTTCTATGAACAATGTTTTTAGAGTTATATATCTAGAATTGGTTTACTCAATGTATGATAATATTTTTTTGTTTAATGGAATACTTTTTTCAGCATTTATTTTTGTACTTTTAAAGAAGCTCACACATGCTTGTAATTTAAATAGTGAGTGTATTCTTAGAAAAGAATCACAGAGCTGAGTCTGTGTTCCTTATTATATAAAAAGTGTTTAGGTTAACTGGTCGTATCTCGTATGGAACTAGGACTTAATTGCCATCCTCATCAGGTATCCCTGGCCATATGTTTTCCTTTTTGTCGAGTTCGCGACTTTTGTCGCAAAAGCGAGACATAGTGATCACACATTCCGTCGGCGGCGTCGTCGTCAGAGGCATCCACAAATATTCACTCTGTGGTTAATGTTTTTAAAATTTGAATAACTTTCTTAAAACATCCTGGATTTCTACCAAACTTGGACAGAAGCTTGTTTATGATCATAAAATAGTACCCAGACGTAAATTTTGTAAAAAAAAATAATCCTATTTATCCGTATTTTACTTATAAATGGGCTTTGTTTTTCTGCCAGTTTACATTACATTCACTCTGTGGTTAAAGTTTTAAAAATTTTAATAACTTTCTTAAACTATCCTGGATTTTTACCAAACTTGGACCAAAGCTTGTTTATGATCAAAAGCTTGTATCAAGAAGGAAATTTTGTAAAAAAATATTTCTTGTATTTCCATATTTTACTTATAAAATGATTGTATAAATGGACTTTAATAAGTTTTTCTTTCAGTTAACATTACATACAGTCTGCAGTTAAAGTTTTTAAAACATTCATTAGATTCATAAACCATCCTGGATTTTTACCAAACTTGGACAGAAGCTTCTTACAATCAAAAGATAGTATCTAGAGGAAATTTGTATGCCCCCGCCGTAGCAGAGGGGGCATTAATTTTACCCTTGTCCGTCTGTACATGTGTCCGTTCGTACGTCCCAAAGTTGGTTTCCGTTCTCTAACTTCAGTTTGCCTCAACCAAATGTTATGAAACTTATACACAATGCTTATTACCACAAAATACAGATCAAGTTTGAATATTGGGGGCGTCACTTTAACCGTTATAGAGTTAACATATGCCCCTTCACAAATAGAAAAAATGCTGATTTTTTTATTTCCGTTCTCTAACTTTAGTTTGCCTCAACCAAATGCTATGAAACTTGTACACAATGCTTATTACCACAAAATACAGATCAAGTTTGAATTTTGGGGTTGTCACTAAATTTTGTAGAGTTATGCCCCTTTACAAATGGAAAAATTGCTGAATTTTTCGTTTCCGTTCTCCGAGTAAATTAAGTTTGCATCAACCAAATTTTATGAAACTTATACACAATACGTATTACCACAAAACTCAGATCAAGTACAAATTTGGGTAGGGTCACTTTTACTGTTCTTCAGTTATGTCCCTTTATAACTGTATATCATATGTAAGCGGGGGCATCATCTGTGTCCCATGGACACATTCCCCATTTATTTAATAACTTTTTACCCATTTTGGTGCCTGCGACTAACATCAAAAGTAGGCGAGACACTAGTACTGGGTTCCTCGGAACCATTACGAATGTAATATTTTAAAAGAATTGTTCGAATTTAATATGCACATACAGGGAAACAAGGATCGTTATCCCTATACGTAAAAATCAAGATAATTCTAAATACGTGTTCATAGAAAAAGGAATTTATTACAAAGGATAATAATAATATATACTGTAATGGTCCTGGACCCAACTAATATTAAAATGTTTATGTGATGATCTGTGTTTAAATATAAGAAGATGTAGTATGAGTGCCAATGAGACAACTCTCCATCCAAGTCACAATTTGTAAAAGTAAACCATTAATATAGGTCAAAGTACGGTCTTCAACACGGAGCCTTGGCTCACACCGAACAGCAAGCCATAAAGGACCCCAAAAATAACTAGTGTACTGTAAACCCATTCAAATGTCTATATGTTAATTGAATCCTTCTCCGAATACGGGACCACCATGTAACTAGTGGAAAGATCCCAATTCAATTTCTACTGAAGTTTGGCTGTCAAAATGCTAACATTCCAATTTTCAATAACAGTTAACAGCAAATACATTCTCACAATAACAGATAACAAAAAAACTAATACTCCAATAACAGCTAACAAGGAATAAGACAATAACAGCTAACAGCAAATATATTTTCAGAATAACAGATAACAAAGAATTAAATTGCCCCAAAACAGCATAACAGTTAAACCCCTTGCCCACCAACAGTATCATCGTCCTAGTACTGGTAATAAAGTCAAGATCAGTCAACTTGGTAAGATGCAAGTCATGAAATATTTGGAAATTACAATTCAAAAAACATCACCTGTTTAAAAATTTGGCTTTTAAAAAAGGAATATAAAGGAATTGCAAGAGTCGATTTAGCAAAATAGGTACCACTACCTGTTCAACATGCACACTCTGTACACAACAGGCGAAGTGTACAGTCCTGGAATTATTATGCAAGAAAATTCAACACAGGACCATAACTTACTATATAGCCCGCACGGTTCGAAAAGGGTAGATTTCTACCAGTTATACATATAGTTTATACCATAGATGGGTTTATACATCTATGTTTATACTTAAGTTGAATTTATCATAACATGTATATTGCTATCGGTGCGTAAAGTATACATCCGTATACTCTGGGAACAGTATAATATAAACAATATACTATTTAATATCCTCGAACCGAGTCCTGTGTACTGACAAACATAGGCGGTCTTTTTTAAATGCATATTTTTATAATTGTCACCGGCGAGTCGAAATCCACGTTCTGTATTTTGATCGTTCTACCTAATATTGATGACTCAATTTCATTCACTTCTGAATATTTTTCATGGATATAAATAAAACAAACTACCTAATATAATAGTCAGTTTTTAGCATGGAAACTCAAGTTACAGACCTTCCAACTAACAGTGCCGAACCACAGTAAGTAAAACAGCTGACATCATCATACATGTACATTTACACTGATTATGGAATCAAGTCAACTGATTTGTTATTATTCTCTTTAGAATTGGCTTTCAGGATACCTTTGATTATTCGATATGTTCATACATTTTTTATGGAAAGCTTTAGGATATTTTTAAAATTGTTTAGATAATTGGGTAGGATTTTGTCTAAAGAATTAAACCCGGCGGTTCTTGCACTTAAAGAAATAAATATTTGAATGTAACTAATAAGTCCATATAAAAAAAATTGCAAAATTAAAATATAAACTGACTCCATTTTGTCGTCAACGTTTTACAAAACAAAATTCTACAATTTGAACAAGTTTAATTTACTAATATATTATCACTTTAAAATATTGCACATACATGACATAAAATTAAAAAAGATCCTTGAGAATTAATTGCATATTTCAGTCATATGTACATGGGGACAGGACAATTATTTACCACCTTTTTTGTGTGCAAAACCTGTTACATTTAGCTCACCTGGCCAATAGGGCCAAGTGAGCTTTTCTGATCACTTGGCGTCCGACGTCCGTCGTTCGTCATCCTTCATCTGTCGTCCGTCGTCGTCGTCGTCATCTGTGAACTTTTACAAACATCTTCTGAAACTACTAGGCCAAAGGAGTAGGCCCAGTAAGACCCCTTTTTGGCCCCAAAATATAGTAGTTTTACAAAATTGTTAAAAGGTAAATTTTTAGCGATTTATTGGAAAGAAGAATACTTCTGTTACATAAATATGGGCTGTTTTTGACAATACAATGCACATGTATCGGGTACTAGCATCATTAAGGCATGCTAAATTACTGAAATCTGCGAAATTTTAGCATTTTATTTAATCTTTAGACGGTTTCCGTCTGAAATGGAAGTGGCCGCATTTGTGTTCATTCTTAATATTTAAATGTAAGTTGTATTTGATGATAATACATAACATATATAAAGGTTGAGAATGAACACGGATGCGGCCACTTTCATTTTTGACAAAAACCATCTGAAAAGTGACATATTATGGCATATTTGATAGATTTTTCATATTTAAGCTTGAAATTGGGCGTCTTTAATGACTAAATCAGTTCAAATCTTTCACATAAACTAATTGAATCGACTGAAGTAGACACTTAAGTGTTTAAAAAGTGTCCAAAATCTTTCATCAGATGAACTTGAATTTTGAGGCCAAATTCGGCCCTTACCGGACCTACTCCTTTAACATAACTTGACCACAATCATCATTGGGGTATCTAGTTTAACAAATTTGTCCGATGACCCCGCCTGTCAACCAAGATGGCCAACATGGCTCAAAAAAGAACTTAGGGGTAATGTGCAAGTTTTCTAAAAACCGTTATAAATAAATTAGACAAGAGCAGAAATGTTCAGAATGTTTAGCTCTACCAATTGTCCATATACGTCAAAACTGTCAGACGACTTCTTATAGGAGCTATTGGCTTTAAATGACAAATTTTTCCTTTTTTTTTATTCTTTTGCTCATATCTTGAAAACTATACTAGACAGAGAGAAACATTAAAATGCAAAAATGATCAGCAAGACAAGTTTTACGAATAAGTCTGTGTGGTTGAAATCGTCAGTCGACTCCTTATTAGAGATATTGCCCTTTAATGACGATTTTTACTATTTTTTTTTATTTTTTTGTTTTACCTCATATGATAAAAATTATAATAGATAAATAGATACTTTAAATAATTAAAACGATCAGCAAGGCAAGATCTACTATTCTAACAAGTAAAATTTTGCCGATATAGTTAGTAGACTGTCACTCTTTATAGGAGTGATTGCCCTTAAATGAGGAATTTTTTATACCCTCTTTTGTATTTTTAACAAAAGCTAAAGAAGATAGACAGAAACAAAACAAACTAAATGATCAGCAATAAAAGATCAACAAAACAGAGATTTTTGTCATGAATTCTATTCTCGTCTACAATGTGGGAGAGTATCCTTTGTTGAATATGCTCATAAACCAAGGTGAGCGACACAGGCTCTTTAGAGCCTCTAGTTCTTTTTTGTCCGCTGTGGATATTAAACTAGGAATTGATAGTAAATGCATGTTAATTTTAATTTTATCGAAAATTTATGTTAATATATCACAGAAAAACGCGAAAATAGTTGAAACTAAAAAAAAAATATTAACGGATTTTGGCAAAAAAAAGGGGAGAGGGCTAAACAAAATGTCCTTTCCCTAAGTACCTATGATTTCAGTTGGATGTTAACAGATCCACATACCGATATGTATTGATCTCTGAGAAGAAAAAGAAATAAATATAGTAGTTATTTACACAATAAAGTCGGTATATGTTCGTCATACTGTACATCATAGGTGACCCTACTTGACACGAACGATGTCGGGCGTTAGTTTTCGGTCAACGGGTCAGCTAGCTATTTGTATATGTATATAGAAATCGGAGGTGCGATGGGAACGCTGAAGTGATCAAAAACGCACTTCAGCGTCCAACTATCGCACTTCAGCGTGCCCATCGTGGTTCGGAGTACCATGGCGGTTCAGAGTCCTATGTATATAACTAACATATATAGCGATTTAATTGGTCAATAACTGTTTAAACACATGACATCCTCAATGTACATATAGGCTTCACAGATAAAAAATTTTTCAAGCAAATAAGATTTTAAAGGAGGGTCACATTGTCATTCCACGAATCCTGGAAAATTTCTCCTGTATATAGAAAGAGGGAACTACGCCTCTACGTGATGTAAGGTTGGTTACTTTTTAGATTATTATTTTTCTGATTTTCCGGCACTTACCGTTTAATGGTCACGTCATTTGGAGAATTTTGTTTCAACGGCAGACCTTAATTGAAGGCTTTTGTTAAATTTATTTAAAGTTTTTATATATAGTTTAGAAACAATTTAGAACTTGAATATTTTATCATGTTTATAGACACCTGACTACAGTTGAAAACTGTATGGTATTTTTGTTGTTGGGTTGCTGTCACACTGATGTTTACCCCACATCTCCTTTTATTCATACAGTTTTAGTTCCGTTTGTTGTACTTCAAAATCTGTTCATTACAAATTATAAATTAAAGGGTTACTGAGCACATGGAGTACAGATAAGTGCTTTTCCCTTCTTTTTAAGAGAGAGAGGTGCCAAAATGTTTTGGACAATTTAGAATGGAATACGTCTTATTTTCCATTTTCAACTGTATCTTGCGACCAATTTTGAAGAAATGCTGCATTGTAAAACAATATCAAAAAAAGTTCCTAGTTGTTTGTCGGATCCGTTCTCCCATCCACAACAAGCGTTTACAACCATTTTATCATGTTTATTTTATTTCGTATTTGGAAACGGTGAAGTTTGTACAATTTGGTAAGTGTTTAACTATGCCATAATAGTAAGGCAAGAGAGCTTTTAAATTGTGCAGTATATCTGTTGCAGTTAAAATAATTAGTCAGATTATAGCTCAGTAAGAACAAAGAGATTCTGCCTAATAGTATGTCATGTTAATAATAATTAATAAACAATTTAGTACAAATTTATAATAATCCATCTTCGCTAGCCAAGGGTAACGATCCAGTCCCCTCCTCCCCACAGTGAAGAGGAGGGGACTGGATCGTAACCCTTGGCTAGCGAAGATGATAATAATGATAAGCAGAAAAAAATCGTTTTAGTTCAGGTTTTGGTTTTATAGCTTCCAATCTACTAATGCACCATTGCAAGTCTTTCCGTGCATTCTCAATCAAGGTTAATCAAGATTTTTTAAATGAATAAGATCATTTGTTTATTTGACATATGTGCTTACATGTCTGAGATGTTTGAAACCTTAAAGGAATCGGGATATGTTTGTAAAAGCAAATTGAGAAACTCTTTATAGCTGGTATACAACTTATTTTTTTGTAGGTAAAATGTAAAATGTGTGGAGACTGTATTCTTTCTATTATAAAGTCTTTACAAGTCACAAACATTATCTTGGCGTGAATCTTATTGCACACTTTAAGAATTAAGAGCTCCCTTCTGCCCTTGCAGTAAATACAGGGACGGAGGCGGAGGGGGCAGTACAAAAAGGAAATCATATTTAAAAAATCGTTATATTTACAGTGGGTCTTCATTTTATACATTATGGGTTATATGAAAAGAAGTAACCATTTCAATACACGTTTAATTATCGATACATTGTGACTAATTGTGTTATAATTGATTCTTTATTTTGTATATTTTATAATCCATGCTATAATAATTTAATTTAACAGTTACTGTAATCATGGTAAATACTGAGGTTAACTATAAGAGTTGAATACATTATATTATAAGCTCGTTAGTTTTGTGAGATATCAAAAGCAAGTGACGTATCATATTTTAAGCACATCTAACATCTAGTGCTTATTGATTCTATCAACAACTGCAAATATATAATTATAGTAAACACGACTGACCGAAATAAATATGATGAGAATTGAACTATATATGTATACGAAAATTGCGAACTTATAAATGGTTGATTGATGTATGTGAACCGATAAAATTGTTGATTATGGTGATTTGCTCCCACAATATATAATGCGCAAAATTAAATATTTTATCGTTAAAACCATTTTATCGCTTTACATCGAACATTAAAAAAATTTTCTCGATTCGCACGTTCCGTTCCGTTTATGTGCTTCTTTAAAACTAATGAAATTCCCAATGATTTAATATAAAAATGTATCTCTGTTTCATTTACAACAGCCACTGTCAACAGCCAGAACAAAGATGTAGAAAGTTGCCAAAATGGAGACCAACATCCAAGGCAAAGTTAGCTGAAGTGGAAGACAAACTACTTAAAGGTATGACAACATAACATCAACTCGTGTGCACAATTCAAAAATTGTGATTTGCGTTTTATATGCTCCACTAATTTTAAAATCAGGATCATAAATATATATATAACTCAATCTTTCTGGAAAATATAATCAATATCTGTCGGGCGCGGATCTAGGATTTGAGATTAGTCTGGGCGCGATCCTTCCGAATTGCTTCAAGCGTAGTGAATTGATGTAGTGATGCAATACAAATGCAGAAATTGGAATTTCAATACATTAATTCCTTTTTTCATTTAGTATATACTGTCAACATCTTCATATTTTTTTTTTAAATAAATGATTTCATTCCGGTTTAAACATGTAAAAGTTTATATGATTACATATTTCTATAAAATGTTCAGCTTGATTTAAAAAAAAACATTGTTAATTTATTTTAGCGTATTTAAAGATTCCATACACCACGAGAATGGTACAACTTTCAAATCCAAAACATCAATTATGGACAATTTCTATCAACGAAAACCATAGTGGAACACCTTTAGTTCTAGTACACGGTATGGGCGGTGGAATTGGTCTGTGGGCAAAAAATCTCACAGAACTATCGAAAAATAGACCGGTATATGCATTTGATCTCATTGGTTTTGGTAAAAGTTCTAGACCAACACTAAGTTCAAATACAGAAAGGGCAGAGGACCAGTTTGTAGACTCTATTGAAGAATGGAGAAAGCAAATGAAACTGGAGAGGTTTATTTTGCTTGGGCATAGTTTAGGTGGATATCTAAGTACAGCATACGCCTTGAAATATCCAGAGCGAATTCAGCATTTAATACCAGCAGATCCCTGGGGATATCACGAAAAGCCACCAGAAACACAGATGCCGACACGATACAAAATCTTACTCGGGATCGGTAGTCTATTTTACCCAATGTCTTTTCTACGGGCTTCAGGACCATTTGGTATGTATTGTAATATGAATTCGGCATCTCAGCAATTCGCCCACTGTTAAGCTATAAGTGATTATTTGAAGTATCGTAATTTAACACATTCAAAGACTTCTTGCAAATATCTAACTTCGAACGTGTTTCACTTTAAGAATAACATTTCACCCGATGTCTTTTCTATGTGCTTCAGGACCATTTGGTATGTAATATGAATTCGGCATCTCAGCAATTTGCCTACTGTTAAGCTATGTGATTATTTAAAGTATCGTAATTAACACATTCAAAGGCCTGTTGCAAATATCTTATTAAGCACTTGTTTCACTTTAAGAATATAATATTATTTTGGAAATAAGGGAAAACATGTGTTGATATCTTAATAATTATTGAGACTATATTTAAAATTGTACACAGAGAACTGTTGTCAATTTTCAGGTCCTGGATTGGTGAAGAAATTTAGATCTGATATCCAGAACAAGTTTGCTGATGCCCTTACTGACGATACAGTCAGTAATTACATCTATCACTGTAATGCCAGAACGCCAAGGTAATTAAATCTGCCACTGTAATGCCAGATCGCCATGGTAATTACATATACCACTGTAATGCCTGAACGCCAAGGTTTATATATCTATCACTGTAATGCCAGAACGCCAAGGTAATTACATGTATCAATGTAATACTAGAACGCCAAGGTAATTACATCTATCAATGTAATGCTAGAACGCCAATGTAATTACATCTATCAATGTAATGCCAGAATGCCTATGTAATTACATGTTTCACTGTTATGCAAGAACGCCAAGGTAATTACATCTATCACTGTAATGCAAGAACGCCTATGCAATTATATGTTTCACTGTAATGCAAGAACGACAAGGTAAATATTCCTATCACTAATGACAGAACGCCTAGGTAATTACATGTTTCACTTTAATGCAAGAACGCCAAGGTAAATACACCGATCAATGGTAATGCCAGAACGCCTAGGTAATTACATGTTTCACTGTTATGCAAGAACGCCAAGGTAAATACACCTATCACTGAAATGCCAGAACGCCAAGGTTATTACATCTTTGACACTGTTCCCTACATTCTCTCCCTTGTCTTTAAGAGACTAAATAAAACAAAAAGACACTTACAAATCTATAAACAAATTTGCATCAATCTATATTGTAATTTGCAAAAATTGAATGTTTTATATTAATGTGGAAAATTGTTGCAATTGAATGAACATAGAAATATTAGTAATTAAAACTTGCAATTTATTATTCATCTACAATATGTATAAGAATAGCATTAATTAAATATACATTATGTTTTATCGTTGAAGATTTGCATTATTAAATACACACATGATATTATTGATTTTGAATTAAATAATAGTATATTAATGGCTAGAAAGTTCATAACACTCATTTCATGTTTCAGTGGCGAGATTGCGTTCAAGAGTATAAGTCTTGGACCATACATTTGGGCAAAAAATCCTATGATTACAAGGGCTGTCAATTTACCAAAGGAATTACCAGTGTCTATATTGTATGGATCTGAGTCCTGGATGGACAAAACAGCAGGGTACCAAGTACAGACTGAAAGGGATTCAAGTTATGTTACTGTACAGGTAAACATAAAGTTTAACGTCAAGTGTTTTCCCCCTTTAAAAATCTATTTTGGAGTTACAATTGTTGTTTCTAGCCATTTACGTATCACTTTTTGGATGGGGCGTTCTTTTTATTATCTTATTTATATTTTATTTATGTGTTATATTATGCCAAACAAACAGTTAGCTCTTTCGGTGCCCTGATGTAATCTACTCTGATACGCAGTCGCCGATATTATAGTGTAGGTTTCAATCATTTTAAAGGTGTAATTATTCAGTATTGTTTTACCTGTATCTGTGTTTTTGTTGTCTATTACACCATGGTTACAGATTTAAGCGTGTTTTTTTTCTGAACTAATCTTTATTGTACTTTCATTTCTAAATTTACCTTTGCTTGTTCCGCTACATCATTTTAAAGTGAAAGATTTGCTGAAAAAAGTAACCCATCACATGCTCAAGTTCTGTGTCCCTACTTAGGTACTTCGTCAGTTGTTGCATGTCTATAACTACACCATAACGTTGGTTACCTTTTCTTTAGGGAATTTTTTATTGTGGCAGTTCTAATTTATAGTCTCTGTTTAATCTATTCATAACTATAGTACGCATAATTTATATCTTCATGTAGTACATAGAAACTTGTCCTTTGTTGAAGACCATATATGTGGATATATAGATGTCTTTTAGTGTTTTTTGTCTTTGGTTTCCGGTTGCAGTCTCATTGACGTATATCACATATCTCCTTTTATTCATAAATGTATCATTCCTTTCCATTAGAAGTCCAAAAGCAATCTTTTAATTAGATAAGATATAACTTCAATATGAAAATAAGAAGGTGTGGTACAGTATGATTGCCAATGAGACCACTATCCACCTGAGGCTAGTGGACGAGGTTATAAACACCTAGGACACTGTACGGCCTTCAGTAATGAGCAAAACTCATTCCGTATAGTAAGCTAAAAAAAGTCTCCAAAAGACAAAATGTGAAGAGTTCAAAAGAAAAGAACCAATGCTATGATTGATAGTAAAACAACGAGCAAAAAACAAATAAGGCAGACATGAACCTATGGTGGATTCTTTCAGTCTGACGAATATTTTAGTCATGCTATCAAATTTATTTCATTTCAGAAAATCCCAGATGCAGGGCATCACGTTTATGCTGATAGATCTGATATATTTAATGTTGTTGTCTCAGAAATATGTAAAGCTGCAGACCAGAACAGTGTTGTGTCACATGACAAACTTGAAGATATTATACAGAGCTTTGAAAGCACCAGTACAAAGCAAAGCACATGACATAATCACATGACTAGCTTTAAAAGGATCTGAAATATTAGCTTTAAAAGGATCTGAAATATGAATGCATATCTGTTACATTTACAAGGTCAAACTGAAACATCTTACGTAGAGTTTCTAAGTAGGCACTAAGAGAAACTGAATTGTAAACTTGGTAGTGAACAAGGACCATAAGCAGAAGAGCTATTTTGTCTTTCTTTACAGATTATATTTTTGTACAACTATTTTTTTGCTGTGATAATATATATTTATTGCCATGTTACTTCAGCCTTACACATTTCAATGTTATACGTTTCTGTTCTGTGTTAGATATTTATCTTTTTATTTAAATAAAATGAATGAAACTGTTTTAACTATATTTCAATTTACTAATACTTTTTGTGTTCATATACGATATATATATATGAATACACCTATCAGCATACAAAGTATTTGATAATAGCATATCTGCCAACTCGCCAGCTCTAAGAGGGAGACACCCTTTTTCATTCTCCTTCTTTGGACTAGCCAACTGACGGGAGAGCATAGTTATCCCCTCTAATAAAAAAAACACCCTTTTTCACCCTTTTCATCATTTGATATAAAATAAGGAGATGTCGTATGATTGCCAATGAGACAACTATCCACCATAGACCAAATGATGTAGATGTTAGTAACTATTGGTTACCGTTTATGAATTGTTTTACTGGTATTTTCTGTGATGTGTTTTCAAGTGTATTGCACACAAAACAATTCGTATTTGCATTATATAAACAGATCTTAGGTCACCAAGAATGCTTTTTTTTTTACTGTTAAAGAAAT
Source organism: Mytilus californianus (assembly GCF_021869535.1). Classification (NCBI taxonomy): domain Eukaryota; kingdom Metazoa; phylum Mollusca; class Bivalvia; order Mytilida; family Mytilidae; genus Mytilus; species Mytilus californianus. The sequence continues at coordinate 31,845,884 of NW_026262701.1, forward strand.
CGCAGTCTTGATTAACTAATAGAAGGGGCTTTTCAGCTCTAAAATGATGTATAGAAGACGACGAAGAACCCACATCTTTCAAAAATAACACGAGGCCGAAGATGTTAACAACCATAGGTCACAGTACGACCTGCAACAACAAGCAAACTTATACCGATAGTAAGCTATAAAAGACACAATGTGATACAATGGAATTAAAATGAGAAAATGAACGGTCTGATTCATGATAAAAAAAAACAATAAACGAGAAACAAATATTACAGACAGCAAATAATGACAACCATTGACTTACAAACTTCCTACTGGGGACAGGCAAAGAATTTAGCAAGCTAAACAATATTTTACAGGGTTGTAACAGCACGACATATAATAACAAACTGTATATATATATATATACATCAATAAGAAAGGACTACCTCATCAGATCGACACGAAACAAAAACAAAAACTTAACAAACATAAAAAACACAAAGTACCGATCTAAAAGTACTCGCAGTTACTGAAAAGTAACTAGTATTCAAAGACTTTTTCAACTAATACTTAATGTTTTCCGGACTAAAATATCCATCAGTTCACACCCAACGGACATGTTAACACTCGTGAAAACTCAGTACATCGTTCATTTTACGAAAGGTTAAATTTGCTTACATGAATAAGAGCATGCATGTAAACAGTTGCACAATTTAAGGTAAGACTAGATAGGCATTCATGATTGGATCAGCCACCAATTTGTCACGAATCCAAAAATTGCATTGAGTTAAACCTGACCGACCCGACAAACCTTTGTCTAAGTTACGACAATAAGATTTGAGGTGTGTTTGTGTTGATACAATTGGTGTTTCCATGTTAACAATATAACTGCCAGAAACAGTATAAAAATAAGGAGGTGTGGGGTGAGTGCCAATGAGACACTATCCACCAAAGTTCAAATGAAGTGGATTTAAGCAATTATAGGCAACCGTAAGGCTTTCAACAATGAGAAAACCCATACCGTATAGTCAGCTATAAAAGGCCCTGACATGAAAAATGTGAAACAATTCAACTGAAAAAACTAACGGCCTTATTTATAACAAAACAATTTACGAAAAAAACAAATATGACAGACATGACCACAGGCTCATGACTTGGGACAGGCACATTAAAATGTTGCGGGGTTTGTGAGCGCTCAATCACCCCCCTTACCTGGGGCAGTGGTGTTACAGCACAACATAAGACCAAATTGTAAAATCCAGATGCAATTGGATTAACTCAAATGATCGGTACGAGGTAAAACAACTAAGATAAAAAAAAACCTAGACACAAAGCACCAAAATAATAGAACCTCCAGTTACTGAGAACAAGTTCAAAGCCAATTATCACTATAAAAAATAAATGATGTTCTCCCAGAGACCTACTAGTAAATTCATATGTATATTGGTGCGGTTCGTATGTTAATCTCTAGATGTCTTGTGTTGCTTTTGTGTCATTGGGTTTATGTTGGATATTTGATGGACATCGTTTGCAACCAGTTATAAGAAATGAAAAACAAAACAAATCTCTTTTGGAACCATGTAAAAGAAAAGTGTTGCACTGTTATTCCTAATATACTAGGCATGAAGATCGGAAAGGACGAGAGCAAGTATTGGGACAGAAACAAGTAAGAAATGTTAAATTTGTAGTTACATGGCTTACTCAAGTATTTCTTATAATTCATTTTCTTTTAGTATATCGGCCATGCTAGTTGTCTACAAAAAAAACCAGTTTTGAAAACTACAACCCGAAACAAGATTTTGGCCAAGTCTTTTTGTAGAAATATAATATCATAATTGTAGTTTTCAACATTGTGTTGTTTGTTTGTGTGTGTGTGTGTGTAAACGACTAGCATGGCCGATATACTAAAAGAAAATGAATTATTAAAATGTCCGTATACATATATCTCTCAGGGCTTAGGTTTCAGCCACATATACACATTTCTCCGTTTTCATTCGCGCCTCATAATGACCGGCATTGTATAACATTGTTGGGAACGATACTGAATGGAAGCAAACAAAGACGATATTTTGAAGAAATTCATTAAATTTAATTTCATTCCTGTTCACAGTTTTGGCTAAGACTTATGATAATAACAATACATTTTGCTATTTCAGTAATTTTCAAATTTTTAAATATCTGTTTCAGCTTGTCTCACAAAAAAGTCAAAAACATTTCTGTCTAATGCACATTGTTTTTCGCAATAACAGAACCTACTGTGAAAATTTTTGATTACAACATTTATCAGAAAATAAACAAATGTTTTCGCCACTTATAATCACTGAAAATGCATTTTAGTAATAAGCACCTCTGTCAACGCGTTTGCTTACAAACAAAACATCAATTGACTTCTTCATCGTGTTTAACCAATGGCCATACAATAGAACTATGACGTTATCGTCATTCTCTTTAGCGACGTTCCTTCACAACGCCATAGTTGGTCACACAATATTTTCAGGATATTTTCATTGATTCTAACGAAGATAAAGAAATGAATACAGTCTTAATACCAGATATATACCGGCTTATGTCCGGTCCATACCACAGGTAAGTGTGTTGTTTACTGACATCGATGATCCAAACAACTAGAAGCTAGAAACTTATATAACAGAGTGAAATCAGGTGTTAATAAACTGGCAATGAATAGTAAGGCCAAGGAATACCGCAAGACACTTAACATTAACCATCAGCAGTATAAACAAAAATGTTCGGATGAACTGAGATCACTATCAAAAATGACTCTAAGGGATTTTGGAAGACACTTAAAAAATATTCTGGCTACAAAAAAGACAATCCCTCTATTAGTATTGAAGCATTTCATGAATATTTTAAAAACATGAATGCAAGTGACGAAGAAGATCTTGATGGCATTGACATCAATGCGTTGTGTAGTGACCCAATTTATAATGAAATTTTAAATGGCGTCATTACAGAACAAGAGGTTGTGGATGCAATTAAGAACTTGAAACATGGTAAAGCCTCTGGTACTTACAGGATACTGAATGAGTTTTTGAAAAACTCTCCACCATTTTTTATATGTATTTACACTAAACTATTTAATGTGATATTGGATACAGGTATTATACCTGAAACTTGGACAGCAGGAATAATTATACCAGTTTTTAAAAATAAAGGTTGTCCAAAGGATCCAGATAATTATAGAGCTATAACATTAATTAGTTGTGTAGGGAAATTATTTACTTCCATAATCAATACTCGATTGAATTTTTTTGCAAATGAAATTTCACTTATACATGAAAATCAGGCTGGTTTTAGAAAGGGGTATTCAACTGTAGACAATATGTTTGTACTTCATGCACTCATAGAGCTGTATTTCTCATTTGGCAAAAAACTTTTTTTGTACTTTTGTAGACTTTCGGAAAGCATTTGATACGGTATCAAGATCTGGTTTATGGGGAAAACTTCAATTGAGTAATATCAAAGGGAAGTGCTTCAAAGTTATTTTTAATATGTACCAAGGAATCAAATCATCTGTAAAATATAATGGATGTCAGTCAGATTTTTCCCCCTGTTTAGCAGGTGTAAGACAGGGGGAGAATTTATCGCCTTTTTTGTTTTCAATTTTTCTTAATGACTTAGAAGACTACTTTAAGAGTCTAGATGGGATTCCACTAGAAACTGTAAAAGAGAAGTTTCAAAGTGAATTGCACATATTTTTTGAATTATTTGTTATATAATATGCAGATGATACTGTAATTTTATCTGAAACAGAAGAAGGTATGCAGCGATCACTAAAAATTTTTCAGTTATATTGTGAAAAGTGGAAATTAGAAGTAAATTTAAATAAAACAAAGGTTAATGATTTTTAGAAAGAGGAAAAGCAAAAAGAAATTTAAATTTTTACTGCAAGACAAAGAACTTGAGATTGTTGAAAAATTTTCTTATTTAGGTGTTACATATGTATCTTTAAATATAACGGTACTTTTTTAGATACCAAAAAGAAAGTTATTGATCAAGCACAAAAATCGATGCATTTTATACATAGAATTGTCAGAAACGAAAACATTCCTATAGATTTGCAACTGAAATTATTTGATTCCATGATAGAACCAATTCTTTTATATGGTTCTGAAGTTTGGGGTTTTGAGAATTTGAAAATTATTGAACAGATGCATTTGAAATATTGCAAAAGAATTTTAAAAGTTCGAAATACTACACCCAATTTTATGGTGTATGGAGAATTGGGAAGATTTCCTCTGCAAATTCGAGTTAAATGTAGAATGATTTCGTATTGGTGTAAAGTTGTAAACAATAGCAGTAAACTTAGTAGTGCTTTGTACAGGCTGATGTTATCATTGAAGAATCATGGTTATTATGCTTTCAAATGGATTGATTCTGTAGAATCAATATTTAGCAACACTGGTCTAGGATACATTTTCATGAATCAAATTGGCTTTTGTGATAAAAATTATCTCGACCGAATATTGAGTGATCAGTTTATTACCTCATGGTTTGGCGATATAGAAAATTCATCTCGGGGACAATTTTATGGGACATTTAAAAAGGACTTTGGATTAGAAAAATATCTGATCAGACTATCTGAACAGAACAGAGGGTGGGTAACTAGATTAAGGACATCGAACTTACGTATTCCAATCGAGACAGGCCGTTGGCAAAATATACCTAGACCAGAGAGAATATGTACTTTATGTCATAAATTTGTTGGTGATGAATTTCATATTTTATTTGTATGTCAACATGATTCTATTGTTAATTATAGAAACCAATACTTACCTAGATATTATACTATTAATCCGCAATAAATTAAAATGGAAGGATTATTGTCCATATGTAATATGGAAGTCTACAATTAAACGACTATCATCTTTTATTAAGAAAATTGCTTGTTTATTCTAAAATATTTACAAATGTATTTCTATGTGTTTAAATAGTACTGCATGCTCAATTCGTCATTCAATTGTTTATGTATTATACTTTGACCTCATGTTACACATTTATGTGTCTGAGCGTTATCAATAAATCTTGAAAATCTTGAAACAAGAAAAAAACGCTAATATTTGATAACCGAAGAATTAGTTTTGGTTAACAAAAATTTGTAAAATTACAGATTATGCTGATTTCTATCAGCTAGCTTATATAGTAGTCATACGATTTCCTGCTTTTGTGAACATACAGAAGCAGGCAAATCTTCTATGAAAAAAAAACGATAAAAGTACTTTGTAAGAAATACAAAATTAGAGATCTTCAGCAAGTAATTTATTGTACTTTAATGAACAATTTAGTTAACTCTCAAAACAAACACAAGTGGACCCTATGTGCTGATTTTTAATCAAAAGCAGCTACATGGTCTGGATGGGGTCCTTCATTTATTTACTCTGCACATGATTATTCTCTAATCACATCCAGATCCTCAACTAGCGTGCAATTTTAAAATTCTCCTGTACAAAGTTAGTTTAGAATGTTTCCAATTGCAGAATTGATAACTTTACGACTTTGTGCGAAGAGCTAGAAGATCATCTTGATCCAATAATAGATGAAGTGCGTATGGAAAAGATGATAAGCATCATGAAAAGATTGAGAGATTATAAACCAAATGAAGGTAACTTTTCGATTGCCAATGAATTTTACATATATTAAAGGAGATGTTTTATTATCGAAAAACTATTTACGATTTTTTTTCTGAGAAATCCTGTTTACACAATTATTTTCGTGGGTAATTAATTATAAATTCCCTAATTTAGTATATACATTGTATTTGCGAGCACGATTTCATTATTTGCCTTCATTAAAAATATTGGTGGTTTATTTTCGGAGATAAATACAATTCAGTGTTATTATGATGAATTTAAAGTCATATAAATTGTTCTGTCATTAACCAACAATTAGATACGTTGTAACTGACAAGGTGAACTTTTATAGACGACTAAAAACTTGTGTTTCTAAAATAATTCATCAATGTACAATTTAATATCTTTGCAGTGTTTCCTCAGATGAACGAGTTATTTTACTTGATGACGGAGACGGTTTTCAGTGTTGTCGAGTCCCAGGAAAATTGGTCACTTTCTGAATCAACTAAGCCATCAGTTGCTCGGATAATTCGTGACAAAGTTCAAAAAATGATAGTGGGAGGTAGAATTCTACCACATCAAACGTGAGTTTAGATAATTTATATTTCGAATAACGTACTACAAAAAAACCTAGAGGCTCTCAAGAGCCTGTGTCGCTCACCTGTATCTACTGTGGTTTTGGAAATCATGTAAAATAAGGTTAAAATCATAATAAATAGTATAAGATACCCCAATAATGATTGAGACGAAGTTTAGATTAATTTTGCCAAGTAGTTAGATTAAAAGCAGGTCAAACCATTGTAGTCTTACAATAGTTACTGAAGACCCCTTATCATAATTTAAATTTAGTTTTCAAGTTGTGACCATTTGAAATTGTTTTTTCTACAATTTTCCCATACACTTCTATAGTAAACCCCTATGTTCTATTTTTAACCATGGCGGCCATGTTGGTTGGATGGCAGGGTCATCGGATACATTTCTTAATCAAGATACCCTATTGAAAATTGTGGCTAAGTTTAATTCTATTTGGCCCAGTAGATTTAGTGGAGAAGATTTTTGTAAAAGATAACAAAAATTTACGAAAAAATTGTGAAAAATGACTTTAAAGGGCAATAACTCCTGAAGGGGTCAATTGACAATTTTGATCATTTCACTTATTTGTAGAGCTTACTTTGCTGAACATTTTTGCTGTTTACAGTTTATCTCTATCTATTATAATATTCAAGATAATAACCAAAAACTGCAAAATTTCCTTAAATTTACCAATTCAAGGGCAGCTACCCAACTACGGGTTGTCTGATGCGTCAGAAAATTTCAGGGCAGACAGATCTTGACCTGATGAACATTTTTACCTGATTTCAGATTTGCTCTAAATGCTTCAGTTCCAGAGATATAAGCCAAACTGCATTTTACCCCATGTTCTCTTTTTAGCCATGGCGGCCGTCTTGGTTGATGGGTGTGGTCAACGGATACTTTTTTTAAAACTTAATACCCTCAGGATGATTAAGGCCAAGTTTGATTTAATTTGACTTAAAAGTTTCAGAGGAGAAGATTTTTGTAAAAGATTACAAAAGTTTACGAAAAATTGTGAAAAATTGACTTTAAAGAGCAAAAACTCCTGAAGGGGTCTAGATCTATTGACAATTTTGATCATTTGACTTATTTGTAGAGCTTACTTTGCTGAACATTTTACACTCATTCTCAATTTAGGGTCGCAATTCTATGTACCGCAGTGTAAAAGACATATTCAACCACAGACTTGTACATTTTTATATATAGTCGGATAGGGGATACCGGTGCGGAGATAGAAATAATTGTTTTCCACATGTAACTCTCACAATTTAAACAAAATCCAGCTTTATGAACGTCAAAAACAGTATTTACGTTACTGTCCACGGCAAGGTATCAAATTATTAAAATCTCAGTCTCGTGTTATTTGAGTTATTTGTGCACAAAAAATTCTGCAGTTATTTGAAGAATTATCATACTTTTCAACTGATACTTGTAAAATGCATACACATATTAAAAATCAGATTGAAACGAACTCTAAATTTCCAGTGTCACCAAGTCCAAACTATTTGAATTAATGTGTTTCTTAAACGACATTAGCACTGCATTAAATGTAGTTATAGTAAACAAAACCTATTTGTTTTATTCCTTAGACACATTGTTTTAGCTGACAAATATCAAATATTGCAAAGTTGTTCTGTTCACATTGATTTTGCATTTTTTTCCATACCAAGGATCATGGTTATAAAAACAAGGGATATTTACGTGTTGCACGACACAACAATAACACATAACTCAAATGTCAACAGTTCTTAGTTATTGGAGAGGTGGAAGTATATGTACAATTTTGACATCTGTACTGTCTTCTACATAAACAGTTAGTATTAACAACGAATTACTATCTAGCCAAAAATATTTACGTTACGGATATTTACGATACAAAATATACCTTTGGAACGGACCCAGGTACTGATCATCATTTTAGCACTTTTCAAAAACAGCGTCTATGACGTCATTGTTTAACACGTTGTTTACAAGATTTCATGGCGTTACATATCCATACATTACAGTAGAGAGATAAAAGCAAATAGAAGAGCAAGGTAACTATGACGATGTTTGATATATATTTTTTCTTACGTTTTGAAATAAACTGATGAAGTAGAAGTTTAATTGTATTCCATGCTTAGTTCTTGTCATTTTCAAATACACTTTTTGTACTGATTATTTACACAAGTTAATTGAATGGGGAAAGTATTTACGTTACGATTGGGTAACGTAAATATTTTACTAACTATAACTGAATTATAGAGTGAATACAATAAAAAAAAAGTTGTCTTTGTGATTTTAAAGTTGGTTTATAGATATATGATGCTAGTTTCAGTGGTTAAAATTCATAGAAATGAATGTTTTTCTACTGTAGCTGCATTAAAAAGATGCGTAGTAATGCTAGAATTGTCGTGGAATTTCACCATTAATTAAGCAATCAAATCAATAAAACGTGCTAAAAATGCATCTCAACATTTATATTATGCTATATCAAGATAACAAAATGAACAAAAAACAATACATACAAGTTTACCAATTACTACAACTAATCTGCCTTTGGGTCTAATTGTAACGTAAATATCAAAATTTTATTATATTGCTTAAAGGTAAATTTTTTATTACATTATTATAACATACATTATGTTTACCTAACTAGACTTCTTATTATTCCTATCTTCTTTCAAAACAAAGTGTTTGCTAATATAGTTCATATTTTGATATCACTAAATTAACATAAAACTGGAACATTATAGTTCAGTTTGATGCAAAATGTACTCCTTTTGCAGGTATACATGGCTAAGTCACGAAGTCAAATCCAAAAAGAGTACAGAGAGAGAAAGAAATTGAAAGAGGGAAAGAATTATTTAAAGAAAGAATCAGCCAGGGTGATTAAATACTATGTTCCAGCAGCTGAATTGCCAACTAAGGAAAGAAAAAAAAGAAACGAAAGAGCAAAAGTCCACAACCAAACACATAGACGCAAAAGAAATGCAGCAGCAATGGTTTTGAATGAATCTGTTACAGAAAGCAGTGGTTATGAAAGTATAGGTAGCCCATTGGTGGTAAAGTTGCCACTTGTTGGAAGGAGGAAAGGAGGAAAAAAGAAAAATACAAGAGCTTTAGCTAGAGCCCATGGTGCAATGAAGCTTTTGAAAGTAGAAAAGGAAAAGCTTCTGAAAAAATTAAAAGCAAAGTCCAGACAACTGAAAAGGCTCAGCACTAAGATTAATTCCGGAACTAGAAGGCCATCTGAACCTTGTACACCTAACAGCAAAACTGAATTAGAACTGAGAGAATTAAATTTGACACCCAGAAGAAGAGAGAGGGTAAAGCGAAAGTTAATGTTGAAGAATGTGGTGTTGCACGAAATTTCAGAAGCAAGAGCTTCAACTTCGTCCATGTATGAGAGACAGTCCATAGCTAGACTAGTGTCTGGAAAGTTGTCAAAGAAATACAGACTCAATCTTGCTATAAGTAAAGGAACTGGTATATGTAGAAAGACTTTGACAAAAGTGTCCACAAAGCGGGTAAGACCAGACAGACGTATTTGTGCAGTCAAACAGCTTGCTTTAGATGTTGAAGATTTCATGAGCAGAGAAGATAATAGTCGCATGCAACCAGGAAAAGGGGATGCAATTAAGATTTCGAAGGGAGAAAAGAAGCAAACAATTATTCTAACAAATTATCTTGCTGATCTACATAAGAAATTTTCTGTAGAAAACCCTCAAGTGAAAATTTCGTTGGCAACCTTTTGTCGTTTACGTCCACGCCATATCTTAACAGCAAAGTTCATATCCCGAACATCCTGCCTATGTATAAAACATCAGAATATGGCCCTCAAGTGTCAGACACTTAAGAAATACAACATTTTCGTAAGAGAAAATCCTGAACACTTAATAGGTCAAAGTCTTGAAATAGAGCGTTCTATGGACCAGCTGCTAGAAAATCGAGTGGCTTATCGAGTATGGAAACAAGTCGCTGTTGAAGATAAAAAGAAAATGAAGATTATAGAAAATACAGTAGAGAAGAATGAATTTATAGAGATGATGAAAGTTGAAATGAATCAGTTTGCAAGTCACGTTGACAGAGTACGGTGTCAATATAGAGAAATCAAAACACTTAAAGATAGCCTTAAAGAGAAAGAAATTTTAGTCCAAATGGACTTTGCAGAGAACTATTCGTGTAAGTCTCTTGCAGAGGTACAGAGTGCCTATTGGAACCAAACCCCAGTCACCATACACCCAGTAGTTGTATATTTCCGTGGCCAATCAAAATTAGAACACAAAAGCATCGCAATAATTTCTGATGAACTTTCTCATTGTACCAGTACAGTGTGCAAATTTCTTGATTCTTTAGTTCCAGTCTTGAAGGAAATCTGTCCAAATGTCGAGTTTGTCCACTACTGGACGGATAGTCCATCAAACCAATACCGCAATAAAACCATTTTTGACCTCGTTGCAAATCATTCATCAGTTTATGGAATTCAGGCCCGTTGGAATTATTTTGAGGCTGGGCATGGCAAGGGACCTTGCGACGGTCTTGGTGGAACAATCAAAAGAATGGCTGACGAAGCAGTGAAGAGAGGAGCAGTTGTTATTCAAGATCCAAAAGAATTTCTTGATTGGTCTATAACTTCAAACATGAAAGAAGTGAAGTTTTTGTTTGTAAAAAAAGAAGATTGCAAGAAGAAGCTCGACCAACTAAATAAACTAAAGCTGAAGCCAATTAAAGGAACAATGAAGTTTCATGCTGTAGCCTATGACTTACAGACGGCCGAACTTTGCACCAGAGAAACCTCATGCTACTGTGACACATGCTTGAAAGGGAAATTCTGTGAATCCTGGAATAGACAGACATATGAAGGTAACACAAATCATAACAGTCACACAGAAGAAACAGTCACACAAAACGAATTGCAAGAAAGTAATGAGATCCAAAATGAAGATTATCATGAAATAATAATAGTAGAAGTGTCAGTGGATGACTTTATTGTATGTGTTTATGAAGGTCAGTGGTACATCGGGAAAATTTTAGATATGGACGACGAAGATGTACAGGTTACCTTTCTCGAAAGAGCGAAAGCTATGTTTAGGTGGCCAACTTCACCTGACACGATATGGTGCAAAAAATCAGACGTCTTCTATAAACTTGATCATCTAGAGCCTTCCGGCAAGAGCAAACGCTTTTGGAAAATAAGCCCAGAGGACAGAACTAGAATTGAGAACAACTTTGAAGCTCATGAAATGAACACAAATAAATAAAACATATTTGTTGAATTGTTTAACATGTTTGATGCATAATCTTTGCATTTTGATATTTACGTTACCAATTAAAAATTTGAAATTTTTGTCTCTTATTTGATGGTAGACAAATGTCTGAGTTGATAAATTCGTTGTACATTCATTAAAAAAACTTTCAATGTTTCAAGTCAGAATTTCGGATTAAAATTTTATAAGTTAGATTATTTATATTTACGTTACCTTTACACAGGTCTATGAAAAGTTTAAAATATCTACCATGCCAACATTTCTTTGGGAAAACCTTTTTCATATTTCATTGCAATTATTCAAAAAAAGGTATCAGCCATAAATTGTTTGCTTACAATGCATTGAACAGAGAAAAAAAATAAATCAAAGAAAGTGATTTTATAGAGTAAAAGGAACAGCTACAGTTTAAAAACGGACCCAGTTTTGATTTGGCTGATTCGGTCATATGAATTTCGGACCATGGTAATCAGAAGTGAATTTGAAAGTCAAAACTGTTGTTCTATTTAGACAACTCAATATTTTGAAGTATTTTGATGAGCATTGGCTTTATTTAATATGTTTAAAACAGTCAGTTGCAGATCACGTAAATATTTTGTCAAAAATTGGACATTAAAGGCGCCAAAACTAAGAGCTGGTAAATTTTTTATCCATGTTTGTGAGTAGAAAAGAATAGCAGTTTTGATTAACAGGTTTATTTAGGTATAATGTATGAAAGGTTTTAATGTAATTTTGTAACCTTTATTATAATTGATTTAAGCATATGCCTTAGCCACCTTAACTTGAGAATGAGTGTTTAGCTATTTACAGTTTATCTCTATCTATTATAATATTCAAGATAATAACCAAAAACTGCAAAATTTCCTTAAAATTACCAATTAAGGGGCAGCAGCCCAACAACGGGTTGTTTGATGCGTCTGAAGGTTTCAGGGCAGATAGATCTTGACCGGATGAACATTTTTACCTCCATGTCTGATTGTCTCTAAATGCTTTAGTTTCAGAGATATCAGCAAAACTGAATTTTACCCCCATGTTCTTTTTTAAGCCATGGCGGCCATCTTGGTTGATGGGCGGGGTCATCGGATACATTTTTTTAAACTACATACCCTAAGAATGATTTAGGTCATGCTTGGTTTAATTTGGCCAAGTAGTTTCAAAGGAGAAGATTTTTGCAAAATATAACAAAAATTTACGAAAAATTGTGAAAAATTGACTTTAAAGGGCAATAACTCCTTATGGGGTCAATTAACAATTTTGGTCATGTTTGACTTATTGTAGATCTTACTTTGTTGAACAATTTTGCTGTTTACAGTTTATCTCTATCTATTATAATATTCAGATAATAACCAAAAACTGAAAAATTTCCTTAAAATTACCAATTCAGGGGCAGCAACCCAACAACAGTTTGTCTGATGCGTTTGTAAATTTCAGGGCAGACAGATCCTCACCGGATGAACATTTTCATTCCTGTCATTTCATAAATGCTAAAAAAGATAGTTTCAGAGTTATAAGCCAAAAACTGCATTTTACCCCCATGTTCTATTTTTAGCCATGGCGGCCATCTTGATTGATGGTCATCGGATACATTTTTTAAACAAGATACCCTAAGGATGATTTACGCCAAGTTTGGTTTTATTTTGCTCTGATTAAGTGATGAGAAAAGCTCACTTGGCCCATTGATAAACAGAACCTGATAGTAATCTCTGTGTTCAAGTGAATTCTTTGGTAATTTAGGGTATGATTTAGCAATCGAACTTCATCTTATTTGTATTCCAATACAGTTCTGTTGAATTTCAGTTTAACGGAGAACAAATGCCACGAGCGGTATAAACATGTAAGAGAATACAAAGAGGTACAAGATCTAAAGAAATTGATAGAGGAACACAAGGAAGTTTATCAGGAACTTCAGAAACAACAAAAGGTAAAATAACGAGAACAATATTGATATTTAGTAGGGATGTCAAAATTGGGGTCACCGGGCCCGTTTTCATGCTACATAATAAAATAGATAAATTCCTAACACATTCTATTGTAAAAGTAATTTTATCTGAATTATCTGCCCTTGCATTTCAGTTGCCTCCCCTTATGTGGCAAAGTTGGAAAAAATTGAACCAAACAAAAGTATTCTGTTTTTTGTAAAATACAACCATAAATATAATAAAACATGTCATTTTCTATATTAATATGAAAATTCATACACATGAATTACCCACTTCTCTCAAAATTTGCACATTTTATTAAAGGTCTAGACCGATTATTTTCTGGTATTTCAAAATCCAAGATGGAGGAAGACACCCTATCTACCCTATTATCTTCCAAGACTATAATGTATGAGCGAAATTTTTAGTCGTATTTTGACAAATTTTTGTGACCCATACAGACTATGGTAAATGCTCATTGTTCTTGAATATTAACCCTAACACAAATTACAATTGCCTCTTTAAATTATAGTTTGTCTTCACTTTAACAATAGAATAGAATCAGTCTCGATTCTGTAGTGGTCACACAAAATCTCGATTCTGTAGTGGTCAGACAAAAGATTAATCTGTTTATTTACATATGCTATTTCAGATATGATTATTAATATAAAGTTTTGAATCCTATCAAAATCTCAATTTTTTATTACTTTTGACTAGGAAAATTTGAATGCTAGCTTGTTGGATATTGATTTCAAATAACAGATGACGAACTAACTTCGCATTCATAATGGTATTGAAGTGCAGAGACGTGATGCACAATTGTTTTAATTTTGAAGACAACAAATTTGATCATTGGATAGTTTTTTTCTTTTTTTTTCTTCAGAAATGTTGGATTATCAACGACAAAGTGACAGAAGCCGCAGACAAACTTATGGGTCAAAGAATCTACTTCGTAAGAAAGTCAGACACATTCTCGCTGCAAACTGGAAGGTTGCGAAGAGATTTCATTGACTTTCTTCAAGAGAAATATGAGAGTAAGATGGAGAAAGCTGCTGAGACTGCTGGAAAATATCAGACTTTGCTTCATGACGAAAGTGTTGCCAAAGATAAAGTTAGACAGGTACACATATATAGGAAAATTTGATAAAATCGTGAACAGTTAGGAACCCATCTATATACGTCTCTTAATAAATTTTTTTATGTCGAAGACTTTTGACATTTGAGGCGTGACATTAAGGTTAATGCGATTTAAAACAAAATTAATTGCAAGTGTATTTTATTGAATAGGTGATCAATATGCTAAGGTTAAACTTTAATCTTTTTTTTTTATAATTATTTATGTTTATGCTTCAAATAACGTGATTGTTTAAATGCAGATTTTTTTCATGTCCTATAAGTCAATTTTAAGGCTGGGTGTTGATTGAATGTTTTACCTGATGGTGCCTGTATTGTACATTTTATTATTTCAATCAATATATGACACTTTATGATAAAATAAACTGTATTAGTATTATATATTATCCGAATAAGTTATAAATAATTCCTTTACAGTTGGAAAGCCATATTTTAGATAGTCTAAAATTCGGATTTACAGAAAAGATATCGAGTGGACTTTCTTCTCTGAAGCGAGTTTTGTCAACCTTCACAAGTGAAAGGTAAAACAGTCTTCTTTTAACCTGGTACTTCATTTCAATAGATATTGTTTCTTTATAAATCGGTATTATACGATAAATAATATGGCCAAAGTTATATGTTGGAATTATTTAATGTTAGGCTTCATTTTATTTTTTGATAATCTAAAAAAAAATATCAGTCAGGATTCTACTTCGTCAAACTTATCTCCCCATTACGCCACCTAATTTTTATAATCGTAAAAATAGAAGCCATTGTAGTGATGACGCGCTGTCAATTTAGCTCTTGAAAACCGATAAATTTATCCACATATTATCATTACGGTTGTATTTTAAAGGACAAATGTATTTACTAGCTATTGAGCATCTTTTATTAATAATGTACTTTTATGCATTTGGTCAACTTAAAACTGTTGTCTGATCGGTTGTCAGGGGGAATTTTCGAAAGTTCAAAAATATTTTTAAAAATTCTAATTAATATTCGTGGAAGGGCAGACTAAACATTTTCAGAGGTTGAAGACTAATTACTCTATTTAACACACACAAAAAAGTTTTTTTTTGAAGTTATGCATTTTTAAGATCCACCAGAAAAGTTTGTCGTCATATACTTTAAGTAAAAAATATGTTATTCGAACACGCCTACTATGTTGTTATGACTCATTAGAAAGGTATTTCACTTGACCCATATTTCATCGTTGAGTACTGTAAAGTTTTAATGTTTTTGTATCAATCTACAGCCTAAATGTATAAAAATAATAGAATGTGAAGCGAGATGATGTATCAAATATTTTTCTTTTATACGTTTTCAAGACAGAATAGTCATCTCAAACATGCCTGAACCTAAAAAGGTGTACTCGACTTTCTCTTTTCGATGAAATTATTGCCTATTATGGGAATTTTTTCCCAAAAAAACTGTCACCGGGGGCAGAGATGCAAATTGATGCTTTAAGAATCAATTATCTTTCTTTTGAATTTTTTCGGCGGAATTTATGCTTATGTACAAAAAAGATCCACGAGAATTTGCACCTACCACAATCGACTGTTTTGTAAAGCCCATAGAAACAGATGTAAACAATTCAAATTTACTAACTTCACCTGTTTTACCTTCTCTAACAAAGAGTTCCATTTCTTTTGTTTAAGGGAGCTACCAATTGATTTTTATGGTGGGGGGGCTAGGATGAAATTTGAAAAAAAGGCAGGACAGAAGTTTTGAGTAAAAAAAAAGGCAGGATGAGCAACTTGGCAAAAAAAAAGGCAGGATGACAAATTATGTATATAAAGTCAGGATAAACTAATAAAAAAATGCAGGACCGAATAAAGTGAAAAATAAAAAGGCAGGACCGAGATTACAACTAAAAAAAATGCAGGATACAATTTTTCATCCTCCCCCCCCCCCCCCCCCCCCCCCCCCCCCCCCCATAAAAATCAAATTTGAACTGGGTTTCCGCCTGATATATATTATTTGTATTTCAGTGACATAGTTTTTTTCATTTTGGTTTTGCATTTAAAACATTATATATATAAATATCTGAATGATTAAAAAGGAATGATATATTTCTCATCTTGTATAATTATGTGAAAAAAATTATTTCCTATGGCAAAAAATTATAAAATGTTTTAACCCACGTTTTAATCATTTCATCACCAGTACCTTTGGTGCAAAAAGTAAATAAAGTCATTATCCAGTTAAAAAAAAAATACAAAGTTTGTTTAAATTTTCGTACATGCCACGCCATTTTGAACTATTACTTGCATATTTGTTTACACAGGTCACATGATATTATGCAGCACATCCAAAAGCTAGAAACTGAGAAGATATATTTCTCATCTTGTATAATTGTGTGAAAAAAATTATTTCCTATGGAAAATAATTATTAAATGTTTTAACCCGCATTTTAATCATTTTATCACCAGTAGCTTTGGTGCAAAAAGTAAATAAAGTCACTATCCAGTTTAAAAAAAAAAATACAGAGTTTGTTTAAATTTCCGTACATGCCACGCCATTATTACTTGCATATTTGTTTACACAGGTCACATGATATTATGCAGCACATCCAAAAGCTAGAAACTGAGAGCCAAAATTTTGTTACTAACATCATCCATACACTTAGTTCAAAATACAGTTTTGTATTACCACAGGTACGTATGTTTTACGATGAGTCCAGTTTTTAGTCGTAAGCGCTTTTGATTCTTTTAATTATGAAAGAAGTTAAAGTAAAACGCCTCTGAAATACGGGACAATAAGCAGATATGGCCATGCATGCATGATTGACAGCTAAATGGAAAGCTCCTCCTCCTGGAAGTATAGTCCTCATTTGATAAGAACAGTTCAGTAGACTAGAGCTAGCTTTTGATAAGAATAGTTCAGTAGACTAGAGCTAGCTGTAGGTTCTAGTCTACTGAACTATTCTTATTAATCGAGGAGTATCTAGTGTGATAAGATTTGTTGTAACTTAAATGGATATCTAGATTTACATAAAATGTATTAAGACGTTTGAAGAAATAGTTACTATGAAAAGTGACCTTTTCAATTACAAAATGTATTTTATCCAGTCCTGTAATCAGCCAACTATTTTGAAAATATTGGAATGCAAATAAATTTTTGCTTTATTTGTACTTTAACAAATGAATAGAATTGAGAATGGAAACGGGGAATGTGGCAAAGGGACAACAACCCGACCAAAGAGCAGAAAACAG
Source organism: Mytilus californianus (assembly GCF_021869535.1). Lineage (NCBI taxonomy): Eukaryota > Metazoa > Mollusca > Bivalvia > Mytilida > Mytilidae > Mytilus > Mytilus californianus. The sequence continues at coordinate 31,863,508 of NW_026262701.1, forward strand.
CCCAAGACCAAAAAAATGGGCCTTCAACGCAGTCTCCTTTTTATTCTGCTTCATGTTGATTTCTATAAGAACCAAACAAAATTTGGCATTAAAAGCTATGCGTAAAATTGCAAGGGTTAAATTGCAGGATAAAAAAAACCAATATACGTGCATTGTCAGAAAATGTTAAATGCATTTGTTCTTACTACAAAACAGGAGAAAATCTCGGCGAGATATATTTCAACACCCATTTATTCTCTTTTCTTTATTTTTTAGCCTATTTTTCTCTACACTGCACTTTTTACCCTTTATTCTCTATGCTGTACTCCTTCCAGACCCTCATGATATGTATATTGTATAGAATATTAATGTCTAAAATTATATTAATGTAGTTTGCTTATATTTTTTTTTAAAAGGAATTTCACCTTCAATACGAATTTTCTGAAAAACTTCCTGACTGTAAAATCACTAAATACCAAGAAAACCTTAAGCAAATCAAGTCGGAAACAGTAGCCAAAACCGAGAAAGGCGAACACCAGTGCATCAGTAGTGATAGTGAGTTTTTAATTGATATGGGAATGGGAAATCATAGTATCATATGTCTGTTTTTTTTTTTTTTTTAATTAACATCTTGCTTTTTGTTTAGAAGTTGTTTTGATTGATTTGTTGCCTTTTTATTGTTTACAAAACTTCGGAATGTTTTATTTTTGTAAAGTTAACTTTTATTATTATTATAATTATTATTATTTATATTATTATTATTACATGAAAATAAGTTGATATTTTCCATGTTCATTCTGTCAAATTGTACAGAAATGTAAGCAAAAATAAAAATCTTTTTTTCTTTATCTATATATACAAATACTTTAAAAAAAACTTTAGATTGATATGATTCATTTGACATCCATGATCATAATCATACTGATGAAGGATATCTGTTATCCGAAATATTTATAAATAATTACATTTATAGTTTTCTTTTTTTGTTATTGGTGTTGTTTTGTACACTTTTTAGGCGTTTAAATACTTTAGAAAAATATATATTTAAAATGTGGTATTATATGTTGTTAATTCGTTTGTTCACGAATTTGAGAAATATTCACTTAATAGTTCTTATAATTTTTTTTTAAATGAACAGAAGTAATCAGTGACGAAGCAACATTTGCCTATATCTTCACACGCCAGACATATCTCCATCCACGTGACTTGAACATTAAGACATGTTCAGGCTTTAGTGCAGTACCAAAAGGTAACTAGTATACCAGTTTTTTTCTGATTTTGATTAAATTCAATCTGTTGTCATAATCCATAATTCCACAACAGAAAAGAATAAAAAATAATCACATCTATAATGAATTATTGGTAGTTGCTTATATAAACGTCCAAGGCAAATATTCCGTCATGGCACATAGTTTCAAGTCTGGACGAAGCAAGTTTATTAAGTATAGCCAATACTATTATTCCCATGCTAAACAAATTATACATAAAAGAGGAATACAAATTTATATGAAATCAATAAATGTTGATTTCTCCAATTACTTTATTTTATATAGGGTAATTGTTTTAGAGGTAGCCATACTTCATCTTCTTATAACAGGATTGTATGTAAGGAGGTTCATACAACCTTCTTCGTATACTATAGTAATTTTGAAGCAAAAGAAAAGTTTCTGGTTAAAACAACAAGGCAACTTTTTTATAATAACGTTACCGATGAGTAAGAATTCAAAGCGATGTAGGGAATACACATCAGTGAAACAGAAACACAATAAAACAAAACAAGAATCGAAGAGGTCAAAACCGGATTTATAAGTAAAGATTAGGGAATATACTTCTTTTGCTCTTCAAAATTTATACTCTGAGAGTTCCTGAAAAGAATATCATAAGTATCCTTGCCAAGTACAGCAAAGGAGTAGGTCCAGTAAGGGCCGATTTTGGCCTCAAATTTCAGGTTCATCTGATGAAATATTTTGGACACTTTTTAAACACTCAAGTGTCTACTTTAGTAGATTCAATTAGTTTATCTGAAAGATTTGGACCGATTTAGTCACTAAAGACGCTCAAATTCAGGCTTAAATATTAATAATCTATCAATTATGCCATAATATGTCACTTTTCAGATGGTTTTTGTCAAAAATGAAAGTGGCCGCATTCGTGTTCATCCCCGACCTTTATAAATGATATGTATTATCATCAAATACAACTTACATTTAAATATTTAGAATGAACACGAATGCGGCCACTTCCATTTAAGACAAAAACCGTCTAAAAATTAATTCAAATGCTAAAATTATGAAGATTTCAGTAATTTAGCATGACTTAATGATGCTAGTACCCGATACATGTGCATTGTATTGTCGAAAACAGCCCATATTTATGTAACAGAAGTATTTTTCTTTCCAATAAATAGCTAAAAGTTTACATTTTAACAATTTTGTAAAACTGCTATATTTGGGGCCAAAAAGGGGTCTTACTGGACTTACTCCTTTGTTTTGTTTTCCCATATTTAAAAAAGTATAGGTAAAGTTTTAAGATTATTTTTTTCCTTAGTTTCAAGCTGTATGACCTTAATTTCATTCTTGGTTCCGTTGATATATATATTTATATAAGAAGTTTGTTCGTTCAATATAAAAAATTCTGATTAACGCAAAATATGCTGTTTATTTCTTATTTCTTAACTCTTATTTCAAATATTGTAGGAATGATCGTAAAACAAAAGATTGCAACTGCATCTACTGGTGTTATATTTGGATGGTACAAAATGCAACCATGGCAGCAAAAGAAATGGGCTTTCTTTATGAAGAATTCTAACACAACATTATCATAATCTTGAAAAGCACTTCCTTTGTATTAAAAGAATAGGATTTGTCTAATTTTGAAAATAAAAAAAAAAATATCTATATTTTTTATTAGAATTGTGTTGTTTTACGGTTTGTATTTCAAATAAAGTCTATAAAACATAAGGGCAATTGTCGGTTTTCCTCGACAGATTACTTTTCTGTCTCAGCAATGTTTCTCCACAATTGTAATCAACATCTAAATAAGGACGTTATTATAAGATTTGGAAATGAAAAAATCAGCTCACAGCATGACATCAGAGATTCAATACAACACATCATTCCTACTCATTTCCATCGTTTTGGCATGAACGTAAATTAATCAATCGAAGGATTATGTTACGACGGCTTGTCACATGTAGAGCAGGACTTGCCTACCCTTCTGGAGCACCCGAGACCACCCCAAGTTTTTGGTGGGATTCGTGTTGCTCAGTCTTTAGTTTTCTTTGTGTGTTTTGTATACTGTTGTTTGTCGTTTGGTCTTTTTCTTTTTTCCGTTGTGAGTTTATTTTCGACTAATGAGTTTGAATGTCCCTTAGGTATATTTCGCCTCTCTTTTATGAAAATAAAGAATGTCCAATTCATATGAATATAAAGAGATTTTGTGAGCATATCAAACATTCAACCAACAACCGACAGGGAACAGCTGAAAGGCAAAATGAGGTTTGCTGATAAAAAAACTTACCCTTTTAAAACGTAGTCTTTTGAATGTTCAATGAAAAGCAGTCGATCTAGTCATGCTGATGTGATATGAATATAATAAATATATGAATAAGATTAAAATTTGTGGCTTAAACCTGTCGGCAATCAAACCTTAGCACGTCATCACTCGAGGAGAGCTCGCCACCATTATAAGGATAAGAGATGTTGGACAACAGCTATGAGACTGCAGCTTTACAACACAAAAATCTGTTATCGGCAAGTATTCGTCGTCATCAAACTCAATAACTCAAGATTCAGACAAGAAGTGAATTTATTCAATTAATACTGCCACAGATTCTTCTAGTGGTAAGTCTTAATTTCCGGACCGTCATCCCAGTCGACCTATTTTGTAGTACCTAAAATTAATTTATTTAGCAACGGTCTATGTCGTTGTCAATATGAATGAAATAATTATAATGACGACAAACAAAATACGAACAACCAGCCTCTTCCAATTAAACGTAACCCCCCGTGGATTACTTCCTCTTTGTCTATCCAAACTTTTGGCACTGATGGAAATTAAATCGAATGCAGAACATACAGTTCTTTTTATTTTATCCTAAAAAAAAACAGATGGATTGTAGATGGTAAAATCTTATACCCGATATTAAATTCCGTTTACCTTCTGTAACGAAGGGAAGATCACGTATAAAGAGAACACTTTTTTTTCGACAAAACCGTCTCTTGAGTACTTAATATCAGCAGAATTATATTATATAACAATACCGCCAGACAGAAAATAGAAATCAATTTCACAAACAGCTTTCAAATGACCAACGAGACAATTAATTATCATAAATCAAAATCTAAGTATCCCTAACAAAAAACCATGAAATATACTATATATCTTTCTTAAAAGTATAGTAATTCAGTTTGAGTTCATACATCTATCTTCATATGTTTTAATGCGAAATAAAAGTTGAATAATAGTCAGCAAGGTAGGAAAGAAAGAGTGACTAATGTAAGTGCAATGTAAGAATAAACTGAATGATGAGCGCCGAAGAGATGGATTTACATGGACTACGATCGGAAATTAGAAACATTTGTGTAGTTTGTTTCATCAATTATGGACACTCGTTTCAGAAAGATTCCCGAAAGTGATATCACAGCAAGAAACATACATCATTTTGAAAATCTTCAGGAGCTTAAACATTACATGCAATTTTGTGACTTAATCGGTAGTCTCAAAACATCCCAAAAGTTCTGAACTTCCAACTCAATTATTTATCACAATTAAAATTTTGAAGATTTGTGTAGCACTTGAATAATTTTGCTTTGAAACGATATTTATTTTTAACTTTTTTCTTTTTGTCGAATTTATACATGCGCACAGACCACAAGTGACTGACCAATTCACACAATGACGGTTATCTTCAGTACTACATGTAGAGGTAATACCGTACTTTGGCATTGACTTTTACTGCATGTCATATGCGAGACGACCTGGTGATATGTCTTATCTGCAGACCGCATAGCTTGTCCGAAGACCGGCACAACTAAAAGTAAAATGGCAGTGACGGTAGTTTTCGTTCTGTCTTTAGTTTTGTCAACGTACGGATTCTTGTTGGATAACGCCCCAACTAGTAGTCAAAGTAATTTATTTAACAGTCAGTACACGGGAAATGGCGAAAGTAAGTGATTTGTTATAATTGTAATTCTTATTCAATCTGAGTCAACTAGAATGTCTATCTTTTTAAAGGGGCACTAGCTGTCAAATTCATGTTCACCGATTTGACTCAAATTCTCATATTTGATTTATAACAATGTAAAACATTTATCAAAATTATAAAAAGTAAATAATCAATTTACAGGGCATGGGCTCGATAATATGTAGCTTCGTTACGTGTGTATTTTAGTCTAGACGCCATCTAATTAACTATCGAGTTGACCTCCAAATACCTCCGATGGCCATTTAAACATAAATATAGATATAAATAAAAACCGGACTCGTGCAATTGGATTTTTCTAGGTCTGTTTAATTTCATATTATAGATTAAAAATATATATTAATCATCGTTTTTACCTGTATAAGAATGATTTTTTTGTGTGGATCGAATCAGTCACTCAAATGATTTACCTTTGTTTCACTTTCAATGTTGACATTCTTTTCCTTTGAATAACTCAGCACGCACGATTCATGTGTTATCCATCTCTAGCTAAGGGGTTAAATTGAAGTTCACATGGATACGGGTTAAATGAGGTCGAATTATTCACTTGCAAGTGAATAATTCATAATCAATGTTTCTTAGCTTATTTTGACAAAATTGAACCATAGTGGCTGCTAAAAGCGATATATTATTTCACGATTTCACTTTCATTACTGATTGAACAAACAAAAAAATCATATTTTATATTTTTTTATATATCTCGTAGCTAATGCCCCTTTAACTTTATTTGTATTTGTAAATTTTAGGATATGCAGTATAAAAATACTCCCGAGGAAAAGCTGTTCTAAATTTTAAACATGTTATTCATTAGATAAAGACAGGCATATAAAGTTTTAAGTAGATACCGTATTTATAACCTGTACAGTTTTATGAAATGCAAACAGCCTGCATATCCACGGTTTCAAACTGTTACAAATCCTCATTTTGAGAATATTTTTTTAGCTCCATTGTATTGGAGGAATCGAGCAAAATCTGACTTAGACAATGCTATCAAGAACCAACCAATTATTGGGAAAGCAAAAAATACCATAATCATGCTAGGAGATGGGATGAGCATGACGACTGTTACCTCAGCACGAATCCTCAAAGGTCAACTAAATGGTAAAACTGGAGAGGAGACTATACTTAGCTGGGAAACATTTCCAAATCTAGCGTTGTCTAAGGTTTGGTTGATACTTTTAGAATTATCATTATCATATCATATAACTACAGTCTTCTAAAAAAATCAACATACTTAGTTGTAGAAAGGAAATGTAAATAAAAATTCCGGGTTTTTGATAGAAAAAAGTATATCTCACTAAATGCTCGTTGAGTTTTAATGAGTTCAAAAAACCTAGAGAAATAAGTGATTTGTAAATAGTGGTTTTCTTGTTTCTATTATCAAGGCAACATAGAGTTTAAAATATTAAGCGAATACATTCATCAAGTGCATGTACTTCTTTTATAACTTATGATAATGATTCTTTTGCTTATGACACATGTTTCTGGAACAATGTAAACCAGATTAAAGTTTTCAAAGTCAAAATTTATATAATTCTTGTTTTCGGTTGATAAAATAAATTAAACAAACAACTTCTTTGCAAGAGCACAAACATATAGTGACATGTATGTTGTTTCAAATCTGTAGACCTACAACCAAGATTACACAACACCAGATTCTGCCGGAACAGGTACAGCCTTCATGTCAGGAGTTAAGACAAACAAAGGTGTGATTGGTGTAGATGCTAGTGTACATAGAGGTCACTGTAATCCCTCACCAGCACACGAACTTAGCACCATTCTGGACTGGTCATTGGCGGAAGGTAGGACTAGTTCACCCTTTTGAAATAACATTCCGGTTTTGTCATAAAACAGATGGTCTCCATAACATACACAAAGTAAATGTATTGAAGTCATCAAATGGGCCAATTGAGAGAATTAGAATGGGACAGGATTTCAAAAAGTAGTCTTATCAATTAAGCTTCATTTGTACATAGTCTAGTACTAGTTGCAATTAGTAATCCATTGCATTTATTAAATTTTGTTCAACAAAAATTCCATTTGGAAAAAAAACTATGTAACACATAAAAGGTTACCAAAATGTAGGTTTAGCACTACATGCTCATATAAAAAAGCGGGTTACCAGTGTAGAGATTTTTGCGGGATAATTGATAGGTATGAGGACCGGCTACCGTCACTTGTGAATTTTGCCCCTTTTTTATATAATTTTTCATTATAGAAGAGAGAAGAGAAGAGATGAAATGTAAACTGAACAAAACACATCGTCATTTCTCTCCTTAATCTGGACTTATAATGGATTTCTTTGCCAAATATAATTTATACTATTAATAGTTGATTCTACCCATCAGCTCAGTTCTTCAATGCAGATATAGCAAAGAATTTCGCATAAATCGGTGCTTAGGGGTGTTGTGAAATTGGAGTGAAGTGAGATTTTTTTTTATCTATGATGAAGGCTTCATTGTGACTTTGAATGAGAAACAGTAATGCAAGCTCTTTTGATTTACTCTTAGTTTTAAATTGTTCATGTGCACAAAATGAATTGATACACAATATCCTTTCTGTTCTATCATCATGAATTTATGTGTAACAATGTATTGATGATGAGAAAAGAATTTGATTTTGAAACTTATAATTAAAAAAACAAATGATAGAAATGCGTATTCAAATGCAAGACTAAATATTGGTTTGTCTGAAAACGGTATGTTTTCCAAAATCGAGGACGTCATGAAGCAAAGACGTCATGTCCCTGCATGAGTATCTTCCTACCCGTGCAGCTATCATGCACAGTGTAGTTTGCTAACCTAAACTTACATTATTTAATTTGATTTTATTTGGGGAAAAAGACATATTTTTCTGTAATCCGATTTCGATACATGTCAATACTTCCGTTTTTCCGTGGCCACCGAATATTTTTAAAGTCAGCAATTTAGATGGTAACAATAACGTACCACTATATGTACCTTAATGAAATAACTTTTGACATAAAATAAATAAAAAGTTTCAAACAACAATGCACCACAGTGTAACAAGTTTTCACATGAAATACATAAAAAATGTTACACAACATCCAACCACGCACATACGTGTTATTAAATAAACAAGATTGAACCTTTAACCAACAAAAAATTTCAAACAAAACCACACTATAACTTTCTTCAATGTAGATAAAATTGGTAGAATACTGCAAAATTGAGTCCACGAAAAAGAAAAATATTTTTTGATTTGACGAAAAAAGTCCACTTATTTTTTTTTTCAGCATTCATTTTTACACGTTATGTTCTGAGCAGGTAATGATGTCTTTGCTTTCGCGAGATTCATCTAGTAGTTCTTTGAAATTAAAAACAGAGTATTTTATATTATATATTTAATTTCAGAAAAAAATAATGGGCAACAGAAACTTTTTGTCTTCGGGTTTTCTAAGAAGTTTTTGTCGTCGCGTTTTCTAAGAAGTTTTTGTCGTCGGGTTTTCTAAAAAGTTTTTGTCGTCGCGTTTTCCAAGAAGTTTTTGTCGTCGGGTTTTCTAAGAAGTTTTTAATTGATTTAGTAAATGATTCTTTGATCATTTCTATTTACAGGAAAGTCTGTCGGTATAGTGACCACAGCAAGAATCACACATGCTACCCCTTCGTCTGCTTACGCCCATGTTGCTGATAGGGGATGGGAGGGAGATCACTACACACAGCACGTAGTTGGTGGATGTAAAGATATAGCCCTTCAATTGGTAGAAGATAATCCAAATATACAGGTAATTGTCGAAACTGGTTCTTCGTTTACACCAACATTGCGTTAACGATTATGACTAATATCATTGGAAAGAATTAAAGCTTTTCAGGGAGAAAATGTTCCATTTGATATTTAAGTGGTAAAAAAAAAAGCGATATATAAAAAAATATTTAACGAAAAAAAACAACAAAAAAAAAAAAAAAAAAACAAAAATAAACAAACATACGAATAGAAAAAAATAGTATTCAAGGCACAAAGCCCACGTACATAGAAGTTAAAAAAGTAATAATCTATGATATTTCGTCTTAATGGTTATATGTCTCTCTCATTGGCAATCATACCACATCTTTTTTTTAAATAAAAGAATGATCGAGTATATTTCCTATATAATATTGTAGGTTTTGATGGGAGGTGGACGTCGTTTTTTCTTACCATATACTGCTCAAGACCCAGAATCTGGTTCTAACACACATTACGGACGCAGAGATGGGCGAGATTTAATTAAGGTATGGTTGAATATCTTCAAAACTAAGATACGATGTAAGTAAATACGGGAACAAAATTAAAAAAAATGGACGCGAGATACCAATGACATACCAGTTACAAAACGGTCAACAGCATTGGGTTACGACAAATATTGTACAAAATAAAAATAGTCATAGAACTTTAACGTAAAAAGTTCGTGAATAAAATATACAGTGACTTAATGGATAAATTTAAAGAAAAAAAAACGACTTGTTTTATAATAAATACGACTTTTGAAATTTAATGCTGAATTTGAAATCTTGGCTTTAATGAGGTGGAAAACATCAAAAACTGTTTGACACACGCAAATATAGTTTTTCTTAGACTTGGTTCGTTTCAAGAGTATTGCACAGAGAAACATGTTTTTTTTTTTAATTTTGTAAGTGAACGTACATAAAGTTGCAAATGCCGTCTTGATTTACAGCGATGTGTATATCAAATACATTGAATTAATGGCATGTATACATTTGGTTGGATAGAAAGTTATAGGTTCTGCGTTAAAAAGATTATAAAAATGGCTATCAGTTCGGACATAATTAGCAGTGGTAGTGTTTCAGAATCTAATGCATTCTGGGTAATATTTTCAAAGGAGTACACCAAAACTTTGTGATTGGTTAACAACGTAGGCAATGAAAACTCAACTAATGACGTGACGTTATTTTCATTTTGGTGTACGAACAAAGAGATTACCCATAGTACTTTGGATTCTAAAACGGCGAATTCGGTTGAAATATTATTTTATATATGACATTATATACATTGTAGGAATGGGAAAATGACAAAACAGCAAGAAACATGTCTCACAAATACGTATGGAATTCCAAACAGTTTCATCAGACGAACTTTAGTCAACTCGATTACTTTTTAGGTGGGTAAAATATGCCTTTATTCATGTTTCCTGGGAAAGAATCACCATAAGTTTATTTGAGGACTGTTAGTATATTCAACTGCTCGGTAGCAATGCCTATAATGAGAAGTTGGCAGTTGTCCATTTATATCATAGATAAACATTGTTTTCAAGGAAAAAAAGTATTTAAAATATTGAGTTCAAACTGAAAGAAAGGAGGAAAGTACACAAAAAGATGCGTCGTGTGCTATTTGCAAGGACGTCTGGTATGTACACACGCTACAGAGGATACCTGACCGACCATTGTAAATCAACTATATCATAGACGGATATTGTTTTAAGAAAGAAAATATTGAGTTAAAACTGAAAAGAAAGGAAGAAAAACAAGATACAAAAGAAGAAAGAAAGATCAGAAACGGTATAATTTAGACAAAACTTCAATTGGTTAGATTATTTTGAAATTATGACAATGTAAGCAAAGTTAAACTTCGATTTTGAAGAAAGAGTATTGAAAATCCTACTTAATTTTTTGCTTATAAAACATTTCAATATTTAACTGTTTTATGAGAGTGCGTCGAATATATTTTTTCACACATAATGTGAGGTATGTCTCTCAATCATAGACAAAATAAATGTAGAGGGAAATTACCTATCAGTATCAGGGCTTACTCGCTTTGAATACCAATTTTGTGTGTATGAAGCTATTATATAAATTATTATCGTGGGTGTGCATCGAAACCTCGACCGATATTTAGATGTTTATTTTATTGAAAACGTTAGTTGGTATATAGTTCATTCATATTCAGGAAGAGAACAAATCTATCATACACCTTATAGGTAGGTTCTCACAGTGATTTGACTTAGATGGGCAGAAAACAGTTGGACAGGAACTGACATAAATTTTTAGTCTTACAACGGGTCATTAACGTGTCCCATAAAGAGCGTTTGGGCCAGGGTGTTTAACGTTAACTGCAAAGAACACTCTCCTAAAGACGACACGTTCTCTTCAGTCCTACTGTTTTGAATAACACTTTCTAAATTGCCACTTATTTTATTCCTTTAGGTCTTTTTGACAGTAGTAGTATGGCTTATGAACTAGATCGTTTTGATACACATTATGAAGTTGCTGGTGAACCGTCCCTGGCAGAAATGACCGAAGCAGCTATTACCATTCTACAGAAAAATCCTAAAGGGTTCTTCTTATTGGTTGAAGGTAGGGAAACATTTTGGATATATTTATTTTTTATTTTAACTTTTTCATTTTTAGTGAAAACAAATGAAACAAGAGTGCACTCGCTGAAATGTCTCGCCAAATTTATTATTCATGATTGTATGTATGTTGAAAGTCTTCAAGATAAAGGTATTACTACATCTTTTTATGCTTGAGAAAATAATAAAAATCCAATGCCATATAAACATACTTAGATATATGTATATGATAAATCAGTCATAAGAAAATCATAACATGTTATTTTTCTTGAAAACAAGCTTCTTCAAGCATCCTCAAAGTATCCTCCGTAAAAAGCTCATCTCATAGTGCTAAAAACGATTCAACATTGGATCTTCCATAAAAAAGGGTAATTGAAAAGTACGTGTGAGAGAAAAAAAACGACAGTAAAGGTGCAAAACATACAAGTTCAAGAGAGACAGACAACACCATGACCGAAAGCAATACTAAACCACACAAATCATCGAGGGTGAACTCTAACCTCAAGAAAGAGTATACGACCCAGTACATAGTACATCCTTCATGGTAATTTATATGGTTTATTTGCCTGCCTTGTAAATTATTTTTTAAAACCCATACAAAAGCTAATAAAATAAGAATATTAATACTAATTATAATACACAACAGGTGGTAAGATAGATCTAGCTCATCATGGCAATCATGCTGTTAAGGCATTACATGAAACCCTGGCGTTCAATGATGCTGTTGCAAAAATGGATAGTATGACAAACGATAGAGACACGTTGGCCGTAGTCACAGCTGACCATTCACACACTATGGTACTTGCAGGATATCCTGCCAGAGGAAATGATATTTTGGGTGAGTTTTCTTAATAATTGACATTTATTTATAATGAATTGGGTGTAAGTCGTTTCATACTAGGACGATTTGTACCTGCGGTTAGACACTTTGTGGTGATTCCTTTTGTTATTTATGCTAATGAATCGAAGAGGAACATTTTTGTGACTATGAAAATATAACATAGCATGATATTTAAACAAACTGCATGTATTTCGGTTCGGAGAAATATTTACTGAACCAATGAAAAAGAATTACTATGATCAAATAAAAGATTCTCCCAGTTTTAATGAACTTAAATTGTTTAAAATTAAAAGGGAAAAAAATCAGAATAAATTTGAAAGAATAGAAGATGCGATCTAGCAAATCATATTTCATCTCTTATGTGATTTTTAATATAGCTTTAAACATACCAGTGTATCGACCGTAGGGTCCAAAGAATTTTGTTGATAGCTGTTCCCGCTTATTTGTAAGTGAACAAATAACTCTAAAGCGATGGTATTCTTAGAGATCACCACTGTGTAAGAGCTGCAATGTTGTCTCTTTGACACATTCCCCGTTTCCATTCTCAATTTTTTAAACACATTTAATGAGCGATCTTGATTTAAGAGATTGAAAATAGAACATAAAATAGAGGCAAAAGATACCAAAGGGACTTTCAAACTCACAAGTCAAAAACAAACTGACAACGCCATGGCTAAAAAAAAGACAAACAAACAAACAAACAGACAGACAAACAGACAAACAACAGTAATTTATGTTTATATTTATTGTAATATTATAATCTATTGTCTAGGTTTGATAAAAAACAGTGCGGGCAAACTCGAACTTGCAAAAGACCACAAACCATTGACATCCTTAATCTATGGTACTGGTCCAGGGGCGTGGTCAGGAATCAGACCTGACTTGACCGGAGTGAATACAGGTAAATAATATAAACACAGTTGTTATTGAGATTTCTATTAAATAAAAGCGAAACATTATACTGAGTTTATTCAGTTAACACTAGATGAGGGTCTGGATGTGGGTCCTTCATTTCTTTATTCAATAATTTTAGAACATTTTTCTCTGTTCTTTATTCATTTACTTTGCCAATTATTTTCTATTATCTATATCTAAGCACCCCATTATTTGCTGTTTGTTTTTTTTTTTTTGCCTATTTTTCTCTATTCTATATTTTTTGCCCTTTATACTGCTATTTTTGCACATTATTTTCTATTCTGTAAATCCCATTCAGACAATCCTAAATGGGAAAGGAAAAATGATAATGGACATACAAAGAAGGCAAATTGCTTTTTCAAGTAATGGTAAACAAATTTACTCTACCAGACTGGCAGTAGGCAAAGATATCTACAAACCTTCCTTAAGCATATACCATTGTTTGATTTTATGGATTACATGGAAAGTTTTCAGAAGAAGGTTGACTTCAAATAAGTGTTTCATTGCAATCCCAAATTTGATTTGCATATCTTCAAACTACAAAAAATCATGGTGACAGTGCCTGCTTTAATAATTATTCCTTTAATATTACAGCAAAAGTATGTTGTAGACATATACTCATGCACTGCAGTATACTACAGTACAAATCCGACATAATTTAAAAAATTTTGGAAATTTTTTCAATGATCTTTAACTTCGTAGTAGATTTGGCCTCCCAACTGATATGATTCGAGCGCCAGTGATTAGTCTGATGTAGACAATACGCACGTCTGGTGTATCAAATTATAAGCCAGGTATCTTTGATTGGTTTCTATTTTAACCGATATGACCTTCTGATTTTTAAGCACCACCACTGTATTTACTTTGCAAAAAGTGCTTCATTCGAAGCCTTTATCTTTTAATGATTAATCATTTTATACAAACTTGCAGATCTTATCACCACTGAAAAATATGATATTTTCCCGATAATTATTTTTGTACTTACAAATATCAAAATCACGCTCGTATAGAAATGTTGAAAAAACGGGTTTGCTGTTCACTAGCTTGACAGCTTACAGAACCATTAATCTTTAACATGTGGCATGTATAACTGAAACGGTTCATAACAGGTAAAAATTGTAATTACCCTGTATATCCGTAATTTCTATCGTCTATAATCGGTAATGTCCTATCCGGCTTAAAACGTATCATGGATCAAGATGTATTCAACATAGCGTTTACAAGTCTTAGAATTTACATTTCACTTTGGTAAGATTACAACTTACTATTGGAATATTAGTAAATAGGTTAAAAAAAATGTGTTTTGTTTTAATTTTTATAAAGTTTCAAGTTTTTTCCTTAATCGTAAAGCTTACATTGTCATGCATTCCCGATCGAGTCAAACTAAATAAGTAATACAAGCTGATGATTTGAAGGATTTCTTGATATTTTGTAGATGATAAGGAGTATGTTTCGGAATCAGCCATTCCTTTGAACCCATCTACACATGCGGGAGAAGATGTTGTAATTTATGCAAAAGGACCTATGTCACATTTGTTTCACACTACACATGAGCAGAATTATATACCACACGTTTTAGCATTTGCGTCATGTGTAGGGGAATATAAAAACAGTTGTGTAGACCATATGCCATAACCATTTAAATATATATATATAATTTCTTTCTTTCCATGTTTTTATTAGTATTTGAAAACAATTTTTGTTAATTTACCAAGTTATGTGTTAGTAAATCTTAACAGAATTCCATCTAGATTGTATGTTCACTGTCTAAACAGAGCTCGAAATAATGGTCATTGTCCTTGAGAGCTCAAAATAGTAATCAATTCTAAATTATAAAATACCTAGTAAGTTACACAGGCACACTAAATATATGTATTGATGAAAGAGGAATAACTCTTAAAGTCTGTACATTTATATCTACTGATAGACGTTTTAAATAAAAAGTTTGTAGCTACCCGATTCGTACATATACAACAGCAGTGAATTCTTTTCCCTTAAATATTTAATAAAAAGATGTAATTTGTTGGTCATTTTGTAATATGTGTATTCATATTCAACATATTTGTGCATTGTGAATATAAATGATCTTTTTTGTACCTATATCTTTTTCTTCGTAAATTTTTTATTTGTCTTTAATTGCTTTATATATTGACAATCTTGCAACACTTAGTAGAAAATTGACAAAATATGTGTTAACTGCTTGTGTACCGACCAAATATCCATGTAAGATCAGCTGATCATAATCCATGATTGGATGTTGTTTATCTCTTAAAAGTACATTGTGTATTATGTCAATTAAATACCGTTAGAAATCGATCTGTAACGGACAACTTCTCCAAAGGTGAAACATATCCTCAGGGCATGATTTGCATGACAAACACATGTTACTATCTACCTTGTTTATACGTTGCAGTTTATCAAGCGTAAATATAGTGTCTGTCACCACCCTATAATTTAGACTGATACATTCGGACGGGATATGCCATTGATTGACAACCCGGTATAAGGCACAAACACACATCGAAAGAATTTCAAGTGCTTCAACCAAAACATTTCTGATGTGGGTGGGCCATTCAACTTATTTCGTGCAGAAATATTCAATTAAGTAAAAATTGATTTTTGTCAACCCGAGTACCGTTACTATAGGAATTTTTATAATCATATATATAGAGAAAAGAAAAAAAATATTGTATTATCTCATAAACGACAATTTCAGCTAAACAATCATTTCGCAACACGAAAGCAATGTTACATACAATATGCTTCTTTTCATAAAGGAGTACTGGTCATAACACCTGCTTATAGTCACTTTCAGTGTAACTTCTGATTGAAGTTGCAATAAGAAAAAGACTGCCGTTAATTACAATTTAAAACCTTTACTCTTCCAGTTGCAACTGTAGATCTTTATTTCTGAACTTTAATCACATCGCTTATTCGATATTGTTAGTTCCTGCATATTTCCTGCACTCGGGTACAATTCACTCAGTTTCAGACCAGATGTCAATTTGGTGTAATAAAAATAAGACTAGTGCGGGTGGGGTTCGAACCCACGCGGACATACGTCCATTGGAACTTAAGTCCAACGCCTTAACCACTCGGCCACCACACTGTTACGAATGGGATTCTTAAATGTTTAGATGGACTTATAGCTACTTATCACACTGTTCGCATTTCATTTGTAAGTCGCAATTGTTTAAATGAGATACCGCAAAGGAAACGTAAACAAATAGACAGCCTTTTCATCGAAAATCCCGTGCGATTCAACTTATTTCGTGCAGAAATATTCAATTAAGTAAAACTTTATTTTTGTCAACCCGAGTACCGTTACTATAGGAATTTTTATAATCATATATATAGAGAAAAGAAAAAAATATTGTATTATCTCATAAACGACAATTTCAGCTAAAAAATCAATTCGCAACACGAAAGCAATGTTACATACAATATGTTTCCTTTCATAAAGGAGTAGTGGTCATAACACCTGCTTATAGTCACTTTCAGCGTAACTTCTGATTGAAGTTGCAATAAGAAAAAGACTGCCGTTAATTACAATTTAAAACCTTTACTCTTCCAGTTGCAACTGTAGATCTTTATTTCTGAACTTTAATCACATCGCTTATTCGATATTGTTAGTTCCTGCACTCGGGTACAATTCACTCAGTTTCAGACCAGATGTCAATTTGGTGTAATAAAAATAAGACTAGTGCGGGTGGGGTTCGAACCCTCGCGGACATACGTCCATTGGAACTTAAGTCCAACGCCTTAACCACTCGGCCACCGCACTGTTACGAATGGGATTCTTTAATGTTTAGATGAACTTATAGCTACTTATCACACTGTTCGCATTTCATTTGTAAGTCGCAATTGTTTAAATGAGATACCGCCAGGGGCGTAGCTACTCGGAGGCACGGCAGCACGTGCATCCACGTCGTTTTCACAAAAAAAAAAAAAAGAAGAGAGAGAGAGAGAGAGAGAGAGAGAGAGAGAGAGAGAGAGAGAGAGAGAGAGTGAGGGACAAAGTTAACATATAGGAATTGGTCTTTCTATGTTTGCATTTTAAAAACTACACAAAGAATAAAAGCAAGAGGAATACACATGCAGTTGAATTTTTAATCCTGTAAGACATGTATGTATACGATAAATACATGCAACTGGTGTATACGTAGAGGAACTTTTTATATTACGGGCATTGTTTAGAAAATACCAGCTACATAGTTGTT
Source organism: Mytilus californianus (assembly GCF_021869535.1). Taxonomy (NCBI): domain Eukaryota; kingdom Metazoa; phylum Mollusca; class Bivalvia; order Mytilida; family Mytilidae; genus Mytilus; species Mytilus californianus. The sequence continues at coordinate 31,880,970 of NW_026262701.1, forward strand.
GGTACCACAACCATACCGTATACTCGCTTTGAGTGCAAAACAAAACATAATCCCTTTAGGGTTAACAAAAAAACTTGAAAATTATTATTTTCCGCTTCGCCCCAAAGCACCCATCTTACTAGAATGAAGACTCTTCAACTCGTATCGATCCGGGAATAATGACTGTTACCTTGTGAACTAGTTCAATATTGACTAAGTATGTAGGTCTTGACAACACGAATAGTTCATTTTCACATCACGTCAACGTATCTCGTCCTGTTTGCATGTAATATTTGCTACCGGACATTAATAACCATTCAATCAATCAATAGTTTCCGTATACTAGTAGATGAGAAGTTGGAAGTGCTGTTATTATAAAAAAAAAGTACACATTTTCCAGTACATGTTTTACGTTTTTATTTATTTTACAAAAAAAAATCTTTTATATATAGATTCGATAATTCGAAGTCGTTTCTATATGGGCCGGCTATACGAATGGTTGATTGTAAAACCATTTAAATAAATTGTTAATTCTAACTCGTTTTACTGGACAATTAGGTAATTCAATTTTAAAAAGAACTGTCTGTGCGAGTAGGACACTAAACTGCTGATTCTTGTTCGAAAGATACACCAAACTTTTATTACACGTATCTTCACTGTTATCATCTAGATATTGCCATACAACTGGTCGAATGCATATGCATTTGTTAATTAGCTGGCTAATTAAAAACGCAGATCATGAAAAAGATCGTGATCAAAGTACCATTTACTCTGAAAAAGTTCATTAATTTCAACTCGAATATTCCTAACTACGTAAAATTCGAAATTCTCATCTCTCTCTTGTAGAGTTTACCCACAAAAATTTTAAACATCTAAATACATATGTTAAGCAAAATATATGAGAAAGTGTCCACCACTGAAATATTTGGTATCCATGATGTTTATGCTAACAGAAACTCCATATATAGTATTGTGTTTATGTTTATTGTGTTTTTTTAAATCTATTTTGCTCAATACAAATACTAGCATATGGAAAAAAATCTCGTGATTTTAAAAGCTTTCACGTACAAAAAACGCATGCGACAATGTTAAGTCTTCGACTCGAAGTTAAACAAAAAGTTGACCATAAAACCACAACAAAAATGTCCAAATTTTATTTCAGTTGTGATTGTTTTGAAACGCTATATATGCGGAGCTTCCGGGGGGGGGGGGGGGGCTTTGTCCCCCTGGCCCCCTACCAGGGCTTTCCCCTGAACCTACTGGGGGCCTTGGGCGGCCCCCAGACCCCTCGCCCTATAGTCTGTGATTCCACTTCATTAAGAAGGTAGCTTCGCCCCTGACCGCAAAGGAAACGTTAACAAATAGACAGCCTTTTCATCGAAAATCCCGTGCGATTCAACTTATTTCGTGCAGAAATATTCAATTGAGTAAAACTTGATTTTTGTCAACCCGAGTACCGTTACTATAGGAATTTTTATAATCATATATATAGAGAAAAGAAAAAAATATTGTATTATCTCATAAACGACAATTTCAGCTAAAAAATCAATTCGCAACACGAAAGCAATGTTACATACAATATGTTTCCTTTAATAAAGGAGTAGTGGTCATAACACCTGCTTATAGTCACTTTCAGCGTAACTTCTGATTGAAGTTGCAATAAGAAAAAGACTGCCGTTAATTACAATTTAAAACCTTTACTCTTCCAGTTGCAACTGTAGATCTTTATTTCTGAACTTTAATCACATCGCTTATTCGATATTGTTAGTTCCTGCACTCGGGTACAATTCACTCAGTTTCAGACCAGATGTCAATTTGGTGTAATAAAAATAAGACTAGTGCGGGTGGGGTTCGAACCCACGCGGACATACGTCCATTGGAACTTAAGTCCAACGCCTTTTTTTTTTTTATCTTTATTAAAATCTATCATCACATTACATAAATAAAATCATTAAAATGTATCTAATATCACAGTTAAGTTACACAATACAGCACATTTCTAATAACATAATACAAATTCCATCTTTAAGTTTTCTAAGATTATAATTCATTTAGTACATCAGAGATCAAATATAATCACACCACTGTCTGTTTTCTGCAGTATAGAATTATGCAGAAGGAAGTGCTTTTCAAATATGTTACTCATATTCTTCATTTGACACAAATATTCATGAAAATAAGTCACATAATGCTTCAATGTGTATTGGAAAAATCTTAGAATATCAATACCCTTTACATTATTTTTTACAAGATTTCTTCTTCTAAATATACAGTAACGTGCAACTGATAACATAAAGTTAACAAAACTGGCATTTACACCATTGATTGTTACAGTTAAACCTAGCATAAATATTTGTTCATATACAACAGAATTCACTTGATCTGAATCACAAGTATCTAATAATAACTCTACTTTTGTAATCAAATACTGATGAAAGTCATATAGTTCAGAACATTTTATGAACAAATGCATAATATCCTCTATTTCATTACAGCAAATATCACACAAATCATTATCTACCAACTTCATTTTCAATAAACGTTCGTTTGTAAATATACAGTGGGCTATTTTAAAATCAAGCTCCGTCATTATTGACGGTTTCCAAAACATATTAACAATTTTCCATACTTTATCGATAATACTTTCATCCTCTTGAAAAATATTCATCCATTTGTCAACAGATTTTGGTTGCTGACACAATTTATCTATAACAAGACAATATAACTGTTTTGATGAACACATCTTAAATTCAACAAGTTTACAATTCATGTTCAAATTAATGTCAATTTTTCTATTGTTTGTTCTGTGATACACCTCAGTCCCTACAGTTTTAGTCCACAATTCTGGTAAAGCAAACTGAAGTGATCGATAACGTTTTATAATACTATCTATATCATATTCATCATTCCCTCTAGAAACAATTTCTACAATAGCATTTTGAGGTAAAAATCCAGGTATCACCTCATAACAAATGTCCTTCAACTGAATTATTCCAGCCTCTATAAAATCATTCCATAAAATTGTTTTCCCACATATCAAAACTTCTGAATTACAAAATAACGGTTGGTTATAAATATTTTCTACCGTAAAATCAAAGGATACATTTTCTCTAATAAAGCAAAATGATTGTAACATTTCTTTGTATATCACAGGAATACAAGACAAATGTTTATCTTTTAAAGACATGAATACAATTTCTTCTGCCAATTTCATATTCAATATTTTGGAAATAAAATACCTAAAAATGTCTTTCCATATTACATTATAATCTTCATTTAAAAATCTGGCTAAAAACTTCAATCTAAAAGCACAAAGCTTTGATTTAATATCAGGCAGCTGTAAACCACCTTTAGTTTTATCACAAATAATAGTATTATACTGTACAAGATGTGCACCGCCATTCCACACAAAATTAACACATAGTCTTTTCATTTCTTCAATAGCCCATTCAGGCATAGAAGTAACAAATAAATTATACCACAATCTAGACATTAACAGAGAGGTTATTACATTTACTCTACCATGTATTGTCAATTTTCTTTGTATCCACATATTTAATAACGTCTTAATTTTATTTAGTTTTCCTCTCCAATTCAATTCATTACATACATGTTCATTTTTGCCAATATAAACACCTAATAACAAAATTTCATTTTCACAAATTTTGAAACCATGACAATTTTGTTCATTTTCTGTCATACAACCTTTTCCAATAGGCATTATTTCTGACTTTTGCCTATTTATTTTAGCACCAGAGCATTTACCATACAATTCAAAAACATTAATTACTTCATCAATTGACTTCTTATCAGATACAGTTACAGTAGTATCATCAGCATGTTGAAACATTTTACACACTTTTTCTGACATTGGAATATTGATTCCGGAAATATTACAATTATTACTAATCATACATTGTAAAGGCTCAGCTACCAAAACATATAACAGAGCACTAATTGGACAGCCTTGCCTTATCCCATTCTTGATAGAAAAATATTTGGTTAAAAACCCATTACATTTTACAGAGCTATTTATTTCATTATAAAAGATGTAATCCATTTAATAAAACTTTCACCAAAACCAAATTTCTCTAATACACTCAACATATACTCATGACTTAGCCTATCAAAGGCTTTTTCTTGATCAGCTTTTACAATATATCCCTCCATATCATCATTTTCTACTAAAGTAATGATATCTCGTACATTGGCAATACTGTTAGAAATATCTCTTCCTACTATACAACATGTTTGATTATCAGACACTATTTTTGGCAATACTTTTTTTAAATCTATTTGCCATGACACGAGCTAAAATTTTGTAATCAACTTGCAGTAATGAAATAGGTCTATAATTTTTAATACCTCTTCTATCACCTTTTTTCTTAAAAATTAGACTGATAACACCAGATCTCATCGATCTTGATAAAATACTTTCATCATAAACAGCATTAAAAACTTTATATAATATTTCTCTAAGCGAATCATAAAATGTACAATAAAATTCTGTAGTAAGTCCATCTGAACCTGGGCTCTTATTCTTAGACATAGATGATAAGGCCTCAGCAATTTCATTAAATGTTATATCCGAATCACAATTCTCTTTATCATTATCATTAACCTTTTTATCAACATGTTGTAAAAAATCACATAGTTTATCAGTTTCTATCTCAACACAAGAGTACAAATCTTTGTAAAAATTATATTCAATATCTAAAATTCCATCAGTATCATTTACAATTTCATCATTTTCATTATACAATTCTTTCACAGAATTACTTTCCTGTTTATACTTTTCTAAGTTAAGAAAATACTTTGTGTTTTTGTCACCCTCTGTAGCCCATATGGCTTTAGATCTTAAAATAGCACCTTTACATTTTTCTAATTCACATTTACCTAGATCTCATTTCAATGTTTCTAGTCTAGTTACATCTATATCTATACCACTTGCTTGTAAAGCACATAACCTTTGTATTTTATTTTGTATATAAAAAAATTCCCTTTTCTTTTCCTTAACTAAATCTGAAGAAAAAACTTGAGAATATCTCTTAATTCGATATTTCAAATTATCCCACCAAATAAGTGGTTCACTGTCATATAATGAACAATTCATAGATTCAACTATAATCTCTTTAACTCTTTTTACATAATTTACATTTGACAATACAGTAGTATTCAACACCCATATTCCAGGGCCTCGTTCAACAACACAGAAGTTAAAATTCATAAAAACATATGTATGATCACTAAAGCTTGTTTCATTATAATACACATTTTGTACATTTGGTGATAAGGATTTACTAATTAAGAAATAGTCTATTCTACTCTGCTGCAATATATTATTACATATTCTTTTCCAAGAAAATATTTTTTTTACATTCATTTCTTGCTCTCCACACATCATATATATTACAATTACAAATAGTTTTATTTAACTCTCTATATGCTTCATCAATACTATGTTTAGATTTACCTCCTTTGTCTAAGTTTGACAAAGTTGTATTGAAATCTCCACCTATTATAACATTTTGTAAATTTTCAATACAACTGTTAACAAACTTAAAATATCTTGCTCTTTCTATACAATTATTAGGTGCATAAACAGATACAAAATTAAAAATTTGACCATCAGTTTCATATGATACATGTATAAACCTCCCCTCATCATCTTTGTATACTAGTTTTGTTTTATCTTTTACACTATTGGCAACCATAATAGCAACACCTTGCCTAGTATTATAACCATTACATTCATATATTTTCCCTTCATACATATTTTTTATTCCATCAACATATGATTTATCCCAAAAAGTCTCTTGCAACAAAGCAAAAGTAGCCCTTCTATCATATAAAACAGATACAAAATTCTGAAAATTATTCACATTTTTTAAACCATTACAATTAAACGAACAAATCAAGACCATTATGATACAAATAAAATAATAAAATTGGTTATCCATTTCTATTTTTATTTTCAGACACCTGAGAGCTTCTACTAACATTAACATTAGGTGTAGTCTTAATCATAGCCCTTCTTTCAAGCTTTCTTTGGTGCTTTTTAAATTTCCTAAGCTCTTTAGCTGAAAGAGAACAAACATCAACATCTACGTTCGTGTCACCTCCTTCATCCATGTTTTCCTCAACACAGATAGAGGAGTTATCATGATCACCACCACTACCACCCTCTGCGTTGTTTAAAGCAACATCACAAAGGGTGTCGTTTCGTTTTCCCCAATGATCGGGATCAAAATCCCCAAAATCTAAATCTTCATTTCCACTTCTTCACATAGAAGAGTGCTCTCTCCGTCTCTTTTGACTTTTTTACCAGTTTTTCATCTTTTTTCTCTTCCTCAAAGGCACTAACACTAGGAGTAGAGATATCAACTTCAGCATCATCTTTCACATCTTCATCAATATTTTCATCTGATTCAGAACAATTATCGTCTGAACTAGCAATTTTTCTCTTTCTTGTCTCATGCTGTACAACATTATTCACGTGCACGACAGCTTCAATAATCAGTTCATTTTTGTTCCTATGAATTCCATCGACCAGACCTTCACTTTCTGGTACATCATCACTTTTTAACTCGGTTGATTCTGACACTTCATTATTGGTTTCTTCGTGCGTATTACTCATGTTTTTAACTCCCGTGTCTTCCACGTTGTTTACGTCTTTCACGCAACTACACACTAGTTTATCACAAGCATTGCACTTTGCAACGATTGGCTGTGGTTGCGCTTTCAAATTTTCTCCCTTCTGACATTTACACTTTAATGGTAGTTCATGACAATGTTCACACTTATCTGAACGACACCTTCTCGTCACATGACCCTGTGCTCCACAACCATTACAAATAATGTAAGGACAGTTTTTGTGAACATGTTCAGGTGAAAGGCATTCTGAACATACCTTTGTCTGATTATTGTGAACACATTTGTAATACTTCGTGGCTTTACCAACCTTAAAAGGCATACTCCATGGAAGTGCAATTACATGTGGTGGAAAAACGCATTTGACAAAACGCGTTCCATCGGCTACCTGCGTACCTGGTACAACTCTTCTGATTACTGGTGAAACGATTTTAATTCCTCTATCTCTCAAGTTGGCTATTATATCGTCATCATCAATGAATGCTGGGATGTACATGAAAGACACAACTGTCGTATCTGAGTACAGTAACGAACATTCGTAATCTTTATCCAAAATCTCAACTCCGCTAAGTATTTTTGCTGCATTTGACTTAGAATCAAGCGTAACATCATACGAAGAGGAATCATCTTTAACCACAGCAAGCACAGAGTTCAATCCTGTGACATGCTCAATTGCCCTTATAACAGAAATTGCTTGCACTTTTTCTGTAGATATCCCTATTACACGAATAGTACAGTCCCTCGAATATCTTTTTATCTCCAAGACATAATTTTCTTTACCCTTAGAAACTTTCTCCGGCCCTCGCCCAAAGCCTTGCGGTCCTTTTCCAAAAAACTCAATTCCGCCGGTCATTCTGGTTTTTCAAAAGCAACTTCAGCCCTTAAAAAAAACTGACGAGTGCACCGCTCCACCCCGATTTCACCAAACGACTAAATCGTCGGTTTAAGGGGTTTAAATGTTTAGTAAAGCGTTAATCAATATTAGTTTTCATGAACGGAAGTATAATAATGTTCGCAAATACCTTTCAATATAAAAATAGGTCTATTTATACACTGAAAACAACAAAATCACATCGGAAGAATGTAAACTACATCTATATCCGGCTGTGCTTCATTCAGGCATCGTGCGGGTGGGGTTCGAACCCACGCAGACATACGTCCATTGGAACTTAAGTCCAACGCCTTAACCACTCGGCCACCACACTGTTACGAATGGGATTCTTAAATGTTTAGATGAACTTATAGCTACTTATCACACTGTTCGCATTTCATTTGTAAGTCGCAATTGTTTAAATGAGATACCGCAAAGGAAACGTAAACAAATAGACAGCCTTTTCATCGAAAATCCCGTGCGATTCAAATTATTTCGTGCAGAAATATTCAATTAAGTAAAACTTTATTTTTGTCAACCCGAGTACCGTTACTATAGGAATTTTTATAATCATATATATAGAGAAAAGAAAAAAATATTGTATTATCTCATAAACGACAATTTCAGCTAAAAAATCAATTCGCAACACGAAAGCAATGTTACATACAATATGTTTCCTTTCATAAAGGAGTAGTGGTCATAACACCTGCTTATAGTCACTTTCAGCGTAACTTCTGATTGAAGTTGCAATAAGAAAAAGACTGCCGTTAATTACAATTTAAAACCTTTACTCTTCCAGTTGCAACTGTAGATCTTTATTTCTGAACTTTAATCACATCGCTTATTCGATATTGTTAGTTCCTGCACTCGGGTACAATTCACTCAGTTTTAGACCAGATGTCAATTTGGTGTAATAAAAATAAGACTAGTGCGGGTGGGGTTCGAAACGTCCATTGGAACTTAAGTCCAACGCCTTAACCACTCGGCCACCACACTGTTACGAATGGGATTCTTAAATGTTTAGATGAACTTATAGCTACTTATCACACTGTTCGCATTTCATTTGTAAGTCGCAATTGTTTAAATGAGATACCGCAAAGGAAACGTAAACAAATAGACAGCCTTTTCATCGAAAATCCCGTGCGATTCAACTTATTTCGTGCAGAAATATTCAATTAAGTAAAACTTGATTTTTGTCAACCCGAGTACCGTTACTATAGGAATTTTTATAATCATATATATAGAGAAAAGAAAAAAATATTGTATTATCTCATAAACGACAATTTCAGCTAAAAAATCAATTCACAACACGAAAGCAATGTTACATACAATATGTTTCCTTTCATAAAGGAGTAGTGGTCATAACACCTGCTTATAGTCACTTTCAGCGTAACTTCTGATTGAAGTTGTAATAAGAAAAAGACTGCCGTTAATTACAATTTAAAACCTTTACTCTTCCAGTTGCAACTGTAGATCTTTATTTCTGAACTTTAATCACATCGCTTATTCGATTTTGTTAGTTCCTGCACTCGGGTACAATTCACTCAGTTTCAGACCAGATGTCAATTTGGTGTAATAAAAATAAGACTAGTGCGGGTGGGGTTCGAACCCACGTGGACATACGTCCATTGGAACTTAAGTCCAACGCCTTAACCACTCGGCCACCACACTGTTACAAATGGGATTCTTAAATGTTTAGATGAACTTATAGCTACTTATCACACTGTTCGCATTTCATTTGTAAGTCGCAATTGTTTAAATGAGGTACCGCAAAGGAAACGTAAACAAATGGACAGCCTTTTCATCGAAAATCCCGTGCGATTCAACTTATTTCGTGCAGAAATATTCAATTAAGTAAAACTTGATTTTTGTCAACCCGAGTACCGTTACTATAGGAATTTTTATAATCATATATATAGAGAAAAGAAAAAAATATTGTATTATCTCATAAACGACAATTTCAGATAAAAAATCAATTCGCAACACGAAAGCAATGTTACATACAATATGTTTCCTTTCATAAAGGAGTAGTGGTCATAACACCTGCTTATAGTCACTTTCAGCGTAACTTCTGATTGAAGTTGTAATAAGAAAAAGACTGCCGTTAATTACAATTTAAAACCTTTACTCTTCCAGTTGCAACTGTAGATCTTTATTTCTGAACTTTAATCACATCGCTTATTCGATTTTGTTAGTTCCTGCACTCGGGTACAATTCACTCAGTTTCAGACCAGATGTCAATTTGGTGTAATAAAAATAAGACTTGTGCGGGTGGGGTTCGAACCCACGCGGACATACGTCCATTGGAACTTAAGTCCAACGCCTTAACCACTCGGCCACCACACTGTTACAAATGGGATTCTTAAATGTTTAGATGAACTTATAGCTACTTATCACACTGTTCGCATTTCATTTGTAAGTCGCAATTGTTTAAATGAGGTACCGCAAAGGAAACGTAAACAAATGGACAGCCTTTTCATCGAAAATCCCGTGCGATTCAACTTATTTCGTGCAGAAATATTCAATTAAGTAAAACTTGATTTTTGTCAACCCGAGTACCGTTACTATAGGAATTTTTATAATCATATATATAGAGAAAAGAAAAAAATATTGTATTATCTCATAAACGACAATTTCAGCTAAAAAATCAATTCGCAACACGAAAGCAATGTTACATACAATATGTTTCCTTTCATAAAGGAGTAGTGGTCATAACACCTGCTTATAGTCACTTTCAGCGTAACTTCTGATTGAAGTTGCAATAAGAAAAAGACTGCCGTTAATTACAATTTAAAACCTTTACTCTTCCAGTTGCAACTGTAGATCTTTATTTCTGAACTTTAATCACATCGCTTATTCGATATTGTTAGTTCCTGCACTCGGGTACAATTCACTCAGTTTCAGACCAGATGTCAATTTGTTGTAATAAAAATAAGACTAGTGCGGGTGGGGTTCGAACCCACGCGGACATACGTCCATTGGAACTTAAGTCCAACGCCTTTTTTCTCTTGATAAAACTTTATTCAAATAATACATATAAAAAGAATAATCAGGCTATACTCCTGAAAATTCACATTATCACAATATAAGCATGTAAGATTACAACTTCAATCATATGATATAGATTCACAATAAATAACACATGATTATGATCACATTAGAAATCAATTTGAATTTGATTGTCTCTAATAATTAATACTGGATTATTTTCACTATAATACTTTTCAAATAATTGTAACGCATTGTTGCGTTTATAATGTTCATAAGCATAGTTCACATTTTTAACAAGAGTAGATTTAAAGTATTGTTCTATGTCTATAATCTTATTTTCTAACATTGCAATATTTCGTCTTTTTACAATACAAAATCTTCTTATTGCTAATACACTATTTACAAAATAGTAATTAATATATTTATTCTGTTTGGTCAAACCAAAAATACACATAAACTCAAAACTAAGGTCATTTATATAACTGCCTGAACTCTTATACAAAATATTGTGTAAAAAATTCTTTACAAAATCATTGAAGCGAGTTAACATCGTACACTCTAAAATCAGGTGATTTAAACTCTCAGGTAGAGTTGAGCATATAGGACTTAGAATATAGCAAAGTATTCTCGACCAATGAAATTGTAGGATTGGATGTCTCTTAATTGTGAAGAATGAATGTAAATCATGTTCTTAGTAAAGGATTATCCTATTATTTGGGTCTATTTACAGTTCAAAACAAAGAGTTTCTATAAATGAGTTACAACTGCCTCGAAGCACATTTATCAGATTGAAAGGATTTATCACACAGTGATTGAAACTGACTAAAAGTTGAATAGTGAAACAAACAAAAATCTCAAAATAAGTTGTAGTTTACTGGTGCAGTAAAATTGGTACCGTGAGTTTTATTATGAAAATATTAATAACTTCAAATTACTATAAAATTAAACAATACCAAAGCAATGCAAAAATAAAGAAAAAATCTTTGAGATAAAAAATAACCTAAATCTTTAGCTTTCCAAAATTTTGATTACTTGATCAGCGGTTGGGGAGAATAGTTATTTCCAATACATGTTTTCCGATAAAAAAAATCAGGAATTTAATTTTGAACATATTAAAAACTTTTAAAGGCATTATTTTTGAACATTTCCCTGACATAATGAAACAGTATTTGATTTAAAAAGCCGGACCAAATTATTGGCTGTGAAATAAAATTTAGTTGTAACTCAAATGTATTTTAAATTGATTTAAACTGTAAATAAAAAAAGGATAATTCCTCACTGAAATATTACATGATTTACATTCATACTCACAATCAGGAAACATACAATTCCTACCTTTTCTTTCTACTGTTGTGTCACCTAATATCTATAACGCATTTTTTTTTAAAATTTTCCCAAATGATAAGAAAGTCCTCACATCACTAGAACTAATCCATAAATGACATGCCGAAAAAGGAAGTCATGCATCAATTATAAACATTGCACTGACAATGAAACTAATTCTTGAATAGATCATTTGAGCCTTGAGCACTTTACAATATTCTAAGTTTGTAAGAGAATGATAATCCCTTACTTCATGATAAGTACTCGCTAACGCTCGTACTTATTCATGAAGAAAGGGATTATCATTCTCTTACATATACATAGTGAGTCCTTTGTAATACGGCATTTAAATAGCCTTTCTTTTGTAAATATAATACGGTTAAAATTTAAATGCTATCTCGTGACAACCGCTTTGTAAAAAAGGAAAATTCAGGATTTTCTGGACCTTTCTCAGGTCAAAATCTGCGTACATCAAACGCCATCGTGATACAGATTTAGGTTCTCTAGAAAGCTTTGATACAAGCATTTGATAATAAAAACTCGTCGTGGATGGAAGTGAACAAATTTGGACGCCATCTTTAATCATAGGATTTAACACAGGAGTTTTACTAACATGGACATTTGCTTCAACTAACACTTTATACTCCTCAGGTATTGTTTCTAACACATTTCTAACTGCATGTAACATTTTATTTTCCGAAACTTCCGGAAATTTTTCTAATACAATCTCTTGAATATAACTTTCTTTCAAGAAACCTGGTTTACATTCATATGCGATATCTTTAATTTTGCATATACCTGCTTCAATAAATGTCTTAAGATATAACATTTTATTACCATTTGTAATATTTGGATTTAGAAATAGCGGAATATCAAAAACATTTTCTAAATTAACTTCAATATCTACATTTTCATAAATACTTTGCCATGACAAAATCAGACTTTGATAAAACTCTGGTAATGCATCTATTTTTCTATTTCGGAGATCACAGAATAAAAGTTCAATTCCAAGATTCATATTTTCAAACTTAGAAAAGAAATAAAGACACGTTTGTTTCCATATAGCACAATAATTTTCATCAAACAGTCTACTCAAATATTTTAATCTAAAAGCATACATTTTCTGCATAATATCAGGAAAATTCAATCCTCCGTCAACTACTTTATTAATAATAACCTCATATGCTACAAGAGGAGGTTTATTATTCCATAAAAATTCTAAGCATTTCTTTTTTATAAGTATGCAATACTTTTCAGGTATATTTACAATCATTAATGTATACCACAGTTTACTCATAAGTAAGGCACTAATAACACTTACCCTTCCATGAAGAGTTAAATGCCTCATTTTCCAAAAATTCAGAATTTTTGTAATTGATTGTACTTTGCCTTCCCAATTCAAATTTTCACATAGTGTTTTATTTTTTCCAACCCATATTCCTAATAACTGTAAGACTTCATCACATTCTTTTATTTTCCAAATTTTTAAATCATTTGAACAAATTTTTCCTTTTCCTAGTGATAAAACTTCTGATTTTTCTTTATTCAATTTTGCCCCCGATGCTTTTTCGTACAATTCTAATACCCGAAATGTTTCACTAACTGAATTTTTGTCCACTAAGGTCAAAGTTGTATCGTCAGCATGTACAAAAACTTTTTCTTCAACATTTGTATTTGGTATTACAACACCTCTTATCTCACATTTTTTCTTAATAGCAATACTCAATGGTTCTGCTAACAAAACATATAACAGAGCCGAAATAGGACACCCCTGTTTGACAGAATTTTTCAATCTAAAGTATGGAGTCAAAAATCCATTACATTTAACTGAACTAAAAATATTGGTGTAAAATATTTTTATCCAGTTTTTGAATTTATTACCAAATCCAAATTTGTCTAAAACTGCAAAAAGATACTCGTGTCCAGCTCTGTCAAATTCTTTTTCTTGATCTAATTTTAATAAATAACATTCTATATCATCCATTTCTACTAAATCCATAATATCCCTAACACTAGCAACTGTATCAGATATATCTTTTCCTAAGATACAACAGCTTTGATTTGGTGAAATAACTTTTGGAAGAACATACTTAAATCTATTTGCCATAACTCTGGCAAGTATTTTGTAATCAACATTCAACAAGCTAATTGGCCTAAAATTTTTCAAATCTGATTGATCACCTTTGTTTTTAAAAATTATATTTATATTCCCATATCTCATAGATCTAGATAATTCATCATTTTCCCCAATACTTTGATAAATATAGTGTAATACATGCTTTAATTCATTGAAAAAAAACAAATAAAATTCTGCAGTTATACCATCTGGTCCAGGTGTTTTCCCTTTTTTCATACCTTTTAAGGATTTTTCAATTTCCTCAATATTAATTTCATCATCATCACACATTTCTACATCTTCATCATCAATTTTTACATTAACATTATTCAATAATTCATCAACCGAATGCATATCAATACTAACACAAGAAAACAAATGTTTATAATAATCATGTATAACATCAAGTAAATCATTTGTTTCTGTAACAATTTTCCCATCACAATCTTTTATTTCACTTATCACATTCTTATTCTGTCGATACTTTTCTAATTTCAAAAAATATGCAGTATTTCTATCACTTTCTAGAGCCCACTGTGACTTAGATCTCAAAATTGCACCTTTACATTTGTATGTTTCAATATCTTCTAATTGTGTTTTCAATTCTAAAAATTGTTCACAGTTTATCTGAATACCATTTGCAGATTTTACTGATAATTCTTGTATTTTTTTCCGCAATTTATAATATTCCCTGTTTAAATCTTTTTGCTTTTCTTTGCCATAAATTTGGCTTAATCTTTTAATTGTAAATTTTAAATTATCCCACCAAATTAAAGGATTTGACACATAAAAATCTGACCCAATTTCCTCTGCAAATAGTCTCTTCATTTTATCAGTAAATAATTCATCTTGTAAAAATGAATTATTAAAAATCCACACACCTGGATCTCTTTCTACATTACAAAAATCTACCTTCATGCTGACAATACTATGATCACTAAAACTAGTATCCTTATAATGAATATTCTTAATACATGATTTTAAATCTAATGAAACTAGAAAATAGTCTATTCTGCTTTGGGTTAAAAACCCTTGTACAACCTGTTTTCTAGAAAAAACTTTTGTATTAACATTTCTATTTCTCCATATATCATATAAACCTTTTTCTTGCATAAAATTACATAAGGATTTTACAGCCTTTTCATTACAATGCAGGGTTTTCCCACTCTTATCTAAACTGGATAATGTAGTATTAAAATCTCCAGCAACTAATACATATTTTCCTTTACTAATTTTTTGTTTACACTTTAAGAAAAACTCATACCTTTCATTTACATTATTTGGTGCATATATATTATAAATGTCAATTAATTTATCATTAATTGTCCCTTTTATATGAATAAATCTTCCATTATCATTTTCCACTTCTAAAAAAATATTTTTTAATTTCTTACTTACAAGAATAGCAACACCTTGCCTGTTATTACCACTATTACTATAAAAAATATCTCCATCCCAAATAGTTTTATCTCTTTTAATTCTTTCTACAAACAAATCATTTCAAAATGTTTCTTGTAAACATATCATATCATAAAATCTGTCATTACACAATGACAAAATACAATTCCTTTTATTACTGTCACAAAGTCCGTTACAATTAAGACTTATAACATTAAACATAGCCATTACTATATAAAATATATTGAGTATTATATAATATTTACAATCCATTTTTATTTGTTTCTATTTTTTTTCTGATGTGCCAACATAGCGGCCTTTACATTAACCTTAACCTTCAATGACTTTCTTCTTGCATTTTTTCTTAAACACATTTTTGCATTTTTCTTCTACACTAGCCCACTCACTTTCTTCAGTCAATGGGTCAGTGTCCATACTAATTTCGTCTAATTCACCACAAACACTATCATCTCCTCCCTGGCTGCATTTTTGTTCCAGAGAGGGGATGATACTAATTTTTTCATCATTAACAGTTGTTTCACATGAAACATTTTCATTCATAATTTCATTTGTACTTAACAATAAATTACATTTGCTAATATTGCTAACAGTTACAATTTGTCCATCTGAAATTTGCTCTCTGTCTTTATCCATCTTGTCGGTCGCGATCTTTGTCTTTACACCATTGTCGGTCGCGATCTTTGTCTGTTCACTATTGTCAGTCGCGATCTTTGTCTTTTCACCATTGTCGGACGCGTTATCAACGGTTTCTGTAACATCATCCTCCATGGCTTCCTCAGCATCGGTAAATTCATCCTCATCATATTCATCTCCATTACCAATACCATCACCAATTTCTCCATTACCATCATCATCATTTCCATTACCATTACCATCAACATCAGCGTCTTCTCCATTCCCATCCTCTCCATTAACTTCCCCATCATCACACATAATACTACTTGTGTGTATATCGGCCACAACTTTTACGACCTTTGACTTTTTAACATCATCACTGGTTCCCTGTTCCGAACTAATGACTGAGGGACCAATATCTGACGTATTCACACTAACAAGGTCATTTTCATTTTCACTTTCTTTTAATTCTGCATTGTTTTCTTCACTACTGGTGTTAATTTCTTGATATTTTCTTTTATTGTCAGAAACACTACCCCAGGGTGTTTTTCTTTTTCCTTCGGGTATTTGACCAAATCCTTCTCCAAAATACCGCTTTCGTGTGAGACAATCACAATCAGTTTTTGTCCGTAGGCAACTCTTACATTTATTCTCTGAACAGTTTTTACTAATATGTCCCTGTTGACCGCATTTAAAACATTTAAATTCTGGACAATCTCTATATAAATGTTCAGCACTATAACAACCAGAACAAACTTTGACCTGGTCATTATGAATAACCCTATAATATGCTGTGTCTTTCCCGCTCACTGTAAATTTCATAGAATATGGTATTGAGGCAAGTGTAGGTGGTAATTTTACTTTAAAAACCCTAGTACCATCATATACATTCGATCTGGTGCTCATTTTCCTTTTCCTAATGTCATTTACTATTTCAACACTCATTCTATCAAATCTATCAATTATTTCTTCATCTGTTACGTACATATTGAAAATTGAAACAATTCTAAATACGGAAATCAGTTCGTTTACACTACATGATTTACCTTGTATCGACATACTGTCTCCTGATATTTCTCCAACATTTCTCCTTTCCCGCATTACTACTTCATAGCCGGTATCATTCTTTGGAACACACGCTAAAACAGATCCTACTCCACATTTCTTCTCAATTTCATCTATCACTGGTTCTGGGGAAATCAATTTAGTACTGCCAACATTCACACGAACCGTTTGTTCCTTTGAATAATTATCATCCAAAGGGTACGTTTTGTCACCCATCCCGGGTGACAAATCAAAGTCTTTTTCAACAAAAAAGTTGAAAAAATAAAACGATATTAATGTATATTATCACATTCTGACGCAATATATACAAAATCACATATACGATGACTTCAAAAAACACAGTTTTTAAATTAGATTGACTCTCTCGATATAAACACCTGTTTACTCTTTCATAGGTCAACCGGAAGTCTAGTCCAACGCCTTAACCACTCGGCCACCACACTGTTACGAATGGGATTCTTAAATGTTTAGATGAACTTATAGCTACTTATCACACTGTTCGCATTTCATTTGTAAGTCGCAATTGTTTAAATGAGATACCGCAAAGGAAACGTAAACAAATAAACAGCCTTTTCATCGAAAATCCCGTGCTATTCAACTTATTTCGTGCAGAAATATTCAATTAAGTGAAACTTGATTTTTGTCAACCCGAGTACCGTTACTATAGGAATTTTTATAATCATATATATAGAGAGAAAAGAAAAAAATATTGTATTATCTCATAAACGACAATTTCAGCTAAAAAATCAATTCGCAACACGAAAGCAATGTTACATACAATATGTTTCCTGTCATAAAGGAGTAGTGGTCATAACACCTGCTGATAGTCACTTTCAGCGTAACTTCTGATTGAAGTTGCAATAAGAAAAAGACTGCCGTTAATTACAATTTAAAACCTTTACTCTTCCAGTTGCAACTGTAGATCTTTATTTCTGATTTTTAATCACATCGCTTATTCGATTTTGTTAGTTCCTGCACTCGGGTACAATTCACTCAGTTTCAGACCAGATGTCAATTTGGTGTAATAAAAATAAGACTAGTGCGGGTGGGGTTCGAACCCACGCGGACATACGTCCATTGGAACTTAAGTCCAACGCCTTAACCACTCGGCCACCACACAGTTACAAATGGGATTCTTAAATGTTTAGATGAACTTATAGCTACTTATCACACTGTTCGCATTTCATTTGTCAGTCGCAATTGTTTAAATGAGATACAGCAAAGGAAACGTAAACAAATAGACAGCCTTTTCATCGAAAATCCCGTGCTATTCAACTTATTTCGTGCAGAAATATTCAATTAAGTAAAACTTGATTTTTGTCAACCCGAGTACCGTTACTATAGGAATTTTTATAATCATATATATAGAGAAAAGAAAAAAATATTGTATTATCTCATAAAACGACAATTTCAGCTAAAAAATCAATTCGCAACACGAAAGCAATGTTACATACAATATGTTTCCTTTCATAAAGGAGTAGTGGTCATAACACCTGCTTATAGTCACTTTCAGCGTAACTTCTGATTGAAGTTGCAATAAGAAAAAGACTGCCGTTAATTACAATTTAAAACCTTTACTCTTCCAGTTGCAACTGTAGATCTTTATTTCTGAACTTTAATCACATCGCTTATTCGATATTGTTAGTTCCTGCACTCGGGTACAATTCACTCAGTTTCAGACCAGATGTCAATTTGGTGTAATAAAAATAAGACTAGTGCGGGTGGGGTTCGAACCCACGCGGACATACGTCCATTGGAACTTAAGTCCAACGCCTTAACCACTCGGCCACCACACTGTTACAAATGGGATTCTTAAATGTTTAGATGAACTTATAGCTACTTATCACACTGTTCGCATTTCATTTGTAAGTCGCAATTGTTTAAATGAGATACCGCAAAGGAAACGTAAACAAATAGACAGCCTTTTCATCGAAAATCCCGTGCGATTCAACTTATTTCGTGCAGAAATATTCAATTAAGTAAAACTTGATTTTTGTCAACCCGAGTACCGTTACTATAGGAATTTTTATAATCATATATAGAGAGAAAAGAAAAAAATATTGTATTATCTCATAAACGACAATTTCAGCTAAAAAATCAATTCGCAACACGAAAGCAATGTTACATACAATATGTTTCCTGTCATAAAGGAGTAGTGGTCATAACACCTGCTTATAGTCACTTTCAGCGTAACTTCTGATTGAAGTTGCAATAAGAAAAAGACTGCCGTTAATTACAATTTAAAACCTTTACTCTTCCAGTTGCAACTGTAGATCTTTATTTCTGAACTTTAATCACATCGCTTATTCGATATTGTTAGTTCCTGCACTCGGGTACAATTCACTCAGTTTCAGACCAGATGTCAATTTGGTGTAATAAAAATAAGACTAGTGCGGGTGGGGTTCGAACCCACGCGGACATACGTCCATTGGAACTTAAGTCCAACGCCTTTTTTTTATCATTAATAAAATTTTTATTACATGTTTACATACTGTCACCATGAGACATTCCTCATTGGTGAGAAGTTTTCTATATACAGAGTTGTTAGTAGTTAACCTCCTACATTAGTAAAAAATAAAATACATCTAGATGAGACACGTTAAAAACTTTAAAAATAGTATAGCATATTAGTCCCAATTAATTTTATAGTGATTCATTCATCAAAAGGGTATATGAATTGAACAGGACAGATTCAATATAAGTTATATATTGAAAGCGAGACAACTCTAAAATATTTTCAAAAGTCGAACACACCTAAATGCGATCGATAATTTTACATTGGAATGTGATCTTTTGTTCTAACAACCAATCAAATTGAAGTAACTGTCTAGACAAACAAAACTATGTTGTCATTTTTAATATCCAATAAAGTGTTATTGTGTAAAAAATACTTATAGAATAATTGTCTTTGTTGTGTCATTTTATAATACGTGTATGCGTATTCAATGTATCTTTTAGTTGTGTACTTGAATAAACGAAGTGCATCTATGTCTTTGTCATGAAAAACTTTTAAATTCCGTGATTTGAATATGCAAAGTCGGGCTACACTAAGGAAAAAATTTAAAAAATAAGTATTAATAACTTGTGAACGTTTCAAAAACCCAAGTAAAAATAACTGTTCATAATCAATAGAATTAACCATATCAGGCGGGTAATTGATAAAAATGTTGTGTAATATATCTTTCAGGTAATCATGAAGTGGTTTGAACTTTTGACAAAGTACAAACATGTGACTAAGATTTTCTATACCCTGGCCGCACGTTTTGCATGTGCTAGTATCTGCCTGACCTATTCTGACCAACTTTTCGAGTGTAAAAATAGCTCTATGGACAATCCTATAGTTTAAGCAATGACAATCAGGAGGTAAACAACACTGATTGACAACCAAATAAAGATTTTTGAAATTGAGAGACGGATATAGCTCCGCCCAATGCTTTTCAGCAGAGGGCGTTTCAAAAAATTTTGTCAAAAGAAGGCTGTAAAATAATTTCGTCACAGCACTTCTAATGTGAATTTCTCTATCGTTATCTAAACAAATTTTAACAATCGGAGTAATCTCAACATTTAGAGGATTTTCGGATTTTAATAGTTCTTTCCACTCGTCAGGAATACATCGAATGATTTTTTCAAAAGCTGTTTTTATTTGTTCTGTTTTTTCATCAGGAAATTTTTGTTTTATTATTTCATCTATTGAATTCGATGTGAAGAAACCCGGCATAAATTCATAGCAAATGTCTTTTATTCGTATCAAGCCTGTTTGAATGAATTTTTCAAACAGAAGCATTTTACCGTTGCATGTTATGTTTGGATTACAAAACAGCGGATTATTATATACATGTTGCACTTGAAAATCGATTTTCAAATTGGATTTTATTTTATAATACGCGTTTATCATTTCTTGATAGTAAAGCGGTAAGTGTTTAATCTGTTTTGAATTTAAATGCGTATAAACTACATCTTGTTTTAAATCCATATTATCGATTTTAGAGATAAAGTAATCAAACGCACCTTTCCAAATTGATTTACATTCAGGGTCCAAATATTTTTTAAGAAATTTTAATCTAAAGGCTTGCATTTTTAGAAAAATATCAGGAATGTTTAAGCCACCTTCCAGTTTTGTACCTACTACACTTTGATATTTTACTAAATGTGATTTACTTTGCCAAAGAAATTTTATAACAATTAGTCGGATTTCATTTTTAACTTTTTCCGGCAATGGACATACAGTTACAGTATAATATAACCGCGACATTATGAGGGAAGTTAAAACTGTAGCTCGACCTGGTAAAGTTAATTCTCTTTTATTCCAAAAGAATAAAATTGTTTTTATCTTTTTAATTTTATCCTTCCAGTTAAGAAGTTCACATAACTCTTTATCCTTTCCAACATATATGCCTAAAACTTTTGTTACATTTTCACTTTTTTGTATTTGTAATTTATTTAACTCTGAATCAGTAATACTGCCAGAACCTAAACTCATAATTTCAGATTTTTGTTTATTAATTTTAGCACCAGAAGCCTCACTGTACAAATTAAGAACTTTGAAAGCTTCATTTACAGATTTTTTATTTGAAGTAAAAATATTTG
Source organism: Mytilus californianus (assembly GCF_021869535.1). Taxonomy (NCBI): domain Eukaryota; kingdom Metazoa; phylum Mollusca; class Bivalvia; order Mytilida; family Mytilidae; genus Mytilus; species Mytilus californianus. The sequence goes on from NW_026262701.1 coordinate 31,902,587, forward strand.
TGTCATCTGCGTGTTGAAAAATTTTAGCATTTACATTTGACTTTGGGATATTTACACTCTGAATATTTTTATTTTTAATTATAGCTTGACCTAATGGTTCTGCCACCAACACATAGAGGAGAGCAGAAACTGGACACCCTTGTTTTATTGAATTATTTAGTTTAACATACTTTGTAAGGAAACCATTACATTTTACACTGCTGTTTACATTGTTATAAAATATTTTTATCCACTGCATAAATTTAGGACCAAAACCAAATTTTTCTAAAACTAAAAACAGATAATCATGGTCAACTTTATCAAAAGCTTTTTCCTGGTCAGCTTTAATAAGATAGGCTTCTAAATCATCATTTTCAATTATTTCAATTAGATCTCTTATACTTGATGTAGTGTCTGCAATGTCGCGGCCTAGTATGCAACATGTTTGAAAACTAGACACTAATTTCGGTAGAACAAATTTTAATCTATTGGACATTATTCTAGCAATTATTTTGTAGTCTACACAAAGCAAAGATATCGGTCTAAAATTTTTTAATAGATTTTTATCCCCTTTGTTTTTATAAACTAAGTTTATTATACCATGCCGCATTGATCTTGTTAGGATGTGATCTTCTTCTATAACTTTAAAAATTTTAAGAAAAATCTCACCAAACAAATGAAAAAATTTACAGAAGAATTCAACTGTTAATCCATCAGGACCCGGAGATTTATTTTTTGACATGCCAAATAATGACGATTTAATTTCATCTAGAGTTAAATCGGTTTCTAAATTTTCACTATCTTCATCAGAAACTTTTTCAGAAATATATTCCAAAATTTCTTTTGCCTTATCTTTATTTATTACTGTACTAGAGTATAACTCTTTATAAAATTTATGTACTTCTTCTAGAATGTCATCTGTACTTGTTAAAATTTTACCCTCGGTTGTTTTTAATTCTTTTATAGCGTTACTATTTTGTTTATATTTTTCAAGTTGCAAAAAAATATTTTGAACTTTTATCTCCGTCTATAGCCCATTGGGCCTTTGAGCGCAAAATTGCACCTTTACAAATTTTATCTTCATACGTTTTAAGTTTTAGTTTCATTTCTTCAAACTTATTTACATCAAAATTTACATTATTTACCGCCATAGACGATAGTTTTTCATATTCATTTTGAAGCTTAAAATATTCGGACTTTTCAATACGCGATTTATTTTGCGCATATGATTTTGATAATTGTTTTATTTTAAATTTTAAGTTGTCATACCAAATAAGCGGCTCATCATCAAAACGTCTACAATTTTTTTTCTTTTTCAATTAATCGTGAAATTTTTTGAACATAATCCTCGTCATGTAATAATAAATTATTAAATATCCATAACCCTGGGCCTCTCTCAATTTCAGTAAAATCTATATTTAGATTGACAAAAGAGTGGTCACTGAAAGTATTATGTTTATAATACACGTTTTTGACAAATTGAGAATATGCTTTCGGAATAAAAATGTGGTCAATTCTACTTTGAATTAGGACATTTTGAACGATACGACGCCAAGAGAAGATTCGTGCATTTTGATTTCTCGCTCGCCATACATCATATAAATTAAACATATCACACATGTTTGTGAGTTCTTTGTATGCTTTATCTTGAGTGTGTTCTGTTTTACCACAACGATCAAGATTTGACAGAGATGTATTCATATCACCTAGTAAAATGATATTTTCTGAATTCGCCATTTTAGAAGCAAGTTTCTCAAAAAACTTAATTTTTTCTTGCATAATATTTGGAACATAGCAATTAATTATATCAATAGCGTTATCATCCTGTTTAAAGGAAATATGGATACATCTACCGTCAAAACTTTGAACTTCGGACACTTGATTTTGTACTCTTTTGCTTACTAAAAAAGCAACACCTTGTCTCAGGTTTACACCATTACAAAAATATATTTTTCCTTCCCAAAATTTTTCAATATTTGGAATAATATCATCATCCCAAAACGTTTCTTGGATACCAACAATATCAAAATAATTTTCTGAACAATATTTTGTAAAATTCTGAAACTTTGTTACATCTCTGAGACCATTAGCATTTATGCTAACAATATTTACCATCAACCAGAAAAATAAACAATAAAAATGTGAACCTATGAACTTGAACTTGGTTGATTAGAAGAGAGTTTAGACTTAGGATTAGACTTCATCTTCTTAATGTCCTCAGGGGTGAGGTTGGGGCTAGTAACCAAACGACGCCTTCTTTTTTTCCCATACTACGAGCCAGTTCCTCATCAGTAATTTCCATTTCTGATTCACTGGCAATCGAAGACTCTGCATTTTTATCATGATCACAATCAACCATGTCAACATTTGACTCATGAGAAACTGACTCGTTCACTTTTTTGGACCCCCCTTTTTTATGCAAAATATTTATTTCATTGTCAATTAAATTGTCTTTTGAATGTTCATGTACTTTCATAATTTCAGTTTGTTTATCATCATCGTCAGGAGTATTGTTACTGGAATCAGTTTTAATATTTTCATCTAGGTTTAGTTCATCTTGGTCAGTATTAACATCCGAATTTTCTTTTACATCTGTCGAGTCACGGTCATCTAAATTTAACACATCATCTACATCACCACGTTCACCATTTTTAACCTCATCATCTTCTTCCATTTGATCATCATTAGTAGCATTTTCATTTTCGACATTAGAGTCTTCAACATTAGAGTCATTTTGGGGTTCTGTATCAGGACGATCATAACCCCATACAGGTTCACAAATACAGCTGGCTGGATATCTATGACACTTATCACAGCGTGGTTTCGGACAATTGCGAGCCAAATGTCCACTATCTTTGCAACGATAACACATATTGTCAGGGCAGTTGATATACACATGGCCGGATTCGAAGCATTTCGAGCAGACCTTTTTCTGATTGTCATGTAATACACGTATATATTCATGGGAATTAACACCTGTTAAAAACTTCATAGTATACGGTAAACTTTGACGAAAATCTGGGAACCTTACTACCACGTACCTTGTACCATCTGCAATAGTCGTGCCCGGATGCATTCGGCGTTTAATGGACGATATTAACTCAGCACCGAAATCTTCAAGTTTTTTCGTAATTTCTTCATCCGTCACATAATAAGACACATTAAGGAAACTCACCATCTTTTCTTTCGAAAATACAGCGTTTGGCTTAAATGTCTCATTGTTAACTTTGAACCCCGTGTCGCATATTAAATCAACAGCTTCTATTTCTTTGAGTGTTATCTCATATATGTTTCCACTTTTAGGGACACAAGCCTCCACTACACCTTCACCAACTTCTGCCTCTACACTATTAATAACCGATAAGGCCGAAACATTTTTATTGTCCCCAACATCAACTAGGACAGTCTGTTCCTTCACAGTTCTATTCGCCCCCCTTCCACCAGGCATGCTTATAGTCACTTTCAGCGTAACTTCTGATTGAAGTTGCAATAAGAAAAAGACTGCCGTTAATTACAATTTAAAACCTTAACTCTTCCAGTTGCAACTGTAGATCTTTATTTCTGAACTTTAATCACATCGCTTATTCGATATTGTTAGTTCCTGCACTCGGGTACAATTCACTCAGTTTCAGACCAGATGTCAATTTGGTGTAATAAAAATAAGACTAGTGCGGGTGGGGTTCGAACCCACGCGGACATACGTCCATTGGAACTTAAGTCCAACGCCTTAACCACTCGGCCACCACACTGTTACAAATGGGATTCTTAAATGTTTAGATGAACTTATAGCTACTTATCACACTGTTCGCATTTCATTTGTAAGTCGCAATTGTTTAAATGAGATACCGCAAAGGAAACGTAAACAAATAGACAGCCTTTTCATCGAAAATCCCGTGCGATTCAACTTATTTCGTGCAGAAATATTCAATTAAGTAAAACTTGATTTTTGTCAACCCGAGTACCGTTACTATAGGAATTTTTATAATCATATATATAGAGAAAAGAAAAAAATATTGTATTATCTCATAAACGACAATTTCAGCTAAAAAATCAATTCGCAACACGAAAGCAATGTTACATACAATATGTTTCCTGTCATAAAGGAGTAGTGGTCATAACACCTGCTTATAGTCACTTTCAGCGTAACTTCTGATTGAAGTTGCAATAAGAAAAAGACTGCCGTTAATTACAATTTAAAACTTTTACTCTTCCAGTTGCAACTGTAGATCTTTATTTCTGAACTTTAATCACATCGCTTATTCGATATTGTTAGTTCCTGCACTCGGGTACAATTCACTCAGTTTCAGACCAGATGTCAATTTGGTGTAATAAAAATAAGACTAGTGCGGGTGGGGTTCGAACCCACGCGGACATACGTCCATTGGAACTTAAGTCCAACGCCTTAACCACTCGGCCACCACACTGTTACAAATGGGAATCTTAAATGTTTAGATGAACTTATAGCTACTTATCACACTGTTCGCATTTCATTTGTAAGTCGCAATTGTTTAAATGAGATACCGCAAAGGAAACGTAAACAAATAGACAGCCTTTTCATCGAAAATCCCGTGCGATTCAACTTATTTCGTGCAGAAATATTCAATTAAGTAAAACTTGATTTTTGTCAACCCGAGTACCGTTACTATAGGAATTTTTATAATCATATATATAGAGAAAAGAAAAAAATATTGTATTATCTCATAAACGACAATTTCAGCTAAAAAATCAATTCGCAACACGAAAGCAATATTACATACAATATGTTTCCTGTCATAAAGGAGTAGTGGTCATAACACCTGCTTATAGTCACTTTCAGCGTAACTTCTGATTGAAGTTGCAATAAGAAAAAGACTGCCGTTAATTACAATTTAAAACCTTTACTCTTCCAGTTGCAACTGTAGATCTTTATTTCTGAACTTTAATCACATCGCTTATTCGATATTGTTAGTTCCTGCACTCGGGTACAATTCACTCAGTTTCAGACCAGATGTCAATTTGGTGTAATAAAAATAAGACTAGTGCGGGTGGGGTTCGAACCCACGCGGACATACGTCCATTGGAACTTAAGTCCAACGCCATAGTCACTTGGCCACCACACTGTTACAAATGGGATTCTTAAATGTTTAGATGAACTTATAGCTACTTATCACACTGTTCGCATTTCATTTGTAAGTCGCAATTGTTTAAATGAGATACCGCAAAGGAAACGTAAACAAATAGACAGCCTTTTCATCGAAAATCCCGTGCGATTCAACTTATTTCGTGCAGAAATATTCAATTAAGTAAAACTTGATTTTTGTCAACCCGAGTACCGTTACTATAGGAATTTTTATAATCATATATATAGAGAAAAGAAAAAAATATGTATTATCTCATAAACGACAATTTCAGCTAAAAAATAATTTCGCAACACGAAAGCAATGTTACATACAATATGTTTCCTGTCATAAAGGAGTAGTGGTCATAACACCTGCTTATAGTCACTTTCAGCGTAACTTCTGATTGAAGTTGCAATAAGAAAAAGACTGCCGTTAATTACAATTTAAAACCTTTACTCTTCCAGTTGCAACTGTAGATCTTTATTTCTGAACTTTAATCACATCGCTTATTCGATATTGTTAGTTCCTGCACTCGGGTACAATTCACTCAGTTTCAGACCAGATGTCAATTTGGTGTAATAAAAATAAGACTAGTGCGGGTGGGGTTCGAACCCACGCGGACATACGTCCATTGGAACTTAAATCCAACGCCTTAACCACTCGGCCACCACACTGTTACAAATGGGATTCTTAAATATTTAGATGAACTCATAGCTACTTATCACACTGTTCGCATTTCATTTGTAAGTCGCAATTGTTTAAATGAGATACCGCAAAGGAAACGTAAACAAATAGACAGCCTTTTCATCGAAAATCCCGTGTGATTCAACTTATTTTGTGCAGAAATATTCAATTAAGTAAAACTTGATTTTTGTCAACCCGAGTACCGTTACTATAGGAATTTTTATAATCATATATATAGAGAAAAGAAAAAAATATTGTATTATCTCATAAACGACAATTTCAGCTAAAAAATCAATTCGCAACACGAAAGCAATGTTACATACAATATGTTTCCTGTCATAAAGGAGTAGTGGTCATAACACCTGCTTATAGTCACTTTCAGCGTAACTTCTGATTGAAGTTGCAATAAGAAAAAAGACTGCCGTTAATTACAATTTAAAACCTTTACTCTTCCAGTTGCAACTGTAGATCTTTATTTCTGAACTTTAATCACATCGCTTATTCGATATTGTTAGTTCCTGCACTCGGGTACAATTCACTCAGTTTCAGACCAGATGTCAATTTGGTGTAATAAAAATAAGACTAGTGCGGGTGGGGTTCGAACCCACGCGGACATACGTCCATTGGAACTTAAGTCCAACGCCTTAACCACTCGGCCACCACACTGTTACAAATGGGATTCTTAAATGTTTAGATGAACTTATAGCTACTTATCACACTGTTCGCATTTCATTTGTAAGTCGCAATTGTTTAAATGAGATACCGCAAAGGAAACGTAAACAAATAGACAGCCTTTTCATCGAAAATCCCGTGCGATTCAACTTATTTCGTGCAGAAATATTCAATTAAGTAAAACTTGATTTTTGTCAACCCGAGTACCGTTACTATAGGAATTATTATAATCATATATATAGAAAAAAGAAAAAAATATTGTATTATCTCATAAACGACAATTTCAGCTAAAAAATCAATTCGCAACACGAAAGCAATGTTACATACAATATGTTTCCTGTCATAAAGGAGTAGTGGTCATAACACCTGCTTATAGTCACTTTCAGCGTAACTTCTGATTGAAGTTGCAATAAGAAAAAGACTGCCGTTAGTTACAATTTAAAACCTTTACTCTTCCAGTTGCAAATGTAGATCTTTATTTCTGAACTTTAATCACATCGCTTATTCGATATTGTTAGTTCCTGCACTCGGGTACAATTCACTCAGTTTCAGACCAGATGTCAATTTGGTGTAATAAAAATAAGACTAGTGCGGGTGGGGTTCGAACCCACGCGGACATACGTCCATTGGAACTTAAGTCCAACGCCTTAACCACTCGGCCACCACACTGTTACAAATGGGATTCTTAAATGTTTAGATGAACTTATAGCTACTTATCACACTGTTCGCATTTCATTTGTAAGTCGCAATTGTTTAAATGAGATACCGCAAAGGAAACGTAAACAAATAGACAGCCTTTTCATCGAAAATCCCGTGCGATTCAACTTATTTTGTGCAGAAATATTCAATTAAGTGAAACTTGATTTTTGTCAACCCGAGTACCGTTACTATAGGAATTTTTATAATCATATATATAGAGAAAAGAAAAAAATATTGTATTATCTCATAAACGACAATTTCAGCTAAAAAATCAATTCGCAACACGAAAGCAATGTTACATACAATATGTTTCCTGTCATAAAGGAGTAGTGGTCATAACACCTGCTTATAGTCACTTTCAGCGTAACTTCTGATTGAAGTTGCAATAAGAAAAAAGACTGCCGTTAATTACAATTTAAAACCTTTACTCTTCCAGTTGCAACTGTAGATCTTTATTTCTGAACTTTAATCACATCGCTTATTCGATATTGTTAGTTCCTGCACTCGGGTACAATTCACTCTGTTTCAGACCAGATGTCAATTTGGTGTAATAAAAATAAGACTAGTGCGGGTGGGGTTCGAACCCACGCGGACATACGTCCATTGGAACTTAAGTCCAACGCCTTAACCACTCGGCCACCACACTGTTACAAATGGGATTCTTAAATGTTTAGATGAACTTATAGCTACTTATCACACTGCTCGCATTTCATTTGTAAGTCGCAATTGTTTAAATGAGATACCGCAAAGGAAACGTAAACAAATAGACAGCCTTTTCATCGAAAATCCCGTGCGATTCAACTTATTTCGTGCAGAAATATTCAATTAAGTAAAACTTGATTTTTGTCAACCCGAGTACCGTTACTATAGGAATTTTTATAATCATATATATAGAGAAAAGAAAAAAATATTGTATTATCTCATAAACGACAATTTCAGCTAAAAAATCAATTCGCAACACGAAAGCAATGTTACATACAATATGTTTCCTGTCATAAAGGAGTAGTGGTCATAACACCTGCTTATAGTCACTTTCAGTGTAACTTCTGATTGAAGTGGCAATAAGAAAAAAGACTGCCGTTAATTACAATTTAAAACCTTTACTCTTCCAGTTGCAACTGTAGATCTTTATTTCTGAACTTTAATCACATCGCTTATTCGATATTGTTAGTTCCTGCACTCGGGTACAATTCACTCAGTTTCAGACCAGATGTCAATTTGGTGTAATAAAAATAAGACTAGTGCGGGTGGGGTTCGAACCCACGCGGACATACGTCCATTGGAACTTAAGTCCAACGCCTTAACCACTCGGCCACCACACTGTTACAAATGGGATTCTTAAATGTTTAGATGAACTTATAGCTACTTATCACACTGTTCGCATTTCATTTGTAAGTCGCAATTGACTAAATGAGATACCGCAAAGGAAACGTAAACAAATAGACAGCCTTTTCATCGAAAATCCCGTGCGATTCAACTTATTTCGTGCAGAAATATTCAATTAAGTAAAACTTGATTTTTGTCAACCCGAGTACCGTTACTATAGGAATTTTATAATCATATATATAGAGAAAAGACAAAAATATTGTATTATCTCATAAACGACAATTTCAGCTAAAAAATCAATTCGCAACACGAAAGCAATGTTACATACAATATGTTTCCTGTCATAAAGGAGTAGTGGTCATAACACCTGCTTATAGTCACTTTCAGCGTAACTTCTGATTGAAGTTGCAATAAGAAAAAGACTGCCGTTAATTACAATTTAAAACTTTTACTCTTCCAGTTGCAACTGTAGATCTTTATTTCTGAACTTTAATCACATCGCTTATTCGATATTGTTAGTTCCTGCACTCGGGTACAATTCACTCAGTTTCAGACCAGATGTCAATTTGGTGTAATAAAAATAAGACTAGTGCGGGTGGGGTTCGAACCCACGCGGACATACGTCCATTGGAACTTAAGTCCAACGCCTTAACCACTCGGCCACCACACTGTTACAAATGGGATTCTTAAATGTTTAGATGAACTTATAGCTACTTATCACACTGTTCGCATTTCATTTGTAAGTCGCAATTGTTTAAATGAGATACCGCAAAGGAAACGTAAACAAATAGACAGCCTTTTCATCGAAAATCCCGTGCGATTCAACTTATTTCGTGCAGAAATATTCAATTAAGTAAAACTTGATTTTTGTCAACCCGAGTACCGTTACTATAGGAATTTTTATAATCATATATATAGAGAAAAGAAAAAAATATTGTATTATCTCATAAACGACAATTTCAGCTAAAAAATCAATTCGCAACACGAAAGCAATGTTACATACAATATGTTTCCTGTCATAAAGGAGTAGTGGTCATAACACCTGCTTATAGTCACTTTCAGCGTAACTTCTGATTGAAGTTGCAATAAGAAAAAGACTGCCGTTAATTACAATTTAAAACCTTTACTCTTCCAGTTGCAACTGTAGATCTTTATTTCTGAACTTTAATCACATCGCTTATTCGATATTGTTAGTTCCTGCACTCGGGTACAATTCACTCAGTTTCAGACCAGATGTCAATTTGGTGTAATAAAAATAAGACTAGTGCGGGTGGGGTTCGAACCCACGCGGACATACGTCCATTGGAACTTAAGTCCAACGCCTTTTTTTTTTTATCTTTATATTTATTAAACCTCAATTCTATTATTTACAACAAGTTTACATATTATCACAGAAAACATAGAGTCCCTATACTACCATTCTACAGCATTCTTTCATCTTACAACCAATAACAATCACACTAATCCTAAATTTACTTCATTATATTAATAACACCGTATATATATACCTTGTATTCAACCATTATTTTTAACTGTCTATTCAAAAATTCAACAATGTTCATTTGTAGCGTTTGCGGATGGATTCCATTCCTGAAAACGCATTCAACGAAGTCAAAGTTTTTCATAAATAAACACAAAAAAATTAGCTTGCAACTAAGTATATACCGCAATATAAATGAATTAAATCACTCACAGAATTATACAAAACTTCACGCAAACCTATCACACAAAAGACTTATAGATGACTTCATTATATTGTCGACAATTTATTACATTTCACATAGTTAATCATCAATTGAATTGCTTCCTTCGCTTTTTCCGAATAAAAATCCGTCTCTGTTATATCATCAAACTGCTTAAAAAGTAGTCGCAAATAATGTTCATATCTTGCATCCCGGTTATCAACCGCTTCAACAGATTTTCTATTTACATTACATGTAACTATAAGGTTCTTATTAATGATCTTTCCGATCAAAACATCACCACTTGTAAGACTTCTTTTACAAACAATTTTCCGGAATTCTTCATGTTTCGATTCTATAATATCTTTATTACAAACATCACTACTTTGTTCTTTCATTTCAATTTCTTTACTATGTTTACGTTTCACTATTTGTTTACGTTTTTCTTTACACTCTATTGTCTCTCCTACAGGTAAATTCCTGTCGCTATTAATAACCTGTTTTACGGGTATCATATCAACAGTAACTGGTTTATTAAATGTACATCGTTCTATATTCTCATCCACGTGTTGAATTGGAATACTATGTGTGAATGAAGAGGCTCCCATAAGGGAAATGTCTGTAATCATTGCACGTTCCTCGCATTTATCCACGGTACAAGCTTCAATGTTCATATTATCAATTACAATACTTTCATTATCTTCAACGTTCAAAACGTCTGTGTTACTTTGAATGAAATTAAATTCTTTCAAACGTTTATTGTCTCTCTTTCTTGCCGATTCTGATTTACGTTTTACCTGCCTATTTGTATCAGTATTCGAGAACATAATCGAAATTCTTGTTTTGTCATTATCACCATGGAAACTATATGTTATATTTCCATATTCCTCACATGCACATTCTATTGCCTTTATAAGAAACTTAGGTAATCTATCCATAACGCACAGTCAAATTTTTCATAAATGAAACAAAATAAACCAACGGAGCCTCTGATCAGGTTCGATACACAATTCAGCCGTTAAAATAGATATTTTAAACGGATATTCTCTTAAAAAATAGTTTAATTGACTTACTGCATACAAGGTCCGAAAATGATACACATTTCACTGCTTGGAATTCCGAGCTTAACCTTGATAACTGAATCAAATAAATCCTACTCTCAAAAGACGTGTATACACTTCAAAACACTAACCGGAAGTCTCGAACCCACGCGGACATACGTCCATTGGAACTTAAGTCCAACGCCTTAACCACTCGGCCACCACACTGTTACAAATGGGATTCTTAAATGTTTAGATGAACTTATAGCTACTTATCACACTGTTCGCATTTCATTTGTAAGTCGCAATTGTTTAAATGAGATACCGCAAAGGAAACGTAAACAAATAGACAGCCTTTTCATCGAAAATCCCGTGCGATTCAACTTATTTCGTGCAGAAATATTCAATTAAGTAAAACTTGATTTTTGTCAACCCGAGTACCGTTACTATAGGAAGTTTTATAATCATATATATAGAGAAAAGAAAAAAATATTGTATTATCTCATAAACGACAATTTCAGCTAAAAAATCAATTCGCAACACGAAAGCAATGTTACATACAATATGTTTCCTGTCATAAAGCAGTAGTGGTCATAACACCTGCTTATAGTCACTTTCAGCGTAACTTCTGATTGAAGTTGCAATAAGAAAAAGACTGCCGTTAATTACAATTTAAAACCTTTACTCTTCCAGTTGCAACTGTAGATCTTTATTTCTGAACTTTAATCACATCGCTTATTCGATATTGTTAGTTCCTGCACTCGGGTACAATTCACTCAGTTTCAGACCAGATGTCAATTTGGTGTAATAAAAATAAGACTAGTGCGGGTGGGGTTCGAACCCACGCGGACATACGTCCATTGGAACTTAAGTCCAACGCCTTAACCACTCGGCCACCACACTGTTACAAATGGGATTCTTAAATGTTTAGATGAACTTATAGCTACTTATCACACTGTTCGCATTTCATTTGTAAGTCGCAATTGTTTAAATGAGATACCGCAAAGGAAACGTAAACAAATAGACAGCCTTTTCATCGAAAATCCCGTGCGATTCAACTTATTTCGTGCAGAAATATTCAATTAAGTAAAACTTGATTTTTGTCAACCCGAGTACCGTTACTATAGGAATTTTTATAATCATATATATAGAGAAAAGAAAAAAATATTGTATTATCTCATAAACGACAATTTCAGCTAAAAAATCAATTCGCAACACGAAAGCAATGTTACATACAATATGTTTCCTGTCATAAAGCAGTAGTGGTCATAACACCTGCTTATAGTCACTTTCAGCGTAACTTCTGATTGAAGTTGCAATAAGAAAAAGACTGCCGTTAATTACAATTTAAAACCTTTACTCTTCCAGTTGCAACTGTAGATCTTTATTTCTGAACTTTAATCACATCGCTTATTCGATATTGTTAGTTCCTGCACTCGGGTACAATTCACTCAGTTTCAGACCAGATGTCAATTTGGTGTAATAAAAATAAGACTAGTGCGGGTGGGGTTCGAACCCACGCGGACATACGTCCATTGGAACTTAAGTCCAACGCCTTAACCACTCGGCCACCACACTGTTACAAATGGGATTCTTAAATGTTTAGATGAACTTATAGCTACTTATCACACTGTTCGCATTTCATTTGTAAGTCGCAATTGTTTAAATGAGATACCGCAAAGGAAACGTAAACAAATAGACAGCCTTTTCATCGAAAATCCCGTGCGATTCAACTTATTTCGTGCAGAAATATTCAATTAAGTAAAACTTGATTTTTGTCAACCCGAGTACCGTTACTATAGGAATTTTTATAATCATATATATAGAGAAAAGAAAAAAATATTGTATTATCTCATAAACGACAATTTCAGCTAAAAAATCAATTCGCAACACGAAAGCAATGTTACATACAATATGTTTCCTGTCATAAAGCAGTAGTGGTCATAACACCTGCTTATAGTCACTTTCAGCGTAACTTCTGATTGAAGTTGCAATAAGAAAAAGACTGCCGTTAATTACAATTTAAAACCTTTACTCTTCCAGTTGCAACTGTAGATCTTTATTTCTGAACTTTAATCACATCGCTTATTCGATATTGTTAGTTCCTGCACTCGGGTACAATTCACTCAGTTTCAGACCAGATGTCAATTTGGTGTAATAAAAATAAGACTAGTGCGGGTGGGGTTCGAACCCACGCGGACATACGTCCATTGGAACTTAAGTCCAACGCCTTAACCACTCGGCCACCACACTGTTACAAATGGGATTCTTAAATGTTTAGATGAACTTATAGCTACTTATCACACTGTTCGCATTTCATTTGTAAGTCGCAATTGTTTAAATGAGATACCGCAAAGGAAACGTAAACAAATAGACAGCCTTTTCATCGAAAATCCCGTGCGATTCAACTTATTTCGTGCAGAAATATTCAATTAAGTAAAACTTGATTTTTGTCAACCCGAGTACCGTTACTATAGGAATTTTTATAATCATATATATAGAGAAAAGAAAAAAATATTGTATTATCTCATAAACGACAATTTCAGCTAAAAAATCAATTCGCAACACGAAAGCAATGTTACATACAATATGTTTCCTGTCATAAAGCAGTAGTGGTCATAACACCTGCTTATAGTCACTTTCAGCGTAACTTCTGATTGAAGTTGCAATAAGAAAAAGACTGCCGTTAATTACAATTTAAAACCTTTACTCTTCCAGTTGCAACTGTAGATCTTTATTTCTGAACTTTAATCACATCGCTTATTCGATATTGTTAGTTCCTGCACTCGGGTACAATTCACTCAGTTTCAGACCAGATGTCAATTTGGTGTAATAAAAATAAGACTAGTGCGGGTGGGGTTCGAACCCACGCGGACATACGTCCATTGGAACTTAAGTCCAACGCCTTAACCACTCGGCCACCACACTGTTACAAATGGGATTCTTAAATGTTTAGATGAACTTATAGCTACTTATCACACTGTTCGCATTTCATTTGTAAGTCGCAATTGTTTAAATGAGATACCGCAAAGGAAACGTAAACAAATAGACAGCCTTTTCATCGAAAATCCCGTGCGATTCAACTTATTTCGTGCAGAAATATTCAATTAAGTAAAACTTGATTTTTGTCAACCCGAGTACCGTTACTATAGGAATTTTTATAATCATATATATAGAGAAAAGAAAAAAATATTGTATTATCTCATAAACGACAATTTCAGCTAAAAAATCAATTCGCAACACGAAAGCAATGTTACATACAATATGTTTCCTGTCATAAAGCAGTAGTGGTCATAACACCTGCTTATAGTCACTTTCAGCGTAACTTCTGATTGAAGTTGCAATAAGAAAAAGACTGCCGTTAATTACAATTTAAAACCTTTACTCTTCCAGTTGCAACTGTAGATCTTTATTTCTGAACTTTAATCACATCGCTTATTCGATATTGTTAGTTCCTGCACTCGGGTACAATTCACTCAGTTTCAGACCAGATGTCAATTTGGTGTAATAAAAATAAGACTAGTGCGGGTGGGGTTCGAACCCACGCGGACATACGTCCATTGGAACTTAAGTCCAACGCCTTAACCACTCGGCCACCACACTGTTACAAATGGGATTCTTAAATGTTTAGATGAACTTATAGCTACTTATCACACTGTTCGCATTTCATTTGTAAGTCGCAATTGTTTAAATGAGATACCGCAAAGGAAACGTAAACAAATAGACAGCCTTTTCATCGAAAATCCCGTGCGATTCAACTTATTTCGTGCAGAAATATTCAATTAAGTAAAACTTGATTTTTGTCAACCCGAGTACCGTTACTATAGGAATTTTTATAATCATATATATAGAGAAAAGAAAAAAATATTGTATTATCTCATAAACGACAATTTCAGCTAAAAAATCAATTCGCAACACGAAAGCAATGTTACATACAATATGTTTCCTGTCATAAAGGAGTAGTGGTCATAACACCTGCTTATAGTCACTTTCAGCGTAACTTCTGATTGAAGTTGCAATAAGAAAAAGACTGCCGTTAATTACAATTTAAAACCTTTACTCTTCCAGTTGCAACTGTAGATCTTTATTTCTGAACTTTAATCACATCGCTTATTCGATATTGTTAGTTCCTGCACTCGGGTACAATTCACTCAGTTTCAGACCAGATGTCAATTTGGTGTAATAAAAATAAGACTAGTGCGGGTGGGGTTCGAACCCACGCGGACATACGTCCATTGGAACTTAAGTCCAACGCCTTAACCACTCGGCCACCACACTGTTACAAATGGGATTCTTAAATGTTTAGATGAACTTATAGCTACTTATCACACTGTTCGCATTTCATTTGTAAGTCGCAATTGTTTAAATGAGATACCGCAAAGGAAACGTAAACAAATAGACAGCCTTTTCATCGAAAATCCCGTGCGATTCAACTTATTTCGTGCAGAAATATTCAATTAAGTAAAACTTGATTTTTGTCAACCCGAGTACCGTTACTATAGGAATTTTTATAATCATATATATAGAGAAAAGAAAAAAATATTGTATTATCTCATAAACGACAATTTCAGCTAAAAAATCAATTCGCAACACGAAAGCAATGTTACATACAATATGTTTCCTGTCATAAAGGAGTAGTGGTCATAACACCTGCTTATAGTCACTTTCAGCGTAACTTCTGATTGAAGTTGCAATAAGAAAAAGACTGCCGTTAATTACAATTTAAAACCTTTACTCTTCCAGTTGCAACTGTAGATCTTTATTTCTGAACTTTAATCACATCGCTTATTCGATATTGTTAGTTCCTGCACTCGGGTACAATTCACTCAGTTTCAGACCAGATGTCAATTTGGTGTAATAAAAATAAGACTAGTGCGGGTGGGGTTCGAACCCACGCGGACATACGTCCATTGGAACTTAAGCCCAACGCCTTAACCACTCGGCCACCACACTGTTACAAATGGGATTCTTAAATGTTTAGATGAACTTATAGCTACTTATCACACTGCTCGCATTTCATTTGTAAGTCGCAATTGTTTAAATGAGATACCGCAAAGGAAACGTAAACAAATAGACAGCCTTTTCATCGAAAATCCCGTGCGATTCAACTTATTTCGTGCAGAAATATTCAATTAAGTAAAACTTGATTTTTGTCAACCCGAGTACCGTTACTATAGGAATTTTTATAATCATATATATAGAGAAAAGAAAAAAATATTGTATTATCTCATAAACGACAATTTCAGCTAAAAAATCAATTCGCAACACGAAAGCAATGTTACATACAATATGTTTCCTGTCATAAAGGAGTAGTGGTCATAACACCTGCTTATAGTCACTTTCAGCGTAACTTCTGATTGAAGTTGCAATAAGAAAAAGACTGCCGTTAATTACAATTTAAAACCTTTACTCTTCCAGTTGCAACTGTAGATCTTTATTTCTGAACTTTAATCACATCGCTTATTCGATATTGTTAGTTCCTGCACTCGGGTACAATTCACTCAGTTTCAGACCAGATGTCAATTTGGTGTAATAAAAATAAGACTAGTGCGGGTGGGGTTCGAACCCACGCGGACATACGTCCATTGGAACTTAAGTCCAACGCCTTAACCACTCGGCCACCACACTGTTACAAATGGGATTCTTAAATGTTTAGATGAACTTATAGCTACTTATCACACTGTTCGCATTTCATTTGTAAGTCGCAATTGTTTAAATGAGATACCGCAAAGGAAACGTAAACAAATAGACAGCCTTTTCATCGAAAATCCCGTGCGATTCAACTTATTTCGTGCAGAAATATTCAATTAAGTAAAACTTGATTTTTGTCAACCCGAGTACCGTTACTATAGGAATTTTTATAATCATATATATAGAGAAAAGAAAAAAATATTGTATTATCTCATAAACGACAATTTCAGCTAAAAAATCAATTCGCAACACGAAAGCAATGTTACATACAATATGTTTCCTGTCATAAAGGAGTAGTGGTCATAACACCTGCTTATAGTCACTTTCAGCGTAACTTCTGATTGAAGTTGCAATAAGAAAAAGACTGCCGTTAATTACAATTTAAAACCTTTACTCTTCCAGTTGCAACTGTAGATCTTTATTTCTAAACTTTAATCACATCGCTTATTCGATATTGTTAGTTCCTGCACTCGGGTACAATTCACTCAGTTTCAGACCAGATGTCAATTTGGTGTAATAAAAATAAGACTAGTGCGGGTGGGGTTCGAACCCACGCGGACATACGTCCATTGGAACTTAAGTCCAACGCCTTAACCACTCGGCCACCACACTGTTACAAATGGGATTCTTAAATGTTTAGATGAACTTATAGCTACTTATCACACTGCTCGCATTTCATTTGTAAGTCGCAATTGTTTAAATGAGATACCGCAAAGGAAACGTAAACAAATAGACAGCCTTTTCATCGAAAATCCCGTGCGATTCAACTTATTTCGTGCAGAAATATTCAATTAAGTAAAACTTGATTTTTGTCAACCCGAGTACCGTTACTATAGGAATTTTTATAATCATATATATAGAGAAAAGAAAAAAATATTGTATTATCTCATAAACGACAATTTCAGCTAAAAAATCAATTCGCAACACGAAAGCAATGTTACATACAATATGTTTCCTGTCATAAAGGAGTAGTGGTCATAACACCTGCTTATAGTCACTTTCAGCGTAACTTCTGATTGAAGTTGCAATAAGAAAAAGACTGCCGTTAATTACAATTTAAAACCTTTACTCTTCCAGTTGCAACTGTAGATCTTTATTTCTAAACTTTAATCACATCGCTTATTCGATATTGTTAGTTCCTGCACTCGGGTACAATTCACTCAGTTTCAGACCAGATGTCAATTTGGTGTAATAAAAATAAGACTAGTGCGGGTGGGGTTCGAACCCACGCGGACATACGTCCATTGGAACTTAAGTCCAACGCCTTAACCACTCGGCCACCACACTGTTACAAATGGGATTCTTAAATGTTTAGATGAACTTATAGCTACTTATCACACTGCTCGCATTTCATTTGTAAGTCGCAATTGTTTAAATGAGATACCGCAAAGGAAACGTAAACAAATAGACAGCCTTTTCATCGAAAATCCCGTGCGATTCAACTTATTTCGTGCAGAAATATTCAATTAAGTAAAACTTGATTTTTGTCAACCCGAGTACCGTTACTATAGGAATTTTTATAATCATATATATAGAGAAAAGAAAAAAATATTGTATTATCTCATAAACGACAATTTCAGCTAAAAAATCAATTCGCAACACGAAAGCAATGTTACATACAATATGTTTCCTGTCATAAAGGAGTAGTGGTCATAACACCTGCTTATAGTCACTTTCAGCGTAACTTCTGATTGAAGTTGCAATAAGAAAAAGACTGCCGTTAATTACAATTTAAAACCTTTACTCTTCCAGTTGCAACTGTAGATCTTTATTTCTAAACTTTAATCACATCGCTTATTCGATATTGTTAGTTCCTGCACTCGGGTACAATTCACTCAGTTTCAGACCAGATGTCAATTTGGTGTAATAAAAATAAGACTAGTGCGGGTGGGGTTCGAACCCACGCGGACATACGTCCATTGGAACTTAAGTCCAACGCCTTAACCACTCGGCCACCACACTGTTACAAATGGGATTCTTAAATGTTTAGATGAACTTATAGCTACTTATCACACTGCTCGCATTTCATTTGTAAGTCGCAATTGTTTAAATGAGATACCGCAAAGGAAACGTAAACAAATAGACAGCCTTTTCATCGAAAATCCCGTGCGATTCAACTTATTTCGTGCAGAAATATTCAATTAAGTAAAACTTGATTTTTGTCAACCCGAGTACCGTTACTATAGGAATTTTTATAATCATATATATAGAGAAAAGAAAAAAATATTGTATTATCTCATAAACGACAATTTCAGCTAAAAAATCAATTCGCAACACGAAAGCAATGTTACATACAATATGTTTCCTGTCATAAAGGAGTAGTGGTCATAACACCTGCTTATAGTCACTTTCAGCGTAACTTCTGGTTGAAGTTGCAATAAGAAAAAGACTGCCGTTAATTACAATTTAAAACCTTTACTCTTCCAGTTGCAACTGTAGATCTTTATTTCTGAACTTTAATCACATCGCTTATTCGATATTGTTAGTTCCTGCACTCGGGTACAATTCACTCAGTTTCAGACCAGATGTCAATTTGGTGTAATAAAAATAAGACTAGTGCGGGTGGGGTTCGAACCCACGCGGACATACGTCCATTGGAACTTAAGTCCAACGCCTTAACCACTCGGCCACCACACTGTTACAAATGGGATTCTTAAATGTTTAGATGAACTTATAGCTACTTATCACACTGCTCGCATTTCATTTGTAAGTCGCAATTGTTTAAATGAGATACCGCAAAGGAAACGTAAACAAATAGACAGCCTTTTCATCGAAAATCCCGTGCGATTCAACTTATTTCGTGCAGAAATATTCAATTAAGTAAAACTTGATTTTTGTCAACCCGAGTACCGTTACTATAGGAATTTTTATAATCATATATATAGAGAAAAGAAAAAAATATTGTATTATCTCATAAACGACAATTTCAGCTAAAAAATCAATTCGCAACACGAAAGCAATGTTACATACAATATGTTTCCTGTCATAAAGGAGTAGTGGTCATAACACCTGCTTATAGTCACTTTCAGCGTAACTTCTGGTTGAAGTTGCAATAAGAAAAAGACTGCCGTTAATTACAATTTAAAACCTTTACTCTTCCAGTTGCAACTGTAGATCTTTATTTCTGAACTTTAATCACATCGCTTATTCGATATTGTTAGTTCCTGCACTCGGGTACAATTCACTCAGTTTCAGACCAGATGTCAATTTGGTGTAATAAAAATAAGACTAGTGCGGGTGGGGTTCGAACCCACGCGGACATACGTCCATTGGAACTTAAGTCCAACGCCTTAACCACTCGGCCACCACACTGTTACAAATGGGATTCTTAAATGTTTAGATGAACTTATAGCTACTTATCACACTGCTCGCATTTCATTTGTAAGTCGCAATTGTTTAAATGAGATACCGCAAAGGAAACGTAAACAAATAGACAGCCTTTTCATCGAAAATCCCGTGCGATTCAACTTATTTCGTGCAGAAATATTCAATTAAGTAAAACTTGATTTTTGTCAACCCGAGTACCGTTACTATAGGAATTTTTATAATCATATATATATAGAGAAAAGAAAAAAATATTGTATTATCTCATAAACGACAATTTCAGCTAAAAAATCAATTCGCAACACGAAAGCAATGTTACATACAATATGTTTCCTGTCATAAAGGAGTAGTGGTCATAACACCTGCTTATAGTCACTTTCAGCGTAACTTCTGGTTGAAGTTGCAATAAGAAAAAGACTGCCGTTAATTACAATTTAAAACCTTTACTCTTCCAGTTGCAACTGTAGATCTTTATTTCTGAACTTTAATCACATCGCTTATTCGATATTGTTAGTTCCTGCACTCGGGTACAATTCACTCAGTTTCAGACCAGATGTCAATTTGGTGTAATAAAAATAAGACTAGTGCGGGTGGGGTTCGAACCCACGCGGACATACGTCCATTGGAACTTAAGTCCAACGCCTTAACCACTCGGCCACCACACTGTTACAAATGGGATTCTTAAATGTTTAGATGAACTTATAGCTACTTATCACACTGCTCGCATTTCATTTGTAAGTCGCAATTGTTTAAATGAGATACCGCAAAGGAAACGTAAACAAATAGACAGCCTTTTCATCGAAAATCCCGTGCGATTCAACTTATTTCGTGCAGAAATATTCAATTAAGTAAAACTTGATTTTTGTCAACCCGAGTACCGTTACTATAGGAATTTTTATAATCATATATATAGAGAAAAGAAAAAAATATTGTATTATCTCATAAACGACAATTTCAGCTAAAAAATCAATTCGCAACACGAAAGCAATGTTACATACAATATGTTTCCTGTCATAAAGGAGTAGTGGTCATAACACCTGCTTATAGTCACTTTCAGCGTAACTTCTGATTGAAGTTGCAATAAGAAAAAGACTGCCGTTAATTACAATTTAAAACCTTTACTCTTCCAGTTGCAACTGTAGATCTTTATTTCTGAACTTTAATCACATCGCTTATTCGATATTGTTAGTTCCTGCACTCGGGTACAATTCACTCAGTTTCAGACCAGATGTCAATTTGGTGTAATAAAAATAAGACTAGTGCGGGTGGGGTTCGAACCCACGCGGACATACGTCCATTGGAACTTAAGTCCAACGCCTTAACCACTCGGCCACCACACTGTTACAAATGGGATTCTTTAATGTTTAGATGAACTTATAGCTACTTATCACACTGCTCGCATTTCATTTGTAAGTCGCAATTGTTTAAATGAGATACCGCAAAGGAAACGTAAACAAATAGACAGCCTTTTCATCGAAAATCCCGTGCGATTCAACTTATTTCGTGCAGAAATATTCAATTAAGTAAAACTTGATTTTTGTCAACCCGAGTACCGTTACTCAGGAACATATATATTGACGGGACTTGACACTACCTGATTGTAGTCGATTTTATCGTCGTGCCATAGTTAATAAAGATACGATACAGAAACGGACATGTACCGTTACTATAGGAATTTTTATAATCATATATATATAGAGAAAAGAAAAAAATATTGTATTATCTCATAAACGACAATTTCAGCTAAAAAATCAATTCGCAACACGAAAGCAATGTTACATACAATATGTTTCCTGTCATAAAGGAGTAGTGGTCATAACACCTGCTTATAGTCACTTTCAGCGTAACTTCTGATTGAAGTTGCAATAAGAAAAAGACTGCCGTTAATTACAATTTAAAACCTTTACTCTTCCAGTTGCAACTGTAGATCTTTATTTCTGAACTTTAATCACATCGCTTATTCGATATTGTTAGTTCCTGCACTCGGGTACAATTCACTCAGTTTCAGACCAGATGTCAATTTGGTGTAATAAAAATAAGACTAGTGCGGGTGGGGTTCGAACCCACGCGGACATACGTCCATTGGAACTTAAGTCCAACGCCTTAACCACTCGGCCACCACACTGTTACAAATGGGATTCTTAAATGTTTAGATGAACTTATAGCTACTTATCACACTGCTCGCATTTCATTTGTAAGTCGCAATTGTTTAAATGAGATACCGCAAAGGAAACGTAAACAAATAGACAGCCTTTTCATCGAAAATCCCGTGCGATTCAACTTATTTCGTGCAGAAATATTCAATTAAGTAAAACTTGATTTTTGTCAACCCGAGTACCGTTACTATAGGAATTTTTGTAATCATATATATAGAGAAAAGAAAAAAATATTGTATTATCTCATAAACGACAATTTCAGCTAAAAAATCAATTCGCAACACGAAAGCAATGTTACATACAATATGTTTCCTGTCATAAAGGAGTAGTGGTCATAACACCTGCTTATAGTCACTTTCAGCGTAACTTCTGATTGAAGTTGCAATAAGAAAAAGACTGCCGTTAATTACAATTTAAAACCTTTACTCTTCCAGTTGCAACTGTAGATCTTTATTTCTGAACTTTAATCACATCGCTTATTCGATATTGTTAGTTCCTGCACTCGGGTACAATTCACTCAGTTTCAGACCAGATGTCAATTTGGTGTAATAAAAATAAGACTAGTGCGGGTGGGGTTCGAACCCACGCGGACATACGTCCATTGGAACTTAAGTCCAACGCCTTAACCACTCGGCCACCACACTGTTACAAATGGGAGTCTTAAATGTTTAGATGAACTTATAGCTACTTATCACACTGCTCGCATTTCATTTGTAAGTCGCAATTGTTTAAATGAGATACCGCAAAGGAAACGTAAACAAATAGACAGCCTTTTCATCGAAAATCCCGTGCGATTCAACTTATTTCGTGCAGAAATATTCAATTAAGTAAAACTTGATTTTTGTCAACCCGAGTACCGTTACTCAGGAACATATATATTGACGGGACTTGACACTACCTGATTGTAGTCGATTTTATCGTCGTGCCATAGTTAATAAAGATACGATACAGAAACGGACATGTGTTAAAAACGGACTCGCTATTATCCTAATAATTTCTGATATTATCAATTAAATGTCATTTAAACTAGTTTTATAGTGATGCTAGTGTATCAAACTTGTATTCTGTCACTTCAAATTTGTTAAAATCGCAAGCATTTCATCACAGAATTGTGCAGAATGGAAACCAGGTAATAAAAAATGGCGGCCATTGCCGCGATGATTTACAAATTCCCAAACTATTATAAAACACTTCACATCAAATAACTCAAACTTATTTTGGTAATTTTATATGACAAAATATATCTGCTAAATGATAAAACTTGTATTTATTTACAATTAGAGTTATGTGGTTTATTTGTTGAGCAGTTCTGATAGTTTTTCAGTCAGACGCTACCAAAATCCGTAAATCTTGGGAAGTCTCGGGGAGTCCGAGATTTTATCAATTTAATACTGAAAAGCGTATCAGATTCATTTCCCGTTAGATATACTGTTCCCAGCGTTACTATAGGAATTTTTATAATCATATATATAGAGAAAAGAAAAAAATATTGTATTATCTCATAAACGACAATTTCAGCTAAAAAATCAATTCGCAACACGAAAGCAATGTTACATACAATATGTTTCCTGTCATAAAGGAGTAGTGGTCATAACACCTGCTTATAGTCACTTTCAGCGTAACTTCTGATTGAAGTTGCAATAAGAAAAAGACTGCCGTTAATTACAATTTAAAACCTTTACTCTTCCAGTTGCAACTGTAGATCTTTATTTCTGAACTTTAATCACATCGCTTATTCGATATTGTTAGTTCCTGCACTCGGGTACAATTCACTCAGTTTCAGACCAGATGTCAATTTGGTGTAATAAAAATAAGACTAGTGCGGGTGGGGTTCGAACCCACGCGGACATACGTCCATTGGAACTTAAGTCCAACGCCTTAACCACTCGGCCACCACACTGTTACAAATGGGATTCTTAAATGTTTAGATGAACTTATAGCTACTTATCACACTGTTCGCATTTCATTTGTAAGTCGCAATTGTTTAAATGAGATACCGCAAAGGAAACGTAAACAAATAGACAGCCTTTTCATCGAAAATCCCGTGCGATTCAACTTATTTCGTGCAGAAATATTCAATTAAGTAAAACTTGATTTTTGTCAACCCGAGTACCGTTACTATAGGAATTTTTATAATCATATATGTAGAGAAAAGAAAAAAATATTGTATTATCTCATAAACGACAATTTCAGCTAAAAAATCAATTCGCAACACGAAAGCAATGTTACATACAATATGTTTCCTGTCATAAAGGAGTAGTGGTCATAACACCTGCTTATAGTCACTTTCAGCGTAACTTCTGATTGAAGTTGCAATAAGAAAAAGACTGCCGTTAATTACAATTTAAAACTTTTACTCTTCCAGTTGCAACTGTAGATCTTTATTTCTGAACTTTAATCACATCGCTTATTCGATATTGTTAGTTCCTGCACTCGGGTACAATTCACTCAGTTTCAGACCAGATGTCAATTTGGTGTAATAAAAATAAGACTAGTGCGGGTGGGGTTCGAACCCACGCGGACATACGTCCATTGGAACTTAAGTCCAACGCCTTTTTTTTTTATCTTTATTAAAATCAAACATCATATTATACAAGTAAAACAATATATAAAATCAATTGTCCTTGATTGTTGTCATTATATACTAACTTTGTATTTACAATACATCTACTACTGTTAATTCACATTTAAAGTACACAATATAAAGTATATAAACTAATTACAATTTAAAGACTAGAATATTGTCTGTTTCTTCTAACAATGGGTTATCTAATACAAACTTTTTTTGAAATATATGACTCATATTATGACATCGACAGAGATAGACATGCATATATGTTACATAATGTTTTAATGTATATTGAAATAATTTTATCAAATTTACATTAAAATAACCACTATTCAACAAGTTTCTCCTTCTGTAGATACAGTATCTGGCAACAGACATAAAAAAATTTAGAAACGTATCATTTACACCTTTCATATGCCATCTCAAACCCAAAATCAATAGTTCCTCACTTTTTACTAAACTAATCTTATCTGAATCACAGTTTTCAAAAATTCTAACCAACAAAGATGATAAATAATTATGAAAATCTTGAAGCTTATCACAATTCATAAATATATGCAGGATGTCCTCCTTTTCACTGCAACATACTTTACAAATATTATCATCACCTAAACCTATCTTATGAAGTTTTACATTGGTAAAAATACAGTTATGTAACACCTTAAAGTCTAACTCAACCAAGTTAGAAGGTTTCCAATACATATTAACATGTGTCCATATTTTACTAAATGCTTCAGAACTTACTTCAAATTCTGATTTCCATAACTCAATACCAACAGGTTCTTCAACAATATTTTCCAACATAATAGTATATAATGTTTTAGTACTACATAGTTTCAAATCATAATGCACATTTTTACAAATAATTGAAATGTCTATTGCTCTTGGTATAGATATTCTGTGAATATCAGTGTTCACTGTGTTTTTCCATTCTACAGGTATAACATTCAACAAATTTCTATATCTATCAATTACATACTGTACATTAACATCTTCATATACAACTTGAATCATTTCAACTATAGCATGATCTGGCAAGAAACCAGTTTTTACTTCAAAGCATATATCTTTGAGACAAACAATACCAGCACCTATAAAATCGTGCCATAAAATTGTTCTGTTATTAACTATAATATTAGGATTTACAAACAAAGGCTGATCATAAATATTTTCTACAGACAATGGAAACTCTATTTTTTTCCTTATACAATTCAGTGCTTGAAAAAATTCTTGATAAACAACAGGAAGTTTTTTCAATTCACAATTAGGTATCACTGAATAAAAAACATTAAGACAAAGTTTCATATCATAAATTGAAGATACAAAATACTTAAATGTGTATTTCCATAATACTTCATATTCATCATCTAACAATCTGCCTAGAAATTTTAGCCTAAAAGCATATATTTTACATTTGATATCAGCAACATTTAAACCACCTCTACTTTTATCATCTACTATACAGTTATATTTTACTAAATGACATCTATTTTTCCATATAAAATTCAGACAAACTCTTTTTATCTCTATATAAGCCCATTCAGGTAATGCAGTAACAAACAATGCATACCAAAATCTAGATAACATCAGTGAATTGATAACACTAACCCTGCCATGTATAGTAAGTCTTCTCAATAACCATATGTTGAGAAGGGTTTTTATCTTAGCTATTTTATTTTTCCAATTCATTTCATCACACGTTTTTCTATTTTTTCCAATAAAAACTCCCAACAGTTGAAAAAAATCTTCACAAACTTTTAGACCAATGTGATCTTTTTCTAATACAGATAATGTACCGGTCCCTAAACATAATATCTCTGACTTTTGTCTGTTTATTCTGGCGCCTGTTGCTTTGCTATACAAATCGAATTCCTTAAACACTTCAGGAATTGATTCCTTATTACATAAAGACAAAGTTGTATCATCAGCATGTTGATAAATCAAACCAATCTTGTTACTTTTTGGGATATTAATTCCCTTTATATTTACATTTTGTACAATTTTACAGTGCAGTGGTTCTGCAATAAGTACATATAATAAGGCACTAATTGGACAACCTTGCCTAATACCATTCTTTATGACAAAATACTTTGTTAAAAAGCCATTACATTTGACTGCACTATTTATACCATTATAAAATATACTAATCCATTTCACAAATCTCTCACCAAAACCAAATTTCTTCAATACTTCTAACAGATAAGTATGACTAACTCTATCAAAAGCGTTTGCTTGATCTAATTTTAAAAAATATCCCTCAAGATCATCTCTTTCAACAAGTTCCATAATATCTCTAACATTTGAAATATTATTTGAGATATCTCTTCCCATAATACAACAAGTTTGATCTTCAGAAATTATCTTCGGTAATACAGATTTTAATCTATTTGACATAATTCTTGCTAAAATTTTATAATCTACTTGCAATAAAGATATTGGCCTATAATTTTTCAAAAAATTCCTTTCACCTTTTTTCTTATAAACCAGACTTATAATTCCACATTTCATTGATCTACTTAAAATACCTTCCTCTTCAATAACATCAAACAATTTCAATAACACATATTTTAATTCAGAATAAAATTTACAATAAAACTCTACAGTAAGTCCGTCTGAACCTGGACTTTTATTTTTAGACAATTGATTAATAGCTTTACACAATTCATCTTCTGTTACATCATCATTACATATATTGTTATCATCATCATTTACTGTTTTTGTAACAAAATTTACCAATTCTGACATCTTATTTTCATCAGTAGTTACACATGAATATAAATCACTAAAAAAACTATGTTGTAATTCTAAAATACCATCAGTATCTGACACAGTATCACCATTATCATTCAACAATTCTTTTATAGCATTACTCTCTTGTTTATACTTTTCTAAATTTAGAAAGTATTTTGTATTTTTATCAGACTCCACAGCCCATAAAGCTTTAGCTCTCAATACTGCTCCTTTACACTTTTCAATTTCTAAATTTGACAGTTCTAATTTAAGACTTTCTAATTTGGCAATATCAATTACAATACCACTAGCTGCCTTTTCACAAAGGTTATTGATTTGCCTTTCTAATCTAAAATACTCTTTCTTGTTTTGTTTAGCTAAATCAGATGACAATATCTGAGAATATCTTTTAATTCTATACTTTAAGTTATCCCACCAAACTAAAAAATCTCTATGAAATAATTCACTTTCTTTTTCTTGTGATATAATATCTTTAACTCTTTGTACATATTCTTCGTTAAACAACAATGTATTATTCAAAATCCAGAGTCCAGGACCTCTTTCAATACATGTACAATTTAAATTCATAATAACAAAAGAGTGGTCACTCATACTAGTAACATTATAATACAAACTTTGTACAAAAGATGACATATTCCTACTAACAAGAAAATAATCTATTCTACTTTGTTGTAGTTTACCCTCTGAAATTCTTTTCCAGGAAAATATTCGACAATCTGGGTTTCTAGCCCTCCATATATCATATACATTATTATCATCCATCAATTTAGTCAGTTTTCTATAGGGTTCATCATTTATATGACAAGTTTTACTTCCTCTGTCTAACACAGACAAAGAGGTATTAAAATCACCTCCAATAATCAAATTATCTAAATCTTTAGTATAATCTATCACAAAATCATAGAAATTACATCTATCAGAAACTACATTAGGTGCATACAAAGAAATAAAGTTTACCAATGTATCATTCTCATAATAAGTCACATGAATAAATCTACCTTGATCATCTTTATAAATACATTTTATTTTATCTTTATAATAATTGCTAGCTAGAACAGCCACACCCTGTCTGCCATCCATACCATTACTATAATAAATATCACCTTCATACATATGTTTTACACCTTTAATAAAATCATCATCCCAAAATGTTTCTTGAAGTAACACAATACCAAATTTTCTGTCTTGTACAGTACTTAGAAATCTTTGTAAATTTACAACATTTCTCATACCATTACAATTCAAACTACATATAACAACCATTACAAAAAATATTAAACAATGACATATATATCTATCCATTTTTACTTTTTGTATTTTTTGACAAATTTCTAACAGTTTGACTATTCAAATTTGGAGCAATTTTTATTTTATTTCTCCTTTCTTTTTTCTTTTCTTTTTTTCTGATTTTTTAAAACTTTTTGATACTAATACATTTTTTCATCCCGCTATCAATAATGTTACAATCTGTATTTAACTCTACATCAGAACAGACAAATGATTCCTTATTATTACTTGCACCTTCAACATTGACTTCTTCGTCATCATCACAGGTGCTATATTCATCATCCATATCTATCGAGTGCTCCTCTGTTGCCATCTCCACATTACACTCTTCTGTAACAATAATGTCAACAGGAGAGCACTCTTCATTTTTTTTCTTTTTAACAACTTCATCAGAATCACTGTCTGCTCTTTTGTTTTTATCTTGAGCCTGTTCAATTACATTAATATCATCATCACCATCATTACCATCATCAAATATTTGATCATCCCTGTCCAATTTCCGTTTCCTGCTGTCCTCCTGTATGCCACTACTATTGGCATGGACCTCTGCTACAACAATTTTAACATTCATATGGGAATCATCTACTTTTTTCAACTCTGTTTGTTCATCATCAATTATATTTTCACTACTTTCTACATCATCATCCTTAAATTGTATAACTACCTCACTGTCATCATCCTTATCTTTATCTTCATCAATATTTTGATCCATACAGGTACAGTTCTTCAATAATTCCGAACAATTATCACATTTACATTCACAGGGTTGCCTATCACAGTCTTGACAGGGGAACACACATGATTCCTCATGGCAGTACATACAACTACATATACACGGATATTGTTCACACTTTAAACAAACACAGGTGCAAACCTTATTGCCACAAATACTACATTTGCACATACAAAAGAATTTTCCACATTCCTTACAATTCTTTGACGCATCAGGTGTCCTATTGTTCCTTCCAAAAGTACCCCGAGTACAAACACACAATAATGGTAAATTGCTACACGACTTGCATTTAGTTGCTTTGCAATACCTCTTTGGATGTCCTACCTCACCACAGCCATGGCATTCAAAATGAGGACAATTATTTTTCATGTGATCCGGCGACAAGCATTCCGAACATACTTTTGTTTGGTTATTATGTTTCAGTCTGAAATATTTCGTTTCAGATCCTATTTTGAACGGTATTGTCCAAGGTAGAGCTACTAATCCCGGAGGGAACGTGCATCGCATGAACCTGGTACCGTCCGCAACTTGCGTACCTGGAACCGTTCTTCTATATATAGGAGACACGACAATAACTCCTTTAATAGCTAGTTTAATTCGAATATCTTCATCTGGAACATATGACGGCAGTTTCATTACAGACACAACAGTAATATCAGAATGCATTAAGCTTACTGAATATTCCCGGCTTCCAATAGATATACCACCCAACAACTTTAAAGCATTCTGTTTACTATCCATAGTTACATCGTACGAAGATGCATCATGCTGAACCACAGCTAAAACAGTATTTAGTCCTATGATAGTCTCAACTTCTTCAATAATTATTCTCTCTTTAATAACATTTGTATTTAATCGTTCGATCCTGATAGTACAATCCCTTGAGTACGATTTATCTCCAACAACATAGTTTTGTTTCTGTCGATTTGGAGATCGAAAATGTTTGTTAGTCACCTTATCCATTTTTCCGAACGCAAAACAAAATAATTCAAAACAACGAAGTAAGACACGTTACTGTCCCCTTCACACTGGATCCCCCTCCCCCTTATCCTGTTTGCTGATAAACAGGAATAAGGGTACTCATACAAGTCAAAATACAGTCAAAAATGAACTTTTCACATTAATAAATACTATGTACAACAATTCGAGTGGAAAACATTCATCCAAACTCACCAATTTCGGAAAATTTATAGAGTCCTATAAACACTACATGTTGACCTTCCGGTGCGTTCGAACCCCCACCCACGCGGACATACGTCCATTGGAACTTAAGTCCAACGCCTTAACCACTCGGCCACCACACTGTTACAAATGGGATTCTTAAATGTTTAGATGAACTTATAGCTACTTATCACACTGCTCGCATTTCATTTGTAAGTCGCAATTGTTTAAATGAGATACCGCAAAGGAAACGTAAACAAATAGACAGCCTTTTCATCGAAAATCCCGTGCGATTCAACTTATTTCGTGCAGAAATATTCAATTAAGTAAAACTTGATTTTTGTCAACCCGAGTACCGTTACTATAGGAATTTTTATAATCATATATATAGAGAAAAGAAAAAAATATTGTATTATCTCATAAACGACAATTTCAGCTAAAAAATCAATTCGCAACACGAAAGCAATGTTACATACAATATGTTTCCTGTCATAAAGGAGTAGTGGTCATAACACCTGCTTATAGTCACTTTCAGCGTAACTTCTGATTGAAGTTGCAATAAGAAAAAGACTGCCGTTAATTACAATTTAAAACCTTTACTCTTCCAGTTGCAACTGTAGATCTTTATTTCTGAACTTTAATCACATCGCTTATTCGATATGGTTAGTTCCTGCACTCAGGTACAATTCACTCAGTTTCAGACCAGATGTCAATTTGGTGTAATAAAAATAAGACTAGTGCGGGTGGGGTTCGAACCCACGCGGACATACGTCCATTGGAACTTAAGTCCAACGCCTTAACCACTCGGCCACCACACTGTTACAAATGGGATTCTTAAATGTTTAGATGAACTTATAGCTACTTATTACACTGCTCGCATTTCATTTGTAAGTCGCAATTGTTTAAATGAGATACCGCAAAGGAAACGTAAACAAATAAACAGCCTTTTCATCGAAAATCCCGTGCGATTCAACTTATTTCGTGCAGAAATATTCAATTAAGTAAAACTTGATTTTTGTCAACCCGAGTACCGTTACTATAGGAATTTTTATAATCATATACTAGTATATAGAGAAAAGAAAAAAATATTGTATTATCTCATAAACGACAATTTCAGCTAAAAAATCAATTCGCAACACGAAAGCAATGTTACATACAATATGTTTCCTGTCATAAAGGAGTAGTGGTCATAACACCTGCTTATAGTCACTTTCAGCGTAACTTCTGATTGAAGTTGCAATAAGAAAAAGACTGCCGTTAATTACAATTTAAAACCTTTACTCTTCCAGTTGCAACTGTAGATCTTTATTTCTGAACTTTAATCACATCGCTTATTCGATATTGTTAGTTCCTGCACTCGGGTACAATTCACTCAGTTTCAGACCAGATGTCAATTTGGTGTAATAAAAATAAGACTAGTGCGGGTGGGGTTCGAACCCACGCGGACATACGTCCATTGGAACTTAAGTCCAACGCCTTAACCACTCGGCCACCACACTGTTACAAATGGGATTCTTAAATGTTTAGATGAACTTATAGCTACTTATCACACTGCTCGCATTTCATTTGTAAGTCGCAATTGTTTAAATGAGATACCGCAAAGGAAACGTAAACAAATAGACAGCCTTTTCATCGAAAATCCCGTGCGATTCAACTTATTTCGTGCAGAAATATTCAATTAAGTAAAACTTGATTTTTGTCAACCCGAGTACCGTTACTATAGGAATTTTTATAATCATATATATAGAGAAAAGAAAAAAATATTGTATTATCTCATAAACGACACTTTCAGCTAAAAAATCAATTCGCAACACGAAAGCAATGTTACATACAATATGTTTCCTGTCATAAAGGAGTAGTGGTCATAACACCTGCTTATAGTCACTTTCAGCGTAACTTCTGATTGAAGTTGCAATAAGAAAAAGACTGTCGTTAATTACAATTTAAAACCTTTACTCTTCCAGTTGCAACTGTAGATCTTTATTTCTGAACTTTAATCACATCGCTTATTCGATATTGTTAGTTCCTGCACTCGGGTACAATTCACTCAGTTTCAGACCAGATGTCAATTTGGTGTAATAAAAATAAGACTAGTGCGGGTGGGGTTCGAACCCACGCGGACATACGTCCATTGGAACTTAAGTCCAACGCCTTAACCACTCGGCCACCACACTGTTACAAATGGGATTCTTAAATGTTTAGATGAACTTATAGCTACTTATTACACTGCTCGCATTTCATTTGTAAGTCGCAATTGTTTAAATGAGATACCGCAAAGGAAACGTAAACAAATAAACAGCCTTTTCATCGAAAATCCCGTGCGATTCAACTTATTTCGTGCAGAAATATTCAATTAAGTAAAACTTGATTTTTGTCAACCCGAGTACCGTTACTATAGGAATTTTTATAATCATATACTAGTATATAGAGAAAAGAAAAAAATATTGTATTATCTCATAAACGACAATTTCAGCTAAAAAATCAATTCGCAACACGAAAGCAATGTTACATACAATATGTTTCCTGTCATAAAGGAGTAGTGGTCATAACACCTGCTTATAGTCACTTTCAGCGTAACTTCTGATTGAAGTTGCAATAAGAAAAAGACTGCCGTTAATTACAATTTAAAACCTTTACTCTTCCAGTTGCAACTGTAGATCTTTATTTCTGAACTTTAATCACATCGCTTATTCGATATTGTTAGTTCCTGCACTCGGGTACAATTCACTCAGTTTCAGACCAGATGTCAATTTGGTGTAATAAAAATAAGACTAGTGCGGGTGGGGTTCGAACCCACGCGGACATACGTCCATTGGAACTTAAGTCCAACGCCTTAACCACTCGGCCACCACACTGTTACAAATGGGATTCTTAAATGTTTAGATGAACTTATAGCTACTTATCACACTGCTCGCATTTCATTTGTAAGTCGCAATTGTTTAAATGAGATACCGCAAAGGAAACGTAAACAAATAGACAGCCTTTTCATCGAAAATCCCGTGCGATTCAACTTATTTCGTGCAGAAATATTCAATTAAGTAAAACTTGATTTTTGTCAACCCGAGTACCGTTACTATAGGAATTTTTATAATCATATATATAGAGAAAAGAAAAAAATATTGTATTATCTCATAAACGACACTTTCAGCTAAAAAATCAATTCGCAACACGAAAGCAATGTTACATACAATATGTTTCCTGTCATAAAGGAGTAGTGGTCATAACACCTGCTTATAGTCACTTTCAGCGTAACTTCTGATTGAAGTTGCAATAAGAAAAAGACTGTCGTTAATTACAATTTAAAACCTTTACTCTTCCAGTTGCAACTGTAGATCTTTATTTCTGAACTTTAATCACATCGCTTATTCGATATTGTTAGTTCCTGCACTCGGGTACAATTCACTCAGTTTCAGACCAGATGTCAATTTGGTGTAATAAAAATAAGACTAGTGCGGGTGGGGTTCGAACCCACGCGGACATACGTCCATTGGAACTTAAGTCCAACGCCTTAACCACTCGGCCACCACACTGTTACAAATGGGATTCTTAAATGTTTAGATGAACTTATAGCTACTTATCACACTGTTCGCATTTCATTTGTAAGTCGCAATTGTTTAAATGAGATACCGCAAAGGAAACGTAAACAAATAGACAGCCTTTTCATCGAAAATCCCGTGCGATTCAACTTATTTCGTGCAGAAATATTCAATTAAGTAAAACTTGATTTTTGTCAACCCGAGTACCGTTACTATAGGAATTTTTATAATCATATATATAGAGAAAAGAAAAAAATATTGTATTATCTCATAAACGACAATTTCAGCTAAAAAATCAATTCGCAACACGAAAGCAATGTTACATACAATATGTTTCCTGTCATAAAGGAGTAGAGGTCATAACACCTGCTTATAGTCACTTTCAGCGTAACTTCTGATTGAAGTTGCAATAAGAAAAAGACTGCCGTTAATTACAATTTAAAACCTTTACTCTTCCAGTTGCA
The DNA here is from genome assembly GCF_021869535.1 of Mytilus californianus. NCBI lineage: Eukaryota > Metazoa > Mollusca > Bivalvia > Mytilida > Mytilidae > Mytilus > Mytilus californianus. The sequence goes on from NW_026262701.1 coordinate 31,937,440, forward strand.
ACTGTAGATCTTTATTTCTGAACTTTAATCACATCGCTTATTCGATATTGTTAGTTCCTGCACTCGGGTACAATTCACTCAGTTTCAGACCAGATGTCAATTTGGTGTAATAAAAATAAGACTAGTGCGGGTGGGGTTCGAACCCACGCGGACATACGTCCATTGGAACTTAAGTCCAACGCCTTAACCACTCGGCCACCACACTGTTACAAATGGGATTCTTAAATGTTTAGATGAACTTATAGCTACTTATCACACTGTTCGCATTTCATTTGTAAGTCGCAATTGTTTAAATGAGATACCGCAAAGGAAACGTAAACAAATAGACAGCCTTTTCATCGAAAATCCCGTGCGATTCAACTTATTTCGTGCAGAAATATTCAATTAAGTAAAACTTGATTTTTGTCAACCCGAGTACCGTTACTATAGGAATTTTTATAATCATATATATAGAGAAAAGAAAAAAATATTGTATTATCTCATAAACGACAATTTCAGCTAAAAAATCAATTCGCAACACGAAAGCAATGTTACATACAATATGTTTCCTGTCATAAAGGAGTAGTGGTCATAACACCTGCTTATAGTCACTTTCAGCGTAACTTCTGATTGAAGTTGCAATAAGAAAAAGACTGCCGTTAATTACAATTTAAAACCTTTACTCTTCCAGTTGCAACTGTAGATCTTTATTTCTGAACTTTAATCACATCGCTTATTCGATATTGTTAGTTCCTGCACTCGGGTACAATTCACTCAGTTTCAGACCAGATGTCAATTTGGTGTAATAAAAATAAGACTAGTGCGGGTGGGGTTCGAACCCACGCGGACATACGTCCATTGGAACTTAAGTCCAACGCCTTAACCACTCGGCCACCACACTGTTACAAATGGGATTCTTAAATGTTTAGATGAACTTATAGCTACTTATCACACTGCTCGCATTTCATTTGTAAGTCGCAATTGTTTAAATGAGATACCGCAAAGGAAACGTAAACAAATAGACAGCCTTTTCATCGAAAATCCCGTGCGATTCAACTTATTTCGTGCAGAAATATTCAATTAAGTAAAACTTGATTTTTGTCAACCCGAGTACCGTTACTATAGGAATTTTTATAATCATATATATAGAGAAAAGAAAAAAATATTGTATTATCTCATAAACGACAATTTCAGCTAAAAAATCAATTCGCAACACGAAAGCAATGTTACATACAATATGTTTCCTGTCATAAAGGAGTAGTGGTCATAACACCTGCTTATAGTCACTTTCAGCGTAACTTCTGATTGAAGTTGCAATAAGAAAAAGACTGCCGTTAATTACAATTTAAAACCTTTACTCTTCCAGTTGCAACTGTAGATCTTTATTTCTGAACTTTAATCACATCGCTTATTCGATATTGTTAGTTCCTGCACTCGGGTACAATTCACTCAGTTTCAGACCAGATGTCAATTTGGTGTAATAAAAATAAGACTAGTGCGGGTGGGGTTCGAACCCACGCGGACATACGTCCATTGGAACTTAAGTCCAACGCCTTAACCACTCGGCCACCACACTGTTACAAATGGGATTCTTAAATGTTTAGATGAACTTATAGCTACTTATCACACTGCTCGCATTCATTTGTAAGTCGCAATTGTTTAAATGAGATACCGCAAAGCAAACGTAAACAAATAGACAGCCTTTTCATCGAAAATCCCGTGCGATTCAACTTATTTCGTGCAGAAATATTCAATTAAGTAAAACTTGATTTTTGTCAACCCGAGTACCGTTACTATAGGAATTTTTATAATCATATATATAGAGAAAAGAAAAAAATATTGTATTATCTCATAAACGACAATTTCAGCTAAAAAATCAATTCGCAACACGAAAGCAATGTTACATACAATATGTTTCCTGTCATAAAGGAGTAGAGGTCATAACACCTGCTTATAGTCACTTTCAGCGTAACTTCTGATTGAAGTTGCAATAAGAAAAAGACTGCCGTTAATTACAATTTAAAACCTTTACTCTTCCAGTTGCAACTGTAGATCTTTATTTCTGAACTTTAATCACATCGCTTATTCGATATTGTTAGTTCCTGCACTCGGGTACAATTCACTCAGTTTCAGACCAGATGTCAATTTGGTGTAATAAAAATAAGACTAGTGCGGGTGGGGTTCGAACCCACGCGGACATACGTCCATTGGAACTTAAGTCCAACGCCTTAACCACTCGGCCACCACACTGTTTCAAATGGGATTCTTAAATGTTTAGATGAACTTATAGCTACTTATCACACTGTTCGCATTTCATTTGTAAGTCGCAATTGTTTAAATGAGATACCGCAAAGGAAACGTAAACAAATAGACAGCCTTTTCATCGAAAATCCCGTGCGATTCAACTTATTTCGTGCAGAAATATTCAATTAAGTAAAACTTGATTTTTGTCAACCCGAGTACCGTTACTATAGGAATTTTTATAATCATATATATAGAGAAAAGAAAAAAATATTGTATTATCTCATAAACGACAATTTCAGCTAAAAAATCAATTCGCAACACGAAAGCAATGTTACATACAATATGTTTCCTGTCATAAAGGAGTAGTGGTCATAACACCTGCTTATAGTCACTTTCAGCGTAACTTCTGATTGAAGTTGCAATAAGAAAAAGACTGCCGTTAATTACAATTTAAAACCTTTACTCTTCCAGTTGCAACTGTAGATCTTTATTTCTGAACTTTAATCACATCGCTTATTCGATATTGTTAGTTCCTGCACTCGGGTACAATTCACTCAGTTTCAGACCAGATGTCAATTTGGTGTAATAAAAATAAGACTAGTGCGGGTGGGGTTCGAACCCACGCGGACATACGTCCATTGGAACTTAAGTCCAACGCCTTAACCACTCGGCCACCACACTGTTACAAATGGGATTCTTAAATGTTTAGATGAACTTATAGCTACTTATCACACTGCTCGCATTTCATTTGTAAGTCGCAATTGTTTAAATGAGATACCGCAAAGGAAACGTAAACAAATAGACAGCCTTTTCATCGAAAATCCCGTGCGATTCAACTTATTTCGTGCAGAAATATTCAATTAAGTAAAACTTGATTTTTGTCAACCCGAGTACCGTTACTATAGGAATTTTTATAATCATATATATAGAGAAAAGAAAAAAATATTGTATTATCTCATAAACGACAATTTCAGCTAAAAAATCAATTCGCAACACGAAAGCAATGTTACATACAATATGTTTCCTGTCATAAAGGGGTAGTGGTCATAACACCTGCTTATAGTCACTTTCAGCGTAACTTCTGATTGAAGTTGCAATAAGAAAAAGACTGCCGTTAATTACAATTTAAAACCTTTACTCTTCCAGTTGCAACTGTAGATCTTTATTTCTGAACTTTAATCACATCGCTTATTCGATATTGTTAGTTCCTGCACTCGGGTACAATTCACTCAGTTTCAGACCAGATGTCAATTTGGTGTAATAAAAATAAGACTAGTGCGGGTGGGGTTCGAACCCACGCGGACATACGTCCATTGGAACTTAAGTCCAACGCCTTAACCACTCGGCCACCACACTGTTACAAATGGGATTCTTAAATGTTTAGATGAACTTATAGCTACTTATCACACTGCTCGCATTCATTTGTAAGTCGCAATTGTTTAAATGAGATACCGCAAAGCAAACGTAAACAAATAGACAGCCTTTTCATCGAAAATCCCGTGCGATTCAACTTATTTCGTGCAGAAATATTCAATTAAGTAAAACTTGATTTTTGTCAACCCGAGTACCGTTACTATAGGAATTTTTATAATCATATATATAGAGAAAAGAAAAAAATATTGTATTATCTCATAAACGACAATTTCAGCTAAAAAATCAATTCGCAACACGAAAGCAATGTTACATACAATATGTTTCCTGTCATAAAGGAGTAGTGGTCATAACACCTGCTTATAGTCACTTTCAGCGTAACTTCTGATTGAAGTTGCAATAAGAAAAAGACTGCCGTTAATTACAATTTAAAACCTTTACTCTTCCAGTTGCAACTGTAGATCTTTATTTCTGAACTTTAATCACATCGCTTATTCGATATTGTTAGTTCCTGCACTCGGGTACAATTCACTCAGTTTCAGACCAGATGTCAATTTGGTGTAATAAAAATAAGACTAGTGCGGGTGGGGTTCGAACCCACGCGGACATACGTCCATTGGAACTTAAGTCCAACGCCTTAACCACTCGGCCACCACACTGTTACAAATGGGATTCTTAAATGTTTAGATGAACTTATAGCTACTTATCACACTGCTCGCATTTCATTTGTAAGTCGCAATTGTTTAAATGAGATACCGCAAAGGAAACGTAAACAAATAGACAGCCTTTTCATCGAAAATCCCGTGCGATTCAACTTATTTCGTGCAGAAATATTCAATTAAGTAAAACTTGATTTTTGTCAACCCGAGTACCGTTACTATAGGAATTTTTATAATCATATATATAGAGAAAAGAAAAAAATATTGTATTATCTCATAAACGACAATTTCAGCTAAAAAATCAATTCGCAACACGAAAGCAATGTTACATACAATATGTTTCCTGTCATAAAGGGGTAGTGGTCATAACACCTGCTTATAGTCACTTTCAGCGTAACTTCTGATTGAAGTTGCAATAAGAAAAAGACTGCCGTTAATTACAATTTAAAACCTTTACTCTTCCAGTTGCCACCACACTGTTACAAATGGGATTCTTAAATGTTTAGATGAACTTATAGCTACTTATCACACTGCTCGCATTTCATTTGTAAGTCGCAATTGTTTAAATGAGATACCGCAAAGGAAACGTAAACAAATAGACAGCCTTTTCATCGAAAATCCCGTGCGATTCAACTTATTTCGTGCAGAAATATTCAATTAAGTAAAACTTGATTTTTGTCAACCCGAGTACCGTTACTATAGGAATTTTTATAATCATATATATAGAGAAAAGAAAAAAATATTGTATTATCTCATAAACGACAATTTCAGCTAAAAAATCAATTCGCAACACGAAAGCAATGTTACATACAATATGTTTCCTGTCATAAAGGAGTAGTGGTCATAACACCTGCTTATAGTCACTTTCAGCGTAACTTCTGATTGAAGTTGCAATAAGAAAAAGACTGCCGTTAATTACAATTTAAAACCTTTACTCTTCCAGTTGCAACTGTAGATCTTTATTTCTGAACTTTAATCACATCGCTTATTCGATATTGTTAGTTCCTGCACTCGGGTACAATTCACTCAGTTTCAGACCAGATGTCAATTTGGTGTAATAAAAATAAGACTAGTGCGGGTGGGGTTCGAACCCACGCGGACATACGTCCATTGGAACTTAAGTCCAACGCCTTAACCACTCGGCCACCACACTGTTACAAATGGGATTCTTAAATGTTTAGATGAACTTATAGCTACTTATCACACTGCTCGCATTTCATTTGTAAGTCGCAATTGTTTAAATGAGATACCGCAAAGGAAACGTAAACAAATAGACAGCCTTTTCATCGAAAATCCCGTGCGATTCAACTTATTTCGTGCAGAAATATTCAATTAAGTAAAACTTGATTTTTGTCAACCCGAGTACCGTTACTATAGGAATTTTTATAATCATATATATAGAGAAAAGAAAAAAATATTGTATTATCTCATAAACGACAATTTCAGCTAAAAAATCAATTCGCAACACGAAAGCAATGTTACATACAATATGTTTCCTGTCATAAAGGAGTAGTGGTCATAACACCTGCTTATAGTCACTTTCAGCGTAACTTCTGATTGAAGTTGCAATAAGAAAAAGACTGCCGTTAATTACAATTTAAAACCTTTACTCTTCCAGTTGCAACTGTAGATCTTTATTTCTGAACTTTAATCACATCGCTTATTCGATATTGTTAGTTCCTGCACTCGGGTACAATTCACTCAGTTTCAGACCAGATGTCAATTTGGTGTAATAAAAATAAGACTAGTGCGGGTGGGGTTCGAACCCACGCGGACATACGTCCATTGGAACTTAAGTCCAACGCCTTAACCACTCGGCCACCACACTGTTACAAATGGGATTCTTAAATGTTTAGATGAACTTATAGCTACTTATCACACTGCTCGCATTTCATTTGTAAGTCGCAATTGTTTAAATGAGATACCGCAAAGGAAACGTAAACAAATAGACAGCCTTTTCATCGAAAATCCCGTGCGATTCAACTTATTTCGTGCAGAAATATTCAATTAAGTAAAACTTGATTTTTGTCAACCCGAGTACCGTTACTATAGGAATTTTTATAATCATATATATAGAGAAAAGAAAAAAATATTGTATTATCTCATAAACGACAATTTCAGCTAAAAAATCAATTCGCAACACGAAAGCAATGTTACATACAATATGTTTCCTGTCATAAAGGAGTAGTGGTCATAACACCTGCTTATAGTCACTTTCAGCGTAACTTCTGATTGAAGTTGCAATAAGAAAAAGACTGCCGTTAATTACAATTTAAAACCTTTACTCTTCCAGTTGCAACTGTAGATCTTTATTTCTGAACTTTAATCACATCGCTTATTCGATATTGTTAGTTCCTGCACTCGGGTACAATTCACTCAGTTTCAGACCAGATGTCAATTTGGTGTAATAAAAATAAGACTAGTGCGGGTGGGGTTCGAACCCACGCGGACATACGTCCATTGGAACTTAAGTCCAACGCCTTAACCACTCGGCCACCACACTGTTACAAATGGGATTCTTAAATGTTTAGATGAACTTATAGCTACTTATCACACTGCTCGCATTTCATTTGTAAGTCGCAATTGTTTAAATGAGATACCGCAAAGGAAACGTAAACAAATAGACAGCCTTTTCATCGAAAATCCCGTGCGATTCAACTTATTTCGTGCAGAAATATTCAATTAAGTAAAACTTGATTTTTGTCAACCCGAGTACCGTTACTATAGGAATTTTTATAATCATATATATAGAGAAAAGAAAAAAATATTGTATTATCTCATAAACGACAATTTCAGCTAAAAAATCAATTCGCAACACGAAAGCAATGTTACATACAATATGTTTCCTGTCATAAAGGGGTAGTGGTCATAACACCTGCTTATAGTCACTTTCAGCGTAACTTCTGATTGAAGTTGCAATAAGAAAAAGACTGCCGTTAATTACAATTTAAAACCTTTACTCTTCCAGTTGCCACCACACTGTTACAAATGGGATTCTTAAATGTTTAGATGAACTTATAGCTACTTATCACACTGCTCGCATTTCATTTGTAAGTCGCAATTGTTTAAATGAGATACCGCAAAGGAAACGTAAACAAATAGACAGCCTTTTCATCGAAAATCCCGTGCGATTCAACTTATTTCGTGCAGAAATATTCAATTAAGTAAAACTTGATTTTTGTCAACCCGAGTACCGTTACTATAGGAATTTTTATAATCATATATATAGAGAAAAGAAAAAAATATTGTATTATCTCATAAACGACAATTTCAGCTAAAAAATCAATTCGCAACACGAAAGCAATGTTACATACAATATGTTTCCTGTCATAAAGGAGTAGTGGTCATAACACCTGCTTATAGTCACTTTCAGCGTAACTTCTGATTGAAGTTGCAATAAGAAAAAGACTGCCGTTAATTACAATTTAAAACCTTTACTCTTCCAGTTGCAACTGTAGATCTTTATTTCTGAACTTTAATCACATCGCTTATTCGATATTGTTAGTTCCTGCACTCGGGTACAATTCACTCAGTTTCAGACCAGATGTCAATTTGGTGTAATAAAAATAAGACTAGTGCGGGTGGGGTTCGAACCCACGCGGACATACGTCCATTGGAACTTAAGTCCAACGCCTTAACCACTCGGCCACCACACTGTTACAAATGGGATTCTTAAATGTTTAGATGAACTTATAGCTACTTATCACACTGCTCGCATTTCATTTGTAAGTCGCAATTGTTTAAATGAGATACCGCAAAGGAAACGTAAACAAATAGACAGCCTTTTCATCGAAAATCCCGTGCGATTCAACTTATTTCGTGCAGAAATATTCAATTAAGTAAAACTTGATTTTTGTCAACCCGAGTACCGTTACTATAGGAATTTTTATAATCATATATATAGAGAAAAGAAAAAAATATTGTATTATCTCATAAACGACAATTTCAGCTAAAAAATCAATTCGCAACACGAAAGCAATGTTACATACAATATGTTTCCTGTCATAAAGGAGTAGTGGTCATAACACCTGCTTATAGTCACTTTCAGCGTAACTTCTGATTGAAGTTGCAATAAGAAAAAGACTGCCGTTAATTACAATTTAAAACCTTTACTCTTCCAGTTGCAACTGTAGATCTTTATTTCTGAACTTTAATCACATCGCTTATTCGATATTGTTAGTTCCTGCACTCGGGTACAATTCACTCAGTTTCAGACCAGATGTCAATTTGGTGTAATAAAAATAAGACTAGTGCGGGTGGGGTTCGAACCCACGCGGACATACGTCCATTGGAACTTAAGTCCAACGCCTTAACCACTCGGCCACCACACTGTTACAAATGGGATTCTTAAATGTTTAGATGAACTTATAGCTACTTATCACACTGCTCGCATTTCATTTGTAAGTCGCAATTGTTTAAATGAGATACCGCAAAGGAAACGTAAACAAATAGACAGCCTTTTCATCGAAAATCCCGTGCGATTCAACTTATTTCGTGCAGAAATATTCAATTAAGTAAAACTTGATTTTTGTCAACCCGAGTACCGTTACTATAGGAATTTTTATAATCATATATATAGAGAAAAGAAAAAAATATTGTATTATCTCATAAACGACAATTTCAGCTAAAAAATCAATTCGCAACACGAAAGCAATGTTACATACAATATGTTTCCTGTCATAAAGGAGTAGTGGTCATAACACCTGCTTATAGTCACTTTCAGCGTAACTTCTGATTGAAGTTGCAATAAGAAAAAGACTGCCGTTAATTACAATTTAAAACCTTTACTCTTCCAGTTGCAACTGTAGATCTTTATTTCTGAACTTTAATCACATCGCTTATTCGATATTGTTAGTTCCTGCACTCGGGTACAATTCACTCAGTTTCAGACCAGATGTCAATTTGGTGTAATAAAAATAAGACTAGTGCGGGTGGGGTTCGAACCCACGCGGACATACGTCCATTGGAACTTAAGTCCAACGCCTTAACCACTCGGCCACCACACTGTTACAAATGGGATTCTTAAATGTTTAGATGAACTTATAGCTACTTATCACACTGCTCGCATTTCATTTGTAAGTCGCAATTGTTTAAATGAGATACCGCAAAGGAAACGTAAACAAATAGACAGCCTTTTCATCGAAAATCCCGTGCGATTCAACTTATTTCGTGCAGAAATATTCAATTAAGTAAAACTTGATTTTTGTCAACCCGAGTACCGTTACTATAGGAATTTTTATAATCATATATATAGAGAAAAGAAAAAAATATTGTATTATCTCATAAACGACAATTTCAGCTAAAAAATCAATTCGCAACACGAAAGCAATGTTACATACAATATGTTTCCTGTCATAAAGGGGTAGTGGTCATAACACCTGCTTATAGTCACTTTCAGCGTAACTTCTGATTGAAGTTGCAATAAGAAAAAGACTGCCGTTAATTACAATTTAAAACCTTTACTCTTCCAGTTGCCACCACACTGTTACAAATGGGATTCTTAAATGTTTAGATGAACTTATAGCTACTTATCACACTGCTCGCATTTCATTTGTAAGTCGCAATTGTTTAAATGAGATACCGCAAAGGAAACGTAAACAAATAGACAGCCTTTTCATCGAAAATCCCGTGCGATTCAACTTATTTCGTGCAGAAATATTCAATTAAGTAAAACTTGATTTTTGTCAACCCGAGTACCGTTACTATAGGAATTTTTATAATCATATATATAGAGAAAAGAAAAAAATATTGTATTATCTCATAAACGACAATTTCAGCTAAAAAATCAATTCGCAACACGAAAGCAATGTTACATACAATATGTTTCCTGTCATAAAGGAGTAGTGGTCATAACACCTGCTTATAGTCACTTTCAGCGTAACTTCTGATTGAAGTTGCAATAAGAAAAAGACTGCCGTTAATTACAATTTAAAACCTTTACTCTTCCAGTTGCAACTGTAGATCTTTATTTCTGAACTTTAATCACATCGCTTATTCGATATTGTTAGTTCCTGCACTCGGGTACAATTCACTCAGTTTCAGACCAGATGTCAATTTGGTGTAATAAAAATAAGACTAGTGCGGGTGGGGTTCGAACCCACGCGGACATACGTCCATTGGAACTTAAGTCCAACGCCTTAACCACTCGGCCACCACACTGTTACAAATGGGATTCTTAAATGTTTAGATGAACTTATAGCTACTTATCACACTGCTCGCATTTCATTTGTAAGTCGCAATTGTTTAAATGAGATACCGCAAAGGAAACGTAAACAAATAGACAGCCTTTTCATCGAAAATCCCGTGCGATTCAACTTATTTCGTGCAGAAATATTCAATTAAGTAAAACTTGATTTTTGTCAACCCGAGTACCGTTACTATAGGAATTTTTATAATCATATATATAGAGAAAAGAAAAAAATATTGTATTATCTCATAAACGACAATTTCAGCTAAAAAATCAATTCGCAACACGAAAGCAATGTTACATACAATATGTTTCCTGTCATAAAGGAGTAGTGGTCATAACACCTGCTTATAGTCACTTTCAGCGTAACTTCTGATTGAAGTTGCAATAAGAAAAAGACTGCCGTTAATTACAATTTAAAACCTTTACTCTTCCAGTTGCAACTGTAGATCTTTATTTCTGAACTTTAATCACATCGCTTATTCGATATTGTTAGTTCCTGCACTCGGGTACAATTCACTCAGTTTCAGACCAGATGTCAATTTGGTGTAATAAAAATAAGACTAGTGCGGGTGGGGTTCGAACCCACGCGGACATACGTCCATTGGAACTTAAGTCCAACGCCTTAACCACTCGGCCACCACACTGTTACAAATGGGATTCTTAAATGTTTAGATGAACTTATAGCTACTTATCACACTGCTCGCATTTCATTTGTAAGTCGCAATTGTTTAAATGAGATACCGCAAAGGAAACGTAAACAAATAGACAGCCTTTTCATCGAAAATCCCGTGCGATTCAACTTATTTCGTGCAGAAATATTCAATTAAGTAAAACTTGATTTTTGTCAACCCGAGTACCGTTACTATAGGAATTTTTATAATCATATATATAGAGAAAAGAAAAAAATATTGTATTATCTCATAAACGACAATTTCAGCTAAAAAATCAATTCGCAACACGAAAGCAATGTTACATACAATATGTTTCCTGTCATAAAGGGGTAGTGGTCATAACACCTGCTTATAGTCACTTTCAGCGTAACTTCTGATTGAAGTTGCAATAAGAAAAAGACTGCCGTTAATTACAATTTAAAACCTTTACTCTTCCAGTTGCCACCACACTGTTACAAATGGGATTCTTAAATGTTTAGATGAACTTATAGCTACTTATCACACTGCTCGCATTTCATTTGTAAGTCGCAATTGTTTAAATGAGATACCGCAAAGGAAACGTAAACAAATAGACAGCCTTTTCATCGAAAATCCCGTGCGATTCAACTTATTTCGTGCAGAAATATTCAATTAAGTAAAACTTGATTTTTGTCAACCCGAGTACCGTTACTATAGGAATTTTTATAATCATATATATAGAGAAAAGAAAAAAATATTGTATTATCTCATAAACGACAATTTCAGCTAAAAAATCAATTCGCAACACGAAAGCAATGTTACATACAATATGTTTCCTGTCATAAAGGAGTAGTGGTCATAACACCTGCTTATAGTCACTTTCAGCGTAACTTCTGATTGAAGTTGCAATAAGAAAAAGACTGCCGTTAATTACAATTTAAAACCTTTACTCTTCCAGTTGCAACTGTAGATCTTTATTTCTGAACTTTAATCACATCGCTTATTCGATATTGTTAGTTCCTGCACTCGGGTACAATTCACTCAGTTTCAGACCAGATGTCAATTTGGTGTAATAAAAATAAGACTAGTTCGGGTTGGGTTCGAACCCACGCGGACATACGTCCATTGGAACTTAAGTCCAACGCCTTAACCACTCGGCCACCACACTGTTACAAATGGGATTCTTAAATGTTTAGATGAACTTATAGCTACTTATCACACTGTTCGCATTTCATTTGTAAGTCGCAATTGTTTAAATGAGATACCGCAAAGGAAACGTAAACAAATAGACAGCCTTTTCATCGAAAATCCCGTGCGATTCAACTTATTTCGTGCAGAAATATTCAATTAAGTAAAACTTGATTTTTGTCAACCCGAGTACCGTTACTATAGGAATTTTTATAATCATATATATAGAGAAAAGAAAAAAATATTGTATTATCTCATAAACGACAATTTCAGCTAAAAAATCAATTCGCAACACGAAAGCAATGTTACATACAATATGTTTCCTGTCATAAAGGAGTAGTGGTCATAACACCTGCTTATAGTCACTTTCAGCGTAACTTCTGATTGAAGTTGCAATAAGAAAAAGACTGCCGTTAATTACAATTTAAAACCTTTACTCTTCCAGTTGCAACTGTAGATCTTTATTTCTGAACTTTAATCACATCGCTTATTCGATATTGTTAGTTCCTGCACTCGGGTACAATTCACTCAGTTTCAGACCAGATGTCAATTTGGTGTAATAAAAATAAGACTAGTGCGGGTGGGGTTCGAACCCACGCGGACATACGTCCATTGGAACTTAAGTCCAACGCCTTAACCACTCGGCCACCACACTGTTACAAATGGGATTCTTAAATGTTTAGATGAACTTATAGCTACTTATCACACTGCTCGCATTCATTTGTAAGTCGCAATTGTTTAAATGAGATACCGCAAAGCAAACGTAAACAAATAGACAGCCTTTTCATCGAAAATCCCGTGCGATTCAACTTATTTCGTGCAGAAATATTCAATTAAGTAAAACTTGATTTTTGTCAACCCGAGTACCGTTACTATAGGAATTTTTATAATCATATATATAGAGAAAAGAAAAAAATATTGTATTATCTCATAAACGACAATTTCAGCTAAAAAATCAATTCGCAACACGAAAGCAATGTTACATACAATATGTTTCCTGTCATAAAGGAGTAGTGGTCATAACACCTGCTTATAGTCACTTTCAGCGTAACTTCTGATTGAAGTTGCAATAAGAAAAAGACTGCCGTTAATTACAATTTAAAACCTTTACTCTTCCAGTTGCAACTGTAGATCTTTATTTCTGAACTTTAATCACATCGCTTATTCGATATTGTTAGTTCCTGCACTCGGGTACAATTCACTCAGTTTCAGACCAGATGTCAATTTGGTGTAATAAAAATAAGACTAGTGCGGGTGGGGTTCGAACCCACGCGGACATACGTCCATTGGAACTTAAGTCCAACGCCTTAACCACTCGGCCACCACACTGTTACAAATGGGATTCTTAAATGTTTAGATGAACTTATAGCTACTTATCACACTGCTCGCATTTCATTTGTAAGTCGCAATTGTTTAAATGAGATACCGCAAAGGAAACGTAAACAAATAGACAGCCTTTTCATCGAAAATCCCGTGCGATTCAACTTATTTCGTGCAGAAATATTCAATTAAGTAAAACTTGATTTTTGTCAACCCGAGTACCGTTACTATAGGAATTTTTATAATCATATATATAGAGAAAAGAAAAAAATATTGTATTATCTCATAAACGACAATTTCAGCTAAAAAATCAATTCGCAACACGAAAGCAATGTTACATACAATATGTTTCCTGTCATAAAGGAGTAGAGGTCATAACACCTGCTTATAGTCACTTTCAGCGTAACTTCTGATTGAAGTTGCAATAAGAAAAAGACTGCCGTTAATTACAATTTAAAACCTTTACTCTTCCAGTTGCAACTGTAGATCTTTATTTCTGAACTTTAATCACATCGCTTATTCGATATTGTTAGTTCCTGCACTCGGGTACAATTCACTCAGTTTCAGACCAGATGTCAATTTGGTGTAATAAAAATAAGACTAGTGCGGGTGGGGTTCGAACCCACGCGGACATACGTCCATTGGAACTTAAGTCCAACGCCTTAACCACTCGGCCACCACACTGTTACAAATGGGATTCTTAAATGTTTAGATGAACTTATAGCTACTTATCACACTGCTCGCATTTCATTTGTAAGTCGCAATTGTTTAAATGAGATACCGCAAAGGAAACGTAAACAAATAGACAGCCTTTTCATCGAAAATCCCGTGCGATTCAACTTATTTCGTGCAGAAATATTCAATTAAGTAAAACTTGATTTTTGTCAACCCGAGTACCGTTACTATAGGAATTTTTATAATCATATATATAGAGAAAAGAAAAAAATATTGTATTATCTCATAAACGACAATTTCAGCTAAAAAATCAATTCGCAACACGAAAGCAATGTTACATACAATATGTTTCCTGTCATAAAGGAGTAGTGGTCATAACACCTGCTTATAGTCACTTTCAGCGTAACTTCTGATTGAAGTTGCAATAAGAAAAAGACTGCCGTTAATTACAATTTAAAACCTTTACTCTTCCAGTTGCAACTGTAGATCTTTATTTCTGAACTTTAATCACATCGCTTATTCGATATTGTTAGTTCCTGCACTCGGGTACAATTCACTCAGTTTCAGACCAGATGTCAATTTGGTGTAATAAAAATAAGACTAGTGCGGGTGGGGTTCGAACCCACGCGGACATACGTCCATTGGAACTTAAGTCCAACGCCTTAACCACTCGGCCACCACACTGTTACAAATGGGATTCTTAAATGTTTAGATGAACTTATAGCTACTTATCACACTGCTCGCATTTCATTTGTAAGTCGCAATTGTTTAAATGAGATACCGCAAAGGAAACGTAAACAAATAGACAGCCTTTTCATCGAAAATCCCGTGCGATTCAACTTATTTCGTGCAGAAATATTCAATTAAGTAAAACTTGATTTTTGTCAACCCGAGTACCGTTACTATAGGAATTTTTATAATCATATATATAGAGAAAAGAAAAAAATATTGTATTATCTCATAAACGACAATTTCAGCTAAAAAATCAATTCGCAACACGAAAGCAATGTTACATACAATATGTTTCCTGTCATAAAGGAGTAGTGGTCATAACACCTGCTTATAGTCACTTTCAGCGTAACTTCTGATTGAAGTTGCAATAAGAAAAAGACTGCCGTTAATTACAATTTAAAACCTTTACTCTTCCAGTTGCAACTGTAGATCTTTATTTCTGAACTTTAATCACATCGCTTATTCGATATTGTTAGTTCCTGCACTCGGGTACAATTCACTCAGTTTCAGACCAGATGTCAATTTGGTGTAATAAAAATAAGACTAGTTCGGGTGGGGTTCGAACCCACGCGGACATACGTCCATTGGAACTTAAGTCCAACGCCTTAACCACTCGGCCACCACACTGTTACAAATGGGATTCTTAAATGTTTAGATGAACTTATAGCTACTTATCACACTGCTCGCATTTCATTTGTAAGTCGCAATTGTTTAAATGAGATACCGCAAAGGAAACGTAAACAAATAGACAGCCTTTTCATCGAAAATCCCGTGCGATTCAACTTATTTCGTGCAGAAATATTCAATTAAGTAAAACTTGATTTTTGTCAACCCGAGTACCGTTACTATAGGAATTTTTATAATCATATATATAGAGAAAAGAAAAAAATATTGTATTATCTCATAAACGACAATTTCAGCTAAAAAATCAATTCGCAACACGAAAGCAATGTTACATACAATATGTTTCCTGTCATAAAGGAGTAGTGGTCATAACACCTGCTTATAGTCACTTTCAGCGTAACTTCTGATTGAAGTTGCAATAAGAAAAAGACTGCCGTTAATTACAATTTAAAACCTTTACTCTTCCAGTTGAAACTGTAGATCTTTATTTCTGAACTTTAATCACATCGCTTATTCGATATTGTTAGTTCCTGCACTCGGGTACAATTCACTCAGTTTCAGACCAGATGTCAATTTGGTGTAATAAAAATAAGACTAGTGCGGGTGGGGTTCGAACCCACGCGGACATACGTCCATTGGAACTTAAGTCCAACGCCTTAACCACTCGGCCACCACACTGTTACAAATGGGATTCTTAAATGTTTAGATGAACTTATAGCTACTTATCACACTGCTCGCATTCATTTGTAAGTCGCAATTGTTTAAATGAGATACCGCAAAGCAAACGTAAACAAATAGACAGCCTTTTCATCGAAAATCCCGTGCGATTCAACTTATTTCGTGCAGAAATATTCAATTAAGTAAAACTTGATTTTTGTCAACCCGAGTACCGTTACTATAGGAATTTTTATAATCATATATATAGAGAAAAGAAAAAAATATTGTATTATCTCATAAACGACAATTTCAGCTAAAAAATCAATTCGCAACACGAAAGCAATGTTACATACAATATGTTTCCTGTCATAAAGGAGTAGTGGTCATAACACCTGCTTATAGTCACTTTCAGCGTAACTTCTGATTGAAGTTGCAATAAGAAAAAGACTGCCGTTAATTACAATTTAAAACCTTTACTCTTCCAGTTGCAACTGTAGATCTTTATTTCTGAACTTTAATCACATCGCTTATTCGATATTGTTAGTTCCTGCACTCGGGTACAATTCACTCAGTTTCAGACCAGATGTCAATTTGGTGTAATAAAAATAAGACTAGTGCGGGTGGGGTTCGAACCCACGCGGACATACGTCCATTGGAACTTAAGTCCAACGCCTTAACCACTCGGCCACCACACTGTTACAAATGGGATTCTTAAATGTTTAGATGAACTTATAGCTACTTATCACACTGCTCGCATTTCATTTGTAAGTCGCAATTGTTTAAATGAGATACCGCAAAGGAAACGTAAACAAATAGACAGCCTTTTCATCGAAAATCCCGTGCGATTCAACTTATTTCGTGCAGAAATATTCAATTAAGTAAAACTTGATTTTTGTCAACCCGAGTACCGTTACTATAGGAATTTTTATAATCATATATATAGAGAAAAGAAAAAAATATTGTATTATCTCATAAACGACAATTTCAGCTAAAAAATCAATTCGCAACACGAAAGCAATGTTACATACAATATGTTTCCTGTCATAAAGGAGTAGAGGTCATAACACCTGCTTATAGTCACTTTCAGCGTAACTTCTGATTGAAGTTGCAATAAGAAAAAGACTGCCGTTAATTACAATTTAAAACCTTTACTCTTCCAGTTGCAACTGTAGATCTTTATTTCTGAACTTTAATCACATCGCTTATTCGATATTGTTAGTTCCTGCACTCGGGTACAATTCACTCAGTTTCAGACCAGATGTCAATTTGGTGTAATAAAAATAAGACTAGTGCGGGTGGGGTTCGAACCCACGCGGACATACGTCCATTGGAACTTAAGTCCAACGCCTTAACCACTCGGCCACCACACTGTTACAAATGGGATTCTTAAATGTTTAGATGAACTTATAGCTACTTATCACACTGCTCGCATTTCATTTGTAAGTCGCAATTGTTTAAATGAGATACCGCAAAGGAAACGTAAACAAATAGACAGCCTTTTCATCGAAAATCCCGTGCGATTCAACTTATTTCGTGCAGAAATATTCAATTAAGTAAAACTTGATTTTTGTCAACCCGAGTACCGTTACTATAGGAATTTTTATAATCATATATATAGAGAAAAGAAAAAAATATTGTATTATCTCATAAACGACAATTTCAGCTAAAAAATCAATTCGCAACACGAAAGCAATGTTACATACAATATGTTTCCTGTCATAAAGGAGTAGTGGTCATAACACCTGCTTATAGTCACTTTCAGCGTAACTTCTGATTGAAGTTGCAATAAGAAAAAGACTGCCGCTAATTACAATTTAAAACCTTTACTCTTCCAGTTGCCACCACACTGTTACAAATGGGATTCTTAAATGTTTAGATGAACTTATAGCTACTTATCACACTGCTCGCATTTCATTTGTAAGTCGCAATTGTTTAAATGAGATACCGCAAAGGAAACGTAAACAAATAGACAGCCTTTTCATCGAAAATCCCGTGCGATTCAACTTATTTCGTGCAGAAATATTCAATTAAGTAAAACTTGATTTTTGTCAACCCGAGTACCGTTACTATAGGAATTTTTATAATCATATATATAGAGAAAAGAAAAAAATATTGTATTATCTCATAAACGACAATTTCAGCTAAAAAATCAATTCGCAACACGAAAGCAATGTTACATACAATATGTTTCCTGTCATAAAGGAGTAGTGGCCATAACACCTGCTTATAGTCACTTTCAGCGTAACTTCTGATTGAAGTTGCAATAAGAAAAAGACTGCCGTTAATTACAATTTAAAACCTTTACTCTTCCAGTTGCAACTGTAGATCTTTATTTCTGAACTTTAATCACATCGCTTATTCGATATTGTTAGTTCCTGCACTCGGGTACAATTCACTCAGTTTCAGACCAGATGTCAATTTGGTGTAATAAAAATAAGACTAGTGCGGGTGGGGTTCGAACCCACGCGGACATACGTCCATTGGAACTTAAGTCCAACGCCTTAACCACTCGGCCACCACACTGTTACAAATGGGATTCTTAAATGTTTAGATGAACTTATAGCTACTTATCACACTGCTCGCATTCATTTGTAAGTCGCAATTGTTTAAATGAGATACCGCAAAGGAAACGTAAACAAATAGACAGCCTTTTCATCGAAAATCCCGTGCGATTCAACTTATTTCGTGCAGAAATATTCAATTAAGTAAAACTTGATTTTTGTCAACCCGAGTACCGTTACTATAGGAATTTTTATAATCATATATATAGAGAAAAGAAAAAAATATTGTATTATCTCATAAACGACAATTTCAGCTAAAAAATCAATTCGCAACACGAAAGCAATGTTACATACAATATGTTTCCTGTCATAAAGGAGTAGTGGTCATAACACCTGCTTATAGTCACTTTCAGCGTAACTTCTGATTGAAGTTGCAATAAGAAAAAGACTGCCGTTAATTACAATTTAAAACCTTTACTCTTCCAGTTGCAACTGTAGATCTTTATTTCTGAACTTTAATCACATCGCTTGTTCGATATTGTTAGTTCCTGCACTCGGGTACAATTCACTCAGTTTCAGACCAGATGTCAATTTGGTGTAATAAAAATAAGACTAGTGCGGGTGGGGTTCGAACCCACGCGGACATACGTCCATTGGAACTTAAGTCCAACGCCTTAACCACTCGGCCACCACACTGTTACAAATGGTATTCTTAAATGTTTAGATGAACTTATAGCTACTTATCACACTGCTCGCATTCATTTGTAAGTCGCAATTGTTTAAATGAGATACCGCAAAGCAAACGTAAACAAATAGACAGCCTTTTCATCGAAAATCCCGTGCGATTCAACTTATTTCGTGCAGAAATATTCAATTAAGTAAAACTTGATTTTTGTCAACCCGAGTACCGTTACTATAGGAATTTTTATAATCATATATATAGAGAAAAGAAAAAAATATTGTATTATCTCATAAACGACAATTTCAGCTAAAAAATCAATTCGCAACACGAAAGCAATGTTACATACAATATGTTTCCTGTCATAAAGGAGTAGTGGTCATAACACCTGCTTATAGTCACTTTCAGCGTAACTTCTGATTGAAGTTGCAATAAGAAAAAGACTGCCGTTAATTACAATTTAAAACCTTTACTCTTCCAGTTGCAACTGTAGATCTTTATTTCTGAACTTTAATCACATCGCTTATTCGATATTGTTAGTTCCTGCACTCGGGTACAATTCACTCAGTTTCAGACCAGATGTCAATTTGGTGTAATAAAAATAAGACTAGTGCGGGTGGGGTTCGAACCCACGCGGACATACGTCCATTGGAACTTAAGTCCAACGCCTTAACCACTCGGCCACCACACTGTTACAAATGGGATTCTTAAATGTTTAGATGAACTTATAGCTACTTATCACACTGCTCGCATTTCATTTGTAAGTCGCAATTGTTTAAATGAGATACCGCAAAGGAAACGTAAACAAATAGACAGCCTTTTCATCGAAAATCCCGTGCGATTCAACTTATTTCGTGCAGAAATATTCAATTAAGTAAAACTTGATTTTTGTCAACCCGAGTACCGTTACTATAGGAATTTTTATAATCATATATATAGAGAAAAGAAAAAAATATTGTATTATCTCATAAACGACAATTTCAGCTAAAAAATCAATTCGCAACACGAAAGCAATGTTACATACAATATGTTTCCTGTCATAAAGGAGTAGTGGTCATAACACCTGCTTATAGTCACTTTCAGCGTAACTTCTGATTGAAGTTGCAATAAGAAAAAGACTGCCGTTAATTACAATTTAAAACCTTTACTCTTCCAGTTGCAACTGTAGATCTTTATTTCTGAACTTTAATCACATCGCTTATTCGATATTGTTAGTTCCTGCACTCGGGTACAATTCACTCAGTTTCAGACCAGATGTCAATTTGGTGTAATAAAAATAAGACTAGTGCGGGTGGGGTTCGAACCCACGCGGACATACGTCCATTGGAACTTAAGTCCAACGCCTTAACCACTCGGCCACCACACTGTTACAAATGGGATTCTTAAATGTTTAGATGAACTTATAGCTACTTATCACACTGCTCGCATTTCATTTGTAAGTCGCAATTGTTTAAATGAGATACCGCAAAGGAAACGTAAACAAATAGACAGCCTTTTCATCGAAAATCCCGTGCGATTCAACTTATTTCGTGCAGAAATATTCAATTAAGTAAAACTTGATTTTTGTCAACCCGAGTACCGTTACTATAGGAATTTTTATAATCATATATATAGAGAAAAGAAAAAAATATTGTATTATCTCATAAACGACAATTTCAGCTAAAAAATTAATTCGCAACACGAAAGCAATGTTACATACAATATGTTTCCTGTCATAAAGGAGTAGTGGTCATAACACCTGCTTATAGTCACTTTCAGCGTAACTTCTGATTGAAGTTGCAATAAGAAAAAGACTGCCGCTAATTACAATTTAAAACCTTTACTCTTCCAGTTGCCACCACACTGTTACAAATGGGATTCTTAAATGTTTAGATGAACTTATAGCTACTTATCACACTGCTCGCATTTCATTTGTAAGTCGCAATTGTTTAAATGAGATACCGCAAAGGAAACGTAAACAAATAGACAGCCTTTTCATCGAAAATCCCGTGCGATTCAACTTATTTCGTGCAGAAATATTCAATTAAGTAAAACTTGATTTTTGTCAACCCGAGTACCGTTACTATAGGAATTTTTATAATCATATATATAGAGAAAAGAAAAAAATATTGTATTATCTCATAAACGACAATTTCAGCTAAAAAATCAATTCGCAACACGAAAGCAATGTTACATACAATATGTTTCCTGTCATAAAGGAGTAGTGGTCATAACACCTGCTTATAGTCACTTTCAGCGTAACTTCTGATTGAAGTTGCAATAAGAAAAAGACTGCCGTTAATTACAATTTAAAACCTTTACTCTTCCAGTTGCAACTGTAGATCTTTATTTCTGAACTTTAATCACATCGCTTATTCGATATTGTTAGTTCCTGCACTCGGGTACAATTCACTCAGTTTCAGACCAGATGTCAATTTGGTGTAATAAAAATAAGACTAGTGCGGGTGGGGTTCGAACCCACGCGGACATACGTCCATTGGAACTTAAGTCCAACGCCTTAACCACTCGGCCACCACACTGTTACAAATAGGATTCTTAAATGTTTAGATGAACTTATAGCTACTTATCACACTGCTCGCATTTCATTTGTAAGTCGCAATTGTTTAAATGAGATACCGCAAAGGAAACGTAAACAAATAGACAGCCTTTTCATCGAAAATCCCGTGCGATTCAACTTATTTCGTGCAGAAATATTCAATTAAGTAAAACTTGATTTTTGTCAACCCGAGTACCGTTACTATAGGAATTTTTATAATCATATATATAGAGAAAAGAAAAAAATATTGTATTATCTCATAAACGACAATTTCAGCTAAAAAATCAATTCGCAACACGAAAGCAATGTTACATACAATATGTTTCCTGTCATAAAGGAGTAGTGGTCATAACACCTGCTTATAGTCACTTTCAGCGTAACTTCTGATTGAAGTTGCAATAAGAAAAAGACTGCCGCTAATTACAATTTAAAACCTTTACTCTTCCAGTTGCCACCACACTGTTACAAATGGGATTCTTAAATGTTTAGATGAACTTATAGCTACTTATCACACTGCCCGCATTTCATTTGTAAGTCGCAATTGTTTAAATGAGATACCGCAAAGGAAACGTAAACAAATAGACAGCCTTTTCATCGAAAATCCCGTGCGATTCAACTTATTTCGTGCAGAAATATTCAATTAAGTAAAACTTGATTTTTGTCAACCCGAGTACCGTTACTATAGGAATTTTTATAATCATATATATAGAGAAAAGAAAAAAATATTGTATTATCTCATAAACGACAATTTCAGCTAAAAAATCAATTCGCAACACGAAAGCAATGTTACATACAATATGTTTCCTGTCATAAAGGAGTAGTGGTCATAACACCTGCTTATAGTCACTTTCAGCGTAACTTCTGATTGAAGTTGCAATAAGAAAAAGACTGCCGTTAATTACAATTTAAAACCTTTACTCTTCCAGTTGCAACTGTAGATCTTTATTTCTGAACTTTAATCACATCGCTTATTCGATATTGTTAGTTCCTGCACTCGGGTACAATTCACTCAGTTTCAGACCAGATGTCAATTTGGTGTAATAAAAATAAGACTAGTGCGGGTGGGGTTCGAACCCACGCGGACATACGTCCATTGGAACTTAAGTCCAACGCCTTAACCACTCGGCCACCACACTGTTACAAATAGGATTCTTAAATGTTTAGATGAACTTATAGCTACTTATCACACTGCTCGCATTTCATTTGTAAGTCGCAATTGTTTAAATGAGATACCGCAAAGGAAACGTAAACAAATAGACAGCCTTTTCATCGAAAATCCCGTGCGATTCAACTTATTTCGTGCAGAAATATTCAATTAAGTAAAACTTGATTTTTGTCAACCCGAGTACCGTTACTATAGGAATTTTTATAATCATATATATAGAGAAAAGAAAAAAATATTGTATTATCTCATAAACGACAATTTCAGCTAAAAAATCAATTCGCAACACGAAAGCAATGTTACATACAATATGTTTCCTGTCATAAAGGAGTAGTGGTCATAACACCTGCTTATAGTCACTTTCAGCGTAACTTCTGATTGAAGTTGCAATAAGAAAAAGACTGCCGTTAATTACAATTTAAAACCTTTACTCTTCCAGTTGCAACTGTAGATCTTTATTTCTGAACTTTAATCACATCGCTTATTCGATATTGTTAGTTCCTGCACTCGGGTACAATTCACTCAGTTTCAGACCAGATGTCAATTTGGTGTAATAAAAATAAGACTAGTGCGGGTGGGGTTCGAACCCACGCGGACATACGTCCATTGGAACTTAAGTCCAACGCCTTAACCACTCGGCCACCACACTGTTACAAATGGGATTCTTAAATGTTTAGATGAACTTATAGCTACTTATCACACTGCTCGCATTTCATTTGTAAGTCGCAATTGTTTAAATGAGATACCGCAAAGGAAACGTAAACAAATAGACAGCCTTTTCATCGAAAATCCCGTGCGATTCAACTTATTTCGTGCAGAAATATTCAATTAAGTAAAACTTGATTTTTGTCAACCCGAGTACCGTTACTATAGGAATTTTTATAATCATATATATAGAGAAAAGAAAAAAATATTGTATTATCTCATAAACGACAATTTCAGCTAAAAAATCAATTCGCAACACGAAAGCAATGTTACATACAATATGTTTCCTGTCATAAAGGAGTAGTGGTCATAACACCTGCTTATAGTCACTTTCAGCGTAACTTCTGATTGAAGTTGCAATAAGAAAAAGACTGCCGTTAATTACAATTTAAAACCTTTACTCTTCCAGTTGCAACTGTAGATCTTTATTTCTGAACTTTAATCACATCGCTTATTCGATATTGTTAGTTCCTGCACTCGGGTACAATTCACTCAGTTTCAGACCAGATGTCAATTTGGTGTAATAAAAATAAGACTAGTGCGGGTGGGGTTCGAACCCACGCGGACATACGTCCATTGGAACTTAAGTCCAACGCCTTAACCACTCGGCCACCACACTGTTACAAATGGGATTCTTAAATGTTTAGATGAACTTATAGCTACTTATCACACTGCTCGCATTTCATTTGTAAGTCGCAATTGTTTAAACATACCCAAGAATGAAGGACACTAATGGCCGATTACCCTTATCAGCGACACCCGGGGTGCAATGTTTTTAATGATGTTCGATTAACATAGAAAGTAATGGGAAAATAAATGGGTACCATTCATTAATTCTTCATATTATTTTTATTAATCGTCTGAATTCTTATTAACACATACGACCGAATTCTACATAGATTTACCTTTCTGGTGGTATTAAAAAATCCAGTTTATCTTATCTCATTGTTAGGTCTCCGATTTTTTGAAATTTCATTATCAAAATTCCCTTACTCACATCAGTAAATATCGATGAATTACCTCAAAAGAAACGAGACAGCAGAAGCTAAAAAAATTGAAGCTCACTTAATATGCGGAGAAAATACTATTAACACATACTGTTGAATACTCCTGTCAATAAGCTATATTTTGATGTCAGAAAAGTCAGATTAAATCAAGAAATTCTTAGGTCTCCGGCGTTTTGAAAAGTTGTCTTTGGAAAAAAATAACCAACACAAATGTAATATACGAAAACAACGTACATTAGCAAGATCATACTGTTATACAAGTAAAATAAATTCCGGTTATTCTTAAATAAATGAAATAATACATAATAAGTTCAAATTCAAAGTGTTCACTGCGGCTATTTTTTATTGTTCAAATAGAAACGATAAATATTGAATACAAAATAAAATCATATTTAATTATATTAAATTGTATTCGTCGGGATAACTCATCTGTTCAAAGGACATAATGGAGTTTTACTGTAAGGGTTCTTGTTAATGATAGTTCATAGTTCGTATACTTTCATATAATAGAGACTATAAAGATATTTTTTATTCGTATTTGGTGAAAAGTATTTAATGATAAATGATAAAGTATACATTTACATTTAAATAATAATAAACGATTCGCTGTTCAATTTTTTTTTTCACCCGTAAAACATTTTTCCATCATTTGTATTTCGATAATATTTAAAGAAAATGAAAAGGTGGTATATTAAAAAAGGATATATTGTCAAATGAATTATATTATCAGCAGGCACCCTGTCGCTTGATTATCTTTCCTATCTCCAATTACGATGTCTTATATATGCTCAACAGGATGCCACTGTTTGTTTTATTAAATTGAATCTGATACAATACAACTAGTGTTAATTGATGACATATGTACATGTAATGAATGTATGCACGGTTTGTTGTGGGAGTATCATCCTGTAATGACATTACATCAATGTGGTGGAACTATTAAAACAAATTTGAGAATTCGAAAACTAATGCAAAAAATCTTTCAAATCACTCTTTTTTAGGGAATCGTGTTCCTCGCTCTTTAGTTTGCAGGGGCGTAGCTGGACTTACATAAAGTGCAATCATAACTATCGCCGAGCGCAGCGAGGCGAAATTTTTTTTTTTACCATTTTATGCAGAAAATGATATCTTTTTTTCGGGCATTTTCCCGGTATGCCATGCTTATGAAATTCACATCACATTCAAGCCCAAACTCCTATTTTGTGAATACTTGTGAACTTTATAGTGATTCGGCAAGGGAGGAGGCTATGGACCGCTCAAAGTCCCCAGCTGGTCCAGGGTAGCACCCTAGTCGGGGATCCAGGGCAGCACCGTAGACGGTGGTCCAGGGAAGCGAATCTCCATGAAGCTCCGGGCATATGAGTAATTACAGTGATTGCTTTGAACATGAAAAATACCCTATCTGTTTCTTACTATACCATATTTTCATGAAACGATAGTAAAAGTCTAGTGAGTTCCGTAACTTGCTGCTTATATTATTAACATGGTTATTTTCAAATATAAAATAAATTATATAAAACGGGAAGATTAGGAAGAGTCGACAACCGAAGCGTTAATCAATGGACAATTGACAAACCCGGGAACAGATAAGACACAAAAGGAGAAACAAAAAAATTCAACATTGAAAACTAAATACAGATGAAAAACACGGACCCAGAAAACAATGTGGCGACATCCGGTGCTCCAAAAGGGTAAGCAGTTCCTGCTTCTTGCAAGACACCCGTAGTCACGGTGTCTCACGAAGGCCATTCTCAAATCAAAGGAGAGGTTTCTACGACATCGATAGAAGGTCATTTGGGACACAAATACCCCAGGTGAATCAATAGTCTTTTGGACGAACGGACAATGGGAATTCGAAATATAACGGCCACTTTTAAGTCTTGACTTATAAGTAAGGGATATAAATCTAAGATGTTTTCAATGTGATTGTATTGAGCCTGTATTATTAAATGTTAATACTGCATGTAAGACTTAAAGTATAGTTAATATCGAAAGTCCATATATCTATTTTTTGCCAAGGCAAATGATCGCAGAACTCTCTCGGTGTTGATACCCATTTCTTTGTGAACATGTATGAGCGCCAACGAAGTTAGTCTGTCCTGTACCATGGTTGAACGGAGATAAGTTTTCGGTCGCCTTAATGCACTAAATGACCGTTCAGTAGTTGATGTAGTTACTGGCATTGTAACTAGAATTGAGAAGATTGCGAATATTGAAGGATATATAGTTCCTTATTAGTCACTGCTACAGACGACATCAGAGATTTGGGCTTTAAACACCGCCAGACACGATAATCTGTAAAGACTAAAGACTATCCGTTATTCAATTTCAGAATTATTTTTTTTTTGGTGAAAAAAATGTGCAAGCAAATGATTTTTTGCGTAAAGGCAGCTACGCGCCTGGTTTGACCATGGAAGTAAATTGATTAGTGTTATCTTTCTATAGATAGTTTAATTTGCAGCTTTTGTTTTTTTATTTCTTCTTTTAATTTGTCATTTTCTATATATATGTTTTTTTTAATTACTTAATGGTGCAATACAAAACACATATATATAAGTTGTCTCTCGGTCATTTTAGAAATACACTGTTCAAAATGTTCTTGTGTGAAAAAATGTAACGCTTACAACACATTGAATGTTGGTTTCTGTTATAATGATGAATGTTTTGTCATTGTAAATGAATATTAAAAAGCCGATTGCTGAAGACCTGGTGACAAGTTTTAATCTTATGCACAGCACAAGAAGCCCTTCTTCGTTGATATGTTGGGGTTTCCTTGTATTTCAAAACACTTTTGTCTGGTGCATATGCCACGACTCATAAAAACTAACTTATATTTATTAATTTAGTTTTGTCCGACGAATTTGTGTCCTTGATTTTTTTTAATTTAAATTTTTGATCTTTCTTGTTGTGTGGAAAAAAGGCGATTTATTTTTCAAAGACAAACTATGAATCGCATAAATGAGCTTTGATCTAGGGACGACATCAAAAGATCAATCTACGATAAAAAACTAAATTCAAATAGTGTGGGGTGGGGGGCGGGAGGGGGGGTAGTTTGGGGGTGGAAATGGGAGGGGGTTAAAATTGCTGCAAGTTTTGTTTATTTGACATCGATTTTACATATATCTGTATTGGTCAATCAATTTTTCCAAAATTAAGTTAAGAGGGGGTGGGGGTCAGTCAAAAAATTATGTGAATTAAGTTTGTTTATCCTAGTACATTGAACTTTTGATGTCGTCCCTTATTGTCCTGTGAATTTTTATCCGTAGTATTAAATCGCACTGATAGCAGAAAATTTTAGATAAGTGAAAATAAGTTGAAATATGAAAGAAAACTTTCAAATAAGAGTTACTCCTAAACACACATAAAAAGGGAGACCCACTATAAAAGCGCTTGCGACCTAACTCGCTGTACATGATGATGTCTTTAGTTACTACAATTGATAAATCTTCACTTATCAATCAGAGAGAGAGCTCTACTTATCAATATCAATAAAAATATATTTTAACTGTTGAATGACTTATTCTTCAATTATTTAGTCTTGTAATTTATATCTTTAATTTTCACAAATTGTCTAACTTTGATTTATTGAACCTTTTGTCTGCTACGCCTTACCTTACTAAAGATTGTTGAGATATGTTTAGCCGTTTTTACATAAAACATTTAAAAAATGAAAAACATCTAGCTTGTAAGTTATTTCTTCAAAGACATATAGCATCATTTTAAAGCAAACTTATTTGTCCAAAGCATAAATGAATGATTGTACTGAAATGAATGAATATATATGCCCTATTGTTAGAAAGCTGGACAAACTTGTGTTTGCTGGTGTTAATATATGTTTATAAAAACACATCTGATATTACGTCATGTAATTTCATTACTAATGGTGATTAAACTGCAATAAGCTACGGTTTGGTACCAATTTTGTCGTCAGCTCTGTTGCATACGGACAAATGAAAATATCAAATTTCTTGGTAACAAGGATGTCATATAACCTCCTAGATGGTATTTTTTTAAGATACATGAACATCAAAACTCATGAGATACGTTTTATGACTGTTTGTTTAAAAATGTCATTCAAGATCAATTAACAAAAAATATGGATTTTTTCCCTAATTTTTTAAAATAATTTCCCCTTCGTACATTGATTTAATATAATCTCGACGCGGTTTTGATCTCAATATCATAGTCCTTTTAAAGACCACTAAATCAAGTATCGTAATTTATAATTCCCATGAAGACGCTAATTAATTTTTATCAGAGACATGTCTCTTATTTAACAAGATTAGTAAATGCAACGACATCTATTGGAAGGAGTTAAGAGTTATCGTTAATTATCTACTGTCCAATATAAACAGATTGGGTTATCTCGCTTGGAAATGTGACATATTCTTGCACATGATGAGATACCGCAAAGGAAACGTAAACAAATAGACAGCCTTTTCATCGAAAATCCCGTGCGATTCAACTTATTTCGTGCAGAAATATTCAATTAAGTAAAACTTGATTTTTGTCAACCCGAGTACCGTTACTATAGGAATTTTTATAATCATATATATAGAGAAAAGAAAAAAATATTGTATTATCTCATAAACGACAATTTCAGCTAAAAAATCAATTCGCAACACGAAAGCAATGTTACATACAATATGTTTCCTGTCATAAAGGAGTAGTGGTCATAACACCTGCTTATAGTCACTTTCAGCGTAACTTCTGATTGAAGTTGCAATAAGAAAAAGACTGCCGTTAATTACAATTTAAAACCTTTACTCTTCCAGTTGCAACTGTAGATCTTTATTTCTGAACTTTAATCACATCGCTTATTCGATATTGTTAGTTCCTGCACTCGGGTACAATTCACTCAGTTTCAGACCAGATGTCAATTTGGTGTAATAAAAATAAGACTAGTGCGGGTGGGGTTCGAACCCACGCGGACATACGTCCATTGGAACTTAAGTCCAACGCCTTAACCACTCGGCCACCACACTGTTACAAATGGGATTCTTAAATGTTTAGATGAACTTATAGCTACTTATCACACTGCTCGCATTTCATTTGTAAGTCGCAATTGTTTAAATGAGATACCGCAAAGGAAACGTAAACAAATAGACAGCCTTTTCATCGAAAATCCCGTGCGATTCAACTTATTTCGTGCAGAAATATTCAATTAAGTAAAACTTGATTTTTGTCAACCCGAGTACCGTTACTATAGGAATTTTTATAATCATATATATAGAGAAAAGAAAAAAATATTGTATTATCTCATAAACGACAATTTCAGCTAAAAAATCAATTCGCAACACGAAAGCAATGTTACATACAATATGTTTCCTGTCATAAAGGAGTAGTGGTCATAACACCTGCTTATAGTCACTTTCAGCGTAACTTCTGATTGAAGTTGCAATAAGAAAAAGACTGCCGTTAATTACAATTTAAAACCTTTACTCTTCCAGTTGCAACTGTAGATCTTTATTTCTGAACTTTAATCACATCGCTTATTCGATATTGTTAGTTCCTGCACTCGGGTACAATTCACTCAGTTTCAGACCAGATGTCAATTTGGTGTAATAAAAATAAGACTAGTGCGGGTGGGGTTCGAACCCACGCGGACATACGTCCATTGGAACTTAAGTCCAACGCCTTAACCACTCGGCCACCACACTGTTACAAATGGGATTCTTAAATGTTTAGATGAACTTATAGCTACTTATCACACTGCTCGCATTTCATTTGTAAGTCGCAATTGTTTAAATGAGATACCGCAAAGGAAACGTAAACAAATAGACAGCCTTTTCATCGAAAATCCCGTGCGATTCAACTTATTTCGTGCAGAAATATTCAATTAAGTAAAACTTGATTTTTGTCAACCCGAGTACCGTTACTATAGGAATTTTTATAATCATATATATAGAGAAAAGAAAAAAATATTGTATTATCTCATAAACGACAATTTCAGCTAAAAAATCAATTCGCAACACGAAAGCAATGTTACATACAATATGTTTCCTGTCATAAAGGAGTAGTGGTCATAACACCTGCTTATAGTCACTTTCAGCGTAACTTCTGATTGAAGTTGCAATAAGAAAAAGACTGCCGTTAATTACAATTTAAAACCTTTACTCTTCCAGTTGCAACTGTAGATCTTTATTTCTGAACTTTAATCACATCGCTTATTCGATATTGTTAGTTCCTGCACTCGGGTACAATTCACTCAGTTTCAGACCAGATGTCAATTTGGTGTAATAAAAATAAGACTAGTGCGGGTGGGGTTCGAACCCACGCGGACATACGTCCATTGGAACTTAAGTCCAACGCCTTAACCACTCGGCCACCACACTGTTACAAATGGGATTCTTAAATGTTTAGATGAACTTATAGCTACTTATCACACTGCTCGCATTTCATTTGTAAGTCGCAATTGTTTAAATGAGATACCGCAAAGGAAACGTAAACAAATAGACAGCCTTTTCATCGAAAATCCCGTGCGATTCAACTTATTTCGTGCAGAAATATTCAATTAAGTAAAACTTGATTTTTGTCAACCCGAGTACCGTTACTATAGGAATTTTTATAATCATATATATAGAGAAAAGAAAAAAATATTGTATTATCTCATAAACGACAATTTCAGCTAAAAATCAATTCGCAACACGAAAGCAATGTTACATACAATATGTTTCCTGTCATAAAGGAGTAGTGGTCATAACACCTGCTTATAGTCACTTTCAGCGTAACTTCTGATTGAAGTTGCAATAAGAAAAAGACTGCCGTTAATTACAATTTAAAACCTTTACTCTTCCAGTTGCAACTGTAGATCTTTATTTCTGAACTTTAATCACATCGCTTATTCGATATTGTTAGTTCCTGCACTCGGGTACAATTCACTCAGTTTCAGACCAGATGTCAATTTGGTGTAATAAAAATAAGACTAGTGCGGGTGGGGTTCGAACCCACGCGGACATACGTCCATTGGAACTTAAGTCCAACGCCTTAACCACTCGGCCACCACACTGTTACAAATGGGATTCTTAAATGTTTAGATGAACTTATAGCTACTTATCACACTGCTCGCATTTCATTTGTAAGTCGCAATTGTTTAAATGAGATACCGCAAAGGAAACGTAAACAAATAGACAGCCTTTTCATCGAAAATCCCGTGCGATTCAACTTATTTCGTGCAGAAATATTCAATTAAGTAAAACTTGATTTTTGTCAACCCGAGTACCGTTACTATAGGAATTTTTATAATCATATACTAGTATATAGAGAAAAGAAAAAAATATTGTATTATCTCATAAACGACAATTTCAGCTAAAAAATCAATTCGCAACACGAAAGCAATGTTACATACAATATGTTTCCTGTCATAACGGAGTAGTGGTCATAACACCTGCTTATAGTCACTTTCAGCGTAACTTCTGATTGAAGTTGCAATAAGAAAAAGACTGCCGTTAATTACAATTTAAAACCTTTACTCTTCCAGTTGCAACTGTAGATCTTTATTTCTGAACTTTAATCACATCGCTTATTCGATATTGTTAGTTCCTGCACTCGGGTACAATTCACTCAGTTTCAGACCAGATGTCAATTTGGTGTAATAAAAATAAGACTAGTGCGGGTGGGGTTCGAACCCACGCGGACATACGTCCATTGGAACTTAAGTCCAACGCCTTAACCACTCGGCCACCACACTGTTACAAATGGGATTCTTAAATGTTTAGATGAACTTATAGCTACTTATCACACTGCTCGCATTTCATTTGTAAGTCGCAATTGTTTAAATGAGATACCGCAAAGGAAACGTAAACAAATAGACAGCCTTTTCATCGAAAATCCCGTGCGATTCAACTTATTTCGTGCAGAAATATTCAATTAAGTAAAACTTGATTTTTGTCAACCCGAGTACCGTTACTATAGGAATTTTTATAATCATATATATAGAGAAAAGAAAAAAATATTGTATTATCTCATAAACGACAATTTCAGCTAAAAAATCAATTCGCAACACGAAAGCAATGTTACATACAATATGTTTCCTGTCATAAAGGAGTAGTGGTCATAACACCTGCTTATAGTCACTTTCAGCGTAACTTCTGATTGAAGTTGCAATAAGAAAAAGACTGCCGTTAATTACAATTTAAAACCTTTACTCTTCCAGTTGCAACTGTAGATCTTTATTTCTGAACTTTAATCACATCGCTTATTCGATATTGTTAGTTCCTGCACTCGGGTACAATTCACTCAGTTTCAGACCAGATGTCAATTTGGTGTAATAAAAATAAGACTAGTGCGGGTGGGGTTCGAACCCACGCGGACATACGTCCATTGGAACTTAAGTCCAACGCCTTAACCACTCGGCCACCACACTGTTACAAATGGGATTCTTAAATGTTTAGATGAACTTATAGCTACTTATCACACTGCTCGCATTTCATTTGTAAGTCGCAATTGTTTAAATGAGATACCGCAAAGGAAACGTAAACAAATAGACAGCCTTTTCATCGAAAATCCCGTGCGATTCAACTTATTTCGTGCAGAAATATTCAATTAAGTAAAACTTGATTTTTGTCAACCCGAGTACCGTTACTATAGGAATTTTTATAATCATATATATAGAGAAAAGAAAAAAATATTGTATTATCTCATAAACGACAATTTCAGCTAAAAAATCAATTCGCAACACGAAAGCAATGTTACATACAATATGTTTCCTGTCATAAAGGAGTAGTGGTCATAACACCTGCTTATAGTCACTTTCAGCGTAACTTCTGATTGAAGTTGCAATAAGAAAAAGACTGCCGTTAATTACAATTTAAAACCTTTACTCTTCCAGTTGCAACTGTAGATCTTTATTTCTGAACTTTAATCACATCGCTTATTCGATATTGTTAGTTCCTGCACTCGGGTACAATTCACTCAGTTTCAGACCAGATGTCAATTTGGTGTAATAAAAATAAGACTAGTGCGGGTGGGGTTCGAACCCACGCGGACATACGTCCATTGGAACTTAAGTCCAACGCCTTAACCACTCGGCCACCACACTGTTACAAATGGGATTCTTAAATGTTTAGATGAACTTATAGCTACTTATCACACTGCTCGCATTTCATTTGTAAGTCGCAATTGTTTAAATGAGATACCGCAAAGGAAACGTAAACAAATAGACAGCCTTTTCATCGAAAATCCCGTGCGATTCAACTTATTTCGTGCAGAAATATTCAATTAAGTAAAACTTGATTTTTGTCAACCCGAGTACCGTTACTATAGGAATTTTTATAATCATATATATAGAGAAAAGAAAAAAATATTGTATTATCTCATAAACGACAATTTCAGCTAAAAAATCAATTCGCAACACGAAAGCAATGTTACATACAATATGTTTCCTGTCATAAAGGAGTAGTGGTCATAACACCTGCTTATAGTCACTTTCAGCGTAACTTCTGATTGAAGTTGCAATAAGAAAAAGACTGCCGTTAATTACAATTTAAAACCTTTACTCTTCCAGTTGCAACTGTAGATCTTTATTTCTGAACTTTAATCACATCGCTTATTCGATATTGTTAGTTCCTGCACTCGGGTACAATTCACTCAGTTTCAGACCAGATGTCAATTTGGTGTAATAAAAATAAGACTAGTGCGGGTGGGGTTCGAACCCACGCGGACATACGTCCATTGGAACTTAAGTCCAACGCCTTAACCACTCGGCCACCACACTGTTACAAATGGGATTCTTAAATGTTTAGATGAACTTATAGCTACTTATCACACTGCTCGCATTTCATTTGTAAGTCGCAATTGTTTAAATGAGATACCGCAAAGGAAACGTAAACAAATAGACAGCCTTTTCATCGAAAATCCCGTGCGATTCAACTTATTTCGTGCAGAAATATTCAATTAAGTAAAACTTGATTTTTGTCAACCCGAGTACCGTTACTATAGGAATTTTTATAATCATATACTAGTATATAGAGAAAAGAAAAAAATATTGTATTATCTCATAAACGACAATTTCAGCTAAAAAATCAATTCGCAACACGAAAGCAATGTTACATACAATATGTTTCCTGTCATAACGGAGTAGTGGTCATAACACCTGCTTATAGTCACTTTCAGCGTAACTTCTGATTGAAGTTGCAATAAGAAAAAGACTGCCGTTAATTACAATTTAAAACCTTTACTCTTCCAGTTGCAACTGTAGATCTTTATTTCTGAACTTTAATCACATCGCTTATTCGATATTGTTAGTTCCTGCACTCGGGTACAATTCACTCAGTTTCAGACCAGATGTCAATTTGGTGTAATAAAAATAAGACTAGTGCGGGTGGGGTTCGAACCCACGCGGACATACGTCCATTGGAACTTAAGTCCAACGCCTTAACCACTCGGCCACCACACTGTTACAAATGGGATTCTTAAATGTTTAGATGAACTTATAGCTACTTATCACACTGCTCGCATTTCATTTGTAAGTCGCAATTGTTTAAATGAGATACCGCAAAGGAAACGTAAACAAATAGACAGCCTTTTCATCGAAAATCCCGTGCGATTCAACTTATTTCGTGCAGAAATATTCAATTAAGTAAAACTTGATTTTTGTCAACCCGAGTACCGTTACTATAGGAATTTTTATAATCATATATATAGAGAAAAGAAAAAAATATTGTATTATCTCATAAACGACAATTTCAGCTAAAAAATCAATTCGCAACACGAAAGCAATGTTACATACAATATGTTTCCTGTCATAAAGGAGTAGTGGTCATAACACCTGCTTATAGTCACTTTCAGCGTAACTTCTGATTGAAGTTGCAATAAGAAAAAGACTGCCGTTAATTACAATTTAAAACCTTTACTCTTCCAGTTGCAACTGTAGATCTTTATTTCTGAACTTTAATCACATCGCTTATTCGATATTGTTAGTTCCTGCACTCGGGTACAATTCACTCAGTTTCAGACCAGATGTCAATTTGGTGTAATAAAAATAAGACTAGTGCGGGTGGGGTTCGAACCCACGCGGACATACGTCCATTGGAACTTAAGTCCAACGCCTTAACCACTCGGCCACCACACTGTTACAAATGGGATTCTTAAATGTTTAGATGAACTTATAGCTACTTATCACACTGCTCGCATTTCATTTGTAAGTCGCAATTGTTTAAATGAGATACCGCAAAGGAAACGTAAACAAATAGACAGCCTTTTCATCGAAAATCCCGTGCGATTCAACTTATTTCGTGCAGAAATATTCAATTAAGTAAAACTTGATTTTTGTCAACCCGAGTACCGTTACTATAGGAATTTTTATAATCATATATATAGAGAAAAGAAAAAAATATTGTATTATCTCATAAACGACAATTTCAGCTAAAAAATCAATTCGCAACACGAAAGCAATGTTACATACAATATGTTTCCTGTCATAAAGGAGTAGTGGTCATAACACCTGCTTATAGTCACTTTCAGCGTAACTTCTGATTGAAGTTGCAATAAGAAAAAGACTGCCGTTAATTACAATTTAAAACCTTTACTCTTCCAGTTGCAACTGTAGATCTTTATTTCTGAACTTTAATCACATCGCTTATTCGATATTGTTAGTTCCTGCACTCGGGTACAATTCACTCAGTTTCAGACCAGATGTCAATTTGGTGTAATAAAAATAAGACTAGTGCGGGTGGGGTTCGAACCCACGCGGACATACGTCCATTGGAACTTAAGTCCAACGCCTTAACCACTCGGCCACCACACTGTTACAAATGGGATTCTTAAATGTTTAGATGAACTTATAGCTACTTATCACACTGTTCGCATTTCATTTGTAAGTCGCAATTGTTTAAATGAGATACCGCAAAGGAAACGTAAACAAATAGACAGCCTTTTCATCGAAAATCCCGTGCGATTCAACTTATTTCGTGCAGAAATATTCAATTAAGTAAAACTTGATTTTTGTCAACCCGAGTACCGTTACTATAGGAATTTTTATAATCATATATATAGAGAAAAGAAAAAAATATTGTATTATCTCATAAACGACAATTTCAGCTAAAAAATCAATTCGCAACACGAAAGCAATGTTACATACAATATGTTTCCTGTCATAAAGGAGTAGTGGTCATAACACCTGCTTATAGTCACTTTCAGCGTAACTTCTGATTGAAGTTGCAATAAGAAAAAGACTGCCGTTAATTACAATTTAAAACCTTTACTCTTCCAGTTGCAACTGTAGATCTTTATTTCTGAACTTTAATCACATCGCTTATTCGATATTGTTAGTTCCTGCACTCGGGTACAATTCACTCAGTTTCAGACCAGATGTCAATTTGGTGTAATAAAAATAAGACTAGTGCGGGTGGGGTTCGAACCCACGCGGACATACGTCCATTGGAACTTAAGTCCAACGCCTTAACCACTCGGCCACCACACTGTTACAAATGGGATTCTTAAATGTTTAGATGAACTTATAGCTACTTATCACACTGCTCGCATTTCATTTGTAAGTCGCAATTGTTTAAATGAGATACCGCAAAGGAAACGTAAACAAATAGACAGCCTTTTCATCGAAAATCCCGTGCGATTCAACTTATTTCGTGCAGAAATATTCAATTAAGTAAAACTTGATTTTTGTCAACCCGAGTACCGTTACTATAGGAATTTTTATAATCATATACTAGTATATAGAGAAAAGAAAAAAATATTGTATTATCTCATAAACGACAATTTCAGCTAAAAAATCAATTCGCAACACGAAAGCAATGTTACATACAATATGTTTCCTGTCATAAAGGAGTAGTGGTCATAACACCTGCTTATAGTCACTTTCAGCGTAACTTCTGATTGAAGTTGCAATAAGAAAAAGACTGCCGTTAATTACAATTTAAAACCTTTACTCTTCCAGTTGCAACTGTAGATCTTTATTTCTGAACTTTAATCACATCGCTTATTCGATATTGTTAGTTCCTGCACTCGGGTACAATTCACTCAGTTTCAGACCAGATGTCAATTTGGTGTAATAAAAATAAGACTAGTGCGGGTGGGGTTCGAACCCACGCGGACATACGTCCATTGGAACTTAAGTCCAACGCCTTTTTTTTTTATCTTTATTATATTCACAATTTGTATATACATATCACAGTTTCAATTACACAAAAATAAAAACATTGTCATTAGTTATTGTCCTTTCTCTGAAATGAATCATAAATAAAACATTAGCTATATTGCGTGAAATATTTGTCACGAACATGATTGTCTGATGATCAATTTGTGTATACTCATATTCTTATATATATATCATTTTCTATAGAAAAAACATCATATCCCTATTATTATATTCAATCTCTTTCTAATCAACCATTCAGCTCATACATTCAAAATTATAAAAAGCTTACACTGAATACAAAGAAAAAATCAAAGAGTTAAGTGTTTGTACAGTCTTATTGTCCGACATATGACGAAAATTGATACAATCGAAATAATGGTTCGCACAGGGCTGGTCTCCATTCCACCAGGCAAATAAAATCAAAAGTATTAAATATCAAGTCAATTATCGAAAAAAATAAGACAAGCAAACAACATCACAATATAATTATCATTATTCAGCAAAACCCTTTTTTCCATTTTCTCACAGAAACATACACACTTTCTCACTACAAAAGCAAATTACAAAATACTTATAAAAAGTTACAGTTTTTTAATTTTCACAATTTTCCCCATCTCTAGTATTCCTTCACTCACTGCATCAGTCATTAGTTTTGTTGTTCTTACATCTTGAAAATCCTCGTTTAGCACTTTGTTGAATAAACGGTAATCTCGTTCTCCGCGAAGGACAACTTCAAACTCTTTATGGGCCATATGAAATAATATCAGACGTCCTCTTTGCGTTCTTCCAATTAATATGTCCATACCACATCGGTTTTGTTTCAAAACAAGTTTACTAATAAGTCTACTTTCTTGTACGGTATTATCATGTTCTTTCAATTTATCACATGTTGACGGAGTAGATACAATATCACTATTATCCTTTTCACTAATTGTAAATTTTGTTACTAAATTTTCTTCTCCTACTGTACACTTATTCTTTTCAATTCTATCAACAGATAGTCTTTCTTTACTTTTATTTACATTGTTTACAATTTTACTCGTTACACAGGTTGATGACATAGACAATTCATTACCTGTATCGATAGACAGTTCTATATTTGGACTTTCTATAATTTCAATGTTACCTGTAGTAGCTGAGGCCTCAGACGGGTTATCTTCAAAGTCCATTATATCTGAGGTATTTGTCGATACCTTTCCACTCGGTATTTGATTATTATCAGATGAACTATCTGAACAAATCAGATCTGTATGATTCTCAATATTAGAAATATTTACATTATCATTGTTATATTCTTTCATCCGTTTTTTGTCACGATTGACGGTAGAATTTGATTTCCTTTTACTTTTATTGCTATCTTGATTTGTAAAAACTATAGATATACGAGCTCTGTCATTTTCACCATGAACAGTAAATGTGATATTCCGAAATTGTTCGCATGCATTTTCTATAGTACTCATCAATAAAGATGGAAGTTTCTCCATTGTAGATCTAATTCAAAACAGTATTACAATTCACCCTCGGGTAGCCTCTTTCAATCTAACAATATTTACAATATTTCAAACAGTTACAAACGACGGTTTTTCAATATCAATGAAAAGAACTTACTTCTAAAACAAGTTAGAATGTTAATATTCCATATTTCAGCTTGGTAATCCGAGCAATAACTTATAATAGAGTAATATTTTCACAGTACACAAAAACAACGTCCTGTCATGTAAAGGTCCACTCGACCATCCCTCACTCTGTTTCAGACCAGATGTCAATTTGGTGTAATAAAAATAAGACTAGTGCGGGTGGGGTTCGAACCCACGCGGACATACGTCCATTGGAACTTAAGTCCAACGCCTTAACCACTCGGCCACCACACTGTTACAAATGGGATTCTTAAATGTTTAGATGAACTTATAGCTACTTATCACACTGCTCGCATTTCATTTGTAAGTCGCAATTGTTTAAATGAGATACCGCAAAGGAAACGTAAACAAATAGACAGCCTTTTCATCGAAAATCCCGTGCGATTCAACTTATTTCGTGCAGAAATATTCAATTAAGTAAAACTTGATTTTTGTCAACCCGAGTACCGTTACTATAGGAATTTTTATAATCATATATATAGAGAAAAGAAAAAAATATTGTATTATCTCATAAACGACAATTTCAGCTAAAAAATCAATTCGCAACACGAAAGCAATGTTACATACAATATGTTTCCTGTCATAAAGGAGTAGTGGTCATAACACCTGCTTATAGTCACTTTCAGCGTAACTTCTGATTGAAGTTGCAATAAGAAAAAGACTGCCGTTAATTACAATTTAAAACCTTTACTCTTCCAGTTGCAACTGTAGATCTTTATTTCTGAACTTTAATCACATCGCTTATTCGATATTGTTAGTTCCTGCACTCGGGTACAATTCACTCAGTTTCAGACCAGATGTCAATTTGGTGTAATAAAAATAAGACTAGTGCGGGTGGGGTTCGAACCCACGCGGACATACGTCCATTGGAACTTAAGTCCAACGCCTTAACCACTCGGCCACCACACTGTTACAAATGGGATTCTTAAATGTTTAGATGAACTTATAGCTACTTATCACACTGCTCGCATTTCATTTGTAAGTCGCAATTGTTTAAATGAGATACCGCAAAGGAAACGTAAACAAATAGACAGCCTTTTCATCGAAAATCCCGTGCGATTCAACTTATTTCGTGCAGAAATATTCAATTAAGTAAAACTTGATTTTTGTCAACCCGAGTACCGTTACTATAGGAATTTTTATAATCATATATATAGAGAAAAGAAAAAAATATTGTATTATCTCATAAACGACAATTTCAGCTAAAAAATCAATTCGCAACACGAAAGCAATGTTACATACAATATGTTTCCTGTCATAAAGGAGTAGTGGTCATAACACCTGCTTATAGTCACTTTCAGCGTAACTTCTGATTGAAGTTGCAATAAGAAAAAGACTGCCGTTAATTACAATTTAAAACCTTTACTCTTCCAGTTGCAACTGTAGATCTTTATTTCTGAACTTTAATCACATCGCTTATTCGATATTGTTAGTTCCTGCACTCGGGTACAATTCACTCAGTTTCAGACCAGATGTCAATTTGGTGTAATAAAAATAAGACTAGTGCGGGTGGGGTTCGAACCCACGCGGACATACGTCCATTGGAACTTAAGTCCAACGCCTTAACCACTCGGCCACCACACTGTTACAAATGGGATTCTTAAATGTTTAGATGAACTTATAGCTACTTATCACACTGCTCGCATTTCATTTGTAAGTCGCAATTGTTTAAATGAGATACCGCAAAGGAAACGTAAACAAATAGACAGCCTTTTCATCGAAAATCCCGTGCGATTCAACTTATTTCGTGCAGAAATATTCAATTAAGTAAAACTTGATTTTTGTCAACCCGAGTACCGTTACTATAGGAATTTTTATAATCATATATATAGAGAAAAGAAAAAAATATTGTATTATCTCATAAACGACAATTTCAGCTAAAAAATCAATTCGCAACACGAAAGCAATGTTACATACAATATGTTTCCTGTCATAAAGGAGTAGTGGTCATAACACCTGCTTATAGTCACTTTCAGCGTAACTTCTGATTGAAGTTGCAATAAGAAAAAGACTGCCGTTAATTACAATTTAAAACCTTTACTCTTCCAGTTGCAACTGTAGATCTTTATTTCTGAACTTTAATCACATCGCTTATTCGATATTGTAAGTTCCTGCACTCGGGTACAATTCACTCAGTTTCAGACCAGATGTCAATTTGGTGTAATAAAAATAAGACTAGTGCGGGTGGGGTTCGAACCCACGCGGACATACGTCCATTGGAACTTAAGTCCAACGCCTTAACCACTCGGCCACCACACTGTTACAAATGGGATTCTTAAATGTTTAGATGAACTTATAGCTACTTATCACACTGCTCGCATTTCATTTGTAAGTCGCAATTGTTTAAATGAGATACCGCAAAGGAAACGTAAACAAATAGACAGCCTTTTCATCGAAAATCCCGTGCGATTCAACTTATTTCGTGCAGAAATATTCAATTAAGTAAAACTTGATTTTTGTCAACCCGAGTACCGTTACTATAGGAATTTTTATAATCATATATATAGAGAAAAGAAAAAAATATTGTATTATCTCATAAACGACAATTTCAGCTAAAAAATCAATTCGCAACACGAAAGCAATGTTACATACAATATGTTTCCTGTCATAAAGGAGAAGTGGTCATAACACCTGCTTATAGTCACTTTCAGCGTAACTTCTGATTGAAGTTGCAATAAGAAAAAGACTGCCGTTAATTACAATTTAAAACCTTTACTCTTCCAGTTGCAACTGTAGATCTTTATTTCTGAACTTTAATCACATCGCTTATTCGATATTGTTAGTTCCTGCACTCGGGTACAATTCACTCAGTTTCAGACCAGATGTCAATTTGGTGTAATAAAAATAAGACTAGTGCGGGTGGGGTTCGAACCCACGCGGACATACGTCCATTGGAACTTAAGTCCAACGCCTTTTTTTTTTTTTTTTTTCTTTTTTTTTATCTTTATTAAAATAAATCATCGGATATAGTACATGTTAAAACTGATAAAACTAATCAAAAATAAACAACATTAATCAATATGCATACAGTAATAGAAACAATGAGGTTTGTCATCTATATATCATACATTTACAAATCAAATACTAAGACATCATCTGTTTCTTGTACAATTGGATTGTCTTTTAGAAAGTTCTTTTCAAAAACATTGCTCTTGTTATTTTGCTGACATAGGTATACATAAAAATATGTTACATAATGTTTCAATGTATATTGGAACAGTTTGATCAAATTTACATTTTTGTGTCCATTTTTCAGTAAATTTCTTCTCCGAAAGATACAGAACCTAGCTACTGACAATACAAAATTTAAGAAAAGGTCATTCACGCCTTTCATTTTCCATCTGAGTCCATTTAATAATAACATTTCACTCTGTACTAAACTTATTTTATCAGAGTCACAATGTTCAAATATTTTACATAGTAAAGTAGACAAATAGTCATGAAAGTCTTCTAGTTCATCACAGTTTATAAATATATGCATAATATCTTCATTTTCTTTATTACATACATCACACAATTCAGAATCAGACAGCCCAATTTTCTTTAATTTCACATTTGTAAAGACACAGTTATGTATTATTTTATAATCCAACTCTATCATTTTTGAGGGCTTCCAAAACACATTAACATGTTTCCAAATTTTACACAATTCTGCTTCATCTAAAGCATATAATTTTTTCCATATAATTGGCCCAATAGGCTCTTCAATTATGTCTTCTAACAAACATTGATATAACTTTTTAACATTACAAGATTTCAAGTCACAAGGTACATTTTTTATCAATACAGATATATCTATTGTTCTATCCATATTTCTATGGTGTACATTAGTGTCAATAGTATTCTTCCAGTCCTCTGGTATAATAGATAATAAACAATGATACCTATCAATTACATATTGAATATTTACATAATCACATACATTATCAATCATATCTACAATTGCATTTTTTGGTAAAAACCCAGTCTTAACCTCATAGCAAATATCTTTGATAGTCACAATACCAGCTTGTATGAAATCATACCAAATAATAGTTTTATCATCTAAAACAATTTTTGGATTACAGAACAAAGGTTGATCATATATATTTTCAACAGTTAACTGAAAATCTAACTTACGTCCTAGGGAGTACAAAGCTTGACACATTTCTCGATAAACCATAGGAATACATTTTAATTCACAATTTGGTATTTTTGTATATAATATTTCTAATCCTAATTGCATGCCATATATTTTGGATACAAAATATTTGAATGTATCTTTCCATAACACATGATACTGATCATCAATTAGTCTACCTATATATTTCAATCTAAATGCATACATTTTACATTTGATATCAGACAACTGTAATCCACCTTTAACTTTTTCATCAACTATAGAACTATATTTAACTAAATGGGATCTATTATCCCATATAAAATTGACACATAATCTTTTAATTTCTACATATGCCCACTCTGGCATAGATGTAACAAATAATGCGTACCAAAATCTTGACAACATTAATGTATTTACAACAGTGACTCTACCTTG
Organism: Mytilus californianus; assembly: GCF_021869535.1. Taxonomy (NCBI): domain Eukaryota; kingdom Metazoa; phylum Mollusca; class Bivalvia; order Mytilida; family Mytilidae; genus Mytilus; species Mytilus californianus. Next base: position 31,981,565 of record NW_026262701.1, read on the forward strand.
TAAAGTAAGTTGTCTCTGTAACCACATGTTCAAAAGACTTCTTACTTTCTTTATTTTATTTTTCCAATTCATGTCATCACACAGTGATTTGTTAGGACCAACATAAACCCCAAGTAACTGAATAGCATCTTTACAAATTTGTAAGCCAAATTGCTTTTTTTCTACATCTGATAACTCTCCATTACCAACACATAAAATTTCTGACTTCTGTTTATTAATTTTAGATCCAGTAGCCTTACTGTATAAATCAAATTCTTTAAAAACTTCTGGTATAGATTCTTTATTACATAAAGATAATGTAGTATCATCTGCATGCTGATAAATTAATCCCTCTTTTTCACAGTTAGGGACTTTTATACCTTTGATTTTGTCATTTTTAACAATTCTACAATGTAAAGGTTCAGCAGCAAGAACATATAACAATGCACTTATTGGACAACCTTGTCTAATACCATTTTCAATATGAAAATATTTAGTCAAAAAACCGTTACATTTTACAGCACTATTAATACCATAATAAAATATTTCAATCCATTTTACAAATCTATCACCAAATCCAAATTTTCTTAACATTTGTAACAAGTATTTATGACTCACTCTGTCAAATGCTTTTTCCTGATCTATTTTCATTATATACCCTTCAAGTTCATCTTTTTCAATAAGTTCTATAATATCTCTTACATTAGCAATATTATTTGAAATATCTCTACCAATAATACAACATGTTTGATCATTAGATACAATCTTAGGTAATACTACCTTAAATCTATTTGCCATTATCCTGGCTAATATTTTATAATCAACCTGTAGTAATGAAATAGGTCTATAATTTTTTAAAGACTTTTTATCACCTTTCTTTTTATATATAAGACTAATCACTCCACATTTCATAGATCTACCTAAAACACCTTCTTTTTCAATTACATTAAACAAATCAAATAATACATGTCTGAGTTCATTATAAAATTGACAGTAAAACTCAACTGTAAGTCCATCAGATCCTGGACTTTTATTTTTTGAAATTTGATTTATTGCTTTACAAATTTCTTCGTGTGAAATATCAGAATCACAAAAGTTACAATCATTATCATCTATTTTTGTATCTACACTATCTAACAATTCTGACATTTTATCATTATCTGTATCTACACATGAGTACAATTCTTTATAAAATTTATATTGTAAATCTAAAATACCTTCAGTAGCATAAACTGATTCATTACTGTCATTTAGTAATTCTTTTATAGAATTATTCTCTTGTTTATATTTTTCCAGATTTAAAAAATACTTTGTATTTTTATCTGACTCAACAGCCCAAATAGCTTTTGATCTGAGTACTGCACCTCTACATTTTTCTAATTCATATGCTGACAATTCAAGTTTCAAACTTTCTAACTTAGCTACATCAATATCTACACCACAAGCAGCCTTTTCACATAAAATATTAATCTGCCTTTCTAATCTATAATAATCTCTTCTGTTTTCTTTTGCCATTTTAGAAGAAAAAAATTGGGAATATCTCTTTATTTTATATTTAAGATTATCCCACCAAATCATTAAATCTTTATTATACAATTCATTTTCTTTTTCATCAGATATAATTTCTTTTACTCTCCTTACATATTCTTCATTATATAATAATGTATTATTGAAGACCCACAATCCAGGACCTCTTTCAATATTACTACAGTTAAAATTCATAATTACAAATGAATGATCACTTAAACTAGTAGTATTATAATATACATTCTGAACATAAGAAGATAACTGTTTATTTACAAGGAAATAATCGATTCTGCTTTGTTGTAATTCTCCATTACAAATTCTTTTCCATGAAAATATTCTAGAACTTTTATTTCTAGTACGCCATACATCATACAAATTGTTATTTTCAATCAAGTCACTTATTCTTTTACATGGTTCATCTATAACATGATTGCTTTTACCACCTCTGTCTAACATAGACAGAGAAGTATTAAAATCCCCACCAATTATTAAGTTATTTAACTTTTCCGTATACTGTTTAACAAAGTTAAAAAAGATAACTCTTTCAACAATTACATTTGGAGCATACAATGAAATTACATTAAACAATTGTCCATCTTCTTCATATGTTATATGAATAAATCTGCCATCACAGTCTTTATATACACATTTTATCTTATTTTTAAGATAATTATTCACTAAAACAGCCACACCCCTTCTACCATGTGAACTGTTACTACAATATATATCACCTTCATATAAGTGTTTTACACTATTTACATAAGCATCATCCCAGAAAGTTTCTTGTAACAATACCATACTAAATTTTCTATCATGAATAATACTTATAAAATTCTCAAAATTGACTACATTCTTTAAACCATTACAATTAAAAGAACAAATAACCACCATTGCAAAAAGAAAAACAATCTTACATATGAACTTATCCATTTTACCTTTTTGTACTGTCAACCACATTTCTTACATTTTTACCACTCAAATTAGGAGCAACTTTGATACTAGATCTCCTTTCAAGTCTCCTCTGTTTTTTCTTAATTTTTCTGGCCATTTTGGCACTTATAAATTTACTTGTGGTGTCATTTTCACCATCAGAACAGACAAAAGACTCATTTGCATTTGCACCTTCCATGGTGACATCTTCGTCACCAAAGAAGGTGATTTCATCATCAGAGCAACACTGCTCAATTTCAATTTCATTTTCACTCTCCCCAGTGACAATATTGTCCCCAGGAGGAGCGTCATTAATGGCTATTTTTAACTTTTTGCCATCAGAAAAATCTTTGTCTGAATTGATGTTTTCATTACCATCTTTAACATTATCTAGATTCAATATTTCATCCTCTGTTATCTCATTGTTACTTTCTGTATCACTGTCCATCTTTCTCTTTCTGTTTTCCTCCTGAAGGTGGCTTTCTTGTTTATTAAGCTGCACCACATTAACTTCTATCGGAACAGTTGTTTTAGAATCAGCATCGCCAACAGATACAGTTTTCTCTGACCAAACATCAGAAATATCTTCGTCTTCATTTTCACCTGGTATCTTTATTATAATTTCCGGATCATTTTCGTTATTCTGTTTGTCGCAAGTACAACGATCGGGTTTTTCTCGGCATGTGTCACATGTACACACACATGGACATTTACGACAGTCTTGACAAGGACAAACACACGGATCACTTTTACAAAAAGCGCAAGTACATATACATGGGTACTTTTCACATTTGAAGCAGGCGCATATACACTCTTTTTTCCCGCAAATGTTACATTTGCACATGCAAAAATAGAAACCACAGACATCACAGTTCTTCTTCTTTTTATGTGTCGGAGGTTGATCTCTTCTTGTATCGGAGCTACTTCCACACACGCATAACAACGGTAAATTATGACAATATGTACATTTAACAGCTTTACATTGTCTCTTTGAATGTCCATATTCGCCACACCCGTGGCAAATAAAGTACGGACACTGTTTACGCATATGCTCCGGTGACAAACACTCAGAGCAGACCTTCATCTGGTTGTTGTGTACAACACGAAAATATTTCGTATCTGAGCCAACTTTGAAAGGCATTGTCCATGGCAAAGCGAACATACCTTGTGGAAATTTGCATCTCATAAATCTAGTCCCGTCTGCTACTTGCGTTCCAGGTATTGCTCGTCTGTATATAGGAGAAACAATTTTAACCCCTTTTGATACTAATTTACTTCTTATATCTTCATCAGGAATAAACGATGGAAGTTTCATAATAGAAACAACGGTAATATCCGAATGTAACATACTGACTTGATATTCATTATTTGCAATATCAATTCCTTCTTGCACTAGATTGAAAGCAGTCTGCTTACTATCTAATGTTATATCATAAGACATGGCATCATTTTTGACAACAGCTAACACTGAGTTTAATCCAGTGATTGTTTCCACATCTTCGATTACTATTCTTTCACCAATAACATCAGTACGAATTCTTTCAATTCTCACGGTACAATCTCTCTGATACGACTTTTCATCAAGAACATAATTTTGCTTTTGATTATATCCATTCCCAGAACCACGACTACCATTTCTTTGAGATAGACTCGATTTTTTACTATTTTGCTCCATTCCGCCGGAAATTCCGAAAAATTACAAGCAAGCACAGCCCAAATTTGTAAACAAACACTCGAGTGCTCCAAAACGACCCCCTTTTCCACACGAATGAATCGCCGGATTAGGGGGAAATACAGTTTATAATCACTGTTTCTCTACTAAGAACAATATAGTTTTGTTAATAAATCATAAATAAATCCTTACTGTAATTATCGAATCATAATATCCCGTTGAAACACAGAATTATCCACCGGAGAAATTATGACACTTCCATCCTAGGGCTGCACTCAATTCGGACCCCTAAGTCCAACGCCTTAACCACTCGGCCACCACACTGTTACAAATGGGATTCTTAAATGTTTAGATGAACTTATAGCTACTTATCACACTGCTCGCATTTCATTTGTAAGTCGCAATTGTTTAAATGAGATACCGCAAAGGAAACGTAAACAAATAGACAGCCTTTTCATCGAAAATCCCGTGCGATTCAACTTATTTCGTGCAGAAATATTCAATTAAGTAAAACTTGATTTTTGTCAACCCGAGTACCGTTACTATAGGAATTTTTATAATCATATATATAGAGAAAAGAAAAAAATATTGTATTATCTCATAAACGACAATTTCAGCTAAAAAATCAATTCGCAACACGAAAGCAATGTTACATACAATATGTTTCCTGTCATAAAGGAGTAGTGGTCATAACACCTGCTTATAGTCACTTTCAGCGTAACTTCTGATTGAAGTTGCAATAAGAAAAAGACTGCCGTTAATTACAATTTAAAACCTTTACTCTTCCAGTTGCAACTGTAGATCTTTATTTCTGAACTTTAATCACATCGCTTATTCGATATTGTTAGTTCCTGCACTCGGGTACAATTCACTCAGTTTCAGACCAGATGTCAATTTGGTGTAATAAAAATAAGACTAGTGCGGGTGGGGTTCGAACCCACGCGGACATACGTCCATTGGAACTTAAGTCCAACGCCTTAACCACTCGGCCACCACACTGTTACAAATGGGATTCTTAAATGTTTAGATGAACTTATAGCTACTTATCACACTGCTCGCATTTCATTTGTAAGTCGCAATTGTTTAAATGAGATACCGCAAAGGAAACGTAAACAAATAGACAGCCTTTTCATCGAAAATCCCGTGCGATTCAACTTATTTCGTGCAGAAATATTCAATTAAGTAAAACTTGATTTTTGTCAACCCGAGTACCGTTACTATAGGAATTTTTATAATCATATATATAGAGAAAAGAAAAAAATATTGTATTATCTCATAAACGACAATTTCAGCTAAAAAATCAATTCGCAACACGAAAGCAATGTTACATACAATATGTTTCCTGTCATAAAGGAGTAGTGGTCATAACACCTGCTTATAGTCACTTTCAGCGTAACTTCTGATTGAAGTTGCAATAAGAAAAAGACTGCCGTTAATTACAATTTAAAACCTTTACTCTTCCAGTTGCCACCACACTGTTACAAATGGGATTCTTAAATGTTTAGATGAACTTATAGCTACTTATCACACTGCTCGCATTTCATTTGTAAGTCGCAATTGTTTAAATGAGATACCGCAAAGGAAACGTAAACAAATAGACAGCCTTTTCATCGAAAATCCCGTGCGATTCAACTTATTTCGTGCAGAAATATTCAATTAAGTAAAACTTGATTTTTGTCAACCCGAGTACCGTTACTATAGGAATTTTTATAATCATATATATAGAGAAAAGAAAAAAATATTGTATTATCTCATAAACGACAATTTCAGCTAAAAAATCAATTCGCAACACGAAAGCAATGTTACATACAATATGTTTCCTGTCATAAAGGAGTAGTGGTCATAACACCTGCTTATAGTCACTTTCAGCGTAACTTCTGATTGAAGTTGCAATAAGAAAAAGACTGCCGTTAATTACAATTTAAAACCTTTACTCTTCCAGTTGCAACTGTAGATCTTTATTTCTGAACTTTAATCACATCGCTTATTCGATATTGTTAGTTCCTGCACTCGGGTACAATTCACTCAGTTTCAGACCAGATGTCAATTTGGTGTAATAAAAATAAGACTAGTGCGGGTGGGGTTCGAACCCACGCGGACATACGTCCATTGGAACTTAAGTCCAACGCCTTAACCACTCGGCCACCACACTGTTACAAATGGGATTCTTAAATGTTTAGATGAACTTATAGCTACTTATCACACTGCTCGCATTTCATTTGTAAGTCGCAATTGTTTAAATGAGATACCGCAAAGGAAACGTAAACAAATAGACAGCCTTTTCATCGAAAATCCCGTGCGATTCAACTTATTTCGTGCAGAAATATTCAATTAAGTAAAACTTGATTTTTGTCAACCCGAGTACCGTTACTATAGGAATTTTTATAATCATATATATAGAGAAAAGAAAAAAATATTGTATTATCTCATAAACGACAATTTCAGCTAAAAAATCAATTCGCAACACGAAAGCAATGTTACATACAATATGTTTCCTGTCATAAAGGAGTAGTGGTCATAACACCTGCTTATAGTCACTTTCAGCGTAACTTCTGATTGAAGTTGCAATAAGAAAAAGACTGCCGTTAATTACAATTTAAAACCTTTACTCTTCCAGTTGCAACTGTAGATCTTTATTTCTGAACTTTAATCACATCGCTTATTCGATATTGTTAGTTCCTGCACTCGGGTACAATTCACTCAGTTTCAGACCAGATGTCAATTTGGTGTAATAAAAATAAGACTAGTGCGGGTGGGGTTCGAACCCACGCGGACATACGTCCATTGGAACTTAAGTCCAACGCCTTAACCACTCGGCCACCACACTGTTACAAATGGGATTCTTAAATGTTTAGATGAACTTATAGCTACTTATCACACTGCTCGCATTTCATTTGTAAGTCGCAATTGTTTAAATGAGATACCGCAAAGGAAACGTAAACAAATAGACAGCCTTTTCATCGAAAATCCCGTGCGATTCAACTTATTTCGTGCAGAAATATTCAATTAAGTAAAACTTGATTTTTGTCAACCCGAGTACCGTTACTATAGGAATTTTTATAATCATATATATAGAGAAAAGAAAAAAATATTGTATTATCTCATAAACGACAATTTCAGCTAAAAAATCAATTCGCAACACGAAAGCAATGTTACATACAATATGTTTCCTGTCATAAAGGAGTAGTGGTCATAACACCTGCTTATAGTCACTTTCAGCGTAACTTCTGATTGAAGTTGCAATAAGAAAAAGACTGCCGTTAATTACAATTTAAAACCTTTACTCTTCCAGTTGCAACTGTAGATCTTTATTTCTGAACTTTAATCACATCGCTTATTCGATATTGTTAGTTCCTGCACTCGGGTACAATTCACTCAGTTTCAGACCAGATGTCAATTTGGTGTAATAAAAATAAGACTAGTGCGGGTGGGGTTCGAACCCACGCGGACATACGTCCATTGGAACTTAAGTCCAACGCCTTAACCACTCGGCCACCACACTGTTACAAATGGGATTCTTAAATGTTTAGATGAACTTATAGCTACTTATCACACTGCTCGCATTTCATTTGTAAGTCGCAATTGTTTAAATGAGATACCGCAAAGGAAACGTAAACAAATAGACAGCCTTTTCATCGAAAATCCCGTGCGATTCAACTTATTTCGTGCAGAAATATTCAATTAAGTAAAACTTGATTTTTGTCAACCCGAGTACCGTTACTATAGGAATTTTTATAATCATATATATAGAGAAAAGAAAAAAATATTGTATTATCTCATAAACGACAATTTCAGCTAAAAAATCAATTCGCAACACGAAAGCAATGTTACATACAATATGTTTCCTGTCATAAAGGAGTAGTGGTCATAACACCTGCTTATAGTCACTTTCAGCGTAACTTCTGATTGAAGTTGCAATAAGAAAAAGACTGCCGTTAATTACAATTTAAAACCTTTACTCTTCCAGTTGCAACTGTAGATCTTTATTTCTGAACTTTAATCACATCGCTTATTCGATATTGTTAGTTCCTGCACTCGGGTACAATTCACTCAGTTTCAGACCAGATGTCAATTTGGTGTAATAAAAATAAGACTAGTGCGGGTGGGGTTCGAACCCACGCGGACATACGTCCATTGGAACTTAAGTCCAACGCCTTAACCACTCGGCCACCACACTGTTACAAATGGGATTCTTAAATGTTTAGATGAACTTATAGCTACTTATCACACTGCTCGCATTTCATTTGTAAGTCGCAATTGTTTAAATGAGATATCGCAAAGGAAACGTAAACAAATAGACAGCCTTTTCATCGAAAATCCCGTGCGATTCAACTTATTTCGTGCAGAAATATTCAATTAAGTAAAACTTGATTTTTGTCAACCCGAGTACCGTTACTATAGGAATTTTTATAATCATATATATAGAGAAAAGAAAAAAATATTGTATTATCTCATAAACGACAATTTCAGCTAAAAAATCAATTCGCAACACGAAAGCAATGTTACATACAATATGTTTCCTGTCATAAAGGAGTAGTGGTCATAACACCTGCTTATAGTCACTTTCAGCGTAACTTCTGATTGAAGTTGCAATAAGAAAAAGACTGCCGTTAATTACAATTTAAAACCTTTACTCTTCCAGTTGCCACCACACTGTTACAAATGGGATTCTTAAATGTTTAGATGAACTTATAGCTACTTATCACACTGCTCGCATTTCATTTGTAAGTCGCAATTGTTTAAATGAGATACCGCAAAGGAAACGTAAACAAATAGACAGCCTTTTCATCGAAAATCCCGTGCGATTCAACTTATTTCGTGCAGAAATATTCAATTAAGTAAAACTTGATTTTTGTCAACCCGAGTACCGTTACTATAGGAATTTTTATAATCATATATATAGAGAAAAGAAAAAAATATTGTATTATCTCATAAACGACAATTTCAGCTAAAAAATCAATTCGCAACACGAAAGCAATGTTACATACAATATGTTTCCTGTCATAAAGGAGTAGTGGTCATAACACCTGCTTATAGTCACTTTCAGCGTAACTTCTGATTGAAGTTGCAATAAGAAAAAGACTGCCGTTAATTACAATTTAAAACCTTTACTCTTCCAGTTGCAACTGTAGATCTTTATTTCTGAACTTTAATCACATCGCTTATTCGATATTGTTAGTTCCTGCACTCGGGTACAATTCACTCAGTTTCAGACCAGATGTCAATTTGGTGTAATAAAAATAAGACTAGTGCGGGTGGGGTTCGAACCCACGCGGACATACGTCCATTGGAACTTAAGTCTAACGCCTTAACCACTCGGCCACCACACTGTTACAAATGGGATTCTTAAATGTTTAGATGAACTTATAGCTACTTATCACACTGCTCGCATTTCATTTGTAAGTCGCAATTGTTTAAATGAGATACCGCAAAGGAAACGTAAACAAATAGACAGCCTTTTCATCGAAAATCCCGTGCGATTCAACTTATTTCGTGCAGAAATATTCAATTAAGTAAAACTTGATTTTTGTCAACCCGAGTACCGTTACTATAGGAATTTTTATAATCATATATATAGAGAAAAGAAAAAAATATTGTATTATCTCATAAACGACAATTTCAGCTAAAAAATCAATTCGCAACACGAAAGCAATGTTACATACAATATGTTTCCTGTCATAAAGGAGTAGTGGTCATAACACCTGCTTATAGTCACTTTCAGCGTAACTTCTGATTGAAGTTGCAATAAGAAAAAGACTGCCGTTAATTACAATTTATAACCTTTACTCTTCCAGTTGCAACTGTAGATCTTTATTTCTGAACTTTAATCACATCGCTTATTCGATATTGTTAGTTCCTGCACTCGGGTACAATTGACTCAGTTTCAGACCAGATGTCAATTTGGTGTAATAAAAATAAGACTAGTGCGGGTGGGGTTCGAACCCACGCGGACATACGTCCATTGGAACTTAAGTCCAACGCCTTAACCACTCGGCCACCACACTGTTACAAATGGGATTCTTAAATGTTTAGATGAACTTATAGCTACTTATCACACTGCTCGCATTCATTTGTAAGTCGCAATTGTTTAAATGAGATACCGCAAAGGAAACGTAAACAAATAGACAGCCTTTTCATCGAAAATCCCGTGCGATTCAACTTATTTCGTGCAGAAATATTCAATTAAGTAAAACTTGATTTTTGTCAACCCGAGTACCGTTACTATAGGAATTTTTATAATCATATATATAGAGAAAAGAAAAAAATATTGTATTATCTCATAAACGACAATTTCAGCTAAAAAATCAATTCGCAACACGAAAGCAATGTTACATACAATATGTTTCCTGTCATAAAGGAGTAGTGGTCATAACACCTGCTTATAGTCACTTTCAGCGTAACTTCTGATTGAAGTTGCAATAAGAAAAAGACTGCCGTTAATTACAATTTATAACCTTTACTCTTCCAGTTGCAACTGTAGATCTTTATTTCTGAACTTTAATCACATCGCTTATTCGATATTGTTAGTTCCTGCACTCGGGTACAATTGACTCAGTTTCAGACCAGATGTCAATTTGGTGTAATAAAAATAAGACTAGTGCGGGTGGGGTTCGAACCCACGCGGACATACGTCCATTGGAACTTAAGTCCAACGCCTTAACCACTCGGCCACCACACTGTTACAAATGGGATTCTTAAATGTTTAGATGAACTTATAGCTACTTATCACACTGCTCGCATTCATTTGTAAGTCGCAATTGTTTAAATGAGATACCGCAAAGGAAACGTAAACAAATAGACAGCCTTTTCATCGAAAATCCCGTGCGATTCAACTTATTTCGTGCAGAAATATTCAATTAAGTAAAACTTGATTTTTGTCAACCCGAGTACCGTTACTATAGGAATTTTTATAATCATATATATAGAGAAAAGAAAAAAATATTGTATTATCTCATAAACGACAATTTCAGCTAAAAAATCAATTCGCAACACGAAAGCAATGTTACATACAATATGTTTCCTGTCATAAAGGAGTAGTGGTCATAACACCTGCTTATAGTCACTTTCAGCGTAACTTCTGATTGAAGTTGCAATAAGAAAAAGACTGCCGTTAATTACAATTTAAAACCTTTACTCTTCCAGTTGCAACTGTAGATCTTTATTTCTGAACTTTAATCACATCGCTTATTCGATATTGTTAGTTCCTGCACTCGGGTACAATTCACTCAGTTTCAGACCAGATGTCAATTTGGTGTAATAAAAATAAGACTAGTGCGGGTGGGGTTCGAACCCACGCGGACATACGTCCATTGGAACTTAAGTCCAACGCCTTAACCACTCGGCCACCACACTGTTACAAATGGGATTCTTAAATGTTTAGATGAACTTATAGCTACTTATCACACTGCTCGCATTTCATTTGTAAGTCGCAATTGTTTAAATGAGATACCGCAAAGGAAACGTAAACAAATAGACAGCCTTTTCATCGAAAATCCCGTGCGATTCAACTTATTTCGTGCAGAAATATTCAATTAAGTAAAACTTGATTTTTGTCAACCCGAGTACCGTTACTATAGGAATTTTTATAATCATATATATAGAGAAAAGAAAAAAATATTGTATTATCTCATAAACGACAATTTCAGCTAAAAAATCAATTCGCAACACGAAAGCAATGTTACATACAATATGTTTCCTGTCATAAAGGAGTAGTGGTCATAACACCTGCTTATAGTCACTTTCAGCGTAACTTCTGATTGAAGTTGCAATAAGAAAAAGACTGCCGTTAATTACAATTTATAACCTTTACTCTTCCAGTTGCAACTGTAGATCTTTATTTCTGAACTTTAATCACATCGCTTATTCGATATTGTTAGTTCCTGCACTCGGGTACAATTCACTCAGTTTCAGACCAGATGTCAATTTGGTGTAATAAAAATAAGACTAGTGCGGGTGGGGTTCGAACCCACGCGGACATACGTCCATTGGAACTTAAGTCCAACGCCTTAACCACTCGGCCACCACACTGTTACAAATAGGATTCTTAAATGTTTAGATGAACTTATAGCTACTTATCACACTGCTCGCATTTCATTTGTAAGTCGCAATTGTTTAAATGAGATACCGCAAAGGAAACGTAAACAAATAGACAGCCTTTTCATCGAAAATCCCGTGCGATTCAACTTATTTCGTGCAGAAATATTCAATTAAGTAAAACTTGATTTTTGTCAACCCGAGTACCGTTACTATAGGAATTTTTATAATCATATATATAGAGAAAAGAAAAAAATATTGTATTATCTCATAAACGACAATTTCAGCTAAAAAATCAATTCGCAACACGAAAGCAATGTTACATACAATATGTTTCCTGTCATAAAGGAGTAGTGGTCATAACACCTGCTTATAGTCACTTTCAGCGTAACTTCTGATTGAAGTTGCAATAAGAAAAAGACTGCCGTTAATTACAATTTATAACCTTTACTCTTCCAGTTGCAACTGTAGATCTTTATTTCTGAACTTTAATCACATCGCTTATTCGATATTGTTAGTTCCTGCACTCGGGTACAATTGACTCAGTTTCAGACCAGATGTCAATTTGGTGTAATAAAAATAAGACTAGTGCGGGTGGGGTTCGAACCCACGCGGACATACGTCCATTGGAACTTAAGTCCAACGCCTTAACCACTCGGCCACCACACTGTTACAAATGGGATTCTTAAATGTTTAGATGAACTTATAGCTACTTATCACACTGCTCGCATTCATTTGTAAGTCGCAATTGTTTAAATGAGATACCGCAAAGGAAACGTAAACAAATAGACAGCCTTTTCATCGAAAATCCCGTGCGATTCAACTTATTTCGTGCAGAAATATTCAATTAAGTAAAACTTGATTTTTGTCAACCCGAGTACCGTTACTATAGGAATTTTTATAATCATATATATAGAGAAAAGAAAAAAATATTGTATTATCTCATAAACGACAATTTCAGCTAAAAAATCAATTCGCAACACGAAAGCAATGTTACATACAATATGTTTCCTGTCATAAAGGAGTAGTGGTCATAACACCTGCTTATAGTCACTTTCAGCGTAACTTCTGATTGAAGTTGCAATAAGAAAAAGACTGCCGTTAATTACAATTTAAAACCTTTACTCTTCCAGTTGCAACTGTAGATCTTTATTTCTGAACTTTAATCACATCGCTTATTCGATATTGTTAGTTCCTGCACTCGGGTACAATTCACTCAGTTTCAGACCAGATGTCAATTTGGTGTAATAAAAATAAGACTAGTGCGGGTGGGGTTCGAACCCACGCGGACATACGTCCATTGGAACTTAAGTCCAACGCCTTAACCACTCGGCCACCACACTGTTACAAATGGGATTCTTAAATGTTTAGATGAACTTATAGCTACTTATCACACTGCTCGCATTTCATTTGTAAGTCGCAATTGTTTAAATGAGATACCGCAAAGGAAACGTAAACAAATAGACAGCCTTTTCATCGAAAATCCCGTGCGATTCAACTTATTTCGTGCAGAAATATTCAATTAAGTAAAACTTGATTTTTGTCAACCCGAGTACCGTTACTATAGGAATTTTTATAATCATATATATAGAGAAAAGAAAAAAATATTGTATTATCTCATAAACGACAATTTCAGCTAAAAAATCAATTCGCAACACGAAAGCAATGTTACATACAATATGTTTCCTGTCATAAAGGAGTAGTGGTCATAACACCTGCTTATAGTCACTTTCAGCGTAACTTCTGATTGAAGTTGCAATAAGAAAAAGACTGCCGTTAATTACAATTTATAACCTTTACTCTTCCAGTTGCAACTGTAGATCTTTATTTCTGAACTTTAATCACATCGCTTATTCGATATTGTTAGTTCCTGCACTCGGGTACAATTCACTCAGTTTCAGACCAGATGTCAATTTGGTGTAATAAAAATAAGACTAGTGCGGGTGGGGTTCGAACCCACGCGGACATACGTCCATTGGAACTTAAGTCCAACGCCTTAACCACTCGGCCACCACACTGTTACAAATGGGATTCTTAAATGTTTAGATGAACTTATAGCTACTTATCACACTGCTCGCATTTCATTTGTAAGTCGCAATTGTTTAAATGAGATACCGCAAAGGAAACGTAAACAAATAGACAGCCTTTTCATCGAAAATCCCGTGCGATTCAACTTATTTCGTGCAGAAATATTCAATTAAGTAAAACTTGATTTTTGTCAACCCGAGTACCGTTACTATAGGAATTTTTATAATCATATATATAGAGAAAAGAAAAAAATATTGTATTATCTCATAAACGACAATTTCAGCTAAAAAATCAATTCGCAACACGAAAGCAATGTTACATACAATATGTTTCCTGTCATAAAGGAGTAGTGGTCATAACACCTGCTTATAGTCACTTTCAGCGTAACTTCTGATTGAAGTTGCAATAAGAAAAAGACTGCCGTTAATTACAATTTATAACCTTTACTCTTCCAGTTGCAACTGTAGATCTTTATTTCTGAACTTTAATCACATCGCTTATTCGATATTGTTAGTTGCTGCACTCGGGTACAATTGACTCAGTTTCAGACCAGATGTCAATTTGGTGTAATAAAAATAAGACTAGTGCGGGTGGGGTTCGAACCCACGCGGACATACGTCCATTGGAACTTAAGTCCAACGCCTTAACCACTCGGCCACCACACTGTTACAAATAGGATTCTTAAATGTTTAGATGAACTTATAGCTACTTATCACACTGCTCGCATTTCATTTGTAAGTCGCAATTGTTTAAATGAGATACCGCAAAGGAAACGTAAACAAATAGACAGCCTTTTCATCGAAAATCCCGTGCGATTCAACTTATTTCGTGCAGAAATATTCAATTAAGTAAAACTTGATTTTTGTCAACCCGAGTACCGTTACTATAGGAATTTTTATAATCATATATATAGAGAAAAGAAAAAAATATTGTATTATCTCATAAACGACAATTTCAGCTAAAAAATCAATTCGCAACACGAAAGCAATGTTACATACAATATGTTTCCTGTCATAAAGGAGTAGTGGTCATAACACCTGCTTATAGTCACTTTCAGCGTAACTTCTGATTGAAGTTGCAATAAGAAAAAGACTGCCGTTAATTACAATTTATAACCTTTACTCTTCCAGTTGCAACTGTAGATCTTTATTTCTGAACTTTAATCACATCGCTTATTCGATATTGTTAGTTCCTGCACTCGGGTACAATTCACTCAGTTTCAGACCAGATGTCAATTTGGTGTAATAAAAATAAGACTAGTGCGGGTGGGGTTCGAACCCACGCGGACATACGTCCATTGGAACTTAAGTCCAACGCCTTAACCACTCGGCCACCACACTGTTACAAATAGGATTCTTAAATGTTTAGATGAACTTATAGCTACTTATCACACTGCTCGCATTTCATTTGTAAGTCGCAATTGTTTAAATGAGATACCGCAAAGGAAACGTAAACAAATAGACAGCCTTTTCATCGAAAATCCCGTGCGATTCAACTTATTTCGTGCAGAAATATTCAATTAAGTAAAACTTGATTTTTGTCAACCCGAGTACCGTTACTATAGGAATTTTTATAATCATATATATAGAGAAAAGAAAAAAATATTGTATTATCTCATAAACGACAATTTCAGCTAAAAAATCAATTCGCAACACGAAAGCAATGTTACATACAATATGTTTCCTGTCATAAAGGAGTAGTGGTCATAACACCTGCTTATAGTCACTTTCAGCGTAACTTCTGATTGAAGTTGCAATAAGAAAAAGACTGCCGTTAATTACAATTTATAACCTTTACTCTTCCAGTTGCAACTGTAGATCTTTATTTCTGAACTTTAATCACATCGCTTATTCGATATTGTTAGTTCCTGCACTCGGGTACAATTGACTCAGTTTCAGACCAGATGTCAATTTGGTGTAATAAAAATAAGACTAGTGCGGGTGGGGTTCGAACCCACGCGGACATACGTCCATTGGAACTTAAGTCCAACGCCTTAACCACTCGGCCACCACACTGTTACAAATGGGATTCTTAAATGTTTAGATGAACTTATAGCTACTTATCACACTGCTCGCATTCATTTGTAAGTCGCAATTGTTTAAATGAGATACCGCAAAGGAAACGTAAACAAATAGACAGCCTTTTCATCGAAAATCCCGTGCGATTCAACTTATTTCGTGCAGAAATATTCAATTAAGTAAAACTTGATTTTTGTCAACCCGAGTACCGTTACTATAGGAATTTTTATAATCATATATATAGAGAAAAGAAAAAAATATTGTATTATCTCATAAACGACAATTTCAGCTAAAAAATCAATTCGCAACACGAAAGCAATGTTACATACAATATGTTTCCTGTCATAAAGGAGTAGTGGTCATAACACCTGCTTATAGTCACTTTCAGCGTAACTTCTGATTGAAGTTGCAATAAGAAAAAGACTGCCGTTAATTACAATTTAAAACCTTTACTCTTCCAGTTGCAACTGTAGATCTTTATTTCTGAACTTTAATCACATCGCTTATTCGATATTGTTAGTTCCTGCACTCGGGTACAATTCTCTCAGTTTCAGACCAGATGTCAATTTGGTGTAATAAAAATAAGACTAGTGCGGGTGGGGTTCGAACCCACGCGGACATACGTCCATTGGAACTTAAGTCCAACGCCTTAACCACTCGGCCACCACACTGTTACAAATAGGATTCTTAAATGTTTAGATGAACTTATAGCTACTTATCACACTGCTCGCATTTCATTTGTAAGTCGCAATTGTTTAAATGAGATACCGCAAAGGAAACGTAAACAAATAGACAGCCTTTTCATCGAAAATCCCGTGCGATTCAACTTATTTCGTGCAGAAATATTCAATTAAGTAAAACTTGATTTTTGTCAACCCGAGTACCGTTACTATAGGAATTTTTATAATCATATATATAGAGAAAAGAAAAAAATATTGTATTATCTCATAAACGACAATTTCAGCTAAAAAATCAATTCGCAACACGAAAGCAATGTTACATACAATATGTTTCCTGTCATAAAGGAGTAGTGGTCATAACACCTGCTTATAGTCACTTTCAGCGTAACTTCTGATTGAAGTTGCAATAAGAAAAAGACTGCCGTTAATTACAATTTATAACCTTTACTCTTCCAGTTGCAACTGTAGATCTTTATTTCTGAACTTTAATCACATCGCTTATTCGATATTGTTAGTTCCTGCACTCGGGTACAATTGACTCAGTTTCAGACCAGATGTCAATTTGGTGTAATAAAAATAAGACTAGTGCGGGTGGGGTTCGAACCCACGCGGACATACGTCCATTGGAACTTAAGTCCAACGCCTTAACCACTCGGCCACCACACTGTTACAAATGGGATTCTTAAATGTTTAGATGAACTTATAGCTACTTATCACACTGCTCGCATTCATTTGTAAGTCGCAATTGTTTAAATGAGATACCGCAAAGGAAACGTAAACAAATAGACAGCCTTTTCATCGAAAATCCCGTGCGATTCAACTTATTTCGTGCAGAAATATTCAATTAAGTAAAACTTGATTTTTGTCAACCCGAGTACCGTTACTATAGGAATTTTTATAATCATATATATAGAGAAAAGAAAAAAATATTGTATTATCTCATAAACGACAATTTCAGCTAAAAAATCAATTCGCAACACGAAAGCAATGTTACATACAATATGTTTCCTGTCATAAAGGAGTAGTGGTCATAACACCTGCTTATAGTCACTTTCAGCGTAACTTCTGATTGAAGTTGCAATAAGAAAAAGACTGCCGTTAATTACAATTTAAAACCTTTACTCTTCCAGTTGCAACTGTAGATCTTTATTTCTGAACTTTAATCACATCGCTTATTCGATATTGTTAGTTCCTGCACTCGGGTACAATTCTCTCAGTTTCAGACCAGATGTCAATTTGGTGTAATAAAAATAAGACTAGTGCGGGTGGGGTTCGAACCCACGCGGACATACGTCCATTGGAACTTAAGTCCAACGCCTTAACCACTCGGCCACCACACTGTTACAAATAGGATTCTTAAATGTTTAGATGAACTTATAGCTACTTATCACACTGCTCGCATTTCATTTGTAAGTCGCAATTGTTTAAATGAGATACCGCAAAGGAAACGTAAACAAATAGACAGCCTTTTCATCGAAAATCCCGTGCGATTCAACTTATTTCGTGCAGAAATATTCAATTAAGTAAAACTTGATTTTTGTCAACCCGAGTACCGTTACTATAGGAATTTTTATAATCATATATATAGAGAAAAGAAAAAAATATTGTATTATCTCATAAACGACAATTTCAGCTAAAAAATCAATTCGCAACACGAAAGCAATGTTACATACAATATGTTTCCTGTCATAAAGGAGTAGTGGTCATAACACCTGCTTATAGTCACTTTCAGCGTAACTTCTGATTGAAGTTGCAATAAGAAAAAGACTGCCGTTAATTACAATTTAAAACCTTTACTCTTCCAGTTGCAACTGTAGATCTTTATTTCTGAACTTTAATCACATCGCTTATTCGATATTGTTAGTTCCTGCACTCGGGTACAATTCTCTCAGTTTCAGACCAGATGTCAATTTGGTGTAATAAAAATAAGACTAGTGCGGGTGGGGTTCGAACCCACGCGGACATACGTCCATTGGAACTTAAGTCCAACGCCTTAACCACTCGGCCACCACTCTGTTACAAATAGGATTCTTAAATGTTTAGATGAACTTATAGCTACTTATCACACTGCTCGCATTTCATTTGTAAGTCGCAATTGTTTAAATGAGATACCGCAAAGGAAACGTAAACAAATAGACAGCCTTTTCATCGAAAATCCCGTGCGATTCAACTTATTTCGTGCAGAAATATTCAATTAAGTAAAACTTGATTTTTGTCAACCCGAGTACCGTTACTATAGGAATTTTTATAATCATATATATAGAGAAAAGAAAAAAATATTGTATTATCTCATAAACGACAATTTCAGCTAAAAAATCAATTCGCAACACGAAAGCAATGTTACATACAATATGTTTCCTGTCATAAAGGAGTAGTGGTCATAACACCTGCTTATAGTCACTTTCAGCGTAACTTCTGATTGAAGTTGCAATAAGAAAAAGACTGCCGTTAATTACAATTTAAAACCTTTACTCTTCCAGTTGCAACTGTAGATCTTTATTTCTGAACTTTAATCACATCGCTTATTCGATATTGTTAGTTCCTGCACTCGGGTACAATTCACTCAGTTTCAGACCAGATGTCAATTTGGTGTAATAAAAATAAGACTAGTGCGGGTGGGGTTCGAACCCACGCGGACATACGTCCATTGGAACTTAAGTCCAACGCCTTAACCACTCGGCCACCACACTGTTACAAATAGGATTCTTAAATGTTTAGATGAACTTATAGCTACTTATCACACTGCTCGCATTTCATTTGTAAGTCGCAATTGTTTAAATGAGATACCGCAAAGGAAACGTAAACAAATAGACAGCCTTTTCATCGAAAATCCCGTGCGATTCAACTTATTTCGTGCAGAAATATTCAATTAAGTAAAACTTGATTTTTGTCAACCCGAGTACCGTTACTATAGGAATTTTTATAATCATATATATAGAGAAAAGAAAAAAATATTGTATTATCTCATAAACGACAATTTCAGCTAAAAAATCAATTCGCAACACGAAAGCAATGTTACATACAATATGTTTCCTGTCATAAAGGAGTAGTGGTCATAACACCTGCTTATAGTCACTTTCAGCGTAACTTCTGATTGAAGTTGCAATAAGAAAAAGACTGCCGTTAATTACAATTTATAACCTTTACTCTTCCAGTTGCAACTGTAGATCTTTATTTCTGAACTTTAATCACATCGCTTATTCGATATTGTTAGTTCCTGCACTCGGGTACAATTGACTCAGTTTCAGACCAGATGTCAATTTGGTGTAATAAAAATAAGACTAGTGCGGGTGGGGTTCGAACCCACGCGGACATACGTCCATTGGAACTTAAGTCCAACGCCTTAACCACTCGGCCACCACACTGTTACAAATGGGATTCTTAAATGTTTAGATGAACTTATAGCTACTTATCACACTGCTCGCATTCATTTGTAAGTCGCAATTGTTTAAATGAGATACCGCAAAGGAAACGTAAACAAATAGACAGCCTTTTCATCGAAAATCCCGTGCGATTCAACTTATTTCGTGCAGAAATATTCAATTAAGTAAAACTTGATTTTTGTCAACCCGAGTACCGTTACTATAGGAATTTTTATAATCATATATATAGAGAAAAGAAAAAAATATTGTATTATCTCATAAACGACAATTTCAGCTAAAAAATCAATTCGCAACACGAAAGCAATGTTACATACAATATGTTTCCTGTCATAAAGGAGTAGTGGTCATAACACCTGCTTATAGTCACTTTCAGCGTAACTTCTGATTGAAGTTGCAATAAGAAAAAGACTGCCGTTAATTACAATTTAAAACCTTTACTCTTCCAGTTGCAACTGTAGATCTTTATTTCTGAACTTTAATCACATCGCTTATTCGATATTGTTAGTTCCTGCACTCGGGTACAATTCACTCAGTTTCAGACCAGATGTCAATTTGGTGTAATAAAAATAAGACTAGTGCGGGTGGGGTTCGAACCCACGCGGACATACGTCCATTGGAACTTAAGTCCAACGCCTTAACCACTCGGCCACCACACTGTTACAAATAGGATTCTTAAATGTTTAGATGAACTTATAGCTACTTATCACACTGCTCGCATTTCATTTGTAAGTCGCAATTGTTTAAATGAGATACCGCAAAGGAAACGTAAACAAATAGACAGCCTTTTCATCGAAAATCCCGTGCGATTCAACTTATTTCGTGCAGAAATATTCAATTAAGTAAAACTTGATTTTTGTCAACCCGAGTACCGTTACTATAGGAATTTTTATAATCATATATATAGAGAAAAGAAAAAAATATTGTATTATCTCATAAACGACAATTTCAGCTAAAAAATCAATTCGCAACACGAAAGCAATGTTACATACAATATGTTTCCTGTCATAAAGGAGTAGTGGTCATAACACCTGCTTATAGTCACTTTCAGCGTAACTTCTGATTGAAGTTGCAATAAGAAAAAGACTGCCGTTAATTACAATTTATAACCTTTACTCTTCCAGTTGCAACTGTAGATCTTTATTTCTGAACTTTAATCACATCGCTTATTCGATATTGTTAGTTCCTGCACTCGGGTACAATTCACTCAGTTTCAGACCAGATGTCAATTTGGTGTAATAAAAATAAGACTAGTGCGGGTGGGGTTCGAACCCACGCGGACATACGTCCATTGGAACTTAAGTCCAACGCCTTAACCACTCGGCCACCACACTGTTACAAATAGGATTCTTAAATGTTTAGATGAACTTATAGCTACTTATCACACTGCTCGCATTTCATTTGTAAGTCGCAATTGTTTAAATGAGATACCGCAAAGGAAACGTAAACAAATAGACAGCCTTTTCATCGAAAATCCCGTGCGATTCAACTTATTTCGTGCAGAAATAT
The DNA here is from genome assembly GCF_021869535.1 of Mytilus californianus. Taxonomy (NCBI): domain Eukaryota; kingdom Metazoa; phylum Mollusca; class Bivalvia; order Mytilida; family Mytilidae; genus Mytilus; species Mytilus californianus. Next base: position 32,003,322 of record NW_026262701.1, read on the forward strand.
TCAATTAAGTAAAACTTGATTTTTGTCAACCCGAGTACCGTTACTATAGGAATTTTTATAATCATATATATAGAGAAAAGAAAAAAATATTGTATTATCTCATAAACGACAATTTCAGCTAAAAAATCAATTCGCAACACGAAAGCAATGTTACATACAATATGTTTCCTGTCATAAAGGAGTAGTGGTCATAACACCTGCTTATAGTCACTTTCAGCGTAACTTCTGATTGAAGTTGCAATAAGAAAAAGACTGCCGTTAATTACAATTTATAACCTTTACTCTTCCAGTTGCAACTGTAGATCTTTATTTCTGAACTTTAATCACATCGCTTATTCGATATTGTTAGTTCCTGCACTCGGGTACAATTGACTCAGTTTCAGACCAGATGTCAATTTGATGTAATAAAAATAAGACTAGTGCGGGTGGGGTTCGAACCCACGCGGACATACGTCCATTGGAACTTAAGTCCAACGCCTTAACCACTCGGCCACCACACTGTTACAAATGGGATTCTTAAATGTTTAGATGAACTTATAGCTACTTATCACACTGCTCGCATTCATTTGTAAGTCGCAATTGTTTAAATGAGATACCGCAAAGGAAACGTAAACAAATAGACAGCCTTTTCATCGAAAATCCCGTGCGATTCAACTTATTTCGTGCAGAAATATTCAATTAAGTAAAACTTGATTTTTGTCAACCCGAGTACCGTTACTATAGGAATTTTTATAATCATATATATAGAGAAAAGAAAAAAATATTGTATTATCTCATAAACGACAATTTCAGCTAAAAAATCAATTCGCAACACGAAAGCAATGTTACATACAATATGTTTCCTGTCATAAAGGAGTAGTGGTCATAACACCTGCTTATAGTCACTTTCAGCGTAACTTCTGATTGAAGTTGCAATAAGAAAAAGACTGCCGTTAATTACAATTTAAAACCTTTACTCTTCCAGTTGCAACTGTAGATCTTTATTTCTGAACTTTAATCACATCGCTTATTCGATATTGTTAGTTCCTGCACTCGGGTACAATTCACTCAGTTTCAGACCAGATGTCAATTTGGTGTAATAAAAATAAGACTAGTGCGGGTGGGGTTCGAACCCACGCGGACATACGTCCATTGGAACTTAAGTCCAACGCCTTAACCACTCGGCCACCACACTGTTACAAATGGGATTCTTAAATGTTTAGATGAACTTATAGCTACTTATCACACTGCTCGCATTCATTTGTAAGTCGCAATTGTTTAAATGAGATACCGCAAAGGAAACGTAAACAAATAGACAGCCTTTTCATCGAAAATCCCGTGCGATTCAACTTATTTCGTGCAGAAATATTCAATTAAGTAAAACTTGATTTTTGTCAACCCGAGTACCGTTACTATAGGAATTTTTATAATCATATATATAGAGAAAAGAAAAAAATATTGTATTATCTCATAAACGACAATTTCAGCTAAAAAATCAATTCGCAACACGAAAGCAATGTTACATACAATATGTTTCCTGTCATAAAGGAGTAGTGGTCATAACACCTGCTTATAGTCACTTTCAGCGTAACTTCTGATTGAAGTTGCAATAAGAAAAAGACTGCCGTTAATTACAATTTAAAACCTTTACTCTTCCAGTTGCAACTGTAGATCTTTATTTCTGAACTTTAATCACATCGCTTATTCGATATTGTTAGTTCCTGCACTCGGGTACAATTCACTCAGTTTCAGACCAGATGTCAATTTGGTGTAATAAAAATAAGACTAGTGCGGGTGGGGTTCGAACCCACGCGGACATACGTCCATTGGAACTTAAGTCCAACGCCTTAACCACTCGGCCACCACACTGTTACAAATAGGATTCTTAAATGTTTAGATGAACTTATAGCTACTTATCACACTGCTCGCATTTCATTTGTAAGTCGCAATTGTTTAAATGAGATACCGCAAAGGAAACGTAAACAAATAGACAGCCTTTTCATCGAAAATCCCGTGCGATTCAACTTATTTCGTGCAGAAATATTCAATTAAGTAAAACTTGATTTTTGTCAACCCGAGTACCGTTACTATAGGAATTTTTATAATCATATATATAGAGAAAAGAAAAAAATATTGTATTATCTCATAAACGACAATTTCAGCTAAAAAATCAATTCGCAACACGAAAGCAATGTTACATACAATATGTTTCCTGTCATAAAGGAGTAGTGGTCATAACACCTGCTTATAGTCACTTTCAGCGTAACTTCTGATTGAAGTTGCAATAAGAAAAAGACTGCCGTTAATTACAATTTATAACCTTTACTCTTCCAGTTGCAACTGTAGATCTTTATTTCTGAACTTTAATCACATCGCTTATTCGATATTGTTAGTTCCTGCACTCGGGTACAATTGACTCAGTTTCAGACCAGATGTCAATTTGGTGTAATAAAAATAAGACTAGTGCGGGTGGGGTTCGAACCCACGCGGACATACGTCCATTGGAACTTAAGTCCAACGCCTTAACCACTCGGCCACCACACTGTTACAATTCTTAAATGTTTAGATGAACTTATAGCTACTTATCACACTGCTCGCATTTCATTTGTAAGTCGCAATTGTTTAAATGAGATACCGCAAAGGAAACGTAAACAAATAGACAGCCTTTTCATCGAAAATCCCGTGCGATTCAACTTATTTCGTGCAGAAATATTCAATTAAGTAAAACTTGATTTTTGTCAACCCGAGTACCGTTACTATAGGAATTTTTATAATCATATATATAGAGAAAAGAAAAAAATATTGTATTATCTCATAAACGACAATTTCAGCTAAAAAATCAATTCGCAACACGAAAGCAATGTTACATACAATATGTTTCCTGTCATAAAGGAGTAGTGGTCATAACACCTGCTTATAGTCACTTTCAGCGTAACTTCTGATTGAAGTTGCAATAAGAAAAATACTGCCGTTAATTACAATTTATAACCTTTACTCTTCCAGTTGCAACTGTAGATCTTTATTTCTGAACTTTAATCACATCGCTTATTCGATATTGTTAGTTCCTGCACTCGGGTACAATTGACTCAGTTTCAGACCAGATGTCAATTTGGTGTAATAAAAATAAGACTAGTGCGGGTGGGGTTCGAACCCACGCGGACATACGTCCATTGGAACTTAAGTCCAACGCCTTAACCACTCGGCCACCACACTGTTACAAATGGGATTCTTAAATGTTTAGATGAACTTATAGCTACTTATCACACTGCTCGCATTCATTTGTAAGTCGCAATTGTTTAAATGAGATACCGCAAAGGAAACGTAAACAAATAGACAGCCTTTTCATCGAAAATCCCGTGCGATTCAACTTATTTCGTGCAGAAATATTCAATTAAGTAAAACTTGATTTTTGTCAACCCGAGTACCGTTACTATAGGAATTTTTATAATCATATATATAGAGAAAAGAAAAAAATATTGTATTATCTCATAAACGACAATTTCAGCTAAAAAATCAATTCGCAACACGAAAGCAATGTTACATACAATATGTTTCCTGTCATAAAGGAGTAGTGGTCATAACACCTGCTTATAGTCACTTTCAGCGTAACTTCTGATTGAAGTTGCAATAAGAAAAAGACTGCCGTTAATTACAATTTAAAACCTTTACTCTTCCAGTTGCAACTGTAGATCTTTATTTCTGAACTTTAATCACATCGCTTATTCGATATTGTTAGTTCCTGCACTCGGGTACAATTGACTCAGTTTCAGACCAGATGTCAATTTGGTGTAATAAAAATAAGACTAGTGCGGGTGGGGTTCGAACCCACGCGGACATACGTCCATTGGAACTTAAGTCCAACGCCTTAACCACTCGGCCACCACACTGTTACAAATAGGATTCTTAAATGTTTAGATGAACTTATAGCTACTTATCACACTGCTCGCATTTCATTTGTAAGTCGCAATTGTTTAAATGAGATACCGCAAAGGAAACGTAAACAAATAGACAGCCTTTTCATCGAAAATCCCGTGCGATTCAACTTATTTCGTGCAGAAATATTCAATTAAGTAAAACTTGATTTTTGTCAACCCGAGTACCGTTACTATAGGAATTTTTATAATCATATATATAGAGAAAAGAAAAAAATATTGTATTATCTCATAAACGACAATTTCAGCTAAAAAATCAATTCGCAACACGAAAGCAATGTTACATACAATATGTTTCCTGTCATAAAGGAGTAGTGGTCATAACACCTGCTTATAGTCACTTTCAGCGTAACTTCTGATTGAAGTTGCAATAAGAAAAAGACTGCCGTTAATTACAATTTATAACCTTTACTCTTCCAGTTGCAACTGTAGATCTTTATTTCTGAACTTTAATCACATCGCTTATTCGATATTGTTAGTTCCTGCACTCGGGTACAATTGACTCAGTTTCAGACCAGATGTCAATTTGGTGTAATAAAAATAAGACTAGTGCGGGTGGGGTTCGAACCCACGCGGACATACGTCCATTGGAACTTAAGTCCAACGCCTTAACCACTCGGCCACCACACTGTTACAATTCTTAAATGTTTAGATGAACTTATAGCTACTTATCACACTGCTCGCATTTCATTTGTAAGTCGCAATTGTTTAAATGAGATACCGCAAAGGAAACGTAAACAAATAGACAGCCTTTTCATCGAAAATCCCGTGCGATTCAACTTATTTCGTGCAGAAATATTCAATTAAGTAAAACTTGATTTTTGTCAACCCGAGTACCGTTACTATAGGAATTTTTATAATCATATATATAGAGAAAAGAAAAAAATATTGTATTATCTCATAAACGACAATTTCAGCTAAAAAATCAATTCGCAACACGAAAGCAATGTTACATACAATATGTTTCCTGTCATAAAGGAGTAGTGGTCATAACACCTGCTTATAGTCACTTTCAGCGTAACTTCTGATTGAAGTTGCAATAAGAAAAAGACTGCCGTTAATTACAATTTATAACCTTTACTCTTCCAGTTGCAACTGTAGATCTTTATTTCTGAACTTTAATCACATCGCTTATTCGATATTGTTAGTTCCTGCACTCGGGTACAATTGACTCAGTTTCAGACCAGATGTCAATTTGGTGTAATAAAAATAAGACTAGTGCGGGTGGGGTTCGAACCCACGCGGACATACGTCCATTGGAACTTAAGTCCAACGCCTTAACCACTCGGCCACCACACTGTTACAAATGGGATTCTTAAATGTTTAGATGAACTTATAGCTACTTATCACACTGCTCGCATTCATTTGTAAGTCGCAATTGTTTAAATGAGATACCGCAAAGGAAACGTAAACAAATAGACAGCCTTTTCATCGAAAATCCCGTGCGATTCAACTTATTTCGTGCAGAAATATTCAATTAAGTAAAACTTGATTTTTGTCAACCCGAGTACCGTTACTATAGGAATTTTTATAATCATATATATAGAGAAAAGAAAAAAATATTGTATTATCTCATAAACGACAATTTCAGCTAAAAAATCAATTCGCAACACGAAAGCAATGTTACATACAATATGTTTCCTGTCATAAAGGAGTAGTGGTCATAACACCTGCTTATAGTCACTTTCAGCGTAACTTCTGATTGAAGTTGCAATAAGAAAAAGACTGCCGTTAATTACAATTTAAAACCTTTACTCTTCCAGTTGCAACTGTAGATCTTTATTTCTGAACTTTAATCACATCGCTTATTCGATATTGTTAGTTCCTGCACTCGGGTACAATTGACTCAGTTTCAGACCAGATGTCAATTTGGTGTAATAAAAATAAGACTAGTGCGGGTGGGGTTCGAACCCACGCGGACATACGTCCATTGGAACTTAAGTCCAACGCCTTAACCACTCGGCCACCACACTGTTACAAATAGGATTCTTAAATGTTTAGATGAACTTATAGCTACTTATCACACTGCTCGCATTTCATTTGTAAGTCGCAATTGTTTAAATGAGATACCGCAAAGGAAACGTAAACAAATAGACAGCCTTTTCATCGAAAATCCCGTGCGATTCAACTTATTTCGTGCAGAAATATTCAATTAAGTAAAACTTGATTTTTGTCAACCCGAGTACCGTTACTATAGGAATTTTTATAATCATATATATAGAGAAAAGAAAAAAATATTGTATTATCTCATAAACGACAATTTCAGCTAAAAAATCAATTCGCAACACGAAAGCAATGTTACATACAATATGTTTCCTGTCATAAAGGAGTAGTGGTCATAACACCTGCTTATAGTCACTTTCAGCGTAACTTCTGATTGAAGTTGCAATAAGAAAAAGACTGCCGTTAATTACAATTTATAACCTTTACTCTTCCAGTTGCAACTGTAGATCTTTATTTCTGAACTTTAATCACATCGCTTATTCGATATTGTTAGTTCCTGCACTCGGGTACAATTGACTCAGTTTCAGACCAGATGTCAATTTGGTGTAATAAAAATAAGACTAGTGCGGGTGGGGTTCGAACCCACGCGGACATACGTCCATTGGAACTTAAGTCCAACGCCTTAACCACTCGGCCACCACACTGTTACAAATGGGATTCTTAAATGTTTAGATGAACTTATAGCTACTTATCACACTGCTCGCATTCATTTGTAAGTCGCAATTGTTTAAATGAGATACCGCAAAGGAAACGTAAACAAATAGACAGCCTTTTCATCGAAAATCCCGTGCGATTCAACTTATTTCGTGCAGAAATATTCAATTAAGTAAAACTTGATTTTTGTCAACCCGAGTACCGTTACTATAGGAATTTTTATAATCATATATATAGAGAAAAGAAAAAAATATTGTATTATCTCATAAACGACAATTTCAGCTAAAAAATCAATTCGCAACACGAAAGCAATGTTACATACAATATGTTTCCTGTCATAAAGGAGTAGTGGTCATAACACCTGCTTATAGTCACTTTCAGCGTAACTTCTGATTGAAGTTGCAATAAGAAAAAGACTGCCGTTAATTACAATTTAAAACCTTTACTCTTCCAGTTGCAACTGTAGATCTTTATTTCTGAACTTTAATCACATCGCTTATTCGATATTGTTAGTTCCTGCACTCGGGTACAATTCACTCAGTTTCAGACCAGATGTCAATTTGGTGTAATAAAAATAAGACTAGTGCGGGTGGGGTTCGAACCCACGCGGACATACGTCCATTGGAACTTAAGTCCAACGCCTTAACCACTCGGCCACCACACTGTTACAAATAGGATTCTTAAATGTTTAGATGAACTTATAGCTACTTATCACACTGCTCGCATTTCATTTGTAAGTCGCAATTGTTTAAATGAGATACCGCAAAGGAAACGTAAACAAATAGACAGCCTTTTCATCGAAAATCCCGTGCGATTCAACTTATTTCGTGCAGAAATATTCAATTAAGTAAAACTTGATTTTTGTCAACCCGAGTACCGTTACTATAGGAATTTTTATAATCATATATATAGAGAAAAGAAAAAAATATTGTATTATCTCATAAACGACAATTTCAGCTAAAAAATCAATTCGCAACACGAAAGCAATGTTACATACAATATGTTTCCTGTCATAAAGGAGTAGTGGTCATAACACCTGCTTATAGTCACTTTCAGCGTAACTTCTGATTGAAGTTGCAATAAGAAAAAGACTGCCGTTAATTACAATTTATAACCTTTACTCTTCCAGTTGCAACTGTAGATCTTTATTTCTGAACTTTAATCACATCGCTTATTCGATATTGTTAGTTCCTGCACTCGGGTACAATTGACTCAGTTTCAGACCAGATGTCAATTTGGTGTAATAAAAATAAGACTAGTGCGGGTGGGGTTCGAACCCACGCGGACATACGTCCATTGGAACTTAAGTCCAACGCCTTAACCACTCGGCCACCACACTGTTACAATTCTTAAATGTTTAGATGAACTTATAGCTACTTATCACACTGCTCGCATTTCATTTGTAAGTCGCAATTGTTTAAATGAGATACCGCAAAGGAAACGTAAACAAATAGACAGCCTTTTCATCGAAAATCCCGTGCGATTCAACTTATTTCGTGCAGAAATATTCAATTAAGTAAAACTTGATTTTTGTCAACCCGAGTACCGTTACTATAGGAATTTTTATAATCATATATATAGAGAAAAGAAAAAAATATTGTATTATCTCATAAACGACAATTTCAGCTAAAAAATCAATTCGCAACACGAAAGCAATGTTACATACAATATGTTTCCTGTCATAAAGGAGTAGTGGTCATAACACCTGCTTATAGTCACTTTCAGCGTAACTTCTGATTGAAGTTGCAATAAGAAAAATACTGCCGTTAATTACAATTTATAACCTTTACTCTTCCAGTTGCAACTGTAGATCTTTATTTCTGAACTTTAATCACATCGCTTATTCGATATTGTTAGTTCCTGCACTCGGGTACAATTGACTCAGTTTCAGACCAGATGTCAATTTGGTGTAATAAAAATAAGACTAGTGCGGGTGGGGTTCGAACCCACGCGGACATACGTCCATTGGAACTTAAGTCCAACGCCTTAACCACTCGGCCACCACACTGTTACAAATGGGATTCTTAAATGTTTAGATGAACTTATAGCTACTTATCACACTGCTCGCATTCATTTGTAAGTCGCAATTGTTTAAATGAGATACCGCAAAGGAAACGTAAACAAATAGACAGCCTTTTCATCGAAAATCCCGTGCGATTCAACTTATTTCGTGCAGAAATATTCAATTAAGTAAAACTTGATTTTTGTCAACCCGAGTACCGTTACTATAGGAATTTTTATAATCATATATATAGAGAAAAGAAAAAAATATTGTATTATCTCATAAACGACAATTTCAGCTAAAAAATCAATTCGCAACACGAAAGCAATGTTACATACAATATGTTTCCTGTCATAAAGGAGTAGTGGTCATAACACCTGCTTATAGTCACTTTCAGCGTAACTTCTGATTGAAGTTGCAATAAGAAAAAGACTGCCGTTAATTACAATTTAAAACCTTTACTCTTCCAGTTGCAACTGTAGATCTTTATTTCTGAACTTTAATCACATCGCTTATTCGATATTGTTAGTTCCTGCACTCGGGTACAATTGACTCAGTTTCAGACCAGATGTCAATTTGGTGTAATAAAAATAAGACTAGTGCGGGTGGGGTTCGAACCCACGCGGACATACGTCCATTGGAACTTAAGTCCAACGCCTTAACCACTCGGCCACCACACTGTTACAAATAGGATTCTTAAATGTTTAGATGAACTTATAGCTACTTATCACACTGCTCGCATTTCATTTGTAAGTCGCAATTGTTTAAATGAGATACCGCAAAGGAAACGTAAACAAATAGACAGCCTTTTCATCGAAAATCCCGTGCGATTCAACTTATTTCGTGCAGAAATATTCAATTAAGTAAAACTTGATTTTTGTCAACCCGAGTACCGTTACTATAGGAATTTTTATAATCATATATATAGAGAAAAGAAAAAAATATTGTATTATCTCATAAACGACAATTTCAGCTAAAAAATCAATTCGCAACACGAAAGCAATGTTACATACAATATGTTTCCTGTCATAAAGGAGTAGTGGTCATAACACCTGCTTATAGTCACTTTCAGCGTAACTTCTGATTGAAGTTGCAATAAGAAAAAGACTGCCGTTAATTACAATTTATAACCTTTACTCTTCCAGTTGCAACTGTAGATCTTTATTTCTGAACTTTAATCACATCGCTTATTCGATATTGTTAGTTCCTGCACTCGGGTACAATTGACTCAGTTTCAGACCAGATGTCAATTTGGTGTAATAAAAATAAGACTAGTGCGGGTGGGGTTCGAACCCACGCGGACATACGTCCATTGGAACTTAAGTCCAACGCCTTAACCACTCGGCCACCACACTGTTACAATTCTTAAATGTTTAGATGAACTTATAGCTACTTATCACACTGCTCGCATTTCATTTGTAAGTCGCAATTGTTTAAATGAGATACCGCAAAGGAAACGTAAACAAATAGACAGCCTTTTCATCGAAAATCCCGTGCGATTCAACTTATTTCGTGCAGAAATATTCAATTAAGTAAAACTTGATTTTTGTCAACCCGAGTACCGTTACTATAGGAATTTTTATAATCATATATATAGAGAAAAGAAAAAAATATTGTATTATCTCATAAACGACAATTTCAGCTAAAAAATCAATTCGCAACACGAAAGCAATGTTACATACAATATGTTTCCTGTCATAAAGGAGTAGTGGTCATAACACCTGCTTATAGTCACTTTCAGCGTAACTTCTGATTGAAGTTGCAATAAGAAAAAGACTGCCGTTAATTACAATTTATAACCTTTACTCTTCCAGTTGCAACTGTAGATCTTTATTTCTGAACTTTAATCACATCGCTTATTCGATATTGTTAGTTCCTGCACTCGGGTACAATTGACTCAGTTTCAGACCAGATGTCAATTTGGTGTAATAAAAATAAGACTAGTGCGGGTGGGGTTCGAACCCACGCGGACATACGTCCATTGGAACTTAAGTCCAACGCCTTAACCACTCGGCCACCACACTGTTACAAATGGGATTCTTAAATGTTTAGATGAACTTATAGCTACTTATCACACTGCTCGCATTCATTTGTAAGTCGCAATTGTTTAAATGAGATACCGCAAAGGAAACGTAAACAAATAGACAGCCTTTTCATCGAAAATCCCGTGCGATTCAACTTATTTCGTGCAGAAATATTCAATTAAGTAAAACTTGATTTTTGTCAACCCGAGTACCGTTACTATAGGAATTTTTATAATCATATATATAGAGAAAAGAAAAAAATATTGTATTATCTCATAAACGACAATTTCAGCTAAAAAATCAATTCGCAACACGAAAGCAATGTTACATACAATATGTTTCCTGTCATAAAGGAGTAGTGGTCATAACACCTGCTTATAGTCACTTTCAGCGTAACTTCTGATTGAAGTTGCAATAAGAAAAAGACTGCCGTTAATTACAATTTAAAACCTTTACTCTTCCAGTTGCAACTGTAGATCTTTATTTCTGAACTTTAATCACATCGCTTATTCGATATTGTTAGTTCCTGCACTCGGGTACAATTGACTCAGTTTCAGACCAGATGTCAATTTGGTGTAATAAAAATAAGACTAGTGCGGGTGGGGTTCGAACCCACGCGGACATACGTCCATTGGAACTTAAGTCCAACGCCTTAACCACTCGGCCACCACACTGTTACAAATAGGATTCTTAAATGTTTAGATGAACTTATAGCTACTTATCACACTGCTCGCATTTCATTTGTAAGTCGCAATTGTTTAAATGAGATACCGCAAAGGAAACGTAAACAAATAGACAGCCTTTTCATCGAAAATCCCGTGCGATTCAACTTATTTCGTGCAGAAATATTCAATTAAGTAAAACTTGATTTTTGTCAACCCGAGTACCGTTACTATAGGAATTTTTATAATCATATATATAGAGAAAAGAAAAAAATATTGTATTATCTCATAAACGACAATTTCAGCTAAAAAATCAATTCGCAACACGAAAGCAATGTTACATACAATATGTTTCCTGTCATAAAGGAGTAGTGGTCATAACACCTGCTTATAGTCACTTTCAGCGTAACTTCTGATTGAAGTTGCAATAAGAAAAAGACTGCCGTTAATTACAATTTATAACCTTTACTCTTCCAGTTGCAACTGTAGATCTTTATTTCTGAACTTTAATCACATCGCTTATTCGATATTGTTAGTTCCTGCACTCGGGTACAATTGACTCAGTTTCAGACCAGATGTCAATTTGGTGTAATAAAAATAAGACTAGTGCGGGTGGGGTTCGAACCCACGCGGACATACGTCCATTGGAACTTAAGTCCAACGCCTTAACCACTCGGCCACCACACTGTTACAAATGGGATTCTTAAATGTTTAGATGAACTTATAGCTACTTATCACACTGCTCGCATTCATTTGTAAGTCGCAATTGTTTAAATGAGATACCGCAAAGGAAACGTAAACAAATAGACAGCCTTTTCATCGAAAATCCCGTGCGATTCAACTTATTTCGTGCAGAAATATTCAATTAAGTAAAACTTGATTTTTGTCAACCCGAGTACCGTTACTATAGGAATTTTTATAATCATATATATAGAGAAAAGAAAAAAATATTGTATTATCTCATAAACGACAATTTCAGCTAAAAAATCAATTCGCAACACGAAAGCAATGTTACATACAATATGTTTCCTGTCATAAAGGAGTAGTGGTCATAACACCTGCTTATAGTCACTTTCAGCGTAACTTCTGATTGAAGTTGCAATAAGAAAAAGACTGCCGTTAATTACAATTTAAAACCTTTACTCTTCCAGTTGCAACTGTAGATCTTTATTTCTGAACTTTAATCACATCGCTTATTCGATATTGTTAGTTCCTGCACTCGGGTACAATTCACTCAGTTTCAGACCAGATGTCAATTTGGTGTAATAAAAATAAGACTAGTGCGGGTGGGGTTCGAACCCACGCGGACATACGTCCATTGGAACTTAAGTCCAACGCCTTAACCACTCGGCCACCACACTGTTACAAATAGGATTCTTAAATGTTTAGATGAACTTATAGCTACTTATCACACTGCTCGCATTTCATTTGTAAGTCGCAATTGTTTAAATGAGATACCGCAAAGGAAACGTAAACAAATAGACAGCCTTTTCATCGAAAATCCCGTGCGATTCAACTTATTTCGTGCAGAAATATTCAATTAAGTAAAACTTGATTTTTGTCAACCCGAGTACCGTTACTATAGGAATTTTTATAATCATATATATAGAGAAAAGAAAAAAATATTGTATTATCTCATAAACGACAATTTCAGCTAAAAAATCAATTCGCAACACGAAAGCAATGTTACATACAATATGTTTCCTGTCATAAAGGAGTAGTGGTCATAACACCTGCTTATAGTCACTTTCAGCGTAACTTCTGATTGAAGTTGCAATAAGAAAAAGACTGCCGTTAATTACAATTTAAAACCTTTACTCTTCCAGTTGCAACTGTAGATCTTTATTTCTGAACTTTAATCACATCGCTTATTCGATATTGTTAGTTCCTGCACTCGGGTACAATTCACTCAGTTTCAGACCAGATGTCAATTTGGTGTAATAAAAATAAGACTAGTGCGGGTGGGGTTCGAACCCACGCGGACATACGTCCATTGGAACTTAAGTCCAACGCCTTTTTTTTTTTTTTTTATCTTGTATATTTATTCAACTTCATCTCACTTTTTACAATATTTACATATATCACAGAAAACATCAAGTCCCTATACTCATAGGCTTCCTCACTCTTACCATATCATTCTTTTGTATTCACTTACATACAATTAAAAACCTTTTTTTTTTTTTTTTTTTTTAAACTATTGTCAAACAAATTGTTAGTTATTAAATCATATTTATAGTCAATATTTTCCATGAATGTAAAAGTGTCTCTATTAAAAGTCAAAGATTCACATTATATGCATGTACGGCTGGTAATATCCATTCCAGAAACGCAAGTTAATGAATACGATGTATTTTCTAAATATGACACGAACATTGGAAATACATTGTATTGCCTATATTTCATATTAAATCAATAAACAAAAGCCACACACATACAAAAACACTGTCATACAAAGGTCACTCGTTCCTATCTCGCACAAGACTTATCATATTAAATAACTTTTACATTACAAATTATGTTGTTTCACGTAGTCAATCATTTTCTCAATTCCATAATTAACCCTATCGTTCCAAAAAATTGTTTCTGTCACATCTTCAAATTCTTTTAAAACCAATTCTTCATAATGTTCGTAATTGTAATCATCATCATTCAATGTTTTAATTGCCATTCTATCCATTTCGTATGTAATTAACAATTTTCTATTTTTAACCTTTCCAATCAACACATCTCGGCCAACTCGACTTTTTTTATAAACTATTTTTCCAAATTCTTCATGTAATGGTTGTGATGAACTACTAGTATCTAAATCGCACTTTTCCGTATCAACATTCGGTTCGTTATCTTTATGTTTGACTATTCGATTGGGTTTTAATTTTGTAACTATTGTCTTCTCTACAGGTGTGTCAATACTTGAATCTAACCGGTTTATGTGTACGTCGCTAAACCTGTTAGACGAGTCATCTATGTTTACATATAACCGTTCTACATTGTCACCTAACTGTTTTGATGTATATCCAGAGGCATCTTTGGGTTCATTTTCACATTCCATATTGAATTCATCCATTCTAACACTCGTAATATTATTTTCGGTTTCTACAGTTATATTGTCTAATGTATCTAAACTTGTAACTTGTATTTTATTGCTGCTTTCATTGTATTCTCTTAATCGCTTGTTATCTCTTCTCAATGCTGCCCCAGATTTACGTTTCACCTGCTTATTGTCAGATTTTGAAAACATTATTGATATTCTAGCTTTTTCATCGTCACCATGTACACTATATGTAATTGTACTAAATTCATCACACGCACTTTTTATAGCACTTAATAGAAACTTCGGTAACTTATCCATATTCATCTCAAACTAATTGTCTAAATTTTATTAATGAAAAAAAACCTTATGGTGCCTCCAGCCTTGAAAGCTACACGATACCTTTGATTAATAATTCTTCTTTACAAATGTTTTTTTCCTTAAATAGTTCAAAATCACTTACTGTCAACAAGGTTCGAAAATATATTCCACTTTCCCTGCTTGGATATCCGAGCTTAACCTTAGAAACAGAAGAATTTTCGCTACTCAGAAAATACGTGTAACCATTTCAAAACACAAACCGGAAGTCAGGCCTTCCCAACGCCTTAACCACTCGGCCACCACACTGTTACAAATAGGATTCTTAAATGTTTAGATGAACTTATAGCTACTTATCACACTGCTCGCATTTCATTTGTAAGTCGCAATTGTTTAAATGAGATACCGCAAAGGAAACGTAAACAAATAGACAGCCTTTTCATCGAAAATCCCGTGCGATTCAACTTATTTCGTGCAGAAATATTCAATTAAGTAAAACTTGATTTTTGTCAACCCGAGTACCGTTACTATAGGAATTTTTATAATCATATATATAGAGAAAAGAAAAAAATATTGTATTATCTCATAAACGACAATTTCAGCTAAAAAATCAATTCGCAACACGAAAGCAATGTTACATACAATATGTTTCCTGTCATAAAGGAGTAGTGGTCATAACACCTGCTTATAGTCACTTTCAGCGTAACTTCTGATTGAAGTTGCAATAAGAAAAAGACTGCCGTTAATTACAATTTATAACCTTTACTCTTCCAGTTGCAACTGTAGATCTTTATTTCTGAACTTTAATCACATCGCTTATTCGATATTGTTAGTTCCTGCACTCGGGTACAATTGACTCAGTTTCAGACCAGATGTCAATTTGGTGTAATAAAAATAAGACTAGTGCGGGTGGGGTTCGAACCCACGCGGACATACGTCCATTGGAACTTAAGTCCAACGCCTTAACCACTCGGCCACCACACTGTTACAAATGGGATTCTTAAATGTTTAGATGAACTTATAGCTACTTATCACACTGCTCGCATTCATTTGTAAGTCGCAATTGTTTAAATGAGATACCGCAAAGGAAACGTAAACAAATAGACAGCCTTTTCATCGAAAATCCCGTGCGATTCAACTTATTTCGTGCAGAAATATTCAATTAAGTAAAACTTGATTTTTGTCAACCCGAGTACCGTTACTATAGGAATTTTTATAATCATATATATAGAGAAAAGAAAAAAATATTGTATTATCTCATAAACGACAATTTCAGCTAAAAAATCAATTCGCAACACGAAAGCAATGTTACATACAATATGTTTCCTGTCATAAAGGAGTAGTGGTCATAACACCTGCTTATAGTCACTTTCAGCGTAACTTCTGATTGAAGTTGCAATAAGAAAAAGACTGCCGTTAATTACAATTTAAAACCTTTACTCTTCCAGTTGCAACTGTAGATCTTTATTTCTGAACTTTAATCACATCGCTTATTCGATATTGTTAGTTCCTGCACTCGGGTACAATTCACTCAGTTTCAGACCAGATGTCAATTTGGTGTAATAAAAATAAGACTAGTGCGGGTGGGGTTCGAACCCACGCGGACATACGTCCATTGGAACTTAAGTCCAACGCCTTAACCACTCGGCCACCACACTGTTACAAATAGGATTCTTAAATGTTTAGATGAACTTATAGCTACTTATCACACTGCTCGCATTTCATTTGTAAGTCGCAATTGTTTAAATGAGATACCGCAAAGGAAACGTAAACAAATAGACAGCCTTTTCATCGAAAATCCCGTGCGATTCAACTTATTTCGTGCAGAAATATTCAATTAAGTAAAACTTGATTTTTGTCAACCCGAGTACCGTTACTATAGGAATTTTTATAATCATATATATAGAGAAAAGAAAAAAATATTGTATTATCTCATAAACGACAATTTCAGCTAAAAAATCAATTCGCAACACGAAAGCAATGTTACATACAATATGTTTCCTGTCATAAAGGAGTAGTGGTCATAACACCTGCTTATAGTCACTTTCAGCGTAACTTCTGATTGAAGTTGCAATAAGAAAAAGACTGCCGTTAATTACAATTTAAAACCTTTACTCTTCCAGTTGCAACTGTAGATCTTTATTTCTGAACTTTAATCACATCGCTTATTCGATATTGTTAGTTCCTGCACTCGGGTACAATTCACTCAGTTTCAGACCAGATGTCAATTTGGTGTAATAAAAATAAGACTAGTGCGGGTGGGGTTCGAACCCACGCGGACATACGTCCATTGGAACTTAAGTCCAACGCCTTAACCACTCGGCCACCACACTGTTACAAATAGGATTCTTAAATGTTTAGATGAACTTATAGCTACTTATCACACTGCTCGCATTTCATTTGTAAGTCGCAATTGTTTAAATGAGATACCGCAAAGGAAACGTAAACAAATAGACAGCCTTTTCATCGAAAATCCCGTGCGATTCAACTTATTTCGTGCAGAAATATTCAATTAAGTAAAACTTGATTTTTGTCAACCCGAGTACCGTTACTATAGGAATTTTTATAATCATATATATAGAGAAAAGAAAAAAATATTGTATTATCTCATAAACGACAATTTCAGCTAAAAAATCAATTCGCAACACGAAAGCAATGTTACATACAATATGTTTCCTGTCATAAAGGAGTAGTGGTCATAACACCTGCTTATAGTCACTTTCAGCGTAACTTCTGATTGAAGTTGCAATAAGAAAAAGACTGCCGTTAATTACAATTTATAACCTTTACTCTTCCAGTTGCAACTGTAGATCTTTATTTCTGAACTTTAATCACATCGCTTATTCGATATTGTTAGTTCCTGCACTCGGGTACAATTGACTCAGTTTCAGACCAGATGTCAATTTGGTGTAATAAAAATAAGACTAGTGCGGGTGGGGTTCGAACCCACGCGGACATACGTCCATTGGAACTTAAGTCCAACGCCTTAACCACTCGGCCACCACACTGTTACAAATGGGATTCTTAAATGTTTAGATGAACTTATAGCTACTTATCACACTGCTCGCATTCATTTGTAAGTCGCAATTGTTTAAATGAGATACCGCAAAGGAAACGTAAACAAATAGACAGCCTTTTCATCGAAAATCCCGTGCGATTCAACTTATTTCGTGCAGAAATATTCAATTAAGTAAAACTTGATTTTTGTCAACCCGAGTACCGTTACTATAGGAATTTTTATAATCATATATATAGAGAAAAGAAAAAAATATTGTATTATCTCATAAACGACAATTTCAGCTAAAAAATCAATTCGCAACACGAAAGCAATGTTACATACAATATGTTTCCTGTCATAAAGGAGTAGTGGTCATAACACCTGCTTATAGTCACTTTCAGCGTAACTTCTGATTGAAGTTGCAATAAGAAAAAGACTGCCGTTAATTACAATTTAAAACCTTTACTCTTCCAGTTGCAACTGTAGATCTTTATTTCTGAACTTTAATCACATCGCTTATTCGATATTGTTAGTTCCTGCACTCGGGTACAATTGACTCAGTTTCAGACCAGATGTCAATTTGGTGTAATAAAAATAAGACTAGTGCGGGTGGGGTTCGAACCCACGCGGACATACGTCCATTGGAACTTAAGTCCAACGCCTTAACCACTCGGCCACCACACTGTTACAAATAGGATTCTTAAATGTTTAGATGAACTTATAGCTACTTATCACACTGCTCGCATTTCATTTGTAAGTCGCAATTGTTTAAATGAGATACCGCAAAGGAAACGTAAACAAATAGACAGCCTTTTCATCGAAAATCCCGTGCGATTCAACTTATTTCGTGCAGAAATATTCAATTAAGTAAAACTTGATTTTTGTCAACCCGAGTACCGTTACTATAGGAATTTTTATAATCATATATATAGAGAAAAGAAAAAAATATTGTATTATCTCATAAACGACAATTTCAGCTAAAAAATCAATTCGCAACACGAAAGCAATGTTACATACAATATGTTTCCTGTCATAAAGGAGTAGTGGTCATAACACCTGCTTATAGTCACTTTCAGCGTAACTTCTGATTGAAGTTGCAATAAGAAAAAGACTGCCGTTAATTACAATTTATAACCTTTACTCTTCCAGTTGCAACTGTAGATCTTTATTTCTGAACTTTAATCACATCGCTTATTCGATATTGTTAGTTCCTGCACTCGGGTACAATTGACTCAGTTTCAGACCAGATGTCAATTTGGTGTAATAAAAATAAGACTAGTGCGGGTGGGGTTCGAACCCACGCGGACATACGTCCATTGGAACTTAAGTCCAACGCCTTAACCACTCGGCCACCACACTGTTACAAATGGGATTCTTAAATGTTTAGATGAACTTATAGCTACTTATCACACTGCTCGCATTCATTTGTAAGTCGCAATTGTTTAAATGAGATACCGCAAAGGAAACGTAAACAAATAGACAGCCTTTTCATCGAAAATCCCGTGCGATTCAACTTATTTCGTGCAGAAATATTCAATTAAGTAAAACTTGATTTTTGTCAACCCGAGTACCGTTACTATAGGAATTTTTATAATCATATATATAGAGAAAAGAAAAAAATATTGTATTATCTCATAAACGACAATTTCAGCTAAAAAATCAATTCGCAACACGAAAGCAATGTTACATACAATATGTTTCCTGTCATAAAGGAGTAGTGGTCATAACACCTGCTTATAGTCACTTTCAGCGTAACTTCTGATTGAAGTTGCAATAAGAAAAAGACTGCCGTTAATTACAATTTAAAACCTTTACTCTTCCAGTTGCAACTGTAGATCTTTATTTCTGAACTTTAATCACATCGCTTATTCGATATTGTTAGTTCCTGCACTCGGGTACAATTCACTCAGTTTCAGACCAGATGTCAATTTGGTGTAATAAAAATAAGACTAGTGCGGGTGGGGTTCGAACCCACGCGGACATACGTCCATTGGAACTTAAGTCCAACGCCTTAACCACTCGGCCACCACACTGTTACAAATAGGATTCTTAAATGTTTAGATGAACTTATAGCTACTTATCACACTGCTCGCATTTCATTTGTAAGTCGCAATTGTTTAAATGAGATACCGCAAAGGAAACGTAAACAAATAGACAGCCTTTTCATCGAAAATCCCGTGCGATTCAACTTATTTCGTGCAGAAATATTCAATTAAGTAAAACTTGATTTGAAAGATATACTAGCAATTAGATGCGAACTACATTTGTAGACAACGAAAATCAAAACGCAATATTTTCAATGTTGACTTACATTAGTTCATTCAAGATCAACATATCACGGTAGGTATAGTGTCCGGCTGAGATCGTGTTTTTGCGAGTGAATCGGTCCACTTTTTTCGAGTGTGGATCAGGTTTTTTTGAGTGATATAACATGCGATCAGATCGATTTACTGCTATTTCGCGAATATAATAGCTGTATTCGTGACTGTTCATCTTATTCTGAATGCTATATATATTTTGAGAACAATTAAACGACGCACAATTTCCATGTAGTTCACTCATAATTCATTGTTTTATATTGTCCGTGTTTTATTTTCGAGAGCAACATCTAAGACGTCCGGGTTTTTCAACAAATGATCCGGTTCTTTTCTGGATTTACTTTCACCCAGAACGCTAAAAGTAGAATATTTGAAAGCCAAGGATGTATAAGAACCGACACATTTGAAAACCAAAAGGACCTAAAAAAAATAGCCAAAAACATCCTCAGTTTCTGTATGATTTTGAAATTTATAAACGGACAATGATTGATTTGATTGTTGGCTGCTTAACGTCCAGTGGCAAATATTTCATGCATGTTCAAGACGAGAACCAATAAACAATAAATCCTGTAACAGAGGACGTTCGGGATGAAGTTCGGGAAATTTCGGCTACCACTGAAAAACCGAAATGTGCATATAATATATGTACACCTCACAAATAAAATTCTTTTAATTTCTGATGGAAACAAACACCCGGGGATAAAGTTTTGCCAAAATTTTCAAAAAAGAAAAATTTTGCCAAATTTATAAATAAAGATTGCAAAAAATACCCCAAAACAAATTTTGGGTGCAAAAAATAAAAAAAATCCCAAAATTAAAAAAAAACAACAATATTTTCAAATTTCTCGAAAAAAAAGAAAAATTTTAAATAGGTAATATCTGACAATGCACAGCAACATGGGTTACACACAAAATAATGTCGTGGAAGTTCTTCATAAGCATTTTTCAATTTCACACCCCGGTAAAGAAATGAGAAATGGAACGCTTCATAAGAAATAAAATCGTTATCTTGGTGAAATCAGGGGTGTACGGAATTTTAAACCGGGTTTGAAAATAAATACACCCTTCGGATGCACCTCATGGAGTATGAATTTTCCGTCACCGGTGTAAAATTGTGTACAACCTTGATTACACCCAGATAACTAATATTATCATCAAGACTAACAGAAAATGAAGCATTTAGGATGTATTTTCTTTTAACACATTTACACGCTTTACACAGTATGTGTACGTACGTCTGAATCCAACATGTCTAAGCTCACATAAAGATTTTTTACATCACGAAATATTTACTGTATGAAATCCATATCGGTACACTTTCGTGAAGCTATCTGAATACAAATGAACGGTGCCTTTTTATGAAATGTACGTGTTAATACAACATTATTAACCTGGGTTAATGCATTGTTCCGTGCTTTGAAAAGTACTTTATTTTAACATTTTTCAATGTTTTTAAACGTAAATGCACTGACATATACATTTTAAGCCATAGGAATTTTGTTTTAAAAAAAACGGACATATAAAATGTATTTACTCTCCAAAATGTACTTTTCAATATAAAAACAAGAACTTTTGTAAAGTGTCTGTATATCTAAGTATATATAGATTCCATGTAAGCATTTCCATTGACATTTGCATTGGTATGTGTATAAAAATGGCTTTCATCTATAGTTTGGAATAAAGCATTGTAAGGCTAAAATTAAACACTTTTAAAACAAAATAATGTGAGGTTGATAATAAATTGATAATAAATTTTTATCACAAATACTAATTTACCTTCTATGATATTAAATATTAGGTTCAGGCATCTTTTTTTTTACGTCTTACCAGAAAAGAAGTCTGTTTGTTTGCATTTTTGATCATACTCACTCGAAAAAACGTGGCCACACTCGAAAAAACCCGATCAAATCACTCGAAAAACACGATTCCAGACCGACACTATACCTACCGTGAACATGACATCTGACTGGCAATTTATGTAGGAATTTCTTATTAGTACGTTTTTGATAGGTAACAAATAAAAACTTGCGACGCGTTCAAATACATAATTTCCTTTTCAGTAAAAACAAAAATATGGCAATGAATCTATTGAAAAGAAGAACGTTTTTAAAATGATCCAGCGGGAAGCTTTCAAAATAATTCACTTGATGACACAATCTCCAGATTTGGCCTGTAGCATCCTTATAGTCCACATTATCGAAATAAACTCTTGGCCACTTGAATTTTTACCTTTTTTCAAAATAATTGCCACGTTCAATGATTTTCGTATTATTGGTTATTTAGAATTTGTAAAAAAGTTAAATAATCACGAGACCTTATATCACATTCTTATAAAGGATTTACTGTCATTAAATGCATTGCAACATATCTAAAACAGAGGAGAAAGATACCAAAGGGACATTCACACTCATAATTTGTAGAAGTAAGTCAAGATATGAGGCAGACTTAACTGTATCTGTTGTATTCTCTATCTCAAGTTCGATGGGATAGATGAGTTCAACATAGTCACCAAATTTTGAATTATTTAGTGAGAGAACATCATTTTTATAGCGGAAAGTAAAGTTAAATGATACTGCTAACTTTTTTTCTTTCTTCCTAACAAATTCCTGTATGAAGTCAGCCTCATTTGAATAAATGAACGAGTCGACAAGAAGAGGGGCACAGTTGGTTCCCATGGGAATGCCAATTGTTATCTTAATATTAAAACAAATATAAATTGGGAGTTTCATGCATTGCGCATGCGTTGTTTCTTTAATATAATATCCTTTTTTTAAATGACTCCACCACAGTTACAGCTGCACGATGCAGTGTTTGACAATCCGGAACGAAAGCACTTGAAGCATCTTTTCTAAACATCTCTATATGGTGATGACAACTGTTGATTGCGACATAAATACTGGCCCAAAGTTTGTCTAGCTTGTAAAATTGACCTCTTAATATACTGGATAAGAGCAGACATATATTGTTATCCGGATTTGTTTTTGCTTAATCGAATTATGACTATTGAACAGCGGTATACTACTGTTGCCTTTATTTATATGGTGGATTGGCTTTATATGAATGTTGTTTACATGCAAAAGGTCACGGTGTGCTTCATTTACCTTATCAATGCTGCTGGATTGGTCATATATAACGGCTCCAAATTCCAAAGATATGGAAATTTCATCATTTGTCACATCCACTGGACGACTGGAATATTGAAAAATCTCTTGAAACACATTCTAGGCCTGCCGTGATGACTTTTTTGCCTTACCAACAAAAGCAGAAACCGTGTTACAACTAGTGAATGTATGGAAAAAGGGAAGCGCAGCTTTTGGAAAGAGCGATCTTGCTACATAATGAATTGGAATCTATTGAAAGTTATTTCCTTTGCCTTAAGCAATCCATAGAATGCAAATTTTTGACATTTTAACCTACCATGTCTGTTTGTTTTGCTCATACATTGTTGTCAATATAATGGAATTCTATGCGATTGTCATACACGTGAGAGGTTTAGCTAGCTATAAAACCAGGTTCAAACCACCATGTTCTACATAAGGAAATGTCTGTACCAAGTCAGGAATATGACAGTTTTCTTTAATTCGTTTGATGTGTTTGAGCTTTTGATTTCGCCATTTGATAAAGAACTTTCCGTTCTGAATTTCCTTAGAGTTCTGTATTTGTGTTATTTTACTTTTTTTCATATAGCTATGCAATGCAATATACACCGTCACAACGAAATCAGTATCAGCACTTATCTATTGATAGATATAGGAAGATGTGGTATGAGTGCCAATGAGACAACTCTCCATCCAAGTTACAATTTATAAAAGTAAACCATTATAGGTCAAGGTACGGCCTTCAACACGGAGCCTTGGCTCACACCAAACAGCAAGCTATAAAGGGTCCCAAAATTACTAGCGTAAAACCATTCAAACGGAAAAACCAACGGTCTAATCTATATAAAAACGAGAAACGAGAAACACGTATGAACTACATAAACAGACGGCAACTTCTGTAATCAGATTCCTGACTTAGGACAGGTGCAAACATTTGCAGCGGGATTTAACGTTTTAATGGTACCAAACCTTCTCCCTTTTTTGAAACAATAGTATAACATCACAACATAGAAAAACACACTATAAAATATCAATTGGAAGGCTTAACTCAATCAAAAAACGTAAATTAACTGATGCATATTTGACATACAATAACATAGTATGCACACAAGACCATACGTGTGTCAGCCTCCTCGTGGGTGTATGGTGCAATCTGGTCAACATCGAATGCTTTATTCACGAGAACATTCTGCTCTATGGTGATAACGACTTTGATGTCTGTGTTGAATACAATAATTTTGTTTGCCAAAAAAAAAAAACGACCAGTTCCGTTCCGTTTTGTTTTCATCACATCGCAGAAAAGTGTTCCATGACCTTGGAGGTCTGCTGTGCACTGTTACTTTTCTTCCAGAGCCTGTTCCGCGAATCTTTCTTGCTTCACTTTTCAGACTGTCGCCGTAATACACACCAAAGACGACATCAGGTTTTGAGTTTCAGCACTGGTATCAGTATTTTTCTAACGACAAAAGAGAGCATACTTGTTTGTACTTTAAAGGTTCATAAAAACCTGATTTCTCTCAATTATTTAAACAAACCATACAATTCCCCTGTGTCTGCTTTTTATTTTTTTGCTATCTCTTTGGCTACTTCATAATCAATGCATCTTTTTTTTTCATCTAAAGAACACGTCAAGTAGGTTCATTCTTCTTCAAAGTAATAACCTATTTTTGAAAGAATGACACGTAGTCTGTTCGTTTTGTAAAAAAAAAATTCTAAGCATGTGCTTCTTCAGGACTATTTATTATTTTCATTTCAACATTTCCATAAACAGTCAAAAATTCACTAACAAGTCTACTTACTTCTGGTCCGGCCAACATCCATCGCCTAGGAACTATAGGATCCTGTGTTGAACCGATAACACCACTATCACCTTTTACGAGTGCGTTGTTTTGTTCATGGACTTGGTCAAAAGCCAATGTTTGAAAACGTTTTTTTTCAAAAAGTACAATTCCCTTAAAAAATTCAGAATAAACAGCTGAAGGTCTTGTCTCCATTGCAAGCATAGCGCAAAGATCAGCATACTTAATAAGAAAGATCGAGGGTAAAGAAATAGGGAATGAAAATTGACAGTGACTCTTTGAAAAGCTAGAAAGAACAAACATATTCAGATGTAAGATATTGTGCCCTAAAACGGGAATTGGTTTTTCATGTTCTTAGCACCAAGTCAGATTGTCATCAATAGAAGCGACAGTTATTGTCAAATTAAATTGATATGCCCTGTAAATCGTAAAAAAGATATATCATGCTATTATTTGATGAGCTTGTTTTGTCTTTGCAACATTCGAAAATTTAAGAAAGGATAGTCAATGCTGAAGCAATGAATCAATGAGTTGTAGGTTTCTGGTCTTGGTGTACTATAATAGACAAACGTATACGGCGAATCGTGGATTGCAATCCACTGAAGTTTCTGCTGCTGATCTGATTCTTTTGTTGCTTTTTAGTGGCTGTTGTAATACAACTATTGAGCGATGGCTAGGTAAAAAAAACGTTGTAACAAAAATCCGAACTCCAAGGTAAATTCAAAAAGAGGAAAGTTCATAAAACCTGACAAAATCAAATGTTAGTTTATATCAACCAGCAGAATGAATAGAAAACTTTGTGAAACTGCTTTCCATTACATATTATATGTCCTATTCACAATGATTGACATTAGTTCAAGTAAATAACGAGGAACTGCATTCAAGACAAACTGTTTGTCACAATGACCAAAAAACTTTATTTTGTGTTGTGACATTTGCTTCCGAACTATTTGTTTTACTGTAGCAAGGTGCATTAATATTACATCAGTAAAATCTCATGCTGAAACTATTACAGGTCCTACATCCTTTTAAAATACCAATAGCACTTCCTTTTCCTTATTGTAATGCTTTCAGGTAAAGGATTCGTTGCTACTTATGTATAGTAATGTTTATGCTCGGTTTGGGTATAGATATAGTTATTTTTGACACCTGCCTAATTTTTTACGTGCCAGTGTAGCTAAGTGTTTTTATAATACAGGTAATTTTTTCACAAAACAAAAACTTCTGACCAGGAATATTCATACATTTAATACCCGTTGTGAGACTCTCAAATGGACACATACACATCATAGTTATAGATTTCATTCGATGTGTTTATTCTTATTCATCATCAAGAGATATTACAGACATTGATTCTTAATGCTGTATGGGATTTTTCGGCAATTACATTTATAGCGTTTTATCTTATGATAACAATTTTTGTTTGACAAATACACAGGAACTCTTTTGATTTTTATAAGGAAAGATAGCATTAGTTTATTTCTAGTCATAATAGAGTGCATTTCAATATATACAAAATGAAGACGTTCGTGTTTCACGTGCCTTGAAAACATGCTTGATGACATATACGTTTTATTTATATTTCAATTACATCATATACTACATTTTTGGCTTTTTTTTAAGCCCTTTTTACTCTTTACGTGTTTCCGTACTTATACGTCCTTGGCTTTCGAATATTAGGTTTTGAATGTTCTTGTTGAAGGTAAATCTAGAAAAGCGCTTCGTACGCAATGAATTCTTAAAGTTTTATTTGCATTTGTGTGTCATGGCAAAGTGTCAATTATAAAAACATTAAAAAAAAGTGTTCTTTTATTTTCATGTACAGTCTTATTTTAAATAGAAAAGTAAAAAACAAAATATGAAATACTGTTAGAACACAGATAATCATATGTAGTGCACGAAAGATAGGATTTGGGAAATAAAACTTCTGTCAATATTGAATTTTTTTAAAATGTTACACTTCTTATTGTTAATTTTTGATGTAGTCTTTGGTGACGACAATAAAGGAATTCTACTGAATAACAATGATGTATTATACGCAAAGTTTCATCAGATGGAGCTAAAAATTCAAAGTCTTGAAAGCCAGATGATGAGGATGCAAAAAGGTAATTTGCTTTTGTATCGTTTAGTATGTCAGGAGATATTTCACTAATCTCATAATATATATTCATAAGAAGAGACTTGAAGACTATATGTTGGCCTCAAGTATATACATACAAAAAGACTCCTACAAAATTGAAAGCACACGAAGTAGATTATCTATTTTATTGGGTTTTTTTTTTTCTATATTCGCATTTTCAACTAATAAAGTACACAAAATAATCACAAATGTTAAAAGTAGAAAATAAACTATTTTCAGTACGTTCTTTTTATGATGTTGATTTGAAGTCATGTTTCATCCAGTAATAATATGCTTACTTGAGGAACGGATTTATTGATATTTAGGAGTTTAAAATTTTGGGCTAGATTTGGGGAAACACGTTGTCTCAGTAAATTTTGTCGTGATTCGTTGTTATTATGATATGGTTTACGTTTTTTAGTAATATATTTAGTTCAGAGATCATATGCTACATGTATACAAGAGGGGGTTGACAGCTTTTGAGGGAGGTGGGAGGTTAGGGGCGGGAGATGGGAGACAAAAAATAGGTGGGAGAGAAAAAAATATTCTAAAAGTGGGAGATGGGAGATAGGGGGCGGGAGGTGGGAGAAGGGTACCCCCTGTCCACCCCCTCATACAAGGGAACGGAAACATTGAAAATCCAAACCTAATACAAACGTTGAAGAGCAGATTAAATAAAAATGGACATACAATATAGTTAAATCGGGTTAAGGAATTAGAGCTTTGTTTGAAGAGATATATTCTTTAATCTAATACGATATCCCCAATTTTATAAAAGCAAGTTTTTATCAAAGAACATCTGTATTTTCATGCCAGTACCAAAGTACTGGCTACAGGGTGGTGATAACCTCTGTGTCTAACAGTCCAGCAGCAGCAGTATAGACCCAATGGTAGTTATAACGTTAACGGTACCAATTTTGCAGTATCAGATGCGCATTTCGACAATTTATGTCTTTTCAGTAATGCTTGTGGCCAAAGTATTTAAAAATCCAAACCTAATACAAACGATGAAGAGCTGATCAAACCAAAAAGGACCTAAATATATCCAAACCAGAACAAGGAATCAGAACTACGCATGAGGGATATGTATTCCTTAATCTAAAATGATTTTCAAATAAAGTTACAAATAGAACACTTTGTTAAAAGATTTAACATTTTTAATGACTTGTGTGAACATTTGAATGCTAAAACAATTTTTGTATGTACACTTTTTAAAATTTCACTGGAAAGTGAATTCTACACTTTTAGATCACTCAAAGAAAAATCTGCATGATTCTATATTTGATTTAGGAACGATAATATTATCTAATGATGAAAGTCTAGTATTGTATGATTGTTTAAAATTTGTAGCCAGAATTAGATATGATAAATATTTCGGAGCCAATCCATACTTTGATTTATACATTTATAATGACTTGGTGGTATAGAATTCTCTTATTAACATGAAAAATTTCGGATTTTTTAAATAGTTCGATAGATGGTTTTTGGAATATATAGATCATTGAAAATTTTTATAGATGCCTCTTTTGCAATTTTAGTAAACGGTCAATTAGAAATATGTTACCGTTTTTTTATAACTTTTTCGAAAACATAATTATATATAATAATATGATCAGACAAAGACAAAGCTGCGTCTACAAAAATACAAAGGATCTTTTCACAGTGTCTTTTATTAATATTTTGGCCATCAAGTGTTATATTATATGATTCATTACACATGGTACTGCCAGACAGTTTCTGTTTAGAACTTATACACATTGTTTTTGTTTTTGACACATTTACCAACATTGTTTTATCGAACCAATGAAAGAGATTTTCTAACACAGTTTTTAGCGTCGGACTTATATAATATTTGTTTATCCAAATCACAGAAATGTTATAATCAGCAGAAAGATCAGGCTTATGAATACAATTATATAAAGGCACATCGTTAATAAATAATAAAAATAATGTAGGACCTAAAACTGACCCTAGAGGTACACCTGTTTTTGATTTTGATACATCTGAAAAAGTATTTGAAATGGATACGACCTGATGTCTATCAGCCAAATATGAAGTAAGCCAATGTAAAGAAGTATAAGAAAATTTGTATTTTTGAAATTTTGAAAGAACAGTTCATGTTTTAGACAGAAAGCTTTACAAAGGAACAGAAATGCCGACCCTACTAAATCACCTCGAAAATTTGGCGTAAAATCCGCTTATTAAGTAAAATTTCCGCAAATGAAATAATATTTTCACATTAAACCATTTTTTTTTGTGATAAAATTTACAAGCTTATGGTAACATTATTTTTCGCTATTTCTTTGTTAATCATTTCTTTTTATATCTTTATTTTTGTCTTAAAAGTTTTAAGTAATTCGTACATGCATGTAAATCTTCACTGCAATGAAACGAACTCGCCATAATAATAGGCCAACAGAACATCCTCAACAAGGAGGCAATACTTAAAATACAAAAAAAAGCAGTCTCGTTTGTAAGAAATTTTGGTATTAAGAAGGGCAACATTAACAATATTTAATAAAGAACAACAATGACTTTCAGTGTGCATTTGGCTTTCAAAGTATAGCAGCAAAGGAAATAATCTGTAATAGATAGAACCCTATGTATGCAGGAAAGTTTTGCATATGTTTGTTTGCGTTACGAGTTCCATCATGTGGAATCCTGATTTATCATTTCAGGCTAAAATATTGGCATGCTCATTTATTTTAGGCGCAGTTTACACTAGATGGGGAAGGAAAACTTGCCCTGGAAATTGAACTGAATTAGCATACACAGGTATTTTCAGATTTTGTAATGGTGTCCAACAGTGGGTTTAATTTTATAGCTCTTATACAATAAATTAACGTTATGCTATGCAACCAACTACCGATAATTATAGGTTTCCAAACTAGTGAGAATTCGAATGCTACAAACATTTCAACAGCGCTACCTCTTGTTTCCTCTAGGCATAGCAGGCGGCGGTGATCACCACCATAGCTTCTTTCTTATTTGTATGGAGAAGAATATGAAGATAACGTTTTTGGTCCGAAACTTATACAAAATGATGTGCCATGTGCTGTATGTTACACACCTCATCAATCTGTTATTCTAATGATTCCAGGAAAAACCACGTGTTATGATGGATGGAAAAGAGAATATTTTGGAAAACTTGCAGGCGGAAGTCGTACACAACCAGCAGCGTCACAGTTTGTCTGCCTTGACAACTATCCGGAAGTTCTATATAATGGAGTAGCAAACAACAATGGTAAACTTTTCTATGCTGTCAAAGCACGTTGCGGTTCACTTCCTTGTCCACCGTACACCAACAATGCTTTGATGACATGCGTTGTTTGTTCGAAATAATACGGACTGTATATAATAAATCGGATTTTGATAATGATGAAATAGATTGTAAAATGGACTTAAAACAGACTTTGATTTTTGAAGTGTTTTCTTAAGATACCATATTAAGACTTTCTTTATCTTCATATAACCTCCGAGAAATTATGATATTTAACATAGTTTTTACGATTCCGTACTCCTACAACTACTTCTGTATAAATAGTTCATACTCAATTTCAGGTTTTACGTCTTCTAATGTAAAAAGTTTTGAAAGCGTCATCTTTCTTATTCTGCATCAGATTGTAAAGATATTTTTAGCTTTTAATCGTATTTGGCCGGTACACTAAACATGTTACTCTCATATATTAGAGAGTTGAGAGGTTGAAATTCGCATCATAAATGCAAAATTCATTTAAATAAAAATCCTCATAATAGTACATACATGATGCGCATTAACATATTCCAAAATAAATATTTCTAACTAAAATCATTTAGTAAGAGTTGAACTAAAAATTATAAAGATAAAAATTGGAAATAGTGTGCCGTACATTAAAAATTCAAAAGTTTAACTACTCCTCATTTTGTTGATAAGTCATTAATATCAAATTTTGACAATATGAACACTATTTTTTAAATTATTATCAATCTGCACACACCAGCAACCGTAGAGCGGACAAACTCTGTACGCCTCTGTCGGATTGTTGAACGAATGTACATGGGTACATGGTTACAAGAGTTATTCGTCGTTGGATAATAAAGATTGTTTTCCTGGCTCCCGCATTCGTTATATTACTTAAACTGAGAACGAATTGTTTTTTTCCGGATTGCAGTAATCGTTTAGTACGCTTTTCTAACATTGTTGCAAACATGCCAAACTTCATAAGATGCAATGCGCACTTGCCATAACTCTTTGTCTACATTTCATGATATATTTACAAAATCAAAGACTAATCTTAATTTGAAGTGAGTCAAAGTCACGACACCACTAATATATAGTCACAGATATGTACAGAGGGAAAATAACGCCAATAATGCTTCGCGGTCTAGCTACGAAAAAGTCAAAAGATGTCTGAATACAGATACCTTTCAAACAAACAAACAAACAAACAAACAAACAAACAAACAAACAAACAAATTTAAGAAGAACAGCGTTTTCAAATGTATAAAATGAAATACATCAAAGGTCAAATGCTGACCAATGCAGTAGGGTTTGTATGTCAGATACATGAACATGTAAATGAATTCTTGCTGTGAAAAATGATAAATCGGGGGGTGGAGGGGGTAAACTAAATCTTAACTTATTCTAATTATACCCCACGCAACTTTGCGTTCGGTATAATGTTTTTGACCCGTCCGTTAGTCTGTTTGTCAGTCCTGTTCTTGTCATCGCAACTTCTCTGAAACCGCACAACAGAATTTCATGAAAATTTGTAGATATTAAGGACAGTAAATTATGATTTATTGGTTTTTTTCTAGGAGTTATACCCCTTTGAACTTAGAATTTCGGCCTAAATATACAACTGCAACAGTTTGTCATCACAACTCCTCTGCAACACACACCATAATTTTATGAAACTTTGTAGATAATAAGGACATAATATGTATATGTGCATATCGACTTTTGGTGACATTTAGTGTGTCCAGTGACAATGTGGGGCGTGGGGTATGTTAGCGTGATCTCTATTTTTTTCTAATTTGATGTGAAGTTTGATATAACATTCCTTTTTTCTTTTTTCATTATTTAGCATCATAAGGAGGGGGAGCCAGATTATGCAATAACAAATTCTGAGATGGACGTCTATGCACTGGTCTGAGCTACTCCCATTCTTTGCTTTTCCTATGATAAGCGATCGTCGGTGGAATTGGATAGCGCAATAGCTTTATAAATGTCCAGGTAATACACTCTCCTAGAATAACAGATTCTGAAGTTACACACGAAGCTCATTCGAAGATTAAAAGAAAAATCATTAATTTTACAATGAGAATTTGTCGCCTACAGGACAAGTGTACAATGCATTTGCAAGTTGAATTTCTATACTAGACGACAAATTTGATTCTATTAAAAATGGTTACTTAAATCGATTTTATTACTTGAAAAACTAACTAAATATTTTTCCTAAAGTCATGAGGTGTTTATTCAAAGAGAAATTTACTATGTTTGTGTCTCCTTTATTGGAAGATCATTTTCATCAAATCATTGTGTGCACCCTTCAAGTACTGTTGATAAAGGATAAACCTTCGATGTAACTATTACTTTGTTATGCTAGATAGCAGCTGTATGGGTCGATGCAACTGCTGGTGGACGTTTCGTCCCCAAGGGTATCACCAGCCCAGTAGTCAGCACTTCGGTGTTGACATGAATATTAATTATATGGTCATTTTTATAAATTTCCTGTTACAAAACTTTGAATTTTTCGAAAAACTAAGGATTTTCTTACCCCAAGAATAGATTACCTTAGCCGTATTTGGCACAACTTTTTGGAATTTTGGGTCCTCAATGCTCTTCAACTTTGTACTTGTTTGGCTTTATAACTATTTTGATCTGAGCGTCACTGATGAGTCTTATGTAGACGAAACGCGCGTCTGGCGTATTAAATTATAATCCTGGTATCTTTGATAACTATAAACAGCCTGTATTCAAAATCAAAATCTGATTTGCAATGCGATACACTAAGTAATAAAATCATATTGAAGTTGATATAACTTTCAAGGAAGAAGATTAGGAATGAATAACATCGATATCAAACGGAATTTGCTTTTAAAATGCATCATCAAAATCACGATGCTGAATAAGATAGAAGTATATGGGTTATCTTGTTCATTTACATCCATACCTAATAACATAATCAACACGACGGGTGCCACATGTGGAGCAGGATCTGCTTACCCTTCCGGAGCACATGCGATCACCCCCAGTTTTTGGTGGGGTTCGTGTTGCTTAGTCTTTAGTTTTCTATGTTGAGTCATCTGTACTATTATTTGTCTGTTTGTCTTTTTATTTTTGGCCATGGCGTTGTCAGTTTGTTTTCGATCTGTGAGTTTGACTGTCCCTCTGGTATCTTTCGTCCCTCTTTTATAAGTATACATGAAATGCATACTAAACTATTGAACGCAGTAGTTGACTTTTGAAGATTTTCTTTTATTTGTGCAAAACATTTAACACTATTAAGTAAATGCAGCGCATTTAAACTTTTAGCACACTTCTTTTTAATATGGCAATATACGTGGTAGGAAGTTCAAAATCCGAGGCTTGCTTGTCCTTAAATGTGCTATATTCGTTATCAAATGTGGTGCATTATTCATTATACATTTGTTATACGCTGTACAAAGTTTATTGCATAATCATTTCCATATCTGCAAACACATTTTTTTCTATTCGATAAAACCCAAACAGACCCTCGGGTATGTCTCATCATTCGCTGTCACATATAAAAACACTCTCCTGCACAAACTGTAACATCCTATTAAAGCACTTAAATGATACTTCTCAGATGCTAGACATTGTCCAATAATGTCTTCTTTTGTTTCTTTGAGTGTATAATAAAAGTCGTGCAAGAATTTACCATTAAATACTAAAGCGGGATTTACATTTTCTAAGGGACAGTTCCAAAGTTGGTTCAGATATGTTGTATGCAAAATACAAGATTGAAACTGTGCAAATGTATGAATCATATTTGGTATGTAATCCAGGTTTGTTTTGATATATCTTCAAGCGAACTCAGTCACTGTAGATTATAAATCTTTAATCCTAGCGTTACTGCGTAAATGCTTTGAATAAAGAATTGACGCTCCTTTACATCTATTTGTCACTTTTCTGCCATCGGTGTGTGGATTAATTTGGTAGAGAATACCGGGGTATTATCGTTCCAGATTTCCGTGTTCATAAACTCAAATTCATTGCTTTGGATTGAAAAGAAAATATAGCAAATCAGAACAGATTTGAGAAAGTTAATGGTTATTGGAGGATCAGCTACTCTTGCCCAGGTCGTTATCATGAGAAATATGCGTGCTTGGTCAAGTGCTCCACATATCGAATTAGAAGGCACAGGACAGCATAAAGCTGCACTCAATTTTCAGTTCTCTTGACATTTTGGGTAAGTAAGGATCATTGAGAACACCGGTTAAACATATAACACCGGATTTTTGGAATTCACATAAATTGATTTAATGTCGGTCGTGATCTGTAACGCTCTGCTCTGTACCTAACAATAAGGCATATATAACATTCCGAATTGACAGACTACACTCGTGCGAGGATAATTCATGAGTACCTTCTACCTGACCAAAAAGAATAATTCTCTTAAGGATTAAAGTATTCAAACAAATTCCGGAATTGCACCTCTTCTATGACTGTCAATGATCCACGTGGGTACATGTGAAGGTATTCTTATCCTATCCAGGCTACCAGAGTGTCTTTCTCGTAGAAGATCATGAAGATTATAGCTCGTATAGTTGTTTTGTTCTGTAAAAACTTTAAGGGAACGGGTTAACATTTTTTCTTCTTCTCTATTCCTGTTGCAAAAGTATTACAGTTGTCTCTTTCCTCTCTCAGCATCATTATAACGACATAATTCTTATATGATTTGCATATTAGAGAATACGTTGATATGATTGGTTGACAGGACTTCCGGTAGTTGTTCTTGAAGTTGTTTATTTTTCGATAGACGACATTGACCGAACTTCTTTTCGTAACCAATGTAAACAAGATGGCGGCGATAATGACACAATCCGGATCGACGTTAACAAAATTTATTTTCAATTCGCGTTAATAGGTCTTAATGGTTAAACTAAATAATAAACACAAAACATTCGTTTGAATGATAACAAGAGTTTTTGTAGTTTATTTTTTATCAGATTGCAAATTTCATGGAGTACATATTTTTGCGTTAACCAACAAATGTATTCATGCGCCAGGCCTATTCAATGACACAAATATACAATATATTGATAATGTGATAGAGGTTACGAGTGTTGAAAAATAAATTCCTTATCTCCAATTTTAAAGAATTATAAGGATTAAACGCCTTTTTAAAGGAATTTATTGGTGTATAAACTGTACCAAGTCACTCACAAACATATCATAAAAGTCCTTCGGACTTTTATTTGTTTGTGAGTGAATTGGTCGAGTTTATACACCAATAAATTCCTTTAAAAAGGCGTTTAAGCCTATAATAACCAGTACAAAATTTTTCTGATTGTTATATAATATGTTTCGCCTGGTCTACAAGGAATTTCAAATAAATCTAAACTTCTGTCTTGTATTTAAGAAGTCTAATATTATCACTGTGATAAATAAGCCTTTTGTAAAACTTTGGAGTTTTTGCTCAGATAATCGTTCCAAAGGGCAGTTGCAAGTAACGTCATATTACATCTTAAGTATGGGAATTTTTCCATAAATTCTCAATAACAGAAACGTTTATCTCAAATAGAGGAGCATCATCGCCTTCAAATATTGAGCTTAATGGCAGTGAGTCAAAGGGAATATAACCGAAATGTACATCAAAGATGAAAAAGTCACTGTCACGTGATAAAATAGGACATTTCAAATCATTGGATAGCCTTTGTATGTCTCAATCAGCTTCAAAATCACATTTTATGTACCTGATTCCGAGTTTGTCTAAAATATTAGTAAATGTTATCTTTGCCAGAATTGGTGTACACTCTTCTGGATTGTTAATACGTTGTTGAGCCCTGCTTTTGACTGTTTCAATTTTCTTATCATCAATATCATATGCTCCATCGAAATCAACATAAGGGGTAATTCGACGGTAGAAAAGCCACATGAAAAACATTTCTACT
The DNA here is from genome assembly GCF_021869535.1 of Mytilus californianus. NCBI lineage: Eukaryota > Metazoa > Mollusca > Bivalvia > Mytilida > Mytilidae > Mytilus > Mytilus californianus. The sequence continues at coordinate 32,039,377 of NW_026262701.1, forward strand.
TTCTCAGCGTATTCACTAAAATTTCCAATAGTATCTATATCTAGGTATTTATACAGGAAATGAAACAAGCAGTTACCGTCAATAACTAACTTAATGTCCTGAAAATGGCATACTTCCCAGAAGCTTGGGTTCTTCCTTGTAAGAACAATAATACTTGGAACTCTCATTTCAAACCTGCAAAATAAAAAAAAGTTATTATTAATATATCTCACTTGAATCACATCAGTCTTTTTTTTTTACTTTGATGTATGATTTTTAGTTCTTATTCTTAAATATTTTCACTTGTTGTGCTTTTTTAAATGTGTCATTACTCCTATACATACGATATTTCAATAAAAGTAGTGTATACATGCTGCTCCTCTTTTCTTATTTTTAATATAGTTTACAAACAATTCTTTAAAAATGGAAAGGAATATAAAATAAAATAAAACGGAGGGCAAGGATCCATGTCCCAAGCGCCCGTTATTTGGACTTGATCGCTGTTCACTTTTTCTTTACACTATTTTCAATATTTTAGATGTACTCATACTTAATTCATTTGCAGATATTGTACTGATATTTTAATGTTAGATTTGATAGAAAATGACGGGGGTATATTTCAATGAGACAATTACCCCAAAATACAAATTAACCAAAAGGTTTGTAGAGTAACATAAACAATGCATTTCTATGCGACTGACATACAAGTGAGAGGTTTAGCTAGCTTCTAAACCATGTTTAATCCACCATTTTCTACATAAGGAAATGCCTGTACCAAGTCAGGAATATAACAGTTGTTTTCTATTCATTTGATGTGTTTGAGATTATGATTTTGTCATTTGATGAGGGTCCGTGTAACACTTATCAATTCAAAATTTTAAAAAGTTTTCAAATTTTAGATTTTTGGAATTTTGATCAAAGTTTTAAAATATCAAAATTCCTAATTTTTGAAAATTTTTGAAATTTTGAAATTTTTACCAAATAATTAAAATTTTAAAATTCTTCATATCGTTTTTAAATTTGCTAGTTTAGATATTTGATCAAACTTGAAAAGTACTAAACTTAACGTGCAGTTTTTTGAAAGTTTGATTTTTTAAATTTTTGATTAAGATATCTTTTTTATCTTTTAAAACAAATTGGACATCACATGAGATAAAATTATCCTGAATTTTTTTAGGTTTTGTATCTATTGAAAAAAATATTATTTAATAGATATAAGAAGATGTGGTATGAGTGCCAATGAGACAACTCTCCATCCAAGTCATAATTTGTAGAAGTAAACCGTTATAGGTCAAAGTACGGTCTTCAACACGGAGACTTGGCTCACACCGAACAGCAATTTACAAAGGGCCCCAAAAAATTACTAGTGTAAAACCATTCAAACGGTAAAACCAACGGTCTAATCTATATAAAAATCGGGAAACGAGAAACATTTTTGAACAACATCAACAAACGACAACCACTGAACATCAGGTTCCTGACTTAGGACAGGTGCAAACAAATACAGCGGGTTTTAAACGTTTTAATAGGTACCAACTTTCACCCTTACCTGAAACAATAGTGTTACATCACAACATAGAAAGACACACTATAAAATATCAATTGAATTGGCTTAACTCAATCAAAAGACATATGAAAACAAACAAGTGAATATACACTGAACGAATAAATTTGATCTATGACATAATGTAAATACAAAATCAATAAGATAAGGGGTGAGATAATAAACAATTTCAGAAAGTCAACCATATCCTTACAATGCCGCCATATACATGATATAACAATGTAAATCTTGAACAAAATGCCGCCAACCTATCTAAACCTTTTGAATCGGCATCAAACAAGTTAATTTACTTTTTAAAAAAATCTCTAATATAAAGTTAGCGTTTCAGATGAATAATTCAGAACTATTTGGTTTCCCAGCGCCCATCATTTAGGAGTAACAGTGAAAACTGACCAACTCGCTTTCGGCCAAATAGTATGGTAGGGTTGATTATGTTTATATTTTCTGCTGTACTTTAGACAATAAAATGGCTCAAAACACGTGTATTCCCTCAAATTTGAGTTCATTTTTTGTTTGTTTTGCTCTACGACTTCTTCCTATCTACAATCATGTCGGCGGATGAAATCATTGAATATACATTTTAAACGATCATCTCTGTTAACATTTTATTTACTGTTTCGGTTGTTATAAATTGGAAATATAAATGTTGTCACTAAGGTGACACTATATTTGACTTAAATACCTCTACGAAGGGCTTCAATAATGGTACATTTTTCAGGTGCGGATCCATGAGTTTCAAAATGTGGGGGCCTAGTTAGACAACGTTAGGACCGATGCTTGTAAAAAGGATATGCAATTATCAAATATGTAGTATTTCATGAATGCTCAGGACGATAACAAATTAACAATATGTAGGTTCTGTAAGAGTCCGTTCAGGATGAAGATCGGCAAATTTGAATATCACTGGAAAATGAGGGTATATTGGATAGGGACAGAAATGTTGCCTTGCAACAAACCAACGAGTTGCTGCAGGGGTTCTTAACGTGAAGAGAGCTTGGCACTCTTTCTACACGCCTCATTCTGACTAGACTTCGCTGCGTACTTTTTCTATGCTCAAAGTTGATTGTCGTGCGATAACTTAGAAATACGGAACTATCCCTTAATACAAGGTCCCGTTTCCTTTCATTCGCTATTTTAAAAAAGATGCGGATTTAGGACCTCTAATGGAACTACATATATGATAAATGCATACACTTTTTACAAACAACAGGCCAGACGTTGTTTTTTTACTTTTTCAACGCTATCAATCAAACGATTTTGTCAGAATATTTTTTTAGGAAAAAACCATACCCCCTCCCCCACCTCCTTTAAAGTGATCGTTCCCTGACTAGGCCCCTTCTTTTGAAGCCCATCGTGGAAGTATCCAAGTCAAATTTAGTGTCATCTTAGTGACAATATTTATACTTCCGATTCCCAAATAGATTACCATTTATCGTTGATATGAACTTTTAAAGATTTATTTCAAATCACGATTTCAAAATGCCGACACCCACAAATGGATATAGATGGGCGCTTAATGTACAGCGGCGACTATTACATAAATATGCATGCTGAAAATAATGTTTATGGTTTACGTTTATATGATATGACTGTATTCAGCTTTTACAAAACCAGAACCATGAGTTGGATGTTAACGTTTACTTTATTTGGCCTTTTTAACTGTATTTGATTCGAGCGTCACTGATGAGTCTTTTGTAGACGAAACGCACGTCTGGCGCAAATACAAAATTTCCATCCTGGTATTTATGATGAGTTTATTCAGATCCCTTATAACAATGTCTTGGTTCCAAGCTACTAATATTTGATCTTACTCTTAAATTCAGCGTGTATAGCGGGTAGCAGTGTAAAATAGATATCAACAACCTCCCACATTCGAGGCTAGTGCAACGTTCATTGCGACACCATTAATTCAGTATTCCTACCGTATCAATACTTTGAACTGATATCAATGATACAAGGCAATATATGATCGTAATTCAATCGATAAAAAATGAAAACAAAACGTTAAAAATTGCATACCTCCGAAGTGCTTTTCTGGATCTACCTTCATCAGGAACGCTCAAAGCCGAATATTTGAAGGCCAACAATTTATAACAACCGAAATAGTTGAAAAAAGGTTGAAGATAATCGTTCAAAATGTACATTCAATAATTTCATCTGCCGACATGATTGCAGAAAGTAAGAAGTGGTAAAGCCAAAAAAAAAAAAAAATTGAAATCAAATTTGAGAGAATACCCGTGTATTGAGCCATTTTATTGCTTAAAGTTTAGTAGGAAATATATATATACTCAACCCTACCATACTATTTAGCCTACTGCGAGTCGGTCAGTTTTCACTACTACTTCTAAATGATGGTCGCTGGAGAAACCAAATAGTTCTGAATTATTTATCTGAAACGCTAAGCTTATGTAAGGGATTTTTTCAAACGTAAATCAACTTGTTTGATGCAGGTTTAGATAGGTTTAAAATTATTTTTTTCTCAATAGATGCAAAACCTATAAAATTGCAGGATAGTATTAGTCCAATTTGTTTTTAAAAAATGACTTCTTCTTTCAATTATTTATTTTGCAATTAAAAATGATTTGATATATATTTCATGCTTTTTATTCCTAACTAAGAATGATCATAGTCAGAGCCGTGTTTCTTGTTTTAAAATGAATTCTCCGCTTTTGAGAAACATTTATTTTGTTATCCAATTTTTCACCGGTTACAACTGTGTGCCTCTGGGTTTATTTTATACATTAACTTTTAAGTAACATTAACTGTTCATTTCATTTTGGGTTTTTTCGTTTCGTTTTGTTTCGTTTCGTTCCGCTTTTATTCCGTTTCGCCCTTTACAGGTACCCCTCTTTTCGCCCGTTTTCTATTTTTGATATCTTAATCAAATTTAAAAAAATCAAACTTTTAAAAAGCGAAATAATCAAAACTGCACATTAAGTTTAGTACTTTTAAAGTTTGATCAAATATCTAATCTACCAAATTTAAAAACTATATTAAGAATTTGAAATTTTTTAATTATTTGGTGAAAATTTCAATATTTCAAAAATTTTTAAAAATTTGGAATTTTGATATTTTAAAACTTTGATAAAAATTCCAAAAATCTAAAATTTGAAAACTTTTTAACATTTTGAATTGATAAGTGTTACATGGACCTATGAGGGATTTGAATTTTCCTTGGAGTTAGGTATTTTTGTTATTTTACTTTATACAATGTACTACTACAACATGCTATATCTAAATGGCACCAAGTCTTTAAAGACATTGCGAATAACTCAAATAGGGACAACATAGACAGCCGTTAGGGACAAATTCTGCGAAATGGCAATTATGAGCATGACTTTTAAGACATTATGGCCATGTAAGATCAATAACAAAGATCTCCATGAAACAACAGGATCCAACAACATGGAGACTATATTAAAGCAAAAACGATGGAGATGGGTTGGTCATGTTCTACAAAGACCAGCTGAAGACTTGACCAGAATTGCCCTAAGATAGACACCAGAGGGGAAAGAAAAACAGGACGCCCAAAAACAACTGGGAAAAAAACAGTTGAAGCAGAAAGGAAAGACAATGGAATCAGCTACAGAGAGATAGAAAGGAAACCACAGAACAGAACAGAGATGAGTGGAAATATCTAGTCCTTGCCCTATGTGCCTCCGAGCTTAACAAGGACTAGGTATGTATGTAGTTAATTATTGCAGGTTATTGTTACAAAAGTACCATCAATTAATCTGATTAAATTAAGATCTATCGTAACTTGCGTGCTCGTCTAATGAGCATAACGAAATCAGGATCAATATTCTAATTAGCTTAACTATCAAAAAATTGTATGTCAGTCACGTATTTTATAACCGCAACTGTTCGAATTGCGCAGTCTAAATGCATATGTGGATATGTTAGATATATTGATTGTTTCTAGTACTTACGTCGCAAGAATTCAATTATCTTGAAGCTAAAGAAGAGAGTAGTGTCTCTTTCTTATAAAGTCCATAAAACATTAGCTACATATCTATCAATCACTGAAGTTTAAAAAAAACATTAATTCTATTGAAAAAAGGAACAAACAAAACAAAAACAAAGCAAAAACAAAACAAAACAAAACAAAACAAAACAAAACAAAACAAAACAAAACAATCAAAAACTAAAACTAAAACTAAACCACACCAAAAATTTGAAAAAAGTGATCACAACAGTACTTACATATGTAATCACATTATGTATTCGACTAATGAATGTGATTTTAAAGTTATTGAAATTCAACTCAACAAGTTAGTTAGTTAGTCGGTTCCCTATTGGATTAGTTGCCTTTAATGACGAATTTTAGCATTTCTTTTTTGTTTCTGCTTATCATTTTGAAACTATAATAGATAGGGAATTTTTTAGAGAAAAAAAGTCCCACAAGGCAAGGTTTACGAATAAGTTGCTATTGCTGAAATCGTTGGTCTCGCCAAAGACATTGTGAAGGGGACATTAAGTGTAACCCTTGTCCGCACGTACGTGTGTACGTCCCATAATTAGTTTCCATTCTCTAACTTTTGTTTGTCTCAACCAAATGTTATGAAACTTATACCCAATGCTTATTACCACAAGCCACAGATCAAGTTTGAATTCGGGTGACGTCACTTTTACTTTTCTAGAGTTATGCCTCTTTACAAATGAAAAAATGCTGAATTGTTCGTTTTTGTTCTCTAACTTAAGTTTGTCTCAACCAAATGTTATGAAACTTATACACAATGCTTATTACCACAAAACTAAGATCAAGTTCGAATTTGAGTAGCGTCACTTTTACCGTTTTTGAGTTCAATTATGTCCTTTTATGACGTTATATGCAAGCGGGTGTATCCTTTGTATCACATAGACTTATTCTCAATTTATTTTCCATTTTTTTGCGTTTCAGCCAATTATATTGTCAATTTGACACTTTGAAAGTGAAAATGATCAGCAAGACAACATCTGCATATAGGTCAGCATACATGTAGATGAATTTGTCAGTTGTCTTCTTATGGTATAAAACCACTAATTCGTAGCCCCATTGCTTTCTATGTTAAATTCTACAATTTCAAGCATGAATGGCTACTTTGTCTTAAGTTCAAATAAAGTGGCAGTTACTCCATGTCAAAACTGTACCTTATGTTGACGTGTGCTGAAAAAATCAACATACCTTTAATTGCATATTAGAGCGTACTGGTTCCCGGAAGTTTGATAGTACAAAAACAGAAACTTCTGATCTGAACAACAGGCCAAATGAGCCCTCCTATTAAAATTTTATATACTTCTTTATTATTCAAATAAAACTTTCAACAAGGGTTCTACAGTGTTCCCAAGTCCCCAAGCTTTCATTTGATACTAAAACTTCCCAAATATTCCCACTATTGACAAAGATACAGCTATGCGTAGGAACTATTTTGTTTAAGATATGTACTACTTTCTTGTATGTTCTTTCCGACCGGGCCTGAATTAGTGGTTCTATACCTATAACAGCACCAAACGTGTTATATTGACTTCTGCTTGACTTAATTTCTTTCTATGATCAATTTCTAGCATAGAAAAACACATAAAGCTTTTGTCAAAACACTATATCACTGAATTCAAGCTCAAAGTGAACTGGTAGTAACATATGTGTTAAACAAAGAAAATTACATATGGATACTAATAGTGACAGATATGACACTTTTTCAATTTTTACCAGTTCTGATTTGTTAATATCTACTCAAATAACAGTGTTCTTACCTATATGTCTTATTTTTATCAGAGATTCTTCCTTGAATATAAATACAGTGGTCCAAACATAAAATATAATTGATAATTTTGTCCCCCCTTTTTTCTACATGTTGGAAAAGGAGAGTGATTTGGTAAACAAACCATACTTTTATGTATAAACATGGATCAACAAGAGCAATTTATGTATCTCCAAGCTAGACAACTTGATAAAATGGTTATAAAATGCATTTCAAGTGAGATTTTGGAAATCCTATATAAGTATACACCATTTTTCCTTGAAATAAATAATTCACCAAGAAACACAATAAAACATGAACACTCACTAGATAATTTGACTAAAAACAATATTTATACTATAAACTAGTCATAATATACAAGTTTCATTGGTTTCAGTGTTAGATAATCCAAAAAATTGAATTTCAGGTAAAATCTTTACTGTGTGCATGCTAAATGACCAAAAAAGGCTAAAATACCTTATTGTAGCAATTTGAGGGCTGTAATTTGACACTAACATAATTGTTACATAAAAAAAATAATGTAACATGATTTCTGACAACAAATGTGACAAATTTTCACTGTAAAGGGTATGATTCCTAAAAATAGAATTTCACATGCCTGTCAGTAATAGGTATAAAACCACTAATTCATAGCCCCATTGCTTTCTATGTTAAATTCTGCAATTTCAAGCATAAATGGCTACTTTGTCTTAAGTTCAAATAAAGTGACAGTTATTTCATGTCAAAACTGTACCTTATGTTGACGTGTGCTGAAAAAATCAACATACCTTTAATTGCATATTAGAGCGTACTGGTTCCCGAAAGTTTGATAGTACAAAAACAGGAACTTCTGATCTGAACAACAGGCCAAATGAGCCCTCCTATTAAAATTTCATATACTTCTTTATTATTCAAATAAAACTTTCAACAAGGGTTCTTCAGTGATCCCAAGTCCCCAAGCTTTCATTTGATACTAAAACTACCCAAATATTCCCACTATTGACAAAGATACAGCTATGCGTAGGAACTATTTTGTTTAAAATATGTACTACTTTCTTGTATGTTCTTTCCGACTGGGCCTGAATTAGTGGTTCTATACCTTATAAGAGTAATTGCTCTGAAATGACGATTTTTACCCTCATTGTGTTTGGACAAAAAGTACATGAGATGGAGAAAAATTATCAACATATTTAATGATCAGAAAAACAAGTTAAACTAATAGGAGGTTTTAGTTATGAATACTATTCTACTGTGCAATGTTGGAGAGTGTCCATTACATAGACCTATGTGAGTGAAACATGCTCTTTATAGCTTATACATTGCAGTTTGTCTGTCTTTTTTATTTGTTTAATTAATTCTTAATCTATTCAAAAATAAATTTGGTTGAAACATGTTTTCAAAGTCATTTAGACATTTATTTTAACTTTCAATACTCAAATTTGCACACATTTCTTGACGTCTAAGTTAGATATTCATTTGGTATTTGATTTGACTTTCAATATAAATATGCGATGCTTGACAAAAAGACCCCTCCAAAAGTGGAGCAACGTTAACTACATGTTTTGGTGTTCAAATATTTATGTTCACTGCTTGCAGTATTTAGGGGGAAGCCAAAGGAATGTTTAGTCCTTGATAGTATTAATTTTATTTTGGGCGCTGATCAAGTTAACCAAAATAAAAAGGATCGAGTGCGCTGACTAAGGCATTGAGTAAATATATTACATATTTTGTATCTTGTTAGTGAAATTCGAATAAATGTATCTTATCCCCTCCCCCCTCAACCCCTTTCCCCTGTTTTAAGCGAGCTATCTATATTCGACTGCACTATTTGCGTTTCAGTTTGTGAAGTTATACCTCAAATCATATTTCATGTCTAACTACCTTTCAATGCTTTCGATGACAGTTTGTTAGCGAAATGATTTGATTTTAATTAAAAAGAAGATTTACATTTTGTTAATGACTGAAAAGGACTGAACAATGCAACAATTAATGTCCATGATGCCTTGCTTAGTTTTCACTAATTTTGAAGAAATCTTATCACAAAAACGGAAACACAAAAAAAAAAAAAACAGGAAATATGAACTATTGTTTTATTTCAAATTATGCCAAACAATTTATGAAGAGCATGCTACTTTCGCTCTAAACAACTTATAAGCAAAATAATTGTGAAACATTTTAAACATATTTAATTGAAATATTCTCTGACAATTTGGTTTTTTTTTAATTATTTTTTATCGTATTTATTTTATTTTCTCTAGTCTACTTAATTAATTCATTTTATTTCATACTTTACATGTATTATTTCATTTGGTTTCGTTTCTTACGGCATGAATCTTTTACTTGTTCTATTTTATTTGTATCAAATCGTATTTCTTGTCTATCCAGTTTCTCGAGTAGTCGAGGCTAGTTTGTGTTCCATTTACTTGTTAAATATGTTAATGAGTAAGGTGTGACTATATTTCGTTTGTAATATTAACGGGCGATGACTCGTGTCGAAGGTTTAATGCTGACCAATAAAGCTGAATTGTGCTTTAATCATAAGAATTAAATATGTTTTATCACATAGTTGCTATGCACAAAAGGTCTCTTTTTTTCCAAAATATGAACACATGTATAAAATATTTGCAGTAGGATTTGTATATATAAGGGAAGGACGAAAGATACCAGAGGGACAGTCAAACTCGTAGATCGAAAACAAACTGACAACGCCATGGCCAAAAATAAAAAGACAAACAGACAAATAATAGTACAGATGACAGAACATAGAAAACTAAAGACTAAGCAACACGAACCCTACTAAAAACTGGGGGTGATCTCAGGTGCTCCGGAAGGGTAAGCAGATCCTGCTCCATATGTGGCACCCGTCGTGTTGCTTATGTTATTACAAATCCGGTAAATAGTCTAATTCGGTAGGTCACATTCGTGAAAAGGGAAGGATATTGTAGTTACGACATAAGAAACATATCCGATATCATCTGTGAAACGGTTATTCCATAACGGTCAACCAACTCGTGATGGCGTCCGTACAATTAACGAAGGGATGATTTCAACTTCACCATTTGGATGTTACATGAACATGTAAATCAATTGTTGTTGCCGTGAGATTTTCATTGAAGTTTACAGACCTAAGAGTGATTTATTTAAATTTTATTCAAATGCCTGCCTACCAGATTTTTTCAATAAGTGTTGTGCATAGCTACTATTTGATTGGATAGTGCAATAGTTAAAACAAAAACGTCCAGTTAACGCACTCTCCCTAGGTATAACAGATTCCAAAGTTAGCTCATTCGAAGATTAAAAGAAACATTACCATTCATGTTACAACGAGATTTTATCACTTACAGGACAAGTATACAGATCATATGCAAGTTGAATTTCTATACGAGACGACACATTGTTTTCTATACGAGACGACACATTGTTTTCTATACGAGACGACACATTGTTTTCTATACGAGACGACACATTGTTTTCTATACGAGACGACACATTGTTTTCTATTCAAAATAGTAACTTGCATCATTTTATTTACTTGAAATACTAACTAAATATTTGTTCTTTCACAAGTCATAAGGTTTTTGTTCGAACTGAAATTTACGTGTATTTCCGTGTTTGTGTCCCTTTTATTGGAAGATCGTTCGCTTCAAATCATGTCGTACACCTTTCAAGTGCAAATACTGTTTATAAATGATAACCCGTCAATGTAACTATTACATAATTATGGCAGATATCAGTTTTTTATGGATAAACAGCCTGTGTTAATAATCAAAAACTGATTTAAATGATAACCCGTCAATGTAGCTTTTACGTGATTATGCCAGATAACAGTTTTTATGGATAAACATGATGTAATATAAATAAAAAAAACTGATCTGCAATGAGATTAATTAGTAATAAAATTATATTCAATTTGATTTTATGAAAACATCGATATCAAATGGACTTTGCTTTTGAAAATGCTTCATGGAAATCACGATGTTGAACAAGGTTGATGTACATGGTTAATATTGTCCCGTCTACAGCTTAACCTAGTAAGTACATTTCAAGAATAGTAAACCTGTGAACGCAGAAATGTCTTTTGATAATTTTCTGCTATATGTGCAATACATTTAACACCATATGCAGTATTATACAGTACAAGCAGTGCATTCAAACTTTGTACATTACGTTTAATCTGTCGTGTTACGTGGTATTAAAGTCAAAATACGCGGTCGGTGTTTTCTTGCAGTGCAGTATAATTTTTATTAAATGTGATGCATTATTCCTAACACATTGTACACAGTTTATTGTACACTGTCATATGATTTCTCTATCAACACATACTTGAACATGGTTTTGGTTCGCTAGAATTATTTCCTTGGTTGACATTTCGATAGACCATGTTACTGAAACTACGTTTTTAACAACCAGGCCCCGTATTCACTAATGATACGATACAACATGTTGTATCGTAATTATTTATCGTAAATATACGACATGCATAAGACATGTCGTAATTTGTATTCTCCAACGTTGTCGTAATACTGTTGTAAGTTTCTCGCAGTTGCTAATGTCGTTAATCTACTGAACAATCATTTTACGTAACAGAGGAGGATTTTGTTCAGCAAGTGCCCGATTTGAAATCCATGTCAATGTTAATTGAAACGCTTCCAATATATAATGTCATATATAAAAATGAACTCAGACTAGGGATCATATCTAACCCACAGTGACGTTCCAATGCTTATGGAGATATATAGTTTCAGAATACTGTTTTTTACATCAAATTATATATGTTCTCTGGTGGAGAGTTGTCTCATTTGCAATCGTACCACATCTTCTTATTTTGATATAGACAACACTATCAAAAATTACAATGCTTAAGATTGGACTTATAAATTTGGTGTTTGAGCGTTTCTGGTGGGGTAAACCATTTTCACTGAACTAGCACACAATTTTATTTAGGGGCCAGCTGAGGATCACCTCTGGGTGCGGGATTTTCTCGCTGCATTGAAGACCCGTTTATGAGTTTATCGGCCCTAGTTTAAACATCAACATTATAATCTTTTAAAATGTGTTTGCTTTATATTATACGCAGTACATAATTAATATACGTCGTACTTTGATTTTTCAGTATATGCTGTAGATACACTTTAAATAATGGCTGTTATGGAACTGTGATATTGCGACTCAATATCTCCCATTTTAACAAATATCGTCAAAAATAAACTACTACATAATCTTTGTATTTTCTTTTGTGTTAATTTTTCGTCTAAATAGAATTGATGTACAAACAAAAAATATGAACGGAAAACATGTTGGGATTAACTTCATACAGTAATATGTTAAAACACTATTTACTTAACGGGGAGTTGAACAGTAAAAGCTACTCAAACTCAAAGTTACAGAGGCGGTATCGAAAATAAAATCACCTTTCAAGGCATATTATCTTCAATATCTTTAGTTTCTAATGAAAGCTATATTAATGATGTGTACTTTAAGATACCAGCCTAGAATTTATTGTTCGCAAAATCTGAAAGTGAATCACAATTTTGGAGGTCTCCAATATCTATCTGAACCACTTTAACAGACTTCGCTATATCCGTGTCTGTCGTAATGTTTTAGGTTACAATTAACGTAATCTATTTAATTATTAAGTCAAGGGTTTCGTTACCACATATTATTAGTATTAAACAATTAACATAATTCATTAGGAAGTTTGGTTGTACCTGTAGAATGCTTATCAAATTAAAAACAGGATATCCCATCCTCATTTTTTAATGTTGTATATATAGCCCGCGAATTAAAATTCAATCCATAACAACTCATTGGTCCTTTGGGTAAATCTTATTTGTAAAGGTTTTCATTTTGATACAATAATACGAACTTTGAAAATTTTCTTAACGGTACTAACATTGATTTTGATTTGTGATAATAATAGTTCACGAATAGTTGAATACATCAACGGCACTCCCGTCGGTAGTTGTCTCATTGACAATCATGCCACATCTCCTTATTTTCATATCAAAATGACCAATTCAGGAAAATAATCATTGCTGATGGGTCGTCTTTGATAGTCTCTGTTAAAAATATTTACAACCTTTTTAGACTCTGGGCGATTTAGAGGTAGACATATTGTACAGACCTAGACACAAATAATTTTCCACCCGAGTCCGAGTACAATTTTTTCACATAAATAAAGTGTGAGTACACTGCATATGCATTAGTGTACACATGATCAAATAAGATATCTCCATCATGCCTTTGTTATCTTGCAGGTATACAATGGGAGTTTCAAGTATTATAGTTCTTGCCAAGAAAAACCCAAGCTTCTGGAGAGCTTGCCTTTTTCAGGACATTGAGTTGGTTATTGACGGTAATTGCTTGTTTCATTTCCTGTATAAATACCTAAATATAGACACCATTGGAAATTTTAGTGAATACGGCGAGAAATTAGAAATATTTTTCATGTGGCTTATCAACCGTCGGATCACTCCTTATGTAGTTTCCAATGGAGCATATGCTATTGATGATAAGAAAATTCATAGGGTCAAAAGCAATGCTCAACATCGTATTTACAATCCGGAAGAGCATACACCTATTCTGGCCAAGATAACCCTTCTTTATATTTTAGACAAACTTGGAATCAGGTACATAAAGTGTGATTTTGAAGCTGATAGAGACATACAAAGGCTAGCCAACGATTTGAAATGTCCTGTTTTATCACGTGACAGTGACTATTTCATCTTTGATGTACATTTTGGTTATATACCCTTTGACTCGCTGCCATTAAGCTCGATATTTGAAAGCACTGATGATCATCTATTTGAGATAAAAGTTTATGTTATTGAGAATTTATGGAAAAAATTCCCATACCTTAGAAGCAATATGGCGTTACTAGCAACTGCCCTTGGTAACGATTATCTGAGCAAAAACTCCAAAGTTTTACAAAAGGCATTACACAGCGATAATTTTAGACTTCCTAGATGCAAGACAGAAGTTTCTGATTTATTTGAAACTCCATGTGAACCAGGCGAACCATTTTTTATCAAAATCAGAAAAGTTTTGTACTGGATATGTCGTTATAAAGATGCTGAGAGAGGGAAAAGACAACTGCTATACTTTTGTAACGGGGATAGAGAAGATGAAAAAATGGTAACCCGTTCAATAAAGGCTTATACAGAACCAGATGGCTATATGAGCTATGATCTTTTCGGTCTTCTGCAAGAAAAGCGTTCTCGTAGTTTTAGCAGGTCCATGTTTCCATCACATATACCCACGTGGATCATCGACAGTCACAGAAGAGGTACAATCCCGGGATTTGTATTGAATACTTTAATCCACAAGAGAATTATTCTTTTAAGTCAGGTAGAATGAATGCAGTCTGTCCATTCGGAAGGTTATATATGCTTTAATGCTAGGTACAGAGCAGTGCGTTACAGAACACGACCGACAAAAAACTAGTTTATTTGAATTCCAAAGATCAGGTGTTATATGCATAACAGGTGTTCTCAGTGATCTTTACATACCCAATATGTCGCGAGAATTGAAAATAAAAATTCTGAGTGCAGCTTTATGCTGCCCAGTGCCTTCTAATTCGATGTGTGGATCACTTGACCAAACACGAATATTTCTCATGATAACGACCTTCTGGGCAAGAGTAGCTGATCCTCCTATAAACGCTAACATTCTCAAATCCGTTCTGATTTGCTATATTTTGTTTTCGGTCCAAGGTAAAGAAATTTGCGGTTTCAGAATTGATATTCGGGACGACAATTGTCTCTACAAAAGAAATTCACACACTGATGGCAGAAAAGGGGCAAATGGTAAAAGATTGGAAATTCTTTATTCGAAACATTTGCACAGTGATGTAATGCTTGAAGATTTGTACTCAGCAGTAACACAGTTTGCTGGAAGATATATCAAAACAAACCGGGAATATATACCAAATATCATTTATACATTTGCACAGTTTCAATCTTGTATTTTATATACAACATATCTGAACCAACTATTGAACAACCCATTAGAAAATGTAAATCCTGCCTTCGTGTTCAATGGTAAATTCTTGCACGACATGTACTATACACTCAGAGAAACAAAAGAAGACATTATTGGACACTATTTAGCATCTCAGAAGTGTCGTTTTGAGTGGTTTAATAAAATGCTACAGTTTGTACAGGAGAACGTTTATATGTGTGACAGTGAATGAGACACACACACACTGTCTACTGCTTTGGAATGTCATGTCAAAAATTCATCAAAAACTGAATAATGTTCAGATTTTACTACGGTGTAAAATGATAACCTTGGCATGCAATTGCCCAATATTTACCTTTTATCTATTACGTTTTTGAGCACGCCGGTAATCTGTGTAATCTGCTCGTTATAAAAGTTTTTTTTCTGTTTGAGATGAATATTACTATTTGAATGATAAGCCATTTCAGATTAAAAAGAGATAATAAAAAAAAATTAAAAAATAGTTATGCGTTAAAATGTTTTACAATTTCTTTAGCAACTTTTAGGTTTTAAGATATATATACGCAGTCGATGTATTCGTTAAGGCACAGTGGGTGACATAAATACAAAAGTATTATTCTTTGCTGCATATCAATCTATTTTCTTGATATATTTTGGTATAGTTTTATAATATAGACAATCTTAAAATGTCATTTCTATTTGTACGAGTCTCAAAACAAGTGAAATTCGAGTTTAATGTTTAAATACATATTGTCGTTATCCTGCAGTGAATATGGATCAGGATTTTTGCCTAAAGATATAGGTATACTCATTTTGATTGCTATCATTTTCCTTTCAAAAATATAAGTTTTTCCTCATCTCCCTGGGGAGTCCACTCGTATTACATAAAAGTGAAATCGACACCAACAGCTAACGACTAGTACGCTGGAAAGAATCGCAAAGGCGTGCGTACAAAAAAACGAATCAAGGAAATTGTTTTTTTTGTAATAGAACAATTAATTTTGATAGTCATCAACAATAATAAATTATTGTCCAATATTATTCGGAAAATTAATGTTTGGTTTATGTCCACCGCTTTCGAAAAATCGGCATCAAAGTTCAAGAATGCTTTGGTGTGGTTCGTAGGAGCGTAAATGTACAAGCTAAGTGCAGGATAAATGCCATTTGTACGCTTATAGTCATTAGAAAAATACATGAGGATAGAACCAATTTTCTCACAACTCAATTAGCTTGCTGTTCTCATCGTTTGCTATATTAACAAGTTCATGGTAACATTATATGACAATTCAGTTTTTATTTTCATCTGTTGAGTTTAATTTGTCAGTGTTTAGAAAGGACGATTTTTACTGAATATGTATGTTATGCATGAATTTCATTCATAGCTTTTCATCCAAATCAAAGCATTGTGCAAATTTAATTTCTTTTTAGATAACGACAGCTCAACATTGCCTTGTTGAATTGAATTTCAGTGGAATATCAAATCACATACATTAGTCAAAGACATAAGTTGACATGTTCCATAACTTCTTAATGCCGCATGGCTGACTGGAATATTTGGAAAAACCATTTGTATTATTATTTATTAATTATAAGCAAATTAAACCATACAAAAGATTCTTGTAGTTCAATGCACACAATTTTTAAATATATCAATCTGTATAGATAAGATTAAAAAACAAATACACATAGACTTGTGTAGCGAAATATGTTCTGATACCTAAAATCAATAATTAACAATAACATTTAAACATTGAACGTGCATTCATTTTCATAATAAAAGTACATTTGTGAATCAATTGGCTTCCTCTAAACGTTCCGTTGTTGTTGGTTTTTTTTTTTTTTTTTTTTTTTGTGTCTGTTCCCCCATCTCCTCTAAATAAAGCTTAATAAAACAAACTCAAACAAACACTTTACAATATATATTTCAATGTTGATTCATTTTATGTTTTACAGTTGTTTGTTTTATCGAGCAGTTTTTATGTCATAGTATCGTGATTCCTTCCTTCATAACATGAAAACAATCAGTAAAAAAATAAAAATCAAACTATTTCTATTGGAATTGTGACATTAAAAATGTTTCTAAAATCTTCTATATATTTTCCAGTGTTGTTGCACTTTTTATACCAATTGAATCAATTTTTGGAAAATTGCACCTTCAGTCATCTATCTCCTTAAGTTTCTACATGTTGATATATCCCTGGCTTTAAAATGTTTTGGATAGAGTGTTCCTGATAAATGTAAATCAAGAAAAGCGCTTCGGGTGCACGAAAATTCATTAAGTGTTATTTTAATTCGCTATAATTAACAAAATAAAAACAACATTTTTTTTAAATTTCGTAAGTCTAAAACTCTTTTCTGGATAAATCTTCATAAGAAAAGCTCAAAGCCGAACTTTTGAAAATCTAGGAGGTATAACCGAAAAACTTTAAGACCTATATGAGCATAATAAGAAAAACTGATGATTGCATCTAGAGTAGTTTTACTGAAGCTCAACTATTCTAAAAGAGAGGCGAAAGATACAAAAGGGACATTTAGACTCATACGTCGAAAATAAACTGACAACGCCATGGCTAAAAAAGAAAAAGACAAACAGACAAATAACAGTACACAAAACACAATATAGAAAACTAAAGACTGAGCAACACGAACCCCACCACAAACTGGGGGTGATCTCAGGTACTTAGGATGGGTAGGCAGATCCTACTCCACATGTGGCACCCGTCGTGTTGCTCATGTTAGTACAAACCAGGTAATAAGTCTAATTCGGTAGGTCACATTCGGGGAAAAGGGGATGGGATTGTAGTTACGACATTTGGAACATATCCGCTATCATCTGTGAAACAGATATTCCATAACGGTCAACCAACTCGTAATGGCGTCCGTAAAATTTACGTAGGGGTGATTTCAACTTCACCACTTGAAACTCTTGGTTTAGTAGCTTCCTTGTGAACAGCAACCCTATATCAAGGAAATCATGTCAGGAAATATAAGCCCTGGAATATCGTATCAACTGGAAGATATATACTCCGTATGCAGGCCCTGCTGGAATGTTGCTACATAGAAATGGAAAGTTCACAATTTGGAAGCTGAAATCATCTCTTTTGTTGTAAAGTTTTGTTTTCAACCGACCCTCATTGTCAATTTCTAGATGTAACCGAGGATTTGATTCATCAACATGGCTGCTGGTGCTTAAAAAATATGCATAGGCTTAAAATGCAGTGTTTGGTCAATATCTGCTTAACTACAGATAAATATCATTTGCAAATACACTTGTGTAACGAACTATAATGATACCGAAAGTAAATAGTAAACAATATAATTTAAACATTGAAAGTGCAAACATTTGCATGATAAAAGTAAATTTGTGAATCAGTTGGCTTTCTGTAAACTTTTTGTGAATCAGTTGGCTTCCTGTAAACTTTTTGTGAATCAGTTGGCTTCCTGTAAACTTTTTGTGAATCAATTGGCTTCCTGTAAACTTTTTGTGAATCAGTTGGCTTCCTGTAAACTTTTTGTGATTGTTTTTGCCTCCCCTTCCTACTCCATCAAAAAATATTGTTTCAGTTTTGTTTCTTTTATAAGTCAGTTTTCATGTTATACACAGCTACTTTTGCATGTTTTTTTTTTGTAGTATTATAAACTAAGTACCTAAATAATGTAGTACTTATACAGTACTTCGAAATCATCGTACTTTTTCAGTACCATAATATCACAGTAGTGGATTTGTACATCAAGTTGTATACTTTTAATGTGTAGTACATTTTAGGTACAAAAACATTTTGTACTAATCAGGTACTTTTAAATAAATAATATTTCATTAATTTTCCAATCAAATTATAGAAAAAAAAGTACTATGATACTTTTGTTGTACCTCCATATCACTACACTACGGACATACAAAACTGGCACTTCAAACTTGTAGCACACATTTAGTACTGTAAAATTATGATACTTACATTTAGATAGAACACCAGTTTGGAAGTAATACATCACTTCTATTTAGGAACATTTCCAGTACTATAATTGTATAGTTCTTAAAATGGACACCTACAGAAGAATAAGCGAAGTATCGCAATTCCATTTATCATCATTTTAAAACTCTAACAACTTTTAATCTTAAAATCCAAGCATTTCTATAGGAATTGCGATCTTTAAAATATTTCCAGAATCTTCTTTTGGATTAAACTTTCGGTTATCAATACATGAATTATCAATTTTCGGGAAATTGCACCGCAAACTTGTATTAACTTTACAATATATTTTTTGAAAATGGATGTATGGTGTTCTCATTATAGATGATTACTGTTTAATGTTACATTAAAATGTTGTTGCACAACAATCACACTAATCACTTGAAAATTGTAAGATTAGATCAGATTTGAAGTATTGATGTAATTATAATCATAATATTGATAAAATCGTTGAAATTGGTCAAGATATATATGCATGTCTAAGTATGAATAGTAGCTCACTAAGTGACTCAAAATTTAATAGTTAGATACTATATGTAATTGTTTAATGTATTCCAATTGATATGTTATATACATAAAATAACAGGCTATCACACTCATACAATGAAACCATGTTACTATAAATTAATTCATGGCCAGGATACTACCTTACTTGTAAGGATACGTTTTCATTTTGTATCATAAAATGTCTCGCCTCTAGGGAAGTTTACATAATTTTATGAAAATTAATATCATTTCGCGGGAAAACTTATTACTGTAACGTACTCCACTCTTCTCCTGCTTACTTTTCGAATGTGCAAGGATACGATTTCCGCTTCCCCCCAACACCACCAAAATATTTATATCTTTACTGAATTACAACAACTGGTAAATGCGTGTATGGTGGAAATGGTTTTAATGCAACAAATCATCTACGGACTCCTAACAGATTAATGGCAATGATTACTTAAAGTGCACTCTCCCTAAATGAGGCATTAGATTTAACGTACTCATTCTCACTGGACGTGTTTGCGTATTTATACATCCTGTACATTCAAACGTACGCTCCTCTTAAGCATGTGTTTTACACAAGGGGACGTGTGGATCAGGATCAGCTTACCCTCTAGGAGCACCTGAGATCATCCCGGGTTTTTGGTGGGGTTCGAGTTGCTTAGTCTTAAGTTTTCTATGTTGTGTTTTGTATACTGTTGTTTGTCTTTTGGTCTTTTCGTGATTTTGCTATGGCATTGTCAGTTTATTTTCGACATGTGAGCTTGAATGTTCCTTTTGTCTCTGTTTTACTGCTGCATTAGAACAGTTCAGAGATGACCATATTCAGTGACAAAAACGGGGCATTTTTGAAATAGACACCCAACAAAAAAATCAAAAAGCTTTTCTATAGTCTAATAGTCATAGTCGATAAGCTAGCATATTGAGTACATTGTATTTGATGTTGACGTTTTGATTTAAGAATGCATTGATTTAGTACAAATGTATTTAATTGGCGCTAAAGAATTTTTAATCTGCCTATTTTAACAAAAATTGCAAATTAAGATTTGAAGGTCTTAATGGGGTTTGTAAAAAATGATTACAATGTATTAGGAAATAATGGACTAGAAAATAAAGAAAAGTGAAAATGCCTAAGACAAAATAGAGAAAAGAAGACTCTCAAATCTTGGCTTCTTCATAGGCTCGGGGCTGCTGGTTTTTGGCATAAGATAAAATCATTAAGGCGACAACCAATAAGCCAATACAAAAACATGTGTACCAATGAAGCCAATAGTTAATATACATTTTACATTTCATCATTCATCATTCGATTCGTATCTAGAAAATTTGAATCTTGACAATAAAACATAAGGAATCAAAACGATACAATTACTCAACGGTTACCTGACATGCCGATATATGGGAATGGTATTGTATACTCAAGCAAAAGAGCAACCTGTCGGCATATATAAAACAAAGTGTGACGGATATATTGGACGAATGGAGAGATGCACAGATGGACAAGGTGAATGCAATAATACCCTCACTATAGGATAAAATAATAAAATACTAGACTAAAGTATTTACCTGTTGCTTATGCACAAAAGTGTGTTGTTGCGTCAATGGTAACTACGCCACTGAAAAATAACATCTCAGATATTATACAGTTGATACGATAAATAGTTTTAAAGATCAAAGAACTATACAACTCTTTAGAGCATTTATTTTAAAATTTGAACCCTCTTTGTAAATCTACATAACAAGTCATACGGTCAAAATAATCAATTCAAACATTACACTTTTTAGCCAAACATGTACGTAAAGTAAATGTTTAATTTTTGAACAAAACAAATCGATGCGATACTGAAACATCGATTTAGTTCGGAATAAAGTACTATCTGAAAGCTGTTATTAATAAGTAAGTATTTGGTTGTACTTTAAATTTACATATATATTTATATTTTCACAAGCCATCAATTAAAGAAGTAAGCAACATAAGATAAGAAATGATTTAGGAAAATCACTTTTTAAAAACACATATTAATTTCTGCTTGAATTAATCTTATGGCTATAAAGGAAAAACATGACACATAATTTCATCATGTGTTTACAAACTGATTCTTCAGTACTTACATGTCATAAAATGTATCATAATAAACACAAAAACTGTACTCATTTATGAGTTTAATATTAAAATATTTCGTCTTGTTCCTCAAATTAGTTTTTCCTAATGTTTTTTTAACAAATGTGTGTTTATATGAAATAATGGGAAAATTTCCAACAGGTGAAAACCAGGTTCAACCCACCATTTTTTTCTTAAAATGTCCTGTACCAAGTCAGGAAAATGGCTATTTTTATCTTATAGTTCGTTTATGTGTGTGTTGCATTTGAGTGTTTCTGTTGTGTTTTTGTTCTCCTCTTATATGTGATGTGTTTCCCTCAGTTTTAGTTTGTAACCCGGATTTGTTTTTTCTCAATCGATTTATGAATTTCGAACAGCGGTATACTACTGTTGCCTTTATGAAACACTTTTAACTAAAGACTGTAGTACTACATTTGGGAAAATGTCTTTTCGATATTCTTAATTGATTTAACTTAATGAAAAATGATAGTTTATTCAGAATATTAACTGTTGAAGTTCTAACTGAATAGGGAACCTCGGAGGCCGAGTGGTCTAAGTAGTTACTACTGTAATCACTAGCCAGTCAACACTGAGGTAGTGTGTTCGAACCCAGCTCCTGCGGGTGCACTTTACTCCAATCTTAATTGACTAGGATTTTTCAGTTTTCCTATCGAAGTTTGGTTGTTTTCTCCGGAAACTCCGGCTTTCTCCACCAATAAAAACTGGCCGCCACGAAATAGCCCAAAATCGGTGCTTTAAAGTGGCGTTAAAACACCAAAAATCAAATCAAATCTAACTGAATACGGCTGGATTTTATAATTTTAACAGCAGATTGTTGTGGCATTCTTTATGTTCTTGTAGGGGATATTACTGAAGAATTGTAAATACCCATGTATACTTATAATTATAAAAGATTTGTCCAATTAGAATAATTGTTAGTTATATAATATGTGGTCTTACGTCCTAGTCATCGACGTCTGCGTAAGACAAGTTAATTTAATACCCCCTATCCAGTATGTCTGGTTTTAATATAGATGTTATTAGTTATGACATACGCCTCTTTAATTTGTATTATTTTTATAATTATATGTTTAATCCATATCATTTATTTTTTGTTCTACTTGTTGTCTCCGTGTTTTACAAATGGAAATCAGAATGTGTTAAAATTTGATGATTGATATCTAATAATTGAAAATAACTAGGTCCAGTATACGGTATCCTTTTTGTTAGTTTAATATTTATCTAATTTTCAATATTCAGCAGTTAAAAGACGGCGTTTTCAAAATCAGACATTTCTTCTAACTTTCAATATTAAATTTTGCACACACTTTTATAAACGTTAAATTAGTATTCCGTTGCCAGGCTGATGACTACATGGGCTCGTTTATACTTGAAATCGAGTTGCTGGATGAATGGTACGAAGATTAACGCCCAGTGTCAAATGTTACATGCATATTCAGTACGGGAACATTTAAATGTGATATTAACCTTATTGCGTAGTAAATCAATACTATACGCTCAGTAAAAGTTTGCTTTCTAGTTTCTAAGGTAACAATCTAATGAATTACATGTAATTCCTTCATGACTTTTTATACTGACGTTGAGTAGAACGTGTTTTGTTTTTATCCCTAAATATGCGCATGATGCGGAGAAGTAGCAAAAATTCATTTTTAGTTCACCTAGCCCAAAGGGACGAGTAAGCTTTCTTCATCACATATCGTCCACTGTTCGTCGTCCGTCGTCGTCCTTAAACTTTTACAAATATCTTATCCTCTGAAACTACTGGATCAAATTTAACCAAACTTGTTTGGTGATCTCGCCTGCCAAGATGACCGACATGGATAAAAAATAAGACAAATGAGTAACAGGCAAGTTTTGTATATTATTTTGAAAACCGCTATAAAAAAGAGAAAATCTGACGAGGAGTAAATGTTTCGAATGTTGAGCTCTACCTATTGTTCATTTATAAAACTGTCAAACGACCTTTTATATAATCGAATTCATAACAGTGTTGACGAGGCCATCACTTGGCTCGGTCAGGTCATCAATTGACTGGGTCAGATCAGGTAAATGTTCGTCTGTTACATCCACTTAAGTAATACGTTGTTTTTACAATAGATATTTAAACGGATGGAGTCACCACCACCAAAGATTCCTCCACGCCTTAAAAACAAATAACTCGACAAAAATACTACAAATAATGCTTTGACATTTTTCACTGATAAACGATAATTGATGATTAAATTATTTATGATATCGCACGTCCTTTAAACATTAAAATAAAATTTAACTAGCTTTAAAAGTAGTAATGAATGTGTTAGCAATAACCTTTTTTCAGACTTCAAAGCGATTTTACAATTGGGAATTTTTAAAATATGTACTGGCTCTTCTTATCTTTCAACTTATATCTTGTCTAAAATTTTATTTTTAGAACGAATCCACGATACACATTAAATCGTGGTGTAATTAAAAAATTGAAAAAAAATATACAAGTACAATTCTAAATTCGATTGGTGTGATCAAACAGCTGCATTTAACAGGTCGGGTATATTTTCTTATACTGATATGCAATATTTAGCATATATGCCAATGTTCCCGCCAATACATACATCAGTGTTTGTTTACCAGGATCCCATGTTTAGTAAACCCCACTGACTTAACACATTGCTATTGTCCAAAAAATATTGACATTTATCTGCACAGGCTAGATTAAATATTATGTCAAGTGTTTTTTTTTTAAGTCTCTTTTTTATATCAAAGATTCAAAAAGAAAAAAACATTTGGATGAGTAGGCTAAAGTAAAACAATGTACATTTTGTACCATACATTTTGAAGATTTAAATCATGTTTTCGCATTTGTTTTTTCGTAAATATGTAGCATTAGGCATCATTAAATTCACAAATTTAAAAGTATAACTGTTATACGTGCTTACGCGAAATATAAATATTCACAATACATTAATGGATGTTAGAGTTATTGTCCCTGAATGTTGATTTTACCTATTTTTGCAGCACTATAATAAAAAGTGAACAAAATTCTAACATAAATATGCAACAAAATATGTCAAACTTGGAAAAACAAATTGTCGTTTGACTCCTTATAAGAGTTATTGTTCTTTAAAGATGATTTTTGCAGGAACAATAATAGATAGAGAGAAATTTTAAATTGTTAAGATATTTAGTATGAAGAAATCTACAAATAAGTCAACATGAACTAAATTTTCAACTGACTCATTTAGGACTTGTTGTCGTGAAATACGATTTTCCCAATTTTTTTGGAATAAATTATAATAGATAGAGAGCAACAGTAAACAGCAACAATGTTCAGCAAGATAAGAACTACAAATAATTCAACATGATCAAATGATCTCTAAGTGGCGTTTTTTTTTCCAGAGAAAGATTATTTCATTCATTTTTGAGTTTTTTGCTGTAACTATATACTATAAAGGGAAAAGTTAATGGAAAAAATGTTATGTCTACATGGCCTAAATTGTAAAACGACTCCTGATAGTATTTTTCGCTTCTGAATGATCATGTTTACCCATTTCTTACACAATGATTGGTTTTACTTTATATAAACGGATATTCAAATATCAACAACCTATTCTAAAAAAAAATCTATTCATTGGTAATTTGAGATTTCATGATTTTAAGACAAATGTAAGAACTTTTTTCGCCAATTTTATATCCTTTCTAAACAAATATGTGTCTCTTTTTAAAAGAATTAATTAATTTTGTAATATTTCAGAAATTCAAGAGAAAATGCATAAATTTTTTTTTTAATTTTCAATTAAAGTTCAACGAGTCAAAGTTGTATGCAAAACTTTGACAAAATCTGTAACATAGTCCTTTTACTATCACTCGAACGTAAAAGTAATCGTAACAACTACTTTCCAGGCAGAATACAACAACGTATGAATAAGTCTCCCGAGAACGACAGATGGTTCTCCTAGGCTTTTAGTGAATATAGCAACAGTAGTTAAACGGGTATGAGCAGACGATTGGCGTCATCAATACGCTTTATGAAAACTCATCATCAACGTCACTAACAAGGCTTTATTAAAGCCTAAATTGAGATAAGGAAAGATAAAAAAACAAATTTTGATTCGGTATTTATTAAATTATATACGGTAAAATCATTTTCTAATCTGACTTAGATATAAACTGCAAGTATTGATGCTCGGTCATTTCATCAGGTAATACTTTTTTGTTTTTCAGTATTGAAAATCTGAAGTTTTTGACACTGTACAAGGTTGTGTCTTCCTGTGCTGTTTATGACGTTTCATAAGTAATGTGGGGAGTACATCAACCTAAAATAAGGAAGAAGGGCATTTTCAATGCGTTCAGTAGCTGCCAAAATTCTTTGATTTGAAATACTTTAATTTGTTTAATGTGTTTGAGCTTTTGATTTTACCATTTGATAAGGGACTTTCCGTTTTGAATTTTCCTTGGATTTGGGTATTTTTGTTATTTACTTTTCATTTTGATTGTATTGCTGTTTAATATCTCTTTAACCATTACCATATAGTTAAGTGCTTTAACTATACTTTCCAAATGTTATTGAATGTTTTTGATTTTTTGATTTTTTGATTTTTGGTGTTTTAACGCCACTTTTAAGCACCGCTTTTGGGCTATTTCGTGGCGGCCAGTTTTTATTGGTGGAGGAAGCCGGAGTGCCCAGAGAAAACCACCGACCTTCGATAGGAAAACTGACAATCCTAGTCAATTAAGATTGTGAATGTTTTTGAAGTCTCCTTTATTGGTCCAACTATCGTGATAAAAAAAAGAGAGGGTTGAGATCTTTAAAAACGTTTGACTCGGCTATATCATTCAGGTGCCTCTCCAAGACCAGGAATCTAGTCAATTATGGTTCTTATAAGTCATGCCTTTATGAATAATCATTTCGGAGAATTTGCTGTTGATTGCTTGTCTTTGGTGGTCCCTGTTAGAGATTTTCATCATCTTTTTTAGACTCAGTCCAGTTTAGATATTAACATTTTGCAAGACTATGTTGAACTCCATAAACCTTTGTGTTATTGGGTTACTGTCTCGTTGACATCATTGACATATCCCTTAGTCATTTCCCTCCAAGGGCGATTTAGATTTTTCAGGAAAAGAGGATCAGTACATATAAACTACTTTTAATGCAATATCGTATTCAATGGCGCAAGGACACATCAAAAATGGGAAAATAAGTGATTCAAGGACATGAATAAAAATTCAAACACCAAAGAATAAGAGCAGGGTTCATGCTTCAAGAGCATGTGGATAAAATGAGATATATTGATAGTAACTTCTCTTTTTATAGGTTCAAAATGGGAGTTCCAAGTATTATTACTCTTGCAGAGAGAAACCCAAGCTTCTGGGAAGTATGCCATTTTCATGACGTTCAGCTAGTTATTGACGGCAACTGCTTGTTGCATTTCTTGTATAAATACCTAAGTATATATACCATCGGAAATTTTAGTGAATACGCCGAGAAACTCGAAGTGTTTTTCATGTGGCTTATTAACCGTCTGATCACCCCTTATGTTATTTTTGATGGAGCATATGATATTGATGATAAGAAAATTGAAACAGTCAAACGCAGGGCTCAACGACGTATTGTCAATCCGGAAGAGTATACACCAATTCTTGCAAAAATAACATTTACTAACATTTTAGACAAACTCGAAATAAGGTACATAAAATGTGATTTTGAAGCAGATAGAGACATACAAAGGCTAGCCTTTTGAAATGTCCAGTTTTATCACGGGACAGTGATTTTTACATCTTTGATGTTCATTTTGGTTATATACCCTTTGATTCATTACCATTAAGATCAATATTTGAAGGCATTGATAATCAGGAATTTAAGATAAAAGTGTACGTTATTGAGAATTTATGGAAAAAATTCCCATTCCTAAGGTGTAATATGGCCTTATTAGCGACTGCCCTTGGTAACGATTATCTGAGCAAAAAATCCAATGTTTTACAAAACGCATATCGCAGTGATAATTTTAGACTTCCTAGATGCAAAACAGAAGTTTCAGATTTATTTGAAATTCCAAGTATAAAAGGCGAACCATATTTTATAACAATCAGAAAAGTTTTGTACTGGATGTGCCGCTATAAAGATACTGAGAGGGGCAAAAGACAATTGCTATACTTTTGCAACAATGATAGCAAAGAAGAAGATATGGTAACCCATTCAATAAGAGTTTTTACAGAACCAGACAACTATACGAGCTATAATCTTAATGCCCTCCTACAAGGAAGGCAATCTGGTAGCCAGGATATGTCCGTAATTCCATCACATGTACCCACGTGGATCATTGACAGTCATAGAAGAGGTGCAATCCCGGAATTTTTATTAAATACTTTAATCCACGAGAGAAATATTCTTTTAAGTCAAGTAGAAGGTTCTCATGTTATATCCTCACACGAATGCAGTCTGTCAATTCGGAAGGTTATATATGCCTTATTGCTAGGTACAGAGCAGATAGTTACAGAACACGACCGACATAAAATTAGTTTGTGTGAATTCCAAAGAGAATGTGATACATGTGTTACTTGTGTTCTTAGTGACATACCCACTATGTCCAGAGAACTGAAAATTCAATTACTGGTTGAAGCTTTATGTTGTCCTATGCCTTCTGATTCGATTTGTGGATCACTTGGCCAAACACGCATATTTCTCATGATAACGACCTATTGGGTAAGAATGGCTAAACCGACTATAGGCATTAACTTTATAAAATCCGTTTTGATTGGCTATCTTTTGTTTTCGGCGACCCAACGTAATGAATTTGGCGATTTGAAAATTGATATCCGAGACGATGATATTCTATACGAACGAAATTCACACACTGATGGCAGAAAAGTTGTTGAAGGTAAAGGATTTGAAATTCTTCATTCAAAATATTTACACAGTGACGTTAGGCTTAACGATTTGTACTCTGCCGTGACAGGGTTCGCTGGAAGATATACTAAAACAAACCGAGATAATATATCAAATATTATTCGCACATTTGCACAGTTTCAATCTTGTATTTTGTATACAACATATCTGAACCAACTTTTGAACAATCCCTTAGAAAATGTAAATCCTGCCTTCGTGTTCAATGGTAAATTCTTGCACGACATGTATTATACACTCAGAGAAACAAAAGAAGACATTATTGGACACTATCTAGCATCTGAGAAGTGTCGTTTTGGGTGGTTTAACAACATGCTACAGTTTGTACAGGAGAATGTGTATATAGGCGGCAATGAATGAGACATACGAACTGTTTATTGCTTTGGAATGTCATGTCAAAAATGCATCAAAAACTAAATAATTTATTAGTACCGATAAGAACAATATCTAAAGATTTAACTACCGTACGGTGTTAAAATGATTACCTTGGCATGCAATTGCCCAATATTTCCCTTGTATCCAGTTAAGTTTCTGATCACCCTGGTGTGCTGTGTGATCCTAAACTGCTCGATATAAAAGTATTTTTCTGTTTGGGATGAATATTATGATTTGAATTTTAGGCATTTCAGATAAGAAAAGAGATAAATTTGTTTACAAAAACAATTATGCGTTAAAAGGTTTTACAATTTCTTTAGCACTTTTTAGGTTTTAAGATATTTTTATATATATACAATCGATGTTTTTGTGAAGGCACAGAGGGTGACATCAGTTTAAAAGTATTATTCTTTGCTGCATACCAATCTATTTTCTTGCTATATTTTGGTATAGTTTCATAGTATAGACAATTTTAAAATGTCAGCTCTATTTGTACAAGGCTCAAAACAGGTGACATGCGAGCTTAATGTTCAAATACATATTGTCTTTATCCTGCAGTGAATATGGTTCAAGATTGTTGCTTAAAGATATAGGTAAACTCATTTTGATTGCTATCATTCATTTCAAAAATATAACTTTTCCTTCATCTCCCTGGGGAGTCCACTCGTATTACATAAAAGTGAAATGGACACAAACAGCTAACGATAGGTACGCCGGAAAGAATCGCAAAGGCGTGCGTAAAAAAAAACGCATCAAGGAAATTATTTTTTTTTGTAATAGAACAATTAATTTTAATAGTCATCAACAATAATAAATTATTGTCCAATATCATTCGGAAAATTAATGTTTGGTTTATGTCCACCGCTTTCGAAAAATCGGCATCAAAGTTCAAGAATGCTTTGGTGTGGTTCGTAGGAGCGTAAATGTATAAGCTAAGTGCAGGATAAATGCCATTTGTACGCTTATTGTCATTAGAAAAATACATGAGGATAAAACCAATTTTCTCACAACTCAATTAGCTTGCTGTTCTCATCGTTTGCTATATTAAGAGGTTCATAGTAACATTATATGACAATTCAGTTTTATTCTCATCTGTTATCATTATAACTTCCAGTACTGAGAACGTTCCAAACATTGAGTATAATTTTTCAGTGTTTAGAAAGGACGATTTTTACTGAATAGGTGTGTTATTCATTAATTTCATTTATAACTTTTCATCCAAATTAAAGCATTGTGCGAATTTAATTTCAGAAAATAACAGAAAGGTGGCTTATATGAATTTTGATTAACTTTATAAGGATAAGACCCTGCTTTCTTTCTTAACCAATAAACTGAGTCAAATTCTTACGACGTACTAGCTCGCAAGGCAACACCCAAAGAAAGATGTGCAGCATCATTTTGAATCCGGCTTGACCTATTCCTTAAATTCTTAATATCGCATGGCTAACTCGAATCCTTGAAAAAAAATATTCGTATTATTATCTATAAACAAGTTATTTAAACAATACAAAATATTCTTATATCTTCAGTTTTTAGATATATTAATCTTTATAGATAACATTTTAAAAACAAATACAAATAGACTTGTGTAACAAAATATACTGATATCGAAAATAAATAATTGACAAAAATATTTGAACATTGAACGTAAATAAAATTGAGAATGGAAATGGGGAATGTGTCAAAGAGACAACAACCCGACCAAAGAGCAGAAAACAGCCCAAGGCCACCAAAGGGTCTTCAACACAGCGAGAAAATCCCGCACCAGGACGGCGGGCTTCAGCTGGCCTCTAAACAAAATGTGCATTCATTTTCATAATAAAAGTACATTTTGTGAATCAATTGGCTTCCTCTAAACTTTTTGTGATTTTTGTTTATACTTGTTCACCCATCTCCTCTATAAAAAAAAAGCTTAATAAAACACACTCAAACAAACACTATGACACATTTTAATTTCAATATTGATTCATTTTATGTTTTACAGTTGTTTGTTTTATCTCATAGTATCGTGATCATCACATTAAAACAATAACTAAACATTTTTAAAATCATAGTATTTCTATAGGAATTGTGACCTTAAAAATGTTTCTAGAATCTTCCATGCTATTTTCCAGTATTGTTGCACTTTGCAAATCAATTGAATCAATTGTCGGGAATTTTTTTTAATGTCATACACAGCTACTTTTGCATGTGTACTTTTATAGTACTATAAACTTGCTAACAAAATATTTTATTTACCGAACAAAATTATAAGAAGTATTGCCAAACTTAAATGCTTTAAAAAATATTTAAAGGATACACATGAACCTAGAGAAACACGTTTCATTTAAAAACCTCTCTGAAGAGGAATATAACAAATATTGGAGTCCTTGGTTCCCCATTATAAACTAATTGATAAATGGTGGTTTTTTTTGTTTTTTTGTTTTGTTTATTTGATTTTAATCGCCACAAATATATATCTAAGAAGGAAATAATGTTTCACTGTTATGAGATAATCATTGATGTGTAACCTAATGTTATAACATTATATATCCAATAATTGATATTTTTGATTTAAAACTTCCATGCTGTGAATATGCCATTCTCTATACCTTTATTCATACATGTTGTGCTAGTCAATTTGTAACAATAACGCGAATTCATTATAAAAAAAACTTACCTAAATAATGTATTACTTATACAGTACTTCA
The DNA here is from genome assembly GCF_021869535.1 of Mytilus californianus. Classification (NCBI taxonomy): domain Eukaryota; kingdom Metazoa; phylum Mollusca; class Bivalvia; order Mytilida; family Mytilidae; genus Mytilus; species Mytilus californianus. Next base: position 32,071,123 of record NW_026262701.1, read on the forward strand.
AAAGCATCGTACTTTTTCAGTACACTTATTTCACTTTCCTGGAATTAGACTTCAAGTTGAAATTACCTGATAATTTTAACGTGTAGTACATTTTGGTTACAAAAACTTGTTTGTACCAATCAAGGACAATTTGAGTAAATTTCCAATCAAATTATAGCAAAAATAAGTACTACGATATTTTTGTTGTACCTTCATATCTCATTACTACGGAGGTTAAAAAAACTAGTTCTTTAAACTTGTAGTACAATTTAGTACTGTGAAATTATGATGCCAAAATATTACACTATATATATAAAAAAAAAAAAGAAGATGTCGTATGATTGCCAATGATACAACCATACACCAAAGTTCAAATGAAGTGGATGTTAGCATTTATAGGCAACCGTACGGCCTTCAACAATGAGAAAAACCCATACCGTGTAGTCAGCTATATAAAAAGGCCTTGACATGAAAAATATGAAACATTTCAATTGAGAAAACTAACGGCCTAATTTATAACAAAACAATTTACTAAACAAATATGACAGACATGAACCAAAGACAACCACTGAACTACAAGCTCCTGACTTGTTTGGAAGAAATGCATCACTTCTACATTTTTAGGTATATTTTCAGTAATATAAATTTATAGTTCAAAAAAAGCACACGTGCAAAAGAAGTTTTGAAGTATCGTTATTCCATTCATCATCACCTTAAAACTATAACAACTTTTAATCTTAAAATCCAAGTATTTCAATAGAAATTGGGATCTTTAAAATATTTCTAGAATCTTCCTCGCGATTACATTTTCGATTATTAATTTTATCAATTTTCGGGAAATTGCACCGTAAGGTTTACAATTGATTTTCGAAAAATGCACTGATGTTCAAAACATACACAGAAAACAAAGCGCGTTGAAACTACCGACATGGTGTTCTAATCATGAATGATTACATTGTATCATTTGTGCATCATAATGTTGTTGCATAATAATCACTACGAACTGTAAACGATCTATAATACATGTATTATTGTAAGATTGGATAAGAATATATAAAGGTAAGTACAATCATACAAACACAAGCATTGTATTGCAAAATTTTGGGCAAAGATCAAAATGTTCATACGAATTTTCAAGCATACACGGATCAGTATGATATTTCGTTCCCAGAACAACAAATATTATCATTCTATTACGTAAATAGTATAAGAGGAATAACCGTAAATAATTGATGGAATACTAGCCAAACGCCCTTGCAGTACTAGTTCCAGTTCGGACCCGCACAATACTCGACACTAAAATAGGGAAGGAAATGTGTTCTAAAAATTAATTAATGCAAGGAGTTCGTACACTGGCCAATTTTTAAAAACAAACCACTAACAACACTGATATGACCGACTCCTCAGACAAATAGACGTATTAACAAACCACTAACAACACTGACATGACCGACTCCTCGGACAAATAGACGTATTAACAATCTAAGGCAAACAACACTGACATGACCGACTCCTCAGACAAATAGACGTATTAACAATCTAAGACAAACAACACTGACATGACCGACTCCTCAGACAAGTAGACGTATTAACAAACCACTAACAACACTGACATGACCGACTCCTCGGACAAATAGACGTATTAACAATCTAAGACAAACAACACTGACATGACCGACTCCTCAGACAAATAGACGTATTAACAATCTAAGACAAACAACACTGACATGACCGATTCCTCAGACAAATAGACGTATTAACAAACCACTAACAACACTGACATGACCGACTCCTCAGACAAATAGACGTATTAACAATCTTAGACAAACAACACTGACATGACCGACTCCTCAGACAAATAGACGTATTAACAAACCACTAACAACACTGACATGACCGACTCCTCAGACAAATAGACGTATTAACAATCTAAGACAAACAACACTGACATGACCGACTCCTCAGACAAATAGACGTATTAACAAACCACTAACAACACTGACATGACCGACTCCTCAGACAAATAGACGTATTAACAATCTAAGACAAACAACACTGACATGACCGACTCCTCAGACAAATAGACATATTAACAATCTAAGACAAACAACACTGACATGACCGACTCCTCAGACAAATACACGTATTAACAAACCACTAACAACACTGACATGACCGACTCCTCAGACAAATAGACGTATAAACAAACCACTAACAACACTGACATGACCGACTCCTCAGACAAATAGACGTATTAACAATCTAAGAGAAACAACACTGACATGACCGACTCCTCAGACAAATAGACGTATTAACAAACCACTAACAACACTGACATGACCGACTCCTCGGACAAATAGACGTATTAACAATCTAAGACAAACAACACTGACATGACCGACTCCTCAGACAAATAGACGTATTAACAATCTAAGACAAACAACACTGACATGACCGACTCCTCAGACAAATAGACGTATTAACAAACCACTAACATCACTGACATGACCGACTCCTCGGACAAATAGACGTATTAACAATCTAAGATAAACAACACTGACATGACCGACTCCTCAGACAAAAAGACGTATTAACAATCTAAGACAAACAACACTGACATGACCGACTCCTCAGACAAATAGACGTATTAACAAACCACTAACAACACTGACATGACCGACTTCTCAGACAAATAGACGTATTAACAATCTTAGACAAACAACACTGACATGACCGACTCCTCAGACAAATAGACGTATTAACAAACCACTAACAACACTGACATGACCGACTCCTCAGACAAATAGACGTATTAACAATCTAAGACAAACAACACTGACATGACCGACTCCTCAGACAAATAGACTTATTAACAAACCACTAACAACACTGACATGACCGATTCCTCAGACAAATAGACGTATTAACAATCTAAGACAAACAACATTGACATGACCGACTCCTCAGACAAATAGACGTATTAACAATCTAAGACAAACAACACTGACAATACCGACTCCTCAGACAAATAGACGTATTAACAATCTAAGACAAACAACACTGACATGACCGACTCCTCGGACAAATAGACGTAGTAACAAACCACTAACAACACTGACATGACCGACTCCTCAGACAAATAGACGTATTAACAATCTAAGACAAACAACACTGACATGACCGACTCCTCAGACAAATAGACGTATTAACATGCCACTAACAACACTGACATGACCGACTCCTCCGACAAACAGACGTATTGACAAACCACTAACAACACTGACATGACCGACTCCTCAGACAAATAGACGTATTAACAATCTAAGACAAACAACACTGACATGACCGACTCCTCAGAAAAATAAGCGTATTAACAATCTAAGACAAACAACACTGACATGACCGACTCCTCAGACAAATAGTCGTATTAACAAACCACTAACAACACTGACATGACCGACTCCTCCGACAAGCAGACGTATTAACAAACCACTAACAACACTGACATGACCGACTCCTCCGACAAACAGACGTATTAACAAACCACTAACAACACTGACATGACCGACTCCTCCGACAAACAGACGTATTAACAAACCACTAACAACACTGACATGACCGTCTCCTCAGACAAATAGACGTATTAACAAACTAAGACAAACAACAACTAATAATATAAATGGTTTACACAGCCTGACTAAAATGAATCAAGGTTCGTCTTAATCATTTGGAAACAATGGTTATAAATATTTACACCGCGTAATTTGCTCTGACAGTATTCAAACAAACCTGTTCAACAAAAAAGTTTTAAGCCTACCAGCAGCTAGATAAATGAATGCATTTTGTTTCAAAAATGATAATTACTATTCTGGATTTTGATGGTTATTTTTTTTTTTCGTTGCTACAGAAAGTGTAAAATAAATAAATTTGCGTAAAATCTTTGAGAAATCCTCCTCATGTTAGAAACAGTTGTATTGCATATTCACCTCTTCCTGCCTTTTACAATGTGAGATTTTGCCGTCACTTGGTGTCTGTCGTCGTCGTCCGTCATTTGTCGTCAGTTGTTCGTCGTCCGTCCGTCGTCATGTACTCCTCTGAAACTACCTGGCCAAATGTTACCAAACTTTGCCTGAATGTTCCTTGGGGTATCTAGTTTAAACACTGTATCCATGGATTTGATCCATAAGAAAACATGGCCGCTGTTGCTAAAAATAGAAAATAGGGGTAAAATGCAGTTTTCGGCTTATATCTCAATAAACAAAGAGTAAATCTGACAGGTTTAAACTAATCAACAGGACATGGTCTATAGCCTGTGGAATTTTCAGAAAAATCGGACGTCCCGTTTTGGAGTAATTGCAAATTTCGCAGTTTTTTGGTTATGAAAACTATCATAGATAGAGAGAAATTTTAAATAGTAAAAATGACCAGAACAGTATAATCTACAAATAAGTCAACTTGGCAGAAATCGTCAAATGACCCCTAATAGAATTTATTGTCTTTAAATTGTGATTTTTACCCTTTTTGCATTTTTAAATTTTTTTCGGAATCTATAGTTGTTAGAGATAATTTTTCAACAGTAAACATGTTCAACAAGATATGGTCTACAAGTAGGTCAACATGGACGAATGGTCAATTCATCCCTTTTATGAGTCATTGCCCTTGAAAGACAAAATTTACTCATTTTGTGCGTGTTTTTGCAGAAACTATAATAGTTAAAAGAGAAATTATTACAAGCAAAAGAGTTCAGTGAATAATAACTATGAATAAGTCAACTTTGAAGAAGTTGTCAACTGAACGCTTATATGAGTTATTAACTTATTGCCCTTTAAAGATGTATTTTTTATCCTATTTCTAAATTTTTGCAGAAATCATTATTGATTGAGATAAATTGTAAAAAGCAAAGATCTTAAGCACAATACGATCTACAAATAAGTCGATATGGACAAAACTGTCAACTGACTCCTTTAGGAGTTATTGCCCCTGAATGAACATTTTTACCAATTGAATGATTTTTTTTGGCAGAAACAAAGATAGATAGATAGCAACAATATATTACAAAAAATTTCAGCATTGTCTCCAGTTCTGTATGTACATGTACCATAATCAGTTGTCATAACATAAATTGTCAACCAACAAGAAGTTATTTTTCCCTGAATTATCATATTTATTCATTTTTGTCAAAAACTTTATAATATAAAGAGAAACTTTAAAAGCGAAAAAGATCAGCAAAATAAGAACTACAAGTAAGTCAAAATGGCATATTGTCACACTAGTTATATATTTATTGCCATCAAATGACGTTTTTATCTCAAAGAGATATGTATAAACAGCAAATAATGAAAGTTGATGCAATTTAATACAAATCAATATTATTTCTCGGAAAAAAAATTGATAAATGTACCGTACTCCACTCTACTCCTGCTTTTACTTTTCGCGATCGTTTGGTACTTTAAAAGGATATCGTTTTTTTTTAAAACACCTATGTGCAGTTTGAAAATTGCATGTGCAAGGATACGGTTTCCACTACTCCAATGTACTAGTGACGTCAAATATATATACTTTACTGAATTAAAGCCACTAGTAAATGAGCGAATGTTGGATATGGTACGAAATTTTGATTGCAACAGGACATCTACGAACCCCTAATAGATTTGTTGCAATGATTCTTTTAAGTGCAGATACCGTAGCACAAGACTGGACGTGCTTGTATATTTTTACATCCTACACACTCATCTCTGGCGTGGGTTTTACAGACGCATTGGCGAAGTCCAGAGATGAACATATTCAGTAGCCGTAGGATTAGACTGAAAAGTGGAGAATCAAACATATGAAAGTGACAAGCAAAAAAAGCAAACAAGCAAAAACATTGTTTATAGATTGTCTAATAGTCTAGCAGTTAGTCAGTATCCTCTTTCGTTTTAATATCTTATTTCTTTTAATATGGATTCAAAACAATTCAAGTATTCAACATTTGCCTGACTTACCGATGAATGTGAATGTATTGTATCCACAAGCGAAACAGCAACCTATCGACATTAATAAGAAAAAAGTGTGACGTCTGTTTGACGAACGGACGGACGGACAGACAATGTGAATGCAATAATTTTAAAACCCCACTATAGGGTATAATAATAACATATTTACATTATGTGTGTGCACGCAAGTGCTTTGTTGCGTCAATGGTAACTACGCCACCAAAATGTATCATACTGACATATCTGACCTTTATCATAAATGTCTTTAGTATTATTTCTTTAACTTATTCATAAACATTTTGAGGATTTGGGACATTTATTAATACATATCATATATCGCCACGTTATCGTTTTATTTTAACTGACTGGTTCTCACAAAGACAAAGACATCTTGCCTGTTTCTAATTGAATAGAATGGACCCTTTAAAACACACTTGCCCTTTATCGATTCACTAATACTTTACAGTAGCATGTCACACTACTGTTGAAGAATAACATCATATATGATCCGTGACAATCCTATTCGTTCTATTGATGTTTACAGTCACTAGAAAAATAGCTGAGGAATGTTGAATTTTTGTTTTTGTTTTATAATGTTGTTTTTTTTTTCAATAGTCTTAATGTCTATTTTTTTTTAATTCAACGCGTTAACAGAGAGGAGGCTAATATTTCATGAATTATATAAGAAAGAGGCATGTAATAGTCCGCAGAAAAATATATGTGCAGCTTCACTCTTAATCCGAGTTTACCTGTTCCTTTACTCCTAAATGCCGCATGGCTGACCAAAATACTTTCGTAATACTATTTCAGCAATGTAAACCATACGAAAAATAAGACCAATACACACCACAAGTTTAGGATAAATCACTCTGTATAGATTAATAACAAATACAAAAATGCTTATGTAACGAAATATACTGATACCGAAAGTAAATATAACAATTATTATAACTTTTATAAAAATATCGAACGTGCATTCATTATGATAATATCAGTTGGCTTCTTCTAAACCTTTAAAACTGTTAACTAAAAAAATCTTAAAATCAAAGTATTTGAGATCTTTAAAATATTTCTAGAATCTTCCTTTCGATTTTTCGGAAACCGTTGCACCTTATACAAATCAATTGAATCAATTTTCGGAAAATCGCGCCTTCAGTCATATAGCTACAGTTTTCTGCGTGTTTAATCAATCAATCAATCAATCAATCAATCAATCATCCTGGTCTGTTACAGTTTGATGTACCCTAATGAAGGTAAATACAGAAAAGCGCTTCGGACGCACGACATTTATAATGCTGTTTTAATTAAGTATTATGATCGATAAGAAAGTTTTTATTTTGATTCGGTTCACATATAACAATACAAATATGAGCTCTTTACCGAATATGAATAACATATACATAACATTAAAACACATAACATGCAGATAAGATATATATGTAGCAAATTTTTCAAATGCATAGAAACAGCACAGGCATATTGAAATACATGCAAAGCATTACTAAACTATACGTCTAAACATGCCAATACCGAAGCATAACTAAAAACTGAAGCACAACTAAAATTAACCAGTAAACACAACTAAAGATTAAGCACAAATAAAAAATATAGCACACATGCTAAATTTAAGGCATAATGCAAACATTTAGCATTTACTAAAAGTATGAAAAAGCTTATCTACATGCAGAACAACAGCATTTTGAACCATTCCAGGATATATTCTGTATAAGGCTCTTAAACTGAGAAAAACTATTTCAGTCCTGAAATGGTCAGGTAGGCTGTTCCACAGAGTAGCAGCTGCAAATTTAAAACTTTTCTTGCCAAGCTGTGTAGTCTTTACATGTGGAATATCCAGTATATTACTATATCTGAAAAATATTTACAATCTTTTACATTTAACAGATCATGTAAACAGACAGGTGCTAATTTATTAACTATATTAAAAGTTTCAATTGCCATTGATCTTTGTCTTTTAATATGCAGTGAAGGCATCTTAGCCTTTTCAAGACGTTATAGGTCGATTTTTGAAATTTATAGGTTTTGTTAATAATTTAACTTTAACACGACATCAAAAAAATGTTTTATCATGACAGTGGAATATTAATGCGAAAAAACTGGTCTTTGTCTCCAGAATAGTTTGACTGAATTTTCCCCATTATGTGACACTTGTGTTGCTTATAGACTCTGGGTAAAACCGTGATCTGCATTTCAACTGATACTATAGTATTATTAACTGGCTGTTTCTGTATTGGCCCTAATATAGATACGAAGTTAGCTGTATTGGCCGTGTTATAGATACGAAGTTAGCTGGCTGTATCTGCCCTGTTTTAGATACGAGGTTAGCTGTATTGGCCTCGAGACTCGAAGAAAGCATAATACTATAATTGATATGACGTTACAATACGTAGCTTTATTTACATCACAGTCTCTTACGTTAACAATGACCATAACATTAACCAGTCCGTGGTAGATATAAATGAACTGTTAACGTAAACAGATTAATACATGGCCTATTCCATAACGGGCCGGGTATCATCCCGAGACCCCCATATCAGCCTCAGACGTAATAGTCGATGGCTTATTATGGTCGAGGGCTGATACCCAGGCCGATATGGATAAGGACATGTATTTATCTTTTTATCATATATACTACTGATGTACAAACGTACCCAGGCTGATAACCCCATACTGATAACCCCATATCAGTTCGACCACGTCACATAGAACCCTGAAAAATCCGACCTCCATCACGGAGTTATTGCCTCTGAAACGTCAATTATTTAGCAAGTTTCTCAGTTTTAGTTATATGATAGAGAGAAACTTCACATAGTAAAAATGAACAAAGCGAACAATTAGATGTACAATTTAGTCAGCACGGCCGAAATCGTTAATTGAACCCTTGTAAGAGTTGCTGTCACTGAATATTGATTTCTACCCATTTTTGAAATTTGTGTAGCAAATATAATACATCGCGATCGATAGTAATAGTAATAACATTTTTGTCAAAAAACAATAGTATATAGAGAGAAACTTTAGAAAGTGTCGCTAAACCTATGAATTTTTACATATTCAAAACTGTAATTTATTCATCGACATCATACCGGTATGAATTTTCAATAAAATTGACGCGTTGTTAATTGAAGATTGGATGATCTAAAAACGAATTTAAGAACTTTATTTCACCGATTTTAAGTGCTTTCTTAACAAATATGTATCTACATTTAATTGAAAGAATTGCTTCTGAATCAGTCATAAAAGCCATAAACGATTTTTTTTTTAATTTTCGGTTATATTTCAACGAGCCAAGTGAAAGTTGAATGCAAAATTTTTCAAAAATCTGTGACATAGCCCATTTACTGTACCCTGACCTTCAGTGTTATTCAATAGATCTATATCGCATTATAAAATAACAGTTAGAATACTACAACGTATTATAGATTAGTCTCAATAAAGGAGAGACGGATCTCCTATGCTTTTTTTTAATATAGCAACAACAGTTAAACAAGTATGAGAAGATGATGGACGTCATAAATAAAACTCCATGGAGGCAACTTCGTCAACGTCACTAACAAGGCTTTATTTGGACAGTGTCATACAATAAAGTAATTCCATCAGGTTTATTTGGACAGTGACCCACAGTAAAGTAATTCCATCAGGTTATATTTGTTTGTTTTTCACCTACAGACAAAGAAAAGGTGAGATTTCTTTTTATCTATTTGTTTTTGTGTGAAATTGAAGAACATAAATACACATATAACAATTTTCGATTGTGAGATGTAATATTTTCTACAACCGTTCTAGATTAATGGAAAAATAAATAAAAATACACTTCAAAATGATGAGAAGAAGTGAACCTTACCTGGAATTTGTTTAATTTCTCTTTTAATTGTGCACGTTGTACGGAAAGAAACGTACAGAAAGAAAGATCTATACATGGAGATTGCAGGATTGGCCACTTTGAGCACCTCAATAAATGTATTTCTATGCATGAAACGAAAGAAATGGATCGTGTCAAAATGGGAGGACCCGGTTTTGTAAATGTGTATGACCCGAAGTCGTCTTTAAATTCCCCAAAACAGGACCCGGTTTCGTCATTGAAAATAATGATACTAGTATTATATGAATTAAAATCTGACGTTCAACAGGCGATTAAAGGCTTGTTGGAAAAACGGTTTCTATAAAGAGACAACTTATTCTTTATTTGAATCCGTAAACACTTGCATTCCTGATTTACTGAAACAAAACATAATTTTAAATTCGCATTGTTTGAAAATGAATTTTAACACGACGGGTGCTACATGCTGTGGAACAGGATCTGCTTACCCTTCCGGGTCACCTGAGATAACCCACGGTTTTTGTTTGATAAGTCTTTTGTTTTTCTATGTTGTATTTTGTAGACTGTCGTTTGTCTTTTGATCGATTTTTTAATATGTTTTTTCAGTCCGTTCGTTTTCGACTTATGAGTTTGACTACCCCTTTGGTTTCTTCCGTCTCTCTTTAACGACGAAATCCAAATACAAAATGTAACTCAACTTGATGATCTCAGCTCTCTATACGTTTTTCGATATGACTACTGTAATATTTAGTGCTCAAACTTGGATAATGTACAGTCTCGAAAATTGAAGACGAAGATTTGAAATGTGATTTTCTAGAACAACATGATGTTTATCGAAGTAAATATTCTACTCTACCTGGGGGAGGAGGGTAATCTTTCCTATGATAGTTTGAAAATGAATATCTTGAACATAAAATGTTCAACATATATGTATGCAGAATTGCCCGTATAAATTATCATTCGACGTTAAGAATCACAATAATTATCTTCTTATTCCATCGTTAATAGAAATAATATTTATTGTTTCATTGCATTTAATAGAATATGTGAATTTTGTGGAAAATTAAGCAAAGATTTTTACATGAAATCCACAGACTGTATTACAGAGATTTTCGTTACAACATTTTAAACATAGATTACTCACTTGTTTTTTCTATGTTATGCTAGCGTTTATTGTTTACAAAAAAAAACTAAACAACCTCGAGCACAACCTAGAAGATGTAGTTGAATAGGTCCATATTGGCACTTGTTTTAACTAATATCTATATTTTAAAACTTGTTTTAGGGAAACAATGATTGCTAGCACTGTAGTAATTCCCCTTTCTATTAAAAGAACAGAAATGTCAACTATAAGAGTACAAGGGGAAAGGCTGTAGTTTTTATATAGTATCTCCATATGTTTAGTATTGAAACAAGAAAAATACATACTACTTAAACTCGGTATAAGTTAGAAAATAGTCCCAGCCCAGCCCCTCCAGAAAATGCAATGTCGAACCTTTTATTAATACAGGGAAAATAAACGGATCTTTTATCTCTCCATTGTGTAATAATTATAGTACATTGACAAATGTTTTACATGTAGGTGACGTTGGTTAAGTTTATTATTGTTAAAATAATATAACTATATCGTATATCATCTTTTAAATTCAATAAGAAACAAGAAAACACAGACATCCTCCGAATTGGATGTTTGTGAATTGGAAAATCATGTTTCCTATCAAAATTCACATTGGTATTTTGCTCTCGCCAGACCAAGAGATGTCAATTCGGCGGCGCTTGAACAATATTTGTATAAACCTTCTATTTCAGAAGTTGATAGGCCTGAATGCTTCACAACTTGCATACACATCCCTTATGTTACGAAGTTTCTTCTGTCTTATGTCCATTGTCATTGAACTGACTTTCATGGAGCAACGACTGCCTAAAAATTGCATAGATTGTTTGGTAAATTTCACACTTACAATGATTGATAGGATAACTATATTTGATATAGGGGGTCATTGCAAGTCTTCTTGTCCGTCAGACAGATTCAACTTCCCTTGACCTCATTTAGGGGCCAGTGAATAAAGGTTAAGTTTTCATAGTCAATTTTGTATCTCTGATGCTGCAAGTAATAGGTCAACTATATATATTTTGTGTATATTGTGCATGTCTTTCTGGCACGGTTCATTTTACTTAGACCTCATTTGCATGGTTCATTTGTCATTATGACGTTGGTGTTGTTTAAAGCTGTAACAACACATGAGTTTTCATTGATGAGTTCATGAAATGATTTTTCTGCTCCCTCAATTGTCAGGTTTCCTGTCGTCTATGTTTTAACTGTTAACAATATGGTAAATACATTCTTGGGGAATCGTTATCTTATAACCAAGTTAAGTTTTTGGACTCCCTATTTAGAAAAGTTTTCCAGGAAAATTGTCTTATTTAACACACTATCATATACTAGTTTATTAAATTTCTTTCGACGGAAAATGTTCAGATCCGTGCTGCTTTTCATAGATTTATGGTTTCAAAATGAAACAAAACCGGGTCCTTTATAAAGACAAAACCGGGTCCTTTATAAAGACAAAACCGGGTCCTTTATAAAGACAAACCGGGTCTTTATATTGTAAACAACATAGAAATACAAAAATTGAGGTGCAAAAAGTGGTTAATCTTGCAATCTTCGTGTATTTATCTTTCTTTTCGTACGTTTCTTTCCGTACAATGTGCACAATTTAATGAGAAATAACTTGGAGGGAAAGTTCACACTATTCAGCAATTTGCCTTGCGCGTAGAAAATATTGCATTTCACAATCGAAAATAGTAATATGTGTATTTATATTCTACAAATTCAAACCAATAACAAATAAATAAAAAAAAATCCCACATTTTCTCTGTCTGTAGGTGATCCGTCTCCGTATCGGATATTAGGTACTATTGAGTCTAAACATGTATTGCCGGGGTACTGTTGGACATCATTTAATTTATTTTGATTATGTTGATGTTTGCATTTTTAATCTCTTTAATCGTTAGTATAGAGTAAAGTGTTTTTTTCTGTGCTTTCAGATTTTATTGAATGTTGTTTGAAGTCTCTTTTATTGGTCCACTTAAGGTGATGCAAAAGGGGAGGGTTGAGATCGGAAAAAAAATTGACCCGGCTACATAATTTGTGTGCCTTTCCAAACCAGGAATCTTGTCAATGGTTGTCTTATAAGTCACGCCATTTAATTGCCATTTCGAAGAACTTATTGCTGATGGCTTGTCTTCGATGGTCCCTGTTAGTTATTCAACATTGTGTTAAACTATATGGGGCAACACGACGGGTGCCACAGGTGGAATAGGATCTGCTTACCCTCCCGGAGCACCTAAGATCACCCCGGTCTTAGGTGGGGTCCGTGTTGCTCAGTTTTAAGATTTCTATGTTGTGTTTTGTATATTGTTAATAAAATTGAGAATGGAAATGGAATGTGTCAAAGAGACAACAACCCGACCATAGAGCAGACAACAGCCGAAGTCCACCAATGGGTCTTCAATGCAGCGGGAAACTCCCGCACCCGGAGGCGTCCTTCAGCTGGCCCCTAAACAAATATGTATACTAGTTCAGTGATAATGGACGTCATACTAAACTCCAAATTATACACAAGAAACTAAAATTAAAAATGATACAAGACTAAAAAAGGCCAGAGGCTCCTGACTTGGGACAGGCGCAAAAATGCGGCGGGGTTAAACATGTTTTTTGAGATCTCAACCCTCCTCCTATACCTCTAGCCAATGTAGAAAAAACAAACGTACAATAGTACGCACAGTAAAACTCAGTTTAAGAGAAGTCCGAGTCCGATGTCAGAATAGGAAACAAAAGAAAATAAACAAAATGACAATAATACATAAATAACAACAGACTACTAGCAGTTACTGACATGCCAGCTCCAGACCTCAATCAAACTGATTGAAAGATTATGTCTTCATCATATGAACATCAGGCACAATCCCTCCTGTTAGGGGTTTAGTATTATACCGTCATAAAATATATGAGAAGAACATAACCCGTGTCATGCCAACAACTGGTTTTAGAATAAATATGTTTAATTCCGATGCAAAGACCCTATAAGTGAATCAATATTAAAGCCAAAATATGCAATCTTTAATGACCTGACAACAGTATCGTAACTATATCCCTTCTTAATAAGTCTGTTTAAAGGTTTTTTTAGCTTTTGTTGTTTGTCTTTTGATCATTTTTTTGGTTTGTGCCATGGCATTGCTATTTTTTTTACTTACAAGTTTGAATATCCATTTGGTATCTTTTGCCTCTCTTCTTGGGACTCCATACGTCTTTTGGTTTTTTGTGTTCTTGGGTTACTATCTCATTGGCCCGATTTTTGTAAATTTCTTTAAACTTTTTTTATTGGCATATATCGTATGCATAAGAGCAAAGACACATTAGATAAGAGAATATAAGAGGAAATATTGAAGAATATGCACTCAAAATCAAACACCAAAGAAGAAACATAAAGGGTCCATGCTTCAAGCGCATGTGGTTAAAATAAGACATATCAATACTAACTTTTCTTTTTTTTCAGATTGAGAATGGGAGTTCCAAGTATTATTGTTCTTGCAAAGAAAAACCCAAGCTTCTGGGAAGTATGCCATTTTCAGGACATTGAGTTAGTTATTGACGGTAACTGCTTGTATAATTTCCTGTATCAATACCTAGATATAGATACCATTGGAAATTTTAGTGAATACGCTGAGAAAGTAGAAATGTTTTTCAGGTGGCTTTTCTACCGTCGAGTTACCCCTTATGTTGTTTTCGATGGAGCATATGATATTGATGATAAGAAAATTGAAACAGTCAAAAGCAGGGCTCAACAACGTACTGACAGTCCAGTAGAGTGTACACCAATTCTGGCCAAGATAACGTTTATTAATATTTTAGACAAACTTAGAATCCAGTACATAAAATGTGATTTTGAAGCTGATAGAGACATACAAAGGCTAGCCAATGATTTGAAATGTCCTGTTTTATCACGTGACAGTGACTTTTTCATCTTTGATGTACATTTCGGTTATATACCTTTTGACTCACTGCCATTAAGCTCAATATTTGGAGGCACTGATGATCATCTATTTGAGATAAAAGTTTATGTTATTGAGAATTTATGGAAAAAATTTCCATACCTAAGATATAATATGGCGTTACTAGCAACTGCACTTGGTAACGATTATCTAAGCAAACACTCCAATGTTTTACAAAATGCTTATCACAGTGATAACTTTAGACTTCCCAGGTGCAAAACAGAAGTTTCAGATTTATTTGAAATTCCTTGTGAATCAGGCGAACCATTTTTTATAACTATCAGAAAAGTTTTGTACTGGATATGTCGTTATAATGATGCTGACAGAGGGAAAAGACAACTGCAATACTTTTGCGACAGGGATAAAAGAGAAGAAGAAATGTTAATCCGTTCCCTTAAAGTTTTTACAGAACCAGACAACTACACGAGCTACAATCTTCATGATCTTCTACAAGAAAGAGAATCTGGTGGCCTAGATAGGTCCCTAACCCCATCACATGTACCCACGTGGATTATTGACAGTCATAGAAGAGGTGCAGTTCCAGATTTTGTATTGAATACTTTAATCCACAAAAGAGTTTTTCTTTTAAGTCAGGTAGAAGGTACTCATGAATTGTCCTCTCACGAGTGCAGTCTGTCCATTCGGAAGGTTATATACGCCTTATTGCTAGGTACAGAGCAGAGTGTTACCGAACACGACCGATATAGAATGAGTTTATGTGAGTTCCAAAGAACCGGTGTTATATGTGTTACTGGTCTTCTTAGTGATCCCTACATACACAATATGTCAAGAGAACTGAAAATTAAAATACTAGTTGCAGCTTTATGTTGTCCAATGCCATCTGATTCGATATGTGGAACACTTTGTCAAACACGTTTATTTCTAATGATAACGGCCTACTGGGCAAGAGTAGCTGAACCAGCTATAAACATTAACTTTCTAAAATCCGTTTTGATTTGCTATCTTTTGTTTTCGACATTCCAACGTAATGAATTTGCCGAGTTGAAAATTGATGTCCGATACAATGATAGTTTATACCAAAGAAATTCACACACTGATAGCAGAAAAGGAGCCAATGGTAAAGGGGCGGATGTTTTTCATTCGGAACATTTGTACAGTGCCGTTAGGCTTAAGGATTTGTACTCCGCAGTAACACAGTTCGCTGGAAAAGATATTAAAACAAACCGGGATTACATACCAAATATTATTTATATATTTGCACAATTTCAGTCATGTATTTTGTATACAACATATCTGAACCAACTTTTGAACTGCCCCTTAGAAAATGTAAATCCTGCCTTCGTGTTTAATGGTAAATTCTTGCACGACATGTATTATACACTCAAAGAAACCAAAACAGACATTATTGGACAATATTTAGCATCTGAGAAGTATCACTTTGAGTGCTTTAATAACATGTTACAATTTGTACAGGAGAATGTTTATATAGGCGACAATGTATGAGGCTTACACACTGTCTAATGCTCCGGAATGTGATAAAGCATGTGACGATTTAGAACTTTGAATATTGTTAAATGGTTGACACTCTGTACTTTTCATGTTCATGTTTTATTAAGACTCGGTACGAATTTGTATCAAAGTTTTTAAAGCTACAAAAAAGTAGGTTGCTTATTGTGTTATTTCTAAGTCAAACAAACAATCAAATAAAAATGATTGTGACTTAATTCCGCTATATGTTTGGAACAGTTCACGTTATTTTTAGTGAAATAAGGTATCAGTATAAAAATAAGGATGGGGTATGATTGCTAATGAGACAACTATCCACCAAAGTTCAATTAAAGTGGATGTAAGCAATTATAGGCAACCGTACGACCTTCAACAATGAGAAAAACCCATACCGTATAGTCGGCTATGAAAGGCCTCGATATGAAACAATTCGATTCAGTCTAATTTATAACAAAATAGTTTACAAGCTCATATTCTTGACATCAAATTGTTGTTTAGGCATTATTAATAATGATTAAATTGTGTTTTAGGTATAAATATCAAATCCTAGAATTTTTGATTATATTCAGAAAAATATGTATAATTATAAGGCTCTGGTTGCTAGTATATCAGATCGATAACAAACTTTTAACAGATTAACGGAATAAAGCTCTTTTCGTTACTGACAACAAGGTCAAAGCCCCCTAATAACTAATAAATAGATCATGCTTTTAAAGACTAAAATATACAAAAAGTTTACAAGAAACTGTATAGGCCCCCTTAACACCAACTTCGTACAGTACATGCGAAGATAAGAAGATTATTTCTCCCTAGTAATGAATTAGATATTAATAACAGCACACGGCACCATTTTCATTGCGAATGGCAATTTAATTACCTCAATTGTTTATGAAATTTCTTTTAAATACTTGGTTAAGCGGTATAAATCTTAAGCGCGCACCAATGGGAGATTCTTACCTGATAGCCCTTGCAAGTATTTCTTGTTTTCGGTAATGACCTTTTTTGTCTCGCCGGCGATAAAATTCGCAGAATGTGAGACCTAGGGATTATTATATTATGAATACAGGGTTTATCTAGCGTTTACCTCATTAATTGTCATGGATCATTGATAATGTTAAGTTTACGTGATACATATATATATAGTAAAACCTTTAACTTTCAAACTTTCAACATAAAATCAATCATGGTCAGTCAAGCAGGCGAGACATTTTAGCGTGAGCTCTCGATCTTGTGTCTTCTGTGGTCGATGTGTACGTGGACTTTCCTGACAATTAAGTTCAATACTATTTTAACAGATGTTCAGATTTTATGTTCCTTAATTTGACTTCCGAAATTTAATTCAAATTTCAAACTTATAGTCCTATTCATTATTCTGTTAGAATTTTGAAGGGTCATGACCGGCATTGAAAAAGCAATACTGTTTTGAATATAAATTGGGTAAATTAATTAACTTCGTGGTTGAAATCGAAAATAAAACGTGGACCATTCACTCAGATAATTTTCCACCATATTTATGTACATTTCAGATTCACACAAAATTTCATGGAAGTTGAAAGTATGATGAATACCCTTTAAAAATATAACCGATTTAGGCACCTAAACATAATTTGTATCTTTGTACAATATAAAAAATGGCAGATATATCAAGGGACAACGTTCTGGTATCTTGGTACTTGGGTAATATGTTAGTATCGATTGATTGGTGTTTAATCTCCAGAAGCAAATATTACATGCATTTGAAGACAAGAACATCTCAATGCCCATTTAAAATCGTTAAACCGTCTAAATATAGAAACATGTGATAAATATTGCCTTTATTATTCCCTATTTACACTAAATAAAAAAATGTGTAATATGTATATAAATGTTATAAAAACCTATACGTAAAAATCGGCGAAAACGCATAAAAAGGACAAAATACGCATAACACCGTGAAAAATCGTAGTTTTTTCAAACATCTCTTATACTTAAATGGTGCAGACAGAAAAAACGAATACGAAAATCCCAAATTTTTCAATCAGTTTCGATTTCGAACAAAACTATGAAAAATGATTTTTTAATTTGTTTTTTATTAACTTAAATCCCAAGTCAGGAGCCTGTAGTTCAGTAGTTGTCGTTGGTTCATGTTTGTCATATTTGTTTTTCGTTAATTGTTTTGTTACACATTAGGCCGTTAGTTTTCTCAATTGAATTGTTTCATATTTGTCATGTCAGGCCTTTTATAGCCGACTATACGGTATTGGTTTTTCTCATTGTTGACGGTCGTATGGTTCCAATAATTGCTAACATCCACCTTATTACTTTGGTGGATAGTTGTCTCATTGGCAATCATACCTCATATCTTTATTTTTATATTAAGAGTGATGTTAAGATAAAATCCATGTAAACTCATTGATCCTTCGAATAAACTTATTCTTACAGGTTTTGAATTTAACACCTTGGTAAGATATTTGGATATTATTGGTATCGGACCTAATACATTAATGTGTTTTTGATGAATGAACACATACCTAATTATGAATTGGTATACAGTTAAGAAAACATATGATTCTACATTTGCCGATAGCAAGTACCTATGTTTTGGCATTGCACAGGGTCATATGCTTTTTCAGACTGTTTATGACGTCTTTTGTGAACTGATTTTCAAACTTGTCCTAGACATTATCGATATAAACTTGTGATATAAATTTCATGAAAATCTGGCAAGAATTGTACATGTGAGAGCACTTAAGGGCATACGATACAGTTTTGATCCCACGGTGATTTTATTTTACGAAAATTTGCATACAAGCTATTTTCCACCTAGTCAATTAAAAAATGTAATAAAAAAATATACCTTCATGTGCTACATTTAGAGATAGATCGGATCGAAATTTAGACATTTACTCAAAATTTCGGTTTCTTGGTCATTTGTGTCCGTCCTTTGGATAGAAATACTTTTGTATTTCAAAAGATAAACACATGCGGATTTCTGTAAAAAGATTTGGAATATCTTTTTTACAAATATATGCACTAATTTGTATATAACAGTTCTTTGGAAATGATTCATTTTTTTTCAAATATTCATGATTTTAGAAAAAAAACGGCATTTTTTGTTGTATATTTATCTAATTTTAAAGACATTCATTGGTGATTTCTTCATAAAAATTGGAACAAATGATCTTCATACATAATCAAGCCAAATGTCATATAAAAAAGGGGTCCGTGTACTCGTTTTCCAGATGATGATTAAAATCACTGGAAAAATATCTTTTCCCCGTATGTCACAGTTTGACGTTGCGAAAACTTTTACGTTAGCAACGTCATTATCCCCCTTGTTACTGTGCCGTATGCCTGCCCTTAGAGACGCCCGGTATTTCTACCTCCCACATAGAACACATTGTCTGCATGATATACCAACTTATGGGTAATGTCACCTGACCATAGCTTTTCGGCAGGGTAAGTAAGAAAAGTCTGGTCGAATTTTTAAAGTTCAAATATGTTACAAGTATTCCATATGCTTTTAAAAAAGACCAGGCATAAGCATGATAATAAAAAAAAAGTAAAAAAAAAGGTCATTATCGATTTGTCCTGAAGAATGACAATTCGTCCACTTGGGAAGATAACCTGAAAAATATAAATGAACTTTCAAACAAGAAGTCAACTCTTTAAAACGGACGAAAAAGTAAACAAAGTAAATACGTTTAAAATTGACAGTTACACCAGGTTCAGACAAAGCGTCCAAGATAAAAAAAAAAAGAAGTCAGATTTGGGTTAGGAAAACGAGTTGTGAGTTCCAGCGAAAGGAGTTATAATTCTTATACAGTTTATCTTTTAACTTATGTTTATATTTCAAAATTTCATTTAGTCATAAAATAAACAATTACAGTGAAATATTCTGAGAAATCATCTTAGTCCAAAACATATTTTTATATTTCAAAAATTCATTTATTCAAATATTAAACAATTACATTGAAATATTCTGATAATCATTTTTGTCCAAAACGGGTTTGTTTTGTTTCTTATTTGCTGTCATCGAATCTTGATATATCCTTTTAAAAGTATATCATGTTTTGTTTTCTGAACATAATTGATTGATTTTTTTTGATGTGCTGAACAAAAAGCACACAAGTAAATTAAATGAGCACAGATAATTGGTTATCATTTCTAGTGCATATTCGAAAAATACCTATATGGTCCTAATAGTGACAATAACCAAACTAGTATATATATTCATATGGTCCAACCATGCGCGTACCATATGAGTATACGCATATGGTCATGACCATACGCGTATGGCCCAAATACTCATATGGTCGGAACATATATATATATTGAAGTTTTGTGAACATCCTGACCCATATATATACATTTCATGGCAAAATCATAACCAATTCATACCGGCATTTATCAGCTATCACGCATACATTCTGTGTCGACATATTGATTAAATTTCAAAGTTTGATTTTAATTGTGTTATAACTTAATAAGATTTTCAGCAGATATATAAAATTTAACCATGTTAATCTCGTGATATTTTCACAATAATTAATTGAAAGGATCAGCGCACAGTATTACATGTAACAGACATCTTATCAAAATAGATGGAAATTTATGACTTATTGACATAATAATAACTACCCAGTAAAATATGACCTCTGTAAGAAATATTTATGACATATCAAAAGTGACCCGTTATATATAGCTAGCGGTACGTCTATGTGTATGCCGTATGCGTGTATACCTTCATACACAGTGAAGTAAGTCTAACCTCTCCCCCGAGCCACTCCTTCCTCTCCCAATGTCCCTCATGCAAAGCTCTAGGTTTCACAAAAAAACTTACGACTAAGACTGATCGTAAGTCATGAACAATTCCACGTGAACAATTCAGTATACTAACGATCAATTTATCCTCGTGGTAAAGGGTTATTTTCGTGCAACGTGTTTTGCCATTTTTATTTCACGTGCAGCCGTGAAAAAGGTTCGTTATTCACCGTGTTTCGTGAAATCGGTAAAAAGATCAACGTGCAAGAAATGTTTAATTGTTCGTTCATCGTGAAATGGCAATTTTATTTCACGTTCTTCCGTGCAGATACACCCCCCCCCCCCCCCCACTCTTTACGCCCCTCTTAGTCGTAATTTTTTTGTGAAACCGACTCCTGATTCGTTGTCCGAATTTGGCTATACTTTAGGTCCTTTTTGATTTGATCCGCTCTTCAACGTTTGTATAAGATTTTGGATATTATATAATAAATATATTTTGGCCTCGAGCATCACTGAGGAGACATTATTTGTCGAAATGCGCATCTGATGAATCAAAATTGGTATCGTTTATGTTTTTATTCCCATTCTGTTTCAATTCTTGAACCCCTCCTGAGAAAAAAAGAATTAAAACGTAAAATCTCGAAGATGCAGTTTCAGAAAATTGTTAAATGTACAAATGTAGGAGAGTTTATCCTGAGTGAAACATTGATATGCAATTTCTGGAAATCCCTTTTCTTAAAACAATTTTCAGGAAATAGATTTATGTACACATTGTAAGAGAGATAATCATGTGACATTGAAAAGTGCATCGTAGTTTTATTGTGTAATCAATGTCAAGTACATGATGATGATTGTATCTACGCATTTCGGTAGATAACTCTCAAACTTTATGATAGGGAAGATTATCATAACTTACATAATTAATACAATACAATTGTACAATTTACGCTTATATGAAAAAAATGCAACCTGTATTTTATTCTATTTATAATCAATGAAGACGTTTGGAATAGGATATGAAAGAAAGGGTAAGTTTCAATACGTTTTTTGTTAGATTTTCAAAGTAACCTACATATACATGCAGCCTTTCCTGTTCATTACAGGATAACATATATATATATATATGCATGCAGATGAGTACACGTACCTAACTTTATAGTCGAAGAACGGCATACTTTTTATCTTGATCTCAGGACGATGGTATACCGAGTGGCTTTTTTCTTTGGGTGCAAATATATTACAGGGGTCTACTGCTTTTCCTTCCACTTCATGCATAAAAGAGTTTATTTATTTATTTATTTAATCAAATGCAATGTCATCAATGTAAGTAAAAACGAAAAAAACATACAATAGTGTGGTGGTATGACGTAAATACTACACGGAAGTTTAAATGAACGAAATGTCTTTATCAAAGCCGTGCGCTCCACTGAGATCCACTGACAGTCAAATAATCAATCAGTCTGACTAAAGCAAGCCCCCACTATCCACTTGCGTTTGTAGGGAAGTGGATAGTGGAGGCTGGCTTATTTCAGACTGACAATCCATCATAAAAGTTATCATTACCACATCTCAGCTTATTGTCTGCTTTCAATTATTTGAAAGTCCCTACTATGTATTGACTTCCTTATAACTATATAAAAAAAAATAAACGTAGCTTCTGGTAAATCTTTTACAACTTATTTTTTTGTCCTTTTAATTAGTTACCTGAAAAAATATTGAACCCGAATTGGAAGCCATTATAGTTGACGTATGAATAAAGTAAGGGGACTACCATTTGATTTTCGAGGGGGGGGGATATTCTTGCCTAATTGAATATTAATCCGCAAACAAAATCCCCCCTCCGCACCGAAACGATTGTCTTACAACAAAACATTTTTTTTACAAAACACACAATATATTATATTTTTATTTTATTTATTTTTTTTTCTTTAAAAAAAGAAGTTTTGTTCTTTACTAAACACTTTTACCGTAATATATGTCTATGCTTTTTAACTTATACATACGCCGGAAATTATGTAATTTTGTTGCTTTTCATTTAAATCAGCATTAAATATAGATGATCAGCCAACCTTAAATCAATATAATCATATTTCACATATCAAAATTATTATTGTGCATTTGAGATTGTGACTTCGTGCTTTCGTGATACAGAACCCACGTGACAGAACCATTACCCGATTCTTCCTTGACAACAACCTAATAGAATCGTTTTCATAACATTGGCTGTGTTTGGATATACGCCTAAGGCAGCCTATGGTTACCCATAGGTATCTTTGGGTACCAATGGTTTGATATTTTGATATATAGAATATCAAACCAAAGGTACCCATGGATAACCATAGGCCACCTCTGGCGTATACCCAAACACAGCCAGTGTAGTCAACCGTCAAACTTTTGTTGGTAATAATACTGAATCATTTACCTTTAACTTGTTTGTCATTTGCTATCGATAACAATGATTTTACGCTCACTCAGTCTGTCAGAGGCCTTCCAGTGGGGATTTAAATAACGATCACTTCTTACACATTTCGATCCATAAAATGAAACTTTCTTTTCACAAAACTTTAAAAGATTTGTTTTAAATATTTTTTATACCATCACATACAACAGTTTCATTTTAAAGAATAATAATGTTCAGAGCTGATATCATTAAATAATCCAAAAATACGTTTATTCATTGTAAAAAACTTTAAGTTGATGGGGTTAATTCACAAAATAACTTATTGATTACGAGAATAAGTACTTCTACGTTGTAATCATTTAAAAAAGAGTACCCTACTTTTTATTCAATGCATACATGCAGGTTTTGTTTGTGAAGAGTTCCGGATAATTAAAAAATCATTTTATTTTTTTGTTTAATACTTTGATTTTTTTTACATCAATCGATTCATTCATTCAGATATTTATCAGTTTGCCTTGGCTATTCAAGTCCTACACAACGTCTCATGAATTTGGTCTTTTTCTTACAAACTTATATTGTGATGTATTCTTTTGTTGAAGAATGAATGTTGCCCCTTTTTTAATTTTTTGTCTACATGTTAAAATAGAGAATGGAAATGGGGAATGTTTCAAAGAGACAACAACCCGACCAAAGAGTAAACAAAACAGCCGAAGGCCTCCAATGGGTCTTCAACACAGCGAGAAAAGGCGGCACTTCAGCTAGCCCTTTAACAAAAATGTGTACTTGTTCGGTGAAAATGGACGTCATACTTAACTCCTCCTAAACAAATAAATGAACTAAAATTAAAAAAACATACAAAATGAAGACTAACAAAGGCCAGAAGCTCCTGACTTGGGACAGGAGCAAAAATCTCAACCCCCCCCCCCTATACCTCTAGCCAATGTAGATTAAACAAACACACAGCAATACACCGCTACATATTGTGCCATAGTCGGGCTGGGGATGGTGCATGTTATACTGATTTAACCCATTGGATTGTGTGCCTGCACCAAGTCTGACCAGGGAGGGATTGCATGTTAAACTGGATTAGCCCCACTAAATTTGAGCCAAACGTCCGGGTATCCGGGTTTTGTGTTGTTCATTGTTGATTAAGGTTCATGTGGACCCTTTGGCTAAAATGGCTGCGTTTTCACCTCAAAATTTACTCTGAGTACAGACAAACCTGTGTATCTGGAAAAGTTTTAAGGCATAGCATGCCCTAGATTAATAAAATTCAAATGCATTGTATGTTTTAGAAAATTTAAAACTTAACTGGATTTTGCAGTGCACTTTTTTTCGTCCCTGTAGAAGATGATAAAATAAACAAACAGTTGAGTTTCACTTGATATGGTCCACTAAGGTACACAGTTTAAATCACCAATTATTGTAAGGTATCTATTGTCTATCTATTGTCCATGTCAATCAATACCAGTTCACGTCAATTATTACCTGTGGGGAAGTTCTCAAACCTCTTTCACAACTTAGTTTATTTTGGCACCTTCTGGAGGAATGAAAAAAAGTGCACTGCAAAATCCTGTTAAGTTTTTAATTTTCTAAAACATTAAATATATTTGAATTTTATTTATCTAGGGCATGCTATGCCTTAACATTTTTCCAGATACACAGGTTTGTCTGTACTCAGAGTAAATAATGAGGTGAAAATGCAGCCATTTTAGCCAAAGGGTCCACATGAACCTTAAAGGGGCACTAGCTGTCAAATTCATGTTCACCGATTTGACTAAAATTCTCATATTTGATTTATAACAATGTAAAACATTTATCCAAATTATAAAAAGTCTAAAATAATCAATTTACAGGGCATGGGGTCGATAATATGTAGCTTCGTTTCGTATGGATTTTAGTCTAGACGCCATCTAATCAACTATCGAGTTGACCTTCGGAATACCTCCGATGACCATGGCTGTGTTTGGATATACGCCTAAGGCAGCCTATGGTTACCCATAGGTATCTTTGGGTACCCATGGTTTGATATTTTGATATATAGAATATCAAACCAAAGGTACCTATGGATAACCATAGGCCACCTCTGGCGTATATCCAAACACAGCCCATATAAGCAGTATACACATAAACATAGATATAAATAGAAACCGGACTCGTGTAATTGGATTTTTCTAGGTCTGTTTAATTTCATATTATAGATTAAAAATATATGTTAATCATCGTTTTTACCTGTATAAGAATAATTTTTTGTGGATTGAATCAGTCAATCAAATGATTTACCTTTGTTTCACTTTCAATGTTGACATTCTTTTCCTTTAAATAACTCAGCAAACACGATTCATGCGTTATCTATCTCTAGCTAAGGGGTTAAATTGAAGTTCACATGAATACGGATTCAATGAGGTCGAATTATTCACTTGCAACTTTAAACGTCTATTTTTACTATTTATGTACAGGACTCGATGGTCTTTGTTGTTGTTGTGGTCTCTTTTAATTTTCCTACCTTTTATCTTTTTATGTATTATTGTAAATTAAATCTTTAAAGTGACGGCCTTTTTGTAAGGTAAATCACTGAAGCAGAGCAGCATCCCCGTTATGTATTAGATACTATACAAAGGTAACAAAGAAACAGGCCGGTAACAACCGTTGCCGGATAGTTTTTCTGCACGAGTAGTCAGGTCAAGGTCCGAGGCGATAGCCGAGGACCTTGACCTGACTACAAGTGCAGACAAACTATACGGCAGGTTGTTTCCGGCCTGTTTTTTTGTTACCTTTGTTTTGTATCTGACTTGTACGACGTTTCAAGAAGGAAGAAGTACATTTTACATTTAGAAGAGGTAGCAAAACTAAAGATATTAGAAACTTAAATGGCCATATACCAGTTAATGTAAGTTACAGTTTAATTTTAAACTCAATTTTTTTTTCTCACTTCCCTTCAGCCGAGAGTTTTTTTCTCAAAAAAATCAAGAATCTAATAACTTTATAAAAAGAACCATTTCAAGTTAAAGGTGAATGTTATACACATTTGAGACTTTTTGAAATGCAACTTCGCAAGTAAGTAATGTATAAAAAAAAATTTCAGAGGTAAGCAAGCTACGGTAACCATTTGATTTTTATTGGGGGAAAAGGGGGAGTTAAGATAAATTCCCCCTATAAATTCGTAAAAATTGTACGTTTGCCGCCAAATATATGAATTCAATATATATGAATTCAATAACTATATAAGTGTATCAAAAGAATTAATTTCCTATCTCATTAGTGAATGAAATGTTATGAAAAAACGGATTTTGTCTTGTTATTAGATATATATAGGCATTTATTTTGGCCTAAAAAAAATGTTCATGCTTATAGGTTTTTATATGTCTCTGATAGTGTTGATCAGGATTAAACACGTGTCATTATATGATCCAATCAGAGCTTACCGTCCAAAATTGATGACATAAGGTGAATGATTTTCTACAAGATTTGCTGCCTATTTGAACATGTATTACACGGACACTTTTTATTTATAGGATCAATCGTGCATTGGTGAGTTGATAGGGATTTTATCTTTTGATTAGATTTGATTGTTTTTATATATATTTCCTGTCTTTTTTATTGAAAATTGAAATATAAACGTTGGTACCAGCATTTCTTTCAGCATTGTCCAGAATACTATTCATGTCCATATATTGAAAAAAACACATTTACGGACCGACCATTTAGCTTCAAAAGGGGTGTGTTCTTTTCTGAGTAAGAAAATTATTTAGTTTTTCAACTATATAATGTATTATATATTTTTCTCATAAATTTGGGGATCAAAATTTTTTTTTAGGAAAAAACCATAACCCACCTTTTGAAGTTAAATGGTCAATCCCTTAGTGTACTAATATGAATAGTTACTGGAATTGTTTGAAAAAAATATATAGTTATTGATGCTAACGTAAATATTTTAATTAAAAAGACAGGAAATATGTCGGCGAAACAAAAAGTTCAAATCTAATTGAAATTTAAAGTGCCCATGAACTCACTGATCATGCACGAGTGATTCTATTCATAAAAAGTGTCCGTGTAACAACTAAAAAGTGTCCGTGTATCATCTAAAAAGTGTCCGTGTAACACCCGTTAATGTACTGTTTTTCTATAGCTCTGCTGGGGGCAAAGTCGTACAACTATCGTTAATCCGTTACGAACGTTATCGATTTTAGTCAGAAAATACCTCCAACAAATATTCACAATTAACGTGTAAGTAAAGTTTGGTCTCTTACAATTACTTGTGGATTTTTTTTTAAATGGAAAAAGAATGCGAATGAGAAGGTCCTCAATGCACTCATAGGCGCGATCCTAGAAATGAAAGATGTTTTAAAAACAATTCAATAGAACATAAATAGATTTAAACAAATTTGTGATGAAAAATTATCACTTATATTTCTGTTTAAATTTGTCATTATTATATGCATCGAACTTTTCTCTTTTTCTGTTTTCCTTTTTTGTACTCGTTATTTAAATAGAGACACGTGTGTCTAAGGAACAGTAATTATTTATTGTTTACATAGAAAAAAATCGATGCATCTTACATTTTCGTAAAAAAAAATATTATTATACCGACATATAAAATAGTTTGTATATAAAACAATTTCTGTGTTAAATAATAAAATTGATGTAGATAATGTTAACACTAGTTGAATTCATTGTGTAAAAAGTTTATTCTTACTGAAAATTGTAAATTATAGATTAACAGCTCAATGAACTATTCAAACTGTGTAAAATTATAATACTGGCGTTCATTGTCGAAAAGAAGGAAATGTCAAACGAAAAATTGAAGCGTGGTTACGATTGTGTTAAGTGATTGCTGACTGCATGTAAAAGAGTTTTTGGGTTATTCTGTGAATATATAAGATAAATTTCAGTCTGCAATAATGATGGCTTGGTTAAACGACCTGACTGGCTAAAAAGACCTCGCACGGTAGGCCCTGGGGCCTGTTTATCGAAGCAGTCTTAGGATTAGGACGTGTCCTCAGACCAACTTAGGACATATCTTAGTCCTAAGTGGGTTTATCAAACATGTCGCAACTTAGGAAAATCCTAGGAATTGTCCTAACTTTAGGATACCAATTTAGGTGTCTTAAGATGGTCTTAGGATGGTCCTAACTTTAGGATATATTTAGGATGGTTATTTTATAAATAAATATGTCCTGTATTGGTTGCATTTACTTTAGGGAGCTACCATTTGATTTTTATGGCCGAGGGGGGGGGAGGGGCTAGGATGAAAAAATTTTCTCTGTCCTTCCTTTTTATTTTTCACTCTATTCGGTCCTTTTTTATTACTTTATCCTGACTTTTTTTACATAAATAGTCATTCTGCCTTTTTTTTTACTCCAAACTCCTGTCCTGCCTTTTTTTCAAATTGTCAAAATTCATCGTCCAGGAGAGTCTGTAGTTTTGCATCGGTAAAATTCGAATTTCGTCTCTTGCTCATATTCACACGTATGTTATTTTCAGTAATAAAATAGTTGAAGCACTCAGTATTATATAAAAGATGCACGAGATTTGCCTTTGAACTTTTAAGTATGAAACCGTGACACTTCGAATTCAGCTCATCTTTTACCAATTATATATTAAATTTTAACTATTAACAATTAGTTTGTTCAATTCTTATATAAAACGTAGTTATGTTTTGTTTCATAGAGTTTAAATGTACAATTATGATATAAAAAATATTTATTACCTTTTATTCAAAACTAATAATTGTTTTTTAATCATTAATCTTTTTTTAAATTATAGTTATAGATTAAATTTGATACAATATTCATGTTTTTCATTTTTAATTTGCTATTTTTATTTTACGCCAATACTTAGGACAGCGGTTAGAACACCCTAGCTAAGATAATCCTTAAATAGCTTCGATGTGCATGCTGAGACATGTCGGTCCTAACTTTATCCTAATTTCTGTCCTAAGAAATTCTTAGGACCGATCTTAGGACAATTTCGATAAACAGGCCCCAGACACACACATCCACCCACACATACACAGGCACGCACCGATATATATATATATATATATAAAATTGAGGTATAATTTAATCTTATCCCCGGCTTAGTATATTTCTAGGAGTTTGATTGGTTAACGCACGTCGTTACAAAACCCATAGCCCCTGGGTGTTGCTAACCCATATCCCCGGACGTTGCGCACTTCATATAACATGTCAAGGGGAAAATAAGTTGGAACACCCGTTTGCTGTATCCGCCCCTGCTGTAATCAGTCACATTGTTGTTCAAATTTGTTACTGTATATCATTTTTATTTTTCGTTTTTTTACATAATAGTATTGTACATAAATCAGGACATTAGTTTTCCCGTTTGTATTTTACATTTGTCATTTCGGGGATTTTCGATGTAAAAATTAAAATTATAAAGGTAAATGAATTACCAGCACTGCGTAACGTTTCTCAGTAGACTATCCACTTGGACATTCGTTAAATAATTTGTATCAAGCCCTACAAATAATTTTGAAAAAGCACTTCTGATAACTAGTAATGGACTTCTGATAATATGAATACCATGAATCAATATATAAACTGCTAAATTTGTTATAGATATCTACATTTTTTTTCAACATGCATGTATATGTACAACACAATATTACTCTAGCTTACAGATGAGACAAACATCTTTTTGAAAAAGTCCATCAATTGTTTTGAAATTCTTTTAAAAATAATTGAGGAAAAAAGACCGTTAAAGTGCGAGAAGGAAATACTTTTTTACGGAATGGAGAACGAAGGATCGTGTAAAAACTGCGATTGTTTGTCAATAACTCAAATTAAAAAAAATGTCATAACTGAAGATCAATGTCACACACATTGAACAGTTTTGTGATCATGAAAATAGCGAGGTTATATACTATAAATATTCGAATTTGTTAATCATACCACATCTTCTTATTTTAATGACGATATTAAAGTCGCGTACATATACGAAAACACTATAAGAATAAAAGGAGATGTGATAGATACGCTAGGGAGACAGCAACTCAACCATACAAATAATCAAAAAAAGTCGTCAACAATAGACTGTCAAACTAAAAATGGTTTCGATGGTTTTTCTGTTGTAAAAATTTACCAGGACTTAATTTTCAAATAATAATAAAAGAAAACCCATTATCATCCAAGCATTCATTTGGGGAAATACGGAATGTGTCTATCAAAATATAGTACGTTACGTCGTTACGTTTGACTTTCAAATCGGTTCAATATAACAAAAGGTGAACTGTTAGCTCTTGTGTGCATCCTTTCCTAAGGATCATTTTGGCTGAAAAGGGTATTTTTTGTTTTGACTGAACATTTGAAATTTCTTTCATCTTGGCATCATGTTGATAAATTCAGAAATGTGGAGTGAATTCGGAACGCTTTACATTAGTCAACAAATATTTTTCGGTGACGCTGTCTTAATTGTATAATGAATAAGAAAAAGTAGCCGAAATTGTTTATTAAATGCATCTTTTTCAAAAACCGAAAATAGGAAGGATATTGAACCCAAGGCAGCACATTTTGTTTGGACATAAAACAAAAAATAAATCTAAAAACACATATAAAAATAAGGAGATGCATGTGGTATGATCTCTCATCAAGAGATCAAATGACACAGAAATTAACAACTATACATTCGTGTTGTCTGATTAATTCGTGTTGTCAGATTAAAATATCTTTAACACCCCACTCCAAAAATACATTCTACTGATTTTTTTTTAAAGAATATGTACAAATAAATGTTTATTGCCAAGAATGTTTGTATCGATAAATGGAATATGCCTTCATAACAAAATTCCGTTACATTACCATTTCTTGTGAATTTCTTTTTTCGGAACTGTTTTATTTGTGACTTTACTCAACAACACATTTTTTTCACACTAGATTTTGTTTTTAAACTGAATGTCGTATTTTTTCCCTTATCCACACAATATGGATTGGATTTGCATTGTCTAATATATATATTCGCCCCTCCTATATATAATAATTAATGAAATACTACTGTATTTATATAATACATACTTTATAACATTATCTTGGGCTTAAACATTTAGACCAAGCGTACAATAATATGTGTCGGTATATTTTTCCTGTTTAAATTACCCGATGTACATGTATGAGGTTATGAATGGGTCACCATTTATGAGGGTATGAATGGGGTTTACAGAAGAGAATAATGAGACAAAAAATAGAAATAGCAGAATACAGATGTGATGAAGTATAATGACTATGTTGATTGACTGTTGGTTGCTTAACGTCCAGTGTCAAATATTACATGCATGTTTAGGACGAATATAATAGAAAAAAATGGCTAAAGAATAGAGTGAAATTGTAATATATATACATATATAAACTATAGAAATGATGATCTCACCCCCCCCCCTTTCCAAAGAAAAACCCATTACCACCCACACTCGCATATATATATATATATATATACAAGTCTAAATTGAAAACAACGTTCAAACCTATGATTGCGTTGGATAAAAACCGCATGCAAAACAAATTTCTTTGTAGAGGGGTCTAAATACAGCACAAACAAAATTTTCCAAAAAGACCAAAAAAGTGAAAAAGTATATATATATATAAACAATTCTAAATAAATGTTTAATATTGGTTTCATGGTGCCCCGACCCCCCCCCCCCCCCCCCCCCCCCCCAGACATCAAGGTTCTGGATCATCCCCTGCTTATGACGAGAAGGGATGCTGTTACTTGTATATTGTTTTCATATTATGATAGAGATTGATTTTTAATACATAAATTCAAAGAAACACACAATAAATGAGTAATTGAAAAATATTTGGAACGTGCAGGTTTTTCTTTGATAATGCCGAAAAATCAGTGAACCGATTGACACGAGCCAACTTACATAACAACTGATAAAACAATATTTTTTTTATTCTTAGTAATTAACAATTACAAAGACAAGTGCTAAATATGTATCACCAAATGTGTTGTTCTCATTTACAAAGACTATAAAAGGACAGATCATTTTGCCTTTGTTTTATTTATCTCTCGATAAAGTTATTTGCGAGCATGGCTTTGATGTGCGTCAACTTGTGGTCAGCTTGTAAAAATGTTTATGCAAGACAAAAGGAATAAAAATGTCGACAATAATAAAATTTGATATTTTATGCCCAAAACAGATATAAGAAGATGTGGTATGAGTTCTTATGAGACAACTCTCCATCCAAGTCACAATTTGTAACAAGAAATCCATTATTATAGGTCAAATTACGGCCTTCAACACAGAGCCTACAGCAAGCTTTGTAGAGCCAAAAAATGTTAAGTGTCAAACCATTCAAACAGGAAAATGAACGGTCTAATCTATATGAAAAACGAGAAACGAGAAACACTTATGAACTACAGCATAAAATGACAATCACTGAACAAATGGTTCCTAACTTGGGACTTGTGCAAACAAATTGAGCGGGTTTAAATGTGCAAAAGCCTTGATAAACGAATAATTCCCGATACTTAAAGGGAAACTCCGCAAAAAAATGAAAAAATTGATATTTTGTTTTTTAAGTATAAAAAATCACATGTTCATAAATAAAAAAAGTTTTATTCTCTATGTAAAGAGATCAAAATCGATTTTTAAAATTAAGTATCGTTCTTTTCTTGTCGACATTCCCGATCTTAAAAGTCACGTGATATCTATAAACCACAAAGAACCAAAAGAATCGGGGATTTGCCAACCGTGCGTTAAAAACCGTGACCGTAGACGTAATTCAGTGTCAAAAGTCAAAAGTGTCAAGCGTACGGTTATTCTGTCCGACAAGGTTATGACAAAAGTCTACATAGTTTTCCCGATCCCGCAAAAAAGAAAGAATTGTATCAGACATGGTTGTACAACCTTAAACTAACAGCAAATAGTTTCATCTATAACAAGCACAAGTTGGTGTGTGAAGACCATTTTGAAAAATCTTGTTTCGAGGGAAATTTTATGGTAATTATACTTTTTTAATAACAAAATAACCTAGCAGTTCTGATAGCTATAGTTATCAAATCCTTATATGATAAGATCTCGTTGATTAAAAAATATATAAATTTGATGAGGAAGAAAGTTTCAATACGCCAGTTTCACATTTAACTGCGCATGTCTAACTTATTAGCCAAAATGTGAAATCACGCGATAATTCCCGAGAATTCATCGACTGGGGGCTTACGGTTGATGTAAGCAGTGACCATGCATGTAGACCTGGAAAAACTATCACCTGATTAAGTGTTTGCGTTTATATGTACACGAGCATCATTTGAATCAAAATATATATTGACGAGACAACTTTATCAACAATGACACATTAAAAGATTTTTAAAAGGACTACTGTTGTGTTGTGGGTTTTAGTAATAGACTACCTAATATGCCGCCTGACTTTGTACCTTTAATTGTCACGAAGAAATGCTTGGATTCCCGCTGAGGTCGTTCACTTAGCGGGAAGAATAAATTAGAAAAATAAGCGGGGGTTACTTCATATCCATATAATAGGTCACTGATAAATTAAGAAGTCAATTAACACCTTATAGCCATGTGTGATCCTAGTTATACCTTGTACAATCTCACCAGGTGACAATTGATAAAAACGTACCCGTTCCTACATACAGTTGCTGAAAAGGAGACGACCATTTGATATTCTGACGGAAGCCAGAAGGATTTTTTCGGATTGAATATTCATCGTCATCTGTTGCTACCTGGGAATATTATACTGTCAATCACGATTTAATATCCCAGTTGCTACGCATTCTACTTTTTTTTGCTGCGCGAAAATTTATTTAACTTTTGTACACAATTATTTCCTGCATTTTGTGATGCAGATTTTTCATTTTTCATCTTGCCGTGGGCAAAATTATTTATTTTCAGCTCTTACTAGGACAGGATATTCATTTTCTAAAAGATCCCCCCCCCCCCCCCCCCCCCCGAAATTCAAATGGTCATCCCCTAATATAGATGTTAAAAATGTAAACCCTATTTCTGTATAAGATACATGTACCTAATTTACACTGAGATATTACGGTTAATGCAACAAGATATATTTTAATAATTTAGGAGGGGGTCATTCAGCAACTTGATCTTATTTTATGGTAAAGCAGGATATTCAATTACTGATAATGATATCTTATTGTAAATTCATTCATTATTAATCAGAATGTTAAAGTAAACAGACAATTTTTACATAACAAGGATTTAACTAGTACTACGTCAGAAGGATATGTCCACATTTTCTAATAATAAAACCAAATACCCGGTACATGTTCTAAAGAATATATAATTGCATTACCTGTTCTTAGAGACACTCAAAATGTTAGAGCGTTGAAATACAATATGTTATGAGGAAGTAAATGTATACATGAACGCATGCTGATTAATCAATATAAGTAATGACAGCTGTATAAAAAAAATTTAATATTGAAAAAAACTACATCATTTGTTATAAAAATCTAACATGTTTAATTAATACGCATATATTTCTACACGTTTAAAATCCCTGTACATGTACAATACATAATAGCTACGTTCGCCGTGACAAACATACTGTGTACTGGTATCATCTGTTTACCTGCCTCCAGCACACACCAAGAGAGAGAGATGTGTATTATCGGTATTTATTATTGTGTTGTCAAATATAAGGGTAAATTGGATAACCTCCTGTCACGTATGATATCGTTATTTATCGCGGGATTAAAACTAAAACGCGCATATGATTTCGAGATCAGGGTTGATGAGTCGCTTATGTGAAACTGGTCTATTATAAGAAAGGCAAATGCAGTGTTCTTGTTTCAGTCATTACAATCACATCACATACAGTCACGTCTCAGTCATTACAACTGAACGGACGTGCTGGGTCAGCTCTCCTTTACCCGCTATCTTCGATGAGGGTTTATTGTTAGATGGATCAACGACTTACTACTTTCGATGACAGAAACCAATCCAACGCTGTACAGACTACGTTAGGCTATAATCCGCGTAGGGCTAATTCCCGCGTCAACATACACTCCAAAACCCATTATGGATGGGGGAGTGGTATGCCGAGTGACGTCCGAGGGCTGTATCCTAGGTGTTAGATGATGGACCACCATTTCACTGTCTCACGACTTTGGTCCTGATAATGCTTCCTGTCATCGTTAATACTACGTCCGAGACTCATCTACCAGTACTCCATCATCGAGGTTAGCGGGCTGCCAAGCTGACCAATCTGGCCCTGAAAACAGCTGTTGTGAAGACATAACATCAAAATAGTCAACAAAAGAAAAACCAAAACAACTCACAAAACCAAGATGGCGGCCTACCAAAATGGCGTCCTCCACCTGTTCCTGACCGATGGCACAAAATTATTTAAACGCTCACCAAACGCCTTCGGGCACCGAGCCGACCGTGCGAGGGATGTATATCCAGTCAAGGTCGTTAAAAACTTCCATTTGTTGTTGTTGCTTGTTTCAGTCACTGATTTACAAAAGATTCATTAGTATGCCTCTTTTATATAAAGTGCATTGGTTTATATAATGAATAGTTCCGTAATAAGACAAAATCATTTTTTAAATTAATAAAGTTATACGATAAATAACATTTTTTTATTATGATATTTAGCAGCTATTGACATTTCAATTATAAAAAAAGCAAATTCAGTGTTCTTGTAACAGTCACTGATTTACGAAAGATTAATTAGTATGTCTCTTTTATATACAGTGCATTTGGTATATATAAAGAATAGTTCCGTATTAGACCAGATAATTTTTTAAATTAATAAAGTTATACGATGAAAAACATTTTTTTTATTATGATGTTTAACAGCTATTGACAAGGAGCAATGTTAGGAAGAGGTTTTAGCTGGGACATAATATGTTGATATAGTATAATATTCCCAAGTTATAGATATGTAAATATCGAAATATCGGACATCTCAATTTTTTTTTTCATATAAGGTTTGTTTTATCAAAAGTGTTTTTTTTTTAAACTAAGCTTTAAATGACATCAAATTGATACGGGATCAATTAAGAACGGTCACTTATAAAGATACTTTACAGTTTAACGTGTGACCCTATCTGGTATGTTCGGTGAACAATTAATAGTTTTTTTTTCTTTTAAAATTTTATTTAGTAATACGTTATCTTTTTATAAATGTTTCAATTTTCTCCAGAATTGATAATAGGCATGTCAGACTAGATGAATTATTTATAGAGGTCGCGTCAGAGCGAATGTAGGACAGAAAGTCACAGGACAAAAAGTCACAGACAAAAAGTCACGGACAAAAAGTCACAGGACAAAAAGTCACAACTCAGTTTTGAGATTATTTTTCTTTGAACAAGAAAACGCTAATTTAGAAAATAAAATTTTTGTTTTTTTCTTGAACTATTATATATGAAGCAACTTTGTAATTAAAATTTATTCAATAAATATCAATAATGAGCAAATAATTGTTATGAAAACAAAATGTCAAAGTGGCTTGGTACTGAAATGGCTTCATTGTGCCAAGAAATATATCCTTTGCATGATTAAGATTTAATAAATTTTCATTTATCAAGGCTTATGAACAATTTCCTAAACTTAAAAATGAATATATGTAATAAAAACAAAATATTTGAAGATCTTTCTCTTATATATTCAAACAATTGTCAACAAATTATTTGTGACTTTTTGTCCTATCAAATTTGTGACTTTATGTCCTGTGACTTTTTGTCCTGTGACTTTCTGTCCGTTTACCGTCAGATCGATACATTCAGTTAGGTATTCTAAGGACGTATATTAGATATAAGTCCTTGGGTATTCCATGCAGTGACATCCTGTCGACTAAAAATTCGTATTACACATTTATATAATACAGGTCCATTCATGGCCTCTTTTATTGAGGTACCCGGTGTGCACAGGTAACATTTATTGAACCATAAAACTATCAGCTGTAATATCAAAATGGACCCCTGTTGTGTTCACTTAACGCTACACTAGATGGAATGGGGCCATATCTTTTTACGCCAAAAATGAACTTATTTGCGCCAATGCTACTTCTGCGCCACTTCATTTTGAAAACTATAGGTATCATTTGCGCCAATTGAAAAAATCATCTTATTGCGCCAATTTTAAAAATGAAATTATTTATTTATAATCAATTTTACACAAAACAAAGTCATCGTCTTCGTTTGTTACAACACCAATATCACCAAGAATTCTGTGAAATTGGCTTGATTTTTTGGTTGAGATGAGTGCAGTTTCCTTCTTTCGTTGTACATGAATTGAGATATTCAAAATCTTTTTTTTTCTAAATTTTCCTCGTCAATTTTGAAGATGCTCAGAATTAATCCGACACACTGGGGGACCAGAAAAAATGTCGGATTAAGCAGGGTGTCGGAATACTCAGGTTTTTTCTGCAAGGATAGGCCTATTTTGCGACCATGAAAATGTGTCGGTTAAAGCAGGATGTTGGAATACTCAGGTGTCGGATTAGGCAGGTTACACTGTATTAATATATCAGTTGCTTTTCATTTGCATGCTGTTTTCAAAATCTGTCTTTCTAGTTCTGAGTATAAGTTTCATGTAAATGATGTAATTCCCTACTCAATATAACTGTACTATATTCATCTGTAAATAGCACACCACGACTTAACTGTACATCTCCATCTAATTTCTCTATTTTTCTGAACAAATGCCTGACGAAATTTGTGTTCTTCGACAACGATGACAGGTTTTCCTCTATCAAACATTATTTTCTTGAACGATATATCAGACATCTTTACATGTGAAAAACTATTCTGTTACTGAACAATTTATTTCTTGGTGATTTTTTCTCAATTTTGATGAGGGTTGAGTTTAATCTAAAGTTGATAGGTTATTCACAGTACATGTTACATTTATGCTATAGGTAAAAATGTACGGATGAATGTGGCGCAATTTGATTCTATTTATTGGCGCAATTGATATCATCCGAAAAATAAAGAGTGGCGCAATTGATACCTTTTCAAAACTGTAATTGGCGCAAATTGATTCTGCCCATGGAATGGCGGACCAGTTTACTGTAATATACATCCTGTGTACAATTTATATTTGTGTCTGAAAAGACATAATGAACGTTGTTTATCTTGTGCGTGTTCGAAATTATAATTCCACCTGTTAATGAATGATATTCTGATAATTATTATCCACTATTTTTGCTGATAATAAGTTAAAAAAGAAATTTATAAACATGAAAGAAATACTGTTTTGGCATGATTCAGGACCTTTTTTTTTTTAAATATAAGCTTTTGTCGATTGACAAACATGCAAATATAAAGTAATGCAGCACTTATCGTCACTATCAATATTAATTTATTGAAGATTAGAGAGCTCCTTCTATGTCTAATGTCCCTATCTTTATAAAGATTAGGACGACAGGGGAAATAGTCATTGTAAAGGAGCGGAGATAAAGAGTGGCATAGTGAAAAAAAAAATAACCGAATAGAGAACAATATAGAGAATGAGCGACGAAAGGGGAAATAGTTACTGTAAAGGAGCGGAGATAAAGAGAGGCATAGTGAAAAAAAAATGTTTTCTTGACAAAGTTATATTGCTCGCTTTGATATTTTTGGTTATACAAAATCACGCATCGTATACCTAATTGGTATTCAAGTGCACTTCACTTGATGTGTTAAGTTTCTGCATAGCATGGTTAAAAATAATTATGTATCTCATTTGTTATATCGTAGTGTCACTGTGTTTCTTTGTTGAATTTATTTTGTTTGTTAATGATTGTGTAAATAAAAATAAATATGTATGAAAACTTCATACCCGTTTAGTCATTGCCTAGGCGTTTGATTATTGTTACATTTTAAAGATACATATATATATATAGAACCTTTCATACATCTTAAAGTAAAAGATGTGTGTCTGAGTCAAACGACATGAGAACCCTGTAATACTAGTACGAGTATAGCATGTAAAAATTCCTACTCAAAATGGTTGTTTTGGAAAAAAATCTGTTCATACAGATTGACAACTCATGGTCCGACATTCATGTAATATTTGCCACATGACGCTCATATTTCTTTCTACCATCATCGTTTGATTCATCTGCCCCAACAAACAAACAAACGATATTCGATTAGTCTGCTTTGTCTGTTAGAAAGAACCTCTGTATCTCATCCTCAATGGCGCTTATACATCAGGAAACTTAAACTAGTAAAGCTTGTTTCAAGAACAACGAGGTTGGGACGAACTGTTCTAAAATTGTCAATATCAGTAATACATTACTAAGCTATGCCTTTAATTACTACTACTACTGTATTACATGTACTAATTTGGATTATAATTGCGATAGTTTTACGATTGTTTGCACTTGTTAGAATTTATACATCGCCAGATTTATAAATACAAGTTAAAGAATTCCGGTAAAGTAAATTAAACAGATGTGCAATTATTATTAATTGGGAAAATATAACATTTATTTTTTTAATATTAAAAGTTCTATTCTTTTAACTTCATATTTGAATCTTAATGCTAATTGCAAAGAACGTAATCGAAAATTGTTCCATTTTAATATTGTATACACTTCCGGAATTAAAAAAATGAATATTATTTTCAATTAACTTATACAATTTAATTATTGTATCTCTATTGTCATCGGGTATTTAATCTTGGTGTATTAAACACGCAATACTCTTTCTGTTAATCCATACATGATGACAACATTTACACTTGAGGCTAAATTGCTACAAGGTGAAGTTCAAACGAATTGTTTTTAAATTGAGAAATAAACAATGACTTTACCAAATAATATACACACTCTAATCACACAGATTTTGCGTTGAAATGGTAGCCGAAATTATTAATGAAAATAAAAGCGGAAAAAATTTTCAATAGTTATTTTATAAGAAAATCTCAACAATAATTTATGAAATTAATTCGGAAATATTTATATATTTTATATAGGAAGTTTTATTAAATCAATGCAAAACGGTACACGTGTGTTCATTTTCTTTCCTT
Organism: Mytilus californianus; assembly: GCF_021869535.1. Taxonomy (NCBI): domain Eukaryota; kingdom Metazoa; phylum Mollusca; class Bivalvia; order Mytilida; family Mytilidae; genus Mytilus; species Mytilus californianus. The sequence goes on from NW_026262701.1 coordinate 32,111,535, forward strand.
CTTATAATGTGGTTATTAGCTACGAGAAACGGTCATCTATGCGCTTTTAATTACGTCAAATTTCGATAAGCAATTAAGACTTTAACAGATTTTAGTTTTTCCCAGCATTCAACAAATCGGGTTAAAACGTCACAACCCATAACCCGAATAATCCAGTCGTTATATTACGATCACTACGATCACCCCATTCCTCGAGAAAAGTAGTGGATAGAGGGTGCTGAATTATTCGAGTTACACAACCCACTAACGTATGTCAACCAAAAAAGTTACAAATACTTGATTTTCTCCAAATTTAAAACTTTGTGAATATGTTTTTTATGTGTAGATGAACATATTTAGATGATAAGTAAAAAGTCGCGGATTTTCCCTTTAAATACTACTCGGTACGAATTTGTATCAAAGTTTTTTTAAAGCTACATATTAGTAGGTTGTGTTATTTATAAGTAAAAAAATAATCAAATGAAAATGATTGCATCAATGAATTTAATAAAGAAGCACTGAACAGTTCACCTTTTTATTGTAATATTAATGAAATAAGGCTACGTGCTTCCATTCTATACATTAAATTATTGTTTATGCATTATGAGTAATGCATCAATTGCATTTTAGGTAAAAATATTTAAACCGAGAATATTTGATTAGATTCAGAAAAATAAATATGATTTTTAGGCTTATATTAATATCAGATTGGCACAAAACTGATAAAGGACTACCGAACTAAATGTTCTCGTTTTACTCAAAGCAGGTTCAAATCCCAATTATTACTTATAAATAAATCATGCTTTCATGATTTAAAATATAGAAAAAGTTTACCTGAAACTGAATAGACTCTCCTTACCACAAACTACCAACTTCCTACAAAATTAACATTAAAAAAAACTACTGGAGTAGATGGCATACCAGCAAAAGTAGTGAAACATTGTAAACCGATAATTGTGCCACAGTTAACAACACTTATAAATCTATTCGTAGAAACTGGAGTATTTCCTGATAGACTCAAGCAGGCTCAAGTAACACCACTGCACAAGAAAAACAACCAACTTGACAAAGCCAATTATAGGCCTGTCAGCGTTCTATCATTTTTTTCTAAAATTTATGAAAAGGTTTTTGAAATTCAACTTGGTGATTTTTTTGAAATTATTTTTCATCCCTATCTGTGTGCTTTTAGACGTGGCCATGGGTGTCAGACCACACTGTTACGACTGCTAGAAGATTGGCGTGCAGCATTAGATAAAAACCATTATATAGCTGCTGTTTTAATGGACCTTTCAAAGGCTTTTGATTGCCTACCACATGCAATTCTGCTTGATAAATTATCAGCATATGGTGTCACTTTTCATTCTATTTCACTACTTAAATCTTGTTTGACAAACAGGAAACAACAAATTAAAATAAATAGTATTCTTAGCAGTTGGGCTGACATTCATAAGGGGGGTTCCCCAGGGTTCTATCCTGGGGCCCATACTTTTCAATGTTTTTATCAATGATATTTTCTTATTTATAAAAAATGGAACTCTGTATAATCATGCAGATGACAATACTTTATAATTATGCAGATGACAATACTTTATACTTTATAATTTTATTTCTACTTTGGAATCTGAATCACTCAAACTTATTGAGTGGTTCAAAATAAATAAAATAAATAAAATGCAGGCAAACCCCGACAAATTTCAGGTCTTAGCAGTTTGGAAAGAGACATATAACAAAAATCCATCTATACGTATCCAAAGTGCTGATCTTTCGTGTGAGTCAGCTGTCAAATTACTTGGCATTGACATAGATTATTAGCTAAATTTTGATATTCATATTGGTAAAATATGCAGGAAGGCATCTCAGCAACAAAATATTATGAAACGTTTGGGAGCTTATCTGAACAAGCTAAGTAAGCTTACTATTTTCCATACATTTATTTTGTCAAACTTCAATTTCTGCCCTTTGGCATGGCATTTTTGTACCGAGAAAAATTCAAAAAAATTAGAAAAAGTGCAAGAAAGAGCACTAAGGTTTGTGTACGAAGACCATTCAAGCTCATATCAACAGTTGCTTGAAAAGGCTAAGATGCCTTCACTGCATATTAAAAGACAAAGATCAATGGCAATTGAAACTTTTAATATAGTCAATAAATTAACACCTGTCTGTTTACATGATTTATTAAATGTAAAAGATTGTAAATATTCTTTCAGATATAGTAATATACTGGATACACCGCATGTAAAAACTACACAGTTTGGTAAGAAAAGTTTTAAATTTGCAGCTGCTACTCTGTGGAACAGCCTACCTGACCATTTCAGGACTGAAAACAGGTTTTCTCAATTTAAGAGCCTTATACAGTCTTGGAATGGTTCAAAATGTTGTTGTTCTGCTTGTAGATAAGCTTTTTCATATTTTAGAAGTTGCTCTGACATGTTATTATGCCTTATATTTTTGCATGTGTGCTATATTTTATTTGTGCTTAATTTTAATTGTGCTTAAATTTTAGTTGTGCTTCAGCTTTGGCTTTAGATATGTATTTTAATAGTGCTTTGCATGTATTTCAATATGACTGTGCTGTTATATATCCTATCTGCATGTTGTGTGTTTTAATGTTGTGTTTGTGTTACTTTATATTCGGTAAAAAGCTCTTAAGAGCTTATGTTTGTATTGTTATATGTGAACCGAATCAAAATAAAACTTTCGTAATCGTATTCGTATTCGTATACAGTAAGTGCGAAGATATAACGATTTTTTCTTCTTCTGTTTCTAAAGCCCCCTTTCTAATTATAATCGTTTGTTGTTAATTGAATTATTAAATCTGCTGATCAATATGAGCAATTTTGTCTGGCTTCTTTTAATCAATATGAACTATCGGTCTATCAATAAAAGTACAGCGTTCCAATATCCCGGCGTTGCAAATATTTTAAAAGTTAACCATGTTAACCTGATGAGATTTTTCATTATAATCAAATAATAGGAGAGTGTACAGTATTACATGTAACAGACATCACCATAGATGGAAAGTTATGACCTATTGACATACTACATGTGTAATAACTAACTATTCAGCAATATATTACCTCGGTAAAAAATATTTTTGACATAATAAAAGTGACCCGTTCTGTATAGCTAGCGACTCGTCTACGTGTATACCGTATGCGTCTATATACCTGCATACACAATGAAAAAAGTCTAATCCCTCCCCGTGCCACTCTTTCTCCCTATTCGTTTGTTTCAATTCTAAGACCCCGCTTGAGAAAAGAGAAATAAAACGTAAATCAGCTGTAGGGGAGATAATCGCGAGACATTGACAAAGATTTTCTGAAAAACAATTTTCAGGAAATAGATTTATGTAATTATTGGCTGTGTTTGGATATACGCCTAAGGCAGCCTATGGTTACCCATAGGTATCTTTTGGTACCCATGGTTTGATATTTTGATATATAGAATATCAAACCAAAGGTACCTATGGATAACCATAGGCCACCTCTGGCGTATATCCAAACACAGCCATTGTAAGAGAGATAATCATGGCTGTGTTTGGATATACGCCTAAGGCAGCCTATGGTTACCCATAGGTATCTTTGGGTACCCATGGTTTGATATTTTGATATATAGAATATCAAACCAAAGGTACCTATGGATAACCATAGGCCACCTCTGGCGTATATCCAAACACAGCCTATGTGACATTGGAAAGTGCATCGTCATTTTATTGTGTAATCAGTATGTCAGGTAAATGATGGTATCTACGCATTTCGGTAGATACATGTAAATCTCTAACTTTATATAGGGAAGTTTATCATAACGAACACAATGAAAAATTGCCATCTGTGTTTTATTCATTTATCATCAATGAAGGCGTTTTGAATATAAAAGAAATACGTTTTTATTAGCATGTTCAAAGTAATCTACATGGGCTGTGTTTGGATATACGCCTAAGGCAGCCTATGGTTACCCATAGGTATCTTTGGGTACCCATGGTTTGATATTTTGATATATAGAATATCAAACCAAAGGTACCTATGGATAACCATAGGCCACCTCTGGCGTATATCCAAACACAGCCATTGTAAGAGAGATAATCATGGCTGTGTTTGGATATACGCCTAAGGCAGCCTATGGTTACCCATAGGTATCTTTGGGTACCCATGGTTTGATATTTTGATATATAGAATATCAAACCAAAGGTACCTATGGATAACCATAGGCCACCTCTGGCGTATATCCAAACACAGCCTATGTGACATTGGAAAGTGCATCGTCATTTTATTGTGTAATCAGTATGTCAGGTAAATGATGGTATCTACGCATTTCGGTAGATACATGTAAATCTCTAACTTTATATAGGGAAGTTTATCATAACGAACACAATGAAAAATTGCCATCTGTGTTTTATTCATTTATCATCAATGAAGGCGTTTTGAATATAAAAGAAATACGTTTTTATTAGCATGTTCAAAGTAATCTACATGGGCTGTGTTTGGATATACGCCTAAGGCAGCCTATGGTTACCCATAGGTATCTTTGGGTACCCATGGTTTGATATTTTGATATATAGAATATCAAACCAAAGGTACCTATGGATAACCATAGGCCACCTCTGGCGTATATCCAAACACAGCCATTTACAGCCTTTCCTGATCATTACAGGGAAATATGCAAATGAGTACATGTACCTGGCTTTTAACGTCGAAGAACGGCATACTATAATTTTTATCTTGTTCTCAGGACGATGGTATACCGAGTGGCTCTTTTCTTTGGGTGCAAAGAGTTTTTTTTTATTTATTGATTTAATCAAATGCAATATGATCAGTGTCAGTAAAGATGAAAAAACATACAATAGTGTGGTGGTGGTGTGACGGGAAAGTTTTAATGAATGAAATTTCTATATCAAAGCCGAGCGCTCCACTGACAGTCAAATAATCCATCAGTCTAACTAAAGCGAGCCCGAACTATCCACTACCTCCCCCCGGCCAACCCCAACCCACCGAATATCAAATGGTCGTCCTCTAATACCTTTATCATCAATTCTGATTAATTTCAACCACGAAAAGTTAAATAAAACACAAATCAAAACTAATCAAAACGTAACAATATCAATCTTGATGGACCATACAACAATCAATGAAAGGCATAAAAAGGACAAATCGTTTCTAAGGTAGTCGAATGATATTTCATTTCAAAACGACTGTTTAACAACAAAACATTTGTTTTTAAAACAAAACACACAATATATATTTTCCTTTGTTTTTTTTTTCTTTAAAAAAATCATTTTCGTTCATTACTTGACATTTTTACCGTATTATATTTCTATGCTTTTAAACATACAGATATGAAATTATGTAATTTTGTTTCTTGTCATTGAAATCAAAAATGAATATAGATGATCAGCAAACTTAAACTTAATATTATCATAATTGAGCTGCGTCGGATAAAAATCGACCTTATGCAAGTGCACATATACATGTTCATGTATAAGACTTTCATTGATTTTGGAACATTTAAATACGAAATGAAAGATGAATTTTGGTCTGTTTTGTTTGGTTCTTATAACAACTCAATTTTCAAACAGTTACATACTTTGCATATAGATTTTTCAACCCGAGATAACAGATGTATTGATATTCATTCGCATACGGTCGATTTCTATCCGACGCAGCTCATATTTCACATGTCATCAAAATTCTTAGTGTGCATTTGAGTTAATTGTGACGTCGTGCTTTTGTGAAATAGAACCATTAACCGGATTCTTCCTTCACAACAACCTTATATGTTCCTCATCACTTTCAAGTTGACATGTCATGAAAAACTTCAAGAATGTGATCCAAATATTCCCTTTTTATGACCGTAATGAAAATTATGTGAAAGTTCAGGTAAGAAGGTTGCTTTTTAACTCACTTACTCACTCACTCAATCAAAGGGTCAGTGTAAGAATTTCCCATTACATTACTTGGCGCCCGTCGTCTGTCGTCGTCGTCCGTTACAAAAAATCTTCTCAACTGAGTACTACTGAGCTATATGGAACCAAACTTATCCACAATCATGCTGAGGTTATTTTATTTTTTAAATGTGACCGATTATCCCGCCTACCAGTCAACAAGGCTGCCAAGACTAAGAATAGAACATAGGCGTAAAATGCAAGTATTGTCTATTATCTTGAACACCGTTATACATGTAGATAGAGAAAATCTCACGGCCTGGGGACAGACACGTTCAGATCGTTAAAAGACCCGCCTTCCTTTCGTTTAGACCAAAAACTTTCAGAAGACTCCTTATAGTAGTTATTGCCCTTATAATTAACTCACGATTTTCACCGTTTTTGTGTGGTGTTTTTTTTTTTGCTATTTCGGTTATTTACCTTAAATTATTAAAAGGTGACTGTAAATGCCAAAAATGATCAGCAGGGAATGGTATACAAATAAGTTAATATAAATTATCGAAATCGTCAGTTGGTTCCTATAGGAATTATTGCCCTTGTTAGACCATTTTACACATTCAAGTTTTATTTTTTAAGAAAGAAACTGTTACGGTATATGACAACAGAGACCAAGAAGATATTAAGATTTGAAATTGTCAGTTGACTCATTATATATATACATATATTTATTCAAGATAAAAGGCATGAATTTGACAAACACAATAAATTAAAATGACATACAGATATAGCACTAGACATGAAAAGTTACAGACACTAAAATGATTTACATGGTTACTAAAAGTTATAATTTAAAAAAATTAAAGTATGGAAATTGTCATGATATTTTGATATTTTAATACCTTAGGATGACCCACAAAAGTTATTGAGACTTATTTCCAGTTATAGGAGTTATTGCCCTTGAAAGACGCCTTTTCCATTTTCTGTTATTTTTTCGTTAACTAGAATATAGAAGAGAGAAAATATAAGATGCAAGAATGATCAGCAGGACAAGATCGACAAATCACTCAACACGACCAAAATCGTCTGTTGACTCCTTATAGGAGTTTTGCTCTCTGAAAAACACTTTTTACTAATGTTTGTGTTTTTTGTTGAAACGTTAGTAGATTGAAAGAAACTGTATATAGCGAAATTGACCAGCAGATCTACTATTTAGTCAACAGGTCCGAAATTATCAGTGGACTCCTTGTAGGAGTTATTGCCATTTTACAATTTTTATTTAATTTATCTAGAATCAATAGATAATAGATTTTTGTAAACCATCTGGAGTCGCTGACATCAGTCATATGTCGTCTGCAAACATAAGCAGTTTAATGAAGTATTTTCAAGTTTGAATGGATTTCATTTCATTTCATATTATTATTTTGGAATATCATTTTTATAGATATTAAAAACATGGAGCTGTAGTTATTTGATTGCTTTACAATTCTATCTATTAAAACAAAAATCTATTAACAAACATGGCCGCTGTTGCTAAAAATATAACGTATAGGTCTATCTCCTGCTTAATTTATAAAATAAAAAAATCAGTCAACATATTTTGGAGTTATTGCTCCTGAAATGTCATTTTTGAAGGCAAATTTCGCAGTTTTGGTTGTTATCTTGAAAATTATAACTGATAGAGGGAATTTTTAAAAAGTAACAATGACCACAACAATAAGATCTAGAAATAAGTCAACTGGTAGAAATCACAAGTAATAGCTTTTCTAAAAAGCTTGCCGTATTTTAGCTGCTTATACATGTATTGAGATCGGTGGTTTGTGGGTATAGGGTTTTTTATTGGAATCTTGAACTCCTAGCATTAGAATATATAGTTTCTTTTTACTCCTGGTTTTTGATTTGAGTTGTAGTATTGGTGAATCAGGGTTATCATTGAAGGATGCTTGATAGTCACATATGATAATATATATATATGGTTTGTAATAGCTAAAGTAACGATACAAACACTTTTTTGTCTGTTTTGTGGAATATGATTGTTTACTCTTTATGACAATGCAAGTAGATTTAACATGCATACTGTGTCTTGACAGTTATGTAATAGTTAGCAAGGTTATAATCAAGTTGATAAGAAAAACGTATTATTTACTTTTAAGGATTACTGCTAGACAAAATGGACTACCAGTGGCAGATCTAGAAATTTTCATAAGAGGGGGCCAGCTCCAGTCATGATTCAGTGATTCACTACATGTATATGATCAACCAAAATTTTTCCACAAAAGGGGGGGGGTCTCCTGAAAAACTCTCTAAATCCGCCTCTGACTACTATAGTTGGCCGTTCGAATATGAGAATATTACATGTTATATGTATAGAAGACAGTGGTCTCTTTAGCCCCAATTAGAAAGGCGCCGCACCCTGGGTGCCCTTAGCCATGCCCTGGGTGCCTTCAGTTGCGCCCCTCCCCGACGCCTTTTTCCAAGGGGGGGGGGGGGGGAGAATAGTAAGTTTATTTCGCTTCTTTTGGTTAATAGTGATCTGATGTATGAATGTGTATTGCCATGTTTTATGAACATGTAGTATGAATGACTTTTCTAATGCAAATTTTATAGAGCAAATAATTAAAACAACAACTAATGCATCTTTATTAACAACATATACAGTAAAAAAAAAGTGAACTCGTGATAAACACAGAAACGTAGACAAAAGAAATGAGACGTGCCTTTTCCTATCATAAAAAGTGCCCTGCCCTTCACTGGCACCCTGCCCCTTTCTATTTCTAGCTGGAGCACATCAAGTGATGAATATCTCATCTGGCTTTTGTCTTAGAAGAAGCAATTAGTTTTGAAGGTACAGGTTAAGTGTTGTTATTACTAATTTCCAGATGTAGTATAACTGTAAGAAGATGTTTTGTGGTAATGGATTTGGAATGAAATATTAATTGCAAATATTTTTCTAGAACATGTTGTCAGCTGGCTTCTTATATTTTTTATAATTTTGTTGCAGTTTGTAATCTTGACATTTTTTTTGTAAGTTCTATAGATGAGAGCTTCATATTGGTATTATCATTTAGTGCTTTATATTTGGTTGCATGTGTAAGCATATGCTTTTGTTAGTTGAAATATTTATATCTTCATTTCTGATGGCAACAAGTCCATGTAATACATAGATCTATAGTCAGGATTATTAGTAAGCGATAGTTGTTTTTTTTGTTTATGTTTATTGTCATGATTGATATGGACTATATAACTTGCTGTTTGGTGTGAACCAAGGCTTCATGTTGAAGACCGTACTTCAACATATAATGGTTTACTTTTACAAATTGTGACTTGGATAGAGAGTAGTCTTTGGTACTGATATGACATTCTGATATATCTATCGACAAGATTGAGAACACTTTTTTTTGTAATAAAACATATTTAATTCTATGATATCATATTCAACAATTTATCGGTAATTTGTGCATTTTTCCTTTGATGTGTACTCTCTGATAATGTCAGTATCAGTTGACTGGTCGTGATATATAAATTATTGGGTCAGTTCGCAATTGACATGCTCAGGTGCGCTGTTTCAGGATCTTCTTTCCCCTTTCATTCACAAAATCATGCATGATTTTTTTTTTGCAGAATAGCAAGAGTGTTTTGGTGAATGAAACTCTTCTCATATTGTTTGAAAGTTTCAGTAAAGTTAGTTTTGCCTTTTTGACAGATTGTGTGAAAATTCGAACAAAATATGAATAAAAAACCCAATAAACTTTTAAAAAACGCACCATTATTAATAGCTTTCCTTGCTTATTCACAATGATGTACAAAATGTATAAATATATCATCCATGCTATTCCGATCTGAGTTTTTATTCATACATAGTCTGTTGCTGTTCCAACTTCCAAGTAGTCTTCTTTTTCTGTTTCTTGAGAAGTATTTGTTTTACCTGTTCAGTCACTTTAAAGTGTTACAATTAATATTTAGACGCAACACAGAATAGTGACCAAAAAGGTACTGCTATCATATGAGAGGAGCTAGAAAAAAAAATGAAATGTACACATTATCAACATTTTTGTGGGACCATCAAGATGTGGTTTCATTGACTTTTTTGTCAATATATAGACAGATATTCATAGACCAAATAACAAATAAGCAACAAATTCAAAAGTAGATGTAGGATGAATTATAGAAAGAAGGGGTACCCAGGGGCCCGAAACTTGACAAGGTTTGATTTGGAACAAGTAATATGTCTGCATTAACATTAAATGTAGGTTTTAAAAGGGGGACCCAGATCGCCTTTCCCTAAATCCTTTTCTGAAATTAAAGGTAACCGCATATTTCTGGGCGCAGTTGAAAAATAAATGAACATGACTTTGAAAAAGCAAGAATATTAAGCTGAAAGAAATACCGGTAGACCAAATTTGGATGACATCTATTAAAATATTTGAAATAATTATGAAGTTGACAAGAAATGAACTTGTTCAGATAATATACAGTCAGCCTACAGACTTGTTGCTTCCTCAAATGTCTGCTTACACAGTCATGCTTTCCTAAAATGATTTGTAATGTGATGGTTTTCATAATGAATGATGAGCAAACATAGATTATGCCGTTGGTTTTCTCGTTTGAATTGTTTTACATTGTTATTTCGGGGCCTTTTATAGCTGACTATGCAGTATGGGCTTTGCTCATTGTTGAAGGCCATAAGGTGACCTATAGTTGTTTATTTCTGTGTCATTTTGGTCTTTTTTGGAGAGTTGTCTCATTGGAAATCATACCATATCTTCTTTTTTTATATTATAATGACAAGATAAATGTTATGTTACCCACCCAACTAAGTAAAATATATATCTTCTCGTTGAACTTCTAAAACAACGATAAATCTGCTGATTCATATCATATCATTCAATGTTGTCAGATGCTATGTGAAAAATAAAGAAATTTACTTTAATGTATGCTTCCATTATATTCGGCATTGTTATTCAGTTATGTCCAAAGCAGAACTTATGAAAGGCATGCAATAATTTATTTTCAATAGATGCATTTGAAAAATTTGTTTTCGGCACTAGTAAAGCGACGTCTATGTTCATGATGTCACGTGATCATCTATATCATGTATATATATAATAATATTTCATTAGAGTTGATTTATTAAAGATTGCTTTGAATCCTACTTATTGCTATTTGTCTGCAATTACTGGCCATCACAAAGGTTCACGTAAAATTTTGACGTCATAATACAAAATATCTGACGCCATAATGGAAAAGTGATTGTAGTATGATGTCAATGGTTGAAGCAGGACAGATTCTCAGGTCAGCTGGGACAGAATTCCATAGAGCGATTAGGTGTATGGTTATTATATATGGGTACTATGTTCAGGAGGATGAATTCTAATATATATAAGTAAAATACCTGTTCGGTTTTGGATTAACATCCTGGATCTGGATTTCCTTATCAACCACCATCATTGTTAATGCATCCAAGTCATAAACTAGAGCCTTTATACATAGTCAGTTCGATCTGCCAATATCACATATTACAAATACTTATACAAATACAGCCGTTAGATTAAACTCAGCACCATTGTATATTGAACAGATATATCATTGTTAAGGAGGGGTATTTGCGAAAAATACCAGTCGAGAGAATGTTAAATTTCACGAGCCGTAAGGCGAGGGAAATTCATTCTCAAGACTGGTATTTTTCACAAATACCCCTCAAGAACATGCTATATCTGTTTAATTACACCGAATGTTAACGTTCAAAAACGCATTGATGATCGTGACGTTACAAGCGTCCAGTCGGATAGAGTATTTTTTGGCAAATACCACGGCAGAGAGGGTAAAAAAGGCATATCCTTTTTACATATACCCCGGCTGCGTTAAAAAATGAACGATATTTATTTGATTAAAGCAAGGATTTGTATACTATCACTATACAAATCCTTGATAAAAGTAAATTGTTGAAAAATACACTGGCTATCAACCAATCAAAACCCAGGATTCTACATAAGGTGTAATTATGATGATTATGCTCATTCAGATTTGAAAAGGTTAGCAAATAGCAGCACCATCTGAAAATGGGAAACCTTGATTATCTCGAGCATGTGAGTCAAAGCAAATAGTAATTATCATCACGACGAAATATACTTATTGTAAGACCTGATACATTGTACATTGTAATGTGAACAAATTAGAATTGGATTTATCTATATCAAACATTTGTCAAATGCAGTTCTCAGTGCTGTTGATATATCAATTAACAATGACTGCTGAGCGCCACTGTGTAGATCCAGAAAGGGGGGCCTATATAATCAACCAAGGGGAGGGGCGGCCCCAGCCCCCAGCCCCACTTTTGGATCCGCCTGGGGTGTACGACGACTCCAAAGAATAAATCATCATGTACGAGTACATTAAACTGTCTACCCTACATGCGAACATCATTTGGGACCTCGCTGTGCTGCAAGTATCTTGGGTTTTCAGGCATATTAATTCAAATTGCTCATTGGACATTGCTGCCTTTTTTAATTTCATCTATAGATCTATAGTCGTAGACGTCCAGCTAGAGGGGTCATTAAACAAACTATAGTGCACTGAAACCCTTGCCCATAACTAAAAAGGGATGCTTGGTGTTTGCTTCCTTGCACACACGCAACAATATTACTCACCTTGTTTGTTTTCTATTCTTCTAAGTTTTAATCAGCTGTTTATCGGCAATTGTCTGTTTTGTTTACATCAGAAATCAATGAAGCGGTGAATACGCGGGGAAACGAAAGGACATCTTCGTATCAATACGGTAAATTCCGTGATTTGAATATTTTCTAATCAATATGTTCAAGCAATGAAAAATGTGAGGATAACATGTTTAATCATAGAGCACACGTTTTGTGTATTTACTATTGAAAATTATAGTTTATGAAGAAATATAGCAAAATATGTTTCAATACGCACTATAAAGTGAAGATTAGATGTATTATTGTTTTGTTTTTGAAAGAACATTAATAATCCATAATTACACACCTTTGTACCAAAATTGCAACAAAATTTCAAGATAACATAAATTTCATCATCACAGAATGATATTATTTGCTCAAATTGACAGGGCTTCGTGAACTAAATTTGGCTTAAATTATGATAGCAATTGAACACTTCATTATAGTTTCTACCGATGACCTACTATCATGATTTTTATCTGACCCCACTTACGGACGCGTTGACATATAATGCATACAACTCAATAATAGCCAATCAGACGTTAAGATATCCTTCACTTCCCCCAGAAGCAGCCTGGAAGCAGCTGAGATGCAGCCATTTAATGTTATTTATAACCAATGAGATACCGTTAACAGATTAACCACATTCCAGACGTCCAGCCTCTGACTAATCAGACCGTATCACCATGGTGATACGGTAATCAAAGGACCCATTGTAGGAGTTATTGCCTTTAGATGGTGAATTTTACCTTTCTTGCATTTCTAATGAAACTATAATTGTTGATACAGAGAATGTTTCGATAGTAAAAATGTTTAACAAAATATGGTCTAAAATTAACATAGACGAATCGCCAATTGGCCCCTTAGAGGAGTTACTGCTCTTGAAAGACATTGAACTCATTGTTTGCGTTTTTTGCAGAAACTATAATAGATACAGAGAAATGTTTGCAGAAACCATTATAGATAGAGAAAATGTGTAAAAAGCAAAGATCTTATGATTTTATTTTATTTTTTGCTGTTTTTGCACAAACTATAAACAGTCATCATGGTTGAAATTATCAACCAACTCTTTATAGAAGTTATTTGTACTTAATGATGATTTTTATCCATGTTTTACATTATTTTCAAAAACTATCATGACTATAGGAGTTACAGAGAAACTTCAAAAGAAACAAAAAAGATCAGCAAAAGAGCTACATGTAAGTCATCATTGCCAAGTTGTCACACTAATTACGGATTTATTGCCATTGAGTGACGTTTTTATCTTAAAAACTTTAATAAACACGCATCAACTGTAAACAATAAAAATGATCATCAAAACAAGACTTTCAAAAGATCTACAAATAAGCAAACATATCTGATTGCAATGAAGGAAAAAATTATCCAAATGGCATATGTTTACCAAGTGGTCGATTCAGGTTCTGTGGAGCCTCTTGTTTAGTTTTATAAAACATCCGTAAATGTTTTGCCTTCATGGTTTACATATTTTTGGAATAATGTTTTAACAATTATACTATTTGAAGTTCTACTATATTTTCTAAATCCAAACAATGTTCGAGGCCTTACGGTTGCCTATTATTGCTTACATCTACTTCATTTGAACTTTGGTGGATAGTTGTCTCATTGGCAATCATACTACACCTCCTTATTGTTATGTGTTGTTGTTTTTTTTTGTGGGGGGGGGGGGGGGGGGGGCTTCAAATATGCTCAATAATCTATTATTAATGATAGAACTGAATAATTTACATAGAAAGTTAGTAAAAAGTAAAATAAAATAAATGCCGAACTCCAAGGAAAATTCAAAACAGAAAGTTATTTAACAAATGGCAAAATCAAAGCTCAAACACATCAAACGAATAGAAAGCAACTGTCATATTTCTGACTTGGTACAGGCATTTCCTTATGTAGAATATGGCATAATGCTTCCTAATTATTAGATTTAGATTTTGTTCCATTTTTCTGAATATAATGGTGTAAACAATGGAAGATTGAAAAAAATTGGCTAATACTCTTAACAATGTTTTAGCTACTGTTTTTTTTTTATTATGCCATGCCAAATCATATCTAAGTCACTGCTTTTTGTCATTTTGTAACTGTTTGTTTTGACGTGCTTTATTTCTGAAATATTACAGGTTTATCTGTCCCTTTAAAAATAAATGTTGTTCTTATTTAAAAATTCAGTTGATATATGAGTTTCAAAGGCAGTATCCATCTTATCAGGAATTCTCTGTTCTTTAAAATGTTTATAAACAGTTTTAAATCAGTAAACTGTTGATATTAATTTCAGTAAAATTTGACATGTACATGTGAGTGTTTACGCAATTCAATGGTCAATATAAATTAGATTTCAAAGGGACATAACTCTTGCAGTATTAGTTGATCTGTGCTGATTTTTGAAATCGTCCCATACATTGCTGATATTATCATTTGATATACATTTCATAACAATCCTACAAGAAATGTAGGTATGAGAGTGTAAACTAACAATGCAATTTTCAATATTATTAATATTTCCAAGAGGTATGACTCCTTTAAAAATAGTTTTGCGTACCAGTTCTCAAATTTGTACTGTAAGACATTGCTGATATGAACCTTTGACAAATGCATTTTCGCGCAAATGGACATGTCATTTTTACTCTTATTTTTTTTCACTGGTATACTGCATTTGTAGTTTTGGAAACAAATCATGATGATATACTCTGAATTCCGTTCAAAATTCTTAACTGGACAGAAAGAACAGTGTAATCTAGAAATTACAACATTTTTTCTATTTTTAGTTTGTATTGTAGGCTGAAAAAATGGGAATTCCAAGTATAAACAATCTTGCAAAGAAGAACCCAAGCTTTTGGAAAATATCTGACTTTCAAGACATAGGACTGGTGATCGCTGGTAACTGTTTAGTCCAATTTCTGTATAAATATCCAAATATTGATACCATTGGAAATTATAATGAATACGCCGAAAAGGTAGAAATGTTTTTTAAGTGGCTTCTTAAACGCAGGATAACACCTTTTGTGGTTTTTGATGGCGCCCTTGATATGGATAACAAGGATATCGGAATTGTATTAGGCAAAACTAAACATCGTATTGATAAACCGGAAGAAGGTACGCCAGTTCTTGCCATTCTTACTTTTATTAACATACTAGACAAACTTAGAATCAACTACTTAAAAAGTGATTTTGAAGCTGATAGAGACGTTCAAAAATTAGGTAATGATTTGAAATGTCCGGTTTTGTCGTCTAATAGTGACTTTTTTGTCTTTGATGTCCAGTTCGGTTACATACCATTTGATTCACTACCGTTTAAATCAATTTTGACTGGAGTAAATAAATCCTCCGTTGAAATCAAAATATATTTCATTCAGAACTTATTGAAAAAATTTCCTTATTTAACGGATAAAATGGCGCTATTGGCGACTGCGCTCGGTAACGATACCTTTGTTAAAGATTCAAAAGCTCTACAATTTGCATACCATACTGATAATTTTAGACTTCCCGAGTGTATGGCCATAACTTCAGATGTGTTTGAAACGCCATGTGAACGTAATGAACCCTTTTTTATAACAACGAGAAAGGTTTTATACTGGATAAGTCGTTGCAAAGATGTTGAAAGGGGGAAAAGACAATTGCAATATTACTGTAAGGAAGACAAGAACGAAGAGGAAAGACTCTTCCGTTCCCTAGAGGTATATACAGAAACCGGGAAATATACGAGTTATAACCTTTATGACCTCATTCATAGAAGTGATGCGAGGAGATTTTGTCGATCATCATTTCCATTTGGTATTAGAAAGTGGATAATTGAACATCACCGCAGGGGTAAAATTCCAAACTTTGCAATGAATACATTAATACACAAGAAAAACATTTTCACGTGTCAATTAGAGGGCACACATGAAACCTCCTCCCACGACTGCAGTCTGTCAATTCGAGAGGTTATATATGCATTATTGGTAGGAACTGAAACCAACATTACAGAATATGATCGACAAAAAGGGAGTTTATGCAAATTCTCAAGAAAGGGAGTTATAAGCACTACAGGAGTACTCAAAGATTTGCATGTACCGGACATGTCGTCTGCAGTAAAAATCAAAATTTTAAGTACGGCTTTGTGTTGTTCAGTACCTTCTAGTAAAACAAGTGGACAACTCGATCAAACACGCCTATTTTTGATGATTACAGCATATTGGGCAAGAGTCGCTGAACCGTCTATTAACAATAACTTCATCAAATCTGTTCTTATTTGTTACATTTTATTTTCTGCAAGACACAAAGAATTTCAACCTGGAACCAAAATTATTCGAAGGCTTGAAAACTTGCACTCCGAGGCAACAGAGTTTGCTGATGGACATATAAAATCGTACCGAGATTTCATACTGAATATCATATACACATTTGCACAGTTTCAGTCTTGTATTTTATATACAACACATCTTAACAGCCTTTTACAATGTCCACTCGAAAATGTTAATCCTACTATTGTTTTCAATGGTTCATTTCTACACAAAATGTATTATATCCTGAATGAGAAGAATGAAGATATTATTGCAAAACATTTATATGGATGTAATGTTTTTGTATGGTTTAACCAGATGTTATATTTTTTACAAGAGAACGTTTGCATAAACAATAGTGCATAAGCTGCAGTGAAAAAAAACGTTCTTGTTTTACTTGTTTGCCTTTCAATTTGAAAAAAAATATTCTCTTTAAACTATATGTACTTAAGGGTGAGTTTCAGAAAATCAAAAATGCGAATTAGAATAAAACGGAAAAAGAAACTTTCATTTACAAATCTTTTCATTGTATGAGATGCTCTCAATCTAAGTTTTAACGTATAGCTGCTTGAGCAAGTGATTAGATTGTGTATGTACACGTGGTTGCATTTGATGTTGTTTCTGTTTGGTGAGCCTATAGTAAGAAGACTTAGATAAGATTTGTCAAAGCCGGGTCAAACATTATGACATCGGTAATGGGTCCTATACAACATGTACAAGTTTTCAGGACAGGTTTGACGTATTTGTCGTCACAAAATGATGATACAGAATTTTACGAATAACTAAAACATTGAGGATGGTACAGGCACAGGGTTGACCGAAAAAGGAAAACACCGAACCAGTTTTCCCGAGAACATTTGCAGTATATTTAAAAATAATTGAATAGCTTGAATGACCATGAGCCACTATATATTAATTATCTCAGTTGTTTATAAAATTTAACTACGAGTACCTGGTTTAGAGGTATATAAATCATAAGACCCACCAATGGGAGATTTTTTCCTATCATCCCTTGCAAGTATTTTTTGTTTTTTCTTATAATGTGTAAAAGGTCATTTTTGTCTTGCCTGCAACGAAAGTAGCACAATGCGAAACATAGGGATTTCAACGCGACGGCGGCGTAGACTACTTGTATATAGCATTATGTTCCAGATGCCTTATGTTACAGAGTTTGTCTGTCATAATATTATGTCCATTATCCTTAACCTCATTTTCTATTTTTAACGCCTGAATATATAAATTTGTCAGTACCGATAAGAACAGTTTTCAAAGAACTTACTACGGTGTTAAATTGAAAACCTTTAAGAATAAGTTTATTCAAAGGATCAATGAGGTAACATGGGTCGTATCTAAATTTTGACATCTCTGTTAATTCCTAAAAAAAAAAACCAAAGTAAACAAATACTATTAATAGTTGTATTCGAAATTGAAATATTGAAAAAAATAGGGGTCTCACTTTTTTTCTGTTTAAATCATTTAAGTCTGAGTGCTGTTTGAAAAAAAAAAGATTTATCACGACAGTTCGCTTAATTTGTCCTTTTTTGTTGTTTTATACGTACATTTTTGACGTTTAGATAAAAAAGAAGATGTGGTATGAGTGCCAATGAGACAACTGTCTATCCAAGTCACCATGTATAAAAAGTTAACAATTATAGGTCAAAGTACGGCCTTCAACACGGAGCATTGGCTCACACCGAACAGCAAGCTATAAAGGGCCCCAAAAAGACTAGTGTAAAACAATTCAAACAGGAAAACCAACGGTCTTATCTATGTAAAAAACGAGAAACGAGAACCACTGAACAACAGGCTCCTAAACACACATATTTCACATTTTTTGATTTATTGGGAATTGGCAATAATAAATGCAGAATATATCGTTTTTCGATATTCAGAGGCAGTTTAATTAGTTCTAAATGAACATTAAGATGTTCTCATCCTCAGATGCATTTAATATTTGCCACTGGAGATTAAACACCAATCAATCGATCATAACATAATATTTAGTGCATAAACTCGTGATAACAAACATCTACATATAATTGTGATTTGTTTTTGTTTTTGTTTAGATTAATCTAAGATTAAGTAATAAAAGTGGTTCAGACGTGCCATATCAAACAGACATAACTCCTGTAAAAACAAAAGATCAGCGTTGATTTTCTATATGAGTATCTGGCAAGAATTGTACACTTGAGAGCTCTAACAATGCATTCTTTATAAAATTTTCATTTCTAATGGACATAATTCATGTAAAAAATAGATCAGCGCCGATTTAATCAATCCAAGAAATTGCTAAATATAAAGGTTCGGAAAATACTTCATAACAATAAAAAAAAAAATGTAGGCTAAGGAGCTCTTAATGCAAATTTTCATATGATTTCTATTTTAAAGGGACATTAATGCTTTAAAAACAGTTGTTTGAGACTTATTTTCGAACTTGTCCAAGACATTGCCTATATAAACCTTTAATATAAATTTTATAAAAATCTGGTAAGAATTGTACACGTGAGAGCGCTTAAACAACACCAGACGGACAGAATGACGCCCGGTATGGTAAGTCTATGTGCCCGCAACGCTTCGTACGGAAGACAATTGCAATAAGCAATTAACTCATAATTGCTGCAATGCCAATCATTTAATAATTTTCTCTGACAATACAGAAGTTCCGAGATAGTTTTTTTAAAGGTTCCGATCTCTTCTAAAACACCAGGCCACACGAAGGACATTACAGACGAGCATTTGCTTTTTCGGGTTTGGAGGGGGTGTATTCTCGTGATCGTATAATTGTAGAATGAGTTGTGTTATGAAGTGAGAAAAAGACGTCTATACAAATGAATTATATAATGCTGGAATACAAAGACGTTAACACATAGCAACCATGACGTTACATATAGACAGCGCTAACGCGTATAAGCACAAATATGATTCCCGCGGTACTGATAGTCTCTATTTATCCTCGACATACTCGGGGCAGCGAGTTTGTGCAATTAAAGTCTCAATGAGCAATGTATCGAAATTAAGAAAATTGTCTATGAAATGAAAAGAAATGAAATATTTGAAACTTTAAAGTCTATGAATCACATATAACTTTCATTGAATCAAGTTGCGATTGAAAATTGTTCTCAGCTCAGTTATAATTACAGTCTCTGATTGCGGTTTTGTAAACGAACACTCCTTCTAAGTATTTGCGATTCATCATTGTCATTAGAATTTATCTCTAGTGGGTACAGTTTGACGATTGGTCTATTAGTAAGTCCAAATTTTGTACGCACTATTGCTGATCTCACCAAACCATCTCCACCACGCACAAGGTTCTCGATGATACCAATGTTCCATACAGTTCTAGGCGAGTCATCATGTATCTGTACGATGTCCCCGGTCTTTATCCTCTGTAGATTATTTCCACTGGCTCTGTGGAATTCCCGTAGTGATGTTATGTACTCTTTCTTCCATCTCGTCCTAAAGTGTTGTAGCAATTCTTGTTGTTGTTTGTTACGCTTTAGCGCATAAGCACAAGTTAGTGTTTTTCTAGTGTCTTTAAGTTCGCTATGGTCATTTGAAGGATACGGGGAGTTTTTTTTTATCTTCTACCATACAAAAGATGAGACGGCGTAAGTGGTTCTGGATCCTTTTCATCAGTAGAGATGTACGTGAACGGTCGGTCATTCAGTGTGCACTCGATTTCTGTTACAACGGTGTGTAGCATATCTAAGTCTATACAGGCACGTCCTAATGTTTTCTTGAGCGAAGTTTTTGTGAGTCCAATAAGTCGCTCCCACCATCCTCCGTACCAAGGAGCCCTGCTGGGTATAAACTTCCACACTGTTCCAAACTCACTAAGTTTTCTGTGCACACTTTCTGATTTGAATATTTGAGAAATCTCTGACGCTGCAAATTTCTATGTAGAAGCATTGTCAATTATCATAATGTTTGGTAAAGATCGACGGCTAATAAATCTGCGTAATGCTAATAAAACGAATGTGTCGTTAAATCCTGAACTAACTCAATGTGAACAGCTCTGGTTGAGGCGCACGTAAATAGACATATGTACGCTTTCGTTTCCTTGTTTCCATTTTGTCGTACATGTAACGCTCCTGTGAAATCAACTCCCGTGACGCTGAATGGCGGCTCTTCTCCAAGACGATCCTTTGGTAGCGGTGGTGGGTCAGGCGCAATATACGGTCGACTAATTATCTTCCTACAGGGAATACAATTCCGTAATGCGGTTTTCACTCTTTGTCGGATTTTCGGTATCCAAAATGTCTGTAGAATTAACGTAATTTTCCCATATATTTTTGTAGTTTGTGTGCGTCCAAAATAATCAATGTTGTCAATGGGTGTTTTGTCGGAAGTAAATAAGGGTATTTCACTGTTTCGCTAACGAGCGCATTGTCAATTCTTCCTCCGGACGTAGTAGTCCTTTTTCGTCGATATATAATCGTAACTGACGTACAATAGGTAGTCGATTAGTATCCTTTGAAACAATATTGCGGATTTCATTAATGAAAATAGTTTGCTGTACATTCCGTATCAAAACGAGTGAAGCATTTTGAATCTCGTCTATCTCTAACTGTTGGTATTTCCTGTTTTCTGAAAGTGTTCTGCAATTCGTTATAAAGCGCAATACGTAAGACATTATATGGAGCAGCTTTGGATAACTGCTGAACTCCTCTATATTGATGACTTCCTTTACAACTGTGAATCTGTCATCATTTTGTTGAATTTGCCGGTTTATTTCTTTAATTTCATTGTCTGTAATTGTTGTCATAGCAACGGAATTTCGATCCCAATGCGGCCATTGTTCTTCATGTGCAAGCCATTTTGGTCCGTTGAACCAAGTTTCATTGTTCAAAAACTTCGATGAAGACATTCCGCGCGTAAGTCAGTCAGCGGGGTTACAGTCGGTTGGACAATACCTCCAAGTTTTATTTTCTACAAGATGTAGGATTTCTGTAATTCTATTAGCAATAAAAGGTTTTTGTATTTTCGACGAATACAACCAGCTCAGAACGATTTGGCTATCACACCAAAATGTGATTTCTGTAATTCCTAAAATATTCGACACATGTTTACCTAATTTCGCTCCAACTACGGCGCCCATCAACTCCAGTCGCGGAAAAGTAATAACTTTAAGTGGTGCAACTCTATTTTTAGCCATAACTAATTGCGAATGTTTTCCTTGTATAATGTAGGCGCATGCTCCATAAGCTTGTTTGCTGGCATCGGTAAAAATGTGTAAACTAGCTGTTTGCGGTGATAATCCATCATTGTTTAGTAGTCTGGAAAGTTGAACTGGTTTTGTACCTTTAAGATCTGTAGATAAAGTAGTCCATTGCGTAGTTACATCTTCAGGTAAACGTTCGTCCCATCCAAAATTACGTTTCCATAGCGACTGCATTAGTATCTTAGCTTTCACTGTCACGGGACTAAGTATGCTAAGCGGATCAAAGATTTTTGACGACTGTCGTAATATTTCTCTTTTTGTTACATCTACCATGGTTGAATCTATGTCTACTTCTGCAAAAAAAAGTTTGTCGTCCGCTACCTTCCAGCGCATTCCAATTATGTTGACCTCGTTACTTGAATCTAGTACGTTTTCTGTGTCAGCAAGTTGTCGTAGTCTGTTAGAATTAGAATTCCATGACCTGAGATTAAATCCTCCTTTCTGTAATAAATACCTGGAATCACGGTAAAACTGCATTAAGTCGTCTTCATCAGTAAAACTAGTTAAAACATTGTCTACGTACAAGTCTTGTGTAATTCTTGAAGCTGCTGGACTAGGATTCTCTTCAAAGTGTTTGAATAAAGTTGCATTCAGTATAAATGATGAGCATGTAGCTCCGAATAAGACTGATTTGAAACGATAAGTTGTAAACGGACTGTTTGTATCTGTCGGGTCACTTAACCAAAAGAAGCGAGTTACATCACGGTCAGATTTATGAAGTCCAACTTGCAGAATGCCTTTTCAATATCTGTTGTCACTGCAAACTTCTGAGTACGAAATCTGGTAAGTATCTCTGTTATATCATTTGAAATTGGCGGATATGAATGAAGACAGTCATTCAAACTCGAACTTTTTGCGTTCTCTTTACAACTGCAATCATACACAATTCTAATCGGAGTAGTTGTGGAATCTTTTTTGACGGGGTGATGCGGTATGTAGTGTATGCGCTGTGGCTCGTCCTCATTCTCTCCTACCTTTTCGATGAAACCACGGTTTTCCTGCTCTTTAATTATGTCGCCATAGATTTTAAATAAGTTTGGTTCCTGATTTAAGCGGTTAACGACTCTATGGGTCCTTGCTCTTGCGATCATCTCGTTTGTCGGTAATTCAGGGCATTCTTCAACCCAGGGAAGTTTTGCCACGTACTTTCCATCCTCATATGTTATCGATGTTGATGAAAATTGTTTGATGTTCTGTTTCTCCGTGTTAAGTTTGTTGTTTTCTTGTATACCAAGGGACTCCAATTTCCAAAACCTCTCAATATCATAGTCCTCTTTTGTGTGACTAGATAATATATGCATCATTTGTGAATTGCGTTGTCCTCTGGTACATGTAAGCGGTCCAGATAACAAATATCCTATGTTCGAGCTCATCGCTGTCGGTCCGTCGCCTCGAACGATATCATCCTTGATCACATCCCAGTAGTGGTCTTCTCCAATGAGCAAAGAGATTTCGAAGCTATTATCCTCTGATAACGGGTGGGCTAGTTTTAGTCCCTTCAAATAATGTAGTTGCTGTGAAATGTACCTGCGATTATTCTGGATCGGCGCTGCTATGGTAGGTACAATCAATACCTGTAAAGGCATTTTCTCTCCTGAGTCTGCTTCTAAGTACACTGTGGCTTTATTCATGTGGCGAACATTCTTGTCTGAATTTCCAAAGGCGGATATGTTGAGGGTTTCCTTTCCGTCTGGCTTGACGTTCAACTTGTCGGCTATTTCCTGCGTCATAATATGGGTCAATATCCCTAATGCGCCTCAAATTGAGGAACACAAAATGTGTGTGTAAACAAACTATCTCTGTGTAGTGATATTGGACATGTTTCTATTTTTAACAAGTGACTGAGCTTAACCATTTGTGTTGATTTTGAAAGTAGAGGACCATAGAATAAATGTGTAAAAACTATGGAGTTATTAAATGTATTCAAAGTATTAGATTTTCAAAGAATTTTTTATGTGAAAAAAGGGATTTTTTACCAGGAAGAGCCGCATCACGAAAGGACTTTCGGGGTATGCTAATTTACGGAAAAATGAATCACACTTCGTACCCCAAAAATTTAACCACATCTGTGAAAATGTCTCAGCTTCGAAACGAGCCATCATACATATCCAAGTTTACGATATGGACTGAGCTACAGAAGAAAACGTTACCATTACCGCCTATGGAGAAACAATTGCGCATATTGCCCCAATTTATAAGACTGTATATTTGAAGTTGTCAGACTAATTTATGAATGATTGCATCTTGTACACCAGAGAAAATTGTGAAAATGAAGGTTAGTTGTCTTTAATAAATACCTAGCCATCACAGCTGGTTTTAGATTAACATTATTTATAAAGATCGGCAACAATTTTTGAAATGTATTACTGGCACGGGGCTGGAGCACTTCTTTTAGGCACAATAAAAACTGTGTTAACATCAAACGCTGGCACATTTTATTGACATGAAAAAGGGACTAACTTCTTTTGGAAAGATTTAATATTGTTAAATTGTAAGTCAACATGACACACTAAAAACATTGTTATGTCATTATCATTCCAGTCTACACATGCTACAGGAATAGCTGATAATCAAGGGAAATAACACACTTCGGACGAATATAATTTGATAGTGATACATTGTTTTACACCAATAATTTGACCATTAATTAGCAGCTGGTCACTAAAACATGCAATTAAACAGACAAACATATTTTAAGAAAAGCACAAATTGCTATATATTTTAATGCACAGTAACAAATCACAAGATAGTGTCTTTTCTCAGTGAAAAAGGGGGAGGGTCAAATCTTAAAACAAAGTGCTCCACCTATTCTGCTATAAAGCTACTAATGATTGCTCCTCATAAAAAAGGTTAAAATGAAGGTTGTGAAGCCACAAGAGAGGAGAATCTCTTTATTTGTGATAAAACTTTCAAGGATTTGATTTTCCCCTCTCAATTATACAGTTTGTATTTAAATGAAATGATAAGACAACCTGAATAAATTTTTTGTCTTATTTTAGTTTCAGACATATCATTCCAGTTTAACCTGAGACGGCAAATAAGAGGTTTTAAAAAGTTCTGAATTACTGGTAAGCATTTTGTTTTATTAGGCAAGCTCTAAATTGTTTATTTATGGTTTTTATGCAATTGAAATTACAGTCAGGGGGATGAAAATATGCTGATAGGAAAACTGTTGCTATGGTCTTGGTATTATATAAAATGCTTAGTAACTGATCTTTTCGACTCGACATTTTGACTTTAACCCTGAGGCAACTGTTCGTTGTGTAACACTGCAAACTGTGCTTAGCATTATTTTTATCAGTCGCTATTTAATGACATCATAATACGTGTGATGTCATAATGTTTACTTAAAAGCTTATGGGCATTTCTCACTAAAAAAGGGTTTTCACTGCAATACATTCGAAAAAATCTTTTTATTTAAATAGAATTATGTGAAAGGTCAAGTTTTGAAAATTTGCACTTCATTGCGCTTTAATTATATGATAAATATGACATTCACACCATTTTAGAGTGGTTTTTCAGGTAGAAATTACCAGATTTCCAGTGGCAAAAATTATTAAGTATTTTTTAGAGTTTTTGGATGAAATCTACATTTTTGCATAATTTCTCAGTCAAAATGCACTTTTAGACATCAGAAATTTTATTAAATGCTTGAACAGGGTCTTTATATTGTAATTAAAGGTTATCATTAGATATTTTATCTATATTGCGACTTGAGAAGGTATACTGGAAGAAATAAATATTATACTTACACATTGTACTCAAAATTAATGAATATAGGGATAAAAGGATCATTGCCTTATAGTGCTGAAACAACTTTATTTTCTATCAGAAATGGACAAAAACTCACAGTTTTATTCAGAAAGTCATACCAATGAAGATTACACAGGACTATTGGGAAAAATCATATCCCTAATGCGCCTCAAATTGAGGAACACAAAATGTGTGTGTAAACAAAAAATCTCTGTGTAGTGATATTGGACATGTTTCTATTTTTAACAATTGACTGAGCTTAACCATTTGTGTTGATTTTGAAAGTAGAGGACCATAGAATAAATGTGTAAAAACTATTGAGTTATTAAATGTTTTCAAAGTATTAAATTTCCAAAGAATTTTTTATGTGAAAAAAGGGATTTTTTACCAGGAAGAGCCGCATCACGAAAGGACTTTCGGGGTATGCTAATTTACGGAAAAATGAATCACACTTTGTACCCCAAAAATTTAACCACATCTGTGAAAATGTCTCAGCTTCGAAACGAGACATCATACATATCCAAGTTTACGATATGGACTGAGCTACAGAAGAAAACGTTACCATTACCGCCTATGGAGAAACAATTGCGCATATTGCCCCAATTTATAAGACTGTATATTTGAAGTTGTCAGACTAATTTATGAATGATTGCATCTTGTACACCAGAGAAAATTGTGAAAATGAAGGTTAGTTGTTTTTAATAAATACCTAGCCATCACAGCTGGTTTTAGATTAACATTATTTATAAAGATCGGCAACAATTTTTGAAATGTATTACTGGCACGGGGCTGGAGCACTTCTTTTAGGCACAATAAAAACTGTGTTAACATCAGACGCTGGCACATGTTATTGACATGAAAAAGGGACTAACTTCTTTTGGAAAGATTTAATATTGTTAAATTGTAAGTCAACATGACACACTAAAGAAATTGTTATGTCATTATCATTCCAGTCTACACATGCTACAGGAATAGCTGATAATCAAGGGAAATAACACACTTCGGACGAATATAATTTGTTAGTGATACATTGTTTTACATCAATAATTTGACCATTAATTAGCAGCTGGTCACTAAAACATGCAATTAAACAGACAAACATATTTAAAGAAAAGCACAAATTGCTATATATTTTAATGCACAGTAACAAATCACAAGATAGTGTCTTTTCTCAGTGAAAAAGGGGGCATAGCCAGAAATTAGTAGTACTTTTGCTAATTAATATTCATAATATGTAAATGAGAATTGTACCACGTGATAATAGTTTGAAGTGGACTGGCTTGATATCATTAAAATCTTTAAAACACGGATATTATAAGTTGCCCGTCACAGAGTCCTTGTTTATAATCACTCTGATATTTCCGTAAAGTTGTCAGGCGGTCAAAATCAAAACAATGAACGCGAATTTAGTGAATTTTTCGTGTTTTCGTGAATTTATTCTTCTTGAAATAGAGGCATTTTAATTTTACGTGGGAACCTAGAGTTCAACGACTACACATACAAAGTTTGGACTTGCTTATTCTTTGGACATTCAAGTTTCAAGTTTCACCCCGGCAACCTGTATTTCTAATGACCATGTTAGCCAATTTTCAACACGAAGTTTGCAAATTTGACGTTTCAGCCATTTTAGCCTGTATTTTATACTGCAATGTTAAAAGCTTCTCGCTTCGATTTTTTAAATAGCTCAGGAACCTTGTTTTTTGCAACGACAGTCATTATATTTCGTTTAAATGGTGTATATTGTTGTGTACATTTATTTTCTGCCTCGGCAACCTGTCTATCACTTAAATCAAAGTTAAAACAGACATTTTTTCAAAATTCCCTATCATTTCAATATAATTTCCGTGACCCGTATCTGATTTCTTTAGTATAATGTTCAAATAAGCAAAGTGGCGTTGATTTCTGGATATGGAGGGTCAAATCTAAAAACAAAGTGCTTCACCTATTCTGCTATTAAGCTACTACTGATTGCTCCTCATAAAAAAGGTTAAAATGAAGGTTGTGAAGCCACAAGAGAGAAGAATCTCTTTATTTGTGATAAAACTTTCAAGGATTTGATTTTTCCCTCTCAATTATACAGTTTGTATTTAAATGAAATGATAAGACAACCTGAGTAAATTTTTTGTCTTATTTTAGTTTCAGACATATCATTCCAGTTTAACCTGAGACGGCAAATAAGAGGTTTTAAAAAGTTCTGAATTACTGGTAAGCATTTTGTTTTATTAGGCAAGCTCTAAATTTTTATTTATGGTTTTTATGCAATTGAAATTACAGTCAGGGTGATGAAAATATGCTGATAGGAAAACTGTGGCTATGGTCTTGATATTATATAAAAATGCTTAGTAACTGATCTTTTCGACTCGACATTTTGACTTTAACCCTGAGGCAACTGTTCGTTATGTAACAATGCAAACTGTGCTTAGCATTATTTTTATCAGTCGCTATTTAATGACATCATAATACGTGTGATGTCATAATGTTTACTTAAAAGCTTATGGGCATTTCTCTCTGAAAAAGGGTTTTCACTGCAATACATTCGAAAAAACCTTTTTATTTAAATAGAATTATGTGAAAGGTCAAGTTTTGAAAATTTGCACTTCATTGCGCTTTAATTATATGATAAATATGACATTCACACCATTTTAGAGTGGTTTTTCAGGTAGAAATTACCAGATTTCCAGTGGCAAAAATTTATTAAGTATTTTTTAGAGTTTTGGATGAAATCTACATTTTTGCATAATATCTCAGTCAAAATGCACTTTTAGACATCAGAAATTGTATTAAATGCTTGAACAGGGTCTTTATATTGTAATTAAAGGTTATCATTAGATATTTTATCTATATTGCGACTTGTGAAGGTATACTGGAAGAAATCAATATTATACTTACACATTGTACTCAAAATTAATGAATATAGGGATAAAAGGATCATTGCCTTATAGTGCTGAAACATCTTTATTTTCTTTCGGAAATGGACAAAAACTCACAGTTTTATTCTGAAAGTCATACCGATGAAGATTACACAGGAATATTGGGAAAAATCAGAACTATGGATTTCAATATATATTGGGTCAATATCCCTAATGCGCCTCAAATTGAGGAACACAAAATGTGTGTGTAAACAAAAAATCTTTGTGTAGTGATATTGGACATGTTTCTATTTTTAACAAGTGACTGAGCTTAACCATTTGTGTTGATTTTGAAAGTAGAGGACCATAGAATAAATGTGTAAAAACTATAGAGTTATTAAATGTATTGAAAGTATAAAATTTTCAAAGAATTTATTGTGTGAAAAAAAGGGATTTTTTACCAGGAATAGCCGCATCACGAAAGGACTTTCGGGGTATGCTAATTTACGGAAAAATGAATCACACTTCGTACCCCGAAAATTTAACCACATCTGTGAAAATGTCTCAGCTTCGAAACGAGCCATCATACATATCCAAGTTTACGATATGGACTGAGCTACAGAAGAAAACGTTACCATTACCGCCTATGGAGAAACAATTGCGCATATTGCCCCAATAATGATCGTTGCGCTCCTTCGTCGAAAAGAATGTTAGTGTCGGCGCACTGTGACCATATGGGAGCTATTCCGGTTTTCAAGAAGACGGTCAAATTCTCCTGTTTAGCAGATGTATGCATGATCGGCGTGCCATTTTCTGTATTACTTGTAATATTCTGACTCTGTGATTTTTGACAACTGAAACATAGGTTTCTCTTCTTTACAATCTCCATTCTTGATTTGCTATCGGTGAACTTTTTACATTCTGCAGGGAAATGTTGATCATTGCAATAAATGCACATTTTACTTTGAGAATAGTTTTTAGATTTTGATTTATTTACGTAATTCCCATTTTTTTACCAATTCCGGCATGGAAACTTGCGGTAGGGATAACATTTGTTTCACTCCCATTAGTGCTGGCTTCTTGAATCGATATTTCCTGTTGTATTGCCTTTCTAAGCTTTCCAAGGGTCCAGTCGTCGTTTCCGTTTTCTCTTGTTATATTACTTTTTACGGTTATAGGGAGCTTACCAAGAATAACTGGGATCAACAGGGAACCATACGTATCTTGGCACTGTCCTAAAGATTCCAATCCACGGATATAGACCTCTGACTTATCAGAAAAATTATGGAGACTATCTAATGTGTATGAGGGTGCTGGCAGATCTAAAAGTGCTTTCATATATGCGTTCACAATTTTATGTGTTTTCCCAAAGCGATTTACTAATAATTCTACGGCTTTGTGGTAATTTGCGCTTGACAAGTTCAAACCATTTATGACATTCATAGCGTCTGCATCAAGAAGTGACTGTAGGTAGGTAAATTTCTGTACATCAGTTAGAGTATGATTACTGTGAATGGTGATTTCAAACGACTCCCAAAAGTATTGCCACTCAAGAATATCCCCAGATAAAGTAGGCAGGGCTAGCTTCGGCAAGCGGTGATTTTGACTTGACAGTGAACTAGTTTGTGACGAAAATCTTGGGATGAATTCTGTGTTCATTACAGGACGGGTTTCGGGATTGACTTCATGCATGTTCATGATAGGGCGTGTGCTTGGGATACTTTCATGAGATAATTCTGTACATGTACGTGTAATTTTTTGTGCTAACTTCTTATAACGGCGTAAATGTGTTTCAAGTTCTAAATTATACTCATCTACATCTGTGATTTCAACTTCTATATCTTCTTCTGAGGTATTTTCCAAGATCTGTTCATCCAGTTTAAGAATAACACTTTGTTTTTTCACTATAGCGTCAATAATTGGACCTGCAATGTCAATATCCATCTCCGAATCAGTGTTCAACTCATCTAGTTTCTTGAAGAATTTCGTGACAGCGGCTCTATTTCCAGCTCTAATAGACTTGATTTTCGTCGAATCCATCTTTTATCCTGGTCTCGGTACCAATCTCGTGATCGTATAATTGTAGAATGAGTTGTGTTATGAAGTGAGAAAAAGACGTCTATACAAATGAATGATCTAATGCTGGAATACAAAGACGTTAACATATAGCAACCATGACGTTACATATAGACAGCGCTAACGCGTATAAGCACACATATGATTCCCGCGGTACTGTGATAGTCTCTATTTATCCTCGACAGTATGTTGCGGATGAAATATTCATTTCGCTTGTTACTAGTACGGCTGATCTTTTAACATCGCAAAGCAGTGCAAACGTTTATTTTCACTCTTGTACACAAATATTTCCTGCCTTGTCCTGCATGTTGTTGAACAAAAATATATTTTCATCCTGATTTAAGCAATATTATAAAATAAGGAGATGTGGTATGATTGCCAATGAGTCAACTATCCACCAAAGATTAAATGAAGTGGAAGTAAGCAATTATAGGCAACCGTACGGCCTCCAACATTGAGAAAAACCCATACCGTATGGTCAGCTATAAAAGGTCCCGACATCAAAAAATTTGAAACAATTCAATTGAGAAAACTAACGGACTAATTTATAACAAAATAATTTACGAAAAACAAATTGTTTATTTCCAGCTATTACCATGAATACCTAGCCAGAATATTAAGTTCCTAAAACCTCACGCGAGACATTGACATGCATTTTCTGGAAATCCCTTTTTCACAATTTTCAGGAAATTGGTTCGTGTACATATTGTAAAAGAAGATAATCATGCGGCATTGAAAAGTGCATCATAGTTTTATTGTGTAATCAGTATGTCAAGAAAATGATTGTTTCTACGCGTTTCAGTACTCACAACTAGATAACTCTCTAACTTTATGATAGGGAAGTTTATCATAACTAACATAATTAATATGCTTATTTGAAAAAATTGCTACATGTGTTTTATTCATTTATCATCAACGAAGACGTTTGGAATATTAAAGAAATGGTAAGTTTCAATACGTTTTTGTTGGCATTTTCAAAGTAACCTACACGTACAGCCTTTCCTGTCCATTACATAAAAACATGCAAATTGAGTGCATGTACCCGGCTTTAAACGTCGAAGAACGGCATACTATAATTTTTATCATGGTATACCGAATGGCTTTTATCTTTTGTTGCAAATATATTAAGGGGTCTCTGGCTTTTCCTATCACTTCATGCATTAAAAGATTTTTTTTTTTTCATTTTATTTAATCAAATGCAATATCGTCAATGGCATTAAAGACGAAAAAACATACTAAAAAATTGAATCGAATTTTCAACCATGAAAGGTTAAATAAGATATAAATCAAAACTAGTCAAAACATTATCAATCTTGATAGACCATACAACAATCAATGAAAGGCATAAAAAGGACAAGTCGTTTCTATAAGGTAGTCGAATGATGTTTCATTTCAAAAAACAAAACAAATTGTTTTAATCAAAACACACAATATATATTTTTCTTTGTTTTTTTTTCTTTAAAAAAATCATTTTCGTTCATTAGTTAACATTTTTAACGTATTATATTTCTATGCTTTTAAACATACAGATATGAAATTATGTAATTCTGTTTCTTTTCGTTGAAATCAAAAATAAATATAGATGATCAGCCAACCTTAAATCAATGTTATCATATTTCACATGTCAAAATTCTTATTGTGCATTTGAGGTTATTGTGACGTCGTGCTTTTGTGAAATAAAACCATTAACCGGATTCTTCCTTGACAACAACCTAATATGTTCCTTAACGCTTTGGCATGTCATGAAAAACTTTAGAATGTGATCCAAATATTCCTTTTTTATGACCGTAATGAAAATTATGTGATAGTTCAGGTAAGAAGGTTGCTTTTTAACTCACTTACTCACTCACTCACCCAAAGGGCCAGTGGAAGATTTTCCCATTACATTACTTGGCGTCCGTCGTCTGTCGTCGTCGTCAGTTATTTTTTTACAAAAATCTTCTCAATTGAGTATTAATGGGCCAAATGGAACCAAAACTGACCACTATCATCCCTAGGTTAAATAGTTTTTATAAATATGTCCGATTATCCGGCCTGCTAGCCAACATGGCTGCCAGGTCTATGAATAGAACCTATGGATAAAATACAAGTATTGTCTATCATCTTGTACACCGTTATAGGTAGATAAAATATCATAGTTCGGGGCAGACATGTTCAAATCGTCTAGATCCGTCTCCCATTTGTTTAGACCAAAACTTTTAACGACTCCTTTAATGACGATTTTTCACCGTTTTTGTGGTGGTATTTTTTTTGCGATTTTAGTTATTATATTTAAAACTTTAAAAGGGAACTGTAAATGCCAACAGTGATCACTGCAGGAAATGATATACACATAAGTTAATACACATTGACTCGTTATAGGAATTTCGCTCCCTGTAAAACACTTTTACTCATGTTTGTGTTTTTTGCAGAAACTTTAGTAGATTGAAAGAAATTGTATATAATAAAATTGACCAGCACTTCTGCTTTTCAGTCAATATATTAAAACTTATAAGAGTTATTGCTGTTTCACAATATTGATTTAATCTATAATAGATTTATGTAAACCAGCCTGAGTATCTGAAAGTTGTAATATGTTATCTGCAAACACAAAGCAGTCTAATGAAGTATTTTCGAGATTAACAGGATTTCAACTTTCACCAAATATTCTTCAAATATGGCCACTGTTTTTTTTCATTTTTTAATCGTTTAATTTCTGTTTTTATTTCCGAAATCGTTATTGGTTTATCTGTACCTTTAAGTAATCAAATTTGTTCCTTTTTTAACTCACCTTTCCAAAAGGGCCAAATTAATGAGCTTTTCTCATCATTGGCGTCCGTCATCGTCCGATAACTTTTACATAATTCATGAGAATTTTTACATAGAAACTTTGAATAACAAAAATGGTCATCAAGGCATGCTCTACTGACAAATTATATTTTAGTTAGATTTTGCCGATATAGTTGGTAGACTCTTTTTTTTGAAGTGATTGCTGTTAAAAGAAGATTATTCCTGCCCCTTATGGGGGCAAAAACTAGGAAAGATAGAAAGAAACTTAACAGAAAAATTATCAGCAATACAAGATCATCAAAAAAGATATTTTGTCATGAATTCTATTCTAGTCTACAATGTTGGAGAGTATCCATTGTTGAATATGCACAAAGACCTGGGTGAGCCACACAGGCTCTTTAGATATATGAATTTCATAGGCGTTACCTATGTTACAAAACCATGAATAAGTAATTCCCCAATCTCTAAACATTGATATAAATTTCGTTAAGAAATGTTAGTGTGAGAGTGTGTGAAATTTAAAATGAATGATCAATATGAATTGCATTTAAAAAGACATAACTCCTGTAAAAATAAATGGATCAGTACTAATTTTCGAACTCGTCCCAGATATTGCTGACATAATCTTTTGATATCAATTTCATTACAATCCTACAAAAGATATAGGTATGAGAGTGTTATAAAATGCAATTTTCCATATAATTTATATTTCCAAAGGGCATAACTCCTTTAAAAAAATATTTTGACACCAATTTTCGTATTTGTCCAAAACATTTCTGATATAAACCTTTTATACCATACCACCTTATTTATTTTTACTTTGATATTTATGTATTTATCAAAAAGCCGGCAAACATTATACATGTAGCATCGCTTACAAGAACGAAAGTACGGACTGACGCGCGGTATTTCTATGTCCACCAAACCACCTTGCGGGGTGGCCAATAAATTGTTATTAACATCAGAAATATACAAGTATTTGATAACGAATTCTTCCTTTTATTCATATCCGTTACTGTTTTAAGGTCATTGAACATCTCAATAATATTTGTTATTTTTGAAAACATCTGCAATTAAGTCTTGTTAATTGTCCTTTAACCTCAAGTTTAACTACTAGTATGTGGATGATAATCTCTAGTTTAAATTTAAAGTTTTTGGCATCTTGTTTGTTAGGTTATTGGTGTAATTTAGGAAGCAAATATACGTATTTGGAACGTTCCTTTGTTAAGTAGCATCTTTCATTTCAGTCGTGGACGAATCTTGTTTCTTGTTTGGGCACAATTATATATATTTATAAGCATGTCCTGATAGCACAATGTTCATGAAATAGTTTTTTGTCGTTTGGTTGCTCTCTCATTCTCTCAGTAACAACACCCCACTTCTCTAATTATCTAAATGTTATAAAACATCATGTAATTCCTTCTTTAAACCTCACAGACAGATCGATAGAATTATTCTTGCATTGTTTCATTAATACAAAAAAGGTAATTGTAGAAACACTTATCTTGTTTAAGGACAAAAATTATATTTTTGAAAAAGCCACTCTGATTCGTTAAAAAAGGGTTTTGAAAATGTAATCATTTAGATCTTGGTGTATTAATGTTATTAACAACATATTTGTTATACTAAGTCGAATTTTTTTCATCAGGCTGTCGACATTCCTGTTGGAACCAATTTGCTTCTGTTCTCGACAATTGAATTATGAATTTTTATTTTATGAACCTTCGAAATACTGAGTAGATTCCTTCGTTTTCGCGGTTCACGTTGTATGTGTCTGCAAAAGTAGA
Source organism: Mytilus californianus (assembly GCF_021869535.1). Lineage (NCBI taxonomy): Eukaryota > Metazoa > Mollusca > Bivalvia > Mytilida > Mytilidae > Mytilus > Mytilus californianus. The sequence continues at coordinate 32,146,810 of NW_026262701.1, forward strand.
ATAAATGCTAGAAAAATCTATAGTATACTAAGATCCATTGATCATGTTGATCACATAATGCATTTGCTCCGGTGAACCTGTCTTATTTTTATCATGCAGTAAATTTTTGCCTTTTTTTTTAATCAAAATAGCTTTGTCCTTGAGTAAAAATATGAAACCAGGGCAATTTATTGGTTCATAATCAACTATTGCAGAATTTGTTAGTTGAAAACCACATAGTACAATGACAAAAATCAGTGTATCTTTTCGAAGATTAAACAGCGGGAAATCTATATGACAAACATGTACCATACTTGTAGCTTCGAAACAGTTTTATAAATAAACAAAATGTGTAAATTTAATGTTTTTTCCTTTATTGTAGGCTAAATATGGTAGTGCCAAGTATTAAAAGTCTTATAGATAAGAACCCAAGCTTCTGGAATATATCTGACCTTCGAGACACTGCGTTGGTAATCGGCGGTAACTGTTTGATCCAATTTTTATATGAATACCAAAACTCTGAAATTATTGAAAATTGTTTTGATTACGCCGAAAAAGTCGAAATATTTTTCAGTTGGCTTCTTAAACGTAGAATAACCCCTTTTGTTGTTTTTGATGGAGCCTGTGATATCAATGATAAGGATATCAGAATTGTTTTAGGCAAAGCTAAACGTCGAATTGCCAAACCGGAAGATGGAACGTCAATTCTTGCCGAAATAACTGTTATTACTGTATTGGACAAACTTAAAATCAACTACTTAAAATGTGATTTTGAAGCTGATAGAGATATACAGCGGTTAGGCAATGATTTAAAATGTCCGATTTTGTCGTCTAACAGCGACTTTTTCGTCTTTGATGTACAGTTCGGATACATACCATTTGATTCTTTACCGTTAAGTTCAATTTTGTCTGGAGTTGAGATAAAGAATGTCACATTTAAAATCAAAATCTATTTTATTCAGAATTTATGGAAAAAATTTCCATACTTAAAAAATAAAATGGCGCTATTTGCGACAGTCCTCGGGAACGATTTCTTATTTAAAACTTCTCAAGTTCTGCAAAATGCATACCATAGTGAGAGTTTCAGACTTCCCGAGTGTATGGCTATAACTTCAGATGTGTTTGAAACGCCATGTGAACGTACTAGTGAACCCTTTTTTATAACAACGAGAAAGATTTTATATTGGATAAGTCGTTGTAAAAATGTTGAAAGAGGAAAAAAACAGTTGCAGTATTTCTGTAAAAGAGAAAAGAAAGATGAGGAAAGACTCTTCCGTTCCTTAGAGGTATATACAGAAACCGGGAACTATACGAGTTATAACCTTTATGACCACATTCATAAAAGTGATGCGAGGAGATTCTGTCGATCACCATTTCCATTCGGTATTAGAATGTGGATAATTGAACATCACCGCAGGGGTAAAATTCCAAACTTTGTAATAAATACATTAATACACAGGAGAAACATTCTCGCGTGTCAATTAGAGGGCACACATGAAACCTCCTCCCACGACTGCAGTCTGTCAATTCGAGAGGTAATATATGCATTATTGGTAGGAACTGAAATAAACATTACAGAATATGATCGACAAAAAGGGAGTTTATGCAAATTCTCAAGCAAGGGAGTTATAAGCACTACAGGAGTACTCAAAGATTTGCATATACCGGACATGTCGTCTGCAGTGAAAATCAAAATTTTGAGTTCGGCTTTGTGTTGTTCAGTACCTTCTAGTAAAACAAGTAGACAACTCGATCAAACACGCCTGTTTTTAATGATTACAGCATATTGGGCAAGGGTCGCTGAACCGTCTATTAACACCAACTTCATCAAATCTGTTCTTATTGGTTACGTTTTATTTTCTGCACGACACAAAGAATTTCAACCTAGTACCAACATTATTCGAAGGCTTGAAAACTTGCACTCTGAGGTAACAAAGTTTGCTGATGGACATACAAAATCGTACCGAGATTCATACCGAATATCATATATACATTTGCACAGTTTCAGTCTTGTATTTTATATACAACACATCTTAACAGACTTTTACAATGTCCACTTGAAAATGTTAATCCTGCTATTGTGTTTAATAGTTCATTTCTACACAAAATGTATTTTATCCTGAATCAGAATGAAGATATTATTGAAAAACATTTATATGGATGTAATGCTTTTGTATGGTTTAACCAGATGTTATATTTTTTACAAGATAATGTTTGCATAATTAACAGTGCATAAGCTGCAGTGCAATTATGAGAGATGAGATGACAAAAATCGTGATCAATTCAATCAATTGACTGATCAATAATTTGTATTATTGGTATTAATTTAATGTTATTATTAATAATTCCACCTTATATAATAATGTTGTATTTTGATTGGATGAGAGAAATGGTATTTTTCACAAATTTTCTATATATTGAGATTTTCTTTTCTCTGTCGGTGTATTTGTCATTAGGAATCCATGTGCCGGGATATTTTCTAGCAAATAGCACAGCAGATGGGAAATATCATGTCTAAAAATAACGCGACTTCCGAAGACCTCTAGACTTTTCATTGAGATGGATACAAAGAGTATTCGGTGGAATTAAAATATTATACCATACTTACAAGGGGTATTTGCCAAAAATACCACTTGTAAGCATGATATAATTGTATAAAAGTCCTTGTTTCACTTGTTTGTCTTTCAATTAAAAAAAAATATTCTCTGTAAACTATATGTACTTAAGGGTGAGTTTCAGAAAATCCAAAAATTCAAGTTAGAATAAAACGGGAAAAGTAACTTTCATTTACAAATCTTTTTATTGTGTGAGATGCTCTCAATTCCAGTTTTAACATATAGCTGTTGGGGCAAGTGATCAGATTTTATTTGTCCGTGTGGTTGAATTTTATTTTGTTTCTGTTTGGTGAGCCCATACAAGGATGACAAGATAAGACTTGTCAAAGCCGGGTCAAACATTATGATATCGGTGATGGGTCCTATAAAAGTTTTTCAAGACAGGTTTGACGTATTTGTCGTCACAAAGTGCTGATTCCGAATTTTACCAATAACTAAAAAAATAAGGATGGTACAGGCACAGGGGTGACCGAGAAAGGAAAACACCGAACCTGTTTTCCTGAGGACATTTAGTGTACATTTAAAAATAATTAAATAGCTTGAATGACCAGGAGCGATTGTATGTATATAAAACAAACAGATAAGAATAACAAAATATTATATACAATTTGATAGTGAATAAACTGCATGTACTATAAACTACAATCAAACAACACAATAAAAGGAAAGGCTGTAAATACGTCTATCAAACAACACAACTAAAGGAGAGGCTGTTTAAACGTTTATCAAGCAACACAATAAAAGGAAAGGCTGTATATACGTCTATTAAACAGCACAATAAAATGATAGGCTTTGTATACGTTTATCAAGCAACACAATTAAAGGAGAGGCTGTAAAAACTTCTATCAAAGAGCACAATAAAAGGAGAGGCTGTATTTACGTCTATCAAACAACACAATAAAGGGAGAGACTGTCTATACGTCTATCAAACAACACAATAAAAGGAAAGGCTGTATATACTTCTATCAAACAACACAATAAAATGAGAGGCTGTATTTACGTCTATCAAACAACACAATAAAAGGAGAGGCTGTATATACGTCTATCAAACAACACAATAAAAGGAGAGGCTGTATATACGTCTATCAAACAACACAATAAAAGGAGAGGCTGTGTTGACATCTATCAAACAACACAATAAAAGGAGAGGCTGTGTTGACATCTATCAAACAACACAATAAAGGGAGAGGCTGTATATACGTCTATCAAACAACACAATAAAAGGAGAGGCTGTATATACGTCTATCAAACAACACAATAAAAGGAGAGGCTGTGTTGACATCTATCAAACAACACAATAAAAGGAGAGGCTGTATATACGTCTATCAAACAACACAATAAAAGGAGAGGCTGTCTATACGTCTATTAAACAACACAATAAAAGGAGGGACTGTCTATGCGTCTATCAAACATTACAATGAAAGGATACTGAGGCACTCCTTCCCTTTTAAACAACACAATCCGTTTCGTCTGCAAGGATATCATGAGCACAATAGTCGGCATTGTTTTGTTGACATGAATGATCATTGACACATCGTGACATGTATATTTAGTTTTGGTAAATTCACTATTTTAACAATTGTTGAAATATTCAAATCACTGCGGATTTTTTCTTACACCAGGTATATATTGCCTTGATCGCATTTGGCACAAAATTTTGGGTTTTCGAGTTAAAATGCTCTCCAACTTCGTTATTTATTTGGCCTTCCAACTGTTTAATTCGAGTGTCAGTGTTGAGTCCGATGTAGAACAAACATGCGTCTGGTGTACAAAATTATAAGACTGGTATCTTTGAAGATTTTTTTAACCTTAAAAAGTTTGTACTATTTTTAAGATTTTATTTTACTGTGAAGAATTGTTAGATATTATCTGTTTAATGCAAATCTGTAAAAATGTTAATGAAGTTTGTCAAGAAATGTTATTAAAAGAAAGCATATCACACGAGCTGATCATGATTTTACAAGTAATAAAACGCGATTGAAAGTTTGACATCAGGTGACAGAGCACGGAGAAAACAATGCTTTTTTTCGAAATGAAACTATGTAAGACATATGGTCTTCTATTTTTGTTGCAAAACTATGATTTACACACCTCTTTTCATCAAATACAAACAATTGAATCTCACAGAGAAAAGTTCGTTGACGATGTGTTTTGGATCTCGCGTGATAAATTTTCAATCGTACAATATTCCTGAGTGTGTCTATTTATTTACATTCAGTATTAAACAATTAACACAATTATTATTACGGTCAAAAGTGAACAGTTTTTAACTACTAATTTAAGAATTCGTGGCATCTCACGTACATCATATTCTACGTTATCTATATTAATGAGAAGCAAAAGATACCAAAGGGACATTCAAACTCATAAGTCTAAAATAAAGTGAGAACGACATGGCTAAAAAAGAAAAAGACCAAAAGACAGAAGAAAAGGGGAACGGAATTATTTAATTCAAAGAAAGACAAACCTGGCATTCCCTTGCGTAAATGTTATATTACAATTCAATTCTTATGTATACCTAATACCGGCGTCACACATCAGCGTATAGCACCGACGTACGCCGGGCGTGGTTAAAAACCATGTACGCTGCCCATACGCTAGTAATTTTGGACGCGTTCAACTTGTCAATCATATCTGTATTGTGTGCACAACGAGCTTTAAGCGTGTTTAGGGCGTACGAGAAGCGTACATAAGCGTTTATTGGGCATTCAAGTAACGTATGTTGGCGTATGTCTGGCGTTTGTCTAACGTAGATGAAATGTATGCTACGAAGGAAAATCGTCTCTTGAACGTATTTGAGACGCGTCCCTGTCGTACCTGGGTCGATTATCCGTGCTTTCGGTGTGTCTGTGCGGTGTAATTATGGGGTGTTTGTACTACTTCTGGATACACATGGTCTTGTGTTCCCGCCTTTTTCATAACAATTTATTTCGAAATGCCACCTTAAGAAAGAGGCAGAGGTAAATCAGTTCTTGGTCATGGCCTGGGCCGTGGGATCATGATGAGAACGTCGGGAACAAGAAAGAGAGTGCAAGAAGAGAATACTGGGATTCAAGAAGTCAGTCTACCAAGTCTTCCAAGTTCAAGTCGTCCTGTTAGTCCAGTTTGATTTTTGTCTCGCCAGCGTCGAAAGACGCTGGATGCGAGTCATATGTATAGCTATACCAGCGGCGAAGGCGGCGGCGGCGTTAACAAGTTGGTGAAAGCTTTATAACTCAGAAGGAATAAAACCTAGACCATCCATATTTCATCCATAGATGCCTTATGTTGCAAGCTTTCTGTCCGTCACATGTCAGATGTCCTTGACCTCATTTTCATGATTGAATGACTTTGTTTATTCTGCGACCAGTTTTCGTGATTAGGTCAGTTTCTCAGTACATAGAATACCTAGAGTTATGGTAATTGGTCTATAGACTCCTCAGTAGGTGCCCATGTCAGTCTGACATATTTCACTAAACCTTGACCTTGTTTTCATGCTCCAGTGATCAATTAAGAATTTTATATTCCGACATGCCAGTAAGCAGGCGAGACATTTTAGCGTGTCCGCTCTTGTGAAGATTTTGCACTGCAGACTTTCTTCTTTTACCGTATATCGCAATATTGATGTGCATGAAGTCATATTGTTCCTGTGTCCATGGGTGAATTAAGAAGCATGAAAGAATGTTTTCAATTGTAATTTATAACCAAGACAAGTGAGTGTAAACATAACTTATATAACCATTTTACAGATGTGGTCAATATATTTTTCAATTATTATTCATGTCTCATATCATTCTGTCCTGCCAGGCAACTGATCCAGCAGGCGAGTTTATCCAGTGCTCGATAAGGTTCCTCTGCATTTTCCCTCTCTTACTGTCAATATTAGACGCTGTAAGATTCTGGGTATCCTGCAGATTCGGTCCCTGCCTCCAAGCTCCTGGAATTAAATTCCAGTTGATGGGGTGTCCACAATCTAGTTGTTGGTCTTGAAGCCATGGATAGCGAATTCTCATCAGATTGTGTAGAATAATGCATGTCTTCACTATCAGACGAACTGTTGATGGGGAATGACCCATTGTTGAGAGGAGAATTCTGAATCTGTTGGCCAAAATACCAAACGCGTTCTCCACAACACGCCTTGCTCGCGATAGTCTATAACTGAATATATACGTTCTTCTCTATCCATTGTCCTATGAGAGTAGGGTTTCATCATCGTCGTTCTTAGGGCAAATGCGTCATCTCCAATGAAATAGTAGGGAACGTCTTCGGTATCATTTGGAAGAGATTCGGCATCGGGGAAGCCTAGGCTTCCATCTTCCGCTACTTTAATTCGGACTCATTATACATCTGAGCATCAGAACAGGCACCGTTTCCTAAAATGTAGGGATAATATGAAATTATCGCAAAAAGTTTCATATATGAAGAAATATAAAATCTTATGATAACTATTTTATTATATGTATATATGTAATTTCTTGAGTGACTTACATGTATGCTAAAATAAATGTCATTAAAAAAAAGTAAAATAGCAAAAATACAGAACTCCAAGGAAAATTCAAAACGGAAAGTCCTTTATCAAATGGCAAAATCAAAAGCTCAAGCAAAATCGAATGAAAAATAACTGTCATATTCCTGACTTGGTAAAGGCACTTCCTTATGAGGAAAATGGTGGATTAAACCTGGTTTTATAGCTAGCTAAACCTCTCACTTGTATGACAGTCGCATAGAATTCCATTATATTGACTACAATGAGTGAGATACCGAGGTTAACTAATTTTGCCACGAATGACACGTGTTTCGACTTTTGATGTTTCGTCAGTTTCGTTTAAAATAAGGATCTGTTGCTTCGTTTGTGCTGCTCTTTGATTTCCCTTTGTTTTATGGATTGGACGCTTTGCTTATTTACGATGTTGTTATATAAGATTCTGAAACAGTATTACAAGCAATAAAATTTGCAAGTTTTTTCTAATGTTTTAAAAGACTTTTACATAAAATTATAGAAATATCTTACCTCCAACATCTGCCCATATAAACTTGTAATCACCATCAACCAAAGCTAGCATGACTATGGAGAAGAATCCCTTATACAGTGGAGATCACTTCTTACCTCTCATTAGAATTGTCAGAATAATCTGTCATAGAACTGTTCTAAACTGTCCTAGAACAGTTCTACCTAGAACAGTTCTACCCTAGAACTGTTCTAAGTAGAACTGCCAGAATCAGTTCTACGTAGAACTGACTAAATCAGTTCTAGGTAGAAATGTCTAAAACTGTTCTAGGTAGAACTGTCCAAATCAGTTCTAACCGTAGAACTGTCAGCAGAACTGACTGAATCAGTCAGGACTGTAGAACAGTTCTGAATGACGTCACTGCAGTAAGGGCATCTTAGAAATTAGAAAAAAATCAGTTCCAATTACTTTACTGTATAATAGCAGATTTTCTATATTTTTACTGATCAAACGTTACATGTAACGTTACAAATATCGAAGCGAATAGAAATGTTATCCAACTCATCGGAGAAATATTTTTATATGATTGCATATAAACATCATGGTTTACCTTACTTCGTTCCCCGTTTTTAACAGTCTCTTCCTAAATATAACTCTGCATTTTATTCATGGAATTTTAATCGTAATTTACCTTGTTTGCCTTGGATTTACATTCATGATTTAAGATTCTTTTTTGACAAATGTTCAAACGAAAATATGATTCGTAGCTGTGCCAAAGCCTTTTGTTAGAACTTTTTTTATATTTTCTACTATTAATATTTTCAAACTGAACATTGATGAAAATTAACTCGTTAGGTTTTATGGATATTTACCTGAAGTTAATTAGCATTATGTTTTGACAATCTAATCTGATGAATCCCTTGTTTATTCAACTATTCCTTCTATTCCTACATGGATTTCTTACAAGTGACATACAAGATTTTAGGAGGAATAAACCATTTAATTGAATTATACCTTGCATAATCAGATGGCATTCAGAATTGGGAGAACAAAGTTAATCCTGGGAACAGTATATCTATATAGTCAATATATATGTTCCTGCTTAATCTTATAATAGTGTAATTGGCGCCGATAAAATTCATCATGTCAAGTCAACCTTTTTTTACAGAAAAAGCCTTTTTTTTTATAGAAAAACATTTTATTTATAGAAAAAGCATTTTTTTTTATAGAAAAACATTTATTTATAGAAAATCATTTTTTTTTGTAGAAAAACATTTATTTATAGAAAATCATTTTTTTGTTATAAATTGTTTTTAAAAGATTTTTATAAAACATAGTTTAGTATCTCAAAGGTCTCCAAATATAAAAAAAATCTACCAAATAACAAAAAAGTTATGATCATTAAAGAAATGTAAATCTCAACCGTTCAATCGTCCTGTCATTAGTGTAGCCCGAATTATAAAAATAATATAATTCTGAATTATTAGTTTTTCATTTTGTAAAGTAATTCAATGTTCTGTGGTATATATTAGTAGTTTTATTGTATTTTGTGTAGTTCTGTGGTATATTTTGGGTGTTCTGTGGTATTCTGTGGTCTTCTGTGGTATTCTGTGGTGTTCTGTGGTAAAAAGACGCTCCGAACGAAAATTGTACAGTGGATGAATTATGGGATATTAATGAAATACGTGTTGTATAAGTATGTACATTTGCACCATCTCGTCAATTTAGACAGACTTATCCATAACGATTATAAATGATATTTGGGAGTCTGGGACGTCAGAAAAATATACTCGATCTGAAAATGAATGAAACATTTGCCCCTGGACGAAAATAGGCTACACACAAAATCAATCATTCTTCTTTGCCTTCTTCAAAATATATTAACAGTATACTTATAATAACTATTCCAACTGTAAGTGGTTGAGCTAAGGAAGTACTTCTTTAGCTCAGTCGGTTAACGCGCTGCCTTGTAACACAGAGGTCCCAGGTTCGAGTCCCGGTGGAGACATGCGATTTTGCAAGTAGAATCATGCTCTCCGGTTACACCAAGAAGAAAACTTCTCATACATGTACTTTTCATTTTAAAGTATATGAATCAGTCATGCAGGTCAAATACTTTTATTAAAACGACTCAGTCTGATATATCGAAAGTACTGAAATTTGTTTACGATTCAATATTTTGAATAAAAAGAGGACATGCTGGTACTCTAAATTGATGTGGAATTTTTTTTGTAGTCAATGTGTTCCAATATTGCTGTCATTCGAATTATACAATCCATCGTGATATGTAACTATAAGTGATTTACTATGCGGCTATATATATATATATTAAGATTTACATAATAAAGTGCAAATATGGTCAGTTTTGGTTGATGCTGTCACATATGGTCAGTTTTGGTTGATGCTGTCAAATATGGTCAGTTTTGGTTGATGCGGACGAATAATTTTGTTATATGAGTCAGTCTGAGATATCAAAATTACTGAAATTAGTTTACGATTCAAAATTTTGAATAAAAAGAGGACATGCTGGCACTATAAACTGATGCGAGCATAATTTTGTAGTCAGTGTTTTCCAATATTGCTGTCATTTGTATTATACAATCCATCCTGATATAAAAATATAGGTGATTTACTTTGCGGCTATTAAGATTTACATAATAAAGTGCAAATATGGAAAGTTTTGGTTGATGCGGACACATAATTTTGTTATACCAGTCTGTCTGAGGTATGAAAACTACTGATATTTGTTTATGATGCAATATTTTGAATAAAAAGAGGACATGCTGGCACTCTAAATTGATGCAAACAAAATTTGGTAGTCATTGTGTTCCAATATTGCTATCATTTGTATTATACAATCCATTCTAACATAAAAATATCACATACAAAAGAGCAAATATGGTCAGTTTTGGTTGATGCGGTTAAATATAGTCAGTTTTGGTTGATGCTGTCAAATATGGTCAGTTTCGGTTCATGCGGACAAATAATTTTGTTACACGAGTCAGTTTGAGGTATAAAAACTACTGGTATTTGTTTCCGATGCAATATTTTGAATAAAAAGAGGAAATGCTGCACTCTCAATTGATGCGAAAAAAAATTTGTGGTCATTGATTTCCAATATTGCGGTTATTTGTATACTACAGTCCCTCTTGACCTAAAATTATAACTGAATTACTGTGCAGCTATATAGATTTACATTGAAATAAAGCAAATATGGTCAGTTTTGGTTGATGCGGACAAATAATTTTGTTACACGAGTCGGTCGGAGGTATGAAAACTACTGATATTTGTTTCTGATGCAATATTTTGAATAAAAAGAGGAAATGCTGGCACTCTCAATTGATGCGAAAAAAAAATTGTGGTCATTGATTTCCAATATTGTTGTTATTTGTATACTACAGTCCCTCTTGACATAAAATTATAACTGAATTACTGTGCAGCTACACAGATTTACATAAAAAAAAAAGCAAATATGGTCAGTTTTGGTTGATGCGGTCAAAAGATTTTATTACACGAGTCAGTCTAAGTTATGAAAACTACTGATATTTGTTTACGATTCAATATTTTGAATAAAAAGAGGACATGCTGGCACTATAAATTTATGCAAACAAAATTTTGTGGTCATTGTTTTCCAATATTGCTGTAACTTGTATATTACAGAATTATAACTGAATTACTGTGCAGCTATATAGATTTGCAGAAAAAAAGAGCAAATAATGTCAGTTTAGGTTGATGCGGTCAAAAGATTTTTGTTAAACGGTTCCGTCCAAGGTATGAAAACTACTCGTAAACAGATATCATATTTGTTTACGATTCAAATATTTTGAATAAAAAGAGGACATGCTGGTACTATAAATTGAAGCAAACAAAATTTGAAGTCATTGTTTTCCAATATAATTGCTGTCATTTGTACAATCCATCCTTGCCTAAAAATATAATTGTATTTCTGCAGTGTGCGGCTACATGTATATAGATTTACATGATGAAGAGCAAATATGGTCAGTTTAATTTAAAAACATATTTATTTATAATAGTGGATTGGGAAACAAGTTATTACATTTGGTTAATGAGGTCAAATACTTTTGTTATACGAGTCATCCTGACTCCCGGAATGACAAATGTAAAACAATTCAAATGATAAAACTAACGGCCTAATTTATGTACAAAAAATTAACGAAAAACAAATAATTTATGTAACACATCAACAAAAGAAAATCACTGAATTACACGCTCCTGACTTGGAACAGGCACATTCATGCAGAATATGGCGGGGTTAAACATGATGTCTTGATTAAAAATCTGAAATAATACCGGCAAAATAGCAAAACTCTATATAAATCGCTATTTTGCCGAAGCCTTATATTTAAGACAAAGAGTTCTTCAAACTTATGAATCAATTCTAGCCGTAAAATTTATAAATCAATTCTAGCCGTAGAATTTATAAATCAATTTACCGAATTTATAAATCAATTCTAACCGTAGAACTGTTCTAGTCGTAGAACTGTTCTAGTCGTAGAACTGTTCTAGAAGTAGAACTGACCAAAGATTTGGTCAGTTCTAGGTAGAACTGTCTAAAACTGTTCTAGGGTAGAACTGTTCAAATCAGTTCTAGGTAGAACTGACCAAATCAGTTCTAGGTTAGAACTGTTCTAGCTAGAACTGTCTAAAAGGTGTCAGGCTGACAGTTCTACATACTGTCCTAGAACAGTTCTCCTGACAGATTCTGACAGATTTAATGAGAGGTAAGAAGTGATCTCGACTGTAGTTGTGGTATAATGAGCCTGAACGAGCTTGTATCTTTGTGGCAATATGCTTTCCATCTAACGCTCCACAGCAATGTGGAAAATGCCATCTGCGCATAAATTAAAAAGCAATTGCTTTCCATTCCTCTGGATCATTTGGAGGAGTCATGACCTCATCTGTATATTCATCAATAATTCCACTGCATACTTCCCTGACAACTACAGACAAGGTGTTACCAGGAACTCTCCAGGAAAATTTCACATCGGCATAGGTCGATCCAGCAGCAAGATGGCGAAAAGTTGCGGCTAGTTTTAACCCAGGCTCTAGCTGTTCTCTTTGAATATATAAAACGGAACAGTTTAACTTAAAATTATAATTGCTTACATTTAATGTGTAATACCATTTTATTTTATTTGCTTTTCTAGATTCAATATTGTGTACTTGCATGGTCAAGTAATACAGCTTGCAATTGGTTATTGATAATTTAAGGACGTGAATCGATTACAGACAGTCGGAAACTACTATTTCGTACTGATTATTTTACTGTATTCGTAATGACAGAAAAAGGAAAGTTTTTTAAGCCATAACAAAAAAACCTACCGGAACCATGTATATTGTTTGGAAATCCTATGCTGGATCCTCTGAAGAACTTCATCGTACATTTCTACGGGCATTCTCATAAAATTCATGAAACTGCTCTGATCTTCTTGTCTAAGTTCGACTTAGAGTTGATCATACAATCCGAACTGCTTTCTCCGTGATACCCACGGCTGCTACCATAGACGTCTTCGCTGACGTCTTCGACGCCTTTTAATGCCTTGTAAGTATTGGTGCATGTTAAGGTGAATTTGGTCTACATGTTGTAGAGCCATGGCTGGAAGATATGCCCTCCCGATTCTCTCCAGGCAATCCATTATAGCAAGTGCCAAATTGAACACTGCCCAACCTTTCATACCATTTTATACATGCACTTGGATAAGCAAATTCACGGACATATGCCACTATAAATGTCAGAGCAAGTTTCGTTGAATGTCAGAATACGTTTTTGATACGACACGGGTGCGTTTTATACATTCACGGAGCGCTGAAACTACGCAAAGCGTATGTTACAAACACGCCCCGCATACGTCGAAGTAAAAGTCGAACGATCTTGAGGCGTATACAAGGTGCCCTTAACGTGTCTCAAACTTATCTGTAGCGTTTTTCAACGCGCTTGTAACGTATGTATTACGTTTATAATAATTTCCTAGAGTTATAGCGTTCACCAAGCGTATACCTTTGCATTTCGACGTACTTCAAACTTATGGAACGCGCGTCTAACGAGTGCTTAGCGTTCTTCTTGCGTGCACCTAACGTATACGGACTTAGTCAATTTTCTCTGTACGTCTGGTGCACGTCGGTCTATACGCCAATGTGTGACGCCTCCAATGTGTTTTTCTTAAAATACAAAATATATTTCAAAGTTATTTGGATGACGATTTGTCAGACTGGACGATTGATCCTATCACTTAAAGTATAACTAGACTGATTTTAATATCTGATTCTCAGAGAAATAAGTTTTTGGTTCATTCAATATGGAATTATCTCCCTTCTGCTGACTTCTATGTTTTTCTCAACTACCTAGACAATAAGTTAATGCCAGAAAATTTCAGAAATTATGCTGTTATTTTCCTTATTTCTATTTTTGTTCAAGTCCTCCTTTTTCGTACTTCGTTCTAAACATAGGATTTAGGGTACAGACGTGCAGATTAGGATTTCAAAAATCTATCTCCATTCATATTTATTAAATTGAAATCTTTAGAAAACCAAGACCCATTTATGGAGGCACCAGTCTTGTATTACAACTCCGGTTTCCGGTGCATTTAAAATAGAGTGAAATAAAATAGTTCTTTATTTTTCTGATTTTTTTTCTGGACTCATTTTTTTCTGTTTGATTAAAAGTTTATGCTGAATTGAAACATCTATTTAGATTAAAAAAAAATAATGCATCTTTTTGGGGATATCAAACAAGGAAAGTGGAAAAATATCATGTTTAATGGAAGTGGTGCGGCTTAGTAAAAACAGCAAACAGAAGTAGAAAAAAGTACTTTTTACTTCAGGGTTTCATAACTTTTTATTCTTCGTGGCATGGCCCACTTTTTTCCATTAAATCACAATTTCACATTACTACATGTACATACGTGATATGTACATGAAAAAAATTTCTATGAAGCATTTTATTTTTAAAAATTTCAATGATCAGCTGTTTTGCATGTAAGCCTATGGAGCAGTCAATTAAGAGACTGCAACCTGGACATACATGTATATACATTTATCCTGCAATCAGCCAACTATTGTACAAATAACAGGTATCTGTACTTGTACAAATAAACTCTCCTGTTACTCCGCATCCATATTGAGCAAGCGGTAATGTGGATATTTCTTTTTGTGTAACAGTTCATTTTGGAGTCTTCTTCTTGGTCTGTGTTTAAAGTACTAAAATATCGATTTCTTTGATAAAATCAGAGACAATGATTTGGATTTAAACAATTAAAGTTTTAAGTGCCGGGTGTAAATTGAAAGATAAAAACAATATAATTATGTACATTGTCGAACATATACAATGTATTTATACTACTACGAAACAGTAGAAAAGCGGCGAGCCTCGCTTTTCGTCCTGTTTCTAAAGCTCGTACAAATAAATTGTATATTTTCCGACAATGTACATATTGCATATATTTCATTTCAGCATCATACATGTATATAACCTATTCATATATTTCTTAGGATTTTTTTAACTTAAATTAAAGTTACAGCATGCAGATCGATACAGTTATTTACAAAAGGGGGCTATTCATATTTATAAGATATTACGATGAGTACCTCAGGGGCCTATAATTTTTTTTTTAAAGGAGTTAGTTAGTTAAAATAATTCATTTTTGAAAAAAAAAGTTTTACATAGAGTATACTAGGGAAATGTTCTAGACTTCAGCAGTGCGTTACAAACTACCAAAAGCTCTTACGGGCCTACGATACAGTTTTGACCATATGGTGCTTCTTTTACGAAAATCTGAATACAAGCTATTGTTCACTTAGTCAATTCAAATATGTTATAAACATAATATACCTTCATGCGCTACATTTAGAGATAAATCGGGACGAAATGTTAGACATTTATTCAAAATTTCGGTTTCTTGAACATTTCTATCTTTTGAACAGACATATCTATTAGTAATATTTTTGTTTCAAAAGATAACCACAAGCAGATTTTATAAAATCATTTTGAAATTATTTTTTTTACATCACTATGCTATAAATTTGTAAAACAATTAATATTGTTTGTTTATTTTTATCAAATTTTCATGATTTTAGTAAAAAACCGTCATTGTTTTCTGTGTATAACTTATTTTTAAAACATTCATCGGTTTCAAAAATTGGTACTTAAAATCTTCATACATAATCAAGCCCAAATAACATTTTAAAAAAAGGGGTCGATGTTCTCGTTTTCAAATTTTTCTATTCAATTCAATATTTTATTTACGTCTCACCTTATAGCGGCACTAGCTGTCAAGTTCATGTTCACCGATTTGACTCAGATTCTCATATTAGATTTATAACAATGTAAAACATTTATCCAAATTATAAAAAGTATAAAATAAACAATTTACAGGGCATGGGTTCGATAATATGTAGCTTCGTTTCGTTTGTATTTTAGTCTAGACGCCATCTAATTAACTATCGAGATGACCCCAAAAACAACCGACGGTCACATAACACGATATAAACATTAACATACATATAAATAGATATATGAACCTCTTGCAAATGGATTTTTCTAAGTCTGTTTGATTTCAAGTTTAAGGTTAAAAAAATAAGTTAATTTTCGATTTTACCTGTATAAGAATGATATTTTGTGGATCGAATCAGTCAATCAAATGATTTACCTTTGTTTCACATTCAATGTTGACATTCTTTTCTTTTAATAACCAAACACGCATCAATCATGCATAATCCATCTCTAGCTAAGGGGTTAAATTGAAGTTCACATGAATACGGATTCAATGAGGTCAAATTATTCACTTGCAAGTGAATAATTCATCTTCGATGTTTCTTAGCTTATTTTGACAAAATTGAACCATACTGGCTGCTAAAAGCGAATTATCATTTCAATATTTCACTTTCATTAATGATTGAACCAAAATAATCAGAATTTTTTTTTTTATGTATCTCGTAGCTAGTGCCCCTTTATACATAAAATCACACCGTGGCAATACAATTATAAAAGATACATTTTGTATACATAAGCCAATCACAATTTGTACAAATTTGACTAAAATTCACTTATAACTTGTACAATAATTTATAGTATGGATTTTGTTATAAAAAAGCATTGATACACACTAAAGAAAAATAGCTCTGTATCATATTTGTTTGGGCATGTGAGTGAATTTATGGCATCGGAAATGCACAACATCTTTTTGCTTTTTACATTTACATTAAGAAGTTCTGCACCTCCTTTGCATTTATATGAAAGAAATCCCTGACCACCAGTTTTTTGAAAGCTTTTTAACTGCTTTTCGTAGCGAAAGTTGAAGCTCAGGAACTGTTGCTGCGAATATAGATGTGTCTTTAACGACTTCAATTTGATTTCTCGACAAATATCCTGTTGAAATTCCTACAGCTGTTCCAATGCGGTACCCAAATTCTCCAGATTCAATAATTACACCTAAGATATTTCTTCGAGGATCAGTTAGAGCACGATCACGCTGAGGAATTTGTATAAAATGACATTATCCCCCACAGTAAGTTCTGATTATTTCCGTTTCGTTTTTTTTTGTTAGATATTCGGCTTGGATCTGTTGGCCAGCCAGCGCAAGCTTTCTGGCACGTACGATTGGTGTTTCAACGGCAGTGTCATCCTGATTGTCGCTCGGGCCAATTTCTGTTATACTATCAGAATTGTCACTGGGGCCAATTTCTTTTAATACTATCAGAATTATCACTGGGCCAATTTTTAGCTCACCTGGCCTAAAAGTCCAGATGAGTTTTTCTCATCACTTGGCGTCCGTCGTTCGTCGTTATCGTCCGTCGTCGTCGTCGTTAACTTTTACAAAAATCTTCTCCTCTGAAACTACAGGGCTAAATTAAACAAAACTTGGCCACAATCATCATTTGGGTATCTAGTTTAAAAAATGTGTCCGAAAAACTCTCCTGCCAACCAAAATGGTCGACATGGCTAAAAATATACATACGAGTAAAATGCAAGTTTTGTCTATTGTTTTGAAAACCGTTTTAAATAGAGAAAATCAGACGTTAGCAAAAATATTCAGAATGTTGAGCTCTACCAATTGTCCATATACGCAAAAACTGTCAGACGACTTCTAACAGGAGTTATTTCCCTTAAATGACAAATTTTATATTTTTGTTTTGCCTATTACCTTTAAAACTATAATAGACAGAGAGAAACATTAAAATGCAAAAATGATCAGTCGACTCCTTATTAGAGTTATTGCCATTTGATGAGAATTTTTACCAATTTTTAGAGTTTTTGCCTTATATCTTAAAAATTATAATAGATAGTTAGAAACTTAAATAAGCAAAAATGATCAGAAAGACAAGATCTACATTTAAGACTTTTATGGAGGAAATCGTCCGACGACTACTTGTTGTAGTTATTGCCCTTTAATGACAATTTTACATTTTTTTTTTTTGCGTTTTTTTCCTTATATGATGAAAATTATAATAGATACATAGACACTTTAAATCACAAAAATGACCAACAAGGCAAGATCAACTAACAAGTCAAATTTTGCCAATATAGTTAGTAGACTGTCACTGTTTATAGGAGTGATTGTCCTTATATGAGGATTTTTTACCCTCTTTTGTGTTTTGAGCAAAAACTAAAGAATATAGAGAGAAACTAAACAGACTAAATGATCAACAATACAAGATCAACAAAAAAAAAAATTTTATCATGACTCCAATTCTCGTCTACAATGTTGGAGAGTGACCTTTGTTTAATATGCACATAGACCAAGGTGAGCGACACAGGCTCTTTTAAGCCTCTAGTTATTATTCTATCAGAAATGTCACCGGGCCAATTTCTATTGTACTATCACAATTAACTGACATGCATGTATCAATTACATTTCTTGTCTCCATCTGGGTATTTTTGTATTTTGTAAATAAGGTTTATTGTGTGGTCACTGAATAAAAATTCTATAGTGTGTATCAATGCTTTTTTTATAACAAAATCCATACTTTGAATTATTGTACAAGTTATAAGTAAATTATAAGTAAATTTAAGTCAAATTTTGTACAAATTGTAAATTTGTACAAAGTCAAAATACAAATTATAATTTGTACAATATTTTTGTACAAAATGATAACTTGTACACAATATATACATTAATAAAATATTAAACATGAATGGTAAAATTATACAACATAATTATTTATTTATTATTTACAATATAAAACTTCTCGGCGTCTTTTCAGAATAAAATTACAGGTTTTGGCACATAATCTAATAATATCTTGATTCGAAAATAAAAATACCATTTTCTGACAGTCTGTAAAACTATTAAAATGTTCGTCAATTTTAAGAGATTCAGTAAAAAGAATTTGTCTAAGATCGTTATAAACAGAACAGTGTAAAATGACATGATATTCATCTTCAACAGTATTAAAACAACATGCATCTTTTCCCCAATATGTCACAGTTTGACGTCGCTAAAAAATCATTTTACGTTAGCAACGTCATTACATGTACCTCCCCTGCAACTATATCGCATGCCCTACTTTAATTGTGGTGTACAAGCAGGAACATGCCTTGACAACACACTAAAAAGTAAAACAACAAAAATACCGAACTCCGAGGAAAATTCTAAACGGAAAGTCACTAAGCAAACGGCAAAATCAAAAGCTTAAACACATCAAACGAATGGATAATAAACAACTGTCATATTCCTGACTTGGTACAGGCATTTTCTTATGCAGAAAATGGTGGATTACACCTAAAAATTAATATGTTGTAGATACATGTATGTCGCTCTCAAGTTTACATGTACGGAAAGCCAATGGTGTCATAATTCCAACTTTGCAATTCTTAAATTGTATGCATTTAGCTCTGTAATTTTGAAATTCTTAATTTGTAACAGTGCAACCCGACAATTGAACGTTCGAAAGTTGCAACTCTAACTATGCAACTATGTAATTCAATATTTTGCTTTTCCGTTCTTGTTCAGTGGTACATTGTACATTTGTCCATTTGTCATTTGTGAAATGTACTTTTGTTATTTGTGTTTTGTAATTCGAAATTTCAGTGTAATATGATTATGTCAGTAGGCATCTTGCATTTATGTTATTTGAAACGTGTATTCTTTGTTTGAATACATGTAAATCGACATTCATTATTTTATTTGAAAATTATCTAAAATATACTTTTCATGTCGGGGCCTTTCATAGCTTTTGTGTGGGATCGGTTTTGCTCCTTGCTGGGGGCCATACGGTGACCTATAATTGCTCACATTTACGTTATTTGGTATCTGGTAGATAGTTGTCTACTTTGACAATCATACCACATCTCCCTATTTTATATCATTTTCTAGAATAGAGAAATATGTAGCTAAAAATTCTAATAAAAACAAAATAGAAATTTTTGTACTTGTGTACTTATGTACTTGACAAGTAAAAAAAAATAAAAGATTGAAACAAAGGCGTACTCAATTTTATTATTTTTATCTTTTTATTTTAATTTAATGTAATGCTGAAATGGACAATACCTTAAAAAAATCGCTAAAATCTGTGAATTAATTATTCTAAATCACATTTCAACTGACGTTTTCTTTCTATCAACTTTTGTCATTTAGTTTTTCGGACAAAATAGGTTATCGATCTAATTTTTAAAAGATTACTACATTTTGGTCATTAATTAAGCATGTTAAATTTACGTTTCGGTGAAGGATCGGAAGTTTTTATTCTTTGTATCATCATTATTATTCTAATTCACATTTCAACTGACGTTTTCTTTCTATCAACTTTTGTAAGTTAGTTTTTCGGACAAAATAGGTTATCGATCTAATTTTTAAAAGATTACTGCATTTTGGTCATTAATCAAGCATGTTAAATTTACGTTTCGGTGAAGGGTCGGAAGTTTTTATTCTTGGTATCACGGATTCCTCCACCAACAAAACAGAACACCACAATTAAATTGAGATATTGTTGAAAGTGGCGTTAAACTTTCATATGGGGAAGTTAATTTTATTATCTTTGGATAAGGAGGATAGTTTGAAAATGGAATATTCATGTTCACCTCTTGCAAAAACTGCTAAATTATATGTCGGGCAATTTATTTTTTTTTTTCGATTTTCTTCA
This sequence comes from Mytilus californianus, assembly GCF_021869535.1. Classification (NCBI taxonomy): domain Eukaryota; kingdom Metazoa; phylum Mollusca; class Bivalvia; order Mytilida; family Mytilidae; genus Mytilus; species Mytilus californianus. The sequence goes on from NW_026262701.1 coordinate 32,167,430, forward strand.
TTTTGTTTTGCCTAATATTCACTATACACTGCGCTTTCTAATTTGAACGGTACATAGTGATGGGTGGATTGGTCCATCCGTCCGTTTTTTCGTCCTTTTGTAAATTCATTGCATGCATACCCATATAGTAGTAGACAATACGAATCACATACGGCTCGTGAAAAGTGGTTTTCTTGAACATTAAAACGATGCGCAGCAAGACAACCTTCTTCTAAGAATTGACACCAACTTGTAATTGGACTTTCCTCCAAACTGTGTTAATTCATGTGATAAGATTTATGCGAACCTTCCACCAATTGTTATGCCATATAGGAGACACAAAATACGACAAAACCGCAAAGGGAAAAAAGAAAATGCAAAAAACTAAATGTAGAAGAATTTCAGAATGGAATGACAATTTTTTGTCGAACACGCCAACAGACGTTTTTAAAAAAACATTAAGGGTTGTTGGAACTTTGTATAGACATCCAAGACATGAATCAAATTAAATTGTTGAATAGTGTGCTGGACTTGTGGAGAGGCAAACTGAATTATTCGACTATTAAACATATTCTTCTAATATCATTTAATGTTTATATTTGGACTTGTGGCCATAAAATCCGTCATTAGCATTCTTGACCCACCCTTACATATATTTTTTTTAAAGTTTTGTTTTGCACTCCTAAGGGACTGGTCATTATCTATCATTGGGGGAGGGGGGGGATGAAACATTGGAATTCTATTATTTTTTTCAAGTCCCCACCCTGAGAAAGGAAAATAAATTAAAGATCCCTTTCTAATGACATGAAAATACCCCCCTCCCCCACCCCAATATCATACAAAGGAACTGTACTTGAAGCATTCTATATAATTGTTCATATAATATTATCTGTCAGAACATGGTTCGTCTTATTGCTTTACTAATGCCTAAGTATCACATTCACGGATCACCTCGCCGGTTCCACTACGGATTAAATCTCACGGATGATACCGACTACGGATTAAATCTCACGAATGATCCCGGAAATGCAGTTTCTGTAGTCTGCTACGAATCCGATACGGATGCACAGCGTTGTGACTACGGGCTTTGACGTATCTACCACGGGTGAAGAAGGAAAGGGGCCATTTGGCGACATGAGTGATACGAATTCTTACGGTACGACACGGTTTAATACGGACATGACACGGTTTAAGACGCAACGGTACGTGTCGGGGCGTATGTACTGCGGATAAACAGCGGCTTGCTACGGTATAAGTAAAGGTTAGTACGAATAATAACGGTCTGATAGAGAATAGTACGAATAATAACGGCCTGATAGAGAATAGTACGAATCGCCACATTTTCTAAGCCGTCAATCATTTCTAATTAAGCTTGTGATTTATCATTAATTTCTTTATGGCAGTGAATCGATGATTTGTTTTGTTTTGTTTTATTATATTATTTATCGGTCAGTCGTAGTGTTCTTCGTAATCCTCGGACCAAAGACATGTAGCAGTTTTTGAATCATATATTTGGGTCTATTCTTACAAAGTTCTGAAATGCAACTGGATTTTCCGCACAAAGTTCATGAGGGCCTCATACTGGCCATTGATAAGTCTTCAGAGAAGCCAGTCCCTAGTCAACCATCTTTTCTGCCTCCGGTCACCTCTACGTCTGTCATCAAGTAGCTAGACCACTGCCCTGGCATTTTGTGCCATATCAATATCCAATTCAAGTAAATTAATTGCAAGCATCAGTTGTTGATTGTTCATGTTGGATAATGTTATGTATACCTCTACGGCAAGAAACAGACTACGTTGGGCCCTATAAGTAGGGTATTTATACAGAAGCCTGATGCCAGGTTTTCATTTGCAGTAATATTCCGTATTGTGTCGTGTTGTAACGTAGTAAACCGTAAAAGAATTTCGAGAATCCTGGCTGATTCCTAGCTATCCGTACTGCAACGTAATGAATTCGTACCGATCCGTGACAAGTTCGTAGCAAACCGTATTGTATTCTTAACAAATACGTGGTGTAACCGTACTAGTACGTAGTTCTCTGGAACTAACCGTAGAAATCATCCTTCGGGCCTACGTATAAGAACGGATTAATACGGTTTCAATAGGGATTAAAACGGACCAATACGTTCAAATACGGTTTAGTAAGGATATACTACGGTTGTCTGATCCGTGGTCAAATTTTGCGCATGTTCAAAAGTTGTCCCGGATACACAAGTACTAATACGTATGACTACGGCTACAATACGGAAATTTACGGACCAATACAGATTGCCACGAATGATGCCGGATCGTATCGGTAGCTTATCCGGCGTCAAATCCGTGAAAGTGTGACCTAGGCATTAGGGGAAATGATATTTTTGAAAAATCAATTTGATTCCAAAAAAGCATGTCATAAATGCTGTGTGTTTTTAATGACATTTTCTAATGCTTGTCTGTTCTCGGCAATTAGTTCCTTAACTCGTCAAAACTAGACTGAATAAAGGACACTATCCATCGAACGGGGTAGATTGATTCTTGTTTTAGATTTAGTCACAGACATACGAACTTCTTATTTTTGGGACCATCTGTCAGGTCTTTGAAAACTTTGAAATATTGATTTTCATTTTATGAACCTTTGAAATATCGAGTGGCTTCCTTTGCTGACCCAGACCGGTTCGTGTTGCAAAGTAAAATAAGTTCCATTTATCACTTAATGCATTTATGTAAATGTCTTTTTTATCCAGCGTCTTATTTTTGGCTCTTTTCGTTCAAAATTGATACGCATTTGAGTAGAAATATGAAACTAGCGGAATTTATTAGTAAAAATATGCAAGCAATGCAGAAGTTGTTAGTCGAAAACTACATAGTAGAAGGACCAAAGAACGGTGTATTTTTTTTTGTACATCAAACAGCGGGAATCACTATGACATACAATGTTTGTAGCTATAGCAACAATTTCACAATTTTATACCCTTACCCAACTAATACAACTTATTTAGAAAACGTTGTTAATGTATGTAATGTTTTTGTTGTGTTGTAGGTAGGCAAAATGGGAGTTCATGGTATTATCAATCTTGCAAAGAAGAACCCAAGTTTCTGGAAAATATCTAGATTACAAGACACTGCGTTGGTGATCGACGGTCATTGTTTGGTCCAGTTTTTGTATAAATATCCAGATATTGATACCATTGGAAATTTTAACGAATACGCCGAAAAGGTAGAAACATTTTTTCAATGGCTTCTAAAAGGTAGGATTACCCCTTTTGTCGTTTTTGATAGAGCCTATGCTATTGATGATAAGAACATTGAAATTGTATTTGGAAAAACCCGGGAACGTATTGATAATCCGGAAGAGGGTATGCCAATTCTTGCCAATATAACTTTTATTTACATACTGGACAAACTTGGAATCAAATACTTAAAAAGTGATTTTGAAGCTGATAGAGACATACAAAAATTAGGTAATGAATTAAAATGTCCAATTTTGTCGTCTAATAGCGACTTTTTTGTCTTTGATGTACAGTTCGGTTATATACCATTTGGTTCATTACCGTTTAGATCAATTTTGGCTGGAGGAATTTTTGCTGCAGGAATAAATTCCTCATTTGAAATCAAAATATATTTCATTCAGAACTTATGGAAAAAAATTCCTTATTTAACGGATAAAATGGCGCTATTTGCCACAACGCTTGGGAACGAATTCCTAGGTAAAACTTCAAATGTTTTGCAAAATGCATATCATAGTGATAATTTTAGACTTCCCAGATGCAGGACTAAAATTTCAGATGTGTTTGAAATCCCATGTGAGCCGCCTAATGAACCCTTTTTTATAAGAACCAGACAGGTCATATATTGGATAAGTCGTTGTGAAGATGTTGAAAAAGGGAAAAGACGATTGGAAAATTTCTGTAAGTGAGACAAGAAAGAAGAGGAAAGACTCTTCCGTTCCCTAGAGGTATATACAGAAACATAGAATATACGAGTTACAACCTTCATGACCTTATTCATAGAAGTAATGGGAGGAGATTTTGTCGATCACCATTTCCATTCGGTATTAGAAAGTGGATAATTGAACATCACCATGCACAAGGGTAAATTTCCAAATTTTATCATGAACACATTAATACACAAGAGAAACATTCTGATGTGTCAATTAGAGGGCACATATGAAACCTCCTCCCACGACTGCTGTCTGTCAATTCGAGATGTTATATATGCACTTTTGGTAGGAACTGAAACCAGCATTACAGAATATGATCGACAAAAATGGAGTTTATCAATGTTTTTCAGAAAGGAGGTAATTAGCACAATAGGAGTACTCAAAGATTTGTTTATACCGGACATGTCGCCTGCAGTAAAAATCAAAATAATGAGTACGGCTTTGTGTTGTCCAGTACCTTCTCGTGAAACATTTCGATCTCTCGGCGGCCAAACACAACTATTTTTGATGATTACAGCATACTGGGCAAGGGTCGCTGAACCGTCTATTAACATCAATTTCATCAAGTCTGTTCTTATTGGTTACATTTTATTTTCTGCACTACGCAGAGAACTTCAACCTGGTGCCAAAATTGTTCGAAGGCTTAAGAAGCTATACTCCGAGGCAACAACATTTGCTGGTAGAAATAATAAAACGTACAAGGAACACATACCTAATATCATATATGCTTTTGCACAATTTCAGTCTTGTATATTATATGCATCATACCTAAACAGTCTTTTACAATGTCCACTCGGACATGTAAATCCTGCTCTAATGTTCAATGGTTCAGTTCTCCACAAAATGTTTTATATCCTGAATGAGATGAATGAAGATATTATTGCAAAACATTTATATGGGTCACGGTGTAATGTTTTTGTATGGTTTAACAAGATGTTACAATTTTTACAAGACAACGTTTGCATAATCAACGGAGAATGAGCTGTTGAATTACTTAAAGATCAGATGTGCAAAATTGGGACAAAGTCAATTGACTGTGCCAAAATTCGTATCATTGGTATTAATTTCCTGTTCTTATTAAATAGTTCTTGTTTTACTTTTTTGTCCTTCAATTCGAAGGAACACTAATCTTTTGTGACTTAAAATATAGCTATATAAAATAAGGAGATATGGTATGATTGCCAATGAGACACCAAAGTTCAAATGAAGTGGATGTAAGCAATTTATAGCTCGGCAACCGTACGACCTTCAACAATGAGAAAAACCCATACCGAATTGTCGACTATAAAAATTCAGGGAAGGCCGATAAATGAATACAACGAGCCATTTATCCGAGGCAATTTAGACATTTAATGATAATTAAATAGTTTAATTGACAATGACTGACTACATGTCCATAAAACCATACTAAATAGTATTGTTATTATATATGCACATTCACGGTACTACAATCTGTTGATACCTATATTTTGGCTGTGCACAAGGTCATGTTTTTCTTTGACTGTTAATGACGTCTTTCACTAAATCCATGTGATGTTGGATGTGTACTGATTGATATTTTAGTCTTAGATACATGATTTTTGTCGAGCCTTCGACTTTTGTCGAAAAAGCGAGACATAGCGATCCTACATTCCGTCGACGTCGTCGTCGTCGTCGGCGGCGGGGTCCACAAATATTCAATCTGTGGTTAAAGTTTTTGAAATTTTAATAACTTTCTTAAACTATCCTGTTTTTCTGCCAGGAAACATTACATTCACTCTGTGGTTAAAGTTTTTAAAATTTTAATAACTTTTTCAAACTATCCTGGATTTCTACCAAACTTGGACAGAAGCTTGTTTATGATCATACGATAGTATCCAGAAGTTAATTTTGTAAAAACAAAAATCCTGTTTTTCCGTATTTTATTTATAAATGGACTTAGTTTTTTCTGCCAGGAACCATTACATTCACTCTGTGGTTAAAGTTTTTAAAATTTTAATAACTTTCTTAAACTATCCTGGATTTGTACCAAACATGGACAGAAGTTTGTTTATGACCAAAAGCTAGTATCTAGAAGGAAATTTTTATTAAAATTTTGTACTTGCTTATAAATGGACCTTTTCTTCCAGTTAACATTACATACAGTCTGCAGTTAAATTTTTAAAAACATTTATTAGATTCATAAACTATCCTGGATTTTTACCAAACTTGGACAGAAGCTTCTTACAATAAAAAAATTGTATCGAGAGGAATATTTTTAATAAATTTTTTCCTCATCTCATTTTTGTTGTGCCTGCGATTAACAGCAAAAGTAGGCGAGACACTTGGTTCCGCGGAACCCTTACGAATTTTTTATAAGTTGTTGTTGGCTTTGAACTTGCTGTCAGTACTAATAACTGCAAGTATTCTCAGATCTTTACTTTGTGTCTTTTTTTTTTTTTTTTTGTTATGAGGGATGTTTAAAATACCCTGCCACGTCCGGTCTGTGTTTTTGTTAGATGTTTTTTCTGCTTTGTATCCAATTGATGAGTTGAGCATTTTCAACTGATTTTTATAATGTGTTTTTATGTTGTACTGTTACACCAATGTCCCATGTTAGGGGGAAGGTTGGCGCCTTCAAAAATGTTTAACCCCGCCACATTCTTTATGTGCATGGTCCAAGTCAGGAACCTGTAGTTCAGTGGTTGTCGTTGGTTCATGTCTGTGATATTTGTTTTTCGTAAATATTGTGTTCTTATAAATTACGCTGATGGTTTTCTCAAATGAATTGTTTCATATTTTAATGTCGGGGTCTTTTATAGCCAATTATATGGTATAGGGTTTTCTCGTTGTTGAAGGCTGTACGTGTACGTGTGCCAATAATTGCTTATATCCACTTCATTTGAACTTTGGCGGATAGTTGTCTCATTGGCAGTCATACTGCATCACCTTATTATTATATAAAACAAACTGGAAAAAATGAAATCTTCTGTACAATTAGATACTGAAATATTCGGTTCAAAATATTTCGGAATTTTGTAGTATTGGCACATAAGGTAAGCCAAAATTACCCTTCTTTCGATAATAAAATTATCAGGGTAAAATATATTTTTCAAAATTTTGAGCGAACATTAAATTAATCATTCCCATTTTAATCCTATGCTCGCACGTAAGCGTACAGTAAAAATAGAATAATCATTTCCCGTGTTGTGCCCGCAAACCCAGAAACGATCCATGTAAACGTATTGAACTTATGATTAAACTTATTAAAACAATTTTGGAGCATATGTAATGGCTTTGTCCGTCCGTCTGTGTGTCTGAAACATACGGTTTCCGGATGATAACTGGAGTATCCCTTGCTTGATGAAATGAAACTTATACAGAATCTCTATGCACAAAAGAAAGATATTGAAAAGGGAAAGAAGCTTATTGATGTATTTAGTCATTAGGCCAAAGTTCAAGGTCACTGTTACAGAAAGTAAAAAATTTGGAAAATAATTTCCAGGTAGTAACTCGAGTTTACGTTGACATATTGGTATGTAACGTGTAAGGATGGACGGTATAGGAAAGGGAAAGAAGCTAAGCCTATTGATTTTTTGGGAAAATAGGTCAAGGTCACCGTTACTAAATAAAGTAAAAAAATAAAGTTGGTTTCGGAATGGTAATGTTAGTACGGAATCCGGTTAGTAACGAGTTAGCTAAGTTGTTATAACGAGTTAGCTTAGTTGTTTTAACGAGTGAGTTAAGTCGTTGTAACGACTAAGCTAAGTCGTTATAACGAGTTAGCTAAGTCGTTATATAACGAGTTAGCTAAGTCGTTATAACAAGTTAGCTTAGTCATTTTAACGACTTAAGAATAAAACTACACTCTGACACTAACTGACTTCCGTACAAAATATTCTTAGAGTAAATTTGGTGCAGATTTATCAGATTTTCACTTTACATAGTGTAACTAGTATTTGATTCATTCATATTAGAATTATCTCCCTTCTGCTGACTTCTAATATAAAAATAAGAAGATGTGGTATGATTGTCAATGAAACAACTCTCCACCAGAGACCAAATGACATAAAAGTAAACAACTTTAGATAGGTCACCGTACGGCCTTCAACAATGAGCAAAACCCATACCGCATAGTAAGCTATAAATGAGCCCGAAATGACAAATGTAAAACAATTCAACGAAAAAACTAACGGCCTTATTTATGTACAAAATAATGAACGAAAAACAAATATGATATACAGCAACAAACGAAAACCACTGACTTGGGAAATGCACATACAGACTGTGGCTAAGTCTTTATTAAATCCCTGGACTATAAGTTAATACCTGAATATTTCAAATAGGAAGCTTATTTCTTGAAAGTTTTTCATAACACCTGTTTTTCGCGTTATTTGAAATTTGTCATTATAATGAACACTTTTTATTTCACAGTAGTATTTCCTCTATTTTTTCTTACTTCGTTCGTTTATTTGTTGCATGTGATATGTAAAGTTGTTGTATCGATTATGTAAAATGGCTTCTTTGTAGAGCGAAAGTTATTTTAAAAAGAAACAGGTTAATACATTATTTTTCTTATGATTAGTATGTTTAGCAAGAATTAATTTTCGCAAATCAAATTTAAGGCGTCAAATACTTTAATATTCGATATTTCTTAATAAGGAAAATGAAAAAAATCACACTGAAAATGCTAAGATTAACTTACCAGAATGACGAGTGTGTGATCAGAAAAAATATATGTAATTCAAACGTTACAAAGAGACTTTATGGGATTTCTACAACAAAAGGGGATGGGGATGGTTGGGGTATTATTTAATAACATATAAAGTAAATTTAATGTAGTTTGTAGTTGGTCGCAGTAGTAGTTGATTTAAGGTTTTGTTTAAATCGTTTCAAAAAAGCATTATGGACAGAAAAAAATAATTATGTTGCCTTAAATCACATTGTTATCAATAAATGCACATATTTAGATAAGGAAAATTAATTTCAGTGGCCAGTGTGAATTGCATTTTAGCTCAGTTCCACAAAATGTCAACAGTTGGTCAAAAAATAGGACAATTACCTTTAAAGGAGAAGGGTTTTGCTAAAATTATTGCACTTAAGTAGGTATTAAACACCCAAAAATGGCACCTTACACACCCGTAGACAGGGGGGGGGGGTCGAGGGGTTCGTACGAATCCCCCTTGAAAACAAATAAGTACTGTTAAAGTCGACGTTCTGTTTGAATTGTAACTGTTAAAGTGAGCTTCGCGAGTCCATGTACCCCCCCCCCCCCCCCCCCCTTGGAAATTCCTGGCTACGGGCCTGCTTTACATTTTAAACAAATGTACTTGATATTGTAATTATATTCAAGATCATAAGTCGAATAAATATCTTCTTACTTATGTTGTTTTATGGGAAGGATGTTCGCTGCTCTGCTTTTTACATTCTGTCAGATATTCGGAATCCTCTAGGTTTATCCATGTAGTGGCAATAAAAAAAATGTTCCCACCAACCCCTACTTTTCTTTTCATAGTTTTATTACATGTAGTTTTAAAAAAAACATTTTTGAAAATCTTATAAAATCCTTGTTATTTTTTCATAGTTTTTGAGACAAAAAAGGTGTCAATGATAAATGTATGAAAACTCTAGAGAGAATCATTTCCCGCCAAATTTTTAATTGATTATATCTCAACAACAACGACAGGGACCTTTCATTTTTTTTTCTGCTTTATAAGCTCCTTTGTTTATATACTATCAATTTATTACAGAACAGCTTTTTATCTTGAAACAGAGTACATATATTTTCTAAAGATATTATGAATAACTCCTTCACAAAGTTGCGGAGGGTAGTTATGATGTTTTTTACGTCTGACAGTCCGTCCGTCATCAATGTGTTGTCACCTTCATTTTATATATAATCCTCTTTGAATTCGGTTGACAGATTTCCAGTAGTCAGAACGACGGATGATTTCAATAATCTGAAAAATCTTAAATGTCTGCCATTTTGCTGGGAGGGGGATTTGTAAAAAAAAACAATCAAATAAATATTTCTTATCGCCATGTTAAATACTTCATTTTGTGTCATAATCCTCTTCTAAGTTTGATAAAAGTTCTCAATTATCAAAATTACTGATGAGTTCCATAATCTTTCGGGAGTGGGGTGGGGGTGGGGGGGTATGTAGAATGTTTTTATTGATAAAACCCAAGTTACAATGTACTTGTCGTCAGGATAGCACATTTATTTATCATAAGATTGTCTTAAATTTGTATAAAGGTTTGAACTCATCAAAACATCGGATAAGTTCGATAATAAGAAAAATCAAACGGGGACTTATTTTTCGGGAGGGGGCTTGTAATAATATTCCATATTTATTATGTTGAGGGCATTTGAGCTTGCTCACTAAAGGTCCTGTCCTAAGAACACATACCTTACTTCAGTTATGTTTGTGGTTTGTTGGTTTCCACATCAAAGAAAATAATTTTAACAATGTCATCAGGATTATTTAGTCGAGTGTAGTGGTACTGGTTTTATATTTTATGTGTATTTAACAACTAATACTGTTCAGCATTTGAAAGATCCAAAGTACACTTATTACAGGTAGCATAAAAAATATCATCATACAAGGTATACTCTTATAAGTACTTGAATGTCTCAAGTAAATAAGAATTCAAAATTCAAATCAAAATAAAATAAACATATCGTAAAGCTTTGAAATAATAAATCAGCACTTGACCAAACATTTCGTTACTTCAATACTAATTCAACAAAACTTGTTGTTTGTTTAAAACATTCAAATAAAAGAATAATAGAAAAGGCGATTAAAAAGGACCTCCACTACATAAATTATGTACAATTAACAGCGAAAACATATTAATTCGTTTGTATTAATATCAAACGGACATTTTCCATCGCGACATCACGTATTAACAAATAATTACAAAACAAAAAAAACAAAGTATTAGCAGAGCATACGATTAACATCCAGATCCCCAATAAATGTGGCAAAGATCATATTTTGCTGGTTTCGTTTGGTAATCGGAAACAAGATTTCTATCCCTTACGGCACCAGACTAGAACATACACTCGTGATTTACAAAGTTGGAAATTTAAAGAGGATAAATGCTTGAAGAAAGGCTCAATATTTATAATCCACACATATTCCATTGTTTTCATATTCTTCGTTTAAGCGTGCTCCGCTACCACGAACCGTGTGTCACCCAGCTATTTCACTTGATATTTCCATAACATGTGTATTTGGTGTATGTTTACCTCTTTTTTCACAATCGCGCTGAAGTACTGTTTTTCGTTTGTGTGTGATTTAAAAAAAACATTGTTATATTGTATTGTAACGTTATCATGGAGAGCACGTGCAGTCATAATGGGAAATAAAACATGATTTTTACTGCCTCCAGTTCTTTCTTTCGTGTCAATCAAAATTACGGAGTGTGTTGAAACATCTATTATTTATGTAATGTAATTATTCTAGTATGATAAAAGTTTGATTTTCTCTTTACACTTTTCTAATATATATTGTAATTGTGTAATATAAAGATAAGGAGATGTGGTATGATTGCCAATGAGACAACTATCCATTAAAGTTCAAATGAAGTGGATTTAAGCAATTATAGGCAACAGTGCGGCCTTCAACAATAAGAAAACCCATACCGTATAAACTGCTGCTTTTTTTTGTTATCCTCCATTTTATTTGGTTATTTTCTCGCATTTTGTCGAAGTCCAACTTGAATTTTATTTACAGCCATTATAATAATTGTTTATAGTGAAATCAATTTTGCCAAGATAAAACAGTATGATATCATACGGAAGTTTTAACCTTAGATTCTCTTTAGTTTTTCCACAACGATTTTTAGTTTCTAGACCTGCGACTGTTTTTACAAAAATATGTTAAAAAGAAAAGTACACTTGAGTCATGGACTTTTTGTATAGCTAATGATACGATTTTATCGTTTCATAACAGGGGTTTTCGTCGTTCCTGTTATATTTAGAATTCTGGGGGAAAGTCACTGTCTAAAGTCAACAAAACTAAGTTAAGCTTTACGATGGTTTATATATAACTTCTTCAATAGTGCAATACATTAATTACAATAAAAGTTCAACGGTAATATTCCGAAAAGATAAAACAAATGGTAATTCCAATAAATGTTCTATACTAAACACAATGAATGTCACTGTAAATGTACGGCGTCCGTACAGCTTGACCGCTGGTATCCAACTGACCATTTACATAGAAACGATCTAATATGAATTACGTAATCTTACTTAATCATAACTACATGTAATAATGAAATTTGTCACTTAATGATTCAAACAAATAATACAATTAAAAAAACATATATATGATAACAAGAAATGGACAATGCTAGGATTAAAATGGATTAACTTCTCAACATGTAAGCTAACAATTTCGGGAACAATAGTCGCTTGCTTTTAGATAAAGTTTGAATTTCCACGAAATAAAACAAAGAGGAAAATATCGCTGTCACAGTTTCATGTTTTGTGCAAAGAAACGTTTTTTTAAATACCTAGGGTTAATTAAGTAATGACTTAAAGGGGCGGATCCATCCATTTTTAAAGGGGGGTTCCAACCAAATGTCCCCATTCAATCGTCAAAAAGGGGATTTCAACCCCCGAAACCTCCCCCACCCTTATCCCCTCCCCCTCCTGGATCCGCCACTGACTTACAAAAGAAATTGTAAAAACAGAATTTAGTTTGTTACTCTGATATATAGAAATGGTTAAGGAATAGAAGAAACAACAATCGTGTTTGCTATAAACCCCCGAAAAATGATTTGGAGGTGAACAATGACGCCATTATATTTTAGACTTTGTGTGAGTATGTCAAGGAAAACCATTCATATGGAAGCATGCATACAATTATAGCGGTGATTTCCTTTCATTCAGTCTCCAGTACTGGAGGATATGCGATTGAAGGCCACAAATCTTCATTGAAAATCGCAAATTACATGGTTTCTTTTCGATGGACTATTAAAAAAAAATAGAGGTGTACAGTGTTAATCGTAGCAATATAGAAATAAGAAGATTTCCAATGAGACAACTCTCCACCAGAGACCAAATGACGTAGAAGTTTACAACTATTATATGTCACAGTACGGCCTTCAACAATGAGCAAAACGCATACCGCATTGTAAGCTATAAAAGCCCTCGAAATGACAAATGTAAAACAATTCAAACGAGAAAACTAGCAGCCTGTTTTATGTACAAAACAATAAACCAAAAACCCATAATGATCAAGCCGCATTTAAGACTATCATATTACACTGTCATTCTACAAGGTTGTTTTTTTAATAATGTGAATATTTAAAGTTAAATACAAATACATATCTAAATTATGATAAAACTTGAATACTTCAAAACTATAATAATGGCATTCAACACTATCAAAACAAGCATTTATTAATTCAATACTAGTTCAACGGAATCATTATTTATATAAGACATTTGAATGAATATGAATATAGTTCAAAAACACCTCTGTATGAAAAAATGTATGTATAATTTCCTTTATATTTTAATACAGGGCTGTATTCCTTGGAGACGGCACGTATTCTAATATATTTTCGGTCATTAAAATAAAATATAAGGTCAAATGAAGTCTTATTTCGACAGATGGACTATATTAAGAAATATAACCTTAATTTGAAATAATAACGAGTAACCCTATTCTTTTTATAACACTTTATGTTAAAGTGATAATACGCTACCATAAAATTGTGCAATGGATTTTCAACTAAAACAGATATTTGTTTGATTATATTTGCGGACCAAATTTGTTCGGTCTTTTGGCATATGCTTTTTATATTTGAAATTTGACCTTTATTTTTTATCCGAAAGTCAACATAGACATATTGGTATAAGGAGCATAATTCTTTGTCATATCTTATCAATATCATTTATTTTTATAATATTTTGGTTTTGTTTGTGTCAAATTACGTCATTATCTTGAATTATTTTCATCTTTCTTTTCTTTTTTTTTTTTCATTTTGCGGTATGTTAAGGGGTATTTGGTTTGATTTGATAAATAAAGAATGTAACGTATTAGATATAAAGTTGGTATGAGTTAACATTGCATGATACAGTACCGCAAATCATATTTTACTAATGATGAAGACATGGCTTCTGGCCAAAGATTTCATTCTCATTAAACTATCATGGGTTTATTTTAATATCTCTTATTACATTCATGTATATAAGACTTTCATTTCAAATTTTAAATTAATATCGTGCTTCATTTAATACATTTGAAGTCCCATATTTTCCTTACATTCATACAACTTTAAGATAAAGCCCACATAAATTAAGTGGACGCTTGTTTTAGTCACGTAAACAATGTTATATGTTAAAATTCAATTCTTTCTTCAATTTCATATTCGTTAAAAGCTGCAACTGAATTACTTCAGCTATTTTCCAATGTTTCAATAACAGTTTGTTTCCCTTCCAATAATTTTCTTTGGATTCGTTTTCAACGTAGACTTGTCAATTGTTAATAGCCTTAATTGTTTGTCTGCTAAGTGATTCGTTTTCTACTTAATGGTTCATATTAAAGTGTCTGAAAGGGGATGGAAACCCGTTAAAACAAAGAGCAGAATAACATATCGAATGTAAATCAAATACGAGATGTTTTAATTGCTAAAAGTTTCCTCGACACAATCCATAAGTTTGACACCAATCCCACTAGTTTATTTATTTCAATATTTACTGTAATCAAGTGAATACTTAATGATTGCAAATTGGGTTTACCCAAGGACTGTGGTATAAAATCAAGTAACAAAATGGGAGAAAAAATAGAAAAGTTCAAGAGTGACAATGAAAAATACATTCATAAAAATATAACTGATCATATGTATCTATATCAGAATGTGCAATCTTTATAAAAAATAAATGGTATGAGTGCAAATGAGACAACTTTACACAAGAAACCATAGGACGACATTAATCCAAAACCTTGGAGAGTAGTGTTTCAGCACAACATTAGAACACACTGTAAAATCAGTTGGAAAGGGTTCGACTCATCCGACTGGCATGAAGCTAAATAAATAAGCTAAAAACACAAACTTATGATCTAAGAGTACTCGCAGTTACTGAAAGCTAGTTCAAAGCCAACTTCAACTTATAACAAAACCATTTTCCCCAGACTAAAATATCAGTCAGTACAAATCCACCGGATTTACGGGTTTTATAAATAATTCCACTGTGAATATTAAGATGTGACATCCCGTTTGTAATAAAGTTTCTAAAAGTACAGTTAAACTTATAAATCAAAACTCTGTATCTATGAAAGAACTGGTAATAGACATTTGCGGAAACTAGGTCTATACCTAGGATTACACTTAGACTTACGATAACAGTTGACGAAAAACAAGGGGTGCTCTCAAAATAAAAAAAAATAAACCCAATAGAGATACATAGTAAAATGATTTTTTTTTATCATGTAAATAAGTCTTTTCGACGACACACAAATGCAGAAACTTATGGTTACCACAGATGTATAGCTCCACGAAGTCCCCATAACTTTGTGTGTTTTTTTAATTCTCCGATGGCGTTGTCAACCTCTACTCTAATATGTCTATTTAATTTTCTACATTTCCTCTGCATATTCTTGGGTTTGTCTTACGTAAGGTGTCAATATTGGATATCTGTACGGATATATTTTGTCGCCTAGCAAAAACAGCTCAATCGGGAAAGGTCATTCTTGTATTTCTCATCAACATACATTGCTGATGCCAAAGAAATCCGCACTCAATATACCATATCCTGTCTTCGTTCAATATTACAACTTGAGTGTGAATGCAGTGACAATGTCTGTGTCCTGAGAAATACTGTTCCTGTGGTTCCGTTATCGACCACAAATTTTCCGTCGATAGCCCTAATGCAAACGCAAGTTTTGGCCACCCACCTTGTAAGTTCTGCCAATCATCCAAAAATGGTCAATAAAAAATGACGGTTATATGTTTCTTGAAATAGGTATACATCTATTTGTTTCATCTTTGGTAGTCGAAACACTAACTTCAACTATTTTAGAAGACGGGTTCGATTGTAACCATAACATAAAAAAAGAATTATGTTTCCCGGGGAAAGCGTATGATCCCGACCGGTTCTCTGTCTGAAGAGACCATTAACATCGGCTACAATTTGAAATAACGACTAGGAGTTTCAATTGTAAAAGGAATATCGGATGCTTGCAAAACAAGTGAACACATCGCTCCCATTCCAAAAGTGTACATCATTACCTATAATATTTCCCTGATTGAAAAATAATGGTTTGTCAGTGGTCAAGCTAGAACTACCAGGGTTAGAATCAGACGACGAAAGAAATATGTACCATAACATCAGTTAGAGTCTGCATCAAGGCAGGTAATGCTGCCATGGTTAATCTGTGTTCTTCATAACGATGAAAATAAAATTAATTCGCGAAATACACTTATGATTAATTCATTTTTCCGTATCAATATAAAAAGAAGATGTGGTATGATTGCCAATGATACAACTCTTCACAAGAGACCAAATGACACAGAAATTAACCACTATTATAGGTCACCGTACGGCCTTCAACAATGAGCAAAGCCCATACCGCATAGTCAGCTATAAAAGGCCCCGAAATGACTATATAAACAATTAATAAAACAGTCAAAGAATTCTTATCAATAGTTCCACTCGCTTTACAAAAGCGGGCGGTATGTTGTAAAAGGGAGTCCTTCATCTTTTATACGATTACACTTTTGTATCCACAAACAACTTCTCCCTAAACGACTAAAATAGTGTATGTTTTTTTTTAATAATAACGTTAAAATCTTGCCAAATAATATAAACGGTATTTTTCTACTGTTTTTGACGTTAACGATACATGTAGTAAATATCGCGTTGGCGATTTTTTTAAAATATCAGCTTATCATTTATATCTAGATCTTAAAGATTTATATATGAAATATGAAAATATCTCGTTATAAATGATGTGTCATGTGTTTGATTAAAATTCGGATCTACTTAATATTCGTGTGTATTCACACATCTATACAAGCAAATAGCATTTAAGTCAAGAATGAAGTAATATAATTTATTTCTAAAGAAATATAATGCTTGATTTAATTTAAAATGTAATGCATGTATATGTTTAATGCAACTTAAGTTACTTTATTCTTTTTAAAGAGAAAACGACGAAAAGGGGCATTTAGAACCTATAAGTCGAAGAAAAAGACTCCACCATGGTCAAAATTAAAACGACGAAAATACAAATAAAAGTCCACAAAAACTCCACAAAAAAAATAGTGTTCATTTCTCGATGACGATAAAAAAAAAACGAATCATGATATATGTTTTCCAATTATAACAGTAACGGTTAGATAATTGACAACTCTGACAAATAAGTACCAATTATCAGGTTGTCTGCATATTGATATCGTAAAAAATCAGCTGCGAGTCACAATATGAAGTTTTTTGTCGAGTGAGCACAGCGAAAGAGATCAAAAAGGCTTCATATTGTTTCGTGCAGCTCATATTTTACAATATAAATATGCAGACAATCAGATAATCGATTAATCGGGTTGTATTTGCGTATTTTGCATGATAGAAACGAGTGTTTTCTTTGTTTCACCAGCAAATCGGAAGATGACGTGATAAGTTCGGGTCAAACTTATCAACGTCGGTTCATATATTATGACGTCGGTTATATGTCCGGTTCAAAATTATTAAGGTGGTACCTAACACTACAGGGAGATAACTCTGTAAAAATCAGCTGAACGTTTTAATCACGTTCTATTGTTAAGGTAGACTTAAGTATTAAGCTTCTCAATGATCAAAATTAGTGTTTGTAAAACTGCTATATATCCATCGAAATTTTTCCGATAAAGTGTGTGGTTCAAGTGTTTTGAAATTTTTATATTTTTGTCAAAGGGTCAAAGTAAATATTTTGTCAAAATTTTATGAAAATTAAACGAGCCAAATTAATTTTAGTCAAGGTGTTTGGTACCACCTTAAGGCCGGGTCAACGTATTTGACGTCACAAAGCCGTGATATGCAATTTTATTAAGAGCTGAGCAGAGTGATACAGAAAGAGGGACTACCGATAAGGATAATTTGACAAACCACAATATAAATTGAATCAAGTTGACGGTAGTAGAAAATTACTATTTGGCGTATGACGGTAAAAGGCATTTCAACCATCTTGAATGATTTCTAGGATCACTTATTACAACACGGGCCCGTATGTGTAAAGACGAAAAAAATATATGCTTTATATTTTCATTGCATTGAAAGATATTTGTTGTTTTATATTTTTATTGATCTCGCTAGGCCGTCATAAAACAATTTATAGTAACAGAACTTATTGAAATTCATCGAACTGACAAGTTGTCACAACAAGCTAAGATGGTCAGTTAGGGGAAACTGAGAAGACAAAAACAAACAAAAATCCTATCAAACATAAAAACCAAGAAGAGCCACTGGTCTGACAAGTGTTTCAAACTGGTCCGAGTTGTCTTTCAAACTGGTCCGAACTGTCTTCAAAATTGGTCCGAGTTGTCTTTTAATTGGCCCGTGATTCCACCTCAAGCTGCCAAGAAGCCATTTTTACCGATATTTTGTTGAAATCCCGTTGTTCAACTATATAAAAACATCATAGGAGTTAGTCTTTGTTTTGAATCGACGGTTTATATTTACACTTTGAAAAGACCCAAGATTTAAATGCTACCTGTAAGTGTAATTGTAATTCTAATCGTAGGTGTATACCAGTTTCCGCAAATGTCTAATTGTTGTAACAAAATCCCTGACTTGATAATTTACCCATTATACATATATTACTTTCATTGAAATCTTAAATATCACTACAGATAAAGTCATAGAATAAGTGTTGGTAAAAATACACTCTGTATTCCTGAGTTCCTGCTGAAATGTACATAAGTGTTTTCAAGTAGAAAATTATTATGCAGCATTAATCATCTCACCACAGTTTCAGTAAATGTATTCAGTATATTTTCCTTTTTTAATTACACAAGAAGGTTTTATTTATGAGTTACAGCAAATATATATAGAATCAGATTTTTCAAACGACCATTTGATCAAATAAGAAAACTTCTACTTCTGTGTAAAAGTTTAGTGTAGAGAGTAGAAAAGTCATAACTGTGGACTGGATTGAAACGACCACCAAAGGCACTTTATTTATCTTAAACATCCAAAAGTTAGTTTACAATCCAAAATAATTAATTGCTTGCTTTATGTATGGCCTGAATTCGGTCCTGGTACTGTCAATTAAACCACCTACCTTAAACTTTTGAAGTTATATGTAGAATTTGTTTCTTTATAAAGTAGAACATCTAACATATACTCAACATCTTATATACGTTCCGCATCCGAAATGAAAAAATCCATAACGCACTTCATAAAACCAAAAGCAAATGAAAACAAAAACGGAGCAAAAGTTTACATCTAGTTAAAATGAATACAAACCGGCGTTGATGTACTTCTATGAGACAGCATCTAAACGACAAAAATATACAAACGAAATCTAGTAGTCCATTTATGCGTTTATATAAATAATAGGTAAAGCTCTAACCGACCGGGTCGAAAAAAAAGTTGTGAAAAAATTAAAAGTGACTATTGAGTTTTCTAATGTCAATTATTTCCAGTAAATTAACTTAGTGCTTTTATTGAGAATGAACAGTCTTGTTGGAACAATAGTGCAGTTTTTACGACGAACATGGATAAAGATTTTCATGATTAAAACAGAAGGTGCAATTCAAATGTTTAACTCTTGTAAGTTGTAGTTGTAGCACATAGTGCAGTCTATTTCCAGGAAAGTTTAACCTTACCTAGATATTACGATACACAGGCGTCAATACATGTAACTAATTCATTTCCTAAAAGTTAAACATATACCAAATATGCATCTATTTGAAACATTTATCGGGTAGAATTTATTTAAGCACTTAACAAAACTTAAAGTATCATTAATCATGTAAAGCTATTTCTGCATGACATCAATAACGTAAAAAGGATTATTTTATTTCTTAATTTTGCTAAATGAGCCTATGTTCAATTTAAGTGGTCTACTAATCGACCTGCAATGAACGTATGTTACGTAACTCTGAAAACAGATTGTAACAGATCAACAATTTTAACCATCGGCAAGAACGGACATGATGCATTAACTTTAGCATGCCCTAATCTCTCCAATCTTTGTTGTTGCTATGCCGCAACTCACAAGTCAAAGCGAGGCCTAAGGCTTCACCACAGAGTACAAGCTCAATCCTCACCACCAGGTGGTTAATGTTGATGTTAATTCTCACCGGTAAATAACCAAATTCAACGATTACCTTGTACATTTCAGCATTTTTTTCTCGCTTGCAAAGAGGTCGTGGAAACGAAATTTATCTGTTGCAATTCTGTTTGTATCCCCGAGCAATTACTTACGAATCGTTCCATAAAATGCTTTTCAAATTTTAATATGTTGTTTCTGATGACAAAATGGAGGTCAAGTTCGATATTATGAATTTTCACTTTTGCCGTTCAAGAGTAATGGTCCATGATAGATTGGAAACTAACACTTTATGTCGTTTCGAATTCCGTACATTAGCTTATCAATCATTCAGCAAATGCTTTTTAAATTTTGACATTTTGTTACTGATGACAAAATGGAGGTCAAGTTCGATATTGACGATTTTCACTTAATCCGTTCAGGAGTTTGTCCTTGATAGATTAATCGGAAAATAGACACAGAACATTGAAGGTCAAACAAGCCTGAAAGCGCCTTCAAAATACAGAATTGGTGATTGTTGATCGAAAACTGTGGTGGCTGATGAATTACTTACGAATTTTTGTGCCAAAGTTTACGGATCGTGACTCAGATAAACATTCTGCACAAAATCATGGAGAACATGTGCAGTAATTGAAATTATTAGAACCTTACCAAAACAACCAAAACTGTTATATGTATGAATAAAAGAAGATGTGGAGTTTATGTCATTGAGATAGCCGGTCAATAACTAAAATAATGAAGATGTGGAGTTTATGTCATTGAGATAGCCGGTCAATAACAAAAATAATGAAGATGTGGAGTTTATGTCATTGAGATAGCCGGTCAATGACAAAAATAATGAAGATGTGGAGCTAATGTCATTGAGATAGCGGGTCAATGACAAAAATAATGAAGATGTGGAGCTAATGTCACTGAGATAGCCGTTCAATAACAAAAATAACGAAGATGTGGAGCTAATGTCATTGAGATAGCCGGTCAATGACAAAAATAATGAAGATGTGGAGCTAATGTCATTGAGATAGCCGGTCAATGACAAAGATAAGAGGAGATGTGAAGCTAATGTTATTGAGATAGCCAGTCAATGACAAAGATAAAGAAGATGTGGAGCTAATGTCATTGAGATAGTCGGTCAATAACAAAAATAAAGAAGATGTGGAGCTAATGTCTTTGAGATAGCCGGCCAATGACAAAAATAAAGAAGATATGGAGTTAACGTCATTGAGATAGCCGGTCAATAACAAAAATAAAGAAGATGTGGAGCAAATGTCATTGAGATAGCCAGTCAATAACAAAAATAAAGAAGATGTGGAGCTAATGTCATTGAGATAGCCGGTCAATGACAAAGATAAAAGAAGATGTGAAGCTAATGTTTTATTGAGATAGCCGGTCAATAACAGAAATAAAGAAGATGTGGAGCTAATGTCATTGAGATAGCCGGTCAATAACAAAAATAAAAAAGATGTGGAGCTAATGTCATTGAGATAGCCGGTCAATAACAAAAATAAAAGAAGATGTGGAGCTAATGTCAGTGAGATAGCCGGCCAATGACAAAAATAAAGAAGATATGGAGTTAACGTCATTGAGATAGCCGGTCAATGACAAAAATAAAGAAGATATGGAGTTTATGTCATTGAAATAGCCGGTCAATGACAAAAAAAAATCAAAAGACATCTAGAGAGCAACATTCAATCTTCAACAATAGATAGGAGTGTATACAGAAAGGGAAAGGGTCCAAAAAGCACAGTTCAAACCGCGTAAGATAAACTTTGCCGGAGGCAGTTGAAACAATACCCCGTAAACAACTCTTTTCTGTATGAGTAGACAATCTACGGACAAAATGAATCATATGAACCATGCAAAACGTCATCAGATTATAATTTATTTAGTGCTTCGGCATAAAGACTATTACAGCAAAACATAATATCATGGTAAAACTTGGTCAAATGTAGTAATAATCTTGTAGCACTGAGTCGATACCTCTGCTGGTGGATTATCAATCTCCTAAGTACTTCTCTAAAATTGTTCGTTAATAAATTTTGAAATTATTAGAAACGAAGGTTTCAACTCCCTCAGGCAAAGTTGACCTTAGATGGAATTGGCTAATTTTTTAGGTCTTTTTCGGTAATATAGCTCTTCAACTGTTTAGGTTCTTGTACATTATTCGGCTTTGAGAGTTCCTGGTGAAGGTGAATCCAGAAAAGCGCTTACGACGCATGAAATTTATAAAGTGTTGTTTCCATTTTTTATAGCACTGGGTAGAGTAGGTAAATTTATATTAGTATTGCTAGAAGATTTGATATATTTTTTTTTTTTTTATCTTTTGTAATATAATAGCTCCTAATGCATATATTTTTGAATATCTGAGCTTTATGGCTCCAAGCGTTCGAGATGCTGTTAAATCCCGAAAGACGAATCGATCGCAGTAAATTTTACAACCATTTCCTTTTATGGAAAATAAAAGTGACTTGAAAGAACATTGTCGCATCTTAAGTTTCAAAAGATTTATATCATTATTTTAAACATCAATGTTTTGAACATTTTAATTTCAGGGAAATGTATTTTCTATAAATGTTACAAAAGTAAATATTTAATAGATTTTTTGGTATACTTTATTTCAATAGCATTTAAGGAAGTTATTTACAGAAACTTGTACATGTATATATTTCATTTTATCTTTTTGTGTTTATTCTTATTCCGATTTTACAACCACTGAGACGCTACAAATGGTTGAACGTTACATTGCCTGGAATCGACACTTTTGGAATGACATAAAATACATTTTGAAAGATAACAGGACTCCCAAAGTTTTATTAAGCACTAAACCCATCAACATGAATTTTGTCAAGGAAAAAAAAAAACAACAATAATCCCATATTGGCTAATTAATCCAACTTGGTACAGACCTTCTAAAATTCAAACTGACCATTATTCCGTGCGTTCATCGTGTATCGTGCGTGTTGGATGCGTGTATCGTGCGTGTACCAATCGTGCGCTCATCATTCATCGTTCCGTGTATTTTCCGTGTAACGTGCGTGCATCGTATATTCTTAATCGTGTATGGTGCGTGTATCGTGCGTGTATCGTGCGTGTATCGTGCGTTCATCAATCATTCATTCTTAACCGTGTATCGTGCGTTCGTCAATCGTGTATAACTGTGTACATCAGATAACGTGCATTTGTCAAACGTTCATCTCTAATCGGATAACGTTCATTCATTGCGGTTTTTATATGATAGTCGGTTATAGAGCTCATCAAAGCTTATATTTTATCTCACGGTTAAAGTGTATATATATGTTCCGACTTTAAATAAAATTTACATTCATACTTACTTTCTTGTGAACACTTAATTAACTTCATCGTACATAACGTTCATACAGATTCATGAATTTTTGTGTAAAATTTATTTATCATCTGTAAACATTTCGTGGTTATTCAGTGAATCTTGGCTGGGACTGACACATTTCAATATAATGATACATGTTCTACGTACAAACAATAACATGATGACATTTCTACGACAGAACAGTTAAAATTGGAATTTCTATTCAGCTGAGCGAAATGGGCTTAAAAATATACTGTTGGCTAACTGTTATTTGTTAAAAAATATTCCGCCAATAAAAAAAACCAGTGCTTTTGCAAAATTTAGATGTGGGGTAGCTCCACTAAAAATAGAAACTGGAAAGTATGAAAGAAAAGAAGTCCACGAGATGACATGTGTTGTAGCTCTACTATTGAAGATGAACTTCATGTCATTTTAAAATGCCTATTATATGTAGATTTAAGACAAATTATGATACATTAAGCTAAACATTTTAATGAACATTTTAACCTTTAATTGTCAGATAGCGAAAAATTTATATTTTTATTTAATAACGGCAATGTTGCTGCTATAGTTGCCAAAAACATCAACAATGTTTTATTTTCATATAGTACAGGTGGACACTGTAAATTTTAAATGTAAATGAGTAAATATATTGTGTCTTAAAAGTCTCTCATTATTCTTTTTAAGATTGGTACATACAATGCAAATGTTTTAATGTTTTATGTTTATTTCTGTGATTCTCATTTTATGTTTGTATGTGGTGAGACTATAATAAAATATTGAATCAGTATTACATGTAACATGATTAATGTTCAACTTGAGTCATTTCTCCAATGTTGAACAATGCAAGATTATAATTCTTCGCTTATTTGGCAAATTCATATTCTACTAAATATTCAAACATTTAAGTTTTGATAAATACCATTACAAATATAACTTTTGTCTTCGTTTCTGATGGTCACGTGCACGTAAGGTTATTCCATTGAGAAAATACAATATACAAGATTGTCGGGTAAATGTGGATTGCGGATTAAGATTTTAGATGTCAAACTTGAATTAACAAATTAAACTGAGGCGAATTTAACACGAATATGTATTTTCTCTTCAACAGTGTTTTTATTCTCTGTTCTTTATTTTCATTTAAAATAAGCTAAATATGTTTTGTGGAAAATTGAATACAAATAAACATATGTATTTGAAGGCATTTTTTTAATTAAACAAGTATAAGATCACGCAAATATATCCCGTATTCCTTAAGAAGGATTTTAAATTGAGAAACTTTTTAAACTTGAAATTGTGTTTACGAGTTTAAGATATTCTTTTTTATTTAAATTTTTTGATAAAATAGTTAAATATATTGTATTATCATAACAAGTCTTTATTTAAATGGAATAAACATGGAACACTTTCACAGATTCACTTTTCATTGTGTTCATGGTTGCATATCAAGGACACCGTTTTTAATGTATGTCTAAAAGATTAATATCCGAAAAAATAATTCACAATAGTACTTTGTATTAAAGAATGACGGATTATTTTACAGTGGGGGTATTTTTTGTTCCGTTACTGAGGACATTTTTTTGTCCTTTATGATCCATATGACAAATTTGACTCCAATAAGGATAAATTTTATCTTATAGAAAAATCGGTAGTTTTTATCCGATAGATTTTGTGTTCATCTTTATCGGATATAAAAGATTGAAAAATACAAACAATTAATTGAAGTTTCGTATGCATCTATCACGATCCAGCAACTTTTGACTAGTATAAAGGGTTGCCTTGGTTTTATAGCTCAAAACGGTATTATTTGTTTTGCTTTACATTGGGTTAAATAATGAAATGTATGTTTCAGAAATTTACACAAGTTTGATTTCGGCTTTGACTCCCTGGGACACTGTCGTTTACAGTAAAAGACGAAAATCTACACATGTACGTTCTTATAAAAAAGAAGTTGTGGTATGATTGCCAATGTTCATCATTATATCATAATTATCGTACTCCCCCTAATAATGAATCTATAATATATGCCACTGGACGTTAAACGATCAACTATTAATTCATCCATCTTATCCTTTTAGTTTTGTGATAATTTGCATATAAAATACATGAAACAAAAGGGGCAGATCCAGCCATTTTAAAAAGGGGTGTTCCCAACCCAGGGCAAAAGGGGGGGGTTCCAACTATATGTCCCCATTCAAATGCATTGATCGTCCAAAAAAAGGGGGGTTCCAACCCCCCTGAACCCTCCCCCTGGATCCGTCACTGAAGAACTGCAGAGTTTCACTAACGTTAGAAGGCCGATATAATTGCACATATAAAACAGACATTAACATCGATCCCTACGTTTTGATCCCCTCACAAAACACTTTATAAATTTCATGCATCTATAACGCTTTTTTGGATTTACTTCCACTAGGAACGCTCAATGCTAAATATTTGAAAGACAAAGAATGTATAAAATAGATAGGAGTGTAGAGCTATATGACCAATAAAGGGCCTATACACATTCACAAAATTCTGTGTATTTATGTGTCTGTCCAAAGTCAAAAGCACGTAGTTCAGTGGTTTTCGTAACATCAATTCTGTTATATACATGTATTTGGGCTTTTTTTTTGTGGCAAGATACATGTAGCTTTGAAATAAAGAAGGCCGTTAGTTTGCTCAATTGAATTGTTTCATATTTTTTTTCATTTCGGGGCGGGGCCTTTAATAACTGACTTTACAGTTCCCGTATTTTTTTCATTATTGAAGGTCGTATAGATATAACTGCTAGCATTCCTCTTGATTTGAACTTTCTTGAATAGTTGACTCACTAGCAATTATACCACATTTTCTTATTTTTACATAAGCCTTCAATCCATCAAAAGCCAATTTAGTCTGCTGTAGCTGAAACCTACGTTTCTTAAAAAAAAAATCTAAATTTATATAACGACAATTTAAGAAATGTTTGTCATAGATATCTGTTCGTGATATAAGTATCAAAATATTTTAGCTATGAAGATGTGTAAACCCTTAAATAAACCCTATTTCTTTGGGCAATACCTACGGGAATTAAAATAATAAAAACCATTATTAGAAAATCGGAATATATATGTGTGTATGACTCGGAGGTGCAATGGAGATCATAAAGTTTGATGTCCACGCGTGAAGTGCGCTGGTCTGCGCCGAAGTGCGATGAGCTGTTCGATGGTTTGCGATGGTTTATATAACGCGGGATACCTAGATTAAAGTCTACAGATGTGCAATTATTATGAGCAGTATATTTATTTCAATGTCAGTATATAAAGCATTTACTAGTGTTATTGTCTATGAATGTAATAGTTAAAGTTGCCGAGTACTAATTTAGAGATCGTCCTATTTGATGTTTTGCATGTGGAAATTATTCTTGCTTCAACATGTATCTTTACTTAATTTGTTCCTCTAATGAGATCATCATTTACCGTTATATAATCATAGGAATAGTTTCACGGTGGACCAGTATGTATTGAGGGAATGACACTTCATCGTACGTAAAAACAAATCTTTCGTATATTTCCCGTTTCACAGTCCTACATGTATATTGAATTTTACCCACAACTCAGAAAGTTGACCAGCGCGGGGTATGCTTAAACCTCTTATTCTAGATGTCAGGTAACTTACTCGTCTTTATGTTGGATTGCTGTCTGATTGACGAATACCCGTCATTTTATATATATATATATAACAAACAAATTTAAATTATATATATATTTAAATTTGTTTTTTAGGGATGCATCCAGTTGCACCTTTTCATTTAAAATATATTTCCGTGAAGTAATCTCAAAAGATTACTCACTTCAATAAAAAATAAATAAGGGAAATGAAACCTCTTCTCGCATGTTGCACTTTGTGTAATTGTTCTCTTCGACAAAATACTGCCTTGAACTCAATTTTGGTATAAATATAAAGAAGCCATATTTGGTTCTTAAATGGATATTTTTTAAACACCTAAAGCTAGGTAAAGCCTATCTCTTGATATAGGCTCTTAAATTTGGCAACTTTTAGAGACCGACCGTGCTTGGGCTGTATATCCAGTCAAGGTCGCTAAACTCTCATTATCCGTTTAGAGATTTTCTGAAAATACGATGGTTACTGTCTCATTAGAAACTAAAACCTTATCAAATATGGTGGCCTTCGGCTGTCATCTGCTCTTTTCGGGTTGTTGTCTCTTTGACATATTCATCATTTCCATTCACCAATTTTAAAATAACTAAAAATATGATAAACAGTTGTCAGATCAATATTCATTTAACAAGCCAGTGCGTTGATACAGGTTATATTCTACTGAATTTACTATATCCGTTATTATTACGTAATTATATAAGTCCCGTGTCCAGGTAAAAATAACAATTTGTGGTTTGTATGTCAGGTGAAAGTGACAACGGGTGGTATGTATACTAAAATGTTTATCGTCTTCCATTATACATGAGGGTGTGGATGGGGGTTTATAGAATAGAAAATTATTGACCAAAAAATAAAGAATATAAAAAAATAACCAGACAAATATATAGAAAAGAAAATGATGAGGTACTAGAATATATGGAATAAAGAATGATCGACAAAAGGTATAACGATTAGAAAAAAATGCCTAAAATGATAGAATACAGAAATAATGAATCCCTATTCAGACCCTCATAATCTGACGATGACATTTAGCTTTAGGATAATTATGGGCATGTGATACAGTTTTAGACCCACAGTGATTTTTTACAAAAGTTCACATATATACAAGCTAATTTTTACAAAATCAATTTGTATATGTAATAAAAATTATATCTTCATGTGCTGAATTTAAAAGACAAATGGGTTTGAATTATTCGACATGTACTTATAACATTTCGGTTTCTTGGACATTTTTGTCCTTTGAACAGACATCCTTAACTTTTTTGTTTCAAAAGATAAAGATATGCGGATTTCGGTAAAGAGATTAGGAATATCTTCGTTACAAAATTGGGCTCTACATTTGTGTAACAATTCTTTGTTAATATTTAATTTTTGTGAAAAGAAATTGATACAAGAAGAAAAAACGGTATTTTTGTTGTATATTTATCTAGTTAAAAAAAAGTCGGTAATTTCTTCATAAAAGTTGCAACGAATAATCTTCATACAGTATCAAGCAAAATGTCATGTCTAAAATGAGGGGGCCATAACTGATAACACCTTTTCCTTAAAAAAATGAAAAAAATAATTATTTGGATAAGAAAATAACCCACATATTTAGATATATTAGAATAAAAATATTTTTTAAATTTTTTAAAAATCATGTAATATTCATCGGTTTATGATTAAATAAAAAATATAGAAAATTGTTAAGTTGTTTTTAAGGAAGGAAAATAATGTTTGTCCCGAGAAAAAAAGCCCCCCCCCCTTATAAATGATCATTAATTTACCTTAGTGGGGGCTTAAATTTGGAGACCGATCGCGAGGCCTGACTGCCATAAACAACAGATAAAGAACAGCAAACAGTGGATACACCAATTGATTTGGCGAAAGAAAACGGCGGACACAAAATGATTGCACTGAATAATTTCAACTACCATTGAGATCGTTTTTATTCAAATCTCCTTATCAAATTAGAAATGCATTTTAAAAACCTTGGGATATCTTTTACAGTTTGGAATTGGAATTGGAATTAAAAATTGCATTTCCCAAAGAGTTGCAGGTAAAACCCCGAGAATCTCACCTCCTAGAAATTTGATGTGCCAGGATGTTTGAAAATATATATGAATTTTATTACATACTTGAATTTGTATAAGGAATATAAAAAGATTCAGTATGTTTACTGTACAAACAAACAACAGACACCAAGTGATGGATACAATTGTGGCTTATATTGTTTAATTCATTTTTACTGAGAGCAAAATTTGATTGATTGATTATTCATTGGTTGTTTAAACGTCCAGTGGCAAACATTTCATTCATATTCAGGACGAAAAGTCGTTTCAGAAGTATATTATGAAGTATTTGGTATTACAAATGTTTAAATTTTCTCATTATTTGGTAAATTTCATTTTCTTAGCTATTTCTAATTAATTTGTACGAATCAGATTTTTCTGACAAATTATATGTTTTGCTCTACATTAACTCATACGATTCTGATAATATAAGGAACATTGTAACTTAAGTAAAAAAAAAAAGAGATTATGATTGTTTAATCAGTTGTTATGTAAGTTCGCTCGTGTCAGTCGGATCACTGATTTTCGTCAATATCAAGGAAAAACCGGCACGTTCCAAATATTGTTCAACTACTCATTTAATGGTGATTCTTTTTCTTTAAAAATTGGAATTTATGTAATAAAAATCTATCTATCTCTACCATAGTATGAAAACAGAGTACAAGTCCTTTCTAGTCCTCAGTGGCATATTATAAGTCCTTAGCAGTGTTTAGAGGTACAGGCAGAAAACAGTCGAAGGCCACCAATGGGTAGAAAATCCCGCACCGAAGACGTTTTTCAGCTGGTCCCTAAACAAAAATGAATTTTAGTTCAGTGATAATGGACATCATACTAAACTTCGAAACATACAAATATTTCCTAAATTTCGGAACGTAAACATATGATAATTAATTAGTTAAGGTAACAAATTTAGGCAGATAAAAAGAAAGGGGGGGGGGGGGGGTCAACGCTGGAATCGCCACTCTTTAAAACGTAGCAATTTATAAATTATTTATATTAAGTAGAATTATAAAATCGATGAGTTTTATAATTTGACAACACTCATTGATATTGAAAAATACTATACTACAATTAATTTATTTAATACATGGAATGTTTAGTAAAACTGTCGACCAATCAACACAGAAAGCGAGATATCTAAAATTTGTATACCCTTATAGATTTTCATTATCATACATCAATTTTAAATGCAATTCCAAATAAAATGGCTTTGAGAACCGTGTATTAAGCATTTATCGTTCATTCGTCAATGAATCATTCACCGTGCGTGAATCGTGCGTGTATCGTGTGTTCATCATTCATCGTGCATCGTGCGTGTATCGTGCGTTCATCATTCATCATTCATTTTTCGTTAATCCTCCGTGTAACGCTCATCGCTCATCGTGCGTGTATCGTGTATCGTGCATTCACCGTGCGTGTATCGTGCATTCACCGTGCGTGTATCGTGCGTGCGTGTATCGTGCGTGTGGTCAGTTTGAATTTTAGAAGGTCTGTAGAAGGAAAAGGTATGGGCACCTCAATCTTCCTCTCACCTGAACAGAATATGATGAAATTAAAAATACAATTAATACTTTCCAATAAATGACCTGAGCTAATTTGATCAAAGAGATTGGGTGTGAGAAGCAGTCATCTTCTACTTCTGGTAAGCTTGTTATGTTAGTTAGACGTTCCTTGGTGTATGATTGTCGGGATCAGACCAAAAACTTTCGTAGAAAGTACATATGATGCACAAGCCACTATGCTCAAGTCGACAACACGATCAAAATTATAGAACTACTAAGCGAAGCCTTATCTAGCGGTCTCTGCGTAGCAGAGGAAGAGATTCAGTCCCCCACGATACGATTGGCTATTGAGTGTTGAGTTGCAGTTTGAGATGTTAATGAAAAACGGATGCATGAATGACAAGTGAAGTTAACCTTTTCCTTGATTATTCAAAATCATGATGACGCTGTTTCCACAAAGACCAATAAACTAAGAGACTGATGTTCAGCGTGTTGCAGTGTTACTTTATTTTAAGTAACGAAAGCACACAACATTATCTTGACATTTTAATGTTAGTGTGAACTCTGCCAGAAAATTAATGATGTCTGCTGTCTAGTCAGAGTCGGATTAAGAATACATACACCAATATTTATGGTGAAAGAACTTCTCATCTATAAACCACGTTATGGTCAATTTCTGTCGTCCTCACTCAAATATGTAAATAGTGCAATAGTTAAATATTTGATATTTGATATCGCAATTGTTAAATATTTGATGTTGCGATAGTTAAATATTTGATAGTGCAATGGTTAAATATTTGATTATTAACAGATGAATTGTTCTCTTGGTCTCATCTGACAAAACTAAACCACAGAACAAAGCATAATATTGCATTGATTTTGGAATATTTGAAAATTTTTAATCTGTAGAAATTATATATTATATAACAGGGGATGGGGTATAATTGAATGCTTAAAATCAAAGTATTACCAAGGCAAGGATAGTTACGTCTCGTTTACTTTCTATCAGCTCAAGTTCGTATTGTTTCGTATTCAATTCTTTAAAATTCACATTCTTAACAGGTTGGTAAAAGCTACTAGTAAATCAAAAGAATCATAAACATTTTCCTGTCAATGGTGATATAACGACCTTTTCAATCACTGCAACAGCTTTCTTAATAGTTAGCTAGGAAGCTTAATTACATTTGTACACAGAAAAGTGTAATAAAACGCCTTTACTTTGATCATTTTATTGTTATTTTCGATTTTTTTCCGCGCATAACCTGTGTTTACAAAAAGAAAGCTATTACAGTAGGTTACGTTGTAACCAATAAAATCTTGTAGAAATTTCTTTGCTTTCTTGAAATTGCTGCTTTAATTTAAGTCTGTGGAATCCATGAAACAGTTATTTGAATAATAGATCGATAGAACTGTTCGTACTACCTGAAACCAATTTCACTGCTCTTGCCTGTCGTGACGATTTAATTACGTCTTTAGCCGATTTGTTGATTGAATGGCATAGTGAATTATTCTTAGTATCCTCAGAAGAGCTGCACGAGCCTGCAATGGTCAAAGTGATGATATATTGGCTCCCGTGAGGGACTTTGTCATTTTAAATGAACGTGGTTGGTATTTCAACTCACTGGAGCTACGTATAAAACTAATGAAGACAAGTTGTCAGAGTTGATTGGCTTCCCATACTACAGAGGATAGCTGTCGTATTTACTTTTCGGAAGGTAAATAAGCTTTCATATATACTTCATTATTTGTAATATTCATCTTACTGATTTATATTATTATTTACTAAATTTTAATAACAAGAAAAAAAAATTGTATACAAATATTTCCTTATAAATTTTTTAGTCAATATCGACTTTTGATAGAAGAAGACTGTATATAATTTGAACATCTCTATGGTAGTTTCTCTATTAATAAATGCACGGCAATAATTTTTTAAAACTAATTGTATATTTATACAAAATATTCCACCTTTAAACCATTCTGATTTATGTCATATATTAAGACTTTCAAGGTGTTGTGCGCGCAGTTATCGTGTACCATTGAGTCAGTGCCGCTGCTAGTGGACTATTAGTCAACTAGCACGTGCTTCTCGTGTCGATTCGATTGAAATGATACATTTTGTATGTAAATTTCCAGTTCATAAGGTTATCTATTTTTGCTAAAAATAGGATTGAAACTCATTCAAACAAACTATACCTTAGACAGTTTTGTGTGTTCGATTTCGTCCCCTTTATTATTCCGGCTCTGGAGAAACGTTTTATATTCATTGACTTTCAAAACTTTTGGTCACGAGCGTACCTGGTGAATGTTATTCCGGAAACACGTGGTGTGAACACGGAAATCATGTCAATTTTTGCATTCGGATTTGGTCTTAGCCATAAATGATCATAAATGCAGATTCTAATAAGCAACGTTAAAATCGGGTCTGTAAATTGAGTAAATCGGGTGTACTCAAAACCCAATACCCGATATCCTCGTACAGATTTTGTTTAATTCGAGGCAATGTATGTTTTTTACATATTTATAATTTTGTGACGGTCTCATAAACAATTTGTTCATGTTTAGTATTTGTCCTCTGTAATATTTTCACTCCTCTTGCAATACGGCGCGTTAACAAAAATCCTTAACTTATCTGATAAGTGTGAAATTTCGATTCATATAATCATTTTGGTATAAATTTACTAAAATTGCAATGTATCCATAGAATTGCTAGAAAAGATCTATCAGACAGGAACTTAAAGTTGATGAAAATAAAGCAATATTTTGAGCAGCCGTTTTGCCTTTATATGTCAAATTTTCTTATTAAAAGTAACAAATGACATTAAATGTTTCATTGGTTGACCTTTCACTAATTCTATGCTCTATTAGGCCTTTTGAGTACTAGTTTGGTACTCGAATTTTATTTTTCGGTCTCCCAAACCATTGGTATCGATGAAGGTTCATGAAAATTAAATCCGTAAATAACGTTTACATTACAAACAAAAACAATAAATCCTACCGGAAGTCAGATTTTGGTATTGGTATGATTTTG
Source organism: Mytilus californianus (assembly GCF_021869535.1). Classification (NCBI taxonomy): domain Eukaryota; kingdom Metazoa; phylum Mollusca; class Bivalvia; order Mytilida; family Mytilidae; genus Mytilus; species Mytilus californianus. Next base: position 32,201,102 of record NW_026262701.1, read on the forward strand.
TTGCTTAAGATTTTAAGATTATGAATTATGTAGTTTTAGTAAAATTAAAGGTGCAACTTCCTTCGGGACGATCGTCCAGAGCATGCATGGATTATTTGCCACGGACGTAAATCAATTATGTTATGTTTTGAACCAATTTGTTCTAATGCTAAAGAACGTTTTAGCTACATGGGATCAGATGATCTACTGTCGTAAATTTGCGTCCGTCGTCCGGCCGGATGGTGACCTATACTTGTTTACGTATTATTTATTTGGACTCTGGAGGCTAGTTGTCTTATTAGCAATAATACCTCATCTATTTATTTTTATGTGGCGAAATGTTTTTAATCTTTGGAAATTGATTATTGGAAGACCTACAAACGAACATCATTTGAAGTTGACTGAATGGCAAAAATTAAGGCATTGGTGTCCCAAAACTCTATTTGAACCCTTTGAAAAATCACATTTTAAATCATATCTCTTGGCAGAAATGCCTTAGTTCCAATTGTAACGGGGTTTTTCTTCTGTGCGATTTGGAACTATACATTATTTCGGATCTATGTATCCGGGATCATAATCCATGTTGTTGTCCGTTAACATAGGGAACTAGCTATTGTAAACTTTCTCCGTAAGCTCACTAAGAACTGTCTATATAACGAAGTCTGTTTAATGTTCACATGTTTAATCGTATAGATATTCATAAAACAGTACATGTATAATATAAATATATAGGTTCGAAATTATAATTTCCAATTTAACTTGTTACGTCATTCTCATCTATATTACAACTGTTACTTCATTCTCGTCTATATGACAACTGACCAATACATAAAGTTTCTCACAAGATCGTGCTTTAACATCTGTTCTCAAATTAGATTAAACACTGCTTTATGGTCTTACAGTATTTTGATAAACTTCTAAATGTTATTGCAACTGTACTGTGCAACCCATGTACCGTATAAACTGTCACATTAATCAAGAGAAAGATCATTAAACTGATTAACATCAAATCTTTGATGTAATTGACCACGCCACACAATTATAAAAAAACATGTTCACCAGAGACAGTTTTTTGTATTTGTAATTGCAAGAAAAAAACCTTTTCCTCTGAGATTGCAAGGCTACATATTTTTTATTAGCTCACCTTTCCTTGAAAAGGAAATGTGAGCTTTTGCCAACACTTGGCGTCCGTCGTCGTCCGTCGTCCGTCCGGTGTAAACTATTACCAACATCTTCTCTGAAACTACTGAACCAATTCCAACCAAACTTAAGCCGAATGATTCTTGGGGTATCTAGAATAAAGTTTGTGTTTTATTTTGTTTCATCAATAAACATGGCCGCCATGGCTAAAAATAGAACATAGGGGGAAAATGCAGTTTTTGGCTTATATCTCAAAAACTAGAGCATTTAGAGCAAATCTTGGGTAAAAATGTTCATTAGGTCAAGTTCTATCAGCCCTGAAATTTTCAGATGAATCTAACAACCCATTGTTTGATTGCTGCCACTAAATTGGTAATTTTAAGGAAATGTAGCAGTTTTTATACGACCGCAAAAATTTTTGCGGTCGTATATTGGTATGACGTTGGCGTCGTCGTCGTAGTCGTCGTCGTCGTCCGGCGTCGTCCGAAGACACATTGGTTTTCGCACTCTAACTTTAGTTTAAGTGAATGGATCTCTATGAAATTTTACCATAAGGTTCAATACCACAAAAGGAAGGTTGGGATTGATTTTGGGGGTAATTGTTTCAAAATATTAGGAATTAGGGGCCAAAAAAGGGGCAAAAAACAAGCATTTTTCTAGTTTCATGACAATAACTTGTGTGAAAGTGTATGGATCTTTCTGAAATTGTACTACAAGGTTTCATATCACAAAGGGAAAGCTGGAATTGAGTTTGGGGGTAATTGCCCGAAACGTTTAGGAATAAGGGGCCAAAAAGGGGCCAAAAATAAGCATTTTTCTAGTTTCCAGACAATAACTTGTGTTCAAGTGTATGGATCTCTCTGAAATTGTACCATAAGGTTCCATATCACACAGGGAATGCTGGGATTGATTTTGGGGGTAATTGCCTCTAAAGTTTAGGAATTAGGGGCCAAAAAAGGGGCAAAAAACAAGCATTTTTCTAGTTTCATGACAATAACTTGTGTGTAAGTGTTTGGATATTTCTGAAATTGTACTACAAGGTTCCATATCACAAAGGGAAAGCTGGAATTGAGTTTGGGGGTAATTGTCCGAAACGTTTAGGAATTGGGGGCCAAAAAGGGGCCAAAAAACACATTTTTCTAGTTTCCAGACAATAACTTGTGTTCAAGTGTATGGATCTCTCTGAAATTGTACTGCAAGGTACCATACCACAAAGGGAAGGCTGGGATTGAGTTTGGGGGTGATGAATCATAAGGGGGTTCAAAAAATTTGGGGGGGGATTTTTTTTATTTTTTTCCTTTTTTTCTTTTTTTCCTTTTTTTTTTTTCTTTTAAAATTTTCTATTTTAAGTTGGTTATTTCTGATTTATATTTAAAAGCAAATAATAATGATATGGTAGGAGATACACACTAAACAGGATGTGTAAATTATTATATAATAAGTATTGTGCAATAGCAAGAAATTTTCAATTGCACAGTATTGCACAATAGCAAGAAATCTTCAATTGCACAGTATTGCGCAATAGCAAGAAATCTTCAATTGCACAGTATTGCGCAATAGCAAGAAATATCCAATAGCACAATATTGCGCAATAGCAAGAAATTGTCAATTGTGCAGTATTGTGCAATAGCAAGAAATATTCAATTGCACAGTATTTTGCAAAAGAAGATACTTCGTATAAATTGCTTATTTCTTGACCAATTGCAATAGGGTTTTATTCTTGAATTCTTGGGGTTCTTTAATATGCTGAATCTAACCGTGCATTAAGTTTTTGGATTTTGGGCCCCGTTTTTAAATTGGTCCACATTGAGGTCCAAAGGGTCCAAAATTAAACTTTGTTTGATTTCATCAAAATTGAATTCTTGGGGTTCTTTGATATGCTGAATCTAACCATGTATTTAGATTTTGGATATTGGACCATAATAGGTGAATGTCCAATTTAAATTTTTTAAGTTCTTAGACCACATTCATTCTGTGTCAGAAACCTATGCTGTGTCAAATATTTAATCGCAATCCAAATTCAGAGCTGTATCAAGCTTGAATGATGTGTCCATACTTGCCCCAACTGTTCAGGGTCCGACCTCTGCGGTCGTATCAAGCTGCGCCCTGCGGAGCATTTTATTTGTTATTATCTTGAATATTATTATAGATAAAGATAAACTGTAAACAGCAAAAATGTTCAGCAAAGTAAGATCTACAAAGAAGTTTATATGACCAAACTTGTCAATTGAACCCTTAAGGAGTTATTGCCCTTTAAAGAAATTTTTACACAATTTGTTTATCATGTTTTCAAACTTTAAAAAATCTTCTCCTCTGAAACTACTGAACCAAATTAAACCAAACTCAAGCTGAATGATTCTTAGGTTATCTTAAATAAAGTTTGTGTTTTATTTTTGTTTCCTCAGAAAACATGGCCTCCATGGCTAAGAATAGAACATAAGGTAAAATGAAGTTTTTGACTTATATCTCAAAAACTAAAGCATTTAGAGCAAATCAGACAAGAAGTTAAAGTACTCATTAGGTCAAGGTCTCCCTGCCCTGAAATTATCAGCCAAATCGGGTATCTGATGTTTAGGCTATTGCCCCTGAATTGATGATTTTAAGGAAATTTTGCAGTTTTCGGTTATTATCTTGAATATTATTAAAGATAAAGATAAACTGTAAACAACAAAAATGTTCAGCAAAGTAAGATCTACAAATAAGTTGTATGACCAAAATTGTCAATTGACCCCTTAAGGAGATATTGCCCTTTTAAGACAATTTTTCACAATTTGTTCATCTAGTTTGCTTACTTTAAAAAAATCTTCTTCTTTGAAACTGCTGAATCAACTTCAGCCAAACTTGGGTTGAATTATTTTCAGAGTATCTAGTATAAATTCTGTATTTTATTTCCTTGTACGTCAAGAGACATAGCCACTATGGCTAAAATGGAACATAGGGGTAAAATTCATTATTTTGCTTTTGACCAAAATATGACAGATACAAAGAACATTTAAATGGCATTTTAAGCCACTCATTAATATATATTGAAAAGTAAAAATAATCATTGATGAAAGATTTAAGCAAAACACTAAAGGTGAGCGATTCAGGCTCTTGAGAGCCTCTTGTTTTTTCGGAGTTAATTATCCGAAAAACGTTGTGCAAATGATTCTCAGTTGATGTTGATTCAATAAAAAACATATAGTATTGATGTCACATAGTTCCTGTTATAACCCTATGAAATCTCTGAAAGTTTTTTGGCAATTTTATTCAAATTTGTTTTTCTATAAATAATTCGTTCTGATCGAATGAAAACCTTTTATTAAAAACATCTTTTCTACTAAAAATAAAAAGCAAAATATTTTACGGGATTGTTGAAAACAAAGCCATACGAAGCTTTCTCTTTTGAACAATTTGTGTTTTGTTTGCTAAGTGTACGATTTAAGGAGGCTTAGTATGAATTTAGTTGGTATGTTCGGTCTCCCTGTAGCGTATCTTGTGGATTTTTTAACAATCGATATCCTGCTTTTATAGTCCTCTGGGTTGATGTTACATAGTTATTTTTGTCATCAAAAAGTTAAGGACCACTTCAAATAAGATTAACATTCAACAGGGCAATTGTTTATAGCAGCTGCTTAACATCTTAATGGTTGGTCGCAATTTGAATTCGAAAATCCAAAAAATTATAAATCAATAAATGCAACGTTCTTCAGATCTCACGGTCAGATATCAGTAACAGTAAACCTTTAAACGTCTTCAATTTAAGGGGAAACTGCATATTGTTTGCATTATGCAGTCTTCGCATTACCAATTTTTACATCCGTATCCCAAAATATGTACTTAGATGTGAATCAAATATTTTTATAGAGGCTGCATGTTACTGAATGATACTTACTAACTTTCTGACAATCTTTTAACCTATTTTTCGGAAAGATGACGATGATTTTTAGATTCATATAGTGTGTAGACACCCGATTATTGTTGAAGCCAATATGTTGGTCTCTAGATGTCTTTTGGTTATTTTTATCGTTGGGCGACAAAAACGAGGCGAAAGATACCAAAAGGGATATTGATGTCTCGTTTACGTATATCCCACATCTCCATTTATTCATAAACATATTCTTATTAGAATTATATGTTATTTTGATATATTTTTTTTATTTTGTTCTGTTTAAACGAGCTCATTTTTGTAACTCATTAAATTTTTATTATGAAGCAAGGTATTTTCGAACGGGGAAAAAAAAACACCAAATACAATCATTTTGTCCAAATACTTTGACTAATGCCATAATATCAAGAGAAAAAAAAATGTCTGTAATACCTTCATCTACGCAATTAGGTGCTCAGCTCTGACGCTAGACAATTGTTTTTAAATATTTAAAATGTATCATGATAGTGCAGATAATGTTTATACTGGCTCTCAAATTACATTTCTATAAAAGAGTGTTTCCTGTAAAACTATTGAAATCCTGCCATTAATAACCAAGCATTACTATAGAGAGTCGTCTTCTGTTTGGTAAACTAATATTTTAGTATTTATAAACTAAATATATTTGCTTTTTAATTCCCAAAGGGTGGAGCAATTTTCTCGTACCATTAAAATAATGTCTTTGTATTGTAGTATTATAAATGTTTAACAGCCTAGATCAGTTAACAAGTGGTTTTCTGCACGTAACTATGTCTTTACCAATTTGTCAAATTCAGTTTTAAATCAACTATAGATGCAATATTGTGTCGTTAAAACCAGTAGGTAGTTATGACGGTGTGGATAGGGGTTTACAGAATAGAGAATAATAGGTAAAAAATTAAAAGAATAGAGAAAAATAGAGAAAAAATTAAAGAATAGAGAATAATGGGTAAAAAATTAAAAGAATAGAGAATAATGGCATAAAAAATGAAAGAATACAGAATTGAAGGACCCCACATCCAGGCCCTCAGTTATATATAGAATCTATAGAATTATAGTCAGTATAAGATTACTTTTTGTTCTTTTGTCTACACGCTTACATAGTATAAGTCTGGATTTGTCATTTGATTGGATTTCACCCCTGGTATAAAGATATTTTATGCTGACATCAATCATATATTTATTTTTTTGGTTGTATACTTCTGGCAATTCTACTTTAATCAAGTGCATCGTTATCAAAATGTATTTTGTTTTGTATTGTCATTGTAGATTGAAATAAACAATTAATTTCCCCATAGGCGACAATGATAGCCTTTTTCGAGATACAGACTTTAGAAAGTTGAATTTTTAACGAAACCTTGCTGCAATTAAAGAAAAATTATTCGGACAGTATTTTTTGGTCCAAAAAATATAGGTTCCCGTGGCTTTTCTTAACGTAATTTGTACTTATATCTCCCTTGCCTATCAATTTTGCACTTAAAAACACGTGTCTCATCCTAGCGTAGAAAAGAAATCTCAGTTCCGTTAGGGCTAATGCAGAGTGCACGACGTCACTAATAATAAAAAATAACGGGTGCACATATCGACCAATCAGGATTATACATATTCTGAATACCATGTTATCTTCATAAAATGGCTACGCCCATAATATTTAATGGTTGATTGTAACCTTGTATATGTCGGGTTAAAGCTTTACAGAGATTAGTTACTTGTATTAATTTTTACCAACTTTAAATAAAATGTCTATGACTATATCTATGTCTATCAAATAATTAACGCTTAATTTAACCAAACCCCTGCTGACTTTGATCTAAGATTTTATCTTAGTAACTTTAAACTAAGATGGTTAATTCGTGTGTACTTTAATTTTTATTCTCTAATCAAGAGCGTGGTAAATCATGTTTTAATTAACCGTTCAATACCTCTTTTAGATGACGCTAACAAGTTAGACCAGCACAGTATTTTCATAACGCAGTGCTTTGGAACTAACATGAAGATTTTGAGAGATTAGAAAAAAAACATTGCAGTTGAAAATGAAAGGTTAATTTTCACTTCCCTTAATCATTGCTCAGATTCCTTAACCGAATTTGACTGATTTTAACATTTTACTACTGTAAAGATCATTTTCTTTCTTTTTATCTCTAAAGTAAGTATTTCTGATAAAAAGAGTCAAGACTAAAGTCACTTCCCGGTTTCTTTTATAGAACCCACATTGTGGTATTAGAGGCTAGACTCAAGCTAGCAGCCACTCGCTAGCAGCCACTCCGCTAGCAGCCAGTTTTCAGATATGTCTATAAACCCAAAACATGCATAAGATTCAAACTTACTAAAAGTTTTTGTTTTATATAACCACAACAATACATGATTTAAATTGAATTTAGCAGTCGAAAACATAATTCAATGAATTTTGAAATTTCATTTCCTGTTCAATATTTTGAAAACATTATTTTGTGCTTTCAACATCGTGCTGCACGCTTTAAGACTTCAACTGTCAACACTGACAAAATGAAATTATTTAAATATTGGCCAAATTTTCTTACTTTTCCATCAGAAAATTTTTGTTCGATATTGTGTGAAATAGCTTTCCATATTCTCGGCATCCTAAAATAGTTCCTAAAAAGTAACAATATTTCTACGCTACAAGAATTCATAGTTACGTTCGTACTTAAATACTTTCATGTCAGCCAAATCTGTTTTAGCGAATCATTCTCTTTCTATAACAATGGGTTTCGCGCAGTTTTGATGACATGCAGGGTTTATTTTTAGTAATCAAAGTATGGTGTGCAGGGATATTACTAATTAGCTATATTACCAATATTAAAAGAAAATCCGTGCTATACCCCACCTGGATTTTTTAGTCAAGCATGCCTAAGGGTCCCAACTTTCATTTGCACCTAGTGTGGAAAAAAGTATTGCCGTAGGAAATTTTTTATTAACTTTTAAAGTTAGGGTGGGGTAGGGGGTCGGACCCCAACTTTGGACCAATTTTAAAAAAAATCCGTGCTATACCCCACCTGGATTTTTTTAGTCAAGCATGCCTAAGGGTCCCAACTTTCATTTGCACCTAGTGTGGAAAAAAGTATTGCCGTAGGAAATTTTTTATTAACTTTTAAAGTTAGGGTGGGGTAGGGGGTCGGACCCCAACTTTGGACCAATTTTAAAAAAAATCCGTGCTATACCCCACCTGGATTTTTTAGTCAAGCATGCCTAAGGGTCCCAACTTTCATTTGCACCTAGTGTGGAAAAAAGTATTGCCGTAGGAAATTTTTTATTAACTTTTAAAGTTAGGGTGGGGTAGGGGGTCGGACCCCAACTTTGGACCAATTTTTAAAAAAATCCGTGCTATACCCCACCTGGATTTTTTAGTCAAGCATGCCTAAGGGTCCCAAATTTCATTTGCACCTAGTGTGGAAAAAAGTATTGCCGTAGGAAATTTTTTATTAACTTTTAAAGTTAGGGTGGGGTAGGGGGTCGGACCCCAACTTTGGACCAATTTTAAAAAAAATCCGTGCTATACCCCACCTGGATTTTTTAGTCAAGCATGCCTAAGGGTCCCAACTTGCATTTGCACCTAGTGTGGAAAAAAGTATTGCCGTAGGAAATTTTTTATTAACTTTTAAAGTTAGGGTGGGGTAGGGGGTCGGACCCCAACTTTGGACCAATTTTAAAAAAAATCCGTGCTATACCCCACCTGGATTTTTTAGTCAAGCATGCCTAAGGGTCCCAACTTTCATTTGCACCTAGTGTGGAAAAAAGTATTGCCGTAGGAAATTTTTTATTAACTTTTAAAGTTAGGGTGGGGTAGGGGGTCGGACCCCAACTTTGGACCAATTTTTAAAAAAATCCGTGCTATACCCCACCTGGATTTTTTAGTCAAGCATGCCTAAGGGTCCCAACTTTCATTTGCACCTAGTGTGGAAAAAAGTATTGCCGTAGGAAATTTTTTATTAACTTTTAAAGTTAGGGTGGGGTAGGGGGTCGGACCCCAACTTTGGACCAATTTTAAAAAAAATCCGTGCTATACCCCACCTGGATTTTTTAGTCAAGCATGCCTAAGGGTCCCAACTTTCATTTGCACCTAGTGTGGAAAAAAGTATTGCCGTAGGAAATTTTTTATTAACTTTTAAAGTTAGGGTGGGGTAGGGGGTCGGACCCCAACTTTGGACCAATTTTAAAAAAAATCCGTGCTATACCCCACCTGGATTTTTTAGTCAAGCATGCCTAAGGGTCCCAACTTTCATTTGCACCTAGTGTGGAAAAAAGTATTGCCGTAGGAAATTTTTTATTAACTTTTAAAGTTAGGGTGGGGTAGGGGGTCGGACCCCAACTTTGGACCAATTTTAAAAAAAATCCGTGCTATACCCCACCTGGATTTTTTAGTCAAGCATGCCTAAGGGTCCCAACTTTCATTTGCACCTAGTGTGGAAAAAAGTATTGCCGTAGGAAATTTTTTATTAACTTTTAAAGTTAGGGTGGGGTAGGGGGTCGGACCCCAACTTTGGACCAATTTTAAAAAAAATCCGTGCTATACCCCACCTGGATTTTTTAGTCAAGCATGCCTAAGGGTCCCAACTTTCATTTGCACCTAGTGTGGAAAAAAGTATTGCCGTAGGAAATTTTTTATTAACTTTTAAAGTTAGGGTGGGGTAGGGGGTCGGACCCCAACTTTGGACCAATTTTAAAAAAAATCCGTGCTATACCCCACCTGGATTTTTTAGTCAAGCATGCCTAAGGGTCCCAACTTTCATTTGCACCTAGTGTGGAAAAAAGTATTGCCGTAGGAAATTTTTTATTAACTTTTAAAGTTAGGGTGGGGTAGGGGGTCGGACCCCAACTTTGGACCAATTTTAAAAAAAATCCGTGCTATACCCCACCTGGATTTTTTAGTCAAGCATGCCTAAGGGTCCCAACTTTCATTTGCACCTAGTGTGGAAAAAAGTATTGCCGTAGGAAATTTTTTATTAACTTTTAAAGTTAGGGTGGGGTAGGGGGTCGGACCCCAACTTTGGACCAATTTTAAAAAAAATCCGTGCTATACCCCACCTGGATTTTTTAGTCAAGCATGCCTAAGGGTCCCAACTTTCATTTGCACCTAGTGTGGAAAAAAGTATTGCCGTAGGAAATTTTTTATTAACTTTTAAAGTTAGGGTGGGGTAGGGGGTCGGACCCCAACTTTGGACCAATTTTAAAAAAAATCCGTGCTATACCCCACCTGGATTTTTTAGTCAAGCATGCCTAAGGGTCCCAACTTTCATTTGCACCTAGTGTGGAAAAAAGTATTGCCGTAGGAAATTTTTTATTAACTTTTAAAGTTAGGGTGGGGTAGGGGGTCGGACCCCAACTTTGGACCAATTTTAAAAAAAATCCGTGCTATACCCCACCTGGATTTTTTAGTCAAGCATGCCTAAGGGTCCCAACTTGCATTTGCACCTAGTGTGGAAAAAAGTATTGCCGTAGGAAATTTTTTATTAACTTTTAAAGTTAGGGTGGGGTAGGGGGTCGGACCCCAACTTTGGACCAATTTTAAAAAAAATCCGTGCTATACCCCACCTGGATTTTTTAGTCAAGCATGCCTAAGGGTCCCAACTTTCATTTGCACCTAGTGTGGAAAAAAGTATTGCCGTAGGAAATTTTTTATTAACTTTTAAAGTTAGGGTGGGGTAGGGGGTCGGACCCCAACTTTGGACCAATTTTTAAAAAAATCCGTGCTATACCCCACCTGGATTTTTTAGTCAAGCATGCCTAAGGGTCCCAACTTTCATTTGCACCTAGTGTGGAAAAAAGTATTGCCGTAGGAAATTTTTTATTAACTTTTAAAGTTAGGGTGGGGTAGGGGGTCGGACCCCAACTTTGGACCAATTTTAAAAAAAATCCGTGCTATACCCCACCTGGATTTTTTAGTCAAGCATGCCTAAGGGTCCCAACTTTCATTTGCACCTAGTGTGGAAAAAAGTATTGCCGTAGGAAATTTTTTATTAACTTTTAAAGTTAGGGTGGGGTAGGGGGTCGGACCCCAACTTTGGACCAATTTTAAAAAAAATCCGTGCTATACCCCACCTGGATTTTTTAGTCAAGCATGCCTAAGGGTCCCAACTTTCATTTGCACCTAGTGTGGAAAAAAGTATTGCCGTAGGAAATTTTTTATTAACTTTTAAAGTTAGGGTGGGGTAGGGGGTCGGACCCCAACTTTGGACCAATTTTAAAAAAAATCCGTGCTATACCCCACCTGGATTTTTTAGTCAAGCATGCCTAAGGGTCCCAACTTTCATTTGCACCTAGTGTGGAAAAAAGTATTGCCGTAGGAAATTTTTTATTAACTTTTAAAGTTAGGGTGGGGTAGGGGGTCGGACCCCAACTTTGGACCAATTTTAAAAAAAATCCGTGCTATACCCCACCTGGATTTTTTAGTCAAGCATGCCTAAGGGTCCCAACTTTCATTTGCACCTAGTGTGGAAAAAAGTATTGCCGTAGGAAATTTTTTATTAACTTTTAAAGTTAGGGTGGGGTAGGGGGTCGGACCCCAACTTTGGACCAATTTTAAAAAAAATCCGTGCTATACCCCACCTGGATTTTTTAGTCAAGCATGCCTAAGGGTCCCAACTTTCATTTGCACCTAGTGTGGAAAAAAGTATTGCCGTAGGAAATTTTTTATTAACTTTTAAAGTTAGGGTGGGGTAGGGGGTCGGACCCCAACTTTGGACCAATTTTAAAAAAAATCCGTGCTATACCCCACCTGGATTTTTTAGTCAAGCATGCCTAAGGGTCCCAACTTTCATTTGCACCTAGTGTGGAAAAAAGTATTGCCGTAGGAAATTTTTTATTAACTTTTAAAGTTAGGGTGGGGTAGGGGGTCGGACCCCAACTTTGGACCAATTTTAAAAAAAATCCGTGCTATACCCCACCTGGATTTTTTAGTCAAGCATGCCTAAGGGTCCCAACTTTCATTTGCACCTAGTGTGGAAAAAAGTATTGCCGTAGGAAATTTTTTATTAACTTTTAAAGTTAGGGTGGGGTAGGGGGTCGGACCCCAACTTTGGACCAATTTTAAAAAAAATCCGTGCTATACCCCACCTGGATTTTTTAGTCAAGCATGCCTAAGGGTCCCAACTTTCATTTGCACCTAGTGTGGAAAAAAGTATTGCCGTAGGAAATTTTTTATTAACTTTTAAAGTTAGGGTGGGGTAGGGGGTCGGACCCCAACTTTGGACCAATTTTTAAAAAAATCCGTGCTATACCCCACCTGGATTTTTTAGTCAAGCATGCCTAAGGGTCCCAACTTTCATTTGCACCTAGTGTGGAAAAAAGCATTGCCGTAGGAAATTTTTTATTAACTTTTAAAGTTAGGGTGGGGTAGGGGGTCGGACCCCAACTTTGGACCAATTTTAAAAAAAATCCGTGCTATACCCCACCTGGATTTTTTAGTCAAGCATGCCTAAGGGTCCCAACTTTCATTTGCACCTAGTGTGGAAAAAAGTATTGCCGTAGGAAATTTTTTATTAACTTTTAAAGTTAGGGTGGGGTAGGGGGTCGGACCCCAACTTTGGACCAATTTTTTAAAAAATCCGTGCTATACCCCACCTGGATTTTTTAGTCAAGCATGCCTAAGGGTCCCAACTTTCATTTGCACCTAGTGTGGAAAAAAGTATTGCCGTAGGAAATTTTTTATTAACTTTTAAAGTTAGGGTGGGGTAGGGGGTCGGACCCCAACTTTGGACCAATTTTAAAAAAAATCCGTGCTATACCCCACCTGGATTTTTTAGTCAAGCATGCCTAAGGGTCCCAACTTTCATTTGCACCTAGTGTGGAAAAAAGTATTGCCGTAGGAAATTTTTTATTAACTTTTAAAGTTAGGGTGGGGTAGGGGGTCGGACCCCAACTTTGGACCAATTTTTTAAAAAATCCGTGCTATACCCCACCTGGATTTTTTAGTCAAGCATGCCTAAGGGTCCCAACTTTCATTTGCACCTAGTGTGGAAAAAAGTATTGCCGTAGGAAATTTTTTATTAACTTTTAAAGTTAGGGTGGGGTAGGGGGTCGGACCCCAACTTTGGACCAATTTTAAAAAAAATCCGTGCTATACCCCACCTGGATTTTTTAGTCAAGCATGCCTAAGGGTCCCAACTTTCATTTGCACCTAGTGTGGAAAAAAGTATTGCCGTAGGAAATTTTTTATTAACTTTTAAAGTTAGGGTGGGGTAGGGGGTCGGACCCCAACTTTGGACCAATTTTAAAAAAATCCGTGCTATACCCCACCTGGATTTTTTAGTCAAGCATGCCTAAGGGTCCCAACTTTCATTTGCACCTAGTGTGGAAAAAAGTATTGCCGTAGGAAATTTTTTATTAACTTTTAAAGTTAGGGTGGGGTAGGGGGTCGGACCCCAACTTTGGACCAATTTTAAAAAAAATCCGTGCTATACCCCACCTGGATTTTTTAGTCAAGCATGCCTAAGGGTCCCAACTTTCATTTGCACCTAGTGTGGAAAAAAGTATTGCCGTAGGAAATTTTTTATTAACTTTTAAAGTTAGGGTGGGGTAGGGGGTCGGACCCCAACTTTGGACCAATTTTAAAAAAAATCCGTGCTATACCCCACCTGGATTTTTTAGTCAAGCATGCCTAAGGGTCCCAACTTTCATTTGCACCTAGTGTGGAAAAAAGTATTGCCGTAGGAAATTTTTTATTAACTTTTAAAGTTAGGGTGGGGTAGGGGGTCGGACCCCAACTTTGGACCAATTTTAAAAAAAATCCGTGCTATACCCCACCTGGATTTTTTAGTCAAGCATGCCTAAGGGTCCCAACTTTCATTTGCACCTAGTGTGGAAAAAAGTATTGCCGTAGGAAATTTTTTATTAACTTTTAAAGTTAGGGTGGGGTAGGGGGTCGGACCCCAACTTTGGACCAATTTTAAAAAAAATCCGTGCTATACCCCACCTGGATTTTTTAGTCAAGCATGCCTAAGGGTCCCAACTTTCATTTGCACCTAGTGTGGAAAAAAGTATTGCCGTAGGAAATTTTTTATTAACTTTTAAAGTTAGGGTGGGGTAGGGGGTCGAACCCCCACTTTGAACCTATTCAAAAAAATCTAAGATATACGACAACCTGGATGTTCTTCCCCAACTTTCGTTTGTAACTAGTATGGGAAAAAGGACTTTGATGAGTTTAACCACTTTTTTGTCATCGTCGGTTTTACGTGATCGCTCAGATTCAGTCGTATGTTTCAATTGAACAATCACCGTGTCGAGGTATTTGGTTTTTGTTTTGCCCATCGAGAACATGCTTTCAACAAGCTCATAAAAAAGCTTTTCATTTTGATATAGTTAATGATCATATTTTATAGAAGTAACACGACTGGTGTCACATGTGGAGCAGGATTGCTTACCCTTTAAAAATATCCTTTTGGCATCTTTCGCCTCTCTTTTAATCACAAAGTGAGCAGACCCTAACCTAGCAAAGAGAATTCTGTAGTAAAAAAAGATGACTGCGAATGTAACGGTGCCGGATCAAGGAACCTACCAAGATTTTAAAAACAAATTGAGATAAATGAAAGTTCCAATCATAGTGTACGGAAAGTGTTTAGAGAGATGTTCCCTTGATCCGGATGAATTCCAACTAAGGGCTTGCTATATCAAACGAATTAAAGTAGACACGACTACCCAGTAAACATGAATACGCGACTACCTAGCCAGCCTCAATGATAAATGTGTATTGCGTTACTGGCAGTAGAAGGGTTTTTCTTATGATACTGGACTGCGGTAAAACTCGGATTGCAAATTATAAGCTGGAAAAATTAGACAAACACTTTAATTTGCTAAGACCACATGTATGAGATTTACACGAAGAATGGTCACCAAATTTTACTTTACTTTGTCGAAAACTACATACCTCGGCTGAGGTTTGGATAAATGTACCATCTTTTGTGTTCGATGGATTATTTTTTTCGCAAAGAATATATATCACGCAACAGACTGCCTTGATTAATCAATGGTGTTCCCAGAAAGTAAAAAGTAATTGATTGTGACATCACGTTTCCTGTTAAGAAAATCGAAAGAGATATGATAGCAAAAGAAAGGTTACCTAATGATTGTCCACTGGCTCCACAATCTTTGTAAATTAACGGAGTCAAATCAAGAACCAGTAGCTAATCTTCAGAACAAGACAACATATGTGGTGCATCATGTGCACTTAAAGAGATATCTGGCCACGTGGTTGAAACTTAGGAATCTACATAAAGTTATCATGTTCAACCAAAGCCCACGGTTGAAACCTTACATTGACAAGAAAACGAAACTCCGAGCCGAACATATGGCAACATTTAAAAAAGAATTCAATAGGATGATGAAAGTGTTTGCAAAAGCATTGAAAATATCCGGAACCGTGTTGGTATCCGTAACAACACGAAAGCTTTAAAACTAGCAATCATCCCCAAATTCAAGAAACGGACTATATTTAATGATTTATTGGCTGTAATCCACAGGACACGAGCCAAGCTGGTATTTGACAAACCAATGTACCTACGTTTGGAGATTTTGGACCTGCTAAAAACACTGATGACTGATTATGAATAAGACTACCTAAAAACCAAATACGGAACGCGAGCCACGATCTGCTTCACACACAATACTAAGTCTCGTTTGCAATATTCAGATTACAGACATTTACAAATACATATATAAACATGTGCTCAGTGGTCCGTGTCTCCAATTACCCGACTGACCATAAATCCAAAGTTTAGACTAAGGTCAACAAGAAAGTTCTTGGAATCTTTAACGAGCCGGCTGGCCAATCTAAGATATTCTTCACGTTGCCCATTGTACCAGAGATAAAGGTAGATATTGCCTCTAAAATGGCCAATAGCACTTATGCACTAGACCCGTACGAACTTGTCACATTAGTGTGAGGGGTACATGGTGTGTAACATACTAGTAGTCCAATAACTATTGCCGATTGTCCAAACTTAGATATTCTCCTTGTTGGCAATAGTACCAGAGGCCTGGTAGAGGGAGACATTAGCTCTAAATGTACTTTAGCACTTATACTCTAGACCCGTTGCTTATTCTCCTTCGATATATCATTGGATTTTTGATATTTATCTTTCTGGTACAGCGCTCAAAAATCTTATTCAAGTTTATTCACAATGATCTTGGCCACTGCATTGTACAATGTGTATAGCAAAGTGGTTCTCTTGTTAACACCCTGTCGTCATAGCACTTAATGATATAGCAAATTCCGGGCGGTGTGTGCTTCTGGTAGGGTTTGATGTCTGGTTTGCAGTCATTCATTCGGCACCAGTGACTCATGATTTCTGCGGCTGAGATCTCTTTCTGTTCATTGATTTATTTTACAAAGTCTTTGGCTTGATTTCTCTTCGATCCCTCACAATTTTTTGACTTGACGTCTTCAGTGTAGTGGCGATGAAGACATATAAAATATACAGCAGTTCAAGTCAACCATTTAATAACATCTTATTTTGACTTCCGCCCAAGACGACGTACCGACGTCGACAAACGAAAGTACACTAAAAGAGGAACGTAGTTCACGCTATTTTCGCGACATTATCCGGGCACGCAAAGAAAATAAATACAATTATATAAAAAAAAAAAAATCCAGTTACCAATTAATGACTTTAAATCAAATAATTCTCAAAACATGTCCATGGTTACGGCAGAAAGTAAAATTAACTTTAAACTGTCAATATTAGATTTCACTGAATTTAACTTTAACTTTCACAAATTATTGTCCGTGTATCCACTTCTGAATTCTTTCATTCGCTCGTACTGATGCTTCTGTCAATCTGATTTTCGGCAATGGTGGCGGGTCAGTTTCTCTGTGTGGTTTCCCGCTAACTTTTCGGGAAGTTATACGTTTGTGTAGAACCTTCTTCGCGTACTGGCGAATGCATGGATCCCAATATGTTTGTCTTATCTGAGTTACTGTAGCTAGTACTCCAGAATGTTTCAATGTTTCATGTACATCCAGTACAACCAATGGAGTAAGTGGGGGATCTATAGGTAATAAATAAGGGAATCTAGCAGTCTCTGTCAGTAGTTCGTTGTGAATCAACCCACCGCAACGAATAGTTCCAATTAAATCAAAAAATAATCTTAACTGTTTCACGAGTGACAATCTTTTGCTGGTCTGTGACTTCAAGTTGTTGTAGTTCACTAGTATAAAGCAGCTGGTATGTTTTTCTCTGTGATTTTTGAATTTTACAGTTGTCTACAAATCTCAGAATAAAGGCGGTCACTCGGATCGTTTTGTATAAGGTGCTGTACCGAGTAATGTTCGTCATAATATCAATTCCTGTTTCCTATAGACTGTTTCTTCCTTCTATTGGTGTGTTGTCCTTGTTGTCGTGTTCTACGAAGCATGATTATACGGTACTACTTGTGAGTTCCATGTCGGCCATTTTTTCTCATCTGTTAGCCATTCGGGTCCGTTAAACAAGAGTGTATTCTATAAAAACTGTTCCGCAGTCAATCCTTGAGTCAGTAAGTCTGCTGGATTCTCTTTATGTGGACAATATCTCCATTCATCCTGTGCAGTCAAATTTTTTATCTCATCAATTCTTTTCTTAAAGAATCGTTTTAACTGTCTCGACGTATTCAACCAGTGTAGAACAATTTGGCTGTTTGACCAAAATACCACTTTGTTGCTAGGTAGGGTAGTCCTGATGTGGCTAGCGAGGCGAGCGCCGTTAAGTGCTTCCATTAGTTCTAGTTGTGGAAGAGTCAACTTATTTAGTGGTGCTACACGATTCTTACTACTGCTAAATTACTTTCATTACCAATATATGCTACTGCTTCATATGCGCCCATACTTGCATCAACGAAAACATGTAGTTCATTGTGGTCCATGTTGACTGACGAGCTTGTGAAATAGTGTCTCAGTTCTGCAGTTGTTGTGATATTCCCGATTTCCTGGTTCAATTTTACTTCCGGACTAGTTTGTCTGTTGTTGTATCCCAACGTAGTCCAAGTATTTTCGTTTTGGTGTCTTTGTCCAGTACATTTTCACCTTGTGCAAGTTTACGGGAGATGGTTACTACTTGATGTCCATGAGCGAAGATTAAACCCAGCTTCTGACATTAACGATCTTGCTTCACGGAAGTATTTAAGAGCTTTCATCTCATTTTCAAGGCTTGACAAAATGTTATCAACATACAAATCCTTCTTAATGGTGAACGCAGTTTCCGTTTTGTATTTATATAAGTGCTTCAGTAATGCTGCATTTAAGATAAATGGAGAGCATTTGGTGCCAAATAATACAGATATAAACCTGTAAGTAGTCAGCTGGCTAGTTGGATTATTCAGATCCATATGAAGCGTGTTACATCTCTGTCACTGTTGTCTAGGCCAACATGTAGAAAGGCGTTCTCAATATCTGTGCTCACTCCAATTTTGTTGAGTCGAAATTTCATCAGAATTTTTGTTAGATCATTAAGTACTGGTGGTATCTGCATTAAACAGTCGTTTAAGCTGGCATGGTTTTGCGATTGTTTGCAGCTTCAATCGTATACTGCTAGTATTCTAATGGGTGTGGTAGCTGAGTCCTTTCTTACAGCATGGTGTGGAATGTAATGAGTTTTGACTGGAATTGTGTCTTAATTTACCTTTTCGATGAATCCTCTTTTCTCCTGCTCTTTAATAATATCCCCATATCTGTGTAGTAACTCTAGTACCCGACAAAGTCTTCTGATTGGGCTCTCTGTTCCCGATTTAGCGATATAAAAGTTTGATGGCAAGTCACGGTGTTCATGTTTCCATGGCAATTTGGCCTGGTACTGTTCGTTTTCAAATCTTTTAAGTCTGTTTTCAATTCTTTTCTCCTCCATATGATGACTTGATGATGTTCAAAAGGACGGGAGAAATTGATGAAGTCCTGTTATCGCTAACTGATCCTTACAATAAAAAGCCAATCTTGGAGCTAACTGCTGTGAGTCAATCACCTCGTATCACCTTATCCTATACTATCTTACAGTAAAAGTCTGCTCCTATCAGCAACGAAATTTCAAACTGTTCATGTGAAGTCAGTGGATACGCAAATTTAAGACTTCTCAAATACGGCAGATTTCTCACGTTACGTGTCATGTTGGTCTGCATAGGAACGTATATGGTTGGAACAATCAGTGCGTGAATTGGTATATTCTCTCCAGAATCGGTCTGTATATCAATGGTTGCAGATTCAAGTTGACGTACATTGTTACTCACATCTCCAAATGCAGAAAGTTGAACTGTTTCTTTTCCTGTGGCGTTAACATTCACTTTCCTGGCTAAACTCTCAGTTATGAAGGAACGATGAGCACCCTCGTGAAATAAAATGTTTGTTTCTGCGTAATTGTGTTCAAAATGTACTGGTGCTATTGCGGATTTCAACAAAACATTCGAGTGTAGTTTAACTTTAGATGACGGGTGCATTACAACTGGTACGGCTTTCTCTCCGTTTTGACCTTCCGTCTTTACTGACTGTGACTTCTGTCCAGCTACAAATTGACCTTCACACAGGATTGTATGCTTCTTGCTGCATTTTCGGCATTTATTCTGTGAATTACATTCTTTGGCGAGAAGCGATCCAAGGCAATTGAAACATAGCTTCTTACGTTTTACTACGGCAACTCAGGCGCTGGGGTCTTTTACCTTTATACAATCATTAGAATCATTAGAATGGTGTGTTCCGTCACAAAATACGCAAACATGTGTCTCCTTTGGCATTTTTGTCTGTTTATGGGCATAATGAGATTGTTGTCTCGACTTCGCTCCAGCAAAACAAGTAGCTGTCATGCTATTAACTCTGTAATCTGTAGTCTTGCCTACTTCTAGAATGCTGATTTCTTTTACAATCGATTTGCGTAATTCAATCAAAGAAATATTGTCGCTGCCATGTTCTCGTGCGATATTTTTGCGAATTTCAGGTGGAAGTTTTCCATGTACAGGGCTCCGTACATCTCATGTGCCTGACCCCCTAACATACGCTTCAAGATTGTCTCCATAACTTGTCAGGCTTTGTGAACTGTTGCTAGGAATCGGCATTTCCATTAACGCTATCATGTAGGTATGCATTATCTTATGGGGCTGTCCAAAACTCTCTTTGAGTAAATTGATGGCTGTGGTGTAATTTGCATTTGTCAGTGCGAAACCTTCAATTGTTTGGGCGACGTGACCATGGAGTTGGGCCTTCTGGTAACTAAATGTCTGTATCTCGGTCAAATTACTGTTGTAATGGATAGTTGATTCATACGAATCCTAAAAGGTTTGCCATTGTAAAATATCCCCATCAAAGTGCGGTAAATCTAGTTTCGATAATCTGTGGTTTTGACTGCTATTTGATACCGAAGAAAAGCCTTGGTTGTACAAATTACTTGTAGACTGCAAGTCACGATGGGTATTTAGCATGGAGCGGAAATCATCAAAATGTGTTTGTTGTACATTTATTCCATTTCCATTGCTGTGTATGACATTGTCATTGGTAAGCGATGAATTCGTCGGGTAAGTTGGCGTAAAACTGTTTGCATTTGGATCTAAAGACGTTGATGCGACTCTTACATTTTGAGACAGGGAATCAGTGTGTGACAGTTTTTTTCGAATTTTCCGAAGCTTGGACTCTTGATTAAACATATACTCATCAGACTCTTGTATTTCCTCCGCTACATCCTCACCCGACGTTGAATCCAGTATCTTTTCATTTAATTCCACGATAGTCCTCTGTTTCTGTTCAATGGCATCCGCTATCAGTTTCACTTCGTCTTTGTCTAAGTCCGAATTCTTTTCAATGTCCTCGAATTTCTTTAGTTACCGTGTCACTTGTCCTCTGTGTCCTGCCCGTACTGCTTTCAACTTCAAACAGTCACGGCACCAAAATGCAGTGGTGATAGGAGACATGTAAAATATACAGTCGTTCAAGTTTACCATTTGATAACATCTTATTTCGACTTCTGCCCAAGCCGACGTCATTGACGTACCGACGTCGACAAACGAAAGTACAATAAAAGAGGAACGTAGTTTGCGCTATTTTCATGACACTTAGGAAAGCAGTCAAATTCTGCGTACACTACGAAATAATGGAACCTTCATTGATCTCATGTGGTTTTTAAAATCTTGTTAAGCCCCTTGATCCAGCATCTTTTCAATCACAGTTATCTTGTTATTATCTTACTCTTTTTGCTGGGATAGGGTCACTTTGGAAGTGATTAAAAGAGAGGCGAAAGATACCAAAGAGACATTAAACTCACAAGTCGAAAACAAACTGTCAATGCCATGGCAAAAAACAATGCACGACGAAAAAATAAACAAGTACACAAAGCAATGTGTCAATCCGACTTTCTCAATCGTCAACAAGTCCACATTCAGTTCTCTTTTCGCAGTGTCCGATATCATCAGTGGGTGGATCCTTTTCTTTTCTAAACCATTCAAGTTGATGTATATATTTGGATTGTTTTTCTCAAACTTGGTAATGTTCTTGAGATTCACTGGGAAATCAATCTTTTCAACGTTAACTCATCTCCCATCGCTGGTACTTGTTCACCCGGCCGTGACTTTTAAGGTCTACCATTCGTGGTGTATTGATGCCAAAACATTGCTCGTCTGGTTCTTCAAATCCACGATCGCTTTATTGTCTGCCAGCCAATTATGTAAGACCTAGTATTGAGATCCGGCAATGGATCTATATTTGCCGATATCAAATTTTATACTAATCACCTCTTTCAGTGCCTCATCACTTTTATCCTATGTTCAACTTGCAAATTTCTCTCCAAAGCAATTATACATCGTTTTCAACATATCTTCAAAGTTGGTCGCCTTTGTGAATACTTTGTCCAGCAATGCATAATTACTAAGCTTCTTCTTCTTCCTTCTTATCACCAACTATTTTTTCAATCATTCAATGTAAAATCACATAATCCATCTAGACTGTGAGTTTAATTGTCCTTGACTCGAGGCAAATATCCCATCCAAGGTTTTTTCCTAGGGTTTCATACTTCTCTTACGATTGTTTCTTGTTTCTACTGGTTTCTTCACCACACTTTTTAACAAAGCAGTATTTTTCATTCCACTAACACCCTTCATTCTCTGTTTCCGGGTCCACCTTTAAAGTTCCCTGTATGTCTTTTCCTTACCTTTCCTTTTTGTTCGTTTTGTTTGAATCAGTTAAATTATATGAGCTTTTTCTAATCTATTAATTTTTTCAAGCAGTTGATTCCTTGCAATAACTGTTATACTATTTCAACATCCAACATCCTTCTTTTTGTTAATGCCATTTCGTTATTGTATATCTTTTTATCATCCTTCTAAACAATTGTTTTCATCATTTCAAAGTTTATTTAATAATTTTTTTATACCTACCCCGATACTAGTTACTTATCAACAAGGAGGGAAAATAAGCCTATTATGATTTAGGGTTTATTTGTAAACCGTTACTTTGAACATAGGTTCCCACCAATTCATTTTCTTTTTTTCTAGTCTAGTGAAAGCCCAGACTGTATTAATTTTCAGTTCTTCTATTCCTAAGAATTAAAAATTTTACTCTGTCAGAATTTTACATCCAATTCTGTAATTTCTGTGATTTTAAATATCACATTTTCTGGTATTTTTCCCCCATTTTATAGCTTAATGATTCGTTTTCATTCAGATCATCTGTGTACATACAATCTCTCTCACTTTCCATTTTATTTTTTTAATGTCATGTCTTTATTGTATTTCTCATTTTTATCATTCTCATGCCAGGTCAAATGTTCTTTCGAACTAGACTATTATTTGTAATAGTTAAGGGTTAATGTTTCGGGTTTATATCTTAAAACCCAGTGCTATGTTTTTGTGCAGCCACACTGTCAATTATATAGTACTGGCCTAATATTTTCTGGAACAAAATACCCAGGGGGAAAAACCCTCGATAGATCTGACCACAGATCCAATATCGAGGTCTGATAATACTTACCTCCTTCCTATGGTCTAAATCTAAATGGAAAAAGATCCCAACTGCAGTACTTTTATCCTGACTATAGCATATGGAAGATAGACTATAAGGTTTTAACGACCAAAAGGCCAAAGATGTGTTTACTAACAGAGGCTCCACATCATAGGCTACAAATCGGGGTCTGAGATTACTGACCCCTTACCATCACTTAATTAAAAAGATTCTTACGACAATATTTTGATCCGCACATGATGCAAATTAAAGATGTCAGACCACCAATTCAAAATCCCCATCTATTCAACCATTTTTTTCCATTTTCACAGCTTTCGAAATATTGTACCTTAAGATTAACTTCATGAAAACCAGTTATATCTGGAATTGTATCACCTTTCTACATGCTAATTTTCAACCCATGTTCAACACATCCAGCAGCGGCTGCATACGGAGTATATATCTCCAAGTTGATACGATATTCTAGAGCTTGTATTTTCTGTCATAATTTCCTTGATAGAGGGTTGCTGCTCACAAGGAAACTTCTAAACCAAGAGTTCCAAGTGGTGAAGTTGAAGTCATCCCTTCGTAAATTTTACGGACGCCATACCGTGTTGGTTGACTGTTATGGAATACCGTATAGCGGGTTATTTTCGCGGGGTGTTTATTTTCGCTTATTTTGGCGGGTCAGGGGAAATCACGAAAATAAATTCCGCGAAAATTTATGCATACGTTCGATACTTTCTAATAGCTAAAGCATTTCGTAAACTATTATGTTTTTCCCGTTCAACGGATCAATAACGGTTTATGTTAATTCAAACAAC
Organism: Mytilus californianus; assembly: GCF_021869535.1. NCBI lineage: Eukaryota > Metazoa > Mollusca > Bivalvia > Mytilida > Mytilidae > Mytilus > Mytilus californianus. The sequence goes on from NW_026262701.1 coordinate 32,224,824, forward strand.
ATAAATGCAAAAGGCCATTGTTCACTGGCTGTTAGGTGTTAATTAGTTTATTGGTTACATAATAAAATGAATAATAATATAAGAGTGTTAGGTACGCTTGTCAGGTATTTCATCCTTATTAATTAGTGTCAAATTATATAAGAGTTGCAAGTCACTCATGATAATTTTATAATCTAATTAGTACATCAAAGGTCCGGTCAATTTTGTAACTAATCAACCGTAACATTTACAAGAAGTTTGTACACCTGTGACAAATAAATATGTTCCGGTATTCTATTCATTAACTGATATAATCAATAAATAAAACGTCATGCAGGTAAAACAATCATTTAACCATAACAATAGACCCTTGTTTGTCAATTTTTACAACTTTTTAACTGCAACCATTTCATTATCCGCCAAAATATTTAACTGGGATTAAATAATTCGCCAAAATAAAAACCGCAAAATTTTTTCGTATACTTTGTTGTCCCTAAATCGCGAAATTTTACACCTGCGAAAATAACCCGCTATACGGTATCCGATTCACAGATGATAACCGATAACGGATATGTTTCGATTGTCGTAACTACAATCCCGTCCTCCCTTTCCCCGAATATGACCTACCGAATTAGACTTATTACTGGGTTCCAACATGAGCAACACGACGGGTGCCACATATGGAGCAGTATCTGCTTACCCTTCCGAAGCTCCTGAGATCACCCCCAGTTTTTGGTGGGGTTCGTGTTGGTTAGTCTTTAGTTTTCTATGTTGTGTTTTGTGTACTGTTGTTTTCTGTTTGTCTTTTTTTTCTTTTTTAGCCATGACGTTGTCAGTTTATTTTGACTTATGAGTTTGAATGTCCCTTTCGCCTCTCTTTAAAGTCTTGTAGTAAAATACCAACGTTCCGAAGGTAACTACTACTGTCAATAACCTCTTGTTTTCTGGAAATCTTGAATAAGTATACTATGGAGCGCATTAATCCTCAATTCTTAATGCAAACTTATGGACAAGTAAATTTTGGCTCAATATATATTTTTCTTTCATCAACAGTTTAATTTCTGCAAATTTTTTGGTCAGTATAAGTAAACAATGACATCAAAAGTACTATATATATAGTCAAGAAATGGGCTACCTTTACGTTCTAGATTGGAGTGAGTGAATTTTAGGTCTGACACCTAAAGGCAATGACTTCAGGTTTCCTAGACTAAAATGTTCCGGTATGAGGACTCACGCAAGGACTACCTTATATGTTGAATATGGGGGTCTGATATAACAGACCCCTAAGCTACTCTAAATTTTTCTCCATACGTCAATGCTTTTATCCACACTAGTAACAAAATCAAACCAGTGACCTACGGTTTCTTGAGTCAAATTGCACATTTTGACACAACTCTTGGAAGGTCTACAACACATTTCTATTATCGAGTTCTGACGTTACTGACCTCTGTGGGTTGATATGAATTATCATTGATAATTATGGTCATAATCATAAATTAACAAAACTTTAAACTTTTATAAAAAAAGATTTTCTACCTCAGGAATAGGCTACCTTATAAATTAGCTGTATTTGCAAAACCTTTCGGAATTGTTTGGTCCTCAATGCTCTTCAACTTTGTACTTTAATTTACCATTTTAAACTTTTTTATTTTGAGCGTCACTAACGAGTCTTTTGTAGACGAAACGCGGGTCTGGCATACAAAATTTTTATCATGGTATCTATAATAAGTTTCTTTTCACAGCCTGAATTTAATCTGTGAAGAGATTCCTACGTCGATAATTTTATTTGCACTAGGCGCATATGAAAGATAGAGGCCAAATATTTATTGGACTAAAAGGCCCAAGCGAGACAACTCAAGGAAGGTCTACAGCATTGGTTCCAAATCGTGGTATGCAATACCTGACCCCATACCTACCCTAATTTCAACCCCCCCCCCCCCCCCCTCCCCTCCCCTCCCCAAAAAATTGATCCTATAAGGCTTTTTATTCACAAAAGGTACAAATAAAAGCAAGTGGCCTAGAGTTTTCTAGATCAAATTGTCTAGTGGGATACCTTTTACGCCCTAGATGCAAATGAAAGGCAGTGGTTTATGGATTATTTAATCAAGAAGACCAGATAGGATACTTCACGGAATGTCTAAACCATATATAATATAGAACATAGAATATCGGAATTACATAACTGACCCTATCAACCATATTTCCATTCGTAAAAGAAGAATTAATACGGCAATGCTTTTATCTGCACTATAATGTTCAAATACAATCCAATAGCCCTATATTTCCTGGACCAAAAGGCTCAAGGGTGAAAATTCACAGAAGGTCTATACCATGGGTCCAATTTCAAGGTATGACTTATCCAACCTAAATCTAACTCATAAACAAATCCTTATGACCATACTTTTATTTGATCTCCACAAGGTATAAATGCAAACGAGAGGCCTAAGGTTTCCTGGACAAAGGCCCAGGTAAGAAATAGTCTAGTTCGAAAGAACAATTGACCTGGCATGAGAATGATAAAAATGAGAAATACAATAAAGACATGGCATTAAAAAATAAAATGGAAAGTGAGGGAGATTGTATTTACACAGATGATCTATCTGAATGAAAACGAATCATTAAGCTATAAAATGTAAAAAAAAATACCAGAAAATGTGATATTTAAAATCATAGAAATTACAGAATTGGATGTAAAATTCTGAAAGAGTAAAAAATTTAATTCTTAGGAATAGAAGAACTGAAAATTAATACAGTCTGGGCTTTCACTAGACTAGAAAAAAAGAAAATGAATTGGTGAGAACCTATGTTAAAAGTAACGGTTTACAAATAAACCCTAAATCAAAATAGGCTTATTTTCCCTCCTTGTTCATAAGTCACTAGTATCGGGGGAGGTATAAAAAAAATTATTAAATAAACTTTGAAATGATAAAAACAATTGTTTAGAAGGATGATAAAAAGATATACAATAACGAAATGGCATTAACAAAAAGAAGGATGTTGGATGTTAAAATAGTAAAACAGTTATTGCAAGGAATCAACTGCTTGAAAAAATTAAAAGATTAGAAAAAGCTCATATAATTAAACTGATTCAAACAAAACGGACAAAAAGGAAAGGTAAGGAAAAGACATACAGGGAACCTTAAAGGTGGACCCGGAAATAGAGAATGAAGGGTTTTAGTGGAATGAAAAAGACTGCTTTGTTAAAAAGTGTTGTGGAGAAACCAGTAGAAACAAGGAACAATCGTAAGAGAAGTAGGAAACCCTAGGAAAAAACCTTGGATTGGTTATTTGCCTCAAGGACAATTAAACTCACAGTCTAGATGGATTATGTGATTTTACATTCTATGATTGAAAAGATGGTTGATGATAAGAAGGAAGAAGAAAAACCTTAATAATTATGTATTGCTGGACAAAGTATTCACAAAGGCGACCAACTTTGAAGATATGTTGAAAACGATGTATAATAGCTTTGGAGAGAAATTTGCAAGTTGGACATAGGATAAAAGTGATGAGGCACTGAAAGAGGTGCTTAGTATAAAATTTGATATCGGCAAATATAGATCCATTGCCGGAACTCAATACTAGGTCTTACATAATTTGCTGGCAGACAATAAAGCGATCATGGATGTGACGAACCAGGACGAGCAATGTTTTGGCATCAATACACCACGAATGGTAGACCTTAAAAGTCACGGCCGGGTGAGCAAGTACCAGCGAAGGGAGATGAGTTAACGTTGAAAGGTCTGATTTCCTAGTGAATCTCAAGAACATTACCACGTTTGAGAAAAACAATCCAAATATATTCATCAACTTGAATGGTTTAGAAAAGAAAAGGATCTACCCACTGATGATATCGGACACTGCGAAAAGAGAACTGAATGTGGACTTGTTGACGATTGAGAAAGACGGATTGACACATTGCTTTGTGTACTTGTTTATTTTTTCGTCGTGCTTTGTTTTTTGCCATGGCATTGACAGTTTGTTTTCGACTTGTGAGTTTAAATGTCTCTTTGGTATCTTTCGCCTCTCTTTTTATCACTTCCAAAGTGACCCTATCCCAGCAAAAAGAGTAAGATAATAACAAGATAACTGTGAATGTAAAGATGCCGAATCAAGGGGTTTAACAAGAATTTAAAAACCACATGAGATCAATGAAGGTTCCATTATTTCGTAGTAGTGTACGCAGAATTTGACTGCTTCCCTGAGTGTCATGAAAATAGCGCAAACTACGTACTTTCGTTTGTCGACGTCGGTACGTCAATGACGTCGGCTTGGGCAGAAGTCGAAATAAGATGTTATCAAATGGTAAACTTGAACGACTGTATATTTTACATGTCTCATATTGCCACTGCATTTTGGTGCCGTGACTGTTGGAAATAATGGATTCGAAGTTGAAAGCAGTACGGGCAGGACACATAGGACAACTGACACGGTAACTAAAGATATTCGAGGGTTTGAAAAGAATTCGGACTTAGACAAAGACGAAGTGAAACTTATAGCGGATGCCATTGAACAAAAACAGAGGACTATCGTGGAATTAAATGAAAAGATACTGGATTCAACGTCGGAGGAGGATGTAGCGGAGGAAATACAAGAGTCTGATGAGTATATGTTTAATCAAGAGTCCAAGCTTCGAAAAATTCGAAAAAAAAACTGTCACACACTGATTCTCTGTCTCAAAATGTAAGAGTCGCATCAACGTCTTTAGATCCAAATGCAAACAGTTTTACGCCAACTTACCCGACGAATTCATCGCTTACCAATGACAATGTCATGCACAGCAATGAAAATGGAATAAATGTACAACAAACACATTTTGATGATTTCCGCTCCATGCTAAATACCCATCGTGACTTGCAGTGTACAAGTAATTTGTACAACCAAGGCTTTTCTTCGGTATCAAATAGCAGTCAAAACCACAGATTATCGAAACTAGATTTACCGCACTTTGATGGGGACATTTAACAAAGGCAAACCTTTTAGGATTCGTATGAATCAACTATCCATTACAACAGTAATTTGACCGAGATACAGACATTTAGTTACCAGAAGGCCCAACTCCATGGTCACGTCGCCCAAACAATTGAAGGTTTCGCACAACAGTTCACAAAGCCTGACAAGTTATGGAGACCATCTTGAAGCGTATGTTCGGAGGCTAGAATCAAAAGGCCAGACACAAGAGATGTACTTGTTCTGCTGGAGCGAAGTCGAGACAACAATCTCATTATGACCATAAACAGACAAAAATGCAAAAGGAGACACATGTTTGCGTATTTTGTGACGGATAACACCATTCTAATGATTCTAATGATTGTATAAAGGTAAAAGACTCCAGCGCCAGAGTTGCCTTAGTAAAAGGTAATAAGCTATGTTTAAATTGACTTGGATCGCTTCTCGCCAAAGAATGTAATTCACAGAATAAATGCTGAAAATGCAGCAAGAAGCATACAATCCTGTGTGAAGGTCGATTTGTAGCTGGACAGAAGTCACAGTCAGTAAAGACGGAAGGTCAAAACGGAGAGAAAACCGTACCAGTTGTAATGCACCCGTCATCTAAAGTTAAACTACACTCGAATGTTTTGTTGAAAACCGCAATAGCACCAGTACACTTTGAACACAATTACGCAGAAACAAACATTTTATTTCACGGGGGTGCTCATCGTTCCTTCATAACTGAGAGTTTAGCCAGGAAAGTGAATGTTAACGCCACAGGAAAAGAAACAGTTCAACTTTCTGCATTTGGAGATGTGAGTAACAATGTACGTCAACTTGAATCTGCAACCATTGATATACAGACCGATTCTGGAGAGAATATACCAATTCACGCACTGATTGTTCCAACCATATACGTTCCTATGCAGACCAACATGACACGAAACGTGAGAAATCAGCCGTTTTTTTAGAAGTCTTAAATTTGCGTATCCACTGACTTCACATGAACAGTTTGAAATTTCGTTGCTGATAGGAACAGACTTTTACTGTAAGATAGTATAGGATAAGGTGATACGAGATGATTGACTCACAGCAGTTAGCTCCAAAATTGGCTTTTTATTGTAATGACCAGTTAGCGTTAACAGGACTTCATCAATTTCTCCCGTCCTTTTAAACATCATCAAGTCATCATATGGAGGAGAAAAGAATTGAAAACAGACTTAAATGATTTGCAAACAGTACCAGGCCAAATTGCCATGGAAACATGAACACCGTGACTTGCCATTAAACTTTTATATCGCTAAATCGGGAACAGAGAGCCCAATCAGAAGACTTATCGGGAACTAGAGTTACTACACAGATATGAGGATATTATTAAAGAGCAGGAGAAAAGAGGATTCATCGAAAAGGTAAATTAAGACACAATTCCAGTCAAAACTCATTACATTCCACACCATGCTGTAAGAAAGGACTCAGCTACCACAACCATTAGAATAGTATACGATTGAAGCTGCAAACAATCGCAAAACCATGCCAGCTTAAACGACTAATTAATGCAGATACCACCAGTACTTAATGATCTAACAAAAATTCTGATGAGATTTCTACTCAACAAAATTGGAGTGAGCACAGATATTGAAAACGCCTTTCTACATGTTGGCCTAGACAACAGTGACAGAGATGTAACACGCTTTATATGGATCTGAATAATCAAACTAGCCAGCTGAGTACTTACAGGTTTAAATATGTATTATTTGGCACCAAATGCTCTCCATTTATCTTAAATGCAGCATTACCGAAGCACTTAGATGAATACAAAACGGAAACTGCGTTTACCATGAAGAAGGATTTGTATGTTGATAACATATTGTCAAGCCTTGAAAATGAGATGCAACTCTTAAATACTTCCGTGAAGCAAGATCGTTAATGTCAGAAGCTGGGTTTAATCTTCGCTCATGGACATCAAGTAGTAACCATCCCCGAAAACTTGCACAAGCTGAAAATGTACTGGACAAAGACACCAAAACGAAAATACTTGGACTACGTTGGGATACAACAACAGACAAACTACTCCGGAAGTAAAATTGAACCAGGAAATCGGGAATATCACAAAGCGGGAGATTCTAAGCCAGTCTTCAGGGATTTACGATCCGTTAAGTCCTATTACTGTGTGAGCCAAACTACTAATGCAAGATTTATGGAGACAGAAAATGGACTGGGAGAAACCCCAGTCAATGGGATATTTTAGCGCGCCAATCAATGGTCTCGGCTACACTGTTTTGCACATGATTCTGTGTCTTCATCGCCACTACACTGAAGACGTCAAGTCAAAAAATTGTGAGGGATCGAAGAGAAATCAAGCCAAAGACTTTGTAAAATAAATCAATGAACAGAAAGAGATCTCAGCCGCAGAAATCATGAGTCACTGGTGCCGAATGAATGACTGCAAACCAGACATCAAACCCTACCAGAAGCACACACCGCCCTGAATTTGCTATATCATTAAGTGCTATGACGACAGGGTGTTAACTAGAGAACCACTTTTTTATACACATTGTACAATGCAGTGGCCAAGATCTTTGTGAATAAACTTGAATAAGATTTTTGAGCGCTGTACCAGAAAGATAAATATCAAAAATCCAATGATATATCGAAGGAGAATAAGCAACGGGTCTAGAGTATAAGTGCTAAAGTCCATTTAGAGGTAATGTCTCCCTCTACCTCTGGTACTATGGCCAACAAGGAGAATATAGTTTGGACAATCGGCAATAGCTATTGGACTACTAGTATGTGACACACCAGGTACCCCTCGCACTAATGTGACAAGTTCGTACGGGTCTAGTGCATAAGTGCTATTGGCCATTTTAGAGGCAATATCTACCTTTATCTCTGGTACAATGGGCAACGTGGAGAATATCTTAGATTGGCCAGCCGGCTCGTTAAAGGTTCCAAGAACTTTCTTGTAGACCTTAGTCTAAACTTTGGATTTATGGTCAGTCGGGTAATTGGAGATCTCGTACCACTGAGCACATGTTTATATATGTATTTGTAAATGTCTGTGGTCTGAATATTGCAAACGAGACTTAGTATTGTGTGTGAAGCAGATCGTGGCTCGCGTTCCGTATTTGGTTTTTATATAGTCTTATTCATAATCAGTCATCAGTGTTTTTAGCATGTACAAAATCTCCAAACGTAGGGAGATTGGTTTGTCAAATACCAGCTTGGTTCGTGTCCTGTGGATTACAGCCAATAAAATCATTAAATATGATTGCTAGTTTTAAAGCTTTCATGTTGTTACGGATACCAACACGGTTCCGGATATTTTCAATGCTTTTGCAAACACTTTCATCATCCTATTGAATTCTTTTTTAAATGTTGCCATATGTTCGGCTCGGAGTTTCGTTTTCTTGTCAATGTAAGGTTTCAACCGTGGGCTTTGGTTGAACATGATAATTTTTTGTAGATTCCTAAGTTTCAACCCCGTGGCCAGATATCTCTTTAAGTGCACATGATGCACCACATATGTTGTCTTGTTCTGAAGATTAGCTACTGGTTATTGATTTGACTCCGTTCATTTACAAAGATTGTGGAGCCAGTGGACAATCATTAGGTAACTTTTCTTTTGCTATCATATCTCCATCGATTTCCTTAACAGGAAACGTGATGTCACAATCAATTACTTTTTACTTTCTGGGAACACCATTGATTATCCAGGCAGTCTGTTGCGTGATAAATATTCTTTGCGAAAAAATTATTCCATCGAACACAAAAGATGGTACATTTATCCAAACATCAGCCGAGGCATGTAGTTTTCGACAAAGTAAAGGCCAGTAAAATTTTGCGACCATTCTTCGTGTAAATCTCATACATGTTAGCAAATTAAAGTGTGTGTCTAATTTTTCCAGCTTATATTTTGCAATCCGAGTTTTACCGCATAACAGTATCATAAGAAAAACCCTTCTACTGCAAGTAACGCAATACGCAATACACTAATCATTGAGGCTGGCTAGGTAGTCGCGTATTCATGTTGACTGGGTAGTCGTGTCTACTGTAATTCGTTTGATATAGCAAGCCCCAAGTTGGAATTCATCCGGATAAAGGGAAAATTTCTCTAAACACTTTCCGTACACTATGATTGGAACTTTCATTTATCTCATATGGTTTTTAAAATCTTGGTAGGTTCCTTGATCCGGCACCGTTACATTCGCAGTCATCTTTTTTATAACAGTATTCTCTTTGCTAGGTTAAGGTCTGAATAGGTCCAAAGTTGGGGTCCGACACCCTACCCTACCCTAACTTTCAAAGTTAATAAAAATTTTCCTACGGCAATACTTTTTTCCACACTAGGTGCAAATGAAAGTTGGGACCCTTAGGCATGCTTGACTAAAATTTCCAGGTGGGGTATAGCACGGATTTTTTTTAAAAATGGTCCAAAGTTGGGGTCCGACACCCTACCCTACCCTAACTTTCAAAGTTAATAAAAATTTTCCTACGGCAATACTTTTTTCCACACTAGGTGCAAATGAAAGTTGGGACCCTTAGGCATGCTTGACTAAAATTTCCAGGTGGGGTATAGCACGGATTTTTTTTAAAAATGGTCCAAAGTTGGGGTCCGACACCCTACCCTACCCTAACTTTCAAAGTTAATAAAAATTTTCCTACGGCAATACTTTTTTCCACACTAGGTGCAAATGAAAGTTGGGACCCTTAAGCATGCTTGACTAAAATTTCCAGGTGGGGTATAGCACGGATTTTTTTTAAAAATGGTCCAAAGTTGGGGTCCGACACCCTACCCTACCCTAACTTTCAAAGTTAATAAAAATTTTCCTACGGCAATACTTTTTTCCACACTAGGTGCAAATGAAAGTTGGGACACTTAAGCATGCTTGACTAAAATTTCCAGGTGGGGTATAGCACGGATTTTTTTTAAAAATGGTCCAAAGTTAGGGTCCGACACCCTACCCTACCCTAACTTTCAAAGTTAATAAAAATTTTCCTACGGCAATACTTTTTTCCACACTAGGTGCAAATGAAAGTTGGGACCCTTAGGCATGCTTGACTAAAATTTCCAGGTGGGGTATAGCACGGATTTTTTAAAAATTGGTAATATAGCTAATTAGTAATGTCCCTGCGCACCATACTTTGATTACTTAAAATAATCCCTGCGTATTATCAAAACTTAGCGAAACCCATTGTTATAGAAAGAGAATGATTCGCTAAAACAGATTTGGCTGACATGAAAGTATTAAAGTACGAACGCAACTTTGAATTCTTGTAGCGTAGAAATATTGTTACTTTTTAGGCACTATCTTACAGGATGCCGAGAATATGGAAAGCTATTTCACACAATATCGAACCAAATTTTTCTGATGGAAAAGTCGATACCATGAAACAAGGAAATTTGGCCATATTTAGATAATTTCATTTTGTCAGTGTTGACAGTTGAAGTTTTAAAGCGTGCAGCACGATGTTGAAAGCAAATAATATTGTTTTTAAAATATTGAACAGGAAATGAAATGTCAAAATTCATTGAATTATGTTTTCGACTGCTAAATTCACGTTAAAACAGATATTATTGTGGTTATATAAAATAAAAACGTTTTAGTAAGTTTGAATCTTATGCAACTTTTGGGTTTATAGAGATATCTGAAAACTGGCTGCTAGCGGAGTGGCTGCTAGCGAGTGGCTGCTAGCTTGAGTCTAGCGTATTAGAGACCTCTCCATGTCCAATCTGTCGTCCTTACACATCGCACGGTGGATAAATATTTAATTTATTTATATTAGACAAATAATGCATTAATTGGGACTAGATTTAAGTGTTGGGTTTCAGATAAGTAACTGAAAATATCTGATGTATTATTTATTAATTAATGGTCGATTGTGTATTGGAGTCAATACCGAGATGTCACGTGATCAGAATATCTAGTTTCCTTTTGTTCTTTTGTGATCATGAAATCATTATTACCTCGTAAATTTAATTCAGCATACGTTTATAATAGTTTGCCGAAGTATTAAATGCTGTTCATAGGATGCGGTAAGAAATTTATATCTTTCCTTTATTTTCATAAAATGATAGTTGAGATTTGTGATAATTGCACTTTGTCTTAACATACAAGTTCTAGCAATTGAAAAATCGTGTTTCAAAATATTTTTGTAAAATTAGATTTTGTCAGAGTCGTGACAATAAGGAATAAACATCTATTAGTTTATCAATAAGGATATAATCAAAACTAGAAAATTATTCTGTGCATTTCAAAAGGTTTGTTGATTACTTAAATAACAAAAGAAAATAATGATTGCTGCATATTCAATGAAAATTAGTCTAACTATCCCTCCCTTTTATCGCTTGTTGCACGTAACCTTTTGAAATAAAAAGGAAAGAGAAGGTCGATTAGGTTGATAAATTTTTGATAATTATTGGTAATGCAATAAAATACTATGCAAGTTAAGATTTCGATTGAGTCAGTAAATGCACTGGTCTACACATACATGTACATAGTGTTTTAATGACTATATCAATAGCACTGGTCTACACATACATGTACATAGTGTGTTAATGACTATAATATCAATGGTACTGGTCTACACATACATGTACATAGTGTGTTAATGACTATATCAATGGTACTGGTCTATACATACATGTACATAGTGTGTTAATGACTATATCAATGGTACTGGTCTATACATACATGTACATAGTGTGTTAATGACTATATCAATGGTACTGGTCTACACATACATGTACATAGTGTGTTAATGACTATATCAATGGTACTGGTCTACACATACATGTACATAGTGTGTTAATGACTATATCAATGGCACTGGTCTACACATACATGTACATAGTGTGTTAATGACTATATCAATGGTACTGGTCTACACATACATGTACACAGTGTGTTAATGACTATATCAATGGCACTGGTCTACACATACATGTACATAGTGTGTTAATGACTATATCAATGGTACTGGTCTACACATACATGTACACAGTGTGTTAATGACTATATCAATGGTACTGGTCTACACATACATGTACATAGTGTGTTAATGACTATATCAATGGTATTGGTCTACACATACATGTACATAGTGTGTTAATGACTATATCAATGGTATTGGTCTACACATACATGTACATAGTGTGTTAATGACTATATCAATGGTACTGGTCTACACATACATGTACATAGTGTTTTAATGACTATATATATATCAATAGTACTTATCTAAATATGTGTGCTCGACTCACGATTCGGTATTGATAACTTATAGGTAAAAATATCATATATAAAATGTAGTTTTTTTCAAAACACTTGCTGTTGTACGGACGATGACCGCAGTGACAATTTGTCTTGACGGTAAGTTTATTTTGTATGGCCCCGTCGTAGACGACGAGGGCATTTATAGAATAACTAATCGAAGAATTCAAATAGAGAAAAATATTCAACGAGTGACCGAACAACACATTAATTCACGAATGCGCGTAGCGCATGAGTTAATTATCAGTGTTGTTCGGTCACGAGTTGAATATTTTTCGATATTTGAATTCTTTGATTAGTTATTCTTTTTATTACATTGGCAAATGGCTTTTTTTAATGAAATTATTGTAGAAAATGTAAGGAACTATATCTTTTTTCTACGCATTCACAATTTGTTTTGATCCGACGTTATCGACGTCTTGACAACGCCTATTGTTGTATGACGTCAGAGAGTGAAATAACCACGTTTATTTCACATGTGAAATTATCGGTTTTTATTTGACTGGGAAATCAATGTAATTCATTGCTACCAATGTAATTATAAGTGTTATCCTAGACCGTCCGTCCTTCCGTCTTTTCGTCCTTCCGTCTTTCCGTCCATTCGTCTTTCCGTCCTTCCATCCTCCCGTATTTCCGTCCATCCGTCGCATTTTTGTTTGTTTGAAGCTTGAGCGGGAGCATTCGTGTCCTCAGACACATTCTTCTTTTATTTTCCAAGAAATAATTAAAATAATTTACAAATAGTTTGGTCTGATAACATATTGAACTGGTCAAATTAGTTAATCGATTAAAGCAAATAAAACCCTTCCTCTTGTTTGAATAATTCAAATAGATTTTTCTGTTTCTTTTGTTTTCATTTCCGGATCGTGTTCCGTTGCGTGACAAAGATATCTTAGATAATGGTAGAAACGCCAGAAATTCTTTGCTGGTGATCATATTATTTCGAAGCGAAAGTAAATTACTTCTTCTTCAAGTTCATTTATGAATCCGTATCTATTGACATGAATATAGTTAAGATATAATAAACGTGTATATTCAATAATGTATATGACTATTTTTGTCATAACAACGTTAACAGCAATTAGATTCTCTCTTTTAATTTCTTATTTGAACAAATTACACTATTGGAGATCAGAAATCTTTGCATATGGTAGATGTTTTCTACATCAATATACACCAACAGTAACTGTATTTTGAGCAAACGTCATCTAGTATGCACAATAAATGAAACCTTTAGCTCCGACATGACAGGAAAGTATGATTAGAATGAAGTAAATGTACTCCAACATTGCAAATCATATGATAGAGGTATGAATAGAAGTCATTGATAACAATTTATTCGCATCATAAAAATGCCCAAAAAATCCCTTTATAAAATGTTTTTAAACAAAATGTTTAAAGAATATTTTTTCTATGGATTGCACCTTTTTTTGCTTGCTCTGTCGGGATGCAGTATAACTTGTGTTCCCGTGCTTGTGGTATATGTCATATTTGATAGGGTTTTTTTTTTTGTTTTTTTTTTTTTGTTGTTTTTTTTTTTGCTTGAGAGAGAGCTGCCCTCTTTTAATTTTATATGTAATTATATTTGAACTAGCTTTCATTTACTGTGAGTACTCTTTGATCAATTCTTGTGCTATGTGGAGTTTAGTAGGCTTCTTGCCGATCTGACGAGTCAAGCCCTTTCCAACTAATTTTACAGACTGTTCTTATGTTTATGTTTTGCTGTTACACCACTGTCTGAGGGGATTGGGTGTCAAAACATATTTGGCACCACCACATTCTCCATATGTCTGTCCCAAGTCAGGAGCCTTTAATTTGTTTTTGACTGCCGTGGGTCTTATCTGTATTTAGTTTATTTATGTATTTATTTTTGCATATTTTTTCTTGGTTTTCTAATTGAATGTATTTCATTTTGTCAGTCCCGGGTTTCTTATAGCTTATTATACGATATAGGTTTTACTCCGTGTTAAAGACCGTACGGTAACCTATAGTTGTTAACATCCTTTTCCTTTATCTCTGGTACATGGGAGGGGACCTCGCTAGCCGAGTGGTCAAAGTAGTCGAACTACTGTACCACTAGCCTGTGAACACTGAGGCTGTGAGTTCGAAGCCCACACATGACAGGTGCGCTCGAGTTCAATCTTAAAAGACTAGGATTGTAAGTTTTCATCCCGAAGGTTGGTCGTTATCTCCTGGCACTCCGGCTACCTCAAACAATAAAATCCGACTGCTACGAAATAGCACAGTAGTGTTGAAACTGGCATTAAAAAGCAATGATTAATTAATCAATCAATCTGGTACATGGATAGTTGTATCATTGTCAATCATACCACATCTTCTTCTATTTATAATTATTCTTACTTTTTAATGTTTTGTTTTATTTTTACACAAAAGCATATATCTACTTATATTTGTAATTTCATAACAAGCATAAATTGCCGGCTTCTTGTTATTTATTAATGCAGTAACTAATTCTCAATAAGGAACAAAAATAAACTCATTTAAATCTGTGCTATATGTTTCCGTGCATGTTCTTGGTGTTCCTAAACGGAAGGTTATACAGACAGAAACAAACCTAACAAAAAAATTATTTTCATATACAGGTGTATAAAATTATTGCAAATGGCGGAATTTTTTTTCAAGGTTGATGTTTTTCTGACATTGTTTAACATTTCACAGCGGTATAAGCGGTATGATACTTTTTCTTTTATTATTCACCCCTTATTATAATTAATTTTGTATTTACATTGTATCATAGATCAAATTTATTCGTTTTGTGTATTTTCATTTGTGTTACTACGTCTTTTGATTGAGTTAAGCCATTTCAATAGATATTTTATAGTGTGTCTTTCTATGTTGTGATGTTACACTATCACGGTTTCATATAAGGGTGAAGGTTTGGTACCATTAAAACGTTTAAACCTGCTGCAATTGTTTGCACCTGTCCTAAGTTAGGAATCTGATGTTCAGTAGTTGTCGTTTGTTGATGTGGTTCATAAGTGTTTCTCGTTTCTCGTTTTTATATAGATTAGACCGTTGGTTTTCCCATGTGAATGGTTTTACACTAGTAATTTTTTGGGGCGCTTTATAGCTTGCTGTTCGGTGTGAGCCAAGGCTCTGTGTTGAAGGCCGTACTTTGACCTATAATGGTTTAATTTTATAAATTGTGAATTGAATGGAGAGTTGTCTCATTGGCACTCATCTTCTTATATCTATGTAAGCAGTTGCAAACAATAGTAATTTGAAAATCTCATAATCAATGCATCATTCAGGGTTGATCGAATGAATGGAACTTATAATGACATTGTTTAGATCTTTTCAGCATAATATTTAAAAGAAACATTAAAATAACGCAAAAGCGTGATTGTTAAGGATAAAATGTCAACTGGTATTACACTATAGATTTCTAAATATTTTTCTAACAAATTTTCAACTGACGAATTGAACATTATAAATCTCTTCATCTTATTTTCTTCTTCTTCTTATTTAAATGATGTTAGTTGAGTTTAATTGAGTATATGTATAACTTAATAGTGTGACAATTACTTTACGTTGAGAAAGAAATGATTTATGGCGTATATGGTTCTGCTTTCGGATGCAACATTAACCTACAAAGGAACTGTCCATTTACAATCGATAGCACAGAAAAAAAAATTGACCATTTATTTATTGGACAAATTGGTGGAAACCATAGACTTAATTTAGATAGATGATGATTAATGGTGAATATGTTGAAAAGATGAGTATCATGCTTGGGTGGCCTATCTAATTGCAGAGCTGTCAATAATGTGCGAGAAATATGCAAGAATTATCCGATACCGCATTAAGACATTTAAATAACTAAAGTATTTCATACGGTCAGCGACTAAAATTGAATATTATTACAGAATGACTCCGAGAAGTGTACAGATACCATCCCCTCCACTGAGTCTTTGTTTCGATCATCCTATATTGTACTGTCTGAATAAACTTCACACATTGACATTTTTCTGTTCGTCTTTTTTAATCTTAATTCTATGCATAAGTAGAACATATTCTGTAACAAATCTGTTCACAAGATTCGTAATTTTATTCATCATACTTTACAACTAGTAAGGACGTAGTGATATTACTATCCTACATTGTAAATACATTTTTAAATTGAACTTTAAGCTTAGGTGCGTAGGCTACATTAACATTTATTTATTGAAGTTGAATTTTCTTGCTCTCGCATTTTTATTTTATTCTAATCCACGTAAATACGAAAGATTATTTATTCCCTTTTCGTGTCAGTCGTCAGTCAGGTTTCAACTTAAGGTACTACTGTTTTTACAATTTAGAGGACTGGCCTAATCACAAACAACTTAAAAAAAAAAGATGACTTTTGGATATACGTCAATAAGACAGCAATGCAATGATACAAAAAATCAAAAAGGGATATAGAGGTCAACAAAATGTCTGCAACACTAGAGGAAGAAGTCTCTACATTCGATATGTCAAGGTCAAAATCACCACGTGACTAAAAAAAAGTTACAGAGTTGTGTACAAGTGTAAATGAGATTATCATAGTTCTGCCATCGACACCAAAATGACAAAACATGAAGATATAAGTAACAACCGACGAGATTCCTGACTTGGGACATGCTCATGAACATGTGGCGGGGTAAAACTTGTTTGAATTTTGATATATTCGGTATTTGTTCAGATCCCCTGTTTGGATTACATAGAAATAACATTGGCGATGTCTTGAACCTGACGTTTGAGACTTAGGCAGTTAGCGACTCAATTTCAATTATATTTTCTTGATGATATCTTAAGCCTATTGATCTAACCCAAACATTAATAAAGCGCTAGGAGAAATCTGAAACTAATATAGTTTAACAATATTACGTAACAAATGTATTCTGATATACATAAGAGTTTCATAACATTGCTTAAGTTCTGATAGGTTCTGATAAATATGATTTCTTCTTCTATCTACTAGTGATTTATATCAATAACAATGTTAGCTAGAAACAATTTATTCTTCCATGAAAATTGAATTTTGTCTGACTAATACTGAGATGTCTGTCTCTGTTTTAAGAACATTTGTGGGGGAAATATCTTGTTCAACGAACACGTTAACAATGCATTTGACTTGATATCAAAATGAATTTGTACAAACAGATTTCTATGAACGGAATACATGAATGCATTGAACTGAATTGTATTGTAGCTTATAATTAAGTAACATTTAATATGATTCAGATTACCATTTTATTTTCTATATGGCACAACAAGGGCTGTAAGAATCTGCAAAGGTTTATAAACTGTACAAAGATTTTACTGTGCACAATTTTTCCAACATACTTTATAATTTAGTTATTGACATTGATCTTTTAAATATAACCAACGGTCTGCAATTGTAGTCAAAGTGGTTTATGTTGTCTCATTGGCACTCATCTTCTTATATCTATGTAAGCAGTTGCAAACAATAGTAATTTGAAAATCTCATAATCAATGCATCATTCAGGGTTGATCGAATGAATGGAACTTATAATGACATTGTTTAGATCTTTTCAGCATAATATTTAAAAGAAACATTAAAATAACGCAAAAGCGTGATTGTTAAGGATAAAATGTCAACTGGTATTACACTATAGAGTTCTAAATATTTTTCTAACAAATTTTCAACTGACGAATTGAACATTATAAATCTCTTCATCTTATTTTCTTCTTCTTCTTATTTAAATGATGTTAGTTGAGTTTAATTGAGTATATGTATAACTTAATAGTGTGACAATTACTTTACGTTGAGAAAGAAATGATTTATGGCGTATATGGTTCTGCTTTCGGATGCAACATTAACCTACAAAGGAACTGTCCATTTACAATCGATAGCACAGAAAAAAAAATTGACCATTTATTTATTGGACAAATTGGTGGAAACCATAGACTTAATTTAGATAGATGATGATTAATGGTGAATATGTTGAAAAGATGAGTATCATGCTTGGGTGGCCTATCTAATTGCAGAGCTGTCAATAATGTGCGAGAAATATGCAAGAATTATCCGATACCGCATTAAGACATTTAAATAACTAAAGTATTTCATACGGTCAGCGACTAAAATTGAATATTATTACAGAATGACTCCGAGAAGTGTACAGATACCATCCCCTCCACTGAGTCTTTGTTTCGATCATCCTATATTGTACTGTCTGAATAAACTTCACACATTGACATTTTTCTGTTCGTCTTTTTTAATCTTAATTCTATGCATAAGTAGAACATATTCTGTAACAAATCTGTTCACAAGATTCGTAATTTTATTCATCATACTTTACAACTAGTAAGGACGTAGTGATATTACTATCCTACATTGTAAATACATTTTTAAATTGAACTTTAAGCTTAGGTGCGTAGGCTACATTAACATTTATTTATTGAAGTTGAATTTTCTTGCTCTCGCATTTTTATTTTATTCTAATCCACGTAAATACGAAAGATTATTTATTCCCTTTTCGTGTCAGTCGTCAGTCAGGTTTCAACTTAAGGTACTACTGTTTTTACAATTTAGAGGACTGGCCTAATCACAAACAACTTAAAAAAAAAAGATGACTTTTGGATATACGTCAATAAGACAGCAATGCAATGATACAAAAAATCAAAAAGGGATATAGAGGTCAACAAAATGTCTGCAACACTAGAGGAAGAAGTCTCTACATTCGATATGTCAAGGTCAAAATCACCACGTGACTAAAAAAAAGTTACAGAGTTGTGTACAAGTGTAAATGAGATTATCATAGTTCTGCCATCGACACCAAAATGACAAAACATGAAGATATAAGTAACAACCGACGAGATTCCTGACTTGGGACATGCTCATGAACATGTGGCGGGGTAAAACTTGTTTGAATTTTGATATATTCGGTATTTGTTCAGATCCCCTGTTTGGATTACATAGAAATAACATTGGCGATGTCTTGAACCTGACGTTTGAGACTTAGGCAGTTAGCGACTCAATTTCAATTATATTTTCTTGATGATATCTTAAGCCTATTGATCTAACCCAAACATTAATAAAGCGCTAGGAGAAATCTGAAACTAATATAGTTTAACAATATTACGTAACAAATGTATTCTGATATACATAAGAGTTTCATAACATTGCTTAAGTTCTGATAGGTTCTGATAAATATGATTTCTTCTTCTATCTACTAGTGATTTATATCAATAACAATGTTAGCTAGAAACAATTTATTCTTCCATGAAAATTGAATTTTGTCTGACTAATACTGAGATGTCTGTCTCTGTTTTAAGAACATTTGTGGGGGAAATATCTTGTTCAACGAACACGTTAACAATGCATTTGACTTGATATCAAAATGAATTTGTACAAACAGATTTCTATGAACGGAATACATGAATGCATTGAACTGAATTGTATTGTAGCTTATAATTAAGTAACATTTAATATGATTCAGATTACCATTTTATTTTCTATATGGCACAACAAGGGCTGTAAGAATCTGCAAAGGTTTATAAACTGTACAAAGATTTTACTGTGCACAATTTTTCCAACATACTTTATAATTTAGTTATTGACATTGATCTTTTAAATATAACCAACGGTCTGCAATTGTAGTCAAGTTGGTTTATGTTGTCTCATACAACATGAGAACAAGAAGCAATTAATGGGTGTCACATAAATTGAATGTAAGCTTGGTTTTGGCGTAAATATTGTTGAGATAACCTTTCTTACTTGCACTACCGTACTTCCTTTCTATCGATAAGTTTGTTTATACTGTAGAAATTGGTTTATGCAGTCTATCCGAATTATAAGCCCTTTTCATGCAATGTTTCCTGCCATCTAAGCATTACAGTGATGTGTTGGGCTTTTCACCACATAAAAAACACTGTAATCAAATGAATCATTTTGATCTTACTTCAAACGAGTTGTAATTTAAATTCTACGGAATACATTCAAACTAATCCCAATACGACACGATACAATACAAAAGTTGCAATTTGAGAGAGAGAAAAAACGACGTAAATTAAAAGACAAGAGTTTCAAAGTTATAGATATAGCAACTACACATGTACACCTTACTAACACGACGAGTGATACTATTGGAAAATGATCTGCCATCCTTTCCGGAGCATCTGATATCACCCCCGGATTTTATTTGGGTTTTTCGACTCGGGTTTGAATTTTCTGTAAATTGTTTTTCAGAATGTTGTTAGTCTATTTATCGGAAGTTTTTGTCATGGTATTGGGTTTTTTTTCTTCTACTTAGTATTTTTGATTGCATGTCCCCTTGATGTCTTTTTGGATCTCCTTGCCTCAAAGGGACAAGTGAGCTTTTCTTATCACTTGGCGTCCGTCGTCGTCCATTGACTTTTACAAAAATCTTCTCCTCTGAAACTACTTAGCCAAATTTAACCAAACTTAGCCACAGTTATCATTAAGGTATCTAGTTTATAAAATATGTCCAACAGAGCCGACATAGCTGAAAGTAGAACATAGGGGTAAAATGCAAGTTTTGTCTATTATCTTGAAACCCGCTATGAATAGAGAAAATCTGAACGAGCCAACAATGTTCAGAATGATGAGATTTACCTATTGTCTGTTTATATTAAAACTGTCAGACGACTTCTTATTGGAGAAATTGCTCTTAAATGACAAAATACCATTTTTTCAATTTTGCTTATTATATTAAAAATCAAAATAGATAGAGAGAGACATTAAATAGCAAAAATGATCGGCAAGACAAGATCTACAAATAATTCAACATTGCTAAAATCGTCTGACGACTCCTTATTGGAGTATTTGCTTTCGATTGATAATTTTTACCAAGTTTTTGCGTTTTTACCTTTCATCTTACCAACTATAAAAGATAGACACTTTATATAGAAAAAAATATCAGCAAGTCAGACAAGATCTACAAGTAATCCAATTTTGAAGAAATAGTTAGTAAACTCTTGATAGGAGTGATTGTCCATAATCGACGATTTTTTACCCTTGTATGTGTTTTGGCCAAAACTAAAGAAGATAGAGAGAAACTGTTAACAGAAAAAATTATAAGCAATACAAGATCAACAAAAAGCAGGATTTTGTCATGAATTCTATTCTAGTCCATAATGTTGGAGAGTGTCCATTGTTGAAGATGCACAGCGACACAGGATATTTGAGCCTCTAGTTTATATACGACGAACAGGAACAGTTTGTGTTGAAAAGGTCAAAATAACACGCCACGATTGTCGTGGAACAATGTCTTTGATGATGGTAATACCCTGATTGATGTTGTCCTAAACAAATTTTACCATAGCTATCGTTTGTTTGAGTATTTTCCCCATAAGTAGACCTTATATAGCCATTGATTTTGTTTTCTTTTGACTTTGAAGTCAGGCATAATTGAGCAGATTGAGTTAGCCATTTCTACTTAATTTTAACATTCAGACAAACACATTGTGTAGTTTCCTATTCAATTAAAACTTCCGACTAAAGCAAATGTAAATGCTTCTCTTAGACAAATGTCTTGTTAAAATTTCAAAGACTTTAATCATTTTTCTTGACATATTGTTATGTTAAATATTTACTTTGCTGTTTCAAAAAAATAATAATCTCTTGTAAGCAAAAACATGAATTCTGTCTGTACGATTTTGACAGATTATGTGAAATATAATTAAATACATACGGCGGAGAGATTGAAGCATAAATCAAATTTCTTGAAAAATCTATATTTTCTTCGTGCAGACCTGACTAACAATGTAGACGATGTTGATTATAGTGATAATTTTCAACATTTACCACCACTCCAGTGAAAAAAATTAATGCAAATATGAACAGGAAAATTTGAGCTTCAAAACCTGACAGGCCATCATTTTTATAACTATAAAATGTCAATTATCTTCCAAATACGTTGAGAGATAACGTAACAACGGAAACTGTTTTCCAAATATATCGTTATTCAATGCAAAAACCAATTATCTTAAGAACTTTCAATACCCTTTTAACCAATTCACATATTTTGATTTGTTAAAGATAGTACTGAGTCTAGTTGCCATGAAAGTTTTGCGTAATTAATGAAACGGCATTGGAGATGCCAAACAAAGATAGCCTATTGCTTTCATATTGTCAGTGTTTCCATGCCATTTCTATAGTACATAATAATTCAGATAAAGTGAACCAATAAACATGCCAAAAACAAATTTGTTTAGATGGAAACAGAGTCTGACTTTTAAAAATTGAATAGATTCGTTTTACAAATTAGTAGAAAATTATCATGTAGGAAGAAGAGGAGTTATGATTTAGCCGTAACGTCAATTAAGACAAGTCTGGAACAACAGAAAATTGAATATAAAAATGATATTTAACATAAAGAAGTCGGTTGATTGATTAATTTTATTTAAGAATATGACTACTGTTATAATATGTCTGACGACCGATTTTCGGAATGCAAAATTCAATTTTCTCGTGTTGGCTTCTTGATTGTAAAAAAACATGGTTTAATGAAAAAGGTGTTTTGTCTGATTTCTTGATTAAAGTTCGTAAATAAGTTTTCACCATACAATAAAAGCGCGATGGTAAATTTTCAATGTTCATTGACATAACATGCAACAAGATAACTTTTAATGATTAGTTAATTTCTTTTATCTCCAGATATAATTTATTTGTAATGATTTCATTTTCATAACAATCACTTCACTTTTAAAAAAAATGAAAATCGTTACTTCTGTTCTCAATCTAAACAGAGGTTGAACATTTTGTCTTATCATTCTCCAATAACTGTAGCAGAGATATATAGTTATAAGGAAAAATTAAGTTACCCCTATATAACCTCTATGAAATAACTGTGATCTCGTTAATTTCGATGTATTTTAACGAAAAAACAAGGTCCGTATTTAAATCCCAAGTTTTAATAATGAAATTTGAAAGTACATTGACAAAGAAGTCTTTTACAGAAGTTTAAGAAAAAAAATCTACCGTCGACTATTTAGACACCCCAGCTATCTTAAGGTGATAAATATACAATTTCAAATATAAATATGTATACCTCCAGTCTTTGCATTTTCATCAGATTCTCTCTTTTTTTATCAACTGTTGCATCTTTGGCAGGGTTTTACTGTTACAAGAGCATGTAATTTTTTATCTCCGACATTTTCATTAAAATCAGCTTTAAAGTTCTAAGTTTAACAAGGATTCGTTTTCCTACCGAAGGTCGGTAGTTCTCTCCGAGCACTCCGGCTTCCTCCACCAATAATTACTGACCGCCACAATAGTGTTGAAAGCGGCGTTAAACACCAATCAATCAATAAACAAATCAACAAGGATTCAATTGATTTTGGTGAAGTATATTGGTAAATAGGTATTTTGTATACTTGTAATTAAACATGTTCATGTATATAAGTATTTTTCATAGTAACATTTTGTTTTTATTCAGGTGCATGTCGAAGTTTGAAAAACTAATCCAATGAAATAATATTTATTGTTTAGCTTTGGTTTTAAACGTAGTATGTACTCCCCGACTGAAGATTTGAATTAGATTAAAACAGGTAACATATAAAGTACCTGATATTATTGTTTTTTTATTCTTCAAAACTTTCAACTTTTGTTAATTCGATGATAAGAGCGTTTCCAAAAATATTGAATAACTGGACTAGAATTTTTACACAAACTGTATTACGTGACGTTAATTTTGTCATATTATCGTTTATTGAATCTTATTACTGGTTACTTCCTGATTTTCATTTTTGCACGTGTTACCTTGTATTAATTGATGCTTATTTTGTAATATATAATTATGATTGTATGTCTCTCCTTTGCACTATAATTTGATTTGTTGAGAAATAAAGAATAAGACACACACACACACATGGAGAAAGAGAGAGAGACCGTGACGGTCCCTGGTTATTGTTCACACTCCCATTTCTGAGACATCATATGTTGCATCGATGGAACAATTATCTTAATTTTCCGAGGTAAAAATTTTTATAGGCCTAATATTATTTTTAATTGACTGGAAAAATATTAAAAAAAATCGTTTGAAAAGGTGAAAAATATGTCATGAATTAGCATCGATATTATTGATATTTCGTTTCGTTTTCCTTATCTTTCCGTGACGGAAGGATGATGAAGCTTGAAAACTTTACAGCTCATTTATAGTCATTCATAATTTTATCTTCTTTTGAAAAAAACAAAACTAAAATAAAAACGGATAATTTACATCAATGAACAATTTATTTTTATATGGCTTAACTTATTAGCCCAAGAATGACGCTATTTCTGGTATGTTATTGATAAAGACAAGAGGTAAAACAAAATAACCATAAAACAATATCAATCTAAATACATGCATGAAATAACGGCCAAACATTTCTACTTAATAAAGGTTTTAGAATAGAGAATAAAAATGTCCAGATCGGAGCGACTACTTTCTAAAATATTTCGGCTTGACAAAGGTTGTAGAACAGAAAATGAACAAGAATGTGTCCATAGTACACGGATGCCCCACTCGCACTATCATTTTCTATGTTCAGTGGACCGCGAAATTGGGGTCAAAACTCTCAATTGGCATTAAAATTAGAAAGATCATATCATAAGGAACATGTGTACTAAGTTTCAAGTTGATTGGACTTCAACTTCATCAAAAACTACCTTGACCAAAAACTTTAACCTGAAGCGGACGGACGGACGAACGGACACACCGCATACCGAAAAACATAATGCCCCTAGGTGGGGCATAAAAATGCCCAGATCACATGAGGACGGAGCAGCTACTTGCTATAAAAGTCTTGATCAAGTCTGATTTTATGTGATGCTCTCAGAATTGAAAACAAAAATAAAACTGAAATCTTGATATCAAGTTAAGATGTGAATAATGAAGATTATCCATTAACAGTGTAATGTTTTATTTATATAAAATCAGTTGCAGTATTGTGAGAATTCAAATCAGCTGTGAACACAAATGTTTATGGGAAGTAGAAGTGAACAAATTAGTGATGGCAATATATTTGGTATCACCTCCTCAGATGGGGGCAATATATTTGGTATCACCTCCTCGGATGACGGTGCATGTTTTATCCAAAGATAGGGGCAATGTATTTGTCAATCCAAATAAATAATAACACTATGATTCGTAGTATATATTTAAAAGTTATTGCCTATGTGTGATGTTTTAGTGTGTCATTTCACATTAAAATATTCTGAATTTCAGGGCCCTGGACGATACGATATCAAATTTTTGATTTTTTTAGGATAATTACTATTTGACCACATTATTACATACAGATTATTACGATCAAGATTACAGTTTATCTTTTGTAATCTTTTTTTTTTACATAAGAGGCAGTGTTCATTTTTGATATACAAATCAAGATAAAAAATAACCTAGGGAATCTCATGAACTCCAAACGAAGTGAGACCGGATGCGTCGACAGTGTATGCGTCTCTTGCTATGTATGCATCACTTGTGATGCAAATCTATACGCGACCAAAACGTCAAGATAGGGAAATGTGAAAAAAATCGGTAAATTTACAGACCAGACGACTATTCTGGTAGTTTTAAAGAACTAAGACAACAAACGCACGTCTCTTGCGTCGTATCGGTCAACGAATTCGCAATGCTATCACATCACCCGAGGGCATTTAATACATGAACTAAGACTTGATAAGTACTTCTAAACCAGAAGACGCTACAACCTAATATTGTATAACATAGTTAGACATTTTTAATATCTGATCAAATAATTTGACAAAGAACTTTTCGGTCGTGATATAGGGTCACTTATTTTTGTCCTCAAGTTTTTATAGTTCTGTTTTTTTTTTTTTTGTTTTTTTTTTTAAGTTTTGCTGCTTTGTCTTTTTAATTGGTGGCTCTACGTTTGACCAGTTCTTTTTATATTGTTTATTCTGATCACCAGTTACCTTTCCGAAGCACACGAGATCGCCCCATGCTTTGGTGGGGTTTGTGTTACTCAGTCATTAGTTTTCTATGTAGTGTCCAACGGACGTATTTGTCTTTTCGCCGTTTTTTCTTTTATTACCATGGCATCGTCAGTTTCTCTTCGACTTTTGAGTTTTGAATGTCCCTTTGGTATCCTCTCTCTTTTATTTTAACTATTATTTTTGTTACTGATAAAGACAGTTATTTCTCAATGTTGTATACTGGCTTGTTTGCAAAATATAATTGTTTTCTTTATCACTTTAAAAGCATGTAATTTGGGAATATGTAATAACCACACAACTATTCTAGCCATATTGATGCTCCTTGCAAATCAGGAATGACGGATATCGTGCACTATTTTATGACGTCACAGTAATAACGTTCCTCTAAGATTTCTTTATAAGTACAGTGTCGTTCAGTTTGCACAATGTTATATATATAAAAGTCTAAATTGAAAACAACGTTTAAACCTATGATTGCGTTGGATAAAAACCGCAATTTTTATACGTGTGCATGTAAAACAAATTTCGTGGTAGAGGGGTCTAAATACAGCACAAACAACAATTTCCAAAAGACCAAAAAAAGTGAAAAAGTCTATTTTAACAAAACGCATTTGACTAACAGGTCGAACAACTGATGTTCTTAAACCCTGCTGACTGCCATTGGCGATTGCCAAATAAATTGATCACCAGATCTAACAAAATGGATCTTAATATTAATTCAATACCAAACAGAAACCAATAAACTTGTGGAAAAGATGGTATACCACAAACATGAGGTGCAAAAATTTGTACACCATATCCGGATTTCGACAATTAATGTCTCTTCAGTGATGTTAGGGATCGAAACGGTATATATATATATATATATATATATATATATATATATATATATATATATATAAGTAAAAATGCACACGTACCGAAAAATTGTGTTAAAGCATGCGGAAGAATATCTCAAGAACATTTTGCGACAATCCCGGCAATTAAGGACCGGTAACTCTGTAATTGTTTTTGCGGGGAAATATGAATGCCTACTCATACCCAATCTTTTAGAAAAATCGAAATTTTACAGAAGAGTGTCCACCATGCACTTGCACTGCACTATTATTAGAATAGTAGAATAGAATGATATACAAATGGATCATTCGATGTTCAGTACTTCAGTACTTTGATTTAAGAAGTGGATGCTTGTAACATATTTTATTTGCTCATTTTTAAAAGATGACTCTTTGTGGACGTCGCATGGCGACGTTTCCATAGATTTTTCTTTTTCCTGTGAATACTCATCTGTTGATATATACTGTGAAAGTTTTGTGTATCTCTACATATAATTAGCTATGTTGAAAGACGTGCATAATGTCAAATCATAAAAATACAAATTGTTTAGTCTCTGAAAAAAAACGTGTAAGATTTCCGCTGCTTTTTTTGCTACATGGGTGCAATTTGGGTACTGTGACGTTATACGTGAAACTCACGTGAAATCAGTTCATGTGAGTTTCACGTGAAAATCACATGATTGTTTTTCAAGTGAAATACGCGTGAATTTAAAAATAAAGTTATTCAAATAACATCTATTTATAGTGTATGAAATTTTTAATGCATTGTAAAGTTTGAAACATCTCAAGGTTCAAATAAAAGGAACGATTCCAGGTTGCAGTTATAACAAGTTAGCTGTTGTCAAAATAAAAAAAAAGTGGTGCATCGCCCACTAAATCCTCGCTTCAATATGTCAATATTTAATGCTACCATGAAAGTTTAATGGTCATGTGTTTGTCTTAAAGCATAAATTATCCGGTCCTATTATTTTAATCTGAAAAACATTTAACAGGCAGAAATTATGAACCCTCTTGTTAATGAAACAAAAAGTTAAACGAACAAAGGTTGTAAACTAGATCTTAAAATGCATAAAAATACGGCTGTGGTGATTCAAGTGACGTAAATTGGTTTTTTTCACGGTCTCCAAATTGAAATTACTGGCATAAAGAGTATTGTGTTCCCATAACAGGACATTAATACTTGTGTAATGCTTGTTAGCAGCAAATCACTTTTACATGAAAAGGTATTATACAAGTGGAATTATACTACTTTGACTTAAAGGTGTGTAATTAAAACTGTTCAATTTTTCTTTAACGGTAATTTAAAAACGATTGAATTAAAGGTATGTTGAGAAAATGCCAAACATTTAAAATTAAAATGGGAATGAGAATACCTTTTTACTTCACATTATTCTTACAAACTCAACAGTGTTGTCAGGAGCATTATCTGCCAACCTTGGTAAGAACTTGATGTTGGAATATTTTAACAGTAATCGACCGACATTATGTTCGCTAAAAGGTAAAATTCAATAATGTTCACTATCATAAATATCATCAGCATTTTTTTCTTTTCTTTTTATATTGGTAATTATTCATCCCAGCCAAATATAATTCCTATGATTAAAGCCATTTATGTATGCTTTATATATACTTTTGAAAAAAATAATATGCTGAACTATAATAATACTTTTAAATAAGCAATAAGAACAGTTTTTTAGAAATTATTTTTTTCAACCAAATTGAAAATATGTGTTTTACGAATGTAACGATGACATAATTGTTCTGCAATACGACATGAGTTGTGCAAAATAAAACTTTTAAATATAGAAAAATTAAAAAAATTATAATGTTTTTATTATCTCAATTATGGATGTTTTATCTCAATAGAGATGAACTATAATATATAATCATCTCCAAAACTACTTGTTTGGTAAAATTGAAAAAAAATACTTTATACTTTCAGGTCTATGTAGGCCATGGGACAGCAGGTCAGTGTTGAAACCTTGACTACAAGAGATACAGATAAAACCAGTCTTTATTGGTGTAGCTTCGAACCATATCCACATAAAGTGGGAAAGCGTAAACTAACATACCTCGGAGTTCTAAACGGAGAAGGTCCAAGAAAAGGAGAGAAATGTATGGTAAAGGCATTCCGAAATGGTTGTGGCACATATGAAGATTGGTTGGCAGAACGAGAAAGATCTCATCATGCAAACCAAACCGCTAGGCGATTCCAAAAGGAACTTGAAACACAAGGAAAAACTGCTAAGATGCATTTCACAATTCCATTAATGGTAGAAATCGATGAAGTGTCGAACTATATGTGCGTGTCCTTTATTGTTGGAAAACCACATAAGAAAATGAGAGAACTAGAGGTTGTGTCGTTGGAACCTTATTACGAAAACGACTTTAAAGTTTTCAAATCTGACAAAATGCGTTCGTTTGAAACGACATTATGTGAGGCTTTTACACATTTTAGTTGGTATGACAGTAATGGGGAAATAGTTGTTACAAGCCTGAAAGGTGTTCGGAAAATGAACCAGTATGACTTCACAGTACCTATCATTCATTCAAAAGAAAGAACGTATGGTGCAACTGATCATGGGTCAAAGGGCATTAAAGATTTCTTCCGTGAGCATCAGTGCAATGAAATATGCAATAACTGGCCGCGGCCAGATCGTATTTCAGTTAATACTGAAGATGTAGAAAAGAGCACTCTAGAGCGCTTCCAAATCCATCCACAGGAATCAATCAAACCAAAATTCGGGTACAGCAATAATGTTTGGAATCCAGAACTCCATCGCTTTTATATTCAAAATATAAATAAAGATGAAACTGTGCACTGCCAAAAAGAACAGAATTGTTTCTGCGAATACTTCCGGTTACCCTGTCAACATAGTATAAGCCATAACTCTGCTTTTATTTACAATAAAAATCAACCGAAAGATGGCATGGGAAACTTTTTGTAATTTGTTAAATCATTCGTCAAAAATTTCAAAATCAAAGTTTGAATTTCTTCAATGTGCTGGTCGCATTTTCCAGTTGTGCCATTTGGAATATGAAGATATCGGAGGAAAAAAACTTGCTATTATTCATGCTTAAACGTAACTTTTGATACCGATTTTCAAACTATTAGTGTGAGCTTAGATTTTGCAGATATTTTTTATGGTGTACTCGTATACATATTGTCATCACGGGTAAGAAATTAAAATGAAAGTCAGGTCTGCAGGACACCACAGATTTTTGTCACTTACTATGAAGAGCTTTTTTATTTAATCAGATACCAGGTCATATAAAATTAAGAGTAGCTTGGAAGATTTTTTTAAACCCAAGAAAAGGGAAAGTGGTCGACAGAAATGTCGAGGTCTGAATAAATACTTCAATTATAGTTTAAAATACGATAATCTCATATATCAGTAATATAATATAACAGAATACAATCACGAAACTAAATAGTCAGACTGTTAAATTCTATGATTAAAATGTATCCAGAATTTAATGAGTTTCGTAAAATATATGTGCTTGTGAAAAGCAGATTTTACAGTTGCTTTCAATTGAAGTTAACAATAAAAAAGTGAGAGAGAAAAAACTAAAATTATTCCGGAAATAGTTTCAAGGAAAAATCTTATAACACAAAGCAGGCCTGTGAAAACGAAATATGTAGACACTTACTATTAAGCATGTCTGTGTTAAGCTATTTCTTTAAATATACAAAAAATTACTGCATATTTCGAATACTAAGTCTAGTACTTTTTTGATGATTTGAGATGTATCTATACATATCATTTTATGTTTTATATGGTAAACCCCCTAGAGAAACCTCCATTGAAAATACGAGGAAAGCGAATAAAAGGACCGTCCATAAATAATGTTTTGTTTATTTATGTTATTTCACTATACTATTTATATATCTGTGGGAATAATGTTTTAATAATATTACATGTTAAACATTTTACAAAATACTGCACTTTACTTTTCTGATAAGAGAATATGTTATGTAGTCTTAAACCGATATTTTATTTTCTGTAATATGAAACTTTTTTAATTTTTTTTTTTTTTGTTAGAATTTGAAATATCTAGGGTGAAACATATAAATGTTCCAATTATTATATTGTCTATAGATATAATACATTTTACGAATCAAAGATAATAATAAAATAAAATAGTGTTATCAGGCGGCCCATTGAAATATTAATCTGTTGACTTCGGTTATTGGTTATAACCGCATAACCACATTGCAATTCGTCACAATCAAAGAATTAACGAACGTTCGGAACTCATTTACTAATAGATACTTCTCTCCCTCTACAC
The DNA here is from genome assembly GCF_021869535.1 of Mytilus californianus. NCBI lineage: Eukaryota > Metazoa > Mollusca > Bivalvia > Mytilida > Mytilidae > Mytilus > Mytilus californianus. The sequence goes on from NW_026262701.1 coordinate 32,256,041, forward strand.
CTCTAGTCAGTTATCTTAAAGTGCTATGTTTGAATATCTAATTTGTTGTTAACCAGAATATTACAATCTGTTGTTATATCATATAGCGTGTTGTGGTATCCTCGAAATGGTATTGTTGTTACATTTGTTTAGAAATGCATTGTTGATTTTTATATGTACTGTTTTGTTGTCGACCGATGAAATGTACTATTTTGTTGTTACTCAGAAAATAAATATATATTAAACTAAAATGATTTTTTAAAACTTGTTTGCCTATAAATGTGCACTTCTGGGCTAGTGATAAACTACGGAGCCCTGTTGGTCTCACACAGATTATAAAGTGTCTTTTAAAGTCCTGCGCTGAAGATGTGTAAAGTCTAGCGCTAGAGATGTAAAGTCTAGCGCTGGAGATGTAAAGTCCAGCGCTGAAGATGTTAAGTCTAGCGCTGGAGATGTAAAGTCCAGCGCTGGAGATCTAAAGTCTAGCGCTGGAGATGTAAAGTCAAGCGCTGAAGATGTAAAGTCTAGCGCTGGAGATGTAAAGTCCAGCGCTGAAGATGTAAAGCCCAGCGCTGGAGATGTAAAGTCAAGCGCTGGAGATGTAAAGTCTAGCGCTGGAGATGTAAAGTCAAGCGCTGGAAATGTAAAGTCCAGCGCTGGAGATGTAAAGTCAAGCGCTGGAGATGTAAAGTCAAGCGCTGGAAATGTAAAGTCCAGCGCTGGAGATGTAAAGTCAAGCGCTGGAGATGTTAAGTCTAGCGCTGGAGATGTAAAATCAATCGAATTATACGAATTCCAAACAAAAAGAAATTAGAAAATTCAGCAAAGAGTCAGAAACTCACTAAAATAAGTAAGAAAATACCAAAACGAGAATAAAAAAATTTAAAGACGGAAGAAGAAATGAAGCACACTATGACCAGCAAACAACCATTAGATAGCTGATAGTGGGGGCATAAAGAACCCTCAGATAGCTGATAGTGAGCATAAAGAACCCTCAGATAGCTGATAGTGGGCATAAAGAACCCTCAGATAACTGATAGTGGGAATAACGAACCCCTAGATAGCTTAAAGTGGACATAACGAACCCTCAGCTAGCTGATAGTGGGAATAGCGAACCCCTAGATATCTAATATTGGGCATAAGGAACCCTTAGCTAGCTTAAAATGGGCATAAAGAACCCTTAGATAGCTGATAGTGGACATAAAAATCCCATAGATAGCTGATAGTGGGCATAACGAACCATTAGATAGCTGATAGTGGGCATAAAGAACCCTTAGATAGTTGATAGTGGGCATTACGCAGCAAAGAACAAAACACCCTCAGATAGCTGATAGTGGGCAAAGCGAACCCTCAGATAGCTGATAGTGGGCATAACGAACCCTTAGATAGCTGATAGTTGGCATAACGAACCTTTAGAAAGCTGCATTCTGGTACAGGATTGTGTGAATGTTCGCCAACGTCGCCAACGTCGCCAACATTTACAAAATCATTACTGTTCGCCAACGTCGCCAACGTCGCCAACATTTACGAAATCATTACTATTCGCCAACGTCGCCAACATTTACGAAATCATTACTGTTCGCCAACGTCGCCAACCTTTATGAAATCAATACTGTTCGCCAACGTCGCCAACCTTTATTCTATTCTATTCACTATCAGCTATCTAATGGTTCGTTATGCCCCCTATCAGCTATCTATGGGTTTTTTATGTCCACTTTCAGCTATCTAAGGGTTCTTTATGCCCATTTTCAGCTAGCTAAGGGTTCCTTATGCCCAATATTAGCTATCTAGGGGTTCCTTATGCCCACTATCAGCTATCTATGGGTTTTTTATGTCCACTATCAGCTATCTAAGGGTTCTTTATGCCCATTTTCAGCTAGCTAAGGGTTCCTTATGCCCAATATTAGCTATCTAGGGGTTCGCTATGCCCACTATCAGCTATCTATGGGTTTGTTATGTCCACTATCAGCTATCTAAGGGTTCTTTATGCCCATTTTCAGCTAGCTAAGGGTTCCTTATGCCCGATATTAGCTATCTAGGGGTTCGCTTTGCCCACAAACAGCTATCTGAGGGTCCGTTATGCCCACTATTAGCTATCTAGGGGTTTGCTATGCCCACTATCAGCTATCTGAGGGTTCGTTATGCTCACTTTTAGCTATCAAGGGGTTCGTTATTCCCACTATCAGCTATCTGAGGGTTCTTTATGCCCACTATCAGCTATCTGAGGGTTCTTTATGCCCACTATCAGCTATCTGAGGGTTCTTTATGCTCACTATCAGCTATCTGAGGGTTCTTTATGCCCCCACTATCAGCTATCTAATGGTTGTTTGCTGGTCATAGTGTGCTTCATTTCTTCTTCCGTCTATAAATTTTTCTATTCTCGTTTTGGTATTTTCTTACTTATTTTAGTGAGTTTCTGACTCTTTGCTGAATTTTCTAATTTCTTTTTGTTTGGAATTCGTATAATTCGATTGATTTTACATCTCCAGCGCTAGACTTAACATCTCCAGCGCTTGACTTTACATCTCCAGCGCTGGACTTTACATTTCCAGCGCTTGACTTTACATCTCCAGCGCTTGACTTTACATCTCCAGTGCTGGACTTTACATTTCCAGCGCTTGACTTTACATCTCCAGCGCTAGACTTTACATCTTCAGCGCTTGACTTTACATCTTCAGCGCTTGACTTTACATCTCCAGCGCTTGATTTTACATCTTCAGCACTAGACTTTACATCTCCAGCGCTTGATTTTACATCTCCAGCGCTTGACTTTACATCTTCAGCGCTTGACTTTACATCTCCAGCGCTGGACTTTACATTTCCAGCGCTTGACTTTACATCTCCAGCGCTAGACTTTACATCTTCAGCGCCTGACTTTACATCTTCAGCGCTTGACTTTACATCTCCAGCGCTTGATTTTACATCTTCAGCGCTAGACTTTACATCTCCAGCGCTTGATTTTACATCTCCAGCGCTTGACTTTACATCTCCAGCGCTAGACTTTGCATATCTCCAGCGCTAGATTTTACACATCTCCAGCGCTAGACTTTACATCCCCAGCGCTAGACTTTACATCTTCAGCGCTTGACTTTACATCTCCAGCGCTAGACTTTAGATCTCCAGTGCTAGACTTTACATCTTCAGCGCTGGACTTTACATCTCCAGCGCTAGACTTTACATCTCTAGCGCTAGACTTTACATCTCTAGCGCTAGACTTTACATCTCCAGCGCTAGACTTTACACATCTTCAGCGCAGGACTTTAAAAGACACTTTATAATCTGTGTGAGACCAACAGAGCTCCGTAATAAACAATATACCGTTGAAACTTATGATATAATGAGCATTCTATTATAAAGATTGAGAGATACATGTTTAATGCATCAGACGCGCTTTGAACTTTCGCGTATAGAAAGAGATGCTTACGCTGTTTCATTCTCTATTGATTTTTCATGCGAATCCATGATTGTTTTATACTAATTCATGCTCGTATCTGTTTGTTTCAGTGTTAATACCTTCGTATTCAACAAGTGATGTCTTTTCCGTGGTCCTTGAGGCAAACATTAACAAGAATCAATTAGCTTAAATAAATACCCTTAAGTCCCCCCCCCCCCCCCGCACCACAAAAAAAAAACAGAAGAAAAACGTCAGGATATTTCATTTAAACAAATGCTGAATGGTAGAAAACTCTTTACCTTGCAATAAAAATTGAACATTAAAACACTATTTGGTTACGGCTCTGTTGAAATATCAAACTGTAATAAAACTAAGGTTTGAACTTCTGAGGCAAAGAGACCCTAGACGGGTTTGTGTACTTTTTTTCTCCACAAACGTAATACATATTGACTTTCTAAAATTACAAAAATAAGTGTCGTGAGCACGGAAATTTGTTATCACAATGATTAGTTTATTTCAGAAACAAGTGTCATGTGCACTGAAATATGTTGGACACTGATGAATTTATTACACAAACACGTGTCTTGTGCATTGAATTTTTTTTTTTATACTTGTGAGTTTATTTCAAAAATAAGTGTCATGTGCACGGAAATTGGTATCGCATTGATTTATTTAGTTTATTACAGAAACAAGTGTCATGTCCACGGAAATTGGTATCATTCTGATGATTTTATTATAGAGATATATCTTGTTCACAGAAATCGGTATGATATATGATACTAATAAATGTCATGTGCATGGAAGTCGGTATGACGCTAATGAGTTTGTTATAAAAACAAGTGTCATGTGCACAGAAATCGGGATAACACTGATAAGTTCGTAACAGAAACACGTGTCTGGTGCACGAAAATCAGTATCTCACTGATGAGTTTATTACAGAAACAAGTGTCATGTGCACGGAAATTGGTATCACACTGATGAGATTATTACAGAAACACGTGTCTTGTGCACTGAAATTGGTATCACACTGATGAGTTTATTTCAAAAATAAGTGTCATGTGTGCACAAAAATTGGTATCACATTGATTTATGTGCACAGAAACACGTTTCGTGTGAACGAAAATCGGTATCACACTGAAGAGTTTATTATAAGAACACGTGTTATGTGAACGGAAATCGGTGTAACACTGATGAGTTTATTACAGAAACAAGTGTCAAGTTCATGGAAATCGGTATGACACTGATGAATTTATTACAAAAACAAGTGTCATGTGCATGAAAATAAGCATAACACTGATAAGTTTGTAACAGAAACACTTGTCTGGTGCACGAAAATCGGTGATCAACTGATGAGTTTATTACAGAAACAAGTATCATGTGCACGGAAAATCGGTATCACACTGAAGAGTTTATTATAAGAACACGTGTTATGTGAACGAAAATCGGTATGACACTGATGAGTTTATTACAGAAAAAAGTGCAATGTGCACAAAAACCGGTATGACACTGGGGAGTTTATTACAGAAACACGTGTCTTGTGCACGAAAATCGATATGACACAGAATGAGTTTATTTTAGAAACATGTCATGTGCACGGAAATCGATATCACACTGATGATTTTATAGAAACGTGTGTCCTGTGCCTGGATATCGGTATGACAATGATGAGTTAATAACAAACACGGGTGCCATGTGTACAGAATTCGGTATGACACTGATGAGTTTATTACAAAAACAAGTGTCATATGCACGAACATCGGTATCTTTCGTAGTTCGATATTGTCTTGACAATTACCGTTTGAAAGTCTTAAAATTTCAAAGATTCTTTAAACTTATTTTTTAAAGCAATCATAAATAAGTTTACTAAAGAATAGATTTAACTTCTAAAAATACTAAATACAAGTAGTTTTTTAATAAGCTGATCAAAATAAAGATCAAGGTTGTTATTGCTTATCCTTTGCCAACCCAGGCTATTATGGTTTTTTGGACAATAACTACACAGGTGGTCGGATTATAATATTTAAACGTACTACGTCATGAGGATTTATTTTGTACTAAGCAATAATGTCAATATCTCTGTACACTTCAAAACTTTTGAAAAAATGCTTACATGCATATTATGAAAAAAACGTATGAAACCAATTTCATGCGCACAAACCCGGTTTCAAAAACAAACTGTTTTCTTTTTTTCTTTATTGTGTGGGGAGGGGTGAAATATTTGTGCAAATACTTGATTCATACCAGATCATTCAAAAGGAGGACCTTATCCCTGTTTATTACTTATTTTACACATCCATGAGGGGTCTTTGAAACGCCCGTTCTTTTTTGGCCATGTTTTCAAATCACTTAAAATTCCAAGAACAAAGCCCTGGCCAACACCCTCATTTTCGTGTTTAAACACCTGGCACAATATCCTACAAAGAAGAGGTAGGACCAATCTTCCCTGTATTAGTTTCACTCATAGGGTAAAAATCTAAAATTTTAAAACTTACTGGTATTCCAATATTTAGGTGTCTATATGATATTCGCACACAAATTAATAACAATGGTACATATTTTAATTTGATAACAATGATTAACAAAGCTGCAATTTACACAGATGTATACATAAGCATTGTTCATCATTACCATCCAAGCGATATCCTAACGTTAAATCTTATAAAAATTAAAGCGTAAGACGTCTTACTACAAATTAATTAAATAAATTCTTATTCGAAGGAAGGACAATAAATCGTTTAACTTCGCACATATAATTTAATTTTGGATAAGGATGCCCTTCATATACATTTTTGAAAAAATAATCCTAATTTGTCAAAATCTGTTGCTGTTTTGAGACATCAATACATGAAAATGTAAAACCTTAAAATATAATATGAAATAAATTTAGGAATAATTGGCAAGTCACTATCTTTTTTTGGATGCACGCCTGTTCACATTATCCATATAGTGCATACTTTTGCATTACATTTGTCCTCTAAATAGAATAAAAGAAATACAGTATGTTCGTAGGAACTCTTTTTGTCGATAAACTTAATTTACACGTTGCCTATCTCTTTCGCTAGACCCCTTACTTCCTTGTTTGTTATATTCACTTACTAAAGTTTTGGACCAATGTTTACATAAAGAAGTACAGATCACACATGGTCACATTGGTCTCGTTTCTAAGCAATGATTTATCATGATCACCTTCTAAAATATATCATAACTTTAACAGCAAATAAGTTACATTTTCTAGAATCCTGGTAAAAATTAAGGAAAGTTAAATAAGTGTGTCCTCTGTAGACTCTAATTTCTGATGGCGCAGAATAATGATATTTTTTATAGTAGAAATGCATTGACAACCAGAGGGAAGACAAGTGCTGGATATTCACGATTCATTTCAAATGTTAAATAATCATTAAATAAATGCTGTGCTGGATATTCACGATTCCTTTTACGTGTTAAATCATTGTTGAATAAATGATGTGCTTGATATTCACGATTCATTTTACATGTTAAACTATAATTATTAAATAAATGCATAATTCTTTTAGGTTAATATATCACAATAAATGTCAACAAGTTACATGTATGCGCATGCATCTATTGTTCACTGTAGAAATTCAAATATGTTAAAAAAAATTGTAATACATGATTTTAAATGTCAAACGGCAATTTGGGTGTGCAGTACTTTGCGTAACACCTCATGAGTAAGCTGTATATTTTCCATGTAATATTGAAGTATTGTATTTCATGTGAAAGTCAAATAAAAGTTGGTATTTTATTCTCATCAGTTCATGATTAATTATATACCATTCACCTCCTGAAAGCCAATGCACAAAGGAAATATTATTTTGGTCCATATATTTTATATATTTTGCATCAATTTGCATTTTGAAATATATTTTTTCTATCGTGACATTGAGTGTAAATACATATCGTAATGTTTGTTAAACGAAATTCTATATACCTATTTGAAATTAACCTTCAATTTCATAAAAAGAAATTTAATCGAATTTTATGTAGTCACAAAAACATATTGTAGACCATAGTTTCTATCGTTGTTTACAAATGAGGTCGTGTTTACGTACATATCTTTCAAAATAAGCGGTAAACAATGCCGAAATTTAGAACAATGTCCTTGTATTAATGATTGTAAAGAGAATGACAGTGACGTCACTTAGACAGCAATCCCACAAAATGCGACAAACTCAATATAATATAGGGATTAAATTATCATATCATCCATATGTAAAAATTACCAGGAGCGATTGAGTGCATATGTACTAAGAGACAAATTATAATGAATAAGTGAAGATGTGGGGCATATGTCAATGAAAAAGCAACCAAATGAAAATTACAACCAAAAAACATTCGTCTTGAACTTACAATGAGGTGATAGAGTTTTTTTCATGGTTGGCTCGCGGTGATTTTGAAATGAAGTAAAAGCAATGAAAAGCTATGTCCTTTGTTTCGGAAGTGTTCGTAGAGATTTGTGTCATGATATAAAACACCATATCATTTCTTTTAAGAAGACAACATACAGTCTTCAGCAGCCGACAGCTGTATATATATACTATGTCAAGCTCTAAATTGACCCAAACTAAAAAAGTTAATATTGACTTATAAAGAAACAAGCATGTGGTTGATAAGTGTTTCTCGTTTCTCGTTTTTTATAGATTAGACCGTTGGTTTCCCGTTTGAATGGTTTTACACTAGTAATTTTTGGGGCCCTTTATAGCTTGCTGTTCGGTGTGAGCCAAGGCTCCGTGTTGAAGACCGTACTTTGACCTATAATGGTTTACTTTTATAAATTTTGACTTGGATGGAGAGTTGTCTCATTGGCACTCATACCACATCTTCTTATATCTATATCAGATATAAAAAAACAAGAACTGACAAGGTATCTAACGTAGGTAGGCGTGATAATAATGTTATACCACAATTTAATTGTCTCTTTCACCGAATATTCTACCCTTTCGAATCAACTTAATATAGAAACCAATAACATTATCAAAATGTACAAAAAATGTAACACGCAATATAGGAGACTGTCAAGTGTCCTCGAAATATTTCTGTTATTGATTGTCAAACATAGAATTTATTGGAAACTTTTGTTATTCTCATGATCCGTTTGAACAACTGGTGAAGTGGACTTCATTTCAGAACTAATAAGTCATCGCATTTCAAATCAAGGATATTAGTAAGACATTATGATCGGAAAATAAACTCTATAGCAGTCATTAAGTAGAAGATTGGAGTTGTTTTGACGTTTTTTCTATTGTACAACAAAAGACGATTTTTGTTTCAGAGTAGATTATTATGGTGAAAAAAATCCTCAAATAGATTTGTATACTTTAATAGAAAAATAAAGGATATGGGGTATCCATTCATGACATTTGCCTTTTAAGCACTGGAATGACCGAATTCAATTAGATTGAAAATAGAAACACAATAAGGTCATTTAAAAAAAAATGCGGTTTTGGGGAGGGTAGAAGCTCTTAATAATAAATTCGGATTTATGAAAGTATCTTTTTTTCTTTTTCATTTTTTTTGTTATTTCAATTTAGTGCCAGCGATGTAATTAACCATCAGACATCGTCCGTCGTTTGTTTACTTTTATATCTTTCACTTATTTGTGTCGTGTGGTTGCTGTCTCAATTGCATATTAACTAACACAAATCGTCATCCTTTTATTCAAGTCTTTAGATGATTATGTGTCTTTCATTTATTTGTGTCGTTTGGTTGCTGTTTCATTTACGTTTAAACCAACGCCTCATATTATTCATTTTTTTTTCAAAAATGATATGACTTTTAACTTTTTGTGTCTTTGGGTTGATTTCTCATTGACTTATACCCCGAATCTCGCTTTTTTCATTTAACTGACAAAAAATATTAAACAACCAGAATAAAGGGAGATGTGGGGTAAATATCAAATATCAATTGAGTGTTGTAAACATTTAGTGGCAAATATGTCATGCTCATTAATGACGAGAAACATTTAACAATAAATTCAAGACGTTGGTTTTGCAAAATGAATCTACCGGGATGATGGGATATTCAGACTGCCACTGGAATAAAGTTATAATAATATGAGTTAAAAGCAAAATTTTTGCTATGTAAATGCCACATACGACCCCTGAACTATTTGTTAAAAGGTTTCTTATAAAGGTAAGAGAAACACGTGTCTAACTGTTTTTGGATTAAATTAGACTTTTTATTGCTAAATGGGACAAAAATGGATGAAATTTACATATTTTCAGTTTTTGGCGTTAACAAAGATTTAATGTGAGCGCCCGCCAAAGATGACTAAGGAATAGAAGTATGGTAACTTTGGTCTTCTTCCGACCGGCTTTAAACCCTTTTCGAAATTGGGCGTCCGTTTGGTTGTGCGGGGTGTACAAGTACGCATGCTGACATGTCCGGTCAGAATGGGGACGTTGAATCCGATGCCTCGTGTAAAGAAGAGTGCCACGCTCTCTGCACGGTAAGAACCCTTGCAACAACTCTAGTTACTGTTATCTTTTTCATTCATATGAGTAATAATTTGATTATTTTATGTTTTATGTCTACATTTTTGTAGAACCTTTTCAAAAGTAAATATCAAAATTCACTCTTTACAAAGAACCGGCTAAATAGCAAATTCACTATATTGCCGGCGCCGGCAAAATATCCATTGCTATAGAAATATGCTATTTTGCCAGTTATAATTCAGATATTTTAATCAGAGCCGACAAAGTAGCATATATATAGCCACTGCCTTGTTTTTCAAAAAACATATGTAAAAAAAGTAAGACAGAAGAAGTTAAAGTTGCTAATACCACCGAGTAATCTAACGTGTGTCTGGGCTGAGCTTTGAAATTACAATCCCATTTTTTCCTGAACCAAGTAAGTGGTATATAGTTTGTTGATAAATAAAGCCTTTAGCTAGTAGTCTTTGGAACTGCCCGGTAGATTGCTTGGGTCCTAAACTAAATCCCTGACTGGGTCAAACTAAAAATTTAGTGCTGCTCTGCAAAGCATGCCACATTGAGGGATAACAGCATAGACCGATATATATATAAGGTCGGAATAATATGTCCCGGTTACAATTAACCATAACGAATTTTCACCTATGACCACAGGTAGAAAACGGCAATTTATTGAAGTATTAGAAAAACCAAGGATATGGGGTATCCATCAATGACACAAAATCAGTGCATGCACATTAAAATACCACACAAAAAAGCAAAGGAACAGCGCTTTTATTGCTGTTCTTCATCTCAAAGTCACAGTGAGGCCTTCAACACAGAGTAAAAAAACTCTCACGGCACTGTAAGTTTAAAACGAAAGTTTGGGTTTTTTCTGTGTAAAACAAAATTAATTTAATAAAATGTGTTGATCGAGTACCGGTAGTCTAAAACACATTCTTATTCAAATTATAACGTGTTTACGCTAATATTTTCTTTTATCATGCGAACTCGGTTTGCACATTGATAGCTAAAACAGAAAATAGAAAATGAAAAAATAACAAATAGTAAAATAAGTAAAAAGAAAATATCAGAAAACATTGCCCCCGAGTTAATATGTTAAAGGGCAAGAGTTCCAAAATCATCGAATTATGTTATGAAAGAGGTTGTTAGATATCCCCTTGACGCTAACAAATACAATAAAAAAAAACTTCCAGGTTAGAAGACAGTGGTTGTTTTATAGTGCTTTTTCGTGCCCATGATTTGATAAAGAATGTAAATGTGTGAAATTGAAATGTTGGATGTGACTGTTAAGTATTTATTCTTTGATTGAAAATTGTTACATTCAAAACTGTTTTTGTTAAACAAAAAATATTTAACTATTACCAAACATTTTGCAGTTTTATAATATTTTTTCTCCTGGCCCTTACTTAAAAATGAAGATATTTCAAGTCAAAAAAAGATTTATGACAGTGAATAAATGTAATAATACGCAAAACTGATAGCGTGCAGATGAACCTCTTGATGCCCTTTAAAGCATACTATACGGGTTGTTGTAGGCCGTACGATGACATGCAGGTCCTTTGTTAACCCTAAAACGTTGAATCATTGGCAGTTGTAAACTATGTCAATGTTTTAATTCTATTCTTTTTATGCACAACACCATACTTATATTTCGGTCCTTTTAAAATTTGATGTGAAAAAGTAACAAACCACTCTGTATTTCTGACCGTATATATTTATTTTTTTTGTAGAAAGTTTTGCATCGCGGCTTGTTGACGTCGGGAAAGGGTGCTCTCAGACACTCCCGCGTTCCGATGTCGTCAAATTTATTTTTGAGAAGACCCCTCAAAGCAATCGTTTCTAAGATGAAGAGAACGCGCTCGTCGTTAGAAACATGCGTTAAAAACTGCGCACTGTTAAAAGGCCGAGCCACTTAAATCGAATGCCTCGTGTAAGGAGAGTGCCACGTTTTCTGTACGCTAGGAACCCTTGCAACAACTCTTTCAGGGGTCCGTAGGTGACCTGTTGCAAGGCAAAATTTCTGTCCCTATCCAAAATATCCTCATTTTGGCATGAAAGCTACCTACAACAATCAATCATCAATCAATGTGAGCGATAAAGGTTCTTTATATAATTAGTTTACTTAATTGAGGAAACAATGTTCTTATACACTCAGTATTTGGAATTTTTGATGGTATCCAGTGTGTAAGTTCATTAAAACGTGACCGATCTACCTTTAAAACAAAAATGCAAACATTTTCTGTGAAGAACAAATCTGAGTAAATACATGAGGATTTACGAAGAAAATATTTGGGCCAAACAAAATGAGTAGTAAAAACGTTTACGGTCAACTTCCGGCCTGAATTTCACTAAAAATTATATAAACTTATCAACAGAAATTATATGTTATTAATAATATATATATATATGATTATGACTTTTGTAATAAATCATGAGGATTATTAATAGGTAGATATTCTTGGAAACTACCGGTCAATAGGCAGTTTAACAAGGTCAATTACACAATTGATAAAGCTCAAATGCAACAAGGAAGCTTACGTCTCCTTAATGTTGATGTAAAGTGTTTCTAAGCACATTGGTTTCCAGGTCCGACATAAAAGAAAACAAAAGAGCTTTTCTTTAAGAGGCTGTTCCTAATAAAAAAAAATTTAGTACTGAAAATATAAATCGTTCTTAATTAAATGTGACGTGTTCTTTATCTTATAATCGTATTACGTATTTAAGAACGATATACTAGTATATTTTCAGTATTAGATTTATGTTTTTGTTAGTTAGGCACTCCTCTTGAAGAAATTTCTTTTATTGCTATGCAGAACAACGGGTTTTGCCGACTGTTAAAGGCCGTATGATGACCTATTGTTACTAACATGCATCCACGTCATTTCGTCGCTGGTTGATAATTTTGTCTCATTGGCAATCATACCACATCTTTTTATTTTCATATTGAAGGCTTTTTGTTGGCTGTATTTAGGAACAACAGGAACAAGATATAAAATGATTTCCTTTTATCGTATGGTACATGCATTTACCAACTCAAGGGATAGTTGTCTTTTAGTGGAACTTTGAAAAACAGTCATACAAGTGGAAGATTTAACTAGCTTTAAAATCAGGTTTAACCCACCATTTTCTTCAGAAAATGCCTGTCCGAAGCCAGGAATTTAGCCGAGGTTTTCCAGTCGTTTCGTTGATTAATATAGGCGAGCATTTGGTTTTGTCAGTTTTATAGACTTTCCCCTTTTTGAATTAACATAGGAATTCTGTATTTTTTTAAAAACATTTTTAACAATGTTTTACTACTGTAGTTGATATATTGTTTTGGGCATTCTAGCAAAACTAACTAATTGTATATGTATTGTATCGTCATTATATGGATCTTTTAAAATCTCTACAAGGTTTATATTTCTTGAAATTGATGTGTACCCACTCTAAATAAAACTTCAATATTAATGGCTTTATCTATGTATTTCAAGTCGATAATGCATATACAATATTATTGAATGCGTTTGCATTTTCCACAAAATAACCGTCACAAAATAGTAGAAACAAGTGTGCTATATATATCTTACCGCTATAACAACGTGAACTTAACCTTTGTAGAAATGTCAACGTTTTCTAGATAAATTTTGAGCAGATTTCACATATTCACATCCTCGGTTCCTAATTAATATAAATAGGGCAAAATCTATGCTTTGCTAGAGGAAACATCAAAAAACTATTTTAGCAAAAAAGAAAAAAAAAGAACGTGCACAGTGACATTATATTAAGGATTATATGAAATTTCCATTGAAAATTAGTTGTATTTGAGAAAATAAGATCATGCCTATCACTTTTTGGGGATATTGTTTAGTCATTTTGTGGTCTTGAGAACTCCTTAAAATAAAATATATTAATAATAACGAAATAGAAGATGCACAGTGTTATTAGATACGAAATATTCTCTAGTTTAAACAATAATTATTCAGATAAATCGTCACATAACGATATAATACAATTGATATGAATATTTAGGATTCAGAGACAATCAAATTTGCTTTTACAAATCTGTCTCCTATTACACAAATAATACACTTATTGAACAATACATTAGTATAAATTCTGGCATGCTCTGTAATAAATATATAAATATGAAAAAGGTGAAAAAACCAATAGAGAAAAAAAATAAACATGAATTTTTGTAATGTATACAATGTGAAATGCTTGAGTTCTTAATGAATGATGAAGCAGTAACATCAATAAAGTTTATGAAAATAATAGTATTAATTATTTTTGGATTGTTAATTTTTTTTAGAGGTTTTAGATAAATTACGTGCTTTTGATGGTCCTTTTAATTCTGTTGACAGTTATGATTTTTCTACTCTCTACACTACACTTCCACAGAATCTTATCATAAAAAAGTTTTCATATTTAATTAAATGGTCTTTTAAAAAATCTCAATGCAAATTTATTTGCTGTAACTCGTTTAAAGCCTTTCTCTGTAACGAAAAGGTAAAGTATGCTAGATACACTTACTGGAAATGTGAAGATATGATTGAAGCTTTAAATTTTCTCCTGGACAACATGTATGTATGTTTCGGTAATAAAGTGTATCGACAGATAGTAGATATTCATATGGGCACTAATTGCACCCCTGTAGTAGCAGATTTATTCCTATATTGCTATGAATCACAGTTTATGGCCAAAGTCAGTAAAGACACGTCATTGTAACATTTAGTTGACACATTCAACAATACCTACCGTTATCTTAATTGATGATATTTTTTCATTTAATAATCCAGAATTCTCTAAATATACTACCAAATTTACCCAAAAGAACTTACTTCAAATAAATCTAACATAAACAGCAGTAGTTGTCCTTTTCTAGATTTAGACATTTCAATTTCTAAAGGGAAACTCCATACAAAAATTTACGACAAAAGAGACGATTTTTCAATCCCTATTGTTAATTTTCCTTTTTTAGACGGCGATGTTCCTTTGGCTCCATCATACGGTGTTTATATATCCCAACTCGTTCGTTATGCTCATGTGTGTAGTGATGTCATAGATTTTAACGAACGTAATCAATGTATCACTGGTAAATTATTAAGTCAGGGATTTCGTTACCAAAAATTACTTAAAACATTTACTAAGTTCTATCATAGATACGAAGATTTGATTGGTAAATTTGGCTGTACCTGTAGAAAACTTATTAAAAATGGTATTTATTTAATAGTTATACACCGAGGAATAGGTGTGTCTGGATAAGAAACCCCGACGGCCGGAGGCAGGCCGTCGGGGTTTCTTATCCAGACACGCCGTATCCCGAGGTGTTTAACTAACTTACACCCAATGCTAAACCCTATATTTGTTAACATTGATTATTAAATGAAAAAGAACGGATAGCATATTTATTGACAAAATCGAACCATGATTTATAAGAAAAACATTTTTTTCTACATGAAACCCCACTAGTAACCTTACTTTGACTATGTTCTTTCAAACTTTGACAACTGAGTAGATTTTACAAATGTCAAAGTTGCTGTTTTGCATATTTCCGTTAAATCCTGGTGCTAATATGGATCAGCAGTTCAAGGTTGACCGTTTCGTGCATTCTTATCACAAAAAAAAACTATTAGTTACATAGTGTGCTAGTGACCTAATACGGTATATATGATTTACTGACCCCATATATACCGTATTACGTCACTAGCACATTATGTAACGAATTTATCTTACCGACTATCTTAACGTGTTATATTTAGACTAGTGACCTATCAAAATGAGCAGGTCTTCAATACCGTTAGCATTTAGAAACTACTTCCATTGATCATAGAAAAACAGATGCCAACAATAACAACTTGTTAGCTTTAAATGTGTTTTATGAATTTATTATACCCCACGCAACGAGTTGCGGAGGGTATAATGTTTTTGACCCGTCAGTCCGTCCGTCCGTCTGTCCGTCAGTCCGTCAGTCCGTCAGTCCGTCAGTCCTGTTTCTTGTCATCGCAACTCCTCTCAAACCACACAACAGAATTTCACGAAACCTTTTTAGATAATAAGGACATACTATGTAGTTGTGCATATCGACAGGAAATTGCGATTCAATTTTTTTTCTAGGAGTTACGCCCCTTTGAACTTATTTACTTTAATGTACTACTGCAACAGTTTATCATCGCAACTCCTCTAATACCACACAACAGAATTTCATGAAACTTTTTTAGATAATAAGGACATACTATGTAGATGTGCATATCGACAGGAAATTACGGTTCAATTTTTTTTCTAGGAGTTACGCCCCTTTGAACTTATTTGCTTCAATGTACTATGCAACAGTTTGTCATCGCAACTCCTCTGGTACCACACAAGAGAATTTCATGAAACCCTTTTAGATAATAAGGACATACTATGTAGATGTGCATATCGACAGGAAATTACGGTTCAATTTTTTTTCTAGGAGTTACGCCCCTTTGAACTTATTTACTTTAATGTACTACTGCAACAGTTTGTCATCGCAACTCCTCTGATACCACACAACAGAATTTCATGAAACCTTTGTAGATAATAAGGACATACTATGTAGATGTGCATATCGACAGGAAATTACAGTTCAATTTTTTTTCTAGGAGTTACACCCCTTTGAACTTATTTGCTTCAATGTACTACTGCAACAGTTTGTCATCACAACTCCTCTGAAACCACACAACAGAATTTCATGAAACTTTTTAGATAATAAGGTCATACTATGTAGATGTGCATATCGACAGGAAATTATGATTCAATATTTTTTCTAGGAGTTACGCTCCTTTGAACTTATTTGCTTCAATGTCTTCTGCAACAGTTTTTCATCGCAACTCCTCTGAAACCACACAACATAATTTCATGAAACTTAGTAGATAATAAGGACATACTATGTAGATGTGCATATTGACAGGAAATTATGATTCAATTTTTTTTTCTTACACATATTTTATTTCTCCAATGACAATATGAGGACGTGGGGTATGTGAGCGCGCTCACTAAGGTTCTTTAATTTCAATCTTCATCAATTACTTCGTCTGTTGAAACCTTTAAGATTTTTTCTCAGTAACGTTTTGTTTTTTATAAAGGGACGTAACACCACTACTAACCGTGTATTGAAATAAGCCCCGCCTCCCTACTAACCTAATATGGAATATACACGGTCTCCACGCGGACGCTTTTAACCAATCATATTCCTAGAAATGTATAGGAGGTAAGATAAATCATGCTCCTTGTATGCAGTTGTCAATATGGACGGGTCTAAGACGGACGACATTTTGAGTCAAGCGTTGGATTTGGAAGAAGAGACTAAAGATAAAGGCAATATTATAACCCAAAGTACTTACCTGTATCAGTTTAATGAAGGTAATCATAAATGTTTTTTTTATGTTACGGTTTTATATAAAAAAAAAGAAGCCCCACCCCTTCTCGAGAATAAACAAACATTCATATTCGGACACAGTGAGGGATATGTATGTTTGGATTAGAAACCCGACGACCGGGATCCAGGGGGGGGGGGGGGGGGGGGAGGTCCGGGAGTTAGAATCCCTGTTTTTTTTTAAGATCAATGCTGTAGAATAGAGACACATGACTGGGATCAAAAATTTTACCTTCAAGCAAAGGAGTATTTAGGGAGCAACCATTTTAACTTCAAAAAGGGGGGGGGGGAGTATGGTTTTTTGTCGGAGTCAGAAATTTTTTTTCTCGCAAATCGCGAACAATTTTATTTAGTTTTTTAACGCTATCAATCAAATTATTTTTCCCTTAAAGGATTTATTTTAAATCAAAATAGATGCTTAAATTTTTTTTGCTATTGGAATTTCCTAAAATGTGTTTTTTAATATCTTGAAACAACTTGTAGTGAACACTATTAGTAGTTTCTTATGTTCGTGCTATTTTAAAAATAATCCATTTCTATTGTAATGAATAACAATGGACTGTGTTTTCGGGATGTAGAAGCAGAGGTTTCCAGAAACCCCGCTCGTCACACCCTGTGGTCAAAATCCATTTTTATTCGTAACAATAGATATATTCAATTAACACTTGTTTCAGAAATAGAAACTATGAAGTATAACAATAGAACTGGGGTGTAACATCCAAAATTTTACGGTAATATTGTACTAAAAGCGCGGAAATCACTATGTGATCCGTGTAAACTTATCGAACCTTTAAACAGACTTATTAGTAAAGGTTATCTTATTAATGTTGTAATAAGATCTTTGAATATTGTTTTCATTGGCACTAACATCGATGTTGTCATCAACAAATTAAAACATAACTAAATTTGTATTCTTTTCGAATGTTTATGTATATATACACATCCACGTTTTAATTTCTATTTAGAAATTGTTTTATCTATACAATTTGCCACTGGACGTTAAGCAACCAACAATCAATCAATTTTATCTATACATAACATCATGCATATTTATTACAAGGTTTAATCCTAACTATCCTTTTGCCTGTCGTTACTTTTATTTTGGAATTGCACAAGTCATGTCTTCTTTGACTGTCCATGGCGTTAAAACACTAAATCCGTACCTGGGATGTGTTTAAGTTGATTTTAGTCTCTGATGCTTTTGGCTTTTAACTAGCTTTCAGTAACTGCGAGTACTCTCAAATCGTACTTTCGTGTTAATTTGACCTGTTGACACAATTTGTAATTCATTTCTGTTATTCAGTGTTTAATTATTTTGTATTATATCTCGCCTTACTATTTTTGGTATTTGCCATCTTTAATGGGTGTTTGGTACGGCGATAAAAAATCACTTCTTTACTCGTACTAAGAATTACAAATTCATTTTGTTAAAAATGTTTCTGTTCTCCTAACAACAAAATTATTATATTTATATTTATCTGTGAACGTTACTTTATTTAACGCCATTTTGTCCTAAGTTAAAGTTGTCTTTTTGACAATGAAACATTTTTTTTATTTATATTGTGTCATAGATCAAACTTATTCGTTCAGTGTATATTTACTTGTTTTTGTGTATACTAATTGTCTTTTTGATCGAGTTAAGCCATTTCAATTGATATTTTATTGTGTGTCTTTTTATGTTGTAATGTTATACCACTGTTTCAGGTTAGGGTGAAGGTTGCCGCCTGTTAAAACGTTTAAACCCGCTGCATTTTTTTTGCACCTGTCCTAAGTCAGGAGCCTGTTTTTTCAGTGGTAGTCGTTTGTTGGTGTGTTTATTAGTGTTTCTCGTTTCTCGTTTTTTTTATAGATTGGACCTTTAGTTTTCCTGTTCGAATTGTTTTACACTAGTCTTTTTGGGACCCTTTATAGCTTGCTGTTCGGTTAGAGCCAAGACTCCGTGTTGAAGGCCGTACTTTGACCTATAATGGTTTACTTTTAACACATTGTGACTTGGATGGATAATTGTCTCATCGGCACTCATACCACATCTTCTTATTTATATTGAAACGTTTGCTTTTGATAATGTATTTCTGCACCTAACTAAATAAATGACTATTTTGCTCATCAATTAGTACCGTTGATCCAAAAAGCAAAATTTTTGTGTCAACTTGGACAGGAAGAACTGAAACAGAAGCTAATAGTTCATGTCTTAAATCGGTGTATATATTCTCTGAATGCTTTATTGAAATCCAGTGAATGCTTTAGGAGGAGTTACGGATAGAAAGTAGGGACGGACAAACAAAGTGATACACCGATGACTATTTAAAATCAATTCGGTAAGAGGTGAAAGTGAAAGAAAATTAGATCAGCATAGCCGGTATTCATTCAGTCATATCTCAGTCATAACATTTGAACGGACGTGCGAGATCAGTTTCTCGTTGTCCGCCAGTCGTCACTAGATATAGCCGTCAAGTCTATGGTCCTATCCGCCTCTGCATTCACTCCAAAACTCAGAGTACACGCTGGGGTGTGTTTATGTCCGAAGATATAGAATATAGGGATCGTCATTTCACTGTCACAAAACTTTGATCCTGACCAAGCTTCCTGCAGTTACATGTTTCCACGACAAAGTCATCTACAGTTACTCATCGCACCATCGACATGGTTACCGGACTGCCTAGCTGATCGCCGTGATATTAAATGGTAGCCGTAGTTAAAGGAAACATTAATTAGTATAACTAGTTACAAATGTAGCTACGAAGTACACACATGTACAGTTTCACCAAACAACCTTACCATTCTCTGCCTGTCAACTATAAAATCTTGGACAAATACATCAGATATGCAGCGTAAGTAGCAAATTATACAAAGATAGTAAAAAGAACTCACAAGTCAGGACTCGTTTGAATTGTTTTACATTTGTTATTTCGGGGCCTTTTATAGCTGACTATGCGATATGGGCTTTGCTCATTGTTGAAGGCCGTACGGTGACCTTTAGTTGTTAATTTCTGTGTCATTTGGTCTGTTGTGGAGAGTTGTCTCATTGGCAATCATACCACATCTTCTTATTTTTATATCATCATAGATACCAGGATTAAAATTTTACGCCAGATTCGCGTTTCGTCTACAAAATACTCATCAGTGACGCTCAAATAAAAAAGTTTAAAAGTTCAAATAAAGTACGAAGTTGAAGAGCATTGAGGACCAAAAATTCCGGAAGGTTTTGCCAAATACACATGTACAGCTTAGGAAATCTATAATAATTCCTTGTAAAAAATCCTTAGTACCACGACCTCGAGGATTACGTTCCTGTGTAGGATGTTAAACATTCCCTTCATGATGAATCGAACCAAGACGGATTCTCCTTACTATAGAGATAATTAGTGAAACTGTCTGTTCATAACTTTTTTTGGTTTGATGCAGCCAAACATTTTATACTAAAAGTTATTCGTCTTTCCAAGTTTTTTACTTCGACGTACTTGATGAGAGTAACGTTATCGTATTTAGATGAGGTTCGTCAAGAAGCACCTCGAACTCTATGCAATTAGTATCATGAGTTTATATTCAATCACAGTCGTAATTGTTGTTTCTATCGAAAGGAAAAGACGTTAAGCATTTTATGACAATGGTTGTTTACTTGAAATAGAAATAAAAATTACATCACTTTCTACTTTGCAACAAGTAGAATATTGTCTTCTTTTTTCTCATCTATACAGAAATTGTCTTTCAAAATATGATTAGAAGCAACAAGATTGAAAAAGAAAATCAAATTTGCGAACAGAAATTAACATTGTCGCTTGAGTAGTTTGATTATGAGAAAAAATTGCTTTTTGATATGGGTTGATGATAAGCAAGCGAAACAGAAAATAGTCAATTTCAAGGAAAATAACATTTCACAATAACTAGAATGAGCTATTTAAGAATTGCAAATGCCCGATTAGTATCGTTGAATGAAATTTTCCAAGTATTGGTAGATAATAATATTAAAAAGACGAATAATTTGAAAATTTTTGAAACATTATGGTATAAATGCATTAATTAATCAGGATATTAATTAGTTTTGATAAATAAAGAAGCTACATAAGTGTGCCACGCTATTAATTGAAACAAACAACAAACATTTCTATCAGGTCTTCATAACATCTGAATAGACCTACAAAAATACAAGATGTTCAATTTGATAAATTTGACAATTTTCCGGTGTTTGATAAAATATTAGATGGAAATGAAAATGAAAAATGCATTTGAAAGAGGTATAACGAACACGTTTTACAATCTTTTCATTAGTCTTGATTTATATGAAATATGTTTGACTTGTTTTTCTTTTAGATTAGTATTTAGATTTGGCCTTCCAGTTGTTTCTGTTTGAGCGCGTCTAATGAATCTTATGTAGACGGAATGTGTATCTGGCGTACCAAATTTAATACTATTCTAGCTTTGATGCGTTTTTATCAATAATGCATGGTACATGTATTTTACATGTTTTTAAAATAAAATTAATGATGTAAAACATGTCAAGATAACATTGATCTGTAGCCAAAACAAGCATCATTAACTGCTATAAATGGATAATTTCACTGAATATTAGTATAAAAAGTACACAATCTCTTTGAACATGTTAGTGTATCATTTTAGTGCACTGTTCAATTGCAATGGAATATCATAATAAATTTAACAGGTGGTATCCTAAATGTCATTTTTATTAGTTATGTCATATTATACAATATTGTCCAACATCTTTATTATTTCCCACCAATTTTTTCAATATGAACCAATTTCGAATCGAACCTTCTTACTTATTCTCATTTAAACTTTTGATTCGAGTGTCACTGCTGAATCTTTTGTAGACGAAATGCGCGTCTGTCGTACAAAGTTTTAAGCTTGGTTTTTATATTGAATTTAGTCTCATTGAAAATAAGATACGATTAATACCCTTAAACGTCCAGAATTGCATTTATCAAAAAGGGTTGGTCGGCGATTAAAGGAAAAAAACGCATTAAAATTTTCGTGCGTCCGAAGCGATTTTCTAGATTTTCCTTCATGAGAAACGTTCACACTCCATCATTGGTAAGACAGGGATGTATAAATACTAGAAAAGATAGGAGCTATATGACCAAAAGAGGTTTTAAAAGAATAGCAAAATTCATCTACGATCAACTTTGCCTGTGTTGATATCGTCCTTGTTTCAGCTACTGCTGAATATTTTGTCAAATATACCAATTTAAAAGGCCGTTTTTGTTTAAATGACAAGATTTTATTTCAATATAAAAAATAAAGAAATAGGGTAAGATTGCCAATGAGACAACTATTCACCACAGTTCGAAGGACGGGGCTGTAAGCAATTATAGTCAACCGTACGGCCTTCAACAATGAGAAAAACCCATATCGTATAGTCGGCTATAAACGGCCCCGACATGAAAAATATGAAACATTTCAATTAAGAAATCAACGGCATAATTTATAACAAAACAATTTACGAAAAACAATTATGACAGACAGAAACCAACGACAACCACTGAACTACAGGCTCCTGACTTTGGACAAGCACACATAGAATGTGTTGGAGTTAAACATGTTTGCGGACGCCCGACCCTCTAACCTGGGACAGTGGTGTAACAGCACAACATATGAACAGACTATAAAGATCAGTTTGAAAAGGCTTAACTCAGCAGATCAATAATAAACAGAAAAACAAGATACAAAAACACAGACCGGACGCGGCAGGGTATTTACGCATCCCCACAACAAAAAAGACACTAAGTACAGTTCTGAGAGTACTCACAGTTACTGAAAGCTAGTTCAAAGCCAATAACACCTGATAAATAAATCATGTATCGAAGACTAAAATATCAATCAGTACACATCCATAAAGTAACATATTTTTAATTTCAAAAATGAAAAATTGTAATTCTATTGTTTTTGTTCTAGAACTCGTTTTGTCATAACGTTCCTGCATTATTATCCTTCAGGATGTTACTTCTTACAGAACTTTTTAATTCCTGATGCTCATTACAATTGAAATATTTGAGTGTGTACTTCGAGTATAAAGTTTAAGTCGGCTATTCATGTTGTATAATAAATTCTTAATTCGCCATCGAAATCAAAGAAACAAACGGGAGCAACACAGGTAATGAAGCAGTAATAACTATTATTACTTTTTCAATAGGTAGGGAAAAGGATAATTTTGATTGTATTGTCCGCCTAATCAAATACGACCCGGTAACTTCGTTGTTCTTTGTAAATAAACTAGAATATAAAATAAGAAGATGTGGTATGATTGCCAATGAGATAACTATCCACCAAAAGACTAGGATGTAAACAACTGTTGCGCAATATTCGGCCTTCAACAATGATTAAAACCCATACCGTATCAAATGTATAAAAGGGTCCCGACTTGACAAAATGTAAAAAAATTCAAAAGAGAAAACCAACGGCCAATGTATGCTATAGACGTCAACGTTATGTTTGCTGTAAATTATTTGATTCAGTTGTGCATCATTCCTTGTTTAGCGACGTGACTTTGCCGAGGAATAATACACCAAAACATCACCTCAAATCCTGATCACGTGATAAAATAGTACGGGTTTAAAAGCTTCTCTTTAAGATATAAAAAGAACAGAAAACGTATTTGTTATGTGCAAGGTTTAAAAAAGTTTTATTCTTTAATACAAAAAATGTTAAATATTATTCAGGTACAGCAAAAGAGAAACAGAAGATACCAAAGAGATATTCAAACTCCGAAAACGATCGAACTGACAATGTCATGGCAACATACGAAAAACAATTAAAGACAACAACATATCTCAAAACACAACATAGAAAACTAAAGACTGGGCAACACGAAATCCACTTAAAACCGGGGTTGATCTCATGTGCTCCGGAAGGGTAAGCAGATTCTGTTCCACACGTTGCACACGTCGTGTTCCGCATGTAAGCAGAAACCCGATGATAAGTCTTATTCGGTTGGTCACTTTCGAGGAAAATAGTACAGGATATTGTGGTTACGACAATTGGAACACATTCGTCGTCATCTGTGAAACAGATATTCGATATCGGTCAACCAAAAAGTGATGGTCTCTTTCCTTTTTTTAACACACTATATGGTAATATCAAACAACAATAAATCTTATATCATTGACCATCGTTGACCATATCTGTACCCAATCATCATTAAGTGTATGATTGATTTGTGCCGAAGTGACCAGTTTGTCTTTAATGAACTGGAATCATATTGTATTCCTTTTCATCAATCTATCAGACAGAAGTTCTTCATGACCATCTTAATAATTAAAAAAAATTAACGATATGGAAGTATTGTGATTGAAAATGACACCGAAGTCCAAAACAACAATAAATCAAGGCATATGTATATTTCTGTCCATCAAAATCATTAATTTCAAGCAGTTTCATGATTGTCTTTCAGAGACCTGATGGACATGAAATCAATATAGTGTATAAGGTTAAAGTCATATTTATTTTCATTAAAAGTAGAAATAGTCATATCAATTTTCATCATGGCTTGTTACTGTTGCAAGTTGATTAAGTGTCTGGACAATCAGTTCTTCTGAAGTCATTATGACTGCCATATCAAGAAAATATAAGAAATTCTTGGTGTGGTTAGTTTACATCGGACGAATAAAATGTACCTAGCATGTTATCATATCATTAATAAAATGTACCTAGCATGTTATCATTAATAAAATGTACCTAGCATGTTATCATTAATAAAAATGTACCTAGCATGTTATCATTAATAAAATGTACTTAGCATGTTGTTAATAAAATGTACCTAGCATGTTATCATTAATAAAATGTACTTAGCATGTTGTTAATAAAATGTACCTAGCATGTTATCATTAATAAAATGTACTTATCATGTTATCATTAATAAAATGTACCTAGCATGTTATCATTAATAAAATGTACTTAGCATGTTGTTAATAAAATGTACCTAGCATGTTATCATATCATAAATAAAATGTACCTAGCATGTTATCATTAATAAAATGTACTAAGCATGTTATCATTAATAAAATGTACCTAGCATGTTATCATTAATAAAATGTACCTAGCATGTTATCATTAATAAAATGTACCTAGCATGTTATCTTATCATTAATAAAATGTACCTAGCATGTTATCATTAATAAAATGTACCTAGCATGTTATCATTAATAAATGTATCTAGCATGTTATCATTAATAAAATGTGACTAGCATGTTATCATTAATAAAATGTACCTAGCATGTTATCATTAATAAAATGTACCTAGCATTTTATCATTCTTATTATGTACCTGCATTATGGGAGATGATCCAACTCTTTGTTAATTTTGTTTTTATGTTTCTGTTTGGTATGTATTGTGAATAGTCTTATATCTGGCACTTCAATCATCGTGCAATACGTTTCCCTTGTGATTATTACGATACAAAAAAGAAAAAGAGGTCAAACACTTATTGTTAGAAAGGCACTTTGTGGAATTTTGGATAATGCTATATTATTACGACAAGCCTTGCGTTTAAAATATGAAAATGTAACTTTCTCGAGTAGAGAAATATCGTAACACACTCCATGCATTGGTAGAATCTATATTTTTGTCAGCTAATGTTCCTAGACACAGATAACAACGAGAAAACCTTGTATAAATGACCTAGATCAAAGAGTCTGAGCTATGTTTGCTGTTAATAAAACACAAGTTGAGTAAAATGTCATTTATTCAGAAATTAATTTAAAATGCAACTTACATCTTAACAATTATAATAGTACTGCATAAATGACAATGACTTTAATAAGCAAAGGTGGGGTTGAAAAAGTGCCACACCCTAACATAATGAACATCATAAAAATGACAAAAATAAAAGTGAGTTGAAAAAATTAACTCACCAACATATATATATACAAAGTATATAAACAATACAATGAATATTGTCCTTAATTGATGTTTAAAGAAAAATAAATGTCCTATATAATAACGCTTAAAAGGGAGGGAAATGGGAGGGTTTTCAGATAAAATTCAAAAACGATCTTTTCTCTCTCCCAAAACAAAGGCGAATGACCGCATGTCCGAGCACAAGTAGAAATTTGATATTAATTACCGATCTCAAGAACTGACCAATCAGATAATATAATTAGATGATCATGCATTGAACATGCAGTCCTTGACCTCATGTTGATATACTTAAACAAAGAAATGCCTTCTTACACACATGGCATTAATAAAATCAATATTATCGGAAATTCCAGCCAAAAAGTCCTTTATTTACAATAAATGTTATTTTGTCAGCTAATGTTCCTAGACACAGATAACAACGAGAAAACCTTGTATAAATGACCTAGATCAAAGAGTCTGAGCTATGTTTGCTGTTAATAAAACACAAGTTGAGTAAAATGTCATTTATTCAGAAATTAATTTAAAATGCAACTTACATCTTAACAATTATAATAGTACTGCATAAATGACAATGACTTTAATAAGCAAAGGTGGGGTTGAAAAAGTGCCACAAATCCCAAGAGGGATCCCCATCCGAGGACTCTGTATTCAACTTAAGGAACTCCAGAACTAGAAAAATTGAGCAAGCCATGTTGACCTCAACAAAAAACACCCAAAATGGAATAAAATATACACCTTTTAACTTTTGCATTTCAAGTAAAAGTGTAGAGCAAACCATGTTGACCTCTACAAAAACATTAACACAGATTATAAACAAAGCAAAAAATAATATATACTAATATAGTGAAACTTGTAAATGAAAGGTAAAGCAAGCCATGTTGACCTCTACCAACCAAATAAATACCATTACATATATAGTAAATGACTGATGGCAAAAACTTAAATTTGCAGAGCAAACCATGTTGACCTCTACAAAAGTAAATAATTCTAACATGTATAAAACAGTCTTGTTAATCCTTACAAAAAATGAATCACAATAAGGTAAAGCAAGCCATGTTGACCTCTACCAAAGCACTTAGTAAGCGACTGTGATTATATTAAATCTAAGTGTGAAAATTATCAAGTCGAATATAATGTTGAAAAGCGTTTGACTTCCATCTACCCATGTTTTGGATCAAGGCTAAAGGCACACCTCTGGCAGCTGCAGAAGTCGCAGCTCCAATTCTGAAACTGTGACCTTTATAAAAATTTGTGTCTAAACCTACGAAATTAAGCAAACTTTTTAATGAAGAATTGAAATAAAAACCTGAAACAGGTTTTCCACATTTAAATCGAAATAAAGGACCAAGTGGACAATTATGTAACCTTAGATATTCCTCAATAGCTTTAACAGGACATAGATAATTTTCAGGACGTCCTGACGTTACGCACAATGTTGGTGACGTTTTCTGATTTCATGTACCTTTGACAAAAAAATCAGCTTTAGATAAGAAAAATACAGGACAGATAAAGTGTAATGTTGTGTATAAAACTTTAAAGCACTTAAGAATTTAAATTACAGATGGCTTATTGTTTTTTATTCGGTTTTGTCAATCAGCTGTCCGAATACTAACGAGAAAAATCTTATATTTTCCGTGTAGACGGGTAACATACTAATGTTGTTCTTTGAGTATTCCTCCTATTTTCGGTTACTTATAAGTATATGAAACATAACAAGCTATACCATGTGGAAGATTAAAATTAGGGCTTTGGGATGACATGTGTTTAAGACGGAAAAAACGCAATATTTGGACTGAGTAGACCTTGAAAGAAGTCATTATTTATGGTAGACATCACTGATAAATATCACTCACTTACGGCACAACAGTTCATAGTCCATGTATAGCGAGATATTTATGTTATCAAATTCAGGATAGCGCATATCCTTTTGTAAAACAAGTTTGGAAAACTCTTTGAAAGCAAAGAAATCCAATGGAAAAGAGCAAATCCCATGAATACTTCGATATCATTATCAAAAACCTAGCCTAAAATTAACTGTCACAAAAACGTTTAAAAATACTGTTGTATAAAGAAATTATGAATATTGAGTAAAACTGTGCAAAACATTTCATGTAGTCAGAAAATGTAACACGTCTCCTAATCTATAACATTTGAACAGCATTTATTCGGACATCAATCTCATTTTTAGCATTAAATCAAAAAATACTAGGTATATGAATTTCTCAAAGGTCTCCCGTCACAAAACTTTTAATTAACGTTTAACGTTAGTAATTCCGGGGTGGGTTACAGAAAACAATGTAAAATAATGTGTAAAACATTTTAGAACGAAAAAATGAAACCAGTATGATAAATTCCAAATAAAAAAGAAAATATTCAATGCATTCAATTATGTTTTTATCGATTAGTATCGAATATCAATGCGTTGAAAGGGTGTCTACCAAAATGTCACAATGTTAGCGTCTTCATTTTTGCTTTGAATTACGAAGGACAAGTTATTACAAATCTTCAAAAAAAAGTGAAAACAACATCAGTTGTTTGAAAAAAATAATCCTAATATCAAATTCCTTTGCAAAAGGAACCTTTCGATATATTTGAAATAAAGATTAATGCATAAATCATCAAAATAAAGCGGTCACATGGTGGTCTACCAAAATGTCACAGCATCTCTAATTTGACGTTTTTGACGTTAACTATATAGGCAACGTATGTTCGCATTATGGTGTATTATTATGTATTTGTAACGTATCTATTCTAATAAAAGAATAACTTATATATGAAATTAGAATATATATTTTTCATTTTACCTCGTTGAAATGGTTCCTCTTTTCATTATAACATTTATTTTTAATAAAACGTGATATGGGTACATTTCAATGAGACAGCAACTCAACAACAACAAGAAAATACATATTTACTAAAATCTTCCAATTACCAAAGTAGAAATTCAAATATTACTTACATCATATACAACATGTAAGTATAATATTCATATTAATTCAAATGTTGATCGTTTTAACTTATAATAAATTAAGCCAAACTTGGGTACAACTGCAATAAATCATATTCGGATTTTTTTAATAACTATAACAAGTTACAGTTAAATTACAAACAAAAAAAACGTAATAAAAGATATATTCCATACGTATTTGTTAGTATACAAATAGGCTTAACCCCGTACAGTGACCGTTTCCGTTGTGGATCGGAGCTGGAACTGCCGGGGAATTTGCAAATAGGCTTACGGTACATATCCAGTTAACATCCGTAAAATGCGTGTGGGAATACTATTGTTCATTTATATATACGAAGCATTTGTTTCATTTTTTATGAGTTAGACTAATGAAAAAAAATCTGTGAGACAACACCTAACTTTGCCCCCTACTTACAAATAGTTGCCTAAATATCTTCAAAGGGGACTTAAGTTATTGAAAAGTCGACATTTGACTTGATTTATCTGTAAAGTTTTCTTAAAAAGAGACACAATGAATTTAACTGAAGAAGAAAATGATATAGTTTTGGAATGTGCGAGTGTGTTGTACTGTTTCACCACTGTCCCAGATTAAGGGAGGGTTTGGCATCAGCAAACATGTTTAATCCCGCCACATTATGTATGTGCCTGTCCCAAGTCAGGAGCCTGCTATTCAGTAGTTGTCGTTTGTTGCTGTACATCATATAAAATTTGTATTTCGTTTATTGTTTTGCACATAAATTAGGCCGTTAGTATTCTCGTTTGGATTGTTTTACATTTTCCATTTCGGGGCCTTTTATAGCGTACTGTGCGGTATGGGATTTACTAATTATTTATAACTTTTATAATTGTTGAAGGCTATACGGTGACCTACAGTTGTTAACTTCTATGTCATTCGGTCTTTGGTAGGGAGTTGTTTCGTTGGAATTATACCACATCTTTTTATTTTTCTGTTATTTCCGAGGCCTCGTTTGCCGAGCGATCTTAGAAGTTTATCTACAGTAACTAGGATTGCCAGTCGGTTTCCTGTCGAACGTCGGTTGTTTTCTCCGGGTACTCCGGCTTCCTCCACCAATTAAAAAAAAATGGACACCAATTTTTCTAATTTTTTTTTTTTGTTGTTGTCTAAAATAATGTCTTATATTGTATCATTCTCTTTGTAAGCCCATTTGATGGAAATAAAAGATCGTCATCTCCTTCTATAGCAAATGGCGCTGAGAGTGGCGTTAAATACCAACAATCAATCAATCAATCAATATTCAAACATTTTCCGTTTTATCTCGTGCTACAGACAAAATGAGAGTACTTGCATATTATTCCTAGCAATACTATTTATTAGTTTAAAAAGAGAATTTTTTCATTATTTTACTCATCCATTTACTATTTAATGAAGCGATTAAGCAATGAATGTTTTGTATTGATCTTTTTCACGATTTGCAACGCTTGTAATTTCAAGAAAAACTAAGTTATCTTTTGTTATACATAGTCTGCACTATATAACCTTGTTTGAAAAATAATCCTTAAAGTTGCTTATTCCGCACTCCCTTATTTAAAACATACTTATTCCGTACTGTGCACAATGTATTTTTTTCGATATTCGTTTTTGAAATACATGATAAAATCCTAAAAAAAAAAACATATATAAAAACGCAAAAGTTTGAGCTCAAACTTCCACCAGTATTCCATACAGCTTTGAAAAAAATGTGAATAAGTTTTAAAAAAAAAAGAAAAAAAAGAAAGTCAATTTATCCGAAAATTTCAAAATTAACAGCGCTACTTCTCTTCACTCTTCGTAAATATAGTTTATCCAAGTCTATATTATAGTTCCATAATTGTTGGTGTTCGGACTCAATGGAAGAAGTACGTTCTTTTTGCCTTTATTCTATGACCATGATCTCCGGTACTCGTATATTTTATAAGTTCTGACTTTCTCAAACACATATAAATCGGTCAGTCAAGATAAAAATTAAAATTATTTAATATAAAACTACGTTTAAAAATACTCTTCTTTAGGATTTTCACAAACCATGTGTTGAAAGACGCAGCATTGCCTGAAGTGTAGTTGTTTATTTGGTCATATTTTTTTCTTCAGTTAATTTTTTTTCCCTCCTAATGAGAATAAGTATTGAACTTATATATAATTTTATTTGGTTGGAATATATAGAAAAAAATTTCGGACAAATAATAAAATTTTGTGTTTATATCATCAGAAATTGGTAACTAACGTTTCACAACAAATATATTACCACTTAAAAAACGTATGACAGTTCTGCTTCTATAGGTATTAGGTTAATTAAAATCCAACCAGAAATGGCCCCTCAATATTTTTTTGAAAAAAAAACCACATCGATTTATACGAAATGTATAGCAAAATATTGTAAGTGACGAATTCTTATGGCCATGTACTCACACGATATATCCCACATATTCTTTCATTCAAAGAACACAATACGTATTCTATACATTTCTTTTTACTACAGAACACAAACTGTATTTACCTATATCTTGTTTTAATCACATAAAACAATGTATAAAAAAGATATACTGAAACGCAATATTACAACACATCAATATTTATAAGCTTTTTACGTTAACATTCGACGTTACAAAAAGTGACACCAATATCGTGCGTAACGTCCTAGCTATTGATAATGTCTTACTTTGCAGATACTATGTTTGTAGAACTTCATAGTAATTGTCATATTGCTCACATGACCATTTACTCTTTCAAACTTTATATCTTCCCTTTGAATTACTCTATAGAATTCAGACTCAGTTTTAACTGCAATTTCTCCAATACGTAAGAAACAAAAATAAGCTGTAGACATCATAGCCTTTAACAAAACTTGATTATAAATGCCAACTATTACTTTTGGTAAAGCCTTAACTAATTTTACAAGAATATCATAGGTTATTGGCAACCGTGTATCAACAGAATGTCTCAACTGTTTTGTACCTTTTAACATTTTTTTAATAAAAAATGTGTCTGTTGGATCCTGTAAGAACTTAATTTTATGTATAAAACTGATGGCTGATATGTATGACGCAATTGTAGATGGTTGATAATTTTGAATAAACAAATGTGAAATAAAATGAGCAACCATGACATGAGTAGATGGAAGTACAATAACTCCTGGAAAAAATTTCTGACAAAAATTTGAATACACACTTAGCATTCTATTATATGATGACACAGTAGCATCAGATAATGATGCACTAACAAGCTTATCAGTCATAGATGCAAAAATTGTGGTGGAATGGCCACAGGAGTTGGACTTAACCAAGGAGCAATCTGATGAGCTTCCTGAAATGAAAAACGAGACAACAAGTCACAAATAACGTTTGTTTTTCCAGGAATATGTTTGGCTCTAAAATAGATATTGTACTTTAATGCAGCTAGCACTAATCTTCGAATCAATTTCATAATATTCTTTTCTCGAGATGATATTTTATTTATAATTTCAGCAACAGCTGAATTATCTGTTAAAAACAGTATTTTATGATTTGCCAATAGAGGGCCCCATATATCAATAGCTAACACAATCGGGAAAAGTTCTTTCACTGTAATGTGTAAATCGACTAACTCCGGTGGCCATTCACCTGAAAACCATTTGCTGCCAAAAACTGCATCAAAACCACCATATGTACCTGCAGCATCAGAAAAAAGTTTTAAAAAATCTGATGAAACCCATTCTTTAAATAAAAAACAAGATTTACCATTGTAATTTTCAATAAAATTGTACCATAACTTCAGATCTAATCTTGCATCAGAATTAAGATTGATTCTATAATGAGGAGATGTATGGCCTATAGTCAGGTCAAAAAGCCTACGTAAAAAGGCTCTTCCAGGTATGATAACTCCGCATGCAAAATTTAAAAGACCCAATAAGGATTGCAATTCTCTAAGTGAGATACTGCGTTTACATTTGTATTTACTCAATAATTGCAAAATTTTTTTCAATTTTTTCCATAGTTAAACGAGCTACCATCTGAGTAGAATCCATTTCAATACCGTAGATAATAATGCAAGTAGTAGGGAGTTGTGTTTTGTCTGATTTGATGGGTACCCCCAATTTATCGGCAAGACAAAGAAAAGTTTGTAATGCACTATAGCATTCATTTGAGCCAGCTTTTCCGACAAAGAAAAAATCATCTAACAGGTGTGATACCCCATATATTTGAAATTTAGCATTTAAAATCCAGTGGAGGGCTGTAGAAAAAGACTCAAACAGCTGACACGAGGACGAAGCCCCCATGGGGAGGGAGACATCATAATAAAATTGTTTGTCCCAATGAAAACCCAATAGATGATGATCTTTTTTAGCAATTGGAATTAAGCGAAATGCATGCTCAATATCTGTTTTGGACATTAGACAATTTGATCCATAAGATTGGACTAAATCTATAACTGTTTCAATGTTTTGGTATTGTACAGCCGAAAATTCTGGGGAATACCAGAGTTTACAGAGTCACCCTTAGGATACGACAAATCATGTATTAATCGATAAGAATTGGGTTCCTTTTTTGGAACTAAACCCAAAGGGGAGCATACAAAGAGAGGGAACGGGGGCTTTGTAAAAGGACCCTTAACTCTACCTGCTTCAATCTCTTTATTTAGTTTTGATTGCACAACATGATAATTTTCCCTTGCACTTTTATGATTTGGAGGAAAAATCTCTTTATTTAGGGATGTAGAAAAACAAGAATTAATTGAAAATCCAAAAGAAAAACCATGAATCAATTTATCTTTCAACTGTGTTTCATAACCTGCTAAAAAGTGTTTTAAATTTTCAACCTTTATTGGTGTTGGAAGTTTTGACAAAGTTTGCTTGTTTTCCTTTTTGCTCTGGACATGTAAGGGTACAGTGTTTCTTGCTGCAGTGTACACATTGGTGTTTAAGTTTACAAAACTTTGATGTGCATTTCCCTGATTTACAGAAGGCCCAGCAATAGCCATTTGGGAATTGATACTGATGCTGGGCCCTCCTATGAAAAGAATTTGGGCCTGAGTTTGAGGTTTTGGCAAATGACTTCTTATTTTGACCTGAAAATTCAGATTGTCTGTCATATAAAGCTGCAGATCTCCAAAGTTCATCATTTATTTCATCCCATCGTAACCCTAAAATTTTCCTTATCTTCCTAAATTTCTCGTCATATAATTTAGCGGCTTGGAAACCCAAGGACTTGCATAATGACCGTACATTAAAACCATATTTTATCAATGCTTTAGCAGACCTCAAATTCTTTTCAAGATATATAGACATAAATATATCAAAAGCATTTGTCCATTGGTGAATGGACAAAAGTTCTTTGTTAGGTTTCCTATTTGAAATCGTAATATTTAAATTTTCAAATAATGTTGATTCATTACATGTATCATCAATATTAGAAGGTAACAATAGAGCAAAATTTACATAATTATCACACCAAACATCAGATTTAACCTTATTGCTGACATGGTAATCTAAAGGTATAGTATGTCTCAACATTTCACATGCATATGGATTTTCTTCATTTGAGTTTAGCAGCTCACCATCAGAAGGAGTGTTGATATTAGGATCTGAGGAAACTGGTGGTTGAAAGACAGCTAACATTGGTCCCTGTGAGTCAGTAGTTGACGAATTTTCTGGTTGTATAGATGATGACGACAATATACCAGTTAAGTCATTAATTGGAACTGCTGTATTGTCTTTGACAAGTTGAACGCCAGAACTTTGAAACTTCAGGAACAAAGCATCAGCAATGTCATTTGCGGTTGGAACAGACGACTGTTTAGTATTTGTTTCATGAACTGACAGATTTTCAGGAGCTGTTTGTCTGGCCTTGCGTCTCCGCACTGGTGGCCTGTATATTGGTGGTAACTCCTGACTTTGTTCCTCCACTAAATCGTGAACATCCTCTACCAGGTTTTGTGGAGCAGCCTTTCTTCTTGTTCTGCTTTTCTGCTTTGGCATTTTGCTATAAATACATAAAACAAAAAATAAAAATAGAAATCCTGTATTATCACAGAATTTAAAGAATGTTACTATATAAGTAAAATTTTTAAACCAAAATGCTTGTCCGGCAAATTAAACATAGTTGATATGATGATATATCAAGCAAAATATACTCATGTTTAAAATTATTATATGTGCAATGGAGGTTACGTTTATTTATTTATTTACACTTAATCATTTGTAATGCACCAAATTATATTTAAATCTTTTAGAATCTTTTTTGTAATGCACCAAATTGTATTGAAATCTTTTAGAATCTTAGCTTATTATTTTCTTATAATAAAAATATGATAATCATTTCGGTAATTGCAAATTAAGTACTTCAATTAATTACATTGTATCTATCGAACTCTCTAAACTAATGGGTAAAAACAAATGAAGCATTCTGTAAATTGGCAATTGACTTATTTTGCAAGAAGGTATTGGGACTTAATATGTTTTCACAAATGTAGGGTAAATAGTACAACTTACTACTTGGAGGAATCGGATTAAAGGACATCCCATTGAGGATACCTAGAAAAATTGAATTGCGACGTGGATGTAGATGCAAGTGTACACCAAAAATTTTGATTGAATGTTGCATTTACCTGAAGGGCTAACTAGTAAAATTGAGAATTGAAATGGGGAATGTGTCAAAGAGACAACAACCCGACCATAGAGCAGACAACAGCCGAAGGCCACCAATGGGTCTTCAATGCAGCGAGAAAATCCCGCACCCGGAGGCGTCCTTCAGCTGGCCCCTAAACAAATATGTATACTAGTTCAGTGATAATGGACGTCATACTAAACTCCAAATTATACACAAGAAACTAAAATTAAAAATGATACAAGACTAACAAAGGCCAGAGGCTCCTGACTTGGGACAGGCGCAAAAATGCGGCGGGGTTAAACATGTTTTTTGAGATCTCAACCCTCCCCCTATACCTCTAGCCAATGTAGAAAAAACAAATGTACAACAGTACGCACAGTAAAACTCAGTTTAAGAGAAGTCCGAGTCCGATGTCAGAATAGAAAAACAAAAGAAAATAAACAAAATGACAATAATACATAAATAACAACAAACTACTAGCAGTTACTGACATGCCAGCTCCAGACCTCAATTAAACTGATTGAAACTGATTGAAAGGCATGTTCGTAAGTTGTCACAAAGATGTACTTGAAATGTCACCAACATAAAGAAGTAAGTAAGTTATCTAGTACAGATGCAGGAATGAAACTAGACTTCAAGTTCTAAATTTTGGATGACTTTTAAAGTAGAGACTATTAAGGATAACCATCAACTCTAAATTTCCTAAAGGACATGGTAGAATAACAAACGGTGTCTATAAGAACGTACACTACAAATTAGTTTTAAAAGGGCACTTGGCTGATTCCTGTATACTAGTAATATTTTGCTAAGATTTCTTTCAGCAACGTCATGCACAATGCTAGAAAATACGCTGTGCTTAAATATAAGGTAAGAATAGAATAGAGAATGAAAACGGGGAATGTGTCAAAGAGACAATAACCCTACCAAATGGCAGAAAACATCCCAATGCCAACAATTGGTCTTCAACGCAGCTAGAAAATCCCGCACTCGCAGGCGGGTTTCAGCTGGCCCCTAAACATGTCGACCATACCAAGACACTGTTTACTGCCGCTTTAATAGACTGTGTTAATTTGCTGCCCTAAAAAAAGTAATATTTCAAAACTTATGTCGCCTATCACCAAATTACTTGCCGGACTTTGGCTATACCTTTTTTTTATCTATATTTTATCAGCTCTTCAATGTATCGGATTTTAAAATATTTTGGCCTCGGGCATCACTGAAGAGACATTCATTGGCGAAATGGGTATCTGGTGCAGTAAAATTGGTACAGTTTGTATTGGTACTGGGATACTTCCTGGAATACCTGATGAAACAATACGCTATGAATACGTGTCTTGAAAGTTAAGTTTTCTAAATTAATTTACCTGGAAAGGAAAAATTAGTAAAAGAAAGAGTAAATGTGTGTTCATAATTGTTTGTCTAGATAGATAGACAAAAAGTCAGTCAGTAAAATTGATGGAATTTGAGGGTCTAGGAGTGAAATATCGGGATTGACATAATATGACAAAAAGACCCCCGAAAAAAACAAGCCAAATCCACTAAAGGTAAACTTTGCCTTAGAGAGTTGGAAATTTAGTCTCCTAACACATATTTTTCTTATTTATCATAAGAAATTTTAAGAAAGGTATGTCGTAAATCATGTCAGTACCGTTGATGATACTGTCAAGGACTACTTGTAAACCAGCAACAGTATCGACACAGTACTAAAAAATAAAAATAACATTTTATTAAATGCGTCCGAAGCGTTCTTCTGGATTCATCTAAATCAGGAAAGCTCTATTTATCAACAGAAAATTAAAGAAAAAGGTACGTTATAAATTATATCAATACCGAGGCACTGACTACTTAGCCGGTGATACCCCCAAGAACTAACAGTCAACTTGTCAAGTTGGGGCGTCTAAGGCACTTGCTCTGCTTATTTCTAATTTTCAAAAAGGCATTATTCAACAAAGACATATCAGTAACTTTCATGTAAAGATCTATATCTTTGTCAATAGACAGTAAATAGGTGATAAAAGATATGACCACGATGTCAGGTATTTAGAGACTTTAATTTACATCTAATGATAGATTAACATTTGGCGCCGTATATCTATCTCTGTATTGCATTATTCTATTCTCTAAGTGTAGCTAACGTTAATATAAGAGATAAATGAAAGGTCACATTGTGCGTTAGTTATTCTATCTAAAAGTGATTATCCCCGGCTTAGTATATTTCTAGGAGT
This sequence comes from Mytilus californianus, assembly GCF_021869535.1. NCBI lineage: Eukaryota > Metazoa > Mollusca > Bivalvia > Mytilida > Mytilidae > Mytilus > Mytilus californianus. The sequence continues at coordinate 32,293,885 of NW_026262701.1, forward strand.
TTGATTGGTTAACGCACGTCGTTACAAAACCCATAGCCCCTGGGTGTTGCTAACCCATATCCCCGGACGTTGCTACCCATTACATCGGGGAATTTCACGCGCTTTTTCCTTAGTTCCATGGTTGATCCTTATGAAATATCGAATTCTGTAGATTTTCCATGATGTCTGTATAATTAAATACGTAATCCACTAACGATTTTATCTTATTATATCGATTATTTGCACTCATTTTAGTGAATGCATGAAGCCACATTGTCAATGAATGGTACTACTGACCTAGCTATGCAAATGACCCACGTTGACGTCACACCGTTTATGATGTAACTCTCACAACATTGCACGCCAAATTCGACCCATTTCAGTTTCTCTGTCTCTAGTTTAAAAACGTCTTATATTTGTCTACCTGAAGGGTTCTACCAAAGGTAGTACCCTACACCCCGTTAAAAATATGTCAAATTCCCAGATTTCAATAAAAGATACTTAAAAAATGAAAAAAACGTTGCTTTCACGTTAAACTTTGTGGTCGAATTTCTCTAAAAATCGCCAGATTTAGACTAAGACCGGGGATAAATTCGTTATCTACGTTCATATCCGTAGATATGGATATTTTAACATCCTTCAGTACCCTGTACACACTTCGGCTGCGCCTCAGGGTGTACTTGGATACTTAAGGGTGTTAAAATATCCATATCTACGGATATGAACGTAGATAACTTATATTATTATATACTTAGTAGTAAATACAGATAAATTGTATGTGTAATACAATCATTGGCAAGCGTGCTGTATCAGCCACCCGTGATGATATCGATATCAGCACGGTTGCAAAGGCTTTATCACACCTTTAATCTATATGACGTCACGTCATCGATTGCAGTCACTGTTGCAAAGGCTTTATCAAACCCCTAATCTGTATGACGTCATGTCAAACCTCTAATCTGTATGACGTCAAAAAAAATCTGCATGACGTCATGTCACATTAAACACATCTACGTGAGGTATATGTATATAATAAAGTGTATATGATATGGCTTTTTCAATATCACACACTGTATCAACCTTCAACCAATATAATCCCTCGAGCAGAGCTCTTGGGAATATATTGGTGTCTTGGGTTGATACGGATGTGATATTGAAAAAGCCATATGATATTCTCTATTTATTTCATTCGTCATATTGGTGCAATGACTAAAGGAATGAAATAAATTTGAGGAACAAAAAATAAATTTCAAGATAGAAAGGGAGTTGAGTTGGATGAATCTGTCAAGGAATAGAAGTTCCTTCATAATATAAGTTCCAAAAGGAAAAAATATTCTGGAATATTATTTCCACAGGAATAAATATTACAGTATATGTACCTAACGGAATAAATGGTATAGAATATTTGTTCCAACAGGAATAGATATTATGACATTGTTTTTAACAACGTTTCCAGTGGAACTTCTGTTAGGCGGAACAAATATACGTTGACAAATCAACGGAACAACACTTGAAATCTTATTTGAGAATCTTTAGAAAAAGGGACAAATTTCTCAACTAATCGCACCACTGAAATACTGAACGAAACTGCTTTGAATTTCTATTTTCATTCTGTTTGTTTGATTGGTAGCTTGTGTCGGATTATTTATTTATAGTTTGACTTATTTTCAAAAAAGAAAAAAAAGACCAATACGTTATATTATATAATAGAAAATTTCTAAACGATTTCCTTTTTGCAGTGAATGATATACTAGTTTATGTATCCAATTGTCAAATGAACCGGATTACACATTTTCAGATTTATCAGGTATTAAAATTATTTACAAAGCTTAGCGTTTTGAGAACGTACAAATGTTTTTGTTCTCTAAAATTCAGTTTGACAGTTTCAGACATACTAATTTTTTGACCTTTTTTAAGTAGACCAAATCACTACTTAACATAAAGATTCAGCACCCAATTTTTTTAAACATGGAATTTCATACCCTTCCTTAATATTTCATGCATGAAGTATCAAGATATAAATTGGGAAAGTGTATGAAAAAAAAAATTGCAAATTATACACTGTTTACACTAGGGACTATATTCGTAAAGGACGATATCTGTGTTTTGGACCATGGGTCCCTTTCAAAAGTCTCCCAACTATTGCCTTCATTTAGCAAGGTATTCTTTTATATTTTTGTTACGTTTATGAGTGCATTTCTTTCTAACCCAAATTTTGTAAACGTTGTGTGGCGTTTGTTATCGTTTGCTAGCCTAAACGCTACAAAAGAAGAAACAAATGCATCGTTTAATCCGTGTTTTCTGACCCTGTTTTGAACTTTCAATAATGCATGCACGTGTTGTTGGTAAACAGATGTATCCCCATAAGTGAAATCAAATTCGAATCATTCTAAAATATTACAAGAAAGGTAAAATATAAGGGATACTTGATGAGGATAGGCCTAGGTCATAACCATAACCGAAACACCTCTTTGTAATACTGGTAACAAAAACACATACCAGATATGAATTTCTATTCTTAAAATACACACGTAAGTCTCATACTACAAGCATGGAAGTATGAATTATGAAAAATGTATTCCACAAGAAAAAATATGTATCATTCACAGTGTTATACCAGCTCAGACGCACTTTTGAAGAGTGCATTTCTTTCTAACACAAACGATGCAAACGGCTAAGCGCGCACATGTTTTGATCATTTGTTTCTAACATACGTTTGCAAAGTTTACATAAGCTTTGACAAACTATGCACTCGCTAAAAGTGCGTCTACAGTTTGTCGTTCATCGTTTGTTAGTACGAACGCTACATTTGTTTCTAACTTAACCTTGAATTTAAATAAATGCACTCTATATGCTTTGATAGGCACTTGGGTGAAGATTTCGCTGCATTGTTTGTCTTTTTACAGTTTGTTCCAATGTTTGTTTTAAGCGGAAAAACACGTGCAGATAATTGATTCAAAGTTGAAGTTAGAAACAAATGTAGCTTTTGTACTAACAAACGACGAACGACAAACTGTAGACGCATTTTTGGCGAGTGCATAGTTTGTCAAAGTTTATGTGAACTTTGCAAACGTATGTTAGAAACAAATGATCAAAACATGTGCGCGCTTAGCCGTTTGCATCGTTTGTGTTAGAAAGAAATGCACTCTTACTTTACTTAGTTGCTTTGAAATTTACTACCTTTTCATTACAAAGCAGTGTTAATATGGTCCGTTCATTACACCTTATTGTTTTTTTCAACTATAATCCAGAATTGTAAAATTATTTACTTTTATTGAGTAGTAGTCAACGTAGTTCAACTTACCAAACGGCAATATGTTTTTCCCAACACAACCACTTCACTTTTATATTTCTTAGAATTATAGTTTTCTACAATGATTGTAATACTAGTAGTGTTATATTGTGCATTTAAGATGTTTTCAAATTTCAGTGTAAATATCAAATTGCCTCTCTCAATGCTCTTCTTGATAAAATATTCACAATGATGCAACATGTATATCATCAAACTAGAAGTCTAATTCTGTGGAAAAGCTGAAGTAATTTAGTTTGATATTAAAGGTTTTCCGGGTTGTAAGCACGAGCTACTACGACGAAGATGCAATAAATGACACAAATGCCTTAGGAAATTACATCATATAACCATATAGGATGAGTGCTATTGCGTTTTCATATAGAAAGAAATTAGAAATTTTATGGTTTGGTGGAGAAAATAGAAAACAATCAGTTAGAATATCATGAAGCTAAAACTAATTTTGAATTTGTTAATCTTAATCATTGAAAGAGTTTCTTGTACTTCCTTATGTGAAACTTACTACGTAATTTGGAAAAGAATAAAATATATGTTATGTTTACGTCAATAAGACATCCCATCGACACAGAACATGTGACGGGGTTAACATAGTTTTGTTTTATAGTGATCAGAGAAAACACAAACGGTCCATTGTAGAATAATGTACATTAAAAGCACTTAACTCAATGATACCAGTAAATAATAGACAACAAAAGCATTCTTACATCTCTTGTGGAGAGTTGTCTCATTGGCAATCATACCACATCTTCTTTTTTTATAATTACAAGTAATACAATGCTGTATAATACCTTATAATAACCGAAAGACATCTTAAAGTACTGTATATTTTGATATAAAAAGATGTTTCCTATACTTAATTTTACCAATAAAGCACTTTGTTTTGGAAACAATTGCAAATTCTTCTTCAAACTAAAAAGATAATATTTTTCTTTAAGGTGCCCTCAAAAACCGATTTATTCAAAGAGCTTAGGGATGCGCGTGGCGATAGCTTATCCATGAAATGAGTTATGTTGTGAGAAAATTGAAGAGTATATTTTTACATTAATACATTTTTCGATATTTACATTACATAATTTGCTAGAATCATGTGCAAAACAGTGTAGCCGAGACCATTGATTGGCGCGCTAAAATATCCCATTGACTGGGTCAGATTAGGTGAACGTTCGTCTGTAACGCCCACAACTCACGACGTATTTATTATAGACATTTAAACTGTGGGGTCACCAAAGGGTTTCAACGCCTAAATAAAATAATTAGAAAAACTAATCAGGAATAACCTTTGTGTTTTGATTTATATTGAATACTTAAACGTTCTTTACTTGTGTTTTTGTTATGTTTTGATAATGAATTTTTATGATATCGGACGTTCTTTCAGCAAAAAAGGATTTAACTGGCTTTAAAAGTTACAATGGATGTGTTGATTATTATCTTTTTTTCGGACGTCAAAGCGATTTAACAATTGCGATTGTCCAATTATGTCATCTTTTAACTTTTATCTGGTCAAAATTTTATTTTAGAACGAATGCATGATCAACTTTAAAAAGTGTGTAAACACAAAACATATAGACAAAATATACTTCTTTCCTGTCTTTTTCGTACTTGCAAGTTATTAGACAGTAAAAAGGCTATTTGGATCAAGCCTTGTGAAATTGGCATTTACGTTTTTGAATAGGTACACTGAAATGCAGTCAAGTTTAGCGATTGATAATTCATTGATAACATTCTGGCGTATCACAAACAAATAACTTGTAACGTCTCATTTCATTGGCCGAAAGATTTAAATACAACAACAATTGTAGTGTGCACGTGAATTGACCAATGACCGACAATGGAATGTACTACGTTACTACGAACGTAAAAAACAATGATTTTTGGTCGAAATAATTAAATAAGTATTTTGTGAATTTCAAATAGTGGGGTCGAAACATTATACTAATAAGTTGTGTTAAGTAATATTCTTTATGCATGCAGCACTTGTACCGCACTATGAAAAATATAAGGATAAAATAAAATACATGTGCCGCTTTTATACGGATGAATGTATGAACCACTTTAATTTCTTTCATATTTACGCTAGGTTATTATCCTGACAATGTCGTAGTTACTTATAATAAGGATCTCATAATACTGATCCATTTCAAATTTATGATGGGTTGCACATTCCTCTTTTATTGTTTTCATGCTATAAAACGAAAATAAAGAAGCTAAGCGTTTGGTCATTCAGAAATGACGTGTCATAAACGAGCAAATTGTCCCCGAAAGATCGTATCATGTGTGCACGTGAATATAGATGTACTATGCAATGTACTATCATGGTCACCACGAAATTCAAATGAATTCAGTGAAGGCATGTTGGTGTAAAAAGGTTTGAAATGTTTCATCGGCGAAGATTTTATTTTTGCATGTGTGGAACTAAAAAATAAATAAATACTTGTGAGAAATGTCGTAGTTTATAAGGAACTATATAAATGTACTGTTTTCGATATTAATTGGTTGAAAATTTATCCTTTAATTTCATACCGTAAGAATAGAGCTTTGCATAACATTGTTTAACTATCCGCCAAAGTAACGTGTGGCATGCGTGCGTATTAAAATGAAATACATGTATGATAAGCTTATAAACGAAATATTAAGAAATTAAGGATGACTACTGTAAAAGTATGTACAAAAATGGAGTCACCTTTTATCAATACATTAAGTGAATAACCACACTGTTTAAAACTGATTGTTTTCTATGCAACTATTTAAATATTTACAATATATAATTTTCAACCGAGGATAGCAAAACAGTTAATTGTAAATTAAGAAAGTATATCGCTGGAGTTTATAAAGTACATTTCCTTCCACTGTGCCATGGTTTGCCATCTCCATTTTCTCTCTAAACAAAGCATGGCTGGTTACATGTTCTGAATTTACTTAGAATTTCGGGATTTTTTTTTCAAAATCAAGTAAACTAAATCAGAAAAAAAATCACACTATCCTAAAACTTATGAAAGAATATGAATAATGAACATGACAGTTTATAACACAAACCCATTTACTATAAATATCGAGCAATATCTTTAGTATGTAATTTGGTTATTTTTGTAGTTAAGTACGGTTTCATTTCAAGTACAACGTTAATTCATCAAGTCCATTGAATAAAAGATAAGGCAGGGTGAGCAACTTGACAAAAAAAAGGCAGGACGACGATTTATGTAAAAAAAATCAGGATAAACTAATAAATATAGTCAGGACCTAACAGACTGAAAAATAGAAAGACAGGACAGAGATAACAACTAAAAAAAATGCAGGACAAAATGTTTCATCCAAGTCCCCCACCCCAAATCAAAATAAAATGGTAGCTCCCTTAATCCAGAACCAATTGAGAGGAGACAGTTGAATTAAATATTTCGACGTGACTGTAATTAAGATTAAAGTTTAAAATTTTACATGCACATGTATACAAGCTAGAATTGCCATGGGATAATCAAAAACACAGTCATGTACGTGAATATGACGATGGAAGTTTTTAACGACCTTTACCGGCTACGTGAATACTGATCAGTCCATTCAGCTTTATAGTACGCGTGTTCTATTTTCGCAGGTGTGAGGTCGAAGGTTTGAATTGACTAATGAAAACGATCGTTCCTTAACGAGTTAATCTAATAAAGTTTGTTTGTCTGATTATGTTGCACGACCTTTCGCTAAGCTTGGCCGCAGTTCAGTATAAAATGTATAGTTTGATGATCTTTTCTGCTAACTACTATACTTGTGAAAAACCCTTGGCAACAGAAACATATTCAGCTTTTTTTTTAATCGACCCAATTTACATAGTAATGGACGACTTCGTACATTTTATGATCGCAAATAAAATATGTATATAATATACTGTGCACTTTAGTTCGTATATATACTGAGACCCTTTGGCAACCCCCCAGTTTAAATGTTTATAATAAATACGTCGGGAGTTGTGGGCGTTACAGACGAACGTTCACCTAATCTGACCCAGTCAATAGGATATTTCAGCGCGCCAATCAATGGTCTCGGCTACACTGTTTTGCACATGATTCTATGTGAAATCATAAATCAAAACATTTTCACTTGAGAAAAAAAAGATAAGAATGACTGTTCTTTTTCATTGATGTTTTTGTATAAAAGTATAACTCCAAGGTATATTAAAAAGGGGAAAGGAAGTCCATAAAATACTGAAAAAATCAAACGTTAGACTATATCAACTAACGGAACGAATGAAAAAAAAAAACCGGTTATATTCCTGACTTGAGACAGACATTTTTGCGAAGAACAGTGTGAGTTAAACCTGCATTGTTTATAACTAGTTAAACCTCCCACTTGTATGACAGTTGTTTATAGTTCCGTTATATTGATAATTTGGGTGAGCTATTCAAACAGACATAATTGGTTCATGTGACAACAACTTGGATCCAGCAGCCACAATTGTGTTAACATATATCATACACAAAACATACAAATAAATCTGACAAAGAAGTCAACAAAAAAGTTATTGTAGTTCATTTATCGTGTATATTGGCTTTAAAAGTCATAAGCTGTTTACATATATTATTACAAAACCATTTAAAAAGAGAGCCGAACGATACCAAAAGGATATTTAAACTCATAAGTCAAAGACAAACTGACAACACCATGCCAAAAAACAAAAAACGACCAAAAGACAAACAACAGTTTACAAAAAACAACATATAGAAAACTAAAGTTTTAGCGACACGAAACCCAACAAAACCGTGGGTGTTCTAAGGTGTTCAGGCAGAGGAAGCAGATCCTGCTCCACACGTTACACCCGTCGTGTTTCTCTATAAAATATGTTGATACGTTATTTTAAGTGAAATATTCATTCGTTGTAGATTGCTGTTCGTGGCTAAAGTATGGTACAGTATTCGACAATCGATTGATTCGACAAATTTGTTTTAATAGTATAAATATCTAGTCAACTGTATTCGATTGTATCATTTTGCCGATTCAATCAATTGTTGTACCAAGTTAACAGACTTCTTTCGTGTCAGGATATATCAACTCAGTCAACTGTACGATCATGATAATCAATTCGGTCAACTGTATCTTCATATAATGAACGGAGCACGATCGTATCGATCGTATTCAATCGATACGAGTGTGCCACGGTTGATCAATATAATCAACTCAGTCAACTGTATATTGACATTTTAAACATAGCACGATCATATCGATCGTATTCAATCCATACGATTGTGCCATGGTTGATCAGCCTACAGCACTACATGGCATATTCATTACAGCCTTACCCTAACCCTAACTCTATCTGACTCTAACCCTAACATAAATCTAACCCATGCATACAGCCTACGGCACTTGGTGGCACATCGACACAACATACGGCACAAGAAGGAAAAGTGACCCAGCCTACGGCACTAGAAGGCACACTGACACAGTCGACGGTGCTAAATGGCACATTGACACAGCCTACGGCGCTAGATGGCATATTCAATATATCCTGACCTATACCCTAACATTAACCTAACTCTAACCAAAGAACACAGTCTAAGGCGCTAAGCGGCACATTAACACAGCCTTAGATGTAAAAAGGCACATTGACACAGCATACGGCGCTAGATGGCATATTGATACAGTCTTATCGTAACCCTAACCCTAACTCTAACTCTTACCCTAACCCTAACCTAAATTGCCGTCCGTCGCCATTTCTTTAAATTTTACAAAAATCTTCTATTCTGAAAATACTGGGCCAAATGGAACCAAACTTGGCCACAATCATTTTATGCTATCTTGTTTCCAAAATGTGTCCGATGATTCCACCTACTAAACAAACATGGCTGCAAAGGCTAAAAATAGAACATTGAGGTAGTGTCTGTTATCATGTAAACCGTTATAGATAGATAAAATCTACAGTGCAGAAATGTTCAGAAAGTCAAGATCTACCCACCATTTGTCAGATCAAAACTGTCCGACGACTTCATATATGGGTTTTTGCCCTTAAATTACAATTACATTAAAACTGTGATAGATCGAGAGTAACTGTTATGCCAAAAATGATCCACAGGACATTTTTTTTTTTAATTTAAACATATTTTATCTAGAAAACAACTGAAATAGATTGGTAGGCAAAATAAATATAAAAATCAGAAAATGTAGTATGATAACCAATGATACAACTATCCACCAGAGTTCAAATGAAGTGGATGTGGATATAAGTAATTATAGGCCACCGTACAGTCTTCAGCAATTAGAAAACCCATAGTGCATAGTCGGCAATAAAAGGCCCCAACATGAAAAATGTGAAACAATTCAAACGAGAAAAACAACGGCCTAATTTATAACAAAACAATTTACGAAAAAAAACTATGACCGACATGAAATAACGACAATCACTGAACTATAGGCTTTTGACCTCAGACAGACACATACAGAATGTGGCGGAGTTTAACATGTTTGTGAGCGTTCAATCCTCCTTCAACCTGGGACAGTGGTGTAACAGCACAACATAAGAACAAACCTTAAAAATCAGTTGTAATTGGCTTAACTCAAAAGATTAGTACGAGGCACAATAAAAAACAGCAAACATAAAAACAATATACACAAAGCACCGAAATAAGAGTACTCACAGTTACTGAAAGCTAGTGCAAAGCCAATAACGACTAATAAATAAATCATGTTCTCCCAGACTAAAGTATCAATCAGTATACATCCAATGGATTTTTTGTAACGGCTCATGACCTTGTGCAACCCCTTAATATAAGTAAATAGTATTGACAGGCTGAGTTTTAGCATAACTGTACATATATAGCAATATATATTTAGTTATGTTTTAATCTTTTAAAAACAAAATCAATGTTAATACCAATAGAACATTATTTAAAGATTTTGCTATTGGAAAACATTTAAGAATAAGTTTATTCAAAGGATCAATTAGTTTATATTGATCGTATCTTAATTCTTCCTATAAACAATATCACTGTACAAATAAGGATGTGATATCCCGTTTTTTTTAAATAATTCTACAGGTACAGCCAAACTTTCTGACCAAATATTTGTATCTATGAAAGAATTTGATAAAGGATTTAATCAATTTGTGGTAACGAAATACCTGGCCTACAAAATTACCAGTATACATAAATTACGTTCATAGGAAATCTAAAATGCGACTACAGACACGGGCATAGCGAACAAGTTATGAAATATACACACCATAAGAAGGATCAAAAGAACACCATCGTCCTAAAAGGGAAAACTAACAATCGGGAACGAGAAATCGCCTCATTTGTCGTTAACTTTGTATACAGTTTCCCGTGTGAAACTGAAATATCCAAATCTAGAAAATGACAATTATTGCTGTCTATATTAGATATATTTAAACTAAGTTCCTTTGGGTAAATTTCAGCAGATAATTAGAAAATTCCTGATTAGTTAAAGCAAAAATAGCATCAAGGTAGGGTAAGTGTTTTTATATTTATCTATTAAATGTAATTAAGATGTTTGGCTATAAACTGTGCTTCATAACAAAAGGAATACCTACAACCTGTCGATACATTTTATTGCCGAAACGTACATAGATGTTGTAATAGAGAAATACACAGCTTTAATCATCTCATCACAGTTCCAGTAAGTCTTTCTTTTCATTACAGAAGAAGGCCCATTCAATTAAATAAGAGAACTTTTGCTTGATAAGTTGATAAGATTGTGTGGTAGCGTAATGAACAGAGTCGAAAGTTCATAACTGTAAACCTAATTGAACGGACCATTCAAAATATCCAAAGAGTTTTTGACACTAGAAAAATAGTTAATTTAATTATTAGATATGTTTTATTACAAACATTGATAATAATTTCTTTAATACAAGTAATGAAAATAGTTAACAGCATAGAAAGACATGAAATAATATTTGAACAGGTTTTTATGTAGTTAAGGAAGCCATGCAATACATAGTAGGGACTTTCAAATTTTCAGAGGAGGCCTTAAGCTGAGATGTGGCAGTTACATGATTATTTACTATTTGACTTTCTCCATAGTGCACGGCCTTGGATGTAGATGAATGTATAATTTCATTCTATAAAAGATCTTCCGCGTAGTCATAACGTCATACTACTATTGTTCTACCGTTTTCATCAACTTTCACAATAGGATGAAAGAGCATCGAAAGGGTTTGTAATGCTTAGTCTTTAGTTTTCTATGATGTGTTTTGTGAAATGATTTTTGTCTCTTCGTCGTTTTTTATCATGGCAAGAAAGGAATCTCAGCATCCGGAACCAGCTAAGAAATCCAAAAACAGCAAATCGAGACGACTTGATCAGTTGCCATCAACACAAGGACCACATACACCATCATTGACAATGGATGTACGAAGACCCAAAAACAAAAACACTGCATTATATATTTCAAGTGTTTTTGATCTTATTTCATCTCACATTCCGGTTAAGATAAAAGAAAAATATGGAATGGTGAGTCCATTGACCTGAATATACTTTTAAAAACTACTCGGGACTTGTAAAGTAAAACGATCAAAATTTAGAGGGTGATCTGGCAGTGAAAGGGGGTGTTTTGTCCATAGTTAATCAATTAGACGATGTAGGACAACGCCCCACATATACATGATGGGCATTTAATTTTTCTAAAGAGATTGTTGCACAGAGAGCCGTCATTGCCAAAGAGAAAATCTTGAAAGAGATTAAATTGGGTGGAGAATCTGGTCCTTTTTTCAACACCTACGTTCCCAGCCATTCGTGTTTCCCCCATTTCGGTTATCCCTAAAAGTCAAGTTCCGAATTCAGAATGTTTCATAATTTGTCCTTACCTTTACATAATTTCGTGAATGACTTTATTGACAACAATATTGTACTGTAAAATACATAGACGACGCTGTAAATATGATTCACAGATTGGGAAAAACATAATACTTTCTAAGTGCGACGTGAAATCGGCTTTCCGTCTGTTAAGGTGTAATACCACCATTGATTTTCCCCTATTAGTCTCTGTTAAATTTGCACTTTTCAAAAAATTGTGCAGAATTTATCTTTGTTTCAAATAAAGAAATACTTGGCATGAGTAAAGTTATATCCTGTCCAGTACTATAGAAAAAATTTCACATAACATTTCATTGCATATAAGAAAATAACCATCACTGGAAGTTAACCAATCAAATTTTCCCCCTTTTTTAACCTGTGTACAAGCTTTAGTAACCATGTAACCTCAAGTTTCCAAAATATTCTATAGAAACCCCAAATGAAGAAATAATGGTGCTTTGAAATACCCAAGATATATGTTTATGACTCAGAAATGTTTTACTGCAATGAAATGTAGGATCAATTACCTACAACTGTCAAATTCAAGGGAATATTTTTTTTCGACCTATTTTCGTATGCAACCGGATGTGACGTACTATGATTTGGTGGTATTACACCTAAAGACTATCCCCGTGTGATTTTGATCTAATGCGGTTCAAATTTTAAAATCAATACTTTTTTTACAAATGCCTTCCGATGGGCGCTAGCATCAGTAATGCATCCTTTGGATCATTTTCTATCGTGTTGCATTGGTTTGTCCAGCAATAGTCCAAAAACAATAATGTTTTACATTATTTGAGTTTTTGATTGGAAGAGAAACTCAAACCTTACAGTGCCATGACATATTAAAGGTATTTTAAAAATTTTGTAAACTATGGAAGTTCCATTAGCAGAACAAAAGACAGCCGAACCAATAGAAGTATTAACATCCCACGGTATAGAATTTGACACAATTAACATGATAATGAAACTACCCCAAGATAAACTGGAAGAAAACAAAATTTTGTCTTGATTAGATAGATCAAATATCACCTTTCGTTAATTACAATCCTTAATTGGCGTCTCAATTTTGCAGGTCAAGTACTAGTTATTGTCCCGGGTCGATGCTTTTGTCGCCGATTGATTGATGCAACTTGCAACTTGCAACTTGCGTATGCCCAATCACAGAACAAAAGTAACAAGGGATATGAAAGAAGACCTTAAGATCTGGTTACTCTTTTCATCAAAATAAAATGGTACGACCGTAATTCTTGACAAGTTCTGGGCATCCAATGCCGATCTCGAATTGTTCATCGACAGTGCAGGTGGTATCGAAAAAGGTTTTGAGATTTATCTAGTAGGGAAATGAGCCCAGGCGTGATGGCCTCGCAATTGGGTACTTTCTGGAATTTTGAATGACATCACTTTCTAGAATTGTTCCATGTAGTTAAAGCGTTGAACAGTCCCCTAGAGTTATGTCCCTGGTCAGAAAGCTCGTATTACAATACTTGGAATTTAGCATATTATTCAAAGCCGAACATATTCCAGGTCATTTGAATTCTCTAACTGACTCCCTGTCTCGTAGTGTGGATTTTCAGAAGTTCCGGAAATCGTAAAATTTATACATGTTATAGCATATCTGTCATACACATGGTTGTTCGCGTCTACGATGTCTACTAACATATCGGGGCTGGCCCATGCACATAAGATTCATAATATGACAGACAACACAAAATCTTTCATTATTTGCAAAATGTTGGAAGGTTTACATAGCAAAACCCCCCAAAAATCAGATGTTCGAACGCCTATCTCGCTTAAAACGCTTAATTACAGGGTCTTCAATTCTCATTACGAAACTGTGTTGTTTTTTCTTCTGCTTTTTCTCTTGCGTATTTTGCGATGTTACTTGTAAGCAAGATAGCTATAAACAGTCGTACTGATGAATGCGGACCTGCTTTGAAATATGAAGATACACTTACTGGAAATTTCCTTTGGCTCCATCATACGGTGTTTATATATCCCAACTCGTTCGTTATGCCCGTGTGTGTAGTGATGTCATAGATTTTAACGAACGTAATCAATGCATCACTGGTAAATTATTAAGTCGTTACCATACATTGCTTAAAACTTTTACTAAATTCTTTCATAGATACAAAGATTTGATTATAGTAAATTTGGCTGTACCTCTAGAAAACTAATTAAAAAAGGTATTTCACATCCTAAATTTTACGGTATTATTGTACTGAAAGCGCTGAAATCACTATTTGATCCGTGTAAACCCATCGAACCTTTAAACAAACTTATTAGTAGAGGTTATATATATCTTACCAATGTTGTAATTAGATCTTTGAATATAGTTTACATTAGCACAAATATCGGTTTTGTCATCAGCAGATTAAAACATAACTAAATTTGTATTAAACGGTTTTAAACGGTTTTTTCTATATAGAGGTTACCCTATCTATATATAACATTATACATATTTATTAACAGGTTAACTCCTAACTATCCTACTGCCTGTCGATACTTTTATTTTGGCATTGCACAAGTCATGTCTTCTTTGACTGGCCGCGACGTTAAAACACTAAATCCCTGGGATGTGTTTTTTGGTTGATTTTAGTCTCTGATGCATAATTTTTCATTATTAATTGTTTGTGGCTTTTAACCAGCTTTCAGTAACTGCAAATACTCTCAAATCGTACTTTCGTGTTAATTTGACCTGTTGATACAAATTGTATTTACATTGTGTTATAGATCAAATTTATTCGTTCAGTGTATGTTCACTTGTTTTTGTTAATATGTCTTTTGATTGAGTTAAACCATTTCAATTGCTATCTTATAGTGTGTCTATGTTGTGATGTTACACTATTATTTCAGATAGGGTGAAGGTTGGCGCCTATTAATACGTTTAAACCCACTGCATTTGTTTTCACCTGTCCTAAGTCAGGAACCTGATGTTCAGTGATTGTCGTTTGTTGATGTGGTTCATAAGTGTTTCTGGTTTCTCGTTTTTTATATAGATTAAACAGTTGGTTTATCTGTTTGAATGGTTTTACAATAGTCATTTTTCGGGCCCTTTATAGCTTGCTGTTCGGTGTGAGCCAAGGCTCCGTGTTAAAAGCCGTACTTTGACCTATAATGGTTTACTTTTGCAGATTGTGACTTGGATGGAGAGTTGTCTCATTGGCACTCATACCACATCTTCTTATATCTATATGTTACTTTTTCTGAGAGAAATAGTCAAACCGAATTGCATGTTAAAATGTGCAGTTCTAAAACCATCAAAAGCATAATTATGTTACCCTGATCATTCAGAGGCAATCTGACACGGACATTTGTCGAATTTATCTATTACAATCTTACTTTCATCGGAGTTAAAGACGAAAGTATCGAGCAGTGCGGTCGAGTAAATTTCCGTTCTTATTTACGCTGTATTCGTATTTAAGTCCCTTTCTTTGAAATACGAATACACTTCTTTTATTTTATAGTATAACCTATGTAACCTCATTTTAGGTTCAAAGGCGATTTTTTTTTCCTTCGGATCATCAATTGTTACTGGGCATAGAAAAACGCATATCAAAACATGGGGGCCCAAACCTTGGTTTTCAAAGCACAGGGGCCTCTATACTTTGCTTTAAAAAAGGGGCATTTTGTGGAACGAACTTAATGCAACAGTCTCACATTAAATTGATCGTTTTTCTCTCCGGGTCATGATAATTCAACTGGGTTCTAACGATTTGGGTGAAGTAAAAACCATTGATTCAATTAAAAGCATTGAAACGGATCTTTTGCGTTTGCAGTTATTATTACCTTACACTCGCGAGTGTGTATAGAGACTCGCTCACATGGCGGGATCTTGCAAGATTAAGGGGTCACGATCCTTTCTTGTATGCTACGTCGGATCATATTAGGTTATTACTTTACTTCTTTACTGCAGGAAGTTCTGTTGACACCATCTCGTGCCTACCATGAGTGACCGGTTCTGAATTGGTACCAGTTCTAGCATAACTGTTTTATGGTTAAGAAATTGTACGTCTTCACTCCCCTGAACTACTTAACCATGGGATGATGCGAATATGAGTCGACGTATTTGGATCGTGGCCCTCGTTCTATCTATGATTAACTTTGAGGAACTTGAGCAATAATTGTCACCAATGATGCACATACTTGTCAATTAAATCAATTACGGCGTTCTGCTATAATGATCTCAGTAGTCAGATCTCGTCATTCCTAGTAAACTGTGGCCGCAATGTCCCACATTACTTTTTTATTTGTTATGTTTTGCTACAACTGGATTCTTTAATTAATCAAATATACATGTTTAAAAAGACAAATACAATCTAAGGAAAATAACTCAAATTACATAACATCAATAGCATCTTACACAAGCGATATTCAACAATGGTCATAATCTAATAATGATGGATAAATGCATGTGTTATGGCGAAAATTATGACGAGAGCTGACATGAATCCTATTAGATAATATATAAAATATAAAAAACATAAGGTGTGAGATATATAATAACTTGTATCTAAATTCGTTGCTGAACACTGTTACTGAGAGTTAAGTTGTATGTTTGTTACTTGCCCAAACCAGGGTAAAATGTAAACATTTGAGATTTATAATGTTCGACAGTCTAATAACCTTAGTAATGTTAGTTGAGCTATATTTAGGTAGTATTAGATTTTCATATAATCGATATATAAAGTGAAAAGGAGACACAAATAAACATATCAAATGAATATATAAAAACAAGACAGGACATGATCTACAAATTAATAGAAATTGCCGAAAACGTCAGTAGACTCTTTATAGGAGTTAATGCCCTTGAAAGACCCTTTTTACCAATATGTGTGCTATTTTTTGGAAACTATAGTAGAAAGAGAGAAACTGTATATGGCAAAAATGACAAGCAGTACAAGATATACTATTAAGAGAAATTACTGAAATTGTCAGTTAACTCATTATAGGAGTTATTGTCCTTGATTGACGGTTTCTAATCATTTTCTGTTTTTTTGCGTAAACTATGGTAGATGGAGAGAAACTGTATATTGCAACAATGATAAGCGGCACAAGATCTACAAGTCAGTCAACATGTAGACTCCGTATAGGACTTATTGCCCTTGAAAGACACTTTTTTACCTATATTTGTTTTGTTTGTTTGTTTGTTTTGCAGAATTAGTAGATTGAAAGAAACTATATATAGCAATACTACTATTAAGTCAAATATGGCTGAAATGGTCAGTTAACTCCCTATTATGGGATGTGTTTGCCTTTAAATAGTGATGTTTAGTCATTTTTTGTTTTTGCATAAACTATAATAGATGGAAAGAAACTGTAAAAAGCTTAAACTATCAGCTGGACACGAACTGAAAATCATTCAACACGCCTGAAATCGTCTGTCAACTCCTTATATGAGTTATTGCTTTTGAAGGAGAATATAACAATTTGAAAATGAAATAAAAATGTAATAATGAAAAAGTAAATTATTACTTTATAAAAATTTAAAACTCAGCTTGAACAGAGAATGGATTTTATTTAACTTTCATAACTTCTCTATAATAACAAGGTTTACTTAATTAAGAATAAGTGACCATAATCTGAACATAGATAAGCAAAAAATTCCTAAAAAGAAACATTTTCGTGTTCATTTAACATCAATTGAAAATGAGTTTCTTTTTTGTAATATTTTGCTTTTATGAAAGCTACATGTGTGTATATCAATAAAGAATATTTCAAATCAAATTAAGATATTACTAAATTACAAGCATAAAAAGCGTATATCTGATGTTTGTCGTATTTGTTTTTCGTAATTTGTTTTGTTATGAATTAGGTCGTAAGTTTTCTCGTTTGAATTGGTTGTTTTTTTTTCATTTCGGGACATTTTAAAGTAGATTATACGGTATGGGTTTTCTCATTGTTGAAGGGCGTACGGTGACCTATAATTGCTTATATTCATTTCATTTGAACTATGTTGGATAGTAAACAGTCGTATCATTGACAATCATTCCACATTTTCTTATCTTTATGTTACAAGTATAACAAGGCTTAATCTTATGATTGTATTCATTAGGTGAGGCGAAAATAAAGTATTAAATTGGATTGAATTATATATCAGAAATAATCTTAAGATATGTGCTAATTTAATGTAATAATCGGATATCTAATTAAATGTAATAATCGGATATCTAATTAAATGTAATGATAAGACATGTAATTGAAATGTAATTATTAGACCTGTAGTTAGATAGTAATCATTAGACATGTAGTTAAAATATAAACATGATTGAAGCCAATTTTCGTTGTAAATAATTAAATTACAAATACTTGTTATCATAAACTATCTGAAAGTACTGATTATAAGTAAGTAGCTAAGTATATTTTTTATTATAGTGACATGTGTATAATTGTATTACAATGAATGTATTTTAGAGCAATTAATATAAGAACAGCCCATTGGACCTATATGTCAGTTCTTTTTTTTCTTTTTTTTTTGTTAGCAAACTGTTGTCATTTTGAAGCTGATTAAACTTCTGTTCTAGAGCAATACACATGTCAAAAGGAACATAATTAAGGTTAGTATCATTTTTCTGTGTATTTTCTTTCACTTTGTGCTCTAGAACGTCAAACTTTTGTTTTACTTGTGTTGTCAGTAATGAAATAGTGTTGTCCAAATCACGGCGTAAGCTATATGTTTCCTGTTGTAACGTTTTTTTTTCTAGTAGAAATTCAGACACGGTCAGGAACTGGTTGTTTGTTTGTGTTTGTCCGCCATTATTTGGAGTTACATCCAAAAGAAAACAATTTCCAGTGAACACCAGATGAAAAACAATTAAAAACTCAACAAACATGACTTATAATATGACTAAATATTTCACATTTAATACAGGGTGTAATGTTAAACTAAATAAATTATCTAACAGTAATTTACAATAATGGTATATTTTCTTGAATGCATATATCATTTATGATAATATATATTTCTGTACGAAATACTAGTACACAGTTATATCTATGTTAATTTTGTTAGTTTTGATATAATAAAATTTCAGTAACAGATTGCCTTAAAAACACTTTTCCTTTTGGATTTTTTCTTCATTTGAAATTCTAAATAGGATAAATTACCTTTTTTATAACATGAAACTACAGCTCTTTAAGAAATCATTTTCGAAAGCCTGATTTCAACTACAAGTATAATTTGATACGAGATACCGTAAATTGGTTCGCTGCAATAAACAGTAATGGTGAAACAAATATTTTCAAATTTAGGAACAAGGCTAAAAGAGGGATCAAAATTGAAATCCAGTGTACAATACACAAACCAGACAACGACATGGACTTCTAGTGCACGTATGAACAAAAAAATATCAATAGAATAAAAAACCCAAGGTCTTCATGTATAAAGCCTTGAACGATTCAATCGAAGTGCTGAATAGACATGAAGACAAAAAAGTCATGAAAATACAATATACATGTAGAAAACAAAGATGAATCAACACTAACCTTACCAAACCTTGTTGTTTTGGGTCATGTTTCCATAGCTTTATACTCAACAATTATGATGATTATATTCGTAAAGCTTCAGTGGTGAATCATTGTATATTAGGAGTGTACGCAGATATGATATGCTAAATTATAAGTGATATGAAACGACTGCGTTGAAGAAATAGTATCGAAACTAATTTTTTTTTCTCATCGACAAACACTAAACTCCTGATTGAAAGTTGAATTTTAGTCATGTACGTCGTAAAAGAGTTTTATTGTGACAGGATTTGGTATTTGTTAAAACGACGTGGCTATTGACAGTTATAAAGTCGAGCCATTTTAAGAGTAAACATTTCTTCGAGTATTAAATAAAATTCCAGATTAACACCAGTAATACAAAATAATTATGACATTATAGTCGATACAGTAAAAATTCAAAACCTTCGAAGAAGAATTCGGAGTAAGACACTCCTTGAAAATTTGAAGACATAATACCATTCAAACAGTTTTCCAGCTCTGCTGTCCCCTTCTTAATCTACATGTCTAAGACTTGTCACTCAAGATAGATATCAATGCAACTAGTACTTTTTTCTTCTGCTCTTTTCTGATGATAAATGTAAGTCATTCATTATGTTGGTAACTAATCGAGGTTCCTTGCAGTAGTGTATCGATGACCAATATAATGGACTGATCTTTTTTGCACCATTTTAAATTTTTGATTACATGTGGTTTTCCTGATACTCCCATTTTTAAACATTTAGACTAATTGAAGCTTGATATGCTCTCTTTATAATTCTTTCAGAAATATGCTGATATTTCTACACAGCAAATGATGTCTTAGCTTAAGCTACGATGTTGTTGATGTACTAGTATATCCCATTTGAGCGTGTTGATGTACTGAACTCTTAAATATGGGAATATGTTTATAATTCATAAAAATTGATTTGTTCTTGTTGTACTTGTGTATTATAGGCTTCTTCTTGTTGAATATACTAAGTACATAGCACTTTGAACCATTAAAGAGGTAGGGACAATTTCACCACAAGTCATTTCACACGAACCATTTTCTAATTTATTTTCCATCTTTTCTTAAACTCATATCATCATCAATTCAAATGTGTACTTCAAGGTTTTAACAACATTGTGGTGTATTTAAAACATGTAACTAAATCTTAAATGACTAAAGATGGCTCAAAACAAACTTCTATTTAGACAGATTTCGGTTATTTTGTTTACTCTTTAATAGATGTATAGAAAAACATCGTCAACCAAATCCGAAATTCTAGGTGAAATAGAGCTATGTCCTTCGAAAACAAATTAGTCTATTTAAGTTAGAGACCACATTCGATGCAAAATTTTACAAAAACATGTAAAATTTGCAATATTGTCTTCAACAGCAAAATGCAGTGCTGAAATGTTTGTTTAATTTGATTGAATTTTAAAAAAAATATTAACAACTTGTGGACATACGCACCTATACAAGTCACAATAAGGGTCGATAACTCGGTCGCTACAGATCGGTTGGTTAAGGTTCGATAAGTTCTTACATCTAATTATTTAAGTTTGTGCACGTTATGTCTACACTAGGTCAAATTTCGATAAACAAAAATTTGTCAAATAAAATTACAAAAAAAAAAATCATTTGCATTGAGTTAAGGCTTAACTAATGACAAACTTTAAAAATTATTCGTATGTTTCTCTGTCGTATATGTTCTTCCATTTATTTGTATTGTAGTCCTGTCATGTAATATTGTCATTTTAATGTTATATTTAACATTGCCATAAAAGCGGGTGGTTTGGCTAGCCACAAAACCGGGTTCAACCCACCACTTTCTTCTTAAAATATCCTATACCAAGTCAGGAAAATGGCCATTGTTATATTATAGTTCGTTTCTGTGTGTGTTACATTTTAATGTTGTGTTTCTGTTGTGTCTTAGTTCTCCTCTTATATTTAATGTGTGTCCCTCAGTTTTAGTTTGTAACCCGAATTTGTTTTTTTCTCAATCGATTTATGAAGTTCGAACAGCGGTATACTACTGTTGCCTTTATTTACAAACAGAAAATAAAAAAATCGATGTACGTTACAATTGATTTATAGTTTATCATGTTTATGAAAATAGATATGTTAAAACATTAAGAAGCTGAAAACGTTAATATTTAATTTTTATATTATTATTATTGTTCTAATATTTTATTCAGTGTTTCCCAGGAATTCTTTTTAAAGCATTTCCAGATATGCACGTGTTTCACCTTTCATGGGTACACATGTACGAGCCAAACTTTATGCACTCTTACAAATCGCCTTTTATTCCATTATGCTCCAGTTTTCGTAAATGTCGCATGTGTGGTACTGCGTAAAATTATTTGCTATGGTCTAATATTAGTACGATTTTTATATATAGTTTAGTAACATATGATGAGAAAATGGTAGCTTTTTCTTTTAAAGAACAATCAGTCTCTATTTGGATTGCTGTCTTGACCCTTTTCCTTTCTGGATTTAAATTGCCTAATAAGGCAACAGAAGTTTACTGGTGTTCAAATCTCGAAAATAGATTGGAAACAAACAAACAAAACCTGAGTGAATCGCACGAACTCTAAAAGGACTAGACCGGCTGCATCGACAGGGTACGCGTCTCCTGCATGCATCACCCGCCCTGCGAATTAACACTTTGTCAAAATGTCATAATTTGGAATAGGAGACAATTGGTAAAATTACATACAAAACGACTATACTGGTATTTAAAGATCTAACACCGCGAACACCTTTCGTGAATGAATTGAGACAGCAACACATCGTAACGGTCAACCAATTCGTGATGGTGAACGTAACACTTTTGTGGTGTCGATTTCAATCGTTCATTCTCGTAACTCTGTTGAAGCCGATTTTGTGTAATGAGCACACCCTCTGTTGATAAAGTATGTATAGCGTAAAAATGCACGATTATTCATATTTACTGAGAAATATAAACGCGTTACGATGAAGCAAAGGGTATGTTACTGTTGAGAAATGGGAAGTTGGTTAGGCAAATGAACTTTATTATCCCTACTTCTGTTTTTAATAAATTGCAAATTTTCATTCATATATTGCGTTTCAATTCTGGTTATTTTGATGTATTTTCATCGATGAAAACAATTACAAATTGAAGGTTACGTGTTTTTACTGTCTTTCATAATTTTTCAAAGTTGCTATTCTACAGGAGTCTCTTTTCTTTAATTTACATATTGCCTAAATAGTTCTTCCAACTTCGGGTCTTCTTCTTTTCTCATCTTTATCTAACTCTAATATTTGTTATATATATAAGTTTGATGGACTAAAGTTTGTATTTAACTATATTTAACTCTTATTTATTTAACTTTTCCCAGTGTTTTTCATTGTTTGTACGTGTCATTAAGGCTTGTTGTAAAATCTAATTTAATTAATGTGCGATCCAAGTAACATTCCATCTGGTTGTCAGCGTTCAGTGGGAAATCTAGTGACAAAATATAACCTCCCCTGTAAACACTGAAAACTAGATCTTCTCAATGTTTGTCCCATTTTAGCAAGGACGCTATCAATTATGGATTCACGGGAAAACGTTCAGGTAAATATTAAAAATAGAAATAAATTGAAATAAAAACAAAACTTCCACTTAATGTTATCATTTCCCTCCTTATGTAGCAAACGACGAGTACAGCAGGCTATAAAAGCTTGGTGTAAAATTGGTTTAAATTGTTGCTATGCAAATAAATTCCTGGAGTACCAACTTCAGTTTATTTTTTTACTGTCTGTATACCTCTCTGGAACATGCTAATTATTCATATATATATACAGCTAGATCAGAGAAAGTCAGGGAAAAAATTCCAAAGGAATCGATTGATATGCATTAAAGATTGGCACTTTTGAAATTAAGTTACTAAGCAAAATCAAACAGACCTTGTCTCATGTAAATATTGAATTTGAATAGATCGAGAAGACCGTAAACACATGTACAAAACTCGAGACGACCTTTTCTTAAAATTGTATACAAAATAGTAGAAAGATACCTACTTTATAAAAATAGTTATCTTTAATTTTTTTAACCTGCACAGACAGACTTTTAAATGTTTATATTCACGAAAAGACAATAGTTCTCTATTGAATGTACATGTGACATGAGCAGACCGGTGTGCTCGATAACTTAGGTGTGAAAAAATATGCATGCTTTGGGAAGTTGTAACATGCTAAGGACTTTTTAGAACACTCAGAAAATTGTTGACCCGAAAGATCTTTCGATTTTGTATGCTCATGATTTTTTCCATTTTTTTTATTGATATGCGGCAAAGATTGGCAGTTTTTAAATTTTAGTTTCACAAGCTTCTAAAGCAATTATCTCGATAAATACTGAACATAAAACATCGTGTATTTGCATGTATAATTCTAATAACACAGTTTAACAAATAATTTCTTTAAAATATACAATAATTATTTAGAAATAACTTTTGATCAGTATCGTCACTGGTATTGTTTTATTATTGACTTTCTCGACTCTATCATAAGAAGAGTGAATTTTCTTTTGTTTTCGTTCACTGGATATACCACTGCGTTAAGTCAGATTAACCCAGCATTCTTGTACATGTATAATGGTACTAGTTTTGTTTTGTTTTTGTTTTTCTTTATTTCCGGATGAACTTGTATCTTTTTATCCGAAAGTGTTTGTTAAATCTATTCATGTTGTTTTTTAAATAAATATGTATTTCCTCTTGGTATATGCTTCTTTGCTTTCAGATTTATGTCAGTAATGACTAAGTTGTGGTCAACCATTTCATCTTGATAGATATATATTCTAAAAGCGTTTCTATGACAATGCTATATATGTCAGATTTTCGTACATGGAATCTATTGTCGTAGTCCATTTTCTAATTATTGTCTGATTTATTGAAATTTTTATTCTCAGCATTAGGTCATGATATCAGCTCAAGAGCCAACGGCTTGAGACCAGGCTGATAATGCAGCTGATAAGAAAAATGTCATGTCATGTTTTATGCCAAATATGTCAACAGTAACTACTAAGTTATACTGCAAATCAACCTTATTGATTGATTGATTGATTGATTGATTGATTGATTGATTGATTTAAATACAATGACAAATATTAACAATATTGCGCGATAGGTTGTTTTGCAAGTTATGTCAATCGTATTGAAGGACAGGATTCTTGGACTGACACTTAAAATAACAACATAAACGGTACCAATTTTTCTGCACCAGATGCGCATTTCGACAATCAATGTCTCTTCAGTGATGCTCAAGGCTAAAATATTTGAAAATCCAAAGCTCATCAAAAAGGACAAAAAAGTATAGCCAAAGCTGGACAAGGAATCAGAGCTTTGCATGAGGGAGATACATTTCTTAATTTTGAATAATTTCCAAAATTCTCTAACAGCAAATTTTAATAACACAAAATCCATATTTTATAAAACTGAGGTATGTTGAATAGGGGCAGAAATTTTACTTTGCAACAGGCCACCTTCGCACCCCTCATAGATTTGTTGGTTCTTTAATGTGCAGATAGCATCACTCACTTTACACAAGGTGTCAGATTTAACGTCCCTATTCCAATCGGACGAATAATCAAAATGTTAATAGAGATTATTATTAATTATAATTTATCTAGTATGACTGGTGTGTGTCAATGTGATGGGCCTGTTCAATAAGATGACACTTTCTAATTAATTTTAAGAATTGTAAACTGTGACCACTGGGATGTCTCTGGAGAAACACTAGTATACGCTTGAACCCAAATTCTGTCATTTACATCTAGATGTCTAGATATTACACTTGTACCAGTACGCCATAAGGCAGTTTTTTCATATCCGCCTTCGGTGGCGGATATATATGTGGCTTAGGGACGATACCAAACTCTGCATTTCCTGCAATATTTGTAGCGATAGAAGCAGATAACAGATACAGTCCAGACGATTCACAGACAAACTTTCCACTGCTTTTATATGTTGACAAGTTATTTATACCAACACTGAATGCAACATCATTAAACTTTATTATATGTCCACCTGTTACCGTGCTACCTGATGTAGTGTGAGAAGTTAAAGCCACTTTCTCATCGATTCGGGTTTTCAATAGTGCAATCGACGAGTTTGACTCCTCTGTTTTATCTATTTTGCTTCTTATTTCCATTATAGTAACGTTATAGTTAGCCTCATTGCTGACCAGTTTGTTATTCATTTCTGTAAATTTACCTCCCAGAAGGGCAACTGTTAGATTAGTAAGCTTTTCGGTCGCTTTGATTTCATTGTTTAAGTGACTAAGAGACGAGTTATGATTTACCCGAATGCTCATCATCTGATTGATAACATCGTTTTTAAACTCTGTAGTTAAATTATATAATGCAAGAAAGTCCTGACTACGAGCTCGCTCGTTCATAGATAAAGACTGAATTGTTGCAGTGTTAGTCTGCACAGCATGTTGCAATGTTCCTATTTCCCGTAGCGGCTTGATGTTCCCTATCTGTTGAAGATCCGCAATTCTTCGATCGTGTTCGGATGATGCATTCTGTAGAAACCGCAGTTCATTTTTCATCAAATTATTTCTCTTGTTAGTGCACTGTTTGCATTTTGCAGCTGGTTGAACTTCTGTCCTAGAACAAAATACATGTTCATAGGAACATAATCGAGATTTGTGTCATTTTTCTTTGTATTTTCTTCCCCTTTTTGATTCAAAATTTCAAACTTTTGTTTCAGTTGCGTTGTCAGTAATGCAATAGTTTTATCCAAATCACGACGTAGGCTATCTGTTTCCTGTTGTAACGTCTTTTTTTCTAGTAGAAAATCGGAGACGGTTAGGAACTGGTTGTTTGTTTGTGTTTGTACGCCATTTTTTGGAGTTCCATCCAAAAAAAACAATTTCCAGTGACCACCAGATGAAAAACAATTTCCAGTGACCACCAGATGAAAAACAATTATAAACTCCACAAACATGACTTGTCGAAAATATTTCACACAGAAATATACAAAGTCCAGTGTTAAACTAACTAATTTATCTAATCAGTAATTTGCAAACAATAATGTTATATATATACATGTATACAAATATCCTTTACGATAATATATATCTGTACAAAATACTAGTACATCGTAATAATTATGTTAATTTTGTTAATTTTCGTGTAATCATTTTTTTCTTGAAAATTCTATTTCTTTTGGATTTTTCTGCATCTGAATCCCTAGTGGGACAAATCGTCATTTTTTTTAATATGAAAATACAGCCTTTTAAAAATTCTTTTCGAACGCCTGGTTTCAACTACAAACATAGTTTGATATGAGTTACTACGGAAGCCGATAAGGGTCATTCAAAAAAAAATTTTATGTCGTAATTACAACATAGCATGTCGTAATAACGACATAAATATGTCGTAATAACGACATCCTTATGTCGTTATAACGACATCACTATGTCGTAATTACGACATCGCTATGTCGTAATAACGACATCCTTATGTCGTTATAACGACATCGCTATATATATATATAAAATAGTATGTATTATGATTGCCAAGAGACTATATGACACAGAAATTAACAACTATAGGTCATCATAATGCCTTCAAAATGAGAAAAGCCCCCACATAGTCAGCTATAAAAGGCCCCGAAATGACAAATGTTAAACAATTTAATTCAAACGAGAAAACTAACGGCTTTATTAATGTACAAAAAATGAAAAAAAGACCAAATATGTTACACAGTAACAAACGACAACCACTGAATTACAGGCTGCTGATCGCTATGTCATAATTACGACAACCTTAGCGTTGTCACTTTTTGAGGCGATAGAAAATTCAAAATGGTCGTCAGTGAGGGCAAAGTTTGAAGCGTAAACATATTCATCTTTTTTTGGAGAATAATGAACACTAAATGCAATCAAGCTTAATTAAAATTATTTACTTGCACATACTAGAACTTTATTTTATAATCAAGTCAAATGAGACCCAGTTGCACAGGGGAGCGGTTCGAGCTTCTTGGAGCTTCTAGATATGTTTAGCATGTACAGATTCGTGTAAAATATGACTGCATTTCCATTGCAGATTCTGAAGAAGATGAATTTTAAGCTTTTCCAAATAAAGACTGTTAAACTTTGGACTCCTAGTCCTCAGACCCATGGAACTCTGTACCTTCATTTGTACACAATGGCCTACTGATGCTTGATGCAAATTATAACTGCATTGCTACTGTTGGTTCTTTATGAGATTCTTACAGCGTCCTCCCCATGGAAGCCTGTATTAAACGTTGGACCCCAAGTTCTTTAAACCAATGTTCCCCAGGACAACTATTCCTACAAACTTAGGGGAGGGTTAGGTTCCCGCTAACATGTTTAACCCCGCCACATTCTGTATGTATGTGCCTGTCCCAAGTCAGGAGCCTGTAATTCAGTAGTTGTTGCTTGTTGGTGTGTTACATATTTGTTTTTCGTTCATTTTTTGTACATAAATTAGACCGTCAGTTTTCTCGTTTGAACTGTTTTACATTTCTTATTTCGGAGCCTTTTATAGCGGACTATGTGGCATGGGCTATGCTCATTGTTGACGCTGTACGGTGACCTATAGTTGTTAATTTCTGTGGCATTTGGTTTCTTGTGGCAATCATACCACATCTTTTTTTTTATATTTAATCCTCATCATATAAGGATCATCCATTCTCTAAGATTGATCCAATATGGCCTGTAGTTCTTAATGAGAAGATTTTCAAAGCTTTTTCCATTGGAGCCTATGTTAAACTTTAGACCCCTAATAATCGAGCCTAATGGGTCCCCTGATCTTCACCTATCACCTAAGGAACTTGTGTCTCGTACTCGAAGTGGTATGCGAGCGATTGCTATCGTTTGTTGTCCGTCGTCGTCTGTCGTAAGCGTGTTTTAAAAATCTCCTTTGAAACTACTGTACAAAATTCTTTAAAAGTTAGTTTGATTTTTCCTTGTTAAATGTTTCCTTCACAAAAGGCGTGCTTTGATTTTTGACTCCTTAAAAACACAGCAGCTGTTAATAACTTGAAAATATAGGACATAATGGTCACACATTAGTTTTTTGATAATGTCTCGAATATCGTTATATTTATCTCAAATCTGTTGAGGGTTCATCATGACAAAATGGACCTATGCCGAAAATTTCAGAAAGATCAGTTTGACCCATATCTAAGTTGTGTCCTCTAAAACATTTTTTGGGGATAGCTACGTGTATTGTCATCACTTGAAGTCCGTGGATTTTGACCGGCAACCAACAGCATGGACACTGTTACTAAATAAAGGCAACAGTAATATACCCGTGTTCAAAGGTCATAAATCGATTGAGAGAAAACAAATCCGGGTTACAAACTAAAACTGAGGGAAACTATCAACTGTAAGAGGAAAATAAACGAACAACAGGAACACTAAAGTGAACAAAAATAAACCCTTAACATACATAGAAAGAACTATTTGATAACAACTGTCATATTCCTGAATTGATACAGGCCATTTTAAGAACAAATGGTGGGTTGAACTTGGTTTTAATGGCTAGCCAAACCTCCCGCTTTATGACAATGTTAAAAATGGCGCTGAAATGATAACACTAGGTGACAGAAATACAGATCAAACACACGCAAGACCATATATCACAGAGAAACGCACAAACATATAATATACTATAGTGTAGTAATAGTCGCAAAACATGTAAACTGCAGAACAACAGCGAACATATTTCATCAACGACAAACACCACAGGATATAAAAAACAGTTAAGCGCTTACGTAACTCACATGCAATTTCGAACTGTATGCAATTATTTCCACAATACTATACAAAAAGACCACATAGCGAAATAGCAGATTTTTACCTCGCCTGCGACGAACGTCATAAATACGAAACTTTAGGAATTGATTTTGCGGCGACGGCAGCTAAATTTTTATCAACATTTTGTGATTTTTGTAATCTTTAATAAAAATTAAACGGTAAATACAGACGACGACGGACGACAAGCGATTGCAATAGCACACATAATCCTTCTGGTACTTAACACATCTTCTTGATGTGATCTACATAAATGCTAAATATAAATATAGAGGCTCCAACAAGCCTGAATCATTCACCATTTCAATGGGTCCCATTAGACTTGATTATGAAATAAAATTCTATTATGTGCAGACATATAGCGTAACTAACTTTAATATTAATTAAGCTTGATTAAATTCAGTGTTTATCATTCTCAAAAATGAATATGTTTACGATAGGGTTTTGATACAAACTTTGCCCTCACTGGCGGCCATTTTTAACTTCGGATCTGCTCAAAACGTAAAAACTCTTTTTAAGGACCTGGATACTATTTACATATTGTATATTTATACTAAGTTTAAGCTCAGTCATTTCAGCGATCTTGAGAAGCAGATTTTGAACATTGATTTTTTCAAAGTCCCTTGGCGGTCATGTGTTTTAACCAATGTGTAACTAAGTAATAACACTTGAATAGGACCTTATAGTGCACACGTATATCAAGTTTGATTCAATTCTGATAAGTTGTTCTTAAAATAAATATACAATATATGTACATTGTCGGAAAATATAAAATTTATTTGTATGAGCTTTAGAAACAGGACGAAAAGCGAGGCTCGCCGAGCTTTTCTCCTGTTTCGCAGCGAGTACAAATACATTTTATATTTTCCGACAATGTACATATATTGTTTTTATCCTGAAATTTACACCCAACACTTGAAACTTTAGTTGTTAAAATTTAAATCATTGTCTCTAATTTTTCAAAGAAATCGACATAGTTTAAACGCGGACCGCGAAGAGGACACCAAAATGAACTGGTACGCAAAAAGAAATATCCACATTACCGCTTGCTCAACATGGAAGAGGGGTAACAGAAGACTTTATTTGTACAAGTACAAATAAAGCAAAAATTTATTTGTGTACCTGTTATTTGTACAATAGTTGGCTGATTGCAGGATAAAGATGAAAATGTTGTTTCCCATAGTGTTTCGATGCTCACAAAGTAGCAATGTTAAGGTTGTTGTTATAGATGATATAGATGATATGTCGTAATTACGATATAGCGATGTCGTTATTTCCACATAATATGTCGTTATTACGACATAGCGATGTCGTTATTTCCACATAATATGTCGTTATTACGACATAGCGATGTCGTTATTACGACATACTATGTCGTAAATTATGTCGTAATTTCGACATAACATGTCGTTATAACAACATCCCTATGTCGTAATTTCGACATAACATGTCGTTATAGCGACATCGCTATGTCGTAATTTCGACGTAACAAGTCGTTATTACGACATCACTATGTCGTAATTACGACATAGCTATGTCGTAGTAACGACATCGCTATATATATAAAAGAATATGTATTATGATTCCCAAGAGACTAAATGACACAGAAATAAACAACTATAGGTCATCATAATGCCCTCAATAATGAGAAAAGACTCCGCATAGTCAGCTATAAAAGAGGGACGAAAGATACCAGAGGGAGAGTCCCCGAAATGACAGCTTTTTAACAATTTAATTCAAACGAGTGAAAATAACGGTTTTAATAATGTACAAACAAAGACCGAACACGAATATGTAACACAGCAACAAATGACAACCACTGAATTACAGACTCCTGACCGCTATCTGATAATAACGACAACCTTATAGTTTAACTTTTCACTTTTTGAAGCGATAGGAATTTCAAAATGGTCGCCAGTAAAGGCAAAGTTTGTATCGTAAACAAATTCATCTTTTTTTTTTTGAGAATATTGAACACTTAATGCAATCAAGCTTAATTAAAGTTATTCACTAGCACCTCAGACTTGCACATACTAGAACTTTATTTATAATCAAGTCAAATGAGACCCAGTTGAATAGGGGAGCAATTCAAGTTTCCTGGAGCCTCTAATTATGTTTGGCATTGCAGGTTCTGAATAAGATGAATTTTAAGCTTTTCCCAATAAAGACTATGTTAAACTTTGGACTCATAGTGCTCAGACCCACGGATCGCTGTACCTCCATTTGTACACACTTGAATCTTAATGTACTACTGAGGCTTGATGCAAATTATAACTGCATTGCTATTGTTGGTTCTTAATGAGATTCTTCAAGCGTCCTCCCCATTGAAGCCCTATTAAAACTTTGTACCCCAAGTTCTTTTAACCACTGTTCCCCAGGACAACTATTCCTACAAACTTAGAGGGAGGGTTGGGATCCCGCTAACATGTTTAACCCCGCCACATTCTTAATGTATGTGTCTGTCCCAAGTCTTTAATTTACATATTTGTTTTTCGTTTATTTTTGTACATAAAATAGGCCGCTAGTTTTTCTCGTTTGAATTGTATTACATTTGTCATTTCGGGGCCTTTTATAGCTGACTATGCGGTATGGGCTGTGATCTATGTTGAAGGCCGTACGTTTACCTATAATTGTTAATTTCTGTGTCATTTGGTTTCTTGTGGAGAGTTGCGTTTTTGAACAAACCAGCGTATCCCAAAGCCTTGATAACCTCTGTAGGCCCCAAATAAGACGAAAAAACATCAAAATTAGAGAGAAAACTGAAAATAAATGGTTTCTAACCTCAGGGATATTAACCCTTGGCATGCTGAATTATTATCAGAAATTGTCTAAATTTCGAGTATTTGTAAAAATATGCAAATGATACGCAAATGAGCTGTACCCTGATGCTGATGCATACTGATTGCATTAAATCTAAGATAGCCAAGGGTTAATATCCCTGAGGTTAGAAACCATTTTTTTCAGTTTTCTCTCCAATTTTGATGTTTTTTTCGTCTTATTTGGGGCCTACAGAGGTTATCAAGGCTTTGGGAAACGCTGGTTTGTTCAAAAACGCAACTCTCAACAAGAAACCAAATGACACAGAAATTTACAATTAAAGTCACCGTACGGCCTTCAACAATGATCACAGCCCATACCGCATAGTCAGCTATAAAAGGCCCCGAAATGACAAATGTAATACAATTCAAACGAGAAAAACTAGCGTCCTATTTTATGTACAAAAATAAACGAAAAACAAATATGTAAATTAAAGACTTGGGACAGACACATACATTAAGAATGTGGCGGGGTTAAACATGTTAGCGGGATCCCAACCCTCCCTCTAAGTTTGTAGGAATAGTTGCCCTGGGGAACAGTGGTTAAAAGAACTTGGGGTACAAAGTTTTAAAAGGGCTTCAATGGGGAGGACGCTTGAAGAATCTCATTAAGAACCAACAATAGCAATGCAGTAATAATTTGCATCAAGCCTCAGTAGTTACTGTACATTAAGATTCAAGTGTCTACAAATGAAGGTACAGAGATCCGTGGGTCTGAGCACTATGAGTCCAAAGTTTAACATAGTCTTTATTGGGAAAAGCTTAAAATTCATCTTATTCAGAACCTGCAATGGAAATGCAGGACTTCATAATTTACACAAATCTGTACATGCCAAACATAATTAGAGGCTCCAAGGAGCTTGAATTGCTCCCCTATTCAACTGGGTCTCATTTGACTTGATTATAAATAAAATTCTAGTATGTGCAAGTCTATGGTGCAAGTGAATAACTTTAATTAAGCTTGATTGCATATAGTGTTCATTATTCTAAAAAAAAAGATGAATTTGTTTCCGCTACAAACTTTGCCTTTACTGACAACCATTTTGAAATGCCTATCGCATCAAAAAGTGAAAAGTTAAACTATAAGGTTGCCGTTATTATCACATAATGGTCAGGAGTCTGTAATTCAGTGGTTGTCATTTGTTGCTGTGTTACATATTCGTTTTTGGTCTTTGTTTGTACATTATTAAAACCGTTATTTTCACTCGTTTGAATTAAATTGTTAAAAAGCTGTCATTTCGGGGACTCTCCCTCTGGTATCTTTCGTCCCTCTTTTATAGCTGACTATGCGGGGTCTTTTCTCATTATTGAGGGCATTATGATGACCTATAGTTGTTTATTTCTGTGTCATTTAGTCTCTTGGCAATCATAATACATATTCTTTTATATATATAGCGATGTCGTTATTACGACTTAGCTATGTCGTAATTACGTAATTACGACTTGTTACGTCGAAATTACGACATAGCGATGTCGTTATAACGACATGTTATGTCGAAATTACGACATGCTATGTCGTAATTACGACATTATTTTTTTTTTTTTGAATGGCCCTTATCGGCTTCCGTAAGTTACTGATTCGCCGCAATAAACAGCAATAGTGGGATTGCATGCTCAACAATTATTTTCAAATTTAGAATATATACTAAATGGGGGATAAACAAATTCAAGTGTGCAATACACAAACGAGACAACGACATAGGTTACAGGTGCTGCACGCATAGATGAAAACTTCTATAGAGACGCAAACCCTACGTCGATATGTAAAAAGCCTTGAACTAATTAATCGCAGTGTTAATTAAAGAAGAGAAGAAGACAAACAGTTGTCACGAAAATAAAATACAGAGAACCAAGTTGAATCAACGACAAAACCGGTATTAATTATATTGATAAAAGTCTTATATATAATCCCTGTTTCGCCGAAACCCCTATGTGAAACTGCTCTGTCTATCATATAGGGTTGCACGAAACCGGGATTGTATATACACATTGAAGTAAAAGTTATAGAATTTATATACGGATTGTTACTTATTGAAAGTGGAAACTTTATGTTAGAAAATATCACCTTCTTTACAATTTAAAATAACATTTTCAATCTCCCCAAAAAATATTCAAAAGATGAAATGGTGGGACGAAACTGGTACCCTATAGGTAAAGTTTTCAATACCTAATTATGCACAATAAAGCAAACATCAATCAATCAATCAATAAATCAATTGATATGAGAAAACATAAACAAGACAAGACAAGACAAATACTTTATTAAAGTTTCACCATTTGTTACCTATAAAATATACAGCATAGTAAAACACAAGTTAACAACAAGAGCCACTCTATAAAGAGTTATGAGAGACTATAAAACAAATTTTTAAATATGATACAAATGCAAGTCAACTATCATGAGTATAAAATACATTTTCACTTTAATAAAATTTCATTGCAGATTTTGGTAGCATAAAATACCATATTTTCATTTGTAAAAAGAAATATTAATTTTTCATTATCAGACATATGTACAAAAAATTCTCATCAACAATACTAGCATGATTAAAATAACATTACGGATATCTGCATATACAGGACAGTTAAACATGTTCTTCATCTTCAACGTCTTTAGTACAATTAAAACATACTCTATTTTCAATATCAATATTTTCGTAACGACCAGTTTCGATTCTTATTGGCGCTACACCACATTTGAATTTTGCTAAAGCACTCCTGTATCTACCAGGTATATTAAAATTCAGATAATTTTCTACACCATATACATTTTTTAACAGTCTATATGTACGTATGTTATTTTTATCATTTGATATAATTTTGTCATAGTTACCATCTTCTTTTAAATTTTCAAAAGATACCTTTTCAATAGTCTTGATAAAAAAAAATAGCAACATTACACAAATTCTATTTCAAGTTCTTTAAACTTATTTTTTACTCTAACATACCATTTTTTTACTCTTTTGCATGTGTTACGCCATATATACACTTTTTTATTTACTCCATCATCATTTTATTTAATCTTGTCTAATTGTCTGAGTTTACATGGCATCCAGCCCCTGTCACCGTACAAAGACATATTAGGTGTGTATTTTCCTACACCATTGTCTCATTTATTACGCTATTTATACATGAAAAAACACGTGTTCCCCATATAGAGGCAATATAATCTATTACAGACCATACAAGCGTATCAAACAATTTTGTAAATGTACAATATTGAAAACCACCGTTAGCTTTATATTCAAATATCAACAAACCCAACGATGTACTAGCGGCTTTAGCAACTGCTTTTGTCATATTATCATAGATTAAATGCTCAGTAAACAGTAAACTTAAATATGTATATTGGGAACCAATATCAATATTGTTACCATTAAACACAAATGGTAAATTTGATCTTTTAGATACCATACCATACATATGGATATCTGCTAGATATTATTATTCAAAATCAAATATCTGTCTACAATCTCATTATGTTTATCATTTGTCATAATTGATTAGGCAGTTTTGAATTAGAAAATTAAATTTCACAGGACGTCCTTAACTTCATCTGCTTTCAAGTTAACCGATAAAGGAGCATTTTTAGATTAAAGAAAATATACAAAAGTCTACAGATATTAGAAAATAGTCAGCAAAACAACAACTACATTTTCCACTATCTTTTCACTATAATTCATATTTTGCTGTAATTATTTAACATAAATTGTTACCTCAAAAATATACAATTTTATTATTTTTTAATGATTTTTTTTCTGGAATGGGCTTTATCAGAATATCTGGTTGTCAGCGTGATGATTGAAATATTTGTCGTTGTACTGACTAAGTGGAACTAAAGACAACTTAACCCAGTATTATATATGGTACTAGTTCTGTCTTGTTTTTTTTTATTATTTCGAATACACTTGTGTATCTTTTTATCCAAAAGTGTTTGTTAAATCTATTCATATTGCCTTTTAAATAAATATAGACAAATATGTACTTTCTTTGGTATATGCTTCTTTGCTTTCAGATTTATGTCAGTAATGATTATGTTAATTTTGTGGTCAACCATTCCATCTTGATTGATATACTTTCTAATAGCGATTCTATGAACTTTGATTTCCATGCTATATTTGTCAGATTTTCATACATGTAATCTATTCCTAATTATTGTCTGGATTATTGAAATGTTTATTATCAGCATTAGGTCATGATATCAGCCTAAGAGCCAACGGCTTCACAGCTGATAATACAGCTGATATGAAAAATGTTATGTCATTATTTTTTATGTCAAATACTTCACCTTGGAAAAATATGTCAAGAGTAACTACCTTAGTTATACTGCAAATTACCCTGATTGATTGATTGATTGATTGATTGATTGTTATTTGTTTAACATCCAATGAAAAATAGTTCATGCATTATCTGCACGACAAAAAAATAACCATTAATACAATAGGTTTTGTTTTGTAAAGTATGTCAATCGTATTGAAGGAAAGAATTGTAGACTGACACTTGACACTGAGGGTATGTTGAATAGGGGCAGAAATTTTACCTACTACAGACCCCTCATAGAGTTGTTACTATGGTTCTCTGACGTACAGAGAGCGTGACACTCACGTTACACACGGCATCGGATTTAACGTCCCTATAACGATTAGATGTTAATAGAGATTATTATTGATTACGATTTATCTAGTATGTCTGGTGTGTGTGAATTTGGTGGGCTTATTCAATAAGATGAGATGACGGTTTCTAATTTATTTTTAGAATTGTAAATTGTGACAACGTGGATGTTTCAGCAGAAACATCCCTTATAGCGTTAACCCAAATTGTGTCATTTACATCTAGATATCTAGATACTACACTTGTACCAGTACGCCATGCAACACTGCTTTCATGTCCCCTTTCTGTGCTTGATATATAAGTGTCCTTGAGGACGATACCAAACACTGGATTTCCTGTCATACTTGTGGCAATAGAAACATATATCATATTCAGTCCGGACGATTCACAGACAAACTTTCCACTGCTTTTATATGTTGAAAAATTATTTATACCAACACTGAATTTAATGTCATTAAATTTTATTATATTTCCAGCTTTCACCGTGGTACTTGATGTAGGGTGAGAAGTTAAAGCCATTTTCTCATCGATTCGTGTTTTCAATAGTGCAATTGACGAGTTTGACTTCTCTGTTTTATCTATTTTGCTTCTTATTTCCAATATAGCAACGTTATAGCCTCATTGCTAACTAGTTTGTTATTCATATTTGTAAATTTACTTTCCAAAAGTACAACTGTTAGATTATTAAGCTTTTCGACCGCTTGGATTTCACTGTTTAAAAGACTTAAAGACGATTTATCCGAATACTCATCGTCTGATTGAAAACATCGTTTTAAACCCCGCAGTTAAATTATATAGTGCAAGAAAGTCCTGACTACGAGTTCGCTCGTTCATAGACGAGGACTGAATTGTCGCAGTGTTCGTCTGCAAAGCATTTTGCAATGTTGATATTTGCTGTAGCGGCTGTTTTCCGACCTCAGATAGATATTTTAAATTTAACAGTAATATCGTTTTGTTCATTTTCTTCTTGTTTTCCGACATTTGCCCAGGCTATGGTGGAATTACAAATATGACATGTTTTAACGTTCAGAAATAATCAGTTTATTCTGGGACAAGATTTAATGTCAGTATATTATCCCCATGTTTATCGTCACAATGTACAATAGCACGTTGTATTAAATACTACACAAGCAACGCGTACAGGGACCGTCTCAAAACATATATTATATAATTGCAATATCATTAAACTTCAAATTAAGATTGAGAATGGAAAGAGGGAATGTGTCAAAGAGACAACAACCCGACCAAAGAGCAGAAAACAGCCTATGGTCACCAATGGGTCTTCAACACAGTGAGAAAATTCCGCACCCTGAGGCGGTCTTCAGCTGGCCGAATACTTTCAAATAAAAACGCATATGTTCTATCCGAAGCAAATAGGTTGGAATATATAAATGGCTTTAATTCTTACTGCAATCTAACATTCTTTCATTGTTTACTTTCCGATCTACAAATGAACTTTAATTTGATTGTCGACATATTAATACAATGTCACGTGGTAACATATCAATAAAGGGACCGTATCAAAGACATGATAGATAACTACCTGTATAAATGATCGAAAAATTTCGAGACGTTCCAAGAATCTTGTTTTCGAGGATATCGGAAAGGTTCACGCCTATATATTGGTGATTTTTGGAAGCTTCTATGGGCCATAGAAGCTTCCAAAAATCACCAATATATAAGCGTGAAACCCCCATGTGTTCCAAGCAAAATATATAACAAAGTATTAACACAAGTCTAGAATACGAGAATAAACATACTGAAACAAAAACATGTTCATGATTATGTAACACTTGGTGGACATGGACATTATTTTAACAACTCTAAAGATTGCTGAATCAACTGCTGACAATTAAAACTTTAAAATCATGATTTAAGGATTGTTTTAACTTATGCGGTGGTTGATAATTTGTATAATCAGATTTTATATTATTGATTTAAAAAATAACTGTTATATATATTAAAGTTTAGTTCAGTGTACACTCTAGAAAAAAAATGATATTCATCCTCCTGTTTAATACAACATTTACCTATCCTTTTGTTTCTGGGTATATTTCTTTATCTTCCCAATTCAACATCTAGGTTATGTTCGCTAATTAACCCGAAAATTGGATATTACATGTAACGTTAACTGTCTGGCTTTACAATTTGATTCATTTAATGAGTATTCCACTTTTATTTATCTAAGATTTTGTTTTGTTATAAAGCAGTTATTTTGAACTGTCTATAATAGAATAAAGTTTATTTAAGACCTGTTTAGTATAGACGGCATGTGATATCTGTTTAAACTTCATGGAATATTTCATTTTGCTATATGGTTCATCATACGTTTCAAAATTTGCAGCATCTAATCCTGTCTCTTTAGATATATAAAGAACAAAACTATACCAAATTTAAAAACCATCACTATTCAGGGACTAATATAATTCACAAGCTTTTTTTAAAAGAGCGTTAATATCATGGTGTGAAATCTTCACAAATAAAACATAACCTATGGTTTAATAAGG
The DNA here is from genome assembly GCF_021869535.1 of Mytilus californianus. Classification (NCBI taxonomy): domain Eukaryota; kingdom Metazoa; phylum Mollusca; class Bivalvia; order Mytilida; family Mytilidae; genus Mytilus; species Mytilus californianus. The sequence goes on from NW_026262701.1 coordinate 32,333,157, forward strand.
TTTAATAAACAATTCCAAAGATAATCTGTCTGGTTCTGTTTTGGCTGAAATGTTACATGCATTTTTTCAGTCCTAGAATAAATTGAAAGTGTGTGTAATGAATTATTTCATAGTACAATACATCTTTTAAAGATAATAAACAGAGCAATGTTGATGTAAACGTTTCAAAGATTTAAAAATAGATTATACATTTTCCTCTGAGCGAAGGAAAAAGAATCAAATGCACTAACATTTATTCATGCTGAGAACAATCAATGGATATTTCATTAAATAAATGAATGCTTGATATGCCTACCTGCTTTATTAAAAATAAGCACCTATTATTTTTTATTGGGAATAATTTTCAGGATTGAAATTTTGTACGCCAGACGCGCGAATAAAAAAAAAGTAAAAAGGCTAATAAAGTACGAGGTTAAAGAGCATTGAGGACCCAAAATTACGAAAGGTTTTGCCAAATACAGCTAAGGTAATCTATTCCTGGGGTTTAAAATATCCTTAATATTTCGAAATTTCCGAGTTTTGTAAACAGTTATTGTATAATTATGATCATATCAATGATAATTCATGTTCGTTCATTCGGAAATGATATCGCAACTAAGTTTTCTCTAAATTACAAATATCAAACTGCTGTTTGAAATTTAAACTTTAGAGTTGTACATCTTAAAAAGGTGTTAAAGTTACAGAATTGGGAAGTTGTTGCAAGAAAAGTGGTTAATTATTAGAATTTATTAAGTCGAATCAACTTCAGAGTAAAGATTATTACGGATATGAGACAAATTACCAAATTAACATTTTTCACTAGTTTGAATATCCCTTTAGTAACTTTCACCTCTTTTAATTGTTGCTACAAGTTGGTATTCGTATGATCTTGTCTGCCTGAGGCCATGTTGATAATCGACCAGGTTGATACATCGGTTGCATAATATGTTTGGGAATGATATGTTTCATGGGTTTACACACTTTCATAAATGAAAAAGGCCTATAATTAAATGAGAGTGTTTTATCTCCTTTTTTAAATAGTGCAGTAATAATTTCTATAATTAAGAATCGCCTGGGATTGAGTTTTGTATATTGTTGTAACACATGGTGAGACCAAGGATTTGTATAGTAAGAGTCTTACTATACAAATTCTTGGTGAGTCACAGGTTGCATATTCTGCAAGTCTCTGTTCGAGATTTTGTCTAGACAGTTTGCCTTTTTTGGATTGACATTGCTTAACCCTAGGAACTTCATCTCTCTTCTTCTGTTATTTCTAACTGGCTTATCTTCAGCAATTGGTTGTGTTTCAATATAGTTTGGTACCGGTTTGGTGTGTTTCATCGATAAAGAAGAAATGCAAATTGATTAAGAATTTTTGTCTTACTTTGACTGTCTTCCATACTTTTTCCATGTAGACTATTCCACTCGAGAATCTTTTCTATGCCATGATTTTATATGTACCAAATTTTTTTCAAACTACGGGCATTTAAATCGTCTTTTCTCATCTTTATCCAGCTGTAATATTTGTCCTATGTAGTTTTGATGTGCTTCCTCCAGTTTTGATTTTACTACCTTTCTTATTCATTTAAATTATTCCTACTGTTTCTCATTGCCAGCTTTTGTGCCGGTTTCATTGAGCCCGGCTAATTATTGTAAACCAGCTCTGTTTTATCTATTTAATTATGTTTTAATATCTTAATGAACAAATGTACATTCCATGTGATTGTCAGCATTATTGTTGTAATATTTGTTGTTGTACTGAACCTGTGATAATATTGATATTCCTGTATTATAATAATGATAATAGGTTTTTTTTTTTTTTAATTTCTGAATGAATTTGTGTATCTCTTTATCCGTCACAGAAGTGTTCGTTGACTCCATTCATATTGTTTTTTTTTTATAAATATATGCATATAAAAAAATGTATTGTACTTTCCTTGGTACGTGCTTTGCTTACAGATTTGTGTTATTAATGGCTACTATTCCATCTTGATCTGCTCCGAGTATAATTTCGGTGCAATTAAGTTGAAGGATATTTTATCGGATTCATTAGCGTTTGTATGAAGTTTTTTTTATTTTCATGCTATATTTGTCAGGTTTTCGTACATGTAATTTATTGTTCTATACTGGTATGACCCTTTGTTTTGTTGTTGTTTTTTTTTGTCGTTGTTATCGAAGCACTTCCACTTGAGATAAACGTTTAACACTTAGCATACATTTACAAGGATATTCACATAGTGTGAAGGGGTGATAAAATTTAAAAGTTATATATATCATCAGACTTCCATTACTAGAGTAATGGACTTCTGATATCATGTATATGTCATTATGTGTGCTTCGACTGCAAACGAGAACTGTGCTATTTAAAAAAAAAAAGTATAGTTATGTGCTTTTCTAGTACAACATTTAAAGTTCCAACTAAGTTGTAAAAAAAGAGTAGAACTAAAATTAGCTGGTGTTTCTTTTAATAAGACAAAAAAGAGGTTTTTAAACGAAAACATTACTGAAATAAAATACAAATTTCGGGTCAATAGAGATATACGGATTTAATATATTTCCGGAAATTTAGAAACATGTTGCCGATGACCCCAATGTCTAAGCCTAAAATCAAATGGTAAAAGTAGATCTATCATGAGTCAAAGATGGGAGCATTAAGCTTGGCATCCCATGCAGACTGCTTGATCCATCCTGAGACTACTATAACACAGTGTTAAAGTAGTCTCAGACCATCCATTGTTGTAGTCTATTTCCTAATTATTTATCTGGTTATTGAAATTACTAGGTATTATTAATTTCTGAAGATTTTTTTATGCCCTTGGCATATGAATAGAAGTTCACAGGCACTTGCTTCGTACATGTGCAAGAATATGTCACATTTCCAAGCGAGATAACCCAATCTGTTTAAATTGGACAGTAGATAATTAACGATAACTCTTAACTCCTTCCAATAGACGTCGATGCATTTACTAATCTTGTTAAATACTCTGATAAAAATTAATTCGCGTCTTCACGGGAATTATAAATAACGATACTTGAGTTAGTGGTCTTTAAAAGGGCTATAATATTGAGATCAAAACCGCGTCGAGATTATAAATCAATGTGTACGAAGGGGAAATTATTTTGAAAAATTAGGGAAAAAATCCATAATTTTTGTTAATTGATCTTGAATGACATTTTTTTAACAAACACTCATAAAACGTATCTCATGAGTTTTGATGTTCATATATCTTTAAAAATACCATCTAGGAGGTTATATGACATCCTTGTTACCAAGAAATTTAATATTTTCATTAGCACTTACGACGAAATTGGTACCGAACCGTAGATTACGCATCTTAATCACTATTAGTAATGAAATTATATGGCATAATACCAGCTGTGTTTTATAAACATATAAACACCAGCAAACAGAAGTTTGTCCAGCTTTCTAACAATAGTCTATATATATTCATTCATTTCAGTACAATCATTCATGTATGCCTTGGACAAATAAGTTTGCTTTAAAATAATGCTATATATGTCTTTGAAGAAATAACTTACAAGCTAGATGTTTTAAATTTTTTAAATGTTTTATGTAAAAACGGCTAAACATTATATAATATCTCAATCATCTTTAGTTAGGTAAGGCGTAAGCAGACAAAAAGGTTCAATAAATCGAATTTAGACAATTGGTGAAAATTAAAGATATAAATTCTAAGACTAAATAATTGAAGAATAAGTTATTCAACAGTTAAAATATATTTTATTGATATTGATAAGTAGAGCTCTCTCTCTCTGATTGATAAGTGATGATTTATCAATTGCAATAACTTAAGACATCATCAGGAAGTGAGTTAGGTCGCAAGCGCTGTTATAGTGGGTCTCCCTTTTTATGTGTGTTTAGGAGTAATACTTATTTGAAAGTTTTCTTTCATATTTCAACTTATTTTCACTTATCTTAAATTTTGTAACTGCTATCAGTGCGATTTAATACTAACAGTATTTATATCGGATGTGCCTCTGTCCTTATTTTCAACAGTGCAAGAAAGGCAAAAAATTTGCCTGAATTAAGTCATGGATAAAAATTCACAGGACAGTAAGGGACGACATCAATAGTTCAATGTAGGATAAACAAACTTAATTCACATAGTTTTTTCACTGACCCCAACCCCCTCTTAACTTAATTTGGGAAAAATCAAGTTGATTGACCAATACAGATATATGTAAAATCGATGTCAAATAAACAAAACTTGCAGCACTTTTTACCCCACCCCCAAATATTTGAATTAAGTTTTTTTTTATCTTATAATCTTATATTACATTGATCTTTTGATGTCTTCCCTAAATCAAAGCTCATTTATACGATTCATAGTTTTTCTTTGATAGATAAATCGCCTTTAAAAAAAGCATTTTACATTGTTAATGAACAATAGATTATAACAACTTTGGAACAATTTTTCTTGTTTGAGATTTTTTTCCCACACAGCAAGAAAGAACGAAAACCTACGCCGGAAGATGGACAGACGGACGCCGGACATTTGTATACCATAATACGTCCCGTCAAAATTTTGACGGGCGTATAAAAAGAAGATGTGGTATGATTGCCAATGAGACAACTCTCCACAAGAGATGACACAGAAATTAACAGCTATAGGTCACCGTACGGCCTTCAACAATGAGCAAAGCCCATACCGCATAGTTAGCTATGAAAGGTCCCGAAATGACAAATGTTAAAACAATTCAAACGAGAAAACTAAAGGCCTAATTTATGTACAAAAAAATGAACGAAAAACAAATATGTAACACACCAACAAGCCACAACCACTGAATTACAGGCTCATTTGGACAGGCACATACATACAGAATGTGGCTGGGTTAAGCATGTTAACGAGATCCCAACCCTCCCCTAACCTGGAACAGTGGTGTAACAGTACAACATAAGAACGAACTATAAAAATCAGTTGAAAAAGGTTTAGCTCATCAGATGGATACAAATAAAAATACATCTAACAAAAACACAGGGTGGAAGTGGCCGTACTTGTATATCCCAACAACATAAGGAACTAAGTACAGATCTTAGAGTACTCGCAGTTACTGACAGGTAGTTAAAAGCCACTAACAACCTATTAAAACAAGAGTGCACACGCTGAAATGTATCGCCTTCTTTACTAATCATTGATATTATGTTGATAGTCCTAAATATAAAGCTTTATTACAACTGTCACATAAACTCAACATTAACCCAGAAAACTAAAAATTGACCAATGAACCATGAAAATGAGGTCAAGGTCAGATGAACCATGCCAGGCAGACATGTACAGCTAACAATTCTTCCTTACAACAGATATAAAAATTATAATTCGATTTATCTAATCGATTGGATTTTAGTAGGCACTCATATTTTCCCGCAAAACGTTCTTGAGATATTCTTCCGTGTGTGTTAACATAATTTTTCTGTACGTGTGCATAGATATTAATGATTTTTTTCATTACATATATATATGACATTGATGAATTTGGCAGAAAATTGAGGATAAATTATATTTTTGTGAGGATAATGAAGAAAACGAAGAAGAAGAAAATAAACCACTAGTAAAAAATAAATCAGACTGGATTCCAAAACCCACAAAAGATAAAGATTTAGAAAAAACAATTAAAACATTAAAAACGAATTCACTTCAAAGCAATAAAAATGTCAAGGACAATTTAACCCAATATTTCTTATTTAATTGGTATATTTCTTCATTTAAATGCAATATTTTTTTTTATTTGAATGGTATATTTTTTCATTTAAATGCAATATTTTTTATTCAGATGGTATAATTTTTCATTCAAATGGTATAATTTTCATTCAAATGGTATAATTTTCGTTCAAATGCAATATTTTTTATTCAGATGGTATAATTTTTCATTCAAATGGTATAATTTTTCATTCAGATGGTATAATTTTTCATTCAAATGGTATAATTTTTCATTCAAATGGTATAATTTTGCATTCAATTGGTATAATTTTCGTTCAAATGCAATATTTTTTATTCAGATGGTATAATTTTTCATTCAAATGGTATAACTTTTCATTCAAATGGTATAATTTTCGTTCAAATGCAATATTTTTTATTCAGATGGTATAATTTTTCATTCAGATGGTATAATTTTTCATTCAAATGGTATAATTTTTCATTCAAATGGTATAATTTTGCATTCAATTGGTATAATTTTCGTTCAAATGCAATATTTTTTATTCAGATGGTATAATTTTTCATTCAAATGGTTTAACTTTTCATTCAAATGGTATAATTTTCGTTCAAATGCAATATTTTATATTCAGATGGTATAATTTTTCATTCAAATGGTATAATTTTTCATTCAGATGGTATAATTTTTCATTCAAATGGTATAATTTTTCATTCAAATGGTATAATTTTCGTTCAAATGCAATAATTTTTATTCAATTGGTATAAAATGTCATTTGAATGCAATATTTTTTATTCAATTGGTATAGTAGTTTTTTATTTATAAGCAATAATTGCATTATGGGAAATTCTTTGACGTCATAAGGTCAAATTTGCAACAACGTTTGTGATTGGTCGGTAATTGTTCGGATTTCTCCATTTTCTTTCTAAACTTGAGTGACCAAGAATTAAAAAACGCGTCAGAATATCGCCCCTCTTACTAAATTTGACTTCGTGCGAGTTGGTGCACTGGCTGTTAATGCCAATAATGGCCAGGACGAGCAAAAAATGCGAGTGACAAGTAATAATAATTAATTTGACACACAACTTGTTCATGGATAGAAACAGATGCCTGCGTGCATGGCAAAAACACCTCCAATGAAAACCTTTTCTGAAGAAACTCTCCTACAGTCTACACATTGAAATAAAAAAAAATACATAGCTAGCCCCCTCCCCCTTCTAAGTCCAGACAAATGTAATCATGACGTTCTTTAGTGCTATATCATTTTTTTACTTTTTCTTGATCCTCAGAGACGTTGCAGGAAGGCACACATGAAAAAAGAATAAAAAGCATCCAGGACGTTACAATTATTTGGACTAAGCCCCCTCTTTTTTACTACATGTAGAAAAAAAATCACATAATTACGACAGCAGAACCAGAACCCACAACCATGTTACAACAATAGTCCTATGACATAGGACTTCACTATATGAGGCGTGAACTTCATATTTAATACTATCTATAATATGTGCTCTCATGTCTTATGCTGCAAATCATTTTACATTTAGGATTCGTTGCTGAGCTTTTTTTTTACTGTTCTCGTCTCCGAATCCATTAAAAAGATTTTTTTTCAAGCCCCACAGTAGTTCAATGATTACTATATGTCTTTGCATAAATAAGTATGCAGGTCATATTTCAAAACATATTTTATCTTCAGGACTTTTAAATGATTTACTTTTCAATACTGCATTGGGAAGGGGGGTATACAAGTTTATTTTGTGACACATTATATAATATAATTAGGTATCCAACAAATTATATGATTGTACGTTTAGCTATTATCAAGACCCGTACAAAATATATATAATTAGACACATTTAACAGGGGCGGATCCAAAACCTCGGTGTCTAGAGGGGGGGGAGGGGGTAGGTTCAAATTTAGATATTTGTATAGAGATGTATATATGCGAGTATTGGCAGTAATGGTTATGGTGTGTGTGTGAGGGTAGGGGTTTCAGATCAAAGATCGTTTCTATAATTCTATATCTTTTAGTTTTTACCATTTCACTCTATTCTCTATCCTTTGATCTCTAATATATTTGTCCTAAACATGCGTGACATATTTGCCACTGGATATAAGGCAACCAAAAGTCAATCAACGTATTCTGTATATTTCATCATTTCTTTATTATGTTATCTATAGGTTTGGTCCCGCCCCTTATCTATCTTTTTTATTTTGACCCCCCCCCCCCCCCCCCCCCCCCCCCCGAAAAACTATTTGAATTAAGTTTTTTTACCCTTCGTTGATTTTCTGATGTCGTCCCTTATCCTCTCTATGTAAACCCAATTCATGTCCTGATAAATGATGACTCATGCATAGCATCATATGTGGTTATTAAAACAAGAAACATATTCATATTATAATAATTAATGTATGCTAGGACTTATAGATAGATGTCATTAGTCCCAGGTCATGTAATAAAGTAGGTCTTATAAAAATACAATAGCATTTTAATTTTGATGATTATATATATGTTTATATATTTAATAATGCCATTTTTTTGGAAAAAAGGGTAGGGGGCAAGGCGTTTTTAAAACATATCAATGGGGTGCGTTTTTTTTTTTTTTTTTGTTCTTCGGAAGTGAGCCAGAAGAAGTCCATTTCTGTTTTTTTTTTTGCATTGGGAAGATCTTCTGGCTCTAATCCACCTCTTCTTTTTTGATAGGTTGACGGCAGAGGCACATAACAAACATGGCGTCGTTTAGTCTAAATGAAATTAATAAATTTATGAATGCAGATATATTAGAATGTGAGCTGTTTTATAAACGTTTTTATGGTATGACAGCCTTAGTAGGACATCCCTGTAGGACGATAAGCTGGATAAATATAAGAACAACACGGACAATAACAGTTAAGAGACGATTATTTGATATCCTAGGGAAGGGATTTTGATTGATTGGTGTTTAAGGCTACTTTCAACACTATTGGGCTATTCCGTGGTGGTCAGTTTAAATTTATAGATGAAGGATGGGGAAGGGAAGAGAGGGCATTATTATTCATTCTAACATGACGTTCTTCAAACGCTTTGAGTACACACCCGTGGTAAAATATGAATATATTGTTTGGGCTGTTCCGATCGTACTCCCGCGTCATATGCTTTTTTATGAATGAGCTACCCGACGTCATACAACGATGACGTAAGAATATAAGCATTTTACGGGAAAATACACGCTTGTGAAACCGAAAATCATCACAACAAGGAAACGTAAACAAACGATGCTAAAATGTGTTATATAAGCCATTTTTGTATACATATAAGACATATAAGTACAATTATCATTTAGATTCATCCAAACCTATCTAAATATGTTATTGTAAATAGGTTAAGCATGTCATTTATTCAGTTTGCTCCGGTCTTTTACGTCAATTTAATAGTGCGTTTATTTATGGGAACGGCAAATAATGCCTTCATCTAGAGCGCTTCGATCCAAAACAATTGCCGTATTTGTCCTATTAGAATCGAAATAATTCATGGGGGCTTGAATATATCGTGATTTTACCACGGGTTGTCCCTTTATGCCGATATCGCTCAGGGTAAAATATTTGTCATAAAGGGCCAACCCGTGGTAAAATCACGATATATTCAAGCCCCCATGAATTATTTCTTAATTTCAATCTGTCGCTAATCATGCCTATTTTTCATCTCTTACCAGACAACCATACTCATATATGAAATCCTTCTGTCCCCCACCCCAACAAATAAATAAATATCAAATGGTTTTCCTCTTATTTAACACAAGTTTAAATTGATTGATTGTTTGTTGCTAATTTTAACGCCCAGTGAAAACTATTTCATGCTTGTTCAGGAAAACACGAGTTTAGAAGTCACGTATATAATATAAAAATGAAGAGATGGAATATGATTGCTAATAAGGCAACTATCCACCGGAGTTCAAATATGAAGTGGATGTAAGCAATTATAGATAAGATAAGATAAGATAAGAAAAATTTATTTTAAGTCGGGTTACATGAAATACTACAAACATAAGCTCTGCAGAGCTTTTTGCCGTCATGTAGACAAATGCTTTTTGTAGACAATCGTAAGGCCTTCAACAATGACAAAAACCTGATACTGTAAAGTCGTCTATAAAAGGCCCGACATGAAAAGTGTGAACAATTCAAACGAAAAAACTAACAGCCTAATTATACATAACAAAACAATTTACAAAATATCAAATATGAGTCGAGACAGGAACCAACGACAACCACTAAACTACAGGCTCCATCCCTGGGACAGGCAAATAAAGAATATGGCAGGGTGGATATAAAAACGAAGATGTGGTATGATTGCAAATGAGACAACTCTCCACAAGAGATCACATGACACAGAAATCAACAGCTATAAGTCACCGTACGGCCTTTGACAATAAGCAAAGCCTACACCGCATAGTCAGCTATAAAAGGCCCCGAAATCAAAAATGTAAAACAATTCAATCGAGAAAACTAACGGCCGAATTAATGTACAAAAAAATGAACGAAACATAAATATGTATAACAAAGCAACAAACGGCAACCACTGAATTACAGGCTCCTGACTTGGGACAAGCACATACATACAGAATGTGGCGGGGTTAAACATGTTAGCGGGATCCCAATCCTCCCCCTAATCTGGGACAGCGGTGTAACAGTACAACAACATGTTTGTGAGCAACCCATCCCGAAGCTGGGACAGTGGTGTAACAGTACAATAAAATAACAACCTGCACAAATAAGCAAATTGACTCAAAAGATCGGTACGAGACACACAAAAAAACTAACATTAAGACAATAGACACAAAGCACCGACATAAGAGTATTTGCAATTACTGGAAGTTTGCTCAAACCTAATTACAACTGGTACTGAAATAAATCTAACTTGTTCTCCCAGACTGAGTTAGTCAATCAGTACACAACGCGCGGCAAAGGATTTATTAAAAAAATAAAAAAAAGTCTGAGAAACGTCTGGTTTACGTTGTATATAGATATAAGAAGATGTGGTATGAGTGCCGATGATACAACTCTCCATCCAAGTCATAATTTGTAAATGTAAACCATTGAAAGTCAACGTACGGTCTTCAACACGGAGCCTTGGCTCAAACCGAACAGCAAGCTATAAAGGGCCCCAAAAAATTAGTAGTGTAAAACCATTCAAACGGGAAAACCAACGGTGTCTAATCTATTTAAAAAAAAACGATATATTTGCATATAAATCCATATACAATGAAACGGTTTTTGAAAAGTGGACCGAACGTTTTGACCATTGAAATTTTGCAATAGAAATACTAGTTATGACCACAAGATTTTAACAGCCAGTGCAGGACTCGCACGAACGTTAGATTTAGTTAGAGGGGCGATATTCTGACGCGTTTTTTAATTCTTGGTCACCCATGTTTAGAAAGAAAGGGGAGAAAGCAAAACAATTTCCGACCAATCACAAACGTTGTTGCAAATTTGACCTTATGACGTCAAAGAATTTCCCATAATGCAATTATTGCATATAAATAAAAAAACTACTATACCAATTGAATAAAAAATATTGCATTCAAATGACATTTTATACCAATTGAATAAAAACTATTGCAGTTGAATGAAAATTATACCATTTGAATGAAAAATTATACCATTTGAATAAAAAATATTGCATTTAAATGAAAAAATATACCATTCAAATAAAAAAATATTGCATTTAAATGAAGAAATATACCAATTAAATAAGAAATATTGCATTTAAATTAAAAATATCAAATTTTTGCAACCAATACCATGCCATAAAAAACAGCTTTGCAAAATTTAAAATCAGATAAATCAATAATAATTAAAGAAGCGGATAAAGGTGATGCTGTTGTAATCATGGACCGTGAGTATTACCGAGATAAAATTTTAAATATGTTACAAGATGAAATGTTTTATGAGGTGACAGATAAAAAAAATGGACAAACAAACAAGTACAATGATTAAAAAATTACTAAATAAACATAAGACTGAATTGTATAAAGAAGAGATGGATTACATTTCAAACTCTAAATTTTCAGATAGCTATTTCTATGGTTTACCTAAAATTCACAAAAGTGAGGAAATTTCAAATGCGGTATCAGAACAGAACAGTGAATACATCGAACTTTTAAGACCAAATGATTTAAAATTTCGACCTATTGTGGGCGGACCCAACAGCGTCACACAGAATTTAAGCCATTTTATAGACATTGTGATTAAACCTTTATGTCGTGAAGTTCCAAGTTTTATACGAGACGATTTGGAATTTTTAAATCATCTACCAACAACTGTAAATCCTAATTCAGAACTCATCACTTTTGATATTGTCAGTCTTTACACAAATATCCCACATGACTTAGGAATTACAGCCGTAAAATATTGGTTAGAAAATACGGAAAACCTCATTGAAAACAGATTAACAAAAGAATTTATTCTTGCATCTTTGAAACTTATATTGGAAAGAAATATTTTTTTACTTTGACGGCACATACTATCATCAGAAAAAAGGAACAGCTATGGGTACTAAAATGGCGCCTTCATACGCCACTTTAGTACTTGGATATTTGAAACAATTATTATACGAAAAAATGAACCATAAATACGGAAATGAATTTGCAATTTACATACGTCAAAACTGGAAACGATTTCTTGACGATTGTTTTATAATTTGGAATTCGGATATATCTGTCTCAGATTTTCATTCTGAATTAAATTCTTTAAATCCACATATTCGTTTCACAATGAACAGAAATGTCAACGAAATGCCGTTTTTGGATATTTTAGTATTTATAACGTAAGACAATGAAATTGTCACAGATATCTTCTCTAAAGACACCGATACACATATGTATTTGAATTTTTACTCAAACCATCCAAAACATGTAAAATTAAATATACCTTTTAATCTAGCGTCAAGAATAATTACCATTACAAGTACAGAACTATTACGCAATTAAAGATTGGAAGAATTAAAAGTGTATTTAAAAAAGCAGCAATATCCGGAACAAGTGATAGATTACGGAATTCGAAAGGCACTGATAAAAGGACAAATCATTACAGAATCACGGCGATCCGAACCAACCGAAGAATCATCAAACAATTTAGATAAAATTATCCCGTTTGTAACAACATATAATCCACGAGATTATGATATATTTAGTTTCATGCGACAAATTGAAAATAATTAACACAAAAGTCAAAAAATGTTTTACAAAAAAAGAAGATTATCAACAGCAAAAGACAGTCAAAAAGTCTAAAACGATATTTAACATCTTCAAAATTCGACTTTAATGAAATTCTCTCATATGTTCAAATTGTGAGGAATTCTATATTGGAGAGACAAAAAATGAACTGCGTACTGGAATGACTGTTCATAGGCAGCACACCAACCATGAAGATTTAACAATAATCCGGTCTAACGACCATTTCCATCGTTGTTCAAATGGACGAGATATTTCCATTGTATATGGTGAATCGTCAAAATGATTTTCTCCGGAAGAAGAAAGAAGAATTATTAATAAACATTCTCAACCCGGGATTAAATGATAAATAATATTTTATTTTTTTACTTAAATAACACTTTAAAGACTTTACTCAATTTTTAAATGACATTAGTAGTCTCACTTGTATTTGTTAACGTCATACTATTGTTAACGTCAATCAATTGTTTTGTATAACACTTATGTATACAAGTCACATTACCTGAAGATCTGTAAAAGCAGTGAAAGCGCTAGTAAAAGTGATGAATTGAAACCGTTATTATCTTTTATTAATTTTCTTATATATATATAGTTATATATATATATATATATATATATATATATATATATATTTCTAACGTCAAAACATTTACATATTATTAATTTGTGTTCTAAAAATAATATTTTTATGAGTATTCATTGAAGAAATGGATTTATAACAAGCGATGAGAATTGTTATTTTGCACTAAAAAATGTCCGCACATTTATACGATCGGTTACCAGTCAAAAACGAAAGTCAAATCTCTGTAGCAACAATGCATTGGATTCCCTCACGGTCATCGCGATGTAAAAGAACGTCCAAGCGGCAAGCTGATTATGTGCATAGAGATATCGAATTGCGAATGGGAAAAGTCTTTGATATCCAACAAGAACTGTTTTCCTTCTCAATATTTTTTTCTATTGTAATAATAAATACATCTTCTGTTTGACAAGATTTTTCATTCGTGGTATCTGAAGTTGTTTAATTTATAGTCTAAGGCTGCTCAATTGGTATCTTCAAAGTTCGGGACAGCATTATGTGTACAATTTTCTTTGTTTGGAATATTTATTTTTCCATTTGAATATTCATTACTATCATGTGTAATTGGGAAACCGTATTGAATTGGATTGATTGAATGAATGTTTTGTTCTTCTTTTAAGTAATGATATTTTTTTGTCTATTTCGATATTAACCATGTGAATAGGCTATAGCAGTGTGACCTATATATTAGAATCTAATAGGTCGGTAGACTATTAACTGTAGCCGCATTTAAATTCCGCCATTGTATGATCAATTCAAATAGAATTAGTCGGTAAAACCATATGATCGAAAACAATTGACTAAACTGGTTTTTACACTGTCAACTATCAATAGGGTCAAGCAACATTTTCGAAATGATTAATTCGTGTAAGCTTTAATTTTGTTACAGGTACTAAATTTTAGTGATATTGGGCCTCAAACATTAAACCGGTCATGAACTTTGTTTGTGAATTAAGTCTGCGGTTTTCTTGACATGCATTGTGACGTGTTATCGTATTCATTTTATATGAGAAAACTATCGCAGTTATATTAGAAAAACATTGCATTCATAAATTTTTGATATTAAAATGACAACTCTATTATATAAGACAAATATCGCATTGATATAATAAAATATAGCAGTATCTTTGACTTATAGGTGAGTTTGGCTTAACAAACAATTGAATTCATCTCAATTACATTCCACTGGATTTGCTACATGATATTTATTGAATGTGTACATCTACAAATGATAAATCGTTCATTTATCTTTCATCTAATCAACAATTCAATTTTCTCGTATTAATACACCTTGCTTGTTATTATATTACACCATTCATGGAAATTATACAGCAGACGTATGTCGTGTTAAATGTCGACCTGTTTTAAGAAAATATTCATTACTTTATACCGAGAAATCTTCCGTTTTTCATACAAATGTTAACATTCGTCTGAAATTTCCCACAATGCAACTCGTTGATATAAGACAATATCGCTATTTATTATAAGAAACGTTTTTATCGATTCGCTTTTTGCATAGACTGAAACCTGTATGTTGGCCTTTATACACATATTTTTCATTTAGGTTGTATGTGCATTTTGCCGTTAATAAATTTCTGTTGAATTAAATATAAACTTTTATTATACTATTACAGTAATATTTCTTCCATTGGAAATAATTCCTATTTAGGCTTATAAATTTCTTTTTCGGATATTTTTATCGTCGGGTTGTTGTCTTGTAAAGTATACGGCCATATCTCCTTTTATTCATTATATTTCAAAGCTTTAGTGTTATTTGATAAGTTAGAAGAGACATCAGTGCGAGTGACGTGACATATTTTGTAAGACGAAAGCATTAATTTTTTATATTGCTTACAACTCCTAAGCAAATTTACAGATCTAACATTGTTGGGCTGATGTTTAGACGAGTTGTATATATATATAATAAGATCAATTTTGTTACATCTTGAGATCCGTTTATTTGGCAATCGCCAATGGCAGTCAGCAGGGTTTAAGAACATCAGTTGTTCGACCTGCTAGTCAAATGCGTTTTGTTAAAATATACTTTTTCACTCATTTGGTCTTTTAGAAAATGTTGTTTGTGATGTATTTAGACCCCTCTACCAAGAAATTTGTTTTGCATGCACACGTATAAAAATTGCGGTTCTTATCCAACGCAATCATAGGTTTGAACGTTGTTTTCAATTTAGACTTGTTTATATTTTTTCGTTTGGGCTTGTATTATATTTGCCTTCGGGTTTATATGATCCGTTCATCCTATTTTGACTCTTTCAAAACTCAAGAGTCTATCCTAAATTGAGGTAAATTATATGGCTTTCCAAATACCGTTTCGATGCCTAACATCACTGAAGAGACATTAAATGTCGAAATCCGGATATGGTGTACAAATTTTTGCACCTCATGTTTGCGGTATATCATCTTTTCCGCAAGTTTATTGTTTTCTGTTTGGTAATAAATTAATAATAAGATCTATTTTGTTACATCTTGTGATCCGTTTATTTGGCAATCGCCAATGGCAGTCAGCAGGGTTTAAGAACATCAGTTGTTCGACCTGCTAGTCAAATGCGTTTTGTTAAAATATACTTTTTCACTCATTTGGTCTTTTAGAAAATGTTGTTTGTGCTGTATTTAGACCCCTCTACCAAGAAATTTGTTTTGCATGCACACGTATAAAAATGGCGGTTTTTATCCCACGCAATCATAGGTTTGAACGTTGTTTTCAATTTAGACTTGTAGGTATATATATATATACATACAAGATAAAATATTCAAGTTGTATGTTTATTGTTTTGAAGGACAGTGGGGATTTAGGGTTATATAATTTAATCGTTTGGATGTAACGCTTCTTCTGATTGGCTGACGTTGTTATGTTTATCAGCTCATAGACATAATTTTGTCATGTGACCCGGCTGACGTTATAAACGTTTTTTTATGGTTTACTCCGGTTTAAAATGGAATTTAGAATTAAATTATAGGAAATGGCTGTAATATTTTTTCTGTCTATTCGAAATAACATCAAAAATGTGGTGCACACTTTAAAATAACTCGCTACGCGGGTTATTCAGTGTGCACCACATTTTTGATGTTATTTCTTCATAGACAGAAAAAATATTACAGTCATTCCTTAAATAGATTTTTTTCTTGGTACACCATGGAGGTCTAAAAATACAGAGCGATTCTTCGTAACTGTTTCAAGCTTCCATAAATATCGCCAAAAAACATGCAATTGACGGTCTTCCACGAAACAAAACGTCACAATGTCGAAAGAAAATCATTGTATATGCCATTAGAAATTAATAGATAAACGAAGGAAAATGTTTTATCCAGGAAACTTATTCCGTTTTAGTTATGATACTCGACGTGATATTTGTTCAATTATCAAGCAAAAGCACTTGTTCGAATCTGTTCAAAATCGGATGGAAAAACGTATCGTGTAAACAGGACGCTCTACGATTTGTACCTGAGCGTTGGTATAAAATCGGATGGAAAATCGTACCGTGTAAACGCACCTTAAGCCTAATAAGGGGAGATAAGTCAATTAAACTTACTTACCACTTTTGTTAAATATACATCATGTGTAGCAAGTAATCAAATCCCATGACTTTGATTTTCTCACATTTTAAGCAAATTTTTAGAATTATCTTCGCATATTTAGTTTTAAAATTATACATTTTATTGTTCTTTCTATCACACAAAGTTTTTTTTTTCCATTTATCAACTATATAAAGTCCGACAATTTTTACACAACTTGTAGATTATAAAAAAAAAGAATAAAGCAAGATATTAACTTTATTTTTGCAAATTATCAAAAAATTCTATTGATTTTAATTAAGACCCTTTACAATTTGAGAACTTTGACAAAGTTATTTAAGAAATAATTTCTTCATGTCATGCTCTATGCTCATTTTAACATGGGTAGGCATTATATTTGTCAATATTTTACACGGAGCGTTGACGTTAACTGTTGACGAAGCTACAGCTTCAATGACAAAATGTTGCAGACTTGAAAAAAATATCTAAGGAATAATATCATATGCATTGCAAGGGAGACAAACCAATGCTTTTTTGTAGTTTAATCATATTCCAGATGTCATTTGCCGAAATATTTATCAATTATCATGGACTTTTGACGAGGTCAATACGTTATATATGGACCTGTTCAGATTATTTTGACCGAACAAACTTTGGCGAAAAACAATCTATTTTTTTGGCGACAAGTCAATTTTAGCATTACATATAGTGGCAGCTGAGGGTGAAACAAACATTATTTTTTCTAAGGGTCATAAACAAATTATTTTTTTCTCCAAAAACTGGAAACAAACTTTTTTTTCCCAAAAAAATCCATAGCCCCCTTGAAACTGATGAAAATTGAATTCTATGTTGAAAGACCAAAAATGCAGGTTTTAATCTGGGTATAACAGAACATTTACATTATCATTGACCCATGAATATAAGGTCAATTTCAGATAAACCCTGTCCGATGCAAATATAAACCATACTACACCTTACAATCATTTTATACACTCACTATAGTTCTGACCTAATCATAATAAAAATGCACTGCAGGGCACAGTTCGTTACAACCACAGAGGTTGAACCATGAACAATTGGGGCAAGTATGAACACAATATTCAAGCTTGATACAGCTCTTAATTTGGATTGTGATAAAATATTTGACACAGTATAGGTTTCGGACTCCAACTGAATGTGGTCTAAGAATTCAAAAATACATTTACCTATACCCTAATATCCAAAATCTAAAATAAGTTAGAATCAGCATTTCAAATAACTCAAAAAATTCAATTTTTAATTTTTTGATTTTGGACCTCAATTTTAACTAGTTTGTTAACAGTGCTAAAAATCAAAAATCTAAATACAGATCACAGTTACCAGTAGACTCAGCATATCAAAGAACCACAAGAATTAAAATTTTGGTTTAAATCAAACAAAGTTTAAGTTTGGACCATTTGGATCTCAATGTGAACCAATTTGATAATGGGCCCAATATCTAAATACACAGTTTGATTATATAAAAAAAAAAACAAAGAATTCAATTTTGGGTTTAAATCAAACAAATTTTGGACCCTTTGGACCTGAATGTGAACCAATTCGAAAACAGAAATACACAAACATGGTAACAGATTTAGTATATTAAAGAACCCAAAGAATACATGATTCTCATCGAAATTGAAATTGGTCAAGAAACAAATAATGTATACAAAGTATTGGTGTTTGTTTGGTTCCTAATTCATAAACAGTTTGGGCCATAATCACCAAAATCAATTCCAACTTTCCCTTTTTGGTTTGAAATCTTGTATAATAATTTCATAGAAATCCATTGATTTATTCTCAAGTTATGGTCTGGAAACCCCAGAAAATCTTTTTTTTAACCTTTATTCCTAAACTGTTAGGGCAATAACCCCAAATTCAATTCATACCTTCCTTTTGTGGTATGGGACCTTGTGGTTTTATTTCTTTGAGATCTATACACTTATACTCAAGTTATTGTCTGGAAAACATATGTCTACAGACCACAATGACGACATATCCACACCATTATAAAATGGCAAAAGTTTTGCAGTCTATTAAAACTTAATGTTGACTACACTTCAAAAAAAGGCCAAGACAATCATATTCACATTACAATCATTCTGTACACCATACATTGTTGACCTAGAGAATCTGACAGAGAACAGACCAAATCATGGAACCTAAATGATGACCAAATGGTGCAGGATAAGCCACTCAAATGAACAAATTTTTCATAAACCTTTTTCTTATCCCAATCCATGCAATGTGATACAAAATATATCTCTTCATGTGAGAAATAGATCACAGGCAATAACCATAACAGAATTAATTGTCCTTATTACACATAAAACTGTCAAATTAATTTGAAAACAAATAATGTACACATACCCTTAAAAATGGAATCAAGATAATGTTCATATGCCAGATTAAACCAGACCATAAGGCAACTGCATACAAGATATGGATTAACTCATTCTTCTTCAGTCTTGATTATGAAGTTTTATATCAGGAGCATCCACTGCTAGATCTGTATCCCTGTGTTTTGTATCTGATGAGCCTTTATATAAACTAGATCATTTTAGAATTCTAGATCTATTTAAAGACTTGGCAGCCAATCAGGTAATCAGCAAGTCCAATGAACATTTTTGTCATGTAGTTCCTAAGTATCATTTGTGTCAAGTCTTGTTTAAACTAGCAAAGAAGTTTCTGTGACATTTAAAACTCAAAACATGATGTTGAAAGATACCAAGAGATGGAAATATAAACTGTTGACACAGAGATATGTCTTGCATTTTTTGGTGGTATAATGCAAATGTTGAAATTAAATTTCATTATTTAAACTTATCTATGCAATGAATCATGACTGACGGTTTAGGGCAAAATAAAAACACCATGGAAATGCTATGCTTATAAAACTGCATACCCAACACCATTGACTTACCAATTGGTTCCTTATTAAACTGTGAAAGTTTCAAAGTTCATGAACCATGATAAGGAAGTAGGACCAAATAATCTCTATGAAAATGAGACTTGCAAATGCCAATACAACTGCATACCAAATATCAGATATTAGTCACTCATCTTAAACTGATCTAATCACAAATCACATGTAAATAATGCAAAACATTCAGTCAATAAACCATGACTGAGGCTGGAGCTGAACAATCTCTATGGAACTGAGATTTGTCAATGCTTATACATCTGTATACCAAATATCATTGACATACCACTTATAGTTCCCTTTCAATTGACCTAATCACAAACATACATGTAAACTAATTAAAAGTTTTAAGTCGACTATGACTGAGGGAGAGAAGCAAAATAATCTCCTTAGAAATAAGATGTTTCAATGCTTATATAACTGCATACCAAATATCATTGACCTACCACTAGTTGTTTTCTTTAACTTGAACTTATCACAATCAAATACATTGTTGAAGCTGCTGCTTATGGAAAAAGCATGCCCAAGTCTCGCTTTTTCAACTTCGTTCATACCATACAATAAATCAGCTGTGTTTTACCCTTGACCACAGAAACCTCTTCCCCCTTTATTTGTCATTCAGACTCAAATAAAAAATAAGATAGGTTTTCTCAATTAAATTTTTATTTACCTATTTATTTATATCATTATCATGCATCATAATATAAAATACCCAAATGAAACCAGACCCATTCTGCTCCATCAAGTGTGTACAAATACCAAAGAAATTGTAATAATAATAAGTTTTTAGTCCCTTTATAAGTAAAAGGAGGAAAAGGATCTGCATCATGGGTAAGGTATCATTGGTTAAATATTACAATTATACAAAATAACTGACAGCGCTGAGGATTCTTTTTAGTTTCTTGATACCAGTTCCCAGACTAGCTCTTTAAATAGAATTTAGAAAATCAATTCTGTTCTGAGATACATGTCTTAAATTTTAATATCTTTAGGTCTTAAAGGAATATTTTTTTTGCTCAATATTAAACTTGGTGCTTTCCAATACTTTTAAATACCAAACTTAAAATAAATTTATATAATTCCATAAAATATATGAATCTTCAGTTTGTCACATATGAAGAGGCATTTACAAATATAACAAGGAATACAATGGTAAATACTAAGATAAAAAATGCATAAAAATACATGAATCAAATTCATTTATGAGGTGTACTCAATTTATTTACTGGGTTATTTAGATAAACTAATATCCGGATCTGTGCAAAAATTATTAGATCACCAAGGAAACAGTTAACTGCATTTCATTAAACATTTATAACCCAAGCTCTTATATTGTATATAAAGTTTCTTTATAATTCCTCCCAATTTCTAACCAAAGTCAATTCTTTATATCAAAATAGAATAGTTATTTAACAATACATGTATGATATAAATATTTTTTTTTATTATTTTCTTGGAACCAGAACTTTTTGCCCAGGAAGTAATAAGTAATTATTTCATATAAAATAAAAAGAGGAGATATGATTGCCAACGAGACAAACTCTCTACCAGAGACCAAATGACATAGAATTTAACAACTATCAGTCACCTACAGCCTTCAGCCATGAGCAAAACCCATACCCATAGTCCATATCCTTTAGGAAATGTGCCATAGTCAGCAAGTATATCATCTGTTTGCTCATCTGTCTACAACTTCCAATCAAATTAAAAGGATTGAATTGTTTTTGCCTAAACTTTCAAATAATCTTCAGTATCTGTTGGCATTGTGTATATTTTTTTCACATCCAAAGGTTCCCCAATCGAAGAATGGACTTTTCCATTTATAAAATTTTATTACTCATATTGAAGGATAGGTTGGTTCAGCTGATAAGAACATAGATTTAGTTAGAGCAAGATTCTGCATTTATAAGTCTTGTAATTTGGTCAATCTTCAACGACCACTTCAATATTTATGTTCATTCATTTTTCTATTTTATCCACTAAGAAGAGTTAAAAGCATAATAAATGTCTGATCTCATTATGTAAATTTATATTTTGAATTGCATGTATAATCAAAATATATAAACTCAATCATAATAAGGCTTGGTATGACAAGATTTGATAGTAAAAACAAATAAAATCAAATAAAAACCACTAAAATCAGATAAAACCAGATAAAACACAAATCTTGTTATAGCAAAGCCTTATAAAATTTACATTAAAGCTACAGTGGTAATATATATCAGTGTGAACCCCAAATTTATCTTGAATTTAAGTCATTAAACTTTGTCATAATGAGATCCAACTACTAAAAACATGATTAAAAACAAATATATTTGAACCAACCTATCCTTCACATGATAAAATGGTGGTATGAGAAGCTTCTTTCCCTTTTTTTTCAAATACTTAGGTCCATTCATTACAATTGAGAACCCCAAAATTTCATTATAATAAAATAAAATACACACAGCCATTAGCTATAGATACAGAAGATAATCTGAAAGTTTAAATGAAAACCTTACAATAGTTTATAAGCTGTGGATGAGACATGATGATGGACAAACAGACAGACAAATCTTCTTTAATAACCTTTTTATGCTCAACATGAGTGCAGATGGGCATGGGATTTGGTCCTGCCCTGGGTCATATAAAAGAATTGAAAATTTGGTATTTGATGCTCCCCTGCTAAGCATTCAGCAATTAGGAGTAGGAGCAAAGACTGGTCTGCTGGAAGTCAGAATAATGTGTTCAGGTAGGGTTAGATGTCTTGTGCAGACTTTTACATTATGAACTAGCACATTATAAAAATCTTGCATTTTTAATTATCCATCCATCCTTCAAAATCAAAACTTCTTTTACAAAATCCTGGTTATACATGTGGAGGGGGAGGTAATTGTTTGGAAGCTGAGTACAAGCCTCAAAAATCAAACATTAAAATATAAATAATCATAAATGAGAAAAAATATAGAAATCAATCACACAAAATGAGAAAATATGACAAACTGCAAAAAATATGTAATTATTTTCACTTGAGGGGCCTCAGATGCTGAATAATGCATTTATAATATATAAACAAAACCAATAAATAAAACTGACAGCCATCAATTTGTATGAATGTACAGAATGCAGAGTCAAAACAAACCATCTAACTAAACATTTTTATTTCTAGTTCATATTGCACCAAAAACTCAGTACTTTGTTTAATAGGGGATTTGTTTTATTCCCTTTTAGTGTTTGGCCATCAAAGTCCTACTTAATAGGTTTCTAACCAGAAAAAATCATTTCACAGAGGACTTATAATTCTTAACCAGTGTACATAACTTAAAAAAATATATTTAAACTGAAGCAAGTCTTATGGGTATCTTGTGAAACCATACATCATACCTTTGGGACCTCTCAAATAACAATAATTTCACAGTTTTTTTTTTATATTTCTTCAATCACAAAACAATAATTGAATGCAAGAAAAAATTATGAAATAAATATTTATAATTTGAATAATAAAGCATTAAAAATTAATTGCATTTATAATTCATTCTGCTTATAAGACAAATATCTGCTGATTTTTTTTACAAAAGATAGCAACAGTTCATCCAATGGTTTGCAGGATTGTAGTCTGAGGATTTTACCATACAAGGAAGGCAGCAACAGCAACTCTTTCGACTGAAAAAGAAACAAAGTTAAATTTCAATCGTTGATTCTTAATTTTAAAATAATCTAACTGGAATGAAGAAACAGACATCAGTGTATGTTAAACAATTTGTTCATTACTTATATTGATTACTCAAAAATATATAGTATAAAAAAATATCCGATTTTTTTGTTATCTCCCTTTCATATATCTTCTTCAGATCTAGTATCTGCTGTAAAGGGTACATTATTTTAAAATGAAAAGATTGAATAGATTGTAAATTAAAAAAAAAATATATATATTGAAATCTATTTAGTGACATTCATCACACTATAACATAAACACATTAAAGTTGTATGTTGATGAATAAGTTCTCACCTTATAACAGCTTTATCCCAGCAAGTAACCCAATGGAAACCTGATGCTAACCTGGAATATAAAAGTATTGAGTTATACTAAACTTTCCTAAAAAAAATTATTACACGTACTAAATTCAAAATTGCACTAGGATAACAAAAAAAATCATGGAAAAAATATTTGGTATTCTGAATTATAAACTCAGTTTTATATTTACCAAAAAAACCGGTATCTCACAAGTGTAAAATTATTTTTTTGGTACTAAAGAACCTTATGAAATTGATTTCAAATATTATATTACTAAAAAGATGCTTGATTACCTACCAACATGTTAACAATATTAGACATCCAAGTCTTACTCCCAACACCATGAAAACATCATCATTATAACAACCAAAATATAAAAAAAATAAAAAAATAATTACTTGTTTTACAGATCAAAAGACTAACAAAATAATGCTGTGTTTCATTTATTAAAACCTGTTATACATTATCATCTTCACTATATAAACTTCAAACTGCTAGAGATAGAAATTGACCTTGTGCAAGTGCACGTATATGTATAAGCAGAAGTCCATTACTAGATGAAGTGTGCAACCTGTGCTATATAGTAAGGCGATCACGATGTCCCCTTTATCAGTGGAAAGCACCATTGGTGGTCCCCTCAAATCTCGTTTTATAACTATGGAATCACGGGTAAAAATATTATCATCCAACACCAACAGATAGCTGTTAATTAGTCTCCATGAGCGTTTGATTAATTATCAGTATGTTGTAAATAAAGTGAGCCGACTTAGTGCGCGGTTGTTTCATATTGCCAGTTATTAAACTTCTTCATTTTAATTCAACATTTATAAAATTATATAAAATTTTATACACGAATTCATTGGTACCATTATTCATCGCGCAAAGCAAAATGAAAATTTTAAAATCTACCGTGTTGGATTAAAAATGTATCGTTTATTTAAAAGATATATAGTTGTTTTTGCCAAAATATAGTCACAATTGACTCTTTTTTTTAAATGGAACGTTGTGTTAACGAATTACGTCTCGGTTATTTTCGGCTTCAAGGAAGCTATATGCGGTGATGTATAAGCTTCTACCGAAATACAATAATATCCGACCATTAATTGTAAATAGCAAAATCAATAAAAAGCAAATGGAAATTAAGAAATATATGCATTATAGGGACAGAAGAATTCGGTCTACTAATACTCCAGTGTTACTTGTACTGAATATGGATACACAATTTGCCGACCTAATTTTTCCTTGCCAACTTTTTAATGACAATTTTTTAACTATAAAACTAAACGTTTATTGTACTAAGATTAGTGAGCTTTTTTTCGTTTGACAATTTTTCTACGGTTATAGTCCCAGGGTTATAATTGTAGTTTTTAAATTGATAAATTATACAAACATTTTTATCGTTTAATATTGAAACCATCATAATGACTCATGACACTGATATATTATGGTATCTATAGGATCTGTTATTCATTACACGTCGATGGTCAAACATTATTTTCAACTGTGTGCTAATTAAGTTATAGGGTGTTTTGCATAAATTATCTCTACCCAGAATGCATCATTAAAAATTTGGCCATTGAATTTTGTTACTATTAATAGCAATCTCGCTCAAATCCAGTTTCAATCACAGTTGGAAGAACGGGGACAACTTGATCGCCATACTATATAGCGGGTTGCACACTTCGTCTAGTAATGGACTTCTGGTATAAGACAATGATTTTGGAATATTCAATTACAAAATCCGATGGTTTTAGTCTCTTTTGATGGTTCTTAAAATCATTTTCATAACAGCGTAGACAACCCCAATACTTATGTTGGTAATAATACTAACTCAATTACTGTAAATTCAGAAACTATTGCAATGTTTTTATTATTGTGAAAAATGCAACATGGTTGTATTGGCAATAATTTAAACTAGCATTTTGAAATTTTTTATATGAATTAAACAGGATTTTTCTCAATATCGCAAAAATTAAAATCGCATTCTAGTGTAAAATTACAAAATCGCAATTAATGAATGGTTATTAATTATTTTGAATTTATTGAACCATAAAATTAATTTTTGACTCTTCACATTGAATAATTCGCAAAGCGGATAATGTAAAAGATTCAATAAATTCAAAATAAATTATAGCCATTCATTAAAAATTTTTATCAAAAATAAGGCTCAAAGAACTTTTTATATTATTTATATTAACCATAACGTACACGGATGTTGGCATATGAATCTACAATGTCAGAGTGGGTGTGTCGCCATAAAAATTGACAACATTGAAAATAAAAGTAATACTTTTAACCAATCAGAAGACAGTAAATACACCAAATTTATTTATTAATAATTGCACGCAATAATTTCTGAATTTACAGTACCTTTAACTTGTTTGCCATTGGCTATCGATAACAGTGATTTTACGCTCACTCAGTCTGTCAGAGACCTTCCAATAGGGATTTAAATAGAATAAAAGAGCAAAGTACATGTAGGCACAAGAGAAGAAAAAAAGAAAATAATTATTCAACATTTAAATCAACACACAAGGTTTAGTCCTCTGCTAGTAATTCATACTATTTGAAGTAGGCATTTAGAACCTTTGGCAACCCCAGTTTAAATGTCTATAACACATTCAATGTGACAAGTCGGCGTTACAAACTTTCACCTTATCTGACCCAGTCAATAGATAACATAAGAGCGCCAAGAAATCGTCTTGTCCACGCTTTTATGAAAATGATTCTATATCAATTGAATATTCAAACAATTACAGACTTTGCATAAAAATTTGTTCGACCCAAATAAGTTTACAAATTCATTGATAACAACTTGCATACAGTTGGTTTCTATCCAACACAGCTCACTCAATACCAGACAGAAAACAAATGTAAGACTAGATACTCTAAAAATCAATCCTGATAGAAAAGAACACTTCAAAAATAATGTTAAATGCCTATATATATATTATTACCATAAAATTTGTGGAATATATAAACTTACCACATATTTTTCATGGTAAAGCCTCAGACTTGGTAAAGATTAAATTGACCATCTCCCTTAGAGCTGCTCTCCCGGCTGACAAGGTGGCTCTCCTCATCATCTTAACATCTTTTTTTTTTAAATATAGTTATATACATTAAATATATCAGATGCATTTCCAATAAATCCTCTTTCTTGAAAATTTCAGCAAATCAATTGTTAATAACCCAAGATTTCTCCCACCCTGCATACTTATTATCTAGAGCTCTGCTTACATTTATTTTTTTTCATTACAGAGCTCTAAATAATAGTCAATATTAGCTAGTATACATCTGATATTAAAAAAAAATGTACAAACATGAATATCCAAGTAGATGAAAATCCTAACATTGAGGGAATTTTCAAGTATGTGGAGTTAAACAGGGGTATAATAAATTGCCTCCCTTTTACTCAAATTTTACCCTGTTCGGACTCCACATCCTTGTTATATTAAACAAAATAAATAAAATAGTACAATTAAAATTAAAAAATAGATTGATAACAAAAATCTAACACATTTCAATAAAATATTTCGTACTGATCGACTTATGGTGGCAGAGTGGGCCTATAAGTAGTTCAACTACTGTATCACTAGCCTGTCAAAACCGAGAACCCTCACATGAAATGTGTAACTTCATTCTTAATTTGACTAGGGTTTGCCCTTTTCCCTGATGAAGGTGATGTTTTCACAAGGCACTCTGGCTGTCTCCACAAATAAAAATTTACAGCCAAAAGTATAGTAAATCATGTTAAAGTGGTGTTTAACACCAAAAATCAACCAATCCAATTTCAAGAAGATGTTCTTCAACTATGCCTTTTGTAAAATTATTCTTTAAATAGTATCACCTTGGTTACAAACCAAAATCAGCTAAAAATGACAAAAAAAGTGCAAAAAATATATTTCTAACTTCTTAACTTCGTAAATTCCTCTGCATTAGAGCACCCTTGTCACATATCTTAAAGATATTAAAATTAACATGAAAGAAAAGGTTGTAAGGGGATATATTTACTGCAGACCATTATTCATCTTTTTAGTTTATACTAGAGAGGCATTTGTTATGGTAAGGTATTTTGAAATGTTGCTAAAAAAAACAAAAATAATTAAAATTTTTGCTAAGAAATTCGGTGGGAATATTCACATCGGCAGATTTAATTGCATTAACTACATGTATAAAGTAACTTGTAAAATTTGAAAGTATCTCAAATCCTAAAATAACAAAAAGATTGCAAAAATATATACATTACAATTTGCAAAAAAAAAATACATTTCAATAATTGAACATTTTTTTTTCTTTATTCTTTCTTTTTCTTTTATATTATCCATTCTTAAACTGCTGGAAGTGTTTTGAATAGACATGAGTATAAACGGAAAATAGAAAGAATTTTTGTAATGTCAAATACAAGTTAACCTACAACTTCCAATCTTGTTGAAAATGGAGAATCTTTACATTTTTTTTTTTTTTTTTTGTAAAAAAATTATAAACATTTTCTCAAGCATACACAAAAATAGTCTGAATTACATTCTTTACTGTTGCAGATATATCACACAACCATTTTATGCAGCCACAGTTATCTGAAAAAGAAATATACATTACTCATGAACATTGAAATAATATTTAATGCAAAAAAAATTATAATTAACTGACCATTACAATTATAATGTATAGAACATTTCTTTTTCTTTGTTATAAAGTGATTTGTTGACATAAATTTTAAAGTACCAGTATTTCTTAGCAATAAAAGGATGAAAAACAAGTCTTGACAAATATCTTTATAGCTATATATAGTATATCAGGCTATTAACATACTTGATTGAATTTTTTAACATTTAGTCATGTTGAACCTTTATAGCTAACTATACAATATAGGTTTTGCTCATTGTTGAACGCATAGGGCGACATTTAGTTGCATCCACATCATTTGGTCTCTGGTTGATAGATGTCTCATTGGCGTACATACCACACTTACATATTTTCATATATGGGGACAACTATAGATAACAAAAAAACTGAAATCCCAAGATTTCGCATTATACATTATACTTTTTGACTTCCCTTATATATCTTTATATCTCCTTCTAAATTGTTTATTCAACTATAAGTAAAGAAGACATTAATATGTAAGATTTACATCTGTGCCTAACAAAAATCTTGGGCTTTAAAATGCTCTTGGATGAAAAGTTAATAAATCTATGTATTGATTCTTACCCTAAAAGTCAGCTCCAATGCCCACTCCCAGCTTCAATCCTTACAGACAAGCTGTGATGCTAACCTGAAATATAAAATGATAGTTCATTAATAAAACCCTGTAACTTGGAAACTAAAATCTAAAATTTATAAAAATCGAAAGGGAGCTCATGTCAATAGATATAAACAATTCACCACAATTTCTTGCAAGTTGGTGAAAGCATTCTTGATTTTTGTCCGAAAACTGGAAAACGTCCTTTTTATGAATAAAACCCCATAACTTGGAAACGTAAAATCTAAAATTTATAAAAAACAAAAGGGAGCTCACATCAATAGATATAAACAATTCACCAAAGTTTTATGCAAATTGGTTAAAGCGTTTTTGAGTTAATGTCCGACATGTTGACGACGGACGGATGGACAACGGTATACCATAATACGTCCCGTAAACGGGCGTATAAAAACTGTTTAAAAGGTTCTTTGTTGGTATTATGTATGTATATTGAATAGATTGAATGATTGGTTGTTGGTTGCTTAAGGTCCAGTGGCAAATCATTAAATAGAAATAGTCTTAAAATGTGTTATATATGTCAAGAACATATGGATGAGACAGCAATCCAACAAGCCAACACATTTTTATGTAACCAATTCAGATCCTAAACTTTACTCTTATTTGGTTACTGATATAATAAGAGTAGATTCCTGTAAAAAATCTTTTAAGCGTTCCAATCTTGTTTTTCCATAAAATATTTATAATACATTTGAGTTTTCCAAAACAGGACTAACATACTGGTACATACCTTTGTATTAGCTGTATAAGACCACCAAGTCTTATTCCCAAACCATGAAAACATGTCTCAGAAAGAACCTGAAATGAAATTATAATCAACACATTATACATTTTGTAAATCAATTCATGTGTTACAGATAACCTAAAATTTACTAAATATTGTTCTGATTTCTTATTGCAGGTAGACAATTGTATAAAATAATTTTTTTTTAAAATCAATATAAAAGATAGAAAAGTAAAAAAACATCAGATTTAAATTTAACTGCACAAAAAATATCTGAATATTTTACAAAGTTATCTCCCATTGAATGCAAAATCGTGTTTTAAATTGTACTGGTCTTTTCTTGAAGTTTAATGACTATTTTTAGGATTTACTATTGATATTTTAATAGAAAATCTTGTTCAAGTATCTTGTATCTTTAAATACTAAACTGGTAAATTAATTCATCAATGGTGTTTTAAATGAGATATTTCAGAAGGGTCTGTTATCTTAAAAGATCTGGCTAAAATAAACTTGCCTTTTCTATTTTCATGGTAAAGAGTCGGACTTGGTGGAAGATTTAATTGACCATCTTCCTAAGAGCTGCTATCCTGGCTGACAAGGTGGTTCTTCTCAATATCTTATTGTCAATCTATGTTGTGTCCATTTGTTTTTAGAAAATAAAGTAACATACATAAAAAATATCAGATGCACTTTCAATTAATAAACTTTTTGAAAAATTTCACGTAATTATTTTAAGTGACACATAATTTTTCCCACCCTAAATTTCTATTATCTAGAAAACATCTGATATGTAAAAAAAAGTGCATAAATGTGAGTATCCAAGTAAATAAAAATCTAACATTGAGGGAATTTCAAGTATTTGAAGTTAAACACAGTATAATAAATTACCTCCCTTTGACCTTAATTTCACCCTGTTAGAACTCCACATCTTTGTTATATATATAACAAAAAAACATAAATAGTATACCGGTAATCAAAATAAAAAAATAAATTACAAAAATTCAACACATTTCAATAACATATTTAGTGCGGATGGATTAATGGTGGCTGAATGGTCAAAGTAGTTCAACTACTGTATCACTAGCCTGTCAACACTATGAACCCTCACATTGTAGGTGTGTTTAACATCAATCTTAATTGACTAGAGTTGCCAGTTTCTCTGTTGAAGGGGATGTTTTCACCAGGCTGTCTCACAAATAAAAACTGGCAGCCAAGATATAGCAAATCATGCTGAAAGTGGTGTTAAATACCAAAAATCAATCAATCTACTTTCATCAAGATATTCTTCAACTATGCTTCTTGTAAAATATTCTTAAAATAATATACCCTTTGTTATAAACTCAGCTAAAAAGACACAAAGGTGAAAATATATATTACAATTTGCAAAAATAAAAACATTTCTTTTTTTTCTTTTCTTTTTTTTAAGATTCTCCATTCTTAAACTACTGGAAGTGTTTTGCCCAGACATGAGTATGAACAGAAAATAGAAAGTAAATTTTGAAATTTCAAAGACCTATTAACCTACAACTTCCAATCTTGTTGAAAATGGAGAACCTGTACATAATTTTTTTTTTCTTTTTGTAAAAATTATAAACATTTTCTCAAACATACACAAAAATAGTCTGAATTACATTCTTTACTGTAACAGTAAAATCACATAGCCCTTTTATGCAGCCACAGTTACCTGAAAAAGAAATATACAGAATTAAACGTAATTGTCAAAATCTGAAAATTGAAACAATATCAAATGCAAATTAATAAATAACTATGATTCATAAAACCTTTCTCTTACTTTGTGTAACAGTGATTTGCTGATATATTTTTTGAACCACCAGTCTTTATTAGCAGAAAAGGATGAAAAACAAGTCAATGGTAGATGTCTAACATATTTCTTTTTTTTACATATTGTTTTTTTTTGTATTGGTTCTTACCATAAAAGTCAGCTCCAATGCCCACTCCCAGCTTCAATCTTTACAGACAAGCTGTGATGCTAACCTGAAAAATAAAATGATTATAGTCATTCAAGATTGTTTAAAAGGATCATTTTTGGTATACTGTATGTATATTCCATATTTTGAATAATTGATTCATTTGATGGTTGGTTGCTAAATGTCAAGTGGCAAATTGAATAAAAGTCTATAAATATGTAATAGAAGTTGAGAACAGCAAACCAGCATCCCAACAAACTTTTACATAATCAAATCAGATAATTAAATTTACTCCTTTAAAGGCAATTAAAGAAAGCAAAGACTTCTTACCAAACTCTTACAAACCTTCACGCTTAGAGCACATGCTATTTCCAAATACATTTTATAATACTTTTTCTTTTTTCAAAACAGGACTAACATACTGGTACATACCTTCGTATTAGCTGTATTAGACCACCAAGTCTTATTCCCACACCATGAAAACATATCACAGAAGAACCTAAAAAGAATTAAAAAAGACACTTTATATATTTTACAAATCCATTTCTCTATAAATATAAAGTCACTATATAATGTTCTGATTTCTTACAAAATGTACACAATAGTATCAACACAAGTTTGTAAGATAAACTGTTGACAGAGATGTCTCGCCTAGCAGCGGAAAATGAAAAACATCTGATGATTAGCAACATTGCTAATTAATTCGATAATTTGTTAGTAATGCAACTAAATACAAAATGTCATTGATCTATAGCAAGGAGTATTACTATTAACCTGACTAAACAGAAAACTTGACATAATAAAAATAATTAAAACAAGTTAAAGGTTTTTGTTTGGAATTTAACTGCACAAAAGTGATGTGCAAATTTAAATTTATAATTTATCCCATTGAATGAACAAATCTTGCTGTTAATTGTACTTGTCTCCCCTTGAAGTTTTAAATATTTTGATCGAGAATCTTGTTTAAGAAAATGGTAACTTAAATTATAAAACTTATTAAAATGAAAGAACCTTAGTGAGCACGCTCACATACCCCACGTCGCCACATTGTCATTGGAGAAATAAAATAAGTGTAAGAAAAAAAAATTGTATCAGAAAAAAAAAATTGAATCATAATTTCCTGTCAATATGCACATCTACATAGTATGTCCTTATTATCTACAGAGTTTCATGAAATTCTGTTGTGTGGTTTGAGAGGAGTTGCGATGACAAAAGGTTGCAGTAGTATATTGGGCAAATAAGTTTAAAGGGGTGTAACTCCTGGAAAAAAAATTGAATCGTAATTTCCTGTAGATATGCACATCTACGTAGTATGTCCTTATTATCGGAAAAGGTTTCATGAAATTCTGTTGTGTGGTTTTAGAAGAGTTGCGATGACAAAAGGTTGCAGTAGTATATTGGTCAAATAAGTTCAAAGGGGCGTAACTCCTGGAAAAAAAATTGAATCGTAATTTCCTGTCGATATGCACATCTACGTAGTATGTCCTTATTATCTGAAAAGGTTTCATGAAATTCTGTTGTGTGGTTTGAGAGGAGTTGCGATGACAAAAGGTTGCAGTAGTATATTGGACAAATAAGTTCAAAGGGGCGTAACTCCTGGAAAAAAAATTGAAACGTAATTTCCTGTCGATATGCACATCTACGTAGTATGTCCTTATTATCTGAAAAGGTTTCATGAAATTCTGTTGTGTGGTTTGAGAGGAGTTGCGATGACAAAAGGTTGCAGTAGTATATTGGGCAAATAAGTTCAAAGGGGCGTAACTCCTGGAAAAAAAATTGAATCGTAATTTCCTGTAGATATGCACATCTACGTAGTATGTCCTTAGTATCTATAAAGGTTTCATGAAATTCTGTTGTGTGGTTGGAGAGGAGTTGCGACGACAAAAGGTTGCAGTAGTATATTGGGCAAATAAGTTCAAAGGGGCGTAACTCCTGGAAAAAAAATTGAATCGTAATTTCCTGTCGATATGCACATCTACGTAGTATGTCCTTATCATCTGAAAAGGTTTCATGAAATTCTGTTGTGTGGTTTGAGAGGAGTTGCGATGACAAAAGGTTGCAGTAGTATATTGGGCAAATAAGTTCAAAGGGGCATAACTCCTGGAAAAAAAATTGAAACATAATTTCCTGTCGATATGCACATCTACGTAGTATGTCCTTATTATCTGAAAAGGTTTCATGAAATTCTGTTGTGTGGTTTGAGAGGAGTTGCGATGACAAAAGGTTGCAGTAGTATATTGGGCAAATAAGTTCAAAGGGGTGTAACTCCTGGAAAAAAATTGAAACGTAATTTCCTGTCAATATGCACATCTACGTAGTATGTCATTATCTGAAAAGGTTTCATGAAATTCTGTTGTGTGGTTGGAGAGGAGTTGCGATGACAAACTGTTGCAGTAGTACATTAAAGTAAATAAGTTCAAAGGGGCGTAACTCCTAGAAAAAGAATTGAATCGTAATTTCCTGTCAATATGCACAACTACATAGTATGTCCTTATTATCTAAAAAGGTTTCGTGAAATTCTGTTGTGTGGTTTGAGAGGAGTTGCGATGACAAGAAACAGGACTGACGGAATGACGGACGGACGGACTGACAGACGGGTCAAAAACATTATACCCTCCACAACTTGTTGCGTGGGGTATAATTAATACATCAATGGTGTTTTGCATGCAGAAGATCAGAAGGGTGCTGGCGTGTTGTCTTAATATGCACTTCTTGTCGAATATTTCTAGAAAATGTATACAAATATTTGGCTTAAATAAACTTGCCTTCTTAATTTCTTGGCAAAGCCTCAGACTTGGTTGAAGATTTATTTGACCATCTTCCTTGGAGCTGCTATCCTGGCTGCTTTCAAAGGTTTTCCATCATAGTTTTTTATGCTAATCAGTCCACTGAATCCATTTTATCTAAGTAATGGAATGTCCTTTCCATTGTACATTATAAATGTACAATAGTCACCAGAATGTTCCAAGGCATCTCACATTATTTTTCCAATCATGGAAACTGAAGAAATTCTCAATTCAAAATACAAATAATTTATTAAATTCATTTAAAAAGTACTGTAAAAATACCAGACATGCTTTTAAACAGGTAACTTGTATTTTGATAATTTACGAAATGTATTCTGTACCCCACAATTTCTTCCACTCATTAAAAGTATAGTTTAGAACTATGTTTACATTTTTTTTTATTTACAGAGCTCTAGATAATAGCTTTTATATAAGTTACCAGACATCAGATATGAAAATACTTATACAAATGTAAGAAAAAAAGTACAGTGTAGTAATAGTATAATAAACACATATAAATCAACATTTTTTAAATATTTTGAAGCATAGTTTAATCAAAAATATCTCATTTTCAAGGTTTACAACTCATGTACATAGTAGTCACGTATAGTCCCAAAATTTGTAAAAGCCTCTATAGATTTGCAAACTCTCTGTGAATTCCAAAAGATATGGGTTAAAAACTATTTATTTTACCTTTGATGAAAAATTACTTAGTTCCCAAGTCAGGAATCTTTGAAAATTTTGAAAAACAATCATCAAGATCAGAATTAAGGAAAAAATGGGGGGAAATTCCTCAAACAATTTCATATAAGCAGGTACACAACTTCAAAATGTACGCAATTATTCTGTGAAGTTTCAGTGGTACAAGAAAAAGAAGCTGAAATGAAAAAATACAAATATGATGCAAAATGATATTACATGTATTAAGTATGAAATCTTTAGATTTAATAAAAAAATTTAGAAAGAAAAAATTAAGAACTCAAAGAAATGATATAAATACTAAATCTTTATAATAAAAATTAATTTCAATACTTTATTATAATTTAAATTATTTTCAAAACTCAAATGGTACGTAATACTTCAATAAAATAGATTTTTACTTTTTACTTTAGTTTTATACTTGAAAGAAAAATAGTAGCAAAATTTACAATTGAAAAAGTAAAATGTTTTGTTCCGAAAATATTTATGATAGCATTTTTGATTGGTTATATCAAAATTTGTTTTATGTAAGATTACTTCCAATGACTTTTGTCAGAAAAAAAGGAAAATCAGTGATATCTTGACAATAATGGACTGAGGCAAGGTTACTGCACTCTCCGGAATCATTAGTTCCTTAAATGGATAAGAACCAGAAGCAGCCAATATACAGACTTGCAGGAATCAGCTCTTTTTTGCTACGGGAAAAGAAAACAGATTACCAGTTAAATCTAAAATAGTCTGGTTATCTTTAACTTTTTTAGTGATTAAATCCCCAAAGTCTGAAACAGGGTCTAATATAAATCTAAAACTGCTTGGTTAACAGAACTGATTGTATGCTATCGCTCAGGCAAAAAAAAATCATGTATATAATGCCTACCCATGTTAAAATTACAATAAAGTATAGCTTGCAACAATTATTTCTTAATTATTATGGACTAATGGAAAACTCCTTTGAACTAATGAGGCTAAAGTTGGATCCCTGTTAAAGAGTCATTGACAAGCTCTTAGATTACTCTTTGTCTGGCCATGAGTTTCAAAAAGGATCCAATGAAGAATAGCTGCAGTCAGTTATTGATAATTGGGTTTTACTTATTTTATTTTTTTAAAGTATTTTATGATGACAAGTGCTTTACCTATATTGCAATTACCAAATTTGAAAAAGATAGAATGGTTCGATACAAAGGAGCAAATTAATTTATGTTGTAATTCAAACGGTATGATAGGGTTAAGATCAGTCTAATACCTTTTTCCATAAAAGATCTAAATTGTATAAAATGAGCTATATTACAACAAACTTATGATTTGAAATTTGAAATTTTTGTGTTGTACAATCTACTCCTTTTCATGTACACATGATAAATAGAATAAAATAGACCAGTTTTCAGCTCCTTTTTTGTGATCTTGAAATGATCCGGCTCACTGTCAATACTTTTGATTGCAAAAAAGAAAAATTGTTTCAATAAGCTGGACAAAATTATCCTTTAATATATTGATCACAGAATGGCTTGTGAAGTTAAAAAGATTAATTTTCTATTAAACAGGAAATTTTTACAAAGAAATGCTTAAACTCAAGACAATTTAATTTTACAAATTACGATGAGCAATTGTTAAATGGGACTAACAAGTAAAATTAAAACATTAATACCAGTTGTCAATTATGGTCTCATAATAATGAAGTTATCATTAAATGTCTGGAAAATGTGGATGAAAACCTAGTGTTGAAGGTGAGAGTTGAAAATTAACCCAAGGTTGAGAAGCTTGAAGCAAAGGGAGATAACTACTGTAAGATATCGGGATTGATAAGTTAGATAACTCTTCACTTGGAGATGATGATAGTTTCAGATAACTCAAAATGAAGTTTTTAGGGTATTGGAAATCATTATAAATTTCGTTGGTCATCTCAACGAGATTGATTTTCTCCCTTGAGCCGGTACCGCGAAAGTGAGAAAAACAATTAAGTTGAGATGACCAATGATAATCTGTTTATCAATATTTTGCTTATGACGATGTTGAAATTTACATTGACAATGACACGTGCAGCCTTAGTTTCTAGAGATACTTTCCATATCTTTCTACTATGCTGAGAAAGGAAATTATCAGTAAGATCAAAGGAAAATTCAGTAAAATAGTGATAATAATATATATATCATAGAAATTTATTATTGTTCACCAAATATTAAGACTTGTACAAGCTTTCAGTCATGTAAGAATTAATAACCTTTGCGATTATGTTTATAACTCTATAATAAATGTAGATTAAACATCCAAATTCTTTTTTGTATGGCAGAATTTTCGTTATGGCTTGACTGTTATAAAATGTTTTTTTACTTCTTTATTATCTTAATAGCGATCAGTGCTTTAAAGATGTAAATACCCAGAAAAAATTTTGAAGAAGATAAAGTATATCTAAAAAACTTTTGGGATCATTTTCCACTTCCCCTGAATTCAACTTAATTTACAGAATATGTTATCTAGTTTTCCATTTCCAATACATCATAATATGTCAAATACAATTTAGATTTTGATTTTGATTGAAGAGATTCATTTTCAATTTTGAAAATAAGAAATTATGAAAATCGTACAGATTCAAAGTTCAAAGCAGCTTTATGATTATTTTTTTTATGACTAGAAATATCAAATATTTTTCATTTCAGAATTACATATATAGATTCCTTCGAATGGTAAACACAACACCCTAAATACCTCAAAACCAAAGAACCATCCAAAGAACAACTGAAACAAACAGAAGATATAACCAACCCTACTACTTGAACACCAATAAGCAACTTTGTAATATGTTAGTAAAGACACGCAGCGCTCCAAGCATAATGTATTTCTGAAATGATCATTTGATATTTGTTAAGTCTACACCAAAACTCTGAAGATAAAGAATGTTTTGCTTCGGAACTTTGCATGCACTAGACTACGAATTTAAATCAATATAATCTGACAACTACAATGCTTTAAAAATGTAAAAATTTTAGGTAAATTATTATTTCACTATAAATCTTAAATTTTGATTTAAA
Organism: Mytilus californianus; assembly: GCF_021869535.1. Taxonomy (NCBI): domain Eukaryota; kingdom Metazoa; phylum Mollusca; class Bivalvia; order Mytilida; family Mytilidae; genus Mytilus; species Mytilus californianus. The sequence goes on from NW_026262701.1 coordinate 32,371,489, forward strand.
TGTCTTAGGAAAATTATTTCATTATAAATCTGAAATTTTAATTTAAATGACATCTTTTTTTTTTAACGAAGAACCAAAAAAAATGCATTTACTCATTATCTTTTGATTTTGCCACTTGATTAGGGACTTTCCGTTTTGACTTTTCCTCAGCGTTCAGTATTTTTGTGACCACAAAAAAAGCTCTGATAGACCTTTAAGACAATGTTAAAAAAAACTTTCAATCGTTGGATCAAATGACAGTCTGTAGTGGTGAAAATACAGAGAAATTAATCATAACCAGGATAAACCTCATCTGAAGTTATTGCAACTATCATCATCTCTGTAGTGATAACTTTTAATATTAAATTAACACCCCAAATATAAAGAAGGCGTTATACCCTGGGTTAATCTCCAACTTCTATATTTTGCTTCTTATGTTGTTGCACATTAATAGATGCATAATTTAACTTGAAAATTATGGACAAATCTTTTACTGCATTCAAGAAGAAAAGATAGACATGTTTTGAGTACAGGTACTTGGCTATCATGGATCAAATGATCATTTGGCTACTGTTGTAATAAATAACATGAAAACTTTCACAATTAAAAATTGCTCATCATAATCCTTCAGAAATATTAGAAATTTTAATGGTGAATATTTACAACAAATATAAAAGAAGAATTTTTCATATAAAAATAACTATTTCAGAATTAAAGTATTTTTAACTTGGGGGGTACTAAATTATGACACATACAGTACATCTGTGTTATAGAAATTTTGCCTGCAGATTAACCACATAGTAGTAGTAGAAGTAAATGTGTTCATTTTCAAATCATCAAAAGTTGAGAAATTAAAAAAATTACTGCATTCAAATTTTGTTCTAAATACCGGTACATATTAAGAGTAAAAATATGAAATTTAAATAATCTGAACCCAGTCATATTTTTTCAATTGATAAATACTTCACATAAATATCTAAATTTTGAGTCTGGGGGTTGGAATCCCTCCTTTTATTCTGATTCCTCTTTTTTTAATATGTGAACGTTTCATGGTGTTCCTAGGTTTGGAACCCCCCTTTTCAAAATGGCTGTATCCACACATTGTACTGACAACTTCCCTAATGTAAAATAATATACACAAATGACTTTTCTGAGCATGGTCCCTGGGTCTTACTTTACAAATGTATAGCTCAATTGAATCATGTAGTTTATAAATTCTTTCAAATTTGTAAATTCATTTCATACGAGTTACCTCCCCTTCACTCAGTGAAATTTTAAAATTTTCTATCATCATGGAGGGGCATAAGGATTTTTTACAGACTTCAAGGTTATTTATTTTTTGAAGCCAAAGGGAATTCAGTATAAGGACTTTATTTTTCGTGGGAATTTGATTCACCCTTATCAGAACTCTGGAATTAATGAGTAATTTTTCTGACTCAGTGTCAGTGAGTGAAAGCTTTATTCTTTTACACAAATTTTGGTAGCACCCCTTGCTAAAGCCCCTCATAATGCAAGATACCAGTGTTTTCATGGAGTAAGACTGAGTCATCATTATCTTAACTTGACTCACATGAATGTTAAGATAACCAATATTTTCTGTGAAAAAAAGGTGTATCAATTTAATTAATTTTGGAGCATATTTTTTTTTAAGTTAAATTGAAGTTGAAATTTTGTCAAACATGAAGATACTTCAAAATAACAAAGAATAATAATTCTAAAAATCTATATTTGAAAATTATGTGCCATCTTTATCTTGTCACATTTAAAATTTAGAATTGAAGAAAGAATGAATGAAAAAAACACCCTAGACTTTGTCAATTTGTAAATTTGTTAACATATCAATTACTTACCCACTTCTGTCCTGTCCTGGTAGTAAAAAACCCATCCTAGTAGTACTTCTGTCCTGGGTCACCTGAGTTCATCCCCGGGTCTCTGGTTGGCTTGATGTTGTACATTTTTAGTTTTCAGTTTAGTGTTTTGTAGACTTTTGTCTGTCATTTTTTTTGGTTCCAACTTCCTGGATCACCTGAGTTCATCCTTGGTCTTTGATTGGGTTGGTGTTGTACATTTTTTAGTTTGTGTATTGTTTTGTATATTTTTGTCTGTCTTTCTTCATCCATACTTATCAAGGTATTTAACTTATTTTCGTCTGTGTGTTTTATCCCACTGACATTAATACCACATACTATTTCTTTATGACAAACTTACATAGGACCAAAAAAAATTTAAAAATACGGTATACCTATATTCTCTGTATAAACTCTGTAATGGAAACAGATAATAAAGATTAGTGATGTGTTTGAGAAAATTGTTGTCAATTCCATCGAAGCAGATCTCTTAAATAAGCCATATTCAAGGTTTATGACTGAATCTGCCTCTGGCCCCCATCTGTAACAAACATTAAATTTACAAATTAGTAGTGTTGGGGAATGTTGGCGTCACTTCTATCAAACAGGCCCTTTAACAATCTCAGAGTAGAATGATCTTGTTACTATTGTATAGCGTTACGAGAACTATATGCTACTCTCCCTAGTCTGCTACAACGGAGTCTATCCAAGGTCTATGACTGAAACATCCTCCCAGCTGCATCTGTAACAAAAATAAAATTCCTAAATTAGTAGTGTTGGAGAACGTTGGCGTCACTTCTATCAAACAGGCCCTTTAACAATCTCAGAGTAGAATGATCTTGTTACTATTGTATAGCGTTACGAGAACTATATGCTACTCTCCCTAGTCTGCTACAACGGAGTCTATCCAAGGTCTATGACTGAAACATCCTCCCAGCTGCATCTGTAACAAAAATAAAATTCATAAATTAAATGTCTGTGGTAAACCTTAAAATGAAATAAAAATACATATAAAACATTACACATAAAAACATAAAATAAAATGGATCAACCAACCTTATTTTAATTCTTTGAAGTAACTTTGCCCCCTGAAATGAAATATAAATATTTATTATACCTCAATTATCATTTTCTATATAAAGTAAGTACACCATATTTTGACTTACAAGCTTTGAACTATTGGACCGGTCAATAGTTTCCAACTATTGGACCTCGTTGAAACTACTTGACTGCAAGCTTCATTATATTTCGCAGGCTTTCCAATGCAGCTATAATGGAGGATTTTGAAAATACCGGGGAGAGTAATTTTTACCTATTGTATCTAGGGTTGACGTCAGTGCAAGATGAAGCCTTAGCATTTCAGAATATTTATGAAGTAAACGTTATGGTTGGGTTTCTGCTTTATATATTAAGATAGTTAATTTATCACAGCCATTTATTGTCTGTTGTCTTTTTTTGATATAATAAAACACTTACGGACTGGATATTTGTGGAAAAGTAAGTTTATTATCCCCTCGGATACAACTATTGCCCTCGGCTACACCTCAGGACAATAGTTGCACCATGAGGGACAATAAACTTACTACTACATTCATACACAGTCAATAAGTGTACAATATGCATTACACATAAACATATAAAAAAAAGATTATTATTATATATAAAACAACCTTTTTTTTAGTTCTTTTAAGTAACTTTAAACCTTTATAGAAACTTGAATTATTTTTTTTCAAAGTTTTTTTTACCTCACTTTACCATAAAATTTGCAGGGAATAAGACTGCTGTCAAAAAAACAATACAAGATTTTTACTTTTGAAGAAAATTTCTCTCAAGCTAGTCAAAAATGGAAGCATAAAAATTTTAGTTTTACCTGTGAAAGAATATTTTATGGGGACCAAATTAGTCAGGGATGCTGTTTTTTGTGGTTGCTTCCTTTTTATTAAATTTGACATTTCTTTACTTTAAAGATCTGACCATGCTGTACATATGTGCAACCATCCACTACTATTGGTCAAATTAAATGTTGCATGCAATACAGACAAAAATGAGGTTCAATTTTCGTCTTGGAAAACAATAATATATCAGCTATGTTTTTAAGCTCAATTTTACAAAATTTACCCAAGTGGCTGCTTAAATCATATTATAACTTCATTATTTCATTTTAATTAATGTTTAAAAAAAATCCTGTTACCCTTTAAGGGATAAATATTTTAAATGGTTTTTTTTTCAAACTTTAAAAAAAGAGTGGAAGCTGGCTAAAATACACAATATAATTAAACGTTTTTTATAACCATTTCAACCTCAAAGAAAAAGACAGTCTTTCCTAAGTGTGTCTCTAGCTTAGCTTTACAAATTTGTTCGTTAATTTTTTGTTGAGGAACAGTGACAACCTCTTTGTCCAAAAAGTTTACTCTAGTGCATAAACCCTCAGCCTTGCTATCAAAAGTAAAAAATATAAATTAATAGAATATTGAAATCAAATCTTCTCAACACTTGGAATAGATAAGCTGGGTTTTAATCAAACTCATTTAAACTCTGCAGACACTAAAAATAAGTCTACAGTCAAAGTCAATCAGATGTCTGGCAGTTATAATGCACTGAACATTTATATGAAACTAAGGAACATATGTTTCTATGTGAGACCTCATCTAAGAGATCAAAGCACTTAAAACTACCAACAATGATAGAGTGCTTTCCACGTCCTCAAACCCGGTCGCCAATAGTGCATTCAACTCTTTTGAGTATCTGTACTTATTTGTCAGAAGTCTCTGTGCATCAGTCAAAGTGCTGGTGAAATAGTCTCTACAGAGTAGAAATGAGTAAAATCTTTTAAATAAAAATTCTTTTTCACAAACTTGTATATTAACATTATTTAAATAATATTTGCATTATGAAGTAGGATACACTTTTGACATGTTAGTGTGATGATGTGGGTCTCCATGCTGTGATGTTTTGTTAGAATGACATCCTACATCACTGCCTTATTTTTGTGGAAAATGAAAAAAAAAATGTGTTGATGTAAGCCTGGCAAAATGTTATGTTATATAACCAATTTCTGTAATTCTTTATCTTCAGTTATCAATTATGAATATAAAAGACATTACAAATAGGAACAATTGAGAGAAGAAATTCAGTTTCTTTTAAAAATGAAATTTTGCTTCATTTAAAAACACAAAAGAAAAAGCTATCAAAGTGTAACCTCCCATTGATAAAAGGTGATTTTCATCAAAACAACTTCCATTCACTTGTAAAAATTTGAATAAATTAAAGTACCAGAGCAATTGATAAATTAACAATGTTAAAGGCCAATGATAAAGTATTTAAAAAAATAACAGGATTGAATTTTTTCTCTTGGTGTCATCTCATAGATTTTCAAAAATGTTTAGTTGCATCTGGTAGTTTTGTTTAAAAGAACATAAATTAGCAAATCTAAACTTTGAAGTCGTTCAAAAAAATAATTCTGCTTGAAATTATGTAGTTTGATTTAGGCATTGCACAAGTTTTCATATCAACAGGTCTAAAAGTTTGAGCATTCTTCAATTCATTTCTAAGGGTGGGCTTTGATATATGAAAAAAATACTTTCGTTGGGTTGCTGCTTCATTGATGTATACCTGCATCCCCTTTTTTCCTAATGAGGATCTAAGAAAAAAATTATAGAGTCCTGATGCATAATTTTTAACCAACAAAAAAATACTTACCATGTATAATTATAGACGAGGTTCTTACCACACTCTTTGGTAACTACAAAGATGGGTATCTTACTGTACACATAGCTTACTCTTCAAGGTCATTGCTCAATTTTGGGGTTCCTGAAAAATATCGGTTTTGTATATAATATTTGAAAGGGTGGAAACTTACATTATTTCTGGTTCTTTAAAAAATTTCAATCTAAGACAGTCATCATGGTCATATGTTTTCTTTGATGCATCTCCTTTAATCATTGCTATCTTTCACTTAAATTCTAATACTGTAAATTTAGAAATTATTGCAATGTTTTTATTATACAGGATTTTCTCAATATCACAAAAAATAAAATTGTATTTTAGTCTAAAATGACAAATTCACAATAATAAATGCACGCAATAATTTCTGAATTTACAGTACATGTATATTTATCTCAAAAAGATATTAATATTGTCCTGTAAAAATAACCGATCAAAATTTTTTTTGCATGCTAGTATCATTAACTTTGATTATGGTTATTGTTCCATGACCTATGGCTGTTTATAAACAGAAATTGTCTCAATAGCAATCATACCACATCATCTTATTAATACCAGTATTATTTATACTGTCAAACCCAGTCATTTGTTTTTTCTTTCTGTTCAGATTTGTTAGCTTATAGGTTGAACCTCTGAAAATATAGACAATGCAATTTCCAAAAGGAACTCCTTTTAAGGATAAAAAAAAAAAAATTACAATAAAGTTTCGTAAATAAACTGTTATCATAGAGAAATGTCTCCCTTTTTTGTAATTTCAATAATGCAAACGTTGAAATTAAAATAGCCACACTTTAACATGTAAGTTTTGCAATTATTCAAAGTAAATGAACCCTGACTGAAGGTATCTGGCAAAGCAATTTCCATGGAAATGAGATGTACCAAAGCTAATACAACTGCATACCAAATACCATTGACTTATCATAAGTAGTTTTCTTAAAACAAACTTAACAAAAACTAATACATGTAAACTAAGCATAATTTCAAAGTCAATAAACCATAACTGAGGGGGTGGGGTCAAATAATCTCCATGGTAATGAGATGTGCCAATGCTAATACAACTGCATACCAAATATCATTGACCTACCACTAGTGGTTCCCCATAAACAGACCTAATCACAAACTAATACATGAAAACTAAGCAAAAGTTTCAAAGTCAATAGACCATGACTGAGGGGGCAGGGCCAAATAATCTCCATGGAAATGAGATATGCCATTGCTTATACAACTGCAGACCTATTATCATTAACCTACCACTAGTGGTTCCCCATAAACTAACCTAATCACAAACTAATACATGAAAACTAAGCATAAATTACAAAGTCAATAGACCATAACTAAAGGGGCAGGGCCAAATAGTCTCCATGGAAATGAGATATGCCAATGCATACACAAAAACATTATGATTGGTTTAAAAAAATCTTAAAAATGGAAATTAATCAATGATATAACGTTGTTTTTTTTTTGGTGTACAACCAATGAGATTACCCATAGTCCTTAGATTTTGAAAAGGAAAATTACATTTGTTGCGTAAACACAGCCAACTTTGCCAAATGATTATGATGAACTAAAACCAAAGGAAATTACATATAATAAGCTTTCCAAATAGATACCATGGTCCCAATTTATTATATTAGTAAACTCAAGAAGATGGTGTTTATAACCTCCTTGTTTAATTAAATGTCTTTTACTGACCTTTGTGGCATTTCAAATAGCTACTGAAAGTACAATTTCTTTGAAAAATATTGATTTTAGTTGAAATGATAGGACGTTTTTTCAGTGGGAACTCACTTTTGTCCTGACTGTATATACTCTGAGTCTAGCATTGTTGAAAATCTATATAATGGTGTATAGTGTCTGGTTTTCCTATGTAATACCAATTTAGATGACTTTAAGTTCCTAGAATCCAAGAACTGAAAAGAAACATTTAATATTAAAACAAGTCAATGAAAAAAAGTTATACTTCTCAAATAAATAAACCAACATGAAGAAATGGTTAAGAGTCATCATTGTGTTTCCCATCCAACCTTATTATGTATGAAAAATTTGTGAAATCTTTAATTCTTTAAAAGTAATTTTCTGGAACTAAAAGTTTGAAATCCAGAACAGAATACATTAAGGTTATGACCCCTTCTGTAGCCATCTGAATTCGAAATTTTCAAACTGCAATAATATCAAAACAGCAAAGATAATGTACAGTAGAGATTGGCCATTTTGTACATATACCAAGGGGAAACTTCGAACAAAGCGTTATTATTTATAGTTTCATTGCATTCGATAGAAAATGGGAATTTTGAGACAAATAAAACCAGATTTTTGTAGAACATCTACAGACTTTAATACTGAGATTTTCGTTATAAAATTCTAAACATAGATTACTTACTTGTTTGTCCATGGTGTGCTAGCGTTTATTGTTTACAAAAAGTCCTAAATAACCTTTTAATTCCAAAAAAACCTCGTGGTGAGTCATTAAAGTCTAGCGCACCCTAGAAGGTGTACTTGAATATGTCTGTATTTACATTTGTTTTAACCAATATCTTAATTTATAATTTTGTTTTAAGGAAATCATTGCTAGCCCTGCATGCAATTATCGTCTATCAATCAATCACCGAATTGTCAAATATTAGATTACAAGGGGAAAGGCTGTGGATTTTCTATAAAATTTCCATATGTTTAGCATTGGACATGTTGAATCAACAGAAGGGTACATAATCCTTAAAGTAAATAATTATTACTACATTAAATACCTTAAACTCGTCATGAAACTTTAAACTTTTTCATGTCTTCAAAAATTTTCAGGAAATAATGCAAGTCTTTGTCCAAGTAAAGATCAAACTAACTAGTTTGAATTCAAATCCTAACCTGTAAGTCACATGATCATACGTACAGGTAACAATCTTTTCACTTGAAATCTACTCACTTCATACTTGAGTAACTGGCTGGGTAGAAAAATATAATAAATGAAACCTGACACAAGGTGTTTCACAAAATATGTAACAGAATTTTGTTCAGATAATAAAGCATTCCCCTAAAGGGAAAATGAACAGTAAAACCTAATGACACGAGGCTCCAATTACCTGCATAATTTTTGAAAATTTTGCATAATATTGTCTAAAGCATTTAAATGAGTACATATCTAAGCACTGATATTTGGGTTAACTCAGTTAAAAAAAAACGTTTTTACAATATGAACAAAGTTAATTTTGGACCCTTTGGGCCCTTATGTTGACCCATAGTAAAATGTGGCTAAAATAAAAAAAATCCAAATACACAGTTAAATTCAGCATATCAAAGAACCTCAACAATGCAATTTTTTATGACACTTCAGACCCCAATGTGGACCAAATTAAAACGGGGCCCAAAATCTGAATACAAGAGTAGATTCAGCATATTTTAAAAAGTTTGATTGATTGATTTTTGGTGTTTTGGTGTTAATATCAAGATCAGAATAATGTGATAAAGAAGAATAGTTATACACCAAACACAAATCAGAAAACGTTTTACTATCACGGGGGTCATAGGACAATTTCAAAGTCATAGTGACCTTACTTTGGTAAATGATACACTCCAATCTCCATGTTGTATCAGCATAACAAAATTGGTCTACCTAAGTTCTATGGTACAAAAATTATGAGTGACCTGACTTTTGGATATGACACATCCTTGAAGCCCATGATGCAACTGCATACCAAGTTTGGTTAACGTAAGTTGAATAGTATAAAAGTAACCTGACACAGACGGGCAGACACATATTACTATATTAGATATGTGTAAGCTGTTCATCTACAGTAGAGACATTATGATCCATTATAATATCCGTCAAATCTGTGACTGTTGTGTGGGACCATAATCAGTTCTTTGAATAGTTATTTCCAATATAGAAACAAAGTTGTTATTGATTGCTTGCAGAAAAAAATCTTATATAAACTTGATGCACCTCATGATAGTGTTGGTCAATTTCTAATTCATCCCACAGTTTAGAATAAAAGTAGATGTTTGGGATGTGTTATAGAGAAAGATCATGTATTTTTAAAACCTATGGTTTCTTCTTTTAAACAAAATTCTTATTTTCGTTCATAAATGGTGTAAAGTAAAAGATTAAGACACTTGAATGGAGATCTCTGTTACAGTCATTTCCATTGCAGTCTTGGATACAGGTTTTTTGTAATAATCTTGGAATGTCACCGATTTTATTTCTAATATTTGTGTAACAGACACAGTTAAAATCAATTTGAAGAATTTTTTTGCTCTTATAGTCACATTAATGATTTTGACATTATTGAAGATCAGATCAAGATCTCTTCCTATTGTTTTTGTTTTGTTATGATGTGTCTCATTGGCATATACTCCACATCTCTTTTTAAACTTATTCATTCAAGCTGTTATTTCAATTTTGAAACTTAAAGAATCGTAGCAAGCATGCTCATGTACCCCATGCCCCCACATTGTCACCGGACAAAAATTCTGACCAGAATCCTAAGTTCAAAGACTCATAACTCCTACAAAAGATAAGTTCTTGTAGATATACACATCTACATATTATGTCCTATTTAACTACAAAGTTTCATGAAATTCTGTTATGTGGATTCAGATGAGTTGCTAAAACTAACTGTTACAGTAGTATATTTAGACCAAAATTCTAAGTTCAAAGGGGCATAACTCTAAGAAGAATAAAAATTGAATCATAATTTCCTGTCAATTTGCACATCTATTTACATTGTCCTTAACAGTAACCTACAAAGTTTGATTTTGATATGGTTTCAGAGGGGTGGGATGGCAAGAACAGGACTGATGAATAGACAGGCAGACTGACAGACAGATCTACTTTCAATATTATTATTTTCTTTATACTTTCACCTCAGCATCACTTGTGCCTATGTGTTTTTTATTCATTGTATTATATGTAATTCTAAATATTTCATGAAATTTTTGTCTAAAGTATATTCATCTTATACCCTGTAGCGGTTATGACAAAATGGATTAGTAAAAACTGACTGTTGTCAATGTAACGAAAATAAGATACAGTCTGTGTTTCAGGCAATATATGTCAAAAATGAAAATTCCAAAACAGAATATGAAAGTAAATTTTACTAGCTAAAATGAAAGATACAACAATGAAAAAATTATATAATTTGTCCATCCGATACCGCCTTAGTTAGTTATACGTCCTTGTTTGGACTTATTAACTTTTTTGATTTGAGCGTCACTGATGAGTCTTTTTTAGACGAAACGTGTGTCTGGCGTACACAATTTCAATCTTGGTATCTATGATGAGTTTATTTACAATCAACAGTCATTAAAAGTAATTCTGAATAAAAACAAATGTAACAATGAAGCCAAGTAGCCTGATTAATGCTCCAAAACAAAAACCTTTTTTTTTTTAATTTCCATGTTTATTCATGAATTTGGAGATATACAATTTTAATATTTACCATTTAAATATCTGAATAAGATTACAAAACTTTAAATTAAACCATTAATATTAATTTTTTTTTATAAAAAGTAGGGCGAACGGACTCTATGGGCGAACGGACTCAGGGCAAACGGACCCAGGGCGAACATGTAATTAGGGCGAACGGACCCGATACCAATTTTTTTAGTTACTGCTGTCTCGTTTCTTTTGAGGTAATTCGTCGTTATTTACTGATGTGAGTAAGGGAATTTAGATAATGAAATTTTAAAAAATCGGAGACCTAACAATGAGATAAGATAAACTGATTTTTTTATACCACCAGAGAGGCTTGTATAGGGTATATTCGGATATGGGATATTTGCCATTTTAATTTTAGGGATATGGGATATTTGTCCTAAAAATAAATGAGATATGGGATATTGGTGCATTTTTAGGGATATTGAATTTTGAAAATGAAAAATGAAAAAAAATGTGAAAATTAAAAGTTAAGTACAGAAATATTTACATCTCACTTGATAAAATTGCCAACAAAAATTACTAGAAAAAGTTATTTAAGTGCTTTGTTGATTTTCATTGAGTTTTGTTATTATAAAACACCCATGCAAACACGCATCCCAAATTGCATGATAGGACCCAACACGTACTATTGATCTTGATTTTTTCAAAAGGAAGAACGACAAACCCTCCACTTTTCCGATTCAACAATCATCATATTGAAACTGTAAAAAACTTTAACTACTTAGGAATTATTTTCAGCAAAACAGGCAGCTTTAAACAATGCAAACAACATCTAAAGGACAAAGCAATAAGTGCAATGTACGAAGTTTTAAGGAAGGGAAGAATTCACAATTTATCAATTAAATGCCACGTAAATTTATTTGACTTACTGGTAAAACCTATCCTGCTATATGGATGCGAAATATGGGGTTACGAAAACATAGATATACTAGAAAGAGTTCAAACTAAATTTTTTAAGCTACTTTTACATCTTAAGCCATCTACTCAAAACGACTTCATTTATGGAGAACTGGGTCGGTATCCCCTAGAAATAGATATAAAAACTAGAATTGTATCTTATTGGACAAAATTAATTACCGGTAAAGAAAGTAAGCTCGCTGCTGTAATGTTTAGATACCTTTTCAAGTTGGCACAAGAAACAACATTTCGATCGCGATCGTTGGACAAGATGAAAAGTATTCTAGACAATTGTGGATTCTCTTACTTATGGTCATTCCAAAACACATCACCTAACATTAAATCAGGTCCTTTGTGCAGAGTTGCTATAGGTGACGAATACCACTATGTAATGGAATGCAGCAGTCTCCTGACAGATAGAACACTACTTATTGACAAGAAATACCTAACGAACTGTAATGTTTTAAAATTTAATGCTATTATAAACCAAAAACAGAAATCTAAACTTCGAAAATTGTGCCAATTCATTAGAATTATAAATGACAAACTGGATTCTCTCTGATGATAACCTGTCGGATATACTGATCATACCGTTGTAAAATAACTCATATTTAATTATTCCTCAACAAATGTACAATGCAATGTAATGTAAATTAATGTTTTTCTGTATACCTTTGTTCAACTTAGGTGATACCAGAATAAAATGATATATATCACTATTTTAGTGTTTCGGCAGTTAAAGCTTGGGATTTGAGGCTCTGGCTTGGGATGGTCATTTTAGATGCATTATTTTAATATAATCAAATATGAAAATTATTCATAAAATTGAGAATGTATATATTGATATATTTATATTTTAATTCTTCGTCAATAGGTCTAGTTATTATGACAGATCTGCCATCATCAGGGGTCTAACTGTCAATTTTATGTTAAAGTCTTCAACTTTGATCTACTAAGCATATCTCCAACACTTTTATGTTTGCTATACGCAACTATTGGTGCAGCATGGAATATTTATACACAATCTTCGTCAAACTGTAATAAATGCCCGTTTCTTTATTTTACGTATATATATATATGGGTTATATTTAGTTATCAAAACTAACGGAATATTTTCTTTTTCCTTCGATTTATTTTGCTGTAATAATTCAGTACGGTCAATTGATAAAGCATCAGTAATACTATCATCTATTTCGACGTTATCATAACCCCTATTTAATAATTTCACTTTGAAATTAGTTAGATTGTTTATTAAATTGTTATGGTTATTTGTGTTTCTAATTTGCCGTATTGCTTCACCTTTAATAAATCCTCGGAATACATGCTGTGAGTGACAGCTATTTCTATGCAGATAGAGATAAGAATTTGTTTCTTTAAAATGTATTTCAAGGTCAAGAATGCCATGTGTTGTAGATCTTTGACCTTTAATTACATGAACATCTAAGAACGACATTTTGTCGTTTGAGATTTCATAGGTGGACTTCAATAAGGGGTTATAATTATTTGCTAGACGAAAAGAATCTGCAATTTCATCTGATATGTTCCATCATATATTATGAATCCATCGTCCCTATATTTTTAACCTATAATATAAAATTAAACAGACCTAGAAAAATCCTATTGCACGAGTTTGTTATCTATTTATATCTATATTTATGTTTATAAATCGCTTATATGACCGTCGGCAGTCTTCGGAGGTCAACTCTATAGTTAATTAGATGGGGTCTAGACTAAAATACACAAGAAACGATGAAACATATTATCGAGCCCATGCCTTGTAAATTGTTTATTTTATACTTTTTATAATTTGGATATATGTTTTAGTATGCTATAAATCAAATATGAGAATTTGAGTCAAATCGATGAACATGAATTTGACAACCATGAATTTAATTGGCAGTAATGTTGAGTATTTAGTTGTCTTGTGACTTCTGTTATGTACAGTCTAGTCTGTCTGAAATAACACAATTTGAATTGTTATCTGCCTTTTTTATTAATATTGTTTCATCATTTTTCAAACTGTGTACTTGCTATTCTTTCGCCCTTAGTTAGATTGTTTGTTTTTTTTATTTATTAGAAAAGATAATTCAAGCTTTGTTAAATCGATATAATTTTCCGACGTATGGCACGTAGAAGTAGGTTTGTATCCTGTATTGCTATGAAATGGATGAAGGTTATTTTTGTCGAGCCTTCGACTTTTGTCGAAAAAGCGAGACATAGCAATCCTACATTCCGTCGTCGTCGTCAGCGGCGGCGGCGGCGTCCACAAATATTCACTCTGTGGTTAAAAGTTTTTGAAATTTTAATAACTTTCTTAAACTATCCTGGATTTCTACCAAACTTGGACAGAAGCTTGTTTATGATCATAAGATAGTATCCAGAAGTTAATTTAGTAAAAAAAAAATCAATTTTTTCCGTTTTTTACTTATAAATGCCCCCCCCCCCTTCCCCCATAAATGGACTTAGTTTTTCTGCCACGAAATATAACATTCACTCTGTGGTTAAAGTTTTTAAAATTTTAATTACTTTCTTAAATTATCCTGGATTTGTACCAAACTTGGACAGAAGCGTGTTTATGATCAAAAGCTAGTATCTAGAAGGAAATTTTGTTAAAATTTTGTACCTGTTTTTCTGTATTTTACTTATAAATGGACTTAGTTTTTCTTCCAGTTAACATTACATATAGTCTGCAGTTAAAGTTTTTAAAACATTTATTAGATTCATAAACTATCCTGGATTTTTACCAAACTTGGACAGAAGCTTCTTACAATCAAAAGATAGTATCGAGAGGAATATTTTTATTATTTTTTTTCCTCATTTTTGTTGAGCCTGCGATTAACAGCAAAAGTAGGTGAGACACTGGGTTCCGCGGAACCCTTACAAATTTTTTTCTTCATGACTGAACATATATCGACATCGCAGTTGTCTAGTAAATTCACTGTAGTCTTTTAGTATAGACATTTTTGCATTTTTGCTTGATGGCGTTGGTATACATTTCAAGCCTTTCGCCAACAGGATATATTCCTGATTTGATAATTTGCGTTTTAATAGATTAACTACATGCTTTTTTGCATGTGCAGCTCTTTGCTGCATATTATATTCATTCCGTTCTTTTTTTTATTGTAGAATTGGATTTTTTTGCTTCTTAGCATTTCTATCAAAACGACGTGTCATCTGTGAGTTCCCATTGGGTGATTCTCTTAGCTACGTGCCTTTGATGAGCTCACATTTGGTGGCTCACGCTTATCTCTATAGTAACTTTTTATTTGTTACAAACGCTTAGTTATATATTGGTTATTCCAGAGACATGTAGATTAAGATTTAAAGGTCTCTGGATAATTCTGAATGATTAACTTTTCTCTGTGAAAAAGTCCACATCCTTGACATCCATACTACAACGCACAACATGTATTTACGAATGTTGTATACAATGGGAATGAATTAATGATTTTTTTGGATATTTCAAAATAGTTTTAGGGATACGGGATATTTGTAAAAAAAAATATTGGGATATTAGGGGTAAACATTATAGGGATATGGGATATTGGGACAAAAACTTAATGGGATATGGGATATTGATACCCCCCTTAAACAAGCCTCACCAGAAAGGTAAATCTATGTAGAATTCGGTCGTATGTGTTAATAAGTATTCAGATGATCAAGGATTTGTATACAAATCCTTGAGATGATTAATAAAAATAATATGAAGAATTAATGAAGGGTACCCATTTATTTTCCCATTACTTTCTATGTTAATCGAACATCATTAAAAACATTGCACCCCGGGTGTCGCTGATAAGGGTAATCGACCATTTAGTGTCCTTCATTCTTGGGTATGGTTAATTTTACTACAGCTCCGGAATTATTTTGTGTTTTCTCCATTCAAATTTATTTTTATATCTACCGGAAGTAAACTGGAATTTTGTAAGAACCGTCAACCAGTTCTTCAGGCCACATGCAAACGTTCCACATGCAAATCGCTCAAAAATCATTTTTCGATAATTTTTGAGATAATTTTAGGGTTTTTGTGTCAAAATGAGAGTAACGTGCAATGGGAAAATCTAAACAAAAGAGATTTAAAGTAAAGCAACAACGTCCAACTGGTCTTCCTAGTGTCAAAGACTTTGAAACTGAGATTGAATTTGAAGAAACGTCAACAACAAACTTTTCTCTCCAACCGATTATTGAACAGGTTCAAGATAACATTTTTAATATACTAAAAAGGACTCAATTGATTTAAAGGCACAAGAAAGGATTAAGGTTCATCTATACACTTCAACAAAAATGGCTGTGTTTACACCATGAAATTTTCTCTGAATGCAGACAAAACAGTGTAATTCTAATAGTTTTAAATCCTGGCAGCACCTAGATATATACAAGTTGTATTTATTTCGTGTTTTAAAAAGAAAAAATCTTTTGTGGATTTTGCTAAACATTTTCTTTCCTTGTCACAGGTGGTGTAAAAATAAACAAAGTCATGTGAAATCTTTGAGATGGTCCCCCTCGGGTAATGATTGTATTGTATCATATTGATTGATATGGACAATAGATGGGACAATAGGTATTAGATATAATACAAAGGTAACAAAGAAACAGATCGGTAACAACAGTTGCCGGATAGTTTTTCTGCACGAGTAGTCAGGTCAAGGTCCGAGGTGATAGCCCAGGACCTTGACCTGACTACAAGTGCAGAAAAACTATATGGCAGGTTGTTTCCGGCATGTTTCTTTGTTACCTTTGTTTTGTATCTGACTTGTATGACGTTTCAAGAAAGAAGTAGTACATTTTGCATTTAGAAGAGGTATCAAAACTAAACATTTTAGAAACTTAAATGGCTATATACCATGTATACCAGTTAATGTAAGTTACAGTTTAAACACTTTTTTTTCACTTCCCTTAAGCCGAGAGTTATTTTCTCAAAAAAATCAAGAATCTAATAATTTTATAAAAAAGGAACCATTTCAAGTAAAAGATGAATGTTGTACACATTTGAGACTTTTTTAAATGCAACTTAGCAAGTACATTTTGTAAGTAATGTATAAAAAAGATTTTAGAGGTAAGCAAGCTAACATTTGATTTTTATTTGGGGAAAAACGGAAAAAGGGAGGGGGGGGGGGGGGTAAATTAAATTTAGAATAAACAGGCTTGATCCTTTCTTTCATTGAAAAAATGCAGGATGTCCCATTCCATCCCCCATTCCCCCTTTAAGAAAATCGTAAAAATCGTACGTTTGCTGCCAAATATATGAATTCAATACATACGAATTCAACTTATATATGAATTCAATAACAATATAAATGTATCAAAAGAATGAATTTCCTATTTCATTAGTGAATGAAATGTTATAAAAAAAATGGATTTTGTCTTGTTATTAGATATATATAGGCATATATTTTGGATTTTAAAAAAATTTCATGCTTCTAGGTTTCTATATGTCTCTGATAGTGTTGATCAGGATTAAACACGTGTTACTATATGATCCAGTCGCAGCTTACCGTCCAAAATTGATGACATAAGTTGAATGATTTTTTTCAAGATTTGCTGCCTATTTGAACATGTATTATACGGACACTTTTTATTTATAGGATCAATCGTGCATTGGTGAGTTGATAGGGATTTTATCTTTTGATAAGATTTGATTTTTTTATATATATTTCCTGTCTTTTTTATTGAAATATAAACGTCGGTATCATCATTTCTTTACTTTCAGCATTGTCCAGAATACTATTCATGTCCATATAGTGAAAAAAAAATACATTTACGGACTGACCATTTAGCTTCAAAAGGGGGATATGTTCTTTTCTGAGTAAGAAAATTATTTAGTTTTTCAACGCTATCACCCAAATTTTTTTTTTTTTAAATTAGCACTATTAGGCCTATATACGGTATTCGGAAAATCAGGAATCAAAACATTATTTTGTCATCTGCTTGACCACAATATATTTTTTCTCATAAAATTGGGGATCAAAATATTTTTTTTAGGAAATAACCATAACCCCCCTTTTAAAGTTAAATGGTCAACCCCTTAGTGTACTGATATGAATAGTAATTTACTGGAATTGTTGGAAGAAAAAAAAATTATTGATGCTAACGTAAATATTTTAATAAAAAAGACAAGAAATATGTCGGTGAAACAAAAAGTTCAAATCTTATTGAAATTTAAAGTGCCCTTGAACTCACTGATCATGCACGAGTGATTCTATTCATAAAAAGTGTCTGTGTAACAACTAAAAAGTGTCTGTGTATCATCTAAAAAGTGTCCGTGTAACACCCGTTAATGTACTGTTTTTCTATAGCTCTGCTGGGGGCAAAGTCGTACAAAAATCTACTCACAACAAAGGTGATTTAAATAGTGTAAATGAGTGGACTGTATCAAAGAAAACTCAGGTGTTTGTTTATTTCACCATCTTCTGTGGCAAGGAAAGAAAATGTTCATCAAAATCCATAAAGTGTTTTTAACTATTTAGAACATAAATTGGATGTAACATTAATTTTTCTAGGTGCTGCCAGGCTTTAAAACTTTAAAAATTACACATTTTTGTCTGTACTCGAGAGAAAATTTCATGGTGTAAACACGGCCATTTTTGTTAAAGTGTATAGATGAACCTTAATAGCAGTCATATACAACTGTCTTACCCTTCTTTAGCTATGTAGTTCATAGCACAGGTTATCCTAGAGTAGAGGCTAGATGTGGAACTGTAACTCTTAGTCCTTATGCATCCGGGTTAGTCAAAATAATTATCATGTCTTGAAAGGCTATTATATTTTTTGCTTTGACGTCTTAACAGCGACGTCATAACACTGAAGCCATCTTTTTTGGTTGGATTTTGAGAGGGAATTTTGCTCTCAACTTTGAGACCCTTTTTAGCCATAAAATTTTCATTGAAGGCTAGAAATTTTTGCATACATGTATATACAAATTCTTACCTTTTATGTGTTTGTGTGTGCAAAATATTCCCAATAATTCCCTAAAGTAATGATAAAATAAGTTACAATTCCATCCAAGGCGGACGATTATCAACTGCTTTTTTTTAAAAGTTTATCTGAAATTTTTTTTGGAGAGTATAAAATAAATTTTTGCACCAAACTCGGTAAAATTGGACAAACCCGAATTATCAGAACATTTGTTTTATATTATTTTATAGTTCTGATCCTGCCTGGAATTAAATGTATGTGATTTTTTTTTATAGAATGAAGATAATAACATCTGTCTGAACTTTTCAATTTTTCATTTTAATATATAAAAATGTTTTTCTGTTACAAATCAGGGTGTATTGTTTTATGTGTACATGTTATGTTGCCCATCAAGGGCCCTTGATTGGAATAATAAATATTCTTATTCTTATTCTTATTCTTATTCTATTATCAAGAAATGCAGGTCCGTCAAATTTTACAGAGTTTGGTGCAAATATATATTTTATACTAAAGTAAAGCATCTTAAGGGCATACGATACAGTTACAGGGGAGGTAATGACATTGCTAACGTAAATTGTTATTTTCGGGACATCAAACTGTGACTTATCGGGAAAAGATGCATTTTTTGACTGATTTTTATCATTCAAACTGATTTAACTTGAAAACAAGTTCATGGACCCCGCTTTTTATACGATTGCAAAAAATTTTTGCGGTCGTATATTGGTATGACGTCGGCGTCGTCGTCCGAAGACACATTGGTTTTCACACTCTAACTTTAGTTTAAGTGAATGGATCTCTATGAAATTTTACCATAAGGTTCAATACCACAAAAGGAAGGTTGGGATTGATTTTGGGGGTTATGGTACCAACAGTTAAGGAATTAGTGGCCAAAAATAAGCATTTTTGTAACTTCCAGACATAACTTGTGTGTTAGTGTATGGATCTCTCTGACATTGTACCACAAGGTTACATATCACACAGGGAATGCTGGGATTGATTTTGGGGGGTAATTGCCTCAAAATATTAGGAATTAGGGGCCAAAAAAGGGGCAAAAAACAAGCATTTTTCTAGTTTCATGACAATAACTTGTGTGTAAGTGTATGGATCTTTCTGAAATTGTACCACAAGGCTCCATATCACACAGGGAATGCTGGGATTGATTTTGGGGGTAATTGCCTCAAAATATTAGGAATTAGGGGCCAAAAAAGGGGCAAAAAACAAGCATTTTTCTAGTTTCATGACAATAACTTGTGTGTAAGTGTATGGATCTTTCTGAAATTGTACCACAAGGCTCCATATCACACAGGGAATGCTGGGATTGATTTTGGGGGTAATTGCCTCAAAATATTAGGAATTAGGGGCCAAAAAAGGGGCAAAAAACAAGCATTTTTCTAGTTTCATGATAATAACTTGTGTGTAAGTGTATGGTAAGTGTATGGATCTTTCTGAAATTGTACTTCAAGGTTCCATATCACAAATGGAAAGCTGGAATTGAGTTTGGGGGTAATTGCCCAAAATGTTTAGGAATAAGGGGCCAAAAATAAGCATTTTTCTAGTTTCCAGACAATAACTTGTGTTCAAGTGTATGGATCTCTCTGAAATTGTACTGCAAGGTACCATACCACAAAGGGAAGGCTGGGATTGAGTTAGGGGGTTATGAATCATTAGGGGGTTCAAAAAATTTGGGGGCAGGATTTTTTTTTTTTTCCTTTTTGTCGAGCCTTCGACTTTAGTCGAAAAAGCGAGACATAGCGATCCTACATTCCGTCGGCGGCGGCGGCGTCCACAAATATTCACTCTGTGGTTAAAAGTTTTTGAAATTTTAATAACTTTCTTAAACTATCCTGGGTTTCTACCAAACTTAGACAGAAGCTTGTTTATGATCATAAGATAGTATCCAGAAGTAAATTTTGTAAAAATAAAATTCCATTTTTTCTGTATTTTACTTATAAATGGACTTAATTTTTCTGCTGGGAAATATTACATTCACTCTGTGGTTAAAGTTTTTAAAATTTTAATAACTTTCTTAAACTATCCTGGGTTTGTACCAAACTTGGACAGAAGCTTGTTTATGATCATAAGATAGTATCTTGAAGTAAATTTTGTAAAAAAATAAATCCATTTTTCCCTTATTTTACTTTTAAATGGACTTAGATTTTCTGCCAGGAAACAACACATTCACTCTGTGGTTAAAGTTTTTAAAATTTTAATAACTTTCTTAATCTATCCTGGGTTTGTACCAAACTTAGACAGAAGCTTGTTTATGATCATAAGATAGTATCTAGAAGTAAATTTTGTAAAAAAATAAATCCATTTTTTCCTTATTTTACTTTAAAATGGACTTAGATTTTCTGCCAGAAAACAACACATTCACTCTGTGGTTAATGTTTTTAAAATTTTAATAACTTTCTTATACTATTTTGGATCTGTACCAAACTTGGACAGAAGCTTGTTTATGATCAAAAGCTAGTATCTAGAAGGAAATTTTGTAAAAAAATAAATCCATTTTTTCAGTATTTTATTTTTTAAATGGACTGAGATTTTCTGCCAGGAAACAACATATTCACTCTGTGGTTAAAGTTTTTAAATTTTAATAACTTTCTTATACTATTTTGGATTTGTACCAAACTTGGACAGAAGCTTGTTTATGATCAAATGCTAGTATCTAGAAGGAAATTTTGTTTTCTTCCAGTTAACATTACATTTAAGTCTGCAGTTAGTTTTTAAACATTTATTAGATTCATAAACTATCCTGGATTTTTACCAAACTTGGACAGAAGCTTCTCACAATCAAAAAATAGTATCAAGAGGAATATTTTTATTGATTTACTTGCTCATTTTTGTTGAGCCTGCGATTAACAGAAAAAGTAGGCGAGACACTGGGTTCTGCGGAACCCTTATGAATTTTTTAGAAAAACGATAAGAAAATTCATGAAGTAAATGCAACGAAACAGTCAATACAAGGTTGTTTATGCTGTGAATCTAGTGTGAATAATTTCGACAGTTTGAAAAAAAGGGCCCAACTCTTAACTTGAGTCATCTCTAAATGACTGAAATTGTGGTGAAAAATTTCCTGATCCTTGATCTGACATCCCAACGTTGATGAACGTTAACACTGTATCAAGGTTTTTTGTCCACCAAATACATTTGCATACTTCATTGGAAACAGGGATCTCAATGACCTGTTTGATGATGGCCTTTTCTTTACCATTGTTTACTTGTATTCTTCAATCATCTAATAATCTCCTCCATGGGCCTACCATCATTAAATAATTGTGCCATGGTTTATATCCTTGCTAGCCAACAGTTACAATTTTGACCCGTCCCTCTTTAACCCTGGCAGATTAAGTCATAATTTTTGATCCACGAAGTAATTATTTCCATTGGACGCAGTTGTACATTGTAACTAGCTGCATCCAACCAAAAAGGCTTTAGGATGGTCAAGTGTAAATATAGAAATAGAAAATGTAAATAAACAATTGCCGCATGCAGATTGTGCAACACATCTTTACCCCCAAAATAAGTGTGATATTAAGTGACTTTTTTGGAAGTTCTTATTCGACTAATTGAAGTTCTTGGTTATGTTCCTGGTACAGTTGCTGGAATGTCAGCGTATATATGCAGTTTCTACTTTAAGAAATTTGTAAACACTGAACACAAATCATTTTTACACCTCCGAACTAAAGAGTACAATTGTTGTCATTTGTTAATTATGATCATGTAGTTGGAGTGGGCATGACTTCTATCTGTTGCTAGATGGCACTACTCTGTTTACACTAATACTGTCTTAATCCGCCAAGGAAGAAGAGGAGTGGGTCTGATTGTAACCCTTGGCCAACAAAGATGGGTTGAAAAGTGTAGTCAGAATTTGTTTTTGACTTTTGACTTTTGCTAGCTGCAATTTTGTTTGCAATTAGAAGCAATTGCCTGAAATGACTTAACCTGTTTTGTATTATAATCCAAAGGGTCCTAATTTCTGCTGTAATGACATAAACATGATAAATTATACTCGGTAATCATTAAATAGATAGACACGACTGACAGGAAAATACATTGATCAAGTTCTGACAAGAAAAGACTTTAATGTAAACAGGACAGCTAAATTGTGGCCATCCTTAACTAAGAGAAGCCCATCTTGATATTGGTCTTGTTACAGATGACAAGTATTGATAATGTTGGTCATCTTCAATGAAATTGATATGTTAAACAATATATCAGTCTATTCCGTATTATTACAAGAAAATTGAGGAATGAAATAATTTCAATCAAGACGTCCTGGGTGTTGTGTTGTTGAAAGTTACTCCATTGTCATCCATGGAGATCCATGGAGATCCATAGGAAGACTACAATATGTTTGTAATTAACTACTCAACTCTTTCCATCATTTTGATTATTTCTAATTATACATATTTTTCAGTTATCAAGTGTGAATGAGGAAACCAGAGAATGTGGTTGTGCTTCTCTAGCCAACCTTGTATCTAACCCAGCACATATTAACATACTACTACAAAAAGATTGTATCAAGATATTGGCACCATTATTTGTAGATACCAGTCCTCAAGTTAGCATAAAGGCATTAGGAGCAGTCAGGTACTTATATATGTACATGTTATATGCCATCAAGGCAATATTAAAAAAAAAAAATAAGAGCATATCCATTTCAAAATTTCAAATGGCTTTGGATGTTCTGAAAATGAAAATAACAGCCTTAAATATCTGCATAAAGCTAATTTTGATTGTCAGTTATTTTATTAGAATGAGGTGTTAACATTGTTATATGTTACTTAGCAATACTAAAGGATACATTAAATTGAGTATCCTTGGTGTCGAAAGTTATTCTTACAAATGCTATAAACAATGTATGATAGGTGCACTATTGTCAAATGTACCCTAATGCTCAAACCCATGGCTTGTGTTCAAATTTCACAGGTCCTTATGCAAAAATCCTAATGATGTAAACAGTATTACTGTTGGACCAAATAAGTAGGATGATGATCAAATACACATCATGATCAAACATGAGAGAGTTTGACAACAGACCTTAGAGAAGTTCAGTGGTTAAAAAGTGACTCGTGGACAAACAGATTGTTGTTTTCTTTGTGACAATGTGACAGGCTGACGGGGAACAAAATAGTTTTAAATAGGCCTCAGAACTAGGAAGGCAGATAAACTTGTTCACAAAATTATTTTAAAAGAGCTTCATTAAAGCTACAGAAAACATGAAAAATTACTTGCATTATTACCATGATTACCAAAAGTAACATTTTATGATCCATCATCATCATAATGCCTGATCAAAGAAATCATTATGTATTTGGATAAATCAACAAAATGCAGAAACTAATTTTGCATAAAAACTGCTGTATCTGCACGATCATAAATTAGCTTGTCTTGTAGGAATATAACAGTTGATGGAGGCATTGATGCATGTGAAGTTCTAGTCAAGAAGGATGTATTGACCCCACTGGTGGCCTTGTTTTCACAGGTTTGTTTATAACTGCATAAAATATGTGTATTGACTCATTACTGTTTAATCTTTCTGTAATGACTTAAATGAACAATTTGTTAACAAATTTGTATATTCAGAAATAAGTAGGTATTATAAGGTACACATGGATTTAAATTATAGGAAGAAAACTTTGAATGTACAAAAATATCGAATTTATATTTTTTCTTGCTTTTTTTTGTTTATCTCTTTTTGGCCTTTTGGGAAATCTTATCACTTCAAACAAATTTTGCGAAACATCTATTTGTGCTAGGATTTCAAATCAATATATACTAGTCAATTTTTGAGAAACATAATTTTGTGATAGGATTTCAACAAAAGTTGATACATGCATACAGTGATACTGGTATTATACATGTAAGATTTTTGGAAACATCTGTTTGTGCTAGGATTTCAATGAAAATTGATATACATGTATATATATAGGTACATAGGTACAATATGATATGCCAAACTGATTCCTAGTGTCTTAAATTATCCAGTGTCCACCATTTTCGAGATGGCCACCAAATTACATAATAACTGGTATTAGTGCTAATTTTTAAAGGATAATTGACATCTATGTAGAACATGTCCTGTATAAATTCCTGGAGTCAAAATTTTTAGAAATTGATACCATATGAACATGTACTGCTTTGTTTGCATTAATATGAACTGTTTATTTCTGAGCCTCTCACAAACATGTTAAATCAAGGCCCTTACTGAAGTTTTCTTTTTTTTTTCCAGTTTGAAGTCGGTTGGAACCCTGATCAAATTAGTTTGAAAAAGCTTCGGGATTTAAGAATAGAAATATTTACAGAAGCAACTCATATATTATGGAATTTGTGGTATAGTATAAAATAAAGCAAATACTTGCAAATTTTAATCACTGTTCACTTAATTGAAAAAATCATTTTATATGGGTATAAATTTCTCGTTTGAATTGTTTTACATTTGTCATTTTTGGGTCTTTTATAGCTGACTATGCGGTAAGGGTTTTACTTATTGTTGAAGGCCATACATTGACCTGTAGTTGTTAATTTCTGTGTCATTTGGTATCTTGTGGAGAGTTGTCTCATAAGCAATCATACCACATCTTCTCATTTTTACATTATATATACAATAGTGTATTTGGTTAAAGTTTAAAAATACAGGATTGACAAAAAATATCAATGTGACTGAAATCATCTTTTGACTCTTTATAGTAGTTGCTCCTTTTAAAAAAACAATAGTTAACCAATTCTGTTGTTGCCTTTAAACCTGTCGTGTTAAGACTGAAGGGTTACTAACACATTATTAGACCCATACTTATATTATAAGTGTTCATTACTTTTCTTTTGACTTAACAGTTCAGATTGAATTTTACCTACTGTTCATATTTTATATAACTTATACTGAATATTTGCTAGATATTGAAACCATTAGTGTTTATCCAGGTGAAACAGATTTTATCAGGGGACTTTATCTGAGATTTACTTATCAGAAATTTGAGCAATTTTAGCTTTACAACCTGATATTTAACACTTGTTTGATGATAGCACCTGCCATTGTTTTTTTTTTAACTTTCGTAGTATCAGGTGATCACATGTCATGTGACTTTTAATGGTTGTAAAGTTGAATAAAGTGATGATTTTATACACGTTTTTACTTTGTAACATTTTCTAAAAAACCTTCATACAATTCATAATTGCAGACATGTTAATGCCATCTTGTTAACTGTATGAATTTGATTAAGGAACAAAATTAATCTGTCAATTTTTTTGTTTTGTCAACAATTAGATTCCTAATTGATATTCAATATTTTAAAAGAGTTTGATAATCCAGATTAAACGATTCAATGAGTACCAACAAACTATAAATAAAATTAGCAGAGATTAATGTTTATTTCAGCACTAATATATCAACAGAAATATTACAATTTATTTATTTATTTATTGTGTAATAAAGAATATTCATAATGATTCCGTATTCCGTATAAGATTCACTGACTGTGATTTGCATTTAAACAACTTCCCAATTAACACTTCCTGTTGTTCTCAATCAAACACATCCGTGGAAACAATAAAGAATCAAACATTGTTTGCTAAATTATTTATTTTGCATAAGTAGTTTCATTATCCTGTAATAAACCGGGACTAGAGTTCAATTTGTCTACAAAAAAGAAATCACTTTTCAATGGACGCATGTTACCGAGTTTCAAGTTGGGATTTTCCCAGAAAGTATGTATTTTCAGTTCTAATTTAATTTTTCAGTGAAGCTTCAGAGGCAGCTGTGAAGATATTCAACAAGGAAAATTTGGTCCATTTGTTGTGGCCGTGTTTACAGTATAAAATATATGGCTATGAATTGTCTATTGCTGTTGGTAAGCATGATATTGTTTAATACACCAGCTATGAACGAACCACA
The DNA here is from genome assembly GCF_021869535.1 of Mytilus californianus. Taxonomy (NCBI): domain Eukaryota; kingdom Metazoa; phylum Mollusca; class Bivalvia; order Mytilida; family Mytilidae; genus Mytilus; species Mytilus californianus. The sequence goes on from NW_026262701.1 coordinate 32,398,169, forward strand.
TTTTATACATTTTAAAACATACACTGTTTGTCTATAGAAACATTTTGCATGAATTTTCAAGTATATTTTGTCAAAACATGTTGGCTATTCCAATCACAATATGTGCATGATGTATAAGTGTTCACAAGATTGAGATGCATTTCAATATTTGGCCACTCAGGTTTTGTTCCTTAACATTAAGTCAAGGATGCACAGGTACCATCTTTTAATAGAATTAAATAATAAAAAAAAAATCAGATGATTTCTTCAGTCTGGATAGAACGGCAATCAATTGGGGGAAAGACCATTTTTCTGTTGTTCTATTTAATCTTATCTATACAGATTTTACGATAGCATACACAAAATGTGTAAAATGAAGTTGCAAACAAATATCAGAAAATTTTTGAGATTATAAGGTTGAGCAAAATATCTCATAGAAATGAATAAGAACTGAAACTTTGCTATGTTTCATATTAGTACACATAGGTATAGTACACACAGGCTTATCATCCTGTTGTAATCTCCCTTGCTGGTGTTTTGTGAATTACTGTGAAACTGTGGTAAAACACTCTGATTAACTTATAACCTGTCATATAATACTTATATAAATGGAATTCAGAGTGAATCAATCAATCTAATATAACATAATTCACTACAAAATTACTACCAACAGTGATTTAAAACTGAATCACTAAATAAGTACTGTGTATCAAATAAGATTAGGGTTTAAATCAATGAGGCTGAAACCTTACAACAACAAAAAAGATATTTAGGGGTCAACATATATTCAGTGAACTTTATACCTATCACATCCACTGTCATGTACTGAAAGTAAAATCAGGTTTCACATATTACAGCACAATGTCTACAGACTGTGACAGAGGAGAATAAAGAACTTATTGCATTATGCAGACTACCAGACAAAGCAAGTTTATTAGAGAGTATTATAGCCGATGATGCCTTGTCTTCCCAGCATGCATTGCTGAAAACTTTAGTTGTTGGTAAGGTTGTTGATTAGTTTGCTTTTATAATTTTATAGCTGATGATAAACATCAAACTCTAAATGCATTGTTGAAAATTAAATAAATAGATTGGAATAAAAACGACCAGAACTTTTGATAAAACTCTTTAAAATTTGAATTATTTGAAAATGATTTGAAATCCTTTCTCTAAAACTAGTAAAAGCAGGATTTCAGATTGATAACAAAGTACACAGATTTGTACTTTTCCACTTTCCTTTACAAGATTTAGATTAAAGTTTCATATAATATATATATAGTATCAAATGGTGTTGATCACTTCCTGTTTTGTTGTGTTTTATTAGTCTCCTACCCACAAAGTCGAGGGGATTTTAGGTTTGCACTCCGTCCGTCTGTCTGTCTGTCTGTCCATCCGTCAGTCCGGCAAATCAGTTTTCCACACTTTTTTTCTTTGTGCTTGAAGATTTTGATTTGATACTTGGTGTGTTGTTTTATCATGACAAGTTACAGATCAAGTTTGAATTTTGTTCCGGTCTGATGATTTTTTGCAGAGTTATGGTCCTTGGACTTCAAAAATTCACTTAAATAATCAGTTTTCCACACTTTTTCGGTCATGCTTGAAGATATTGACTTGATATTTGTTATATAGTTTACACCATGACAAGTTATAGATCAAGTTAGCATTTTGTTTCAGTACAATGAATTTTTAACCGGTAGGGGACTATGTATTGCCATGCAATACTCTCAGAATGCTTGTTCCAAATTAATTGGGGGTTTTCCTTGGTAGAACCTGAACGTTGCTATTTATACACATAGGGAGGGTTTTCAGAATTTGTAATGACAACACATTGTAGTTGAGATGCACATACTTTCATTGAGTTTGTGGACAAGTTTGAACCCCAGAGTATATTATTTAGTAGGAATTTTAAGTTGTCTAATTATGCCCAACATCTGTGAAAAAGCGATCTCTCATTTTGGAAATATTTAATTTTTTCTCTACAAAAGTTGGTTAAAAAATCAATCCATATGGCATTTAGAATACTATTAAATATTTGAAGACTTATTGTAGCAATTTTTTTTTACAGAAATCAATTATTAAAACAAAGGGAAAAAGCACAAACAATCAAACTGTTTATTATTTAAAGAAAAGACAACTCAATTTTAAACTAGTGGAAGGGAGAAACTGAAAATAACCTGAAATCAAGGAATATTGGTGAAAAGGAAAATAATATATTTATATATTCGTTGGATTTTCAGGTGTCTGATAGCTTTAATCAGTTAGTTGTAGAAAGTTAATTGTTGAACTTAATATGTATTTTAGTTTCCTTACATCAACAAATTGATTATCTTGAGAAGATGTCTAGAAAATGTGATGCCTAATTCGACAAAAAACTTGATTTGATTGTAGGTATTATAACCAATATAAGTGATGATGATTTTACTTCCAACAATCTCCTGACAGTAGTTGTACAGACTTTATCTCATGTTCTAATGGTTGATGCTGTGGAAGTTTTGAGAAATGATGTACATGGAAATATTCAGGTAAATGTTTGTATTAAAAAGGTTAAATGTAATCAGGAAGTTTCTGTCTTTTTCGCAGAAAACATTCACATTAGGGTTTATGGTATTGTCTATAGTCAATAATTGACAGGGGACAATACTTTCAATAAAAAATTTTGAAAGTGCTTGTAAAAATTGAGTCTTTTTAGTACTATATGTATTAGAAACAAACCTTCTCAAAGGAGGTGTGAACACCACTTTAGATATTTATGAATATAGGCTTTATTCTTTATTTTTATACTTAATTCCGGTTTAAAGGAATTTACCAGTACAGTTAACTCTTGTTGTCTCGAACTCGTTTGACTTGAAATTTCGGATGAGTCAAAGTTTTCTCGTGGTCCTGAACTTTGTTCCATATAAATATATGTATTTTGACTCCTGATGAGTCGAAACTGGATGAGTTGAAATTTCGGTTGAGTCGAACTGAATTTGCAGTCCCAAAGTTAACAAAAGCATTCAAAATTCATTGTTTATCTTGAACTAATACACATATGTCAAAACATGACCTCCGGGATTTAAAAGGATTGAAGAGTTACTCTGACAATACACGTGTAATTAAATTTCCGGTCACTGACCACTGTATTGTTTTATAACATGCTATTTCCACAAGTGTTTACCTAAGATTATCTTTTATCACCATGATAAATAATTAGTGATATATTGTTAAAGTTAATGAACAATTATTTATTAAAATGTTTTAAAAACAATTAATCGCGATTTACACGAGAATAAACAATTTTGTCTACTTTAAATGAATTAAATAACGCTAAAATTGATTGGAAATTACTCTTTCGGATAAAAGCTACAGGGAAAAATTGTAACTGATCAAAGAAATAATTAAATAAGTGAAAACAATGTTATTATAATAATGAAATATAATTATTTTTATACATACAAATATATCGATCTGAGAACAGAATATCGATCCACTTCCCATATTTATCCAGATTTATTTTAGCTTAACCAAGCTAAGCAAGAGTGTCCTTTGGTTTTGTCAAACTTCTGGTTTTCGTTTGAGTCGAACTACGGGTATCTCGAAATATTTCTCTGGTCCGGCTGATGTCGAGATAACGAGAGTCGACTGTAGATAAAATTTTGAAGCATTATGGGTTTTTGGACAGTAAAATACTAACAAAGTGCCATTGCATAAAATAGTTTTAAATTCAAGCCAAAAATTTAGTTGATTTGGTTTAAAAAAAAACTGTCTTAAATGAATTTACATCTTGTTGAGAGGGAATTTTACGTTTGCTTCTGCTTTGTACTCTATATTGATGCAATTACTGATTACTAACTTTACTATTGAAATCTTTCTAAATTTTTTTTTTACCTTTCCAGGCTATATGTATATTATAAATAATTGTTGCAAATATCAAAAGACAAATGGTATAACTTATTGCTTTTTTTTTTATTTTTAAAGCTTTTTAGTACATAATTAGATTTCACACCTGCATGCAAGTCCACACTTGTATTTATGTTCACAACGTGGTATTGTCAATTTTTTCCTCAAACACATTTTTAATTTAATAGCTTTAGATATTTGATTAAACTTATACATTTATTGCTAAAATTAGGTAAATACAAACCGATAAAATTTAGAAACAACTTCAAAAATATATATTGATGTTAAGTACAGTAGTTTATCCGACGAACCTTTAAATCTTAACCATCAATGACAGTGTCAAACCCACATTTGATGTCCATTTCAATTAAACGACATTTAGACAAAAATGAATTATACAGGTTCAGTCACGAAAATACAACCATTTTCGAAGCCTTCCTGACCACATATTTTAAATATGGTGATTATGCTGGGTTACTTCCCTTGTAAAGTAATTAAAGGGTTCATAGTATTACATAGTATATCGGCAGGTTAAAGACTGAAAATTAATATTTATCTTTTTATTCTCATAAACTGAATACAAAGTTACAGAGAATGGTACAAATATATATATATCTATATACATTAATAGACTAACTACATGCATTTTCATAGGAGAGAAAACTTATTAGTGATTCAAATAGAGTTCCTTTAATATCTTCAATCAGTTTAAAGGTAAAAAGTATAATTCTATTTTCCACAGGAAACAACAAATGGAAATGGACATGCTGAAAAACCACAAGAAAAAGAAAAACAAAAGACTGAGGTACTTAGTTCATTTATATATTTATTTATCATTCTCATGCAGTACAGATCTATGAGCAATTTAATTTGCTTGAAAGAAAAGAAAGTGCAATTAAAAACCAATTGTTCAGAGAACAAAGGTCTTTCCAAGTTACATTTCTAAATAATTGATAAGAAGCTACTTCCAGTTTTCTCAAAGTTTCTATTGGTGGCCAATTATAGGTTTCTTCATACTGATTAAAAAATATATGGTTTATATATACTTTTCACTTAAATGTGGGAGATAATTTGCTACTTGGGGTTAAAAAAAATTCATTTCTGGTCTCATATGATAGCTTACTTTGCACTGATTCCAAAAATATATGGTTTCCGTATAGTTTTGCCTTCGATATGGGAGATAATTTGTTACTTCCAGTTGAGAAAATGTAATTTCCTATTTCATTAGATAGCTAACTTTCCACTGAATCCGAAAATATATGGTTTCTATATACTTTTCTTTCAAACAAGGGAGATAATTAGCTACTTCCAGATTATAGACGGCAACATTAAAAGGTTATTGTATGCTGATTCTAAAAATATATAGTTTCTAAGTATTTTTTACTTGAATTAGTGCAAAAATAGCTACTTCTGGTTTGCACAAGGTCACTTCCGGTTGATATTTGTCAAGGTCATGTGTTACCCAACCCTTTGCAAAAGACACTATGGCTTTATCATGTACCAGAGTGAAGTTCATTTTCAATATAAATTTTAAAATTTAAGGGGCAATAACTCCTATAAAATATTATCAGATCATTTTGGACTGAATGTACCATTTTTTCGTCTCAACAACCCTAATATTTAGCATCAGTTCTTATATATCTGGCTGTTATAGTACAAGATAGGATACACACAAAAGCAAAGGGCAAAATTTGGAAAATGACCTTGACCTTTGACCTTGACACTATTTTCTTTTTGGTGAACCAAGGACCACAACTCAATATACCCTAGGTCTCTATCACTTATGTCAAATACAAAAGGGGAAATAACTCTCATATTGAGTCTCAGTATCGCTTTAGTTAAAATTGACCGAAACATCCTAAGGATGTAATGAGCCATTTGGAAAAATATTTTTTGGTCAATTTCATTTATGGTTGCGAAGGAGATGGGCACACAAGAAAAACAGTGTTTGGTGAGATAACTCTCACAAAGAATATTGTTAGGTTAAGCAGGGTCAAAATTAAAAGCGCATAAACAGTATGACAGCAAATACCAAATATCTAAGTGACATGTTGCGAAACAAAAATTACGCGCAAGAAACAAATTTGGCTGAAGAAAGAAAAAAAACAACAATTAGAACAAAAGCAAAAGGTCTTTCAACAGAAAAGTGGAAAGACCTAATTTAATTTTTTTTTAAAAACCCACACAAACAAAATATTGTATTCATTATATTAAGTGCCTATCAAAGAGTACTGCTAAAGTCAATATTAAGGACTACTTTGATCAAGCACTTTAGCTAATTGGGTTTGACCTCTTTACATCTGTTCAATTATCTAAAATAATATCAATCTTCCTTATGTATACATTTTTCTGGTATGGGGAGGAGAGTTTACTTCTTTAATAAATTTACTTTATATCTTAGGGGAAGAGATGTTTACTTACATACATGTACTTATGTATTATTTGATCCAATAAAAAAATTACCAAAAATACATATATTTTCATCAATATCATTAAATGAAAAGAAGATATCTATGTCATGAATATATTGCAGAAGAAATCAACAACAGGAAGTACTGAGAATGTAACGAACATACTGAAGGCACAACAGATTGCACTGGAGATTATTACTAACATTTGCTGTTCAGAAGGTATATAGAGTGTTTTTGCATATTGTGTAAGCAATCAAATCCAAATTGACCCAAGAAACTATATATTTATTTGAATGGCTGATTGGATCATTTAAGGCAATTGCAAGTACAGTAGGGTTCTAGCAGGACATTGTGCTTCTCACAAAACTTTTGTTTATTTCCAAAATTTTGTCAAGATGTACATTGTTCATTTGTATAAAAAATTATATGTAGTATGATTGCCAATTAGACAAATCTCCTCCATATACCAGATGACGTAGAAGTTAGCAACTATAAGGTCACAGTAAGGCCTTTAACAATGAGCAAAACCCATACTGCACAGCCAGCTTTAAAAGGTCCAGACATGACAAATGTAAACCAATTAAAACTAAAGATCTGATTTAAATACAAAACAAGGTATGAAAAAACAAATATGATCTACTGTGATCAAAATTTCTTGTTCTGTAATTTTACATAAAACAGATAAACTAATTAAAGTACTTACTATTCAACAAATTGTTAGGATATGTTTGTTATACAATTGTATTATACTTTGTTTATGCACCGAAAACTATGTTTAATCACAGAAAAGGAATAAACAAATTGTTAATATTTTAGATGATTGGGAAGAGGTTGACACCAGTGAGTCAAGTTCTGATGAAATGTCAGTAGATGTTAACATGGAGGAAACATCTGAGAATTTCTCAGTAAGGATTACTTTAGTTAGGTGTATTGGAATTAATAATAGGTACCATCCCCATATTGTGAAGGAAATGTCAACAGGGCTATCAGATATCCATTTCATAACTGTCAACAATTCATTCCCGAACAATGGAAACAGGCTAAAAGCTGCCCACTCTTAAAAAGAATGATAGATCCATAAATTAGTGCTTTGTTTTGTTTGCATCAATTCTTTAAAAAAAAATTATATATAGGTGACTCCCATTTCAAGCTCTTTTATCTTTAAATTCCTGTTATCTCAAAGTAGAATGTCTGTCCCCTTTAATAGATTTGCATTATATTTAATCCTGATATCTCAAATTATTTTTGTCATTCTGATCAAGAGTAAACTATTTTCAAAAATAAGTTAATCTGCATACTTTATATATTTAAACAGTATAATGTGTCAAGTATATAAATATAATAAATAGGATTAAAGGCAAATCAAAAAGTTTTATCATTTGATATGTTTGGTTTACTGTGGATTCAAGTATCCAAGAAAATTAAAAAAAATCTCAATCCACGAAAACAAATGAATCCATATAAAAATAAGGAGATGTGGTATGATTGCCAATGAGACAACTATCCACCAAAGTTCAAATGAAGTAGATGTAAGCAATTATAGGCAACTGTACGGCCTTCAACAATGAGAAAAAAACCATACCGTATGGTCCTCATTATGAAAAATATGAAACAATTCAAATGAGAAAACTAATGGCCTAATTTATAACAAAACAATTTACGAAAAACAAATATGACAGACATGAACCAACGACAACCACTGAACTACCGGCTCCTGACTTGGGACAGGCACATAAAGAATGTGGTGGGGTTAAACATGTTTGTGAGCGCTCAACCAATAGTATGTCTGTGGGGTCCAACAACACAGTAAAACAAAAAAAAAAAACATCTAGAAATCAACATACTGTCTTCAACAATAGGCAACTGTTTAAGCCATATATGAAAATAAGGAGATATGGTATGATTGCCAATGAGAGAAATATCCACCAGAGTTCAAATAAGTGGATATAAGCAATTCTAGGTCATTGTACGGCCTTCAACAATGAGAAAATCCCATACCCTAAATTTGACTATAATTTACCCCGAAAGGAAAAATGAGAAAACAATTCAAAGGAAAAACTAATGACCTAATTTATAACAAATTAATTTACCAAATATGTCAAGTTATAAATTTTCCAACAGAGGATTTATGAATGAATTAAACTATGTCTATTTTAAAAGGTTTTAAAGATATTTGTCCATGTTTTACTCTTTTTCATGATAATTTGCAGTCATCAGATGTATCAACTGAGGTACAAAATGCTATCACATCAAACCATATATTTACAAAAGTAAGTTATGTTTTCAATTGTTACATAATATATGTTTACAGTTTAAATGATAGAATTGATTAACTAATAATTTAATTTTGGATGTAACACGTCTTCTGATTGGCTGACGTCGTTTTGTTTATCAGCTCATAGACATAATTCTGTCATGTGACCATGACGTCATCAACGTTTTTTCATGATTTACTCCGGTTTTAAATGGAATTTAGAATTAAATTATAAGAAATGACTGTAATATTTTTTCTGTCTATTCGAAATAACATAAAAAATGTGGTGCACACTTTAAAATAACCCGCTACGCGGGTTATTCAGTGTGCACCACATTTTTGATGTTATTTCTTCATAGACAGAAAATATATTACAGTCATTCCTTAAATAAATATATTTGTTTGATATAGCAATACATAAAGTCAAAACTGTCTTCTGTATAATAATTTAATTTTGGATGTAACGCGTCTTCCGATTGGCTGACGTTGTTTTGTTTATCAGCTCATAGACATAATTTTGTCATGTGACCTTGACGTCATCAACGTTTTTTCATGATTTACTCCGGTTTAAAATGGAATTAAGAATTAAATTATAAGAAATGACTGTAATATTTTTTCTGTCTATTCGAAATAACATAAAAAATGTGGTGCACACTTTAAAATAACCTGCTACGCGGGTTATTCAGTGTGCACCACATTTTTGATGTTATTTCTTCATAGACAGAAAAAATATTACAGTCATTCCTTAAATGGTGAAAATATCTATGAGCTCAGCTTTGTAGAACTGCAACCAGCTGGTTGTTGATTAGAGTTCAGTGGCAAAGGAAATGAGACTTTGTTTTTGTTTTGCCGTTCGAAAAATTATCAAATGGTTAAAATTGACCCACATATTTTGAGTTTTCATAATCAATAAATAAATCAATAAATAAATCATAAGTTTTCGAAGTTGCCAAACTAAGTAGAAAAAATGGATATACTTTTTCCTCTACAATAAAGCTATTTATAACGAATCTACACACAATTAAACTTGACCATTGCTATATACTATCAATACCAGTAAAATATCATTATCCCTTAAAAAAAATTCCAGTAATGCAAACTAACATCAGGAAATATGTTCATAATGACTAAAAAAAAACTCACTTACCAGTCTAATTAGATGCGCAGCACCTTCCAATTCCAAATTTTATTTTATAGTATTTGTAAGAAAAAGTATTTATCAAAGCAATCATTATTTAATAGTGAGAGGAATAGAGTTATTTTATACTACAAACTGTTGGCATGGACAACAATTATTAAGTTTTCCACCATTTGTTAACAGGTATTACAGAAAATAGAGCCAGTTGAAATAGTGCCATTATTACAAAATATAGACAAACAAACTGATATTTTGAAAAGGTAATGTAACGTTGAACTTACTATGAAACAGTACTTTTTATGTGTGATGAATGTGCATGAAACAAATTCCCAAAGATAAACTTTTACAAGTTTGTATGAATAAATGAAAAAATATAAAAATAACACTACTAAAATAAATTTTGTGTGTCCGAAGCACTTAATCAGCCGAACAATGCATATTCATCAAAACAGGTCTTAAGAGCTCACCATACAGTCATTGTTTTTCATGTTCTAAATTACAAAACTGCTAAAGGAATAGAGCTTTAATTGCTATCCTCCATCTTGACAGTTATTCTTAAGGTCTTCAGTGATGAGGTAAGGAACTCATGCCTCACAGAAATGATAGGACAACCACAAGCCTTGACATAAGTGTAAGACAACCAGCAGTGTTGTCTTCAGTGGTACTAATATTCAGTTATAACTACATTTACTACTGATGTTCTTGAACTCAGAAGTTAGTCTGATAAATCAGGAAACTTAAAGTAGACAATAAAAAATTATAAGTCAAAGAAAAACAAACAACACCCTTGCCAAAGAAAAAAGAAAAGATGAAAAATCACAAACAACAGTTCACAAAATATTACAGAATTTTATGGTTTGAGCAATGCAAACTAAACCAAAACCAAGGATGAAAATATATCTTCAGGGAGGGTGAGCAGTTCCTTCTCCTGTAGTGACAATTGCTGTGTTACTCATGACAAGAGAACTAATTTGTCAAAATAAGCTCAAAAACATCGCTTGCAAGAGAATAATTCGACCTCATGTGAATCTGTATTAATGTGAACTTAAATTTACTCCCTAAGCTGGAGATTGGTTACGTATGTATTAGGTGTGTTCAGCTATTAAAAGGAAAAGAATGTCAACATTGAAAGTGCAAAAAGGGTGAATCATTTTGTTGACTGATTCAAACCACAAAAAAATCATAATTATACAGGTAAAAATGATGATTAACTTATTTTTTAAATCTACAACATAAAATCAAATTGACCTAGAAAAATCCAAATGCACGGGGTCGTTCTCTACTTATATTTATGTTTATGTCGGGTTATATGACCATTGGTAGTCTTTGGAGGTCATCTTGATGGTTAATTAGATGGCGTCTAGACAAAAATACACACAAAATGCAGATATATATTATGAGTCCATGCATTGTTTATTGTTTATTTTTGACTTATTGTAATTTGGATATACGTTTTAGTATGTCATAAATCAAATATGAGAAATTGAGTCAAATCGGTGAATATGAATTTGACAGCTAATACCCCTTTCACCTATTTATTCTAATTTTTTGTGTTTAAATTTTCTTTCCTAGTTTTGAAAGGTTACAGATTTATGCCTTGCTATGTTGTAACAACTTAGTCAGTTCTTTAGAGATAACACATCTTGGAGGAATGGATAATTTACACACTGTCTGGAGTGGATTAGTCAAATTGTCATCATCACAGATTGGTAAGTAAATTCCTTTGGTTTCCTGGAGTTTTTTGACTAATTAGCATTATCATTATCACAGTTTGGTTAGAAAACTTTGTGGATTATCTTTCATAAATTGGTTAAATAATAGTAAAACAGATGGTTAACTTGGCTTTCCTTATTGACTTGAAAAATTGTGTTTTTTCTGGAATGGATGACTGTTAATTCAGAAATTATTGTGTGTACTTATTATTGCGAAACCTTGACCTCTGGCAAAGATGTGAAATCAAATTATTGCGACTGCCAAAATTGTATAAAGGAAAATTGCTCTGCAGTGAATGTATCCATGTATTCTCATTACATTTAAGTAACTGATTACAATTCAGTCAAGTTGAGATGGTGATTCATGAATAAAGATTTAGATCAGTCTTTACATTTTTATATGACCGCAAAAAAATTTTGCGGTCGTATATTGGTATGACGTTGGCGTCGTCGTGTCCGTCGTTGCGTCGTCGTCCGAAGACACATTAGTTTTCGCACTCTAACTTTAGTTTAAGTGAACGGATCTCTTTGAAATTTTACCATAAGGTTCAATACCACAAAAGGAAGGTGGGGATTGATTTTGAGGGTTATGGTACCAACAGTTAAGGAATTAGGGGCCAAAAAGGGGCCAAAAATAAGCATTTTCTAGTTTCCAGACAATAACTGTGGAACGGTGTATGGATCTCTCTGAAATTATACTACAAGTTTACATACCACAAAGGGATGGTTAGGATTTGCTTTGGGGGGGTTATGGCTCAAACCGTTTAGGAATAAGGGGCAAAAAAGGGGGAAAAACAAGGTTGTCCTGGTTAATGGACAAATACTTTAGTACACAACATAATTTAAAGCAGTGTAAGGGAGATAAATCAAATACATCATTGAAATTATCTCCCTTACACTGCTTTTAAATTATGTATAAAGTAATGGTTAATGAACAATTAAGATAATTTAAAACAGGGTAAGGGAGGTAATCCAAATACAATGTTTTGGTTACTTCCCTTACACTGCTTTTAAATTATGTTTAAAGAAATGCATATTTATAAAGGAAGACCAGTAAAAATATTTGCAAATGTTGCATCTTTTTTTTTTACAAAAAAATCCATATGAAAGATTTGACACTATATTTTAAATTCTATTATAAAATAGATTAAGTTAGCACTTGGTAAATTTAAATGGGTAATTATGGTTGCAAACTCCATTGGAAATTTGAATTGAGATTATGACCATATCTTGAGGGAAAGAATTTTTTGGGGAAAAAAAGGGGGGGGGGTTAAAAAGAACTTGTGGGGGTCAATTTTTTCTCATTTCAGATTTCAGAAATTAAAAAGAATTATTCTTCAAATATTATTTTTTTTTCAAATTTCAAATATTGAAAAATTTCAAGAAGTAATCTTTAATTGCACAGTATGGCGCATTAGATTTGTAAAATCTTTGACCACATTTATTTATTTGTTATGCCGAATCTAACCGTGTATTTAGATTTTAAATTTTGGGTCCAGTTTTCAAATTGGTCTACATTAAGGTCCAAAGGGTCCAAAATTAAACTTAGTTTGATTTTAACAAAAATTGAATTCTTGGGGTTCTTTGATATGCTAAATTTAAACATGTGTTTAGATTTTTTATTATGGGCCCAGTTTTCAAGTTGGTCCAAGTTGGGGTCCAAAATTAAACTTTGTTTGATTTTAACAAAAATTGAATATATGGGGTTCTTTGATATGCTGAATCTAAACATGTATTTAGATTTTTGATTTTTGGCCCAGTTTTCAAGTTGGTCCAAATTGGGGTCCAAAATTAAACTTTGTTTGATTTCAACAAAAATTGAATATATGGGGTTCTTTGATATGCTGAATCTAACCATGTATTTAGATTTTTTATTTGTGGACCCCGCGATCAAATTGGTTCATATTGAGGTCAAAAGGGTCCAAAATTAAACTTTGTTTGATTTCATCAATAATTGAATTATTGGGGTTCTTTGATATGCCAAATCTAACCGTGTATTTAGATTTTTAATTTTGGGTCCTGTTTTTTAGATTGGTCTACATTAAGGTCCAAAGGGTCCAAAATTAAACTTAGTTTGATTTTAACAAAAATTGAATTCTTGGGGTTCTTTGATATGCTGAATCTAAACATGTATTTAGATTTTAGATTTTTGGCCCAGTTTTCAAATTGGTCCAAATTGGGGTCCAAAATTAAACTTTGTTTGATTTCAACTAAAATTGAATATATGGGGTTCTTTGATATGCTGAATCTAACCATGTATTTAGATTTTTATTTGTGGGCCCCGCTATCAAATTGGTTCATATTGAGGTCAAAAGGGTCCAAAATTAAACTTTGTTTGATTTCATCAAAAATTGAATTATTGGGGTTCTTTGATATGCCAAATCTAACCGTGTATTTAGATTTTTAATTTTGGGTCCCGTTTTGTAAATTGGTCTACATTAAGGTCCAAAGGGTCCAAAATTAAACTTAGTTTGATTTTAACAAAAATTGAATTCTTGGGGTTCTTTGGTATGCTGAATCTAAACATGTGTTTAGATTTTTGATTATGGGCCCAGTTTTCAAGTTTGTCCAAGTTGGGGTCCAAAAATAAACTTTGTTTGATTTCAACAAAAAAATTTAATATATGGGGTTCTTTGGTATGCTGAATCTAACCATGTATTTTGATTTTGGACATTGGACCATAATAGGTAAATTAAAAAAATTCAAGTTCTTAGACCACATTCTTTCTGTGTCAGAAACCTATGCTGTGTCAAATATTTAATCACAATCCAAATTCAGAGCTGTATCAAGCTTGAATGTTGTGTCCATACTTGCCCCAACTGTTCAGGGTTCGACCTCTGCGGTCGTATCAAGCTGCGCCCAGCGAAGCATTTTATTACCATCTGATCTGAAAGTTTTATTGCAGTATCAATTATTCTTTTTGGATCATTTATTCTTGGTTCAAAATTAAGTACAATTAATAATAGCAATTCCTACCATTTTACAAATCAGAAATAAATTAAAGGTTACACTACATAATTTCTTACTAGTTGGTAAACAGAAAGAAAAATATTTATACCAACTGTGCGAGACCCTCATGGGTGGTCAAGGTTGTAAAACACCCCCTAGTAGTAAATGTTTCTGATGTTACTTGTTTTTCCAAGGAAATTAATCAAATATCTGATAAAGCATTGATAAAACAAACCGACAAAATGAGCTTAACTCTGCAAATTCATTTTTACACGAATTAGTTTATGTATCAAGAATTATAAATTAAAGGATAGAACCGTTTAGAATTGTGAATATTTTAATTGACTAATACACGTAAGACTTAGGTTATTCGTATTTAATAAAAGGGGGTCCAAACGTATTTTTTGTACAATCATCTTCTTAACTTACGGAAATGGCTTTTTAACCGTCTGTAAATATTAAAATTGAAAATGACCCAGCCTTGTTCTCCAATTTCATATGTGATAGCTGTCGGTACTATTAAGATCGAACTAACCAGAAATAGGAAAATTGGACTAAAATAAAAATTGAACGAATGACTCTATTCAGCAGCGTACATCAACAGAATGTAACCAATAGACTATTCGGGTTACTTCGCACGTATATACAACAAAAACTTGTCTGTTCGTAGTTTTCCGTGAACACGAAAATGACCGAAAAGTGTCAGTGATTTGATCAATCACAGCGGAGAATCAACTTCCATGCCAGATATTAAACCAATTAACGAGTTATCGAAAGATGGGTGGTAACGCAGATGAAACCTTTGAAGTGACGACGTTGTTATTCCTTTTAAATATTACTTCCATGGTTGTATCATCAGAACAAGTGAAATTTTTTTTTTTAACATATTGTTGTAGTATGTGCACTAGTGAAACTCTTTTTAGATTAAAAGGGGGAAGGGGTTATACATTTCTTTGGAGTAGCTTAAGCATTCATTTCTTTTGTTGTAGTTATGAAAAATCTTGAATTGTTAGAGGCTGTTACTAGCTGTATGAGGGCTGTTGTCCAAAAACTTGCCGACCTGGAATCACCTAAGGTAACATTCTATTCAGGTTACACAATTTGTGAAAGCAATTGTAAATGAAATATAAATACTGAATACAATTAATGCTGTTAGATATTCCAGAAGCCTTTATGATTGAAAACAAATTTTTCCTACTTTGAAGTTTCATTCATATTATGACTCTGCAAGTGGAGTTAACTCCTACAATCTTGTAGAAATTAAAACAATTGTCTGTTCTAGATATTAAAAATGTTGTATTTATTTTCAGCTGTTAGAAGTTTCACCACAGGATTTACAGTTTCTATATGAAATGGAACAGCAATGTGGACAGTCAGATATTAAAGTTAACGCTGTTAGAATAGTATCCACCATTGGTTGTGTGTTTGCTAAAGAACTTCAACCAAATTCATTTCTTAAGGTGAATTAACATTTTGATTTTATATATTTTTTTTTGTCCTTGCCAATAAGTGACCAAGGAATACTGCTTTTATAGTTATTCATTTTTGTCGAGCCTGCGACATTTATGTTGCGAAAGCGAGACATAGCGATCCTACAGCAAAATTTTGAAAATATTCATTTTCATTTTTTACGTATTTTACTGATAAATGGACTTATCTTTTTTTTTACAGTTAACATTTAAAGTCAGTCTGAGGTTAAAGTTTTTCAGTCATCAATAACTTTGTCAAACCTTCATGGAATCTTATGAAATTTGGACAGAAGCTTGTTTATGACCAAAATACAGTATCCAGAGCAAAATGTTTTAAATATTTATTTTTGAATTTTTCCGTATTTTACTGATAAATTGACTTAGTCTTTTTTTCAGTTAACAAGAAGATACAGTCTAGGGCTAATGTTTGTTACACATCAATTACTTTGTCAAACCTTCATAGAATTTTATGAAACTTTGGCAGAAGCTTTTTTATGATTAAGAGATAATGTCTGAAGCAAATTTTTGAAAATATATTTTCATTTTCAGTATTTTTCTGATAGATGGAGTTAGTGTTATACAGTTAGAATTGACAATCGGGGATTAATTTTTTTTTGACATGATAAATTTGTAAACCTTCATGGATTGTTATGAAACTTGGACAGAAGCTTATCTTCAAGACCATCTAAAGAAAAAGTTTTAATTTTTTTTTCTATTCTGTATTTTACTAATAAATGGACACTTTTTAAGTCATTATTACACTTTTACACTGATAGCAGCAATCGTAGGCGAGACACAGGGTTCCGTGGAACCCCTTACACATTTTTAAGCTATGATTGCAAATATCGACCTGTTAGTTTGTATGTTGTTAGATGATCTGGTCCTCTGAAACCACTGCAACAACCTAACATAGCTGATACAGTTCTGAAAGATATTGAATTCCCCCTGCACCATTAAAATATCTTTAAAAAAATTCTGTTAAGAAATAATTGCTACAGAAAAGAAGGGGACAGTTACATTTGTGATTTGAAGTTTGAAGTAAGGGGGATAACCCCAACCCATCAAACTAGGTCACTGCCACTAAAGGTAGAAAAATACTCACACAAAAAATAATGAAGTAAATCTGAGAAATCTTAGCAAAGGTATATTTTTATGCCCCCGCCGTAGCGTTGGGGGCATTAAGTTTTACCCTTGTCCGTACGTACCAAAATTGGTTTGCGTTCTCTAACTTGAGTTTGCCTCAACCAAATGTTATGAAACTTATACACAATGCTTATTACCACAAAACACAGATCAAGTTTGAATTTTGATGGCGTCACTTTAACCGTTCTAGAGTTATGCCCCTTTATAAATGGAAAAATTGCAAAATTTTTAGTTTCCGTTCCCTTAAGTTTGCTTCAACCAAATGTTATGAAACTTATACACAATGCTTATTACCACAAAACGCAGATCAAGTTTGAATTTTGGTGGCGTCACTTCAACCGTTCTAGAGTTGATGTCCCTTTATAAATGGAAAAATTGCAAAATTTTTATTTTATTCTAAATATCAAGTAATTTTTAAATTTGGAGTTATCTTCCTTTGTCCATGATTATAGTTGAATCAACTACAATCAATGCTTAACACAATGCAATGTTTAATTTTGACTTCCACTGATAAAACACAGATCAAGTTGAATTTGGGTAATGTCACTTTAACCATTATTGAGTTATGCCCCTTTATAAATCAAACGATTGCAAAATTTTTAGTTTCCATTCTGTAACTTAAGTTTGCCCCAACCAAACATTATGAAACCTATACACAATATTCATTACCACAATACTAAGATCAAGTACAAATTTTTTGTTTCCGTTTTCTCACTTTAGTTTGCCTCAACCAAATGTTATGAAACTTATACACAATGCTTATTTAATGAATGGCTATTATTTATTAAGCAGTTAAGCTGCTTTATGCGAGCACCCTAGATTTGTGTTTTACCCAATAAATGCTGAAATATGTGCCATTGTTATTATCTGGCTGGCTATTATGTTATTTATAACTAATTGAACACTTTCTTCATACTTTTTATTCTGGAATACAAAAAATATGACCAGAAAAACCTTAAATGATCGTCGAACCACCCAAAAGTTTTGAAGTTGCACATAGAAAGTAGTGCTCGTTTGAAATCCTTATGTAGATTATTATCCCCTGTGCTTTTGGCTAAGATGTCAAAGAACAATTGTATGAAATATTTAATTGCCGAAAATCTCTAATTACAAGTCGTTTACATTTGCCAAATGGCAAAAAGCGCAGGAATATTATATACCGTAGAAAGGCTTGTATAGTTCGCAGTGGTACATAGTCCGCACCCCCTTCTCCCCACGAAATTTTAGGTAAAAAAACTTTTTGTAACTGTTAGAAAAGGTCTAATGAAACTCCGGTAATTTCAAATCCTGTGCGGTCGTTTGCGGTATTTCCTTGGAAAAACCTGTTTTCGATCATCAAACAGAAGCTGAAACTGCTTGTTAATGATTCTAGAACGCTTCATGATTGTTAAAATAAGTTTAATTTACTTAAAAAACAAATTAGAAACTTGTGTATGTTTAAACAGGAAGTTTAAAAAGCACGTGTAAAAGAAGAAATTAACCGGTGAGAGTCGAAATCCGTACATAACAGATATCACTATAATACGACTTTGAAAGTAAAACAGTTCCATCCTTTTGTAAAACAGTCTTTAATATATATATCACATTAATGTTGAAGGGTCTTAAGCTAATACAAACCATATTAGTCAGTATGAAACACCAAAACGGAACGAACAATAACCGATTTCGTTTTGTAGTTTACAAATTCTAAGCTGGTTTACGGTTGTCTTTTTCACTATGTTTGTATCGTTTCAATCGAGCAGATACCAGTTTATTTCAACCAATGCATTGAAAAGAAACGAGAAATTTGTAATGAAAGGTTTAGTTTTTATATTTATCAGTATTAATTTGATATTGAATAGAAATAACTTATTAATATGGATGAGTTAAAATTATTAGTTTGAAAAATGATAAGAGCGCCCTCTACAATAGAAATAACAAAGATGGCGGAACGTAAACAAACCACCTCGACCGCGAAATTGAAATTTTTCTCTTATTTCTTGCTTATTGTACTCTATAGTCCGCACCCCGTCTGGAAGGTCCAATTTTGGAGAATAAAACCGCGGACTATACAAGCCTTTCTACGGTAACGGCTGTGACTAATATGACACGGTGTTAAGTCTCAGTTGGCGGTAATTTTAACTTCGTCGACAAAACGTAAATCAAGGACGTTCTAAATTTGGTGGATTGCAGATAATACGAAGGTAATTAATATTAATCATTTTATTCGTTTTTGTCTGAGATGATTGTGATTATTTAAATCATCTTAATTAACTGTATGCTCATTTGTTTTCTTGTTAACACTATATATTCCGTTTATCTCGTAAATGAGCTTCATGCTTTGTCAAATCAAGTTGTTGTTATTGTTATTGAATGAACTAAAACTAGAGATCTGATTGGTCGATGTCAAGGTCATTTCAAGATGGTTTCCTTTGTGTTTTTAGTTCAGGCTTTGGTGTTACAGGCTGCTACATGTGCTTTGATTTAGCTCAATGTGCTTCAAATAATATTGAGATTAAAACTTTAACAATTATTTTCTAAAGGACGGCATTATTTAACTTCCAAAGTTGCATATTTTTGTAAAATATTAAGTCCGAATTTGTGACGCGTCTCACACCGTAATTGTTTTTGATTTACAAGGACTTTTCAATTTCCGTGAAAAATACAACTTTTTCGATGTTTCTTTTTATGAATTTTTCATATTTAAACTTCTAGAATCATTTCTATGCGTTTCCTCCAGCAACTTGATGCTGGTAAAGACTTTTCCATAAAAATACTGCAAAAAGAAATCGCATGATTCGAAAAGAAGGTAACGTTAACGTTGTCAACAAGCAGTTTTTTTTCTTAATTCCTATTACAGTTAAAGTTCAAATAAATGTTTTTTTTTATTATGATATTAGTAATGGAAGACAGTGAAACCGTAATCAAGATATTTTAATTTACTTATAATTTCAAATAAAATTTAGAATGGAAATAGGGAATGTGTCAAAGAGACAACAACCCGATTAAAGAGCAGACAACAGCCGAAGGTTACCAATGGATCTTCAATGCAGCGAGAAACTCCCACACCCGGAGGCTTGCTTCAGCTGGCCCCTTAACAAACATGTATACTAGTTCAGTGATAATGGACTTCATACTAAAATCAGAAATATACACAAGAAATTAAAATTAAAAATCATACAACACTAACAAAGGCCAGGGGCTCCTGACATGGGACCCCAGAGAATATAAACATTAATTATTACAGCATCAATGAAAATGGACAAAGCTAATACATAAAGATTTAGACATGAAGTTTTTTTGCTACATTGTATTTGTCAAAATAAGCAATATTATAACTATCTGTATTTGTTTCTGTTTCTGTTTCAGCTTGATTCCAACCTTTGGCAATGGCTAATACTAGAAGAGGCAAGGCATACATGTACATGTACAATACATGATTCTCTGTAGCACCTGGATAATCCACAATAATTCCATAACAGCAATGAAACTCTAGACTACTATGATGTTATGTACATGTATATCTACATATATGATCAATGTTGAAGATTGTTTATGCCAGGTCTCATCATGTTGACTAGTCCGACAAGTTTTGGTTCAGCTTTCTGACAGGAATAATTATAAACTTGCCAGCAGTAACAACACATGAATATGAGTTATTATTAAGTGCGCCAATCGGTCTAGCAGTATTAGGTCAATGCTATTTGGTGTGCAGTTGTATAAACTTTGTCATTTCTAATTTCCATTGAGATTATTTTGGCCCGCCCCCTCAATCATGCTCTTTTTACTTGGAACCTTATGTTACTTTGAAAATTCATTTATTAGCTTTTGATTTGGTTAGTATTAGGGAAACCAATAGTGGTAGGTCAATGATAATTGGCATGCAGGTGTAGAAGCATTAGTATGTATCATTTCCATAGCGGATATTTGGTCTTTACCCCTCAGTCATATGCATGATATATTGACTTTGAAACTTTTACTTAGTTTACATGAATTAGTTTGTGATTATTATGATGATGTCAGTTTAATATTACCAGT
The DNA here is from genome assembly GCF_021869535.1 of Mytilus californianus. Classification (NCBI taxonomy): domain Eukaryota; kingdom Metazoa; phylum Mollusca; class Bivalvia; order Mytilida; family Mytilidae; genus Mytilus; species Mytilus californianus. The sequence goes on from NW_026262701.1 coordinate 32,419,120, forward strand.
AATCTTAAGTCAAAGCTATTTGGTATGCAAACGTATTGGTATTTAAAAGGTTCATTTCCATGGATATTATTTATCCCCACCTCCTCATTATGGTTCATTGCCTTAGAAACTGAATTTGTGTTAAGGTTTGTTTAAAGGGAACGACTTATGAAAAGTCAATGGTATTTGGTAAGCAGTTGTATAAACATTGGCACATCTCATTTCCATGGAGATTATTCAGCCCTGTACCATCAGTCATGGTTCATTGTCTTTGAATATATTTTACATGTTAAAGTATTCCTTTTTTAATTGTAACATTTGCATTATCAAAATAACAAATAGGCAAAACATGTCTCTGTGTGAACAGCTTGTTATAGATTAGACATGTACAATTATTATAAAAATAAGAAGATGTGGAATGATTGCCAATGAGACAAGTATCCACAAAAAATCAAATGAAGTGGATGTAAGCAATTATAGGCAACCGTACAGCCTCCCAAAACATATGTTGCATCATTGCTAGGCCATTTTAACAACATAAGCATGTATCGTAATATGATATACAAGAAAATTACACCACTTCAGATAGTTTCAGGTATGATTTGATCATTGTGCATAGTACTAGTGGCACCAGCTGATCTAACTAAAACCGCTAATATGGCATATTCAAACTCTAGTACATAGTGGAATTAAACCATATATACACCACTGTTGGACACCATTATCGAAATTATTATTCTGATAAGAATATTCCTCCATGCAGCCTGCAACAATTAGACAAACCTATACTGCATAGTAAGCTATAAACGACCATGAATTGACAAATGTAAAACAATAAAACTGAAGCATCCTGATTTATGTACAAAACAATTATAAAAAATAAATATGATATACAGCAACAATCACTAAATTAGTGGGTCCTCACTATGGACAGGTACATGCAGAATGTGGCAGCTTAAACATGTTAGCTGGCACAAAACTCTCCCCTAACATGGGACAGTGTACATGTATGTGCATAATCTTAGACATTGAATCTTTAAAAATATAAATTGGAAATAACTTTTGAAAGTGGTAGGATTGGATAGCGTACACATTTCTGTACAAACATTATTTGATACTTCAGAAACAGCTGAGAATAATGCCTGAGATAAATATTTCCACTAATTCTTCCACAATATTCATCTGAACTTCTGCCAAGTTTGCCTTTGGTTTTTTGATTAACTGCCTATAGCGCCCTTGGTGCTTTGATTTTGAATTTATTGAACCATAAAATTAATTTTTGACTCTTCACATTTTACATAATCCGCGATTATTTATTTTGAATTTATTGAACCATAAAATTAATTTTTGACTCTTCACATTGAATAATCCGCGAAGCGGATTATGTAAAATGTGAAGAGTCAAAAATTAATTTTATGGTTCAATAAATTCAAAATAAATAATAGCCATTCAATATAAATAAATGTCTATCAAAAATAAGGCTCAAAGAGCTTTTTATATTATTTATATTAACAATAACAACGTACACACATGTTGGCGTATGAATTCACAACGTCAGAGTGGGCGTGTCGATATAAAAATTGACAACATTGAAAATAAAGGTAATACTTTTAACCAATCAGAAGACAGTAAATACACCAAATTTATTTATTACTACATAATACAGATTAAGTACAAAATTTGGTGGTGACACTTTTACCATTCTTGAGTTATGTCCCTTTATAAACATAAAAATTGCTGAATTTTTGGTTTCTGTTCTCTAACTTTAGTTTGTCTCAAACAAATGTTATAAAACTTGTACACAACTGTTCTAGAGTTATGCGTGTTTACAAAAGAAAAATTGCTGAATTTTTAGTTTCTGTTCTCTACTTAAGTTAGCCTCAACTAAATGTTACACAGGCAATTTTTTCCAACGTGTGTTTAACGTTTGTGCTCATTACGTGAAAACTACGTTATTTCCACGTGTGTATCACACTGTTTAAACGTTTATATCACCTGTATTTGACACACACAAGATTCTCACGTGATAATCACGTTTTAATCTGCTCACGTGATATTCACGTATAAACGTAACGTTATTTTCACATGTAAATTTTTTAACGTGATATTAACGTGTAAATATTGTGTTAATTTCACACGTAAATTTTTAAACGTGATTTTAACGTGTAAATATTGTGTTAATTTCACATTTAGATTTTTTCGATTATTTTAACGTGTAAAAGTTGTGTTATTTCACGTCTATATTTTCACATGATCGTGATGTGAATTTCATATTAATATCACATGAATAACATATGTACATGTAAGTGCAAGTTATTTTTGCAATGGCTATGTTGGATTTTCATGTGTTCAGTGAATATTTAAGGTAATGCATCTGTCATATAAATTTTACCTTAGTACAACATAAAAATTCACCAATTGCAAAACATGAAGTTGTAAGTGTATTGTATGTTGTTTACTGTAAAATATAATTCCTTCACATGGGTTATTCTGAATTAACAGACTAATTAGAAATATACATTGTGCTTTGTTATGCTCTAAATGAGTCTTCCTTTATTTCCTGTTCTATTAAATTATAAAATCTTCCTTTACTTCAAGTTGACAATGGTTTTCATTAGAATCACAAGAGGTATATTCCGTAACAATTCTTTTTAAAAGAAATAAAACTCATAATTCATGTTCTGATATCTTCTTTTCACAGTCTTGTTGTTATAATGATTTACTGATGCAGACACTTATTTCCTCTTTTTATTCATAGAAGATGTATCACTCTGTCAATTTTCCCTGCAAACATAAGAAAAGTAGTAAGAACAAAGAAATTATAATAATAGCTTATTAATTTTGTTGTTGAATTCTACTGGTACTGAACATGCTCTAAATAGAAGATGCAAAACTACATCATATGAATGTTTTAGTTAATGATTATTTTATTCGAACAATTGACTTAAATAGGATCAGACACAAGTTTTACTTCTGTATACAATAGGATAATAATATTATATTAAATTGAGTATGCATAAATTTTGCACCTGTCCCAAGTCAGGAGCCTCTGGCCTTTGTTAGTCTTGTATCATTTTTAATTTTAGTTTCTTGTGTATAATTTGGAGTTTAGTATGACGTCCATTATCACTGAACTAGTATACATATTTGTTTAGGGGCCAGCTGAAGGACGCCTCCGGGTGCAGGAGTTTCCCGCTGCATTGAAGACCCATTGGTGGCCTTCGGCTGTTGTCTGCTCTATGGTCGGGTTGTTGTCTCTTTGACACATTCCCCATTTCCATTCTCGATTTTCTTACTAATCTTACTAAACCATTAGATTCAGCATATCAAAGAACCCCAAAAATTCAATTTTTGTTGAAATCAAACAAAGTTTACTTTTGGACCCTTTGCTTCTTAATGGGGTCCAATTTAAAAGCAGGGCTCAAAATTAAAATTTTAACTTAACAGTTAGATATCTCATATAATAGAACCAATAAATTATTAAATTTTATATGTCTTCAAACGACAAAGTTTATATTTGTACCCTAGGGACCTCAATGTGGACCTATTTTAAAAAGGAGGCCAAATCTATATACAAGTAACAAGGTTTGAAAAAATAAAATAAAGACTTTGAATTAAACACAATTGAAATCGGTCAAGAAAAAAGCAGTTTATACATGTACAAAGAATAAACAAAGTGTTATTTTTGGCCCCTAATGCCTAAACTGTTAACATGGTTAAGGCCATAACCCCCAAAATCAAACCAACCTTCCTTTTGAGGTATGGAACCTTGTGGTGTCATAAAGATCCATTAACTTAAATTTGCGACTGTATAAATATATCATGTATATTATAAAAACAAGAGTGCACACCCTGAAATGTCTCGCCTTCTTTACTAACCATTGATATTATGTAGATAGTCCTAAATATAAAGCTGAACTACAACTATCACATAAGCTTAACATGATCCAAGAAAATGAGGTCAAGGTCATATAAACCAAACGAGAAATACTTGTAGTATGTATATTTGTACACCTTACAATCATTCAATACACTAAATATAGTTAACCTATTGCCAACAGTTTCTAAAAAACAGACTTAACCAAGAAAACTAAACATTGACCAATGAACCATGAAAATGAGGTCATGGTCAGATGAACCATGCCAGGCAGATATGTACAGCTTACAATCCTTCCATACAACAAATATAGTTGACCTATTGCTTATAATTAAAGAACAGACCGAAACACAAAAACTTACCACTGAACAATGAACCGTGAAAATGAGGTCAAGGTCAAATAAAACCTGCGAGACTGATATGTACATAATAAAATATTTCCACACACCAAATATAGTTGACCTATTGCATATAGTATTAGAAAAAAAGACCAAAACTCAAAAATTTAACTTTGACCACTGAACCATGAAAATGCGGTCAAGGTCAGATGACACCTGCCAGTTGGACATGTACACCTTACAATCATTCCATACACCAAATATACTAGACCTATTGCTTATAGTATCTGAGATATGGACTTGACCACCAAAACTTAACCTTGTTCACTGACCCATGAAATGGGGTCGAGGTCAAGTGAAAACTGTCTGAGGGACATGAGGACCTTGCAAGGTACGCACATACCAAATATAGTTATCCTATTACTCATAATAAGAGAGAAATTAACATTACAAAAAATCTTAACATTTTTTTCAAGTAGTCACTGAACCATGAAAATGAGGTCAAGGACAATGGAAATGTGACAGACGGAAACTTCGTAACATAAGGCATCTATATACAATTTATGAAGCATCCAGGTCTTCCACCTTCTAAAATATAAAGCTTTTAAGAAGTTAGTTAACGCTGCTGCCGCCGCCACAGCTGGATCACTATCCCTATGTCGAGCTTTCAGTGACTAAAGTCGCAGGCTTTACAATAAAAACTACATTTATGGGATTTAAAGGAAGAAGTGATGAAAAAGCAAATGAGGATGAAAATTAAAGTTTTGAAGGTTGAATCCAAGATATATTACCATACCCAATGAAATAAGAAACTGCTTAGACATTTATATATTTAAATATATATGTACAATGACAAGACTCAATACAAAGTTTACAGTAACACTGAAGAATGACAAAACTCAATGCATGCCTGATACAAAGTTTACAGTAATACTGAAGAAAATTTTGTGACGGTCAGATTGACGGGACAAAAACAATAATACAAGTTCTCTTGCTCTGCTTAGATAATGAGGCTGCATGGACAAGCTAATATATATAGCCTTTATTTATATCTTTAACCTTTTAGTCATTTCAGGATATCTGCCTAAGACCATTCTTTGGTAATCTCGGATACATGTACCCGGTACATAATATTCACGAGCAGAGACAATCAAATTTGAATTGTATTACATTTGTCATTTAGTAGCCTTTTATAGCTGTCTATGCAGTATAGGTTTTACTCATTGTTGAAGGCCATACAGTGACCTATAGTTGTTAATGTCTGTATCATTTGGTCTCTTGGAGAGAGTGTCTCATTGGCAATCTTACCACATCCTATTTATTTTACATTACACTTACAATGTATATTGAAGTTTTTTGTTTTTTGTTTTAATCCAAAAGATGCCTCTACTGGTTTTGTTGTTTGTTCGGGTGCTGATTCATTGAAATATAGACGACATTTCTTTTCATTTATTTATCTCAATCGTTTGACCGTTACAGCCAAGTTAATCAAGTATAAAATAAGTATATAATACCTGCTGCTTTTACTTCTTCTCCTTATTGAAAAAGTACATTTCCTTTGTTAATTTCTTTTTTTTCCCCAATGAGCTCCTCAACAATTTTCACTGTTCATTAACTAAGAACTTGGGAACTTGCTGTATCCCTAAAAACATATCAAATTATTCAATTGATGGAAAAAATCTTTCATTTTTATAATGGTATTATTTATTACACAGTAGAAATATTACTCTTAAATATTTGTTTACATGTAGCTCAAGTTTGTAGTAATGTCATAAATGTGTAAGCTAAACATAAAATAAAAGATAGCTGTTCAAAGCTGACTGACATGATATCATCAATTAGATTTAACCCCCTGAAGTACAAATTAAGGAGAAATTACAACTGAAAATATCGTTTAACAAGAGAAGAGAATTATCCTGTCATCAAGACAAAGATTGAAGAATCCAACTAAATCCCACATCCCCACTTTTTCACCCCAATATGAAAAATCCCCTTTTTTTTAACCTCGATATCCCACAACCCAAAAGCGTGTCATTCCCCTAATGTTCACCTGTACTAATATCAGAGACAGATTTAATGCGCAGCCCCCCCCCCCCTTTTGTGGGCTTAACCTTAGGCAGTCAATGCCCCCTTTTGTTGGCTTAACCTCAGGCAGTCATTTTTGTGGGCTTAACCTTAGGCAGTCAATGCCCCCTTTTGTTGGCTTAACCTTAGGCAGTCAATGCCCCCCTTTTGTGGGATTTACCTTAGACAATCAATGCCATCCCCCACCCCTTTATTAAAATTTATGTCATTTATGGATCCACCACTGAATATGGAAAAAGAGTTCATAAATCGGTTTGACTTGTGTCTTATCGCATTTGTGTTAAGGTTATTTAAATAAAATATATGTTTTAACTAAACTTTAGTGTAGCCGTAGGGTAAAAAAATCAGAAAAAAAACTGTATCGAACTTACCTGCACTGCATATTTTTAAAGTCACAAGTACACAGTACAGTAGACCCGAGACAGAACTTTTTTTTACTTCTACAGTTCCGTCATTGTACAGTACACAGACTCTCAGTCTGTCAGTTTCATATGGACTGTTATCACATTGACAAGGAGATTGCTTGCCAAAAATAACCGCGGGAAATACCGCACACCTTGAAAAATTTCGGAATCGGTGTGTAACCCAGAAGCGGAATCAATTTATTAACATTGTTTTGTTATCCAGCTGGTAGCTTGATATAATTTAAATATTTAATTTAATTAATTATTTGAATATTTAAACATGAAATACAATCGGTAATTTCAGTTTAAATGAGAATTGATGTGCTTCGTCTCTCAGAGAATTGTCCCGTACGGTTCACAGAAACGAGCGTCTCAGACGACACATTTGGACGACACCAATTTTGACACCACAGTAGTGGCAATGGAAAGTAATGCAGATACTCTTGAAGATATAACAGGTATATTTTATTTAACAACCATGTTATGAAGGTTTGTGTACAATAGCTAATTAAAACGTACCATTCCCTGAACAAATACAGTCTTCATGAAACACTTGACTGCCTGAAAATTGGAAAAACCCGTCATAAACTTTTAAATTCCTTTAAATTTAAATCATTTAGGGCCTATGGTTTGTGACTTGTGGGTCCTTTTTCATTAAAATTTTACTGTCCTGACAACATTTATACATGCCTGGGCCGTATGATTTTTATGAGTTAATCATGAAGACCAAATGATCACACTAATAGTAATACCCAACTTTTGAAAGAAATTACCACAGGCACTAGCATTTTGTATATAATTTAATCTCTGTAAAAAATAAATATCTTTTTTTAAGTTTTAAACTGAATTTTACTGTGCGTATTGCTGTGTGTTTCTTTATTCTACATTGGCTAGAGGTATAGGGGGAGGGGTGAGATCTCACAAAACATGTTTAACCCCACCGCATTTTTTTGCCTCTCCGAAGTCAGGAGCCTCTTACCTTTGTTAGTCTTGTATGTTTTTAAATTTTAGTTCATTTATATGTTTTGGAGTTAAGTGTGACGTCCATTTTCACTGAATTACTCAATTAGTACACATTATTATGGAGGGGCCAGCTGAGGCCAACCTTGGGGTGCGGGATTTTCTGGCTTCGTTAAAGACCCATTGATGGCCTTCGGCTGTTATCTGCTCTTTGTTGGGTTGTTGTCTCTTTGACATATTCCCCATTTCCATTCTCAATTTTACTCAGACTGACTCAGAGACATCATATATAATGTCTCTGATTTACTTCACCAGTATGAAAGAGAACTAAAGTTAGTATTTATAGATAAATTATTTTATATTTATATATCTATTCAAAATAAAATTATGAAAAGAAAAGTAGAGATTATTGGGATTTTTTTTAATGTCAGAATATCATGGATAAAGCCAGAGGATTCTGAATATCTGGCAAAAACTCAAAAACATGAGGAACGAACATCCTTAGACATAAATATATGTGGGTTTTGATTTTTACAAGACTTCAATAAATAAATAGGGGCTTCTTAACATTCAGCTGCAGGAACTGAGGACCTACATGTATTGATCACTTACACTTATTTTTCTGGAGTGGTATATAAACTTCACATGTCATAGACATACACCACATAACTCATTTTATTTCACCAGTTAAATATATGTCAAGATTGTTCATGATCATAGAATGACACTTGAGTTAATTATCAGGCAATTACCTTTCATTATTCCACTTATTAATATTTACCACACAATTTTGGTAGTTCACTGTAATGTTCCCAATTTAAAGTTTGACAGACTATGACAATAACTGTATGTGTAAAAAAAATACTTAAAATTTATGCATTTCTTTTTTCTATATGACAGATAATAAGCAGGGCATGAACGAAGTATGGAGGATCTGTTTGAAAATTCCATACATGAGAAAGAAAGTGACAGGGAGAGATGTCCAGTTCAACGTTACCAGGACAATTCAGCAAAGTTCCAACAGATATGTATGCACTATTTCCATTCTATGAAATGTAATGCATTTAATAAAACAGTGTGCTTTAAAAAGAACAACATGCCTTTTGACTTGCAACATATGTGCAGAGGAAGAATAGATATAATTTGTTGTACATTAATGCTACATATGATATTTAAGTAACTTTGCAGAACAAAATGTTCTGAATGTTAGCATTAAATATTTGCCACTGGACAACTGAAGGACGTTATGTAATGCATACAAAAATTGATAAGTCAAATGTAAAAGGTGATAAGAATCGAATAATCATTTAAATGTGTAACTATATATACGGTACATATACAAATGTACCTAAGAAGTGACTAAACAACATGAACAATAGATATATCTTGGAGCTATTCAGGAATTATCTAACAGGGTCTTTTTTTACACCAACCACCCGTAATATAAAAATTTATTTTACTTAATGAAGTATCTTTCTAAAGAAATTCTAAGGAAATTACAACCACCCCAATATAATATGACTACTTGGCATGACATCAGATGCAACTCATTCATTTGTCATTGTTACCTTTAAAAAAATAAAAATAAAAAATGACTTATAAAATCATGTTTGATTCTACAACATTTCATTTTATACTTTAAACAAATTTGATATGAATTTGGAGGGCTTGTAATCGTGCAGTCCTATCGCAGCTGTTTATTAAATTTTTAACACACTGTACAATTAGATTGCATAATTGGAATCATTATACCAAAAAAACTACTGTTAATGCTAATAATAAAAAAAAAACAAACTAATGGACATTTATTGATTCATTGATGTCTTTATTTTCTCATAATTGAGATATTGAATGATTAATGTTTAGCGCCACTTTTAACACTATGGTGCTATTTTGTGGCATCCAGTTTTTATTGATGGAGGAAGCTGGTGAAAACCATGACCTTTGGTAGGAAAACTGACAATCCTAGTCAATTAAGATTGGAGTTAAGTTCACTTGCCACGTGCAGGATTTGAACTCATGTAACCTTAGTGTTGACTGGCTGCTGGCTGGTGATACAGAAGTTCGACTACTTAGACTACTCGTCCAAGTTGGCCCCATATAATCGAGATATAATAAATATATATATACAAAATTAATTAAATATCACACAACAAAAGGAATGTAAAATAAAGAAAGAAAAAAAGAAAGATTTATACATACACACAAAGAAATATTTAAGTCACTCAGCATAAAATCCCTATGCAATGATGTTAATCTTTAATGATAACATGTTACATGTATATACTGTTCATATTATTAACATTACTAAAGATGATTATGTGACATTTGTTTGTCAGTCAGTAGAAGGAGGCATAATATGTGGACTAAAGTTCATGTTCATGTACATTTATTTGAATATTTATTTTTCCAGAAAAATCTGAATTTGAGGCAAATATATACTGTCATGTATATATATAAGATGGATAAAGTACATGATACTTTAGCAGTGCTTCAGAGAATCACATTTGGCTACAGAAGTTTGTAGTATTTTGGTTGTAATCAAGTTATTAAGCTGAAGGTAATTTAATAGTTAAACAAGAAATGTTTCCTATTCAAGTATACTAAAATAAAGTTTGATGTTTAGGTCAGAATATGATAAAGTTTGTTTTTTTTTGTCTCCTTTTCGATTTACTTCCATATTTTCTGGCTTTTTTTTTTGTAAAGTACTGGTAAAAGTCAAAATTTGTTTGGTAAAGCACCATTTAAGTTCAGAACATGTTGTATATAGTATGTTAATAATTTAGATAAAATAAAAATAAAAAATACAATTATTTTATCTATCTACCCTATCTTTCTGCCAGGAGACAGCAAATATGTGTATACATTTTTTGGCTTTATTGTTCAAAAATGATGTTACAAAACATAACCAAATATTGATTAAATCCTTCATACTGCAGGTTATTTCTATACTTGCATGCCTGAAATTAAGATTATAATCTCATCAAACATTACTTTTCAAGAAGATAATAATATATTGTCAATTATATTATAATAATTGAATATTAGAGTTTCAGTAATTCATATATTGTCTTATTGACAGCTCATTCAAATTAAAATATATAAAGTTATGAGGGTCCGGTAATTGTAGATTTGACCATGTTGACAGCAACAATAGCTTAAAAGATTTTGACATAAAAATTGAACAGTAATCTGAAACTGATGCTCAGAACCTTGAGGAATATCTAGAATTTCATTTTGTTTATAAAAACTGTATACTATACTTTTTGATAGCCCTTAGTAAAACATTTTCTTGGCTTATTTTCATTTTATGAACTATTTGAGTATTTCTTAATTCATTGACCAGATTTAAATAGAAGGCTCAAAGGATTGAGATCTAAAAAAAATCTTTTAAGACTTCCAGATGTATGTATGCCTTTCTTCTCGTTATTGCTTTGTTTGATCCTGTTCCTAAGCACATATTGACATAATGATGTTATTTTTTTTTAATTTACAGCTTAATAGTCAAACAGATCTAGGCTACACCTTCACTATTCAAGTCAGACTTTAAAAGGAAGCCCTTTTTGTTGATAGGTGAACATGTAAGTAAATACATTAATATCTTTTTTGTATATTGTACAAATTAGACAAAGCAAAATGAAAGGAAGAATAATTAAGAAATAATTCGCCTTTTTCAGAATCTAAAGGATTATGGGTAATCTAATTGTTCGTACACCAAAATGAAAATAACATTACCTCATTGGTTGAATTTCTATTGTTTAGAACTTTTTAAACCAATCACAACGTTTTGGTGTACGCTTTCGAAAATATTACCCAGAACAGAATGCATTTATTTAGATTCTGAAAGGGCGAATTAAACTGGTGATAATAGAAATATTAAAATGAGGAGATGAGGTATGATATTGCCAATGAGACAACTATCCACCAAAGTTCAAAGAAAGTGGATGTAAGCAATAATGGGCAACCATAGAGCCTTTAACAATGAGAAAAATCCATAATGTATAGTCCGCTATATTTAAAGTTCAGTCTTTGGTTAAAGTTTTTTTTTATTTATTAATATATGAAACCTTCATCATGGATTATCATGTTGATGCAATTAAATGACATTTGAATAGTAGATTTTAATAATCGAGAGGGGTAGAAGATACCAATGGGATATATTCAAACTCAAAGGTCGATTTACAAACTGACAAACGCCATAAAACAAAACAAAAAAACGACTAAAAGACAAGCAACTGCATACACAATGTAGAAAACTAAAGACTGAGCACCACAACGGCACTAAAAATCTTGGTGATCTCAGATAATGCAGAAGGGTTAGCTAATCCTGCTCCACATGTGAAACCTATCGTGTTATTCCAAAAAAATATCTTTGCCAAGTTATACTAAGTTATTAGGCATCAGGCAACTAGCAGATTGGTTATTGACTCTTAATCTAACACTTAGATATCACCATATTCATCAAGCATCAGTAATGTAAATTTTTAACCATTAATCAATAAATCTTGACCTAATGTGAAGTTTTGAAATTTGCAAATTTTTAATGAAAAGGATAGACAAGACAGTACCAGTAAAAACAACACAGACATTGAAAAATTAAGAAACATAAAGAACAAAATTTTGTCTTCTCTTTTTCATTATTTTTGTCTTGCCTTGAAAAAGCTAGATCTAGGGGTGCTGTTTCAACAATGTATAAGTTTGTGATTAGGTCATTTTAAGGGAAATTGAGATATAATGAATATATATATATATATATATATATATATATATATATATATATATATATATATATACAAAATTTATTAGATATCACACAACAAAAGGAATGTAAAAAAAAAGAAAAAAGTTTTATACATACCGTGAAATGATACGGACAATGAAATACTTAAGTCACTTAGCATATAAGTTTGTGATTAGATGTAAGAAGATGTGGTATGAGTGCCAATGAGACAAATCTCCATCAAAGTCACAATTTGTAAAAGTAAACCATTATAGGTCAAAGTATGGTCTTTAACACAGAGCCTTGGCTCACACCGAACAGCAATCTATAAAGGGCCCCAAAAATGTTTGTCAGTTTAAGGGGAACCTTTAGTGATGGGCCAATGATATTTGGTATTCAGTTGTATTAGTATTGGCACATCACATTTCCATGGAGATTATTTGGCCCTGTACATTCAGTCATGTTTTTTTTATGCCCCCGCAACTGAAAGTTGGGGGGCATATTGTTTTACCCCTGTCTGTCCGTCCCATTATGGGTATATAGTTAATCCGCATAACTCCTCCTACAGTTTGAATCCTAGGAAGTTTTCACTTTGCTGTCTGTTTGTACATATATTGAAGGTGTGCATGTGGTCAGGGTTTTGATTTTTATTAATATTTGCTCTTTTAGGAGATAGTTGAACTTTGTCAATTTTTGGAGTATTTTCTTTCATAAGAGGAGCGTTTCCAGATAACTCCTCCTACAGTTTGAATGCTAGGAATTTTTCGCTTTGCTGGCTGTTTGAACATACATTGAAGGTGTGCATGTGGTCAGGGTTTTGATTTTTATTAATATTTGCTCTTTTGGGAGATAGTTGAACTTTTGTCATTTTTTGGGTGTAAGCGTTTAAATGTTATAGTTATTTTAAAATAACACTTTGCATCTGCGGGGGCATCAATTGTGTCTCCCAGACACAATAATATCTCAAAGAAAGTCCTACATTGACTTTGTTATAATACAGTTACTTCAGAGTGGAGTCACTTTGTCTAGTTTTCATTTCAATTTTACACAGGCAAATCACCACATTAGTTATGATACATATAAAAAAAATGTGGTATGATTGCCAATGAGACAACCCTCCACAAGAAACCAAATGCCACAGAAATTAAGAGCTATAGGTCACTGTACGGCCTTCAACAATGACTAAAGCCCATACTGCATAGTCAGCTATAAATCACAAATGTAAAACAATTCAAACGAGAAAACTAACGGCCTGATTAATGTATAAAAAAATTAACGAAAAAAACAAATATGTAACAACAAACAACCACTTAACTACAGGCTCCTGACTTGGGACAGGCACATACATACAGAATGTGGCAGGGTTAAACATGTTGGGAGGGATCTCAACCCTCCCCTAATCTGGGACAGCAGTGTAACAGCACAACATTAGAACGAACTAAAAAAATCAGTTGAAAAAGGCTGAACTCAACAGATGGATACAAATAGAAATACATACAACAAAAACACAGAGTGGACGTGGATGGGTACTTGTACATCCCAACAACAAAAAGACACTTAGTACAAATCTGAGAGTGCAGATACTGACAGCTAGTTCAAAGCCAATAACAACTTAAAAAAAAAATGCATCTAAGAATAAATTATCAATCAGTACACATCCAACATCCAATGGATTTAGTGTAAAGACATCATAAACAATCAGAGAAAAACATGACCTGGTGCAATGCCAAGATACAGGAAATGACAGATTGTAGATCCATGAAAGTGCATATGTATATAATAATAATGTTTAATAGGGTTGTAAACTATAGATATATTGAGAATTTTATGACATTGTTGTTTACAAAGCAAAAGCAACACTCATATTAGAAGTAAAATAAAGCTTTCATTATGTATGCTTAAATAAGATAATATTATAACAGTAAATAAAATTCTTTTTTTTATCCTTTCAGATGAAGAAACTTTCAAAAGAGTGGAGCATTTAGAAGACGGAACAATCAAATATTATTTGTTACTATTTCAGTAACTTTTCAAATGTTAACTGTTTAGAATATTCTTAAATACAAATATAATTGAATTTAATGTGTAAAGTGTTTTGTTTTTTTTAACATTTGGTAACATATGCCTCTGTTAGGGACAATTTTTTAATCATAAGCTGATTATTTTTAGATTTGTCATGGTAAACCTGCAAGGGACACAACTCTTGTAGAATGAACATTGTAAAATAGCTAGTCTGTATTGAATTGTTGTTTGGTATACATTTGGTTTTGCATTATTTGTTGTGCAATTTCGAATTCGACTTCTTTTCAAACATTGTATAAATTTAAAATGTAGCTGACTTTGACATTGGTATTCATACTTTTAGATTTTTTATGAATTGTCAAACAAACGCGATTATAAAGCAAGAACTTCAAACACACAAAAAAAGAAATACTAACAGGAAGATTCGAAAGGTTTCAAACATGTAGAAATAGTCTCATGGTTTAAATAAGATTTGGATTTATATATATCTATATATATATATATATAAGTTTTAATGGATGCTAAACATCCAGCCACAAATATTACATACATATTCAGGATGATAACAGGTTAATAAAACATGCATATGAGGTAACTGATAATCAATATAAGACAATTTATTGATGTATAACTCACTTTTACAGTACTTTTACCATAAAGAACCAGAGAAACATCTTCAAATAGAAATGACCAAGAACAAAAAATGATATGTCAATGAGAGCAACAAAGACAATATTTCATTTTTCCTAGTGGCTGCTTCACATAGAAGTCTTGTTGTATTATCACTTTTATATCACATGGCTTTATATTAAACGTGAATATCACGTTGTATTATCACGTTGATATTATGTGGATTTATATACAACGTGAATATCACGTGTGACAAACGTTTATTTCACGTTGTGCTCACAACGTGAATATTACGTTTCTGCTCGTTTCACGTTGTACTCACGTGGTGTGGACAACGTGAATATCACGTGATTCCCATGTTAAAATCACGTTGGAAAAAATTGCCTGTGTATGAGACTTACACACAATACTTATTACCACAAAACTCAGATCAAGTTCAAATTTTGGTAGCGTCACTTTTACTGTGCTTCAGTTATGTCCTTAATAACTATATGATATGCAAGCGGGGGCATCATCTGTGTCCACATGTGGACACTATACACATTTATTAAGAAGTAAAATCCTTTAAGAATCATTGCTTTTTACCCTTAACTCCCTGAAAACATGACCAACACAATTACTGATATAGAAAAAATGACCTTAATTGTTTTAGAGTCAACTGCCTCAAAAATTATTATACATTTTGCCCTACTTTTTTTAATACCATTGTTGACAAGCTACGTCACATGCAAACATGGCTACCACCCACTACAAGTTAAATAAGAAAATATTGAAAAAATAATCAAAATTCTAAAACATAGTTAGGTACATGACTATGAAAAAGTTGCCTCTAAGTTTGTAAGAATGCTTTAGTTTGATAAAGCCACAATAACAAAACAATGCTTTTAGAATATGTTACAACTAAGTTAACTTTTATTTAAACTGTGGAGGCAACTTTCTGATGGAAATGTTTTGATTAACATCTATTACAAATATTTTATGTATATACAGGATAAAAATAATATGATTTACCAATTATGTTAATACTGAAAAATATGTAAGCAAGAAGGAGAGTAGGAAAATGCCACAGAAAACTGGGGTCATGATGGGTAAGGTCTAAAGAATTTTGTTCAAGCGACTAATAATTCTACAGTGTACATCTGTTTCATTAATCTAAATACAGGATGTTGGTATGTTTTTATTGGAGATATGTTGTAAGGAGAATGATCTGAGGGTGATAGCAGAATCTTTAGATGCCATGTTTGATGTTTTTGGAGAAGACCATTTAGACCCTATAGTGCGAGAAATACAGATGGTAGAAAAATTAAAAACATTGCTGCCTTCATTGAAATCGCAGGTAAGACTATTTACATACTTAATAGTATATATAGTTATATACAATAGTTATAAGATTTTCAGTAATGTAACTGGTTAGATTGCTGAAGATTAGAGCTGATTGCTGGCCAAAAAGAAAAAAAAGATTTAATTGCAAAATAAAGAAAAAGTTGATTTCTGCTGTTGAAAACAACAATTACAACTGCTGTTTAATATTTGTATGTTTTTATGCCCCCGCTACTGAAAGTTGGGGGGCATATTGTTTTAACCCTGTCCATCCCTTTATGGGTATATAGTTATTCCAGATAACACTTCCTACAGTTTGAATGCAAGGATGTTTTCACTTTGGTGGCTGTTTGTACATATATTGAAGGTGTGCATGTGGTCAGGGTTTTGATTTTTATAAATATTTACTCTTTTGGGAGATAATTGAACTTTGTCATTTTTGGAGTATATACTTGCAGAAGAGGTGCATAGCATTTCCGGATAACTCCTCCTACAGTTTGAATGCTAGGAAGTTTTCACTTTGCTGGCTGTTTGTACATATTGAAGGTGTGCATGTGGTCAGGGTTTTGATTTTTGTCGAGCCTGCAACTTTTGTCGCAGATAGCTTGACATAGGGATAGTGATCAGGGGGCGGCTTTACCCAACTTCTTAAAAGCTTAATATTTCAGAAAGTAGAAGACCTGGATGCTTCATACTTTGTATATAGATGCCTTATGATATGAAGTTTCCGTCTGTCATATGTCCACTGTCCTTGACCTCATTTTCATGGTTCAGTGACTACTTGAAAAAAAAGTTAAGATTTTTTGTAATGTTAATTTCTCTCTTATTATGAGTAATAGGATAACTATATTTGGTATGTGTGTACCTTGCAAGGTCCACATGCCTTTCAGACAGTTTTCAATTGACCTCGACCTCATTTCATGGATCAGTGAACAAGGTTAAGTTTTCATGGTTAAATCTATATCTCAGATACTATAAGCAATAGGTCTACTACATTTGGTGAATGTAATGATTGTAAGGTGTACATGTCCAACTGGCAGGTGTCATCTGACCTTGACCTCATTTTCATGGTTCAGTGGTCATAGTTTAGTTTTTGTCGAGCCTGCGACTTTTGTCGCCGCAGAAAGCTCGACATAGGGATAGTGATCTGGCGGGGGCGGCGGCGGCGTTTGCTAACTTCTTGAAAGCTTTATATTTATGAAGGTGGAAGACTAGGATGCTTCATACTTTGTATATGGATGCCTCATGTTACGAAGTTTCCTTCAGTCACATGTCCAATGTCCTTGACCTCATTTTCATGGTTCAGTGACTACTTGAAAAAAAAGTTAAGATTTTTTGTAATGTTAAATTCTCTCTTATTATAAGTAATAGGATAACTATATTTGGTATGTGCGTACCTTGCAAGGTCCTCATGCCTGTCAGACAGTTTTCACTTGACCTCGACCTCATTTCATGGATCAGTGAACAAGGTTAAGTTTTTGTGGTCAAGTCCATATCTCAGATACTATAAGCAATAGGTCTAGTATATTCCGTGTATGGAAGGACTGTAAGGTGTTCATGTCCAACTGGCAGGTGTCATCTGACCTTGACCTCATTTTCATGGTTCAGTGGTTATAGTTAAGTTTTTGTGTTTTGGTCTGTTTTTCTTATACTGTATGCAATAGGTCAACTATATTTGGTGTATGGAATGATTGTAGATGTACATGTCTAGCTGGCAGGTGTCATCTGACCTTGACCTCATTTTCATGGTTCAGTGGTCAAAGTTAAGTTTTTGTGTTTTGGTCCGTTTTTCTTATACTTTATGCAATAGGTCTACTATATTTGGTGTATGGAATGATTGTAAGGTGTACATGTCCAACTGGCAGGTGTCATCTGACTTTGACCTCATTTTCATGGTTCAGCGGTCAAAGTTAAGTTTTTGAGTTTTGGTCTTTTTTCTTATACTATATGCAATAAATCAACTATATTTGTTGTATGGAAATATTCTATGATGTACATGTCAGTCTCGCAGGTTTTATTTGACCTTGACCTCATTTTCACGGTTCATTGCTCAGTGTTAAGTTTATGTGTTTCAGTCTGTTTTTCTTAAACTATAAGCAATAGGTCAGCTATATTTGTTGTATGGAAGGATTGTAAACTGTTCATGTCTGCCTGGCATGGTTCATCTGACTTTGACCTCATTTTCACGATTCATTGGTCAATGTTTAGTTTTGTTGGATAAGTCTGTTTCTTAGAAACTATAAGCAACAGGTCAACTATATTTAGTGTATTGAATGATTGTAAGGTGTACATGTATTTCTCGTTTGGTTTATATGACCTTGACTTCATTTTCTTGGATCATGTTAAGTTTATGTAATAGTTGTAGTAAAGCTTTCATTTAGGACTATCAACATAATATCAATGGTTAGTAAAGAAGGCGAGACATTTCAGCGTGTGCACTCTTGTTGTGTTTTGGTCTGTTTTTCTAATACTGTATGCAATAGGTCAACTATATTTGTTGTATGGAAATATTTTACGATGTACATGTCAGTCTGGCAGGTTTTATTTGACCTTGACCTCATTATCATGGGTCATTGCTTATGTAAAGTTTTTGTGTTTTGGTCTGTTTTTCTTAAATTTTAAGCAATAGGTCATCTTTTTCTGGTGTATGGAATGATTGTAAGGTGTATATGTCTGTCTGGCAGGTATCATCTGATCTTCACCTCATTTTCATGGTTGATTGGTTAATGTTCAGTTTTCCTGGTTAACTTTGTTATGCCCCCGCGGTAGCGGAGGGGGCATTAAGTTTTACCCTTGTCCATCTGTATGTACGAACGAACGTACGTATGTCCCAAAATTGGTTTCCGTTCTCTAACTTTAGTTTGCCTCAATCATGTAATATGAAACTTATACACAATGCTTATTACCACAAAACACAGATCAAGTTTGAATTTTGGTGGCGTCACTTTTACCGTTCTAGAGTTATGCCCCTTTACAAATGGAAAAATTGCTGAATTTATCGTTTCCGTTCTCTAACTTTAGTTTGCCTCAACCAAATGTTATGAAACTTATACACAATTACACAATGCTTATTACCACAAAACACAGATCAAGTTTGAATTTTGGTTGCGTCACTTTTACCTTTCTAGAGTTATGCCCCTTTACAAATGGAAAAATTGCTGAATTTATCGTTTCTGTTCTCTAACTTTAGTTTGCCTCAACCAAATGATATGAAAATTATACACAATGCTTATTACCACTAAACACAGATCAAGATTGAATTTTGGTGGAGTCACTTTTACTGTTCTAGAGTTATGCCCTTTGCAAATGGAAAAATTGCAAAATTTTTATTTTCTTCTAAATATCAAGTAATTTTTAAAATTGGGAGTTATCTTCCTTTGTCAATGATTATAGTTGAACCAACAACAATCAATGCTTTATACAATGCAATGTTTAATTTTGACTTCACTGATAAAACACAGATCAAGTTGAATTTGGGTAGTGTCACTTTAACCATTATTGAGTTATGCCCCTTTATAAATCGAAAGATTGCAAAATTTTTAGTTTCCATTCTGTAACTTAAGTTTGCCCCAACCAAACATTATGAAACCTATACACAATATTCATTACCACAAAACTAAGATCAAGTGCAAATTTTTTGTTTCCGTTTTCTAACTTTAGTTTGCCTCAACCAAATGTTATGAAACTTATACACAGTGCTTATTACTACATAATACAGATTAAGTACAAAATTTTTTCTTAGATACTTTAAGCAATTGGTCAACCATATTTGATGCATGGAATGATTTTAAGGTTTACATGTCTGTCTGGCAGGGTTCATCTGACCTTGACTTCATTTTCATGGTTCATTGGTCAGTATAGAATTTCCATGGTTTGGTCTGTTTCTTTTATACTATAAGCAATAGGTCATCTATATTCAGTGTATGGAATGATTGTTTTAAAGGTGTACATGTATTTCCGGCTTGGTTTATCTGACTTTTACAGCATGTGCACTCTTGTTATTAATATTTGCTCTTTTGGGAGATAGTTGAACTTTGTCATTTTTGGAGTATATACTCACATAAGAGGTGCATAGCATTTCTGGATAACTCCTCATACAGTGAACCATAGATTAGACAGTTGGTTTTCCTGTTTGAATGGTTTTACACTAGTCATTTTTGGGGCCCTTTATAGCTTGCTGTTTGGTGTGAGCCAAGGCTCCATGTTGAAGGCCGTACTTTGACCTATAATAGTTTACTTTTACAAATTGTGACTTGGATGGAGAGTTGTCTCATTTGCACTCATACCACATCTTCTTATATCTATGTGCTCCCATGCTCAGCTTTGTGTATTTTAAAATATTACTTTGCATCTGCAGGGGCATCATTTGTGTCTCCCAGACACAATGATATCTCAAAGAAAGTCCTACATTGACTTTGTTATAATACAGATACTTCAGAGTGGAGTGCAAAAAATTACTTTACTCAATGTTTTTGGCCATACTGATACATTTATGTGCAATAATAGCATGAGAAGAGTAACAATCTCAAAGATTACAAAACATTTGACCTTTTTCACTTAAGACCCCAATATTTAAAACATGTACAACATGTACAGTATAAATATTAATCTTTATTACTCATCTTGAAGTTAATGACACAGTATAGCCATGGTTTTAAATTCTTGTTTTCAGTTATAAATATGGCATTTTAATCAATGTAATATTTTAAGCATATTATTAAACTTTGCTATACAGATGATATACAATATCAAATTAGTTCAGTATTTCTTTGTTGGATATTTTAACTTTACTGTTAAACTGACTAAGGTTATGTAAAAAGTAGATTTTTTTATGATGAAAAAATTATTTTTGATACTGTAAATTCAGAAATTATTGCGTGCTTTTATTATTGCGACTTTTCAAGAATGAACAAAAATGCGAGTTTAATTATTGCGATTTTGAAAAATGTCTGTACAGATCTATGTTTAAGTTATCAGAATGCGAGTTCTTTTTATTGCGATACCCACCCATTCGCATTATTCGCATTAATAAAAACCTCGCAATAATTTCTGAATTTACAGTTGTTTTTTTTTTAAAACTGCATGTAGTCTTGACAGTTTGCTAAGATAGTGAGACACTTTCCAACTGGTCTAATCTGCTTTAGAGTTGAGAAAAGGACAAGAAATATTTTGCTCTTTTAGACAATTTTTTAAAAAGATAATTCTGTTCTTTCCATTAATGCAATGATTTAAATTTTTTTTAAATTTACAAAAGAAACTTTGTTTTCAAAGATTTTACCTCAAAGTTATTTAAATATATCAAGGTAAATTTTACCTCAAAAGAATGCATTGACTTTAAGACAGTCTCACAAAGATTGAAAGTTCTGCAACATATTTTTAATTTTTTGTGATTTTTGTTCCATGGTGCATATACAACTCTGTCATCAAACTGAAAATTGAAACTCAGATAAAAAATGTAGACCTTTGTTTACAATCAACTGAAATTTGAAACTTTAAAAATTGCAATGAAATAATTGTTCCTTAATCTCGTGAATGAATAAAGCAATCAGATGACCAGCAAGAGAAACAGACAGTCATACAGATAGAGATGGTACTTAAAAGTAACAAACTTTCATTTAGAAAAATTTAACTAGTCATGCTAGTAGTGAACTTATTTAAAATCTGAATATGGAAGAAAATTAAAAGCTTATCTGAAATGTTGATAAACAACACCTATTCTTAATCTATGAATTGACAATATCATTATTTAAGAAAAGATTTTGTCTGTTTACTTTTTGGTGAAAAATAAACACTTCTGTATTGAAGAGCTTGATTAAAGATTCTAAATTGATATAACAAGTTTTTGTTGTCTGGCAGGTGATAAATTATTCAAATAGTCACATAGGACCATTTCAACTTAATTTGATAGCTTCAATTTTGAAAGAAATGTCAACATTCAATTCTTAACTTCCTCTATACCTATCTAATAACATTTCAAATGTAGAATTTTCTCCATGATATAATCCTTACCCCTGATTGGTCAGTACATCAGTAGGGGATAGTGTTAGATGAAATCATGGTTTAGAGATTAAATGATTTGTCTATGCTTAGGTCATAATGTAGAACATACATGCCTTACTATCAATATTCACTTTATATATTCACAGATACAGAATAAGAAGAAGAGTCTCGTTGAACATTACCCGGTTATTTCTACAGCACGTATTAACTTGATCAGGTTTATCAAGTACAAAACACAGCCATCTTGAAATAGTTCTTTTATGAAATGTTTTATAGTGCAAATGTTATACAAAATATATTATTTTAGAAGCTTACAATAATTTAGTTGTTTTTTTCTTGTTTTGCCAAAGTGAAGTATGAAATATGTATTTAACCCTTTCATTTAATAGATTTAAGTATATATAACATGCTGTTTTTTGCTGTTTTGTTATGCATTTCTTGATTAACGTTCATCAGGTATGCTCGGAGCAAGAAGTTTGGACAACCAAGGATTTATAAATCTGATGTAAGCTGTATATTATATAAAAAAATTATTACGTGCATTTATTATTACCATTTTTGAATAATGGAAGAAACATGTAAGTTATTGCCATTTCAGGAAAATGTACACACAGATATATGTATCAGATAGTCAGAATGCAAGTTCTTATTGTTGCAATACTCACCAAGTCACATTAATAAAAACCTTGCAATAATTTCTTAATTTACAGTAACTAAAAGGGATTTGAAATGATTTATTGAACCTATCTTAGTTCAGATTTGCCTTTTGGAGTCGCATTCATATTTTTTGTGAATTTGGCAAAGTTCATTAGCTGCAATTGAGGAGGTTAAGTTCAATAGTTCAGAAAAATGAGAAATATATTTATCGAACAATTCCATAATAGCAGGAGCACAACTGCAAGATGTGTGCAATCTTTCTGGGAGTTTTCAGGTATCAAAGTTGAAATCTGTAGGATGAGCTGATTACACTAAACTGGTACCCACTTTTCCCTTCCCACCTGCCAAACATTACCATACTTTAAGCCAGTTAACTTGGCCAAGAGCAGAATTCTTAAGTCATTTTAAACTTATGTCCATTCTATTATATATATGATGATATAATCTAGACATCTTGTTGCAAGCTATCTTTTGTATGAACAGTGCCGCGTTCAAACTAAATAAGTTCATCTATATTTTTTAAAGTACATATGATATTGTGACATTGTTGCTAGAAACAATACATCTTTGTTTAAAGTTGGAGAAGACCAGAAGTGTTTATTATACCCCTGCTTTCTAATGTGGTGTTAGAGAGTGATTGGGGAGTCAGTCTGTCAGTCTGTTCATTCATTTGGCCTTCTGTCCCACTTTTGTATTCACAACTGCTCCTGAACTACCTGACAGAATTATTTGAAACTTTCACAGATTTTTATAAAATAATATTCTTTTGCACCTCATATTTCATTTCTTCATCTGCATGTTTTTTGGGGTTTACTTTGGGATGACATGGACTTAGTTTTATCTGCTCACTAAAGTACATATTTTTGTGATACCTATTTTGTATCTGCAACTCCTCCTAAACTCCTTATTACAATTAATAGAATGTTCCTCACAATCTATTGTGCAACTTCTATTTTGTTATTTGATCCAAATCATCTTTGAAGTTTCCCTTACCAAAACATGGACTTTGCCATTGCTTTATTTTGGGGTACCCATTTTGTTTCCACAACCACTAATCCTCTTGATACATTCTCACAATCATAACCATATAATGCTATTGTGCACATCCTATTTTGTTTTTTTAACTGGATAATTTTTATGGTTTCCTTTACAAAACCATGGGGTGGCGATATAATTTTTTTAGCTTAGCTCGCAGTACCTCTACTTAATTTTAATATTATATTCAATCCCATTATTCTGCAGTACCAATGTCATTTTATGACAGTACATGTATTTGTTAGATTTATGTGGATATGGTGTTCTTATACAATTTAAGATAAATCATTGAAATACCCCATATCACTTCTATTGGAGGTTATCCCAAAGTGGATGGAGAGATAATCATACCTTATATGAATTATTGTGACATTACAGAATTCTAGAACTATTGTACTGTTGGGCGAATTTCACATTAAAAAGTGCATACAAAATGCATTTGCAAATAAACTCAAAGAAAGTTTGCCTGCAAAAAGAGATGTCAGATGTAAGAACAACCTGTTCAATCTAAGCTATAACTATTTCAGTTTAAGCCACATATTTTCCTGAAAAACTGACATATAGATATTGTAATATTGTAAAGCATGATATGTTTCACGAATAGACAGTTTTGGTAATAAGAAAAGGCTGGCATAAAGTTATCAAAATCACAAGTTACAATCTTTTTACACATGAGAAGTTGTCCAAATAATTATGACGTCTTGAACGCAGGAAGGCATCAAAGCAAACAAATAAAATAGCCTTTCAAGACGTCATAATTATTTGGACTAACAAGAGAAGCTGCAAATTTTCTGAGGCAGATCAAACAATCACAATTGCTTATAGTGTTATTCTTATAGTGATATTCTATCATTTGATACTGAAAGAGTATGAGGGGAATTAGGTCATCTTATGTTTAAATAGGCATAAAAGGTGTAGTATAGATATTACAGATACTGCAAACATGATTTCAAGGAATGCTGTCCTTTAATGTTATCTTATAAACTACATTTAAAAAAATATACAAGAAATAAATAAGTGATATAATATTAGCTTGAAAGGAATGGATTTAAACTATTTTATGTGAAAAAGTGAAAGGAGATGTTAAATGTGTAACAAATAGGTACCCCCAGTGGAGCAAGAACTGGTAACATTACACCCGTTCAGAACACTTTCCCTCGCTGTCCGTTTGAGATGGGGTTAGCATTACTCAATCATAAGTTGTCTAATGAACAGTTTCTAGTTGTTTCATTTCTTTCTTTTAGACCATGGTCTTGTCTATCTTCTTTAACTTGCCATGTTTCCCCCCCCCTTTCTATTTGGTATCTTTTGAATCTTTTGTCATGGGTTGTCAACAAAACATCACTAGTTTACAAAAGGAATGACTGGTGGTCTAACATCAATCAACATAAAAATCTGCAACATAAAGCCTTATATTTTAGTGGGTAGAAGACCTGGATGCTACATACCTTGTATGCAGATACCTAATGTTACAAAGT
Source organism: Mytilus californianus (assembly GCF_021869535.1). Lineage (NCBI taxonomy): Eukaryota > Metazoa > Mollusca > Bivalvia > Mytilida > Mytilidae > Mytilus > Mytilus californianus. The sequence continues at coordinate 32,444,625 of NW_026262701.1, forward strand.
TTCCGTCTGTCACCATTGGCATAGCCACCAGAATATAAATTTTAATCAGGGGGTCTGGGCCCCCTATTGGGGCGGCAGCCCACCAAAAGCTTAATGATTATAGTAAAATTCTTATTGAAAAAAAATGTTTTATAAAATTATTTGTAAGCACATGCTTACAATGCTACACTGGTGCTATGCAACTGGTCATATGTCCATTGTGCTTGACCTCATTTTCATGTTTCAGTGACTGCTTGAAAAAAATTTATATTTTTTTTGTCATGTGAATTTCTCACTAATTATGAGTAATATGTCTTCTAATTTTGGTAAATGGGTTCCTTACAATGTCTACATGTATGTCAGACAGAGTTCATTGATCAATGTTAAGTTTTTGTCGTCAATTAGATGCTTTAAGCAATAGGTCAACTATATTTGGTGTATGGAATGATTGTAAGTTGTACATCTCTGTCTGTCAGGGTTTATATGACCTTGACCTCATTTTCATGGTTCATTGGTCCATGTTAAGTTTTTGTGGTTTTGTCAGTTTATCTGATACTATCAGCAATAGGTCCATTATATTTGGTGTATAGAATGATTACAAAGGTGTACATGTCTGTCTGGTAGGGTTCATATGACCTTGACCTCATTGTCTTGGTTCATTGGTCAATGTCAAGTTTTTGTGGTTTGGTCTGTTGCTCAGGTACTATAAACACTACGGCCACTATATTTGGTGTATGGAATGATTGCAAGGTGTAAATATCTGTCTAGCAGGGTTCATATGACCTTGACCTCATTTTCTTGTTTCCTTGGTCAATGTCAAGTTTTTGTGGTTTTTTCTGTTGCTCAGATACTTTAAACGATATGGCCACTATATTTGGTGTATGGAATGATTGTAAGGTGTACATGTCTGTCTGGCATGGTTCATCTGACCTTGACCTCATTCTCGTGGATCATAGATAATGTTCAGTGTATGTGAGGCTTTTAACTTAAATTCAATCATAAGTAAAGCAGGCGAGACATTTTAGCTAATGCACTCTTGTGATTATTATCTCTAAAACTTTAGCAATTAAAAACTTTTTTACGTTGAGCATAGCTACTGAATTCCTGCATTCAAAGGAAATTTTAGAATAGACTAGAACCAAAATATTATTTCACTTATGAATGATGTTTTTACTTTGTTTTGATTAAAAAATACTTCTCGCTCTTAGTAAAATTAAAAAAAAACTGACATGGGAAAAATTTGTCAGTACAATAAGATTTCCTTCCCTCAAAAATATGTAACTTATTTTGGAGTTATTTCAACTTTGGTGACCGTTTTATATCGATTAAAATAAACTCCCTTTAGTTTTTTTTATAAATTTCTGATATGACATTGAGGAGTATTGGCTGTTATTGTGAAAAATATAAGAGCTAGCTTCTCTAAGTGTAGATTGCAAATTATAAACACTGCAATATATATTAATCCTTGATTGCTGCATATTTGGATACTTGCATCACATACATGTGCTTTTTGACAATTAATGATTTTTAAGCCAATATTTAGTTTGAATTACGAATAAGCGTTTCTTTTTAGTTTTCATAAGTGTTTGAGCACACAGTCCACTCTTTGTCACTGGACCGTTCGATAAAGGGTTATTGGTTTAGCGTGAATGCAGCTATGTAAAGCCATATCTGTTCCGAGTTATACAAATGAAATTAACGTTTACTTATAATTTTTTTTTATCAATTTAACATGTTTAAAGTAATTTTAAATACTGTTTTAGATGACTCGTTTATTGGCAATAGATGTAACTTGTTTCTCCTCGATTTATTTGTATTAATTGTGCATTATCGTCATTGTCATCAAATGTAGCTGTAAAGAATTCTTCATAAGTACTCTGGGTAATAATATATTTTTGGAACGTTTTTATGTACTAAAGAAACAATTTTATCATTGCTATCTTGTCCAATAAGTAGCACAACATTGAAGATGTGAATTCCGTTGTTGCCGAAGTGTTAGTAATTTTAAATTCAACCTTATTAAGCAGAAAAAGGATGACAAATAAAAATGTTTGTTTACTGATTTGACTGTCACTCTAGCATATTGTGAGAGTTCAAGTGTATTCGTCACACCATCTGACCCCATGCACTTACATTTTATGTAACACATGATGGTCATAGAATAGTCTATATCAATGAATGCAAGCTACGTAAGCGCCCTAAACTGCGTGCAAATTACCGAAAAAGAATCTGATGTTCATGAGTTGTCGTTTGTTTATGTGGTTCATAAGTGTTTCTCGTTTCTCGTTTTTTATACAGATTAGACCGTTGGTTTTCGCGTTTGAATAGTTTTACACTAGTAATTTTTGGGGCCCTTTATAGCTTGCTGTTCGGTGTGAGCCAAGGCTCCGTGCTGAAGACCGTACTTTGACCTATAATGGTTTACTTTTATAAATTTTGACTTGGATGGAGAGTTGTCTCATTTGCACTCATACCACATCTTCTTATATCTAGTAAATGAATACTAAAACATAATAATAAAAAATGATATTATATCCCCACTCTAGGAGGGGAGACAATATTGCATTCACCTACTTCCTATTTGTCGATACTCCTATCTACCAACTTTTGAATATCCCCATGGGGTTTTAATGCGTGACAACAATTTGAACTGTTTTTTTTTTCATACTTTGATTTTTTCAATAATTATGTTCAATGATTTTTTTTTTTCGTCAAACTTTTCGGGTACCACTGGTTGAAGGTGATGAGTTTAACGTATGAGCCCTTTTTGGTCGACCAGCTTCTATTTTCCAATACTTTGAATTATTAGTGGGTGTATGCTTAGAACGACGACGCGACTCAAACTAAGGACCTGAGGTATGCACTGTGACATTATACCTTATTTGCATAAAATTCTCCTCGTGTGTATTTCAGACCTTTTGTTTGTATTATTTATATATCGCGATGATTGGTTATTTTCTTTGGTGTTATATATTAGTAATAAATTTCTAATACTTTATGGTTTTCGAATTAAAAGTTTAAAAGTAGCCTTGTCATCCCTTCTCCTTAATCATAATGATTTTTATCACTCACTATAGTACGTATTCATAAGGAAAACATAGCCTTTACGCTTTGTGAATAAAAGTTTACGTTGAGCATAGCTACTGAATTCCTGCATTCAAAGGAAATTTTAGAATAGACTAGAACCAAAATATTATTTCACTTATGAATGATGTTTTTACTTTGTTTTGATTAAAAAATACTTCTCGCTCTTAGTAAAATGATTGATGTCTTGTGTAAGGATCACAAGCCAATGGATCTTCTCAAATTTCAAAATTTGATTTCTGATAAATAAAATGATCTACTTTTGAAAGGTAAGATAAGATGTCTTTCGTAAAAAGATAATTCTAAAAATTAAACAATATATCTTTTGCTTTGTTTATTTATATAGATTATCTCAATGTACACAATGATTCCCTGAAAAGGAAACCTTATATTTTATTTGATGTAAATACTGTGCAAGAACTTGTATCTTTATATATTTAGCCTAAATCTTTTAACATAATTTAAGTACGAAAACTATCCGAATTATATATACTGATGTAGGGTATGCTATTGCCAACGACGGAATGTTTCTCCCGGTGAGGGTATATCACTGAACGTTATCACTCATCTCTATGTTAAACTGTTTACATTGGGATATCACAAAGAAAATTACTTTGACAATATACATCCTGTTGTCAAGGTCGATGTTTGCTACTTAAAACACTGAAGGACATGTCTTCATTGTGGAGTATTCAGTCAAAAGTAACTTAGGGAGAAGGTTGAACGCTCACAAAGATGTTTAACTCCATCACATTTTATATGTGCCTGTCCCAAGTCGGGAGCCTGTAATTCAGTGGTTGGGGTTGGTTGCTGTCTGTTATATTTGTTTTTCGTTTATTGTTTTGTCATTAAACAGGCTGTTGTTTTTTGTTGTCCTCCGTCCGGTCGTTACAGGGCCGTAACTAGCCTTTTTTTTTAAATTGAGGCAATATAGAATTTTTTTCTATGTATTGTATGCGATTTTGTCCCATGCACATTTACTCAATATCCCTTTATTTTCTATTGATTCTAGAGTTTGTCTCTAGTGCTGTGTAGAGGCAGTAGAACGAGCTTTAGGTGTATGCTCTTATAGTATTTACAGTTATGGTGTGCTTGTTCATGTGAGAATTTCTCATATTCACACACCGTCAAATTTCATGTTTGGCTAGTTAAAACACCGAAAACTAAAAATAAATGAACGTGGATCCCAAAAAACAGGAGTGACGTCAGAGGGTGAACAGAACTTGCTTCTTGCAAGACACTCGCCGTGAAAACAATTTGATAAACAATGTCTTTGACGAGTTCGAAAATCAGTGCCGATCAAATATTTTTAAAAGAGTTGTGCCCCTATGAAAAAATAATTATATGGATGGAAAATTGTATCGTTTAATAGTGCTCTCGTGTGTACAATTCTTGCCAGTTTTTTATAAAACTTATATTGTAGGTTTATATCAGCGATGTCTTGAACGAGTTGGAAAATCTATGCCCATCAATTATTTTATAAAGAGTTATGCCCTTTGGAAATATTAATTATATGGTAAATTGCCTTGTGAGTGCTCCCATGTGTACAGTTCTTGCCAGGTTTTGTGAAGTTTATATTATAGGTTTATATCATCAATGTGTTGGATGAGTTAAAAAATCTATGCCGATCAATTATTTTATAAAGAGTTATGCCCTTTGGAAATATTAATTATATGGTAAATTGCCTTGTGAGTGCTCCCATGTGTACAGTTCTTGCCAGGTTTTGTGAAATTTATATTATAGGTTTATATCATCAATGTGTTGGATGAGTTAAAAAATCTTTGCCGATCAATTATTTTTAAAAGAGTTATGCCCCTTGGAGATATTAATTATATGGAAAATTGCATCGTTAGCGCTCTTATGTGTACAATTCTTGCCAGAATTTCATGATTTTTATATCATAGGTTTATATCAGCAATGAATTTGATACTTTCGAAAATAAGTGCTGATAAAAAAAAAATAATGAGTAATGCCCCTTGGAAATATTAATTATATTGGAAATCCCATTGAATTTGCTCCGAAGCATTAATTTCTCTAAGATATTTATCAACAGTTTTATAGAACAAAAAAGTGTATTTTTTAGTTTTTGCCCTTGATCCTTGGATAGATAAATATGTGCAACGCGGCGGACGTTGAAACTATGTTCTTTTATTTGAATTGTTTCAGCTGACAATATAGTATGGGTTTTGCTTATTGTTGAAGGTCGCACGGTGACATATAGCTGCTTAAATCCACGTGTATGTCATTTGGACGCATGACAAGTTGTCTTATTGACAATGTATAGCATGGATCTGCAGTTGTTCTGGTAAAATATGGACTACATCTACATGTCAAAGGCGCAACACCACAATACAGGAGGACATCTAGAAGTCACCGTATCCAAGTTACATTGGGAAATAAAGTGGAGAACATACCAACGGGGGTAAAAAAAAAACGAATTAAAATAGGCAACACCTTATTAAAAAGAAAAAAGAACAGACAAACATTTGTTACAGTACACAAAACAATTCACAGGAAACTAAAGACTAAACAATACGAACACCACAAAGTTCGTGTTACACCCGTCACGTAACCCTTTGAAAAACGTCCACAATTTATTTGAATCAAATTCGTGAATTTCTTGTTAAACCTTCAAACATTACAAAATTCATAAACCATCGGTCAAATTCTCTTACCTAAATTTCGACGGACTGTGAAAGTTTGAAATGCAAGTACGAAAGGATCGACGATAATGTTAAAGATAGAAACAATACAGACAGTGAAAGCAGAAAGGAAAAAAACAAGAATGAAAATTTAACACGAAAGCAACACGAGCTCTTTAGCTACACAAACACCAAATAACGTAGAAGTTAGAAACTATAGGTCACCGTACTGCCTTAAACAATGAGCAAAACCCCTACCATATAGCAACCTATAAAAGGTCCCAAACGGACAAATGTAAAACAATTCAAACGAAGAAACCGAAGTATTTATGTACAAAACAATATACGAAGATATATGATATACAGCAACAAACGACAATCCCTGAATTGCAGTCTCCTGACTTCGGACAGGCACATACAGATGTAACGGAGATAAGTATGTTGGTATGTGCCCAACCCTCCCCTTACCTTGGACAGTTGTGTAACAGCACAACGTAAGAACAAACTATAAAAATCAGTTGAAAAGTGCTTAATTCATTAAATCGATACAAGGCATAAACACATCTAAAAAAACCACTAAAGACACAAAGTACAGATCTGAGAGTACTTGCAGTTACTGGTAGCTAGTTCAAAGCCATTAACAACTAATAAAAAAACAAGTACATCTAAGATTTAAATATCAATCAGTACACATCCAACATCCGATGAATTTATTGTAAAGACGTTATTAATGTTGGTTATGTTTACAATTTTAAAAGGTCCATAATAATTTATAGGCATCCATTATGGTATGTCGATATCAAGCACTTTATAGAAAACACATAATTTTAAGCCCACCAGGTCCGAAGAGCCATGTGAGGTTTTGCCATTACTTTGCGTCCGTCTGTCGTCCGTCGTCCGTCGTCCGTCTTCTGTAAACTTTTCTTTAAAGATCTCCTCCTCTTAAACTGCTCGATGGATTGAAACCAACGTTTGTCTGCTTTATCCATAGAATTTCAACTATAAAGTTTGTGATTTTCGTTCAAGTTGATTAACCAACATGTCCGCCTTGGCTAACAATATAACATAGTGGTCAAACTACGACTGACAGGAAACAAAAAAATGGTCAGCACAACAAGATCTAACTAACCTGAACATTTTGGAAAAATCTGTCCACCTATTTTGGAGTTATTGCCCCTGAAATGTTGATTTATTTACTTTTTTTTTGTATTTCCTTCCCATTGTTTCAAAATATACAGAAGCTAGGATAATAGTGTAAATTGCAAAAATTATCAGTATGACAAGATCTGTCTTCTCTGATATTTTATAGACAACCCTTTCTGGAGTGAATGCTCCTAAAATGTTGATTTTCACGGGTTTTTTTTAAGGTTTGGCTTTATCTGTAGGAGCTAGGTTAAACAGGTAAATTGCAGCAAAAAAAAATATCAGTAACACAAAGAGTAACTATAGTATGTACATATAGAAGTCCTTATTAGCAAACCGTGTCGATTTTTTTTTTCACCAGGGGAGCGATACAGGCACGGGTGTGCTTCTTGTTCTAATTTGCAGTACACCTACTATGATCTACTTTTTTGCTTCACAAATGCGTCTGAATTTATAAAGGCGAAACATCCTTATTGTATATGCATACCATCTAGTTTTTTTTTTTTAATTTTGAATAAAGTTGCACTGATATGGGGTCAAAAAACTATGATTTCGACTGAAAACTTCGTGAAGGACATTGTCGGTCAACGATTTGATAAGAACAATCATAATCATTTCTATAGATTTTCATTCATGTTGTTTCTCGTTCATATCATCAATGATCATCAATGAAGAAGTTCACGTGGGATCATTGAATCTCGATCGTAGTAATAGAAGATAGGTATGCCATTGATAAGATTTTAATTCAAGACATTTCGCCCACAAGTCATATGTCATTGTTTCCAAACAATCCCATAATGTCAGGGTCTTGCACCTTCAGATAATAAAAATCTGACATGCCAACCGAGTCTGTTGAAATAACTTGACAATATTGCATCCTTGCAAGTCGAGTCGCAACATATTCACTGGCCGCTTGCTTGTTATCCTTTTGACGTGTCACCAGGAAGTAAACATTGTTATACCTTTTCCGTTTTCTGCTTGAGAAATATACTTAATCAAACTTATTTTGTAGAAGGAAACTATTTGGCGTGATTGCTAGCAAACAAATTCATTTGGAATCAAACTTTGCAACAATCATCCTTAGTCTAAAATAAAGAGTTTTCTCTCGTTTTCTATAATCCTTATGGTAAAATAAAGAGTTTTCGCTCTTGTTTTCCATCATCCTTAGGGTAGAATAAAGAGTTTTCACTCTCGTTTTCTATCATCCTTATGGTAAAATAAAGAGTTTTCTCTCTTGTTTTCTATCATACTTAGGGTAAAATAAAGAGTTGTCTCTCTTGTTTTCTATCATCCTTAGGGTAAAATAAAGAGTTTCTCTCTTGTTTTCTATCATCCTTAGGGTAAGATAAAGAGTTTTTTCTCTTGTTTTCTATCATCCTTAGGGTAAAATAAAGAGTTTCTCTTTTGTTTTCTATCATCCTTAGGGTAAAATAAAGAGTTTTCTCTCTTGTTTTCTATCATACTTAGGGTAAAATAAAGAGTTGTCTCTCTTGTTTTCTATCATCCTTAAGGTAAAACAAAGAGTTTCGCTCTTGTTTTCTATCATCCTTAGGGTAAAATAAAGAGTTTTCTCTCTTGTTTTCTTTCTTACACAAATAATGGTTTGCTATTTAATCATGTTATGAGTAATACTTAATCTCATGTCTAAAATTAATCGTTTAACACCCTTTCTCCAGTTTACATATAATTTACTTAATGCTCGTGGATAATTTCATTTATATGACAGTTTTCTCTTCTGTTTTCTCTTCTTTTTTTCAGTTATTTTAATAGCTGATTATTTTACAATTTTATGTATTTATATGAGATAGTGCAGTTTTGACAACGTTTGATACTGTAGATGTCTTCTTATGTTAATACATCTAAGCTTGTCCCCTTTTCATTTTTTTCTGATCGGAGTTTTGGAATTTTTATTTATTATGTTTTCTTCTATATATAAAAAGGGAAAGATAGAAAGAGTTTGAATGGTTGCAAATAATATATAAAATTTGTCATTTGATTGCATCTTACCAAATGCGTTAACAGAACTTGCAGATTTTGTTAAAAATTACTATAAAAAGTTAATATCCTCTAAACGAAGTAGCTGTTCATACCCAGTCTTGGTGTCGTTTATGGCAAATATTGCACTGGGAAATTCAGTATCATGTGCCTCTATCTTGAGAGATCAAAAGTCGAGACAATACAAAAATAGAAAAACCGTTGACGTCAATAAATGATAAAAATATAATATTCTGTATACGGAAATAGCGAATGGAAACATGAATATTTTGTCAATAGAGTGTATAAATGTTTCCACTTACTTGCATACTATATTCCTAAGTTACTGTCTAGTTTTCTTTGTGGGAATTCTTTTTTTTTTCAACGATTTTGATTTGTTCCGGGATATTGTTCAAATGCCTCTTTGTAATTTTAAGGTAAAGACTTTAACTATACTAAACTACTTTTAGCGGTCTTTATTGGTGCACATGTACTCTAATCTTTGATCATTATAGGGTAAAAGGTAGTGATGATACACTAACCCAACGACACAAGAAAAAAAAATACACCAAAACATGTAAAGGTCACCATAGTTGAGTTCTAAATTATCCTGAGACTAGAAAATATGTTTTACTAAATGAATTTAACAAAGACTATTAACTAGCGGCCACTCTAAACACCAAATTGCTGGAATGAAAATAATATTAAGTTTAATCGGGGTTTTTTTTCGAGATCTCAATCCTACTTCTTTAAATACCTACATTTTGTACTATATTAACAGAATGTTCAAAAGAAATTAGAACAATGAAAGCACTTGTCTATATATTATGGGGAAAAAATAAATAACAAATACATAAGTATTAGCAAAACAGCAATGCACAATACCGTATACAGATCAAACATCATATAAAAATAAGAAGATGTGATATGATTGCCAATAAAATAACCATCCATCAGAGACTAAATGACGTAGATGTAAGCAACTACAGGCCGCAGCACGGCCTTCAACAATGAACAAAATAGGGTCAATTATAGAAGGCCTCGAAATGACAAAATGTAAAACAATTTTAACGCAAGCCAAACAACCAACGGCCTGATTTATGTACAAAGTAATAAATGCAAAACAAATATGAATACAGCGCCAAACGACAACCACGTGCACTGAATTACAGACTCCTGCCTATAGACATGTACGCGAGAGCTCAATCCTACCCTAACCTGGGACAGTGATTTAACAGTACAACATGAGAATAATCTACAAAAATCAGTTGAAAAGACTTCACTCATAAGATAGACACAAAGATCAAAAACAACTAATGAATAGACTAAATACACAAAGTACCGGTCTAAGAGTACTCGCAGTTACTGAAAGCTAGTTCAAAACCAATAGCAACTAATAAATAAGTCATGTTTCGCAGACTAATTCCCTGATTATGTTGGTGTTTTTTTTTCAAGCTGAGTACGACAATATCTAATGATGAAATTACCAAACAATGTAAAAATTCTGTGCCAAAATTCCCATTTAATTACTTTGTTGATTTAGGTAAAGATCTTCTAGAATGAAATTTGAGAGACTGTTCGAGGTATAATGCAATTTGTTTATGTAACAAAGTTTTAGTATTACCATTTTGAAAAATGTGTCAACATTTAAGGTAACATCAATATAGCAACATGTAACTACATTGTATCACGGTTTCCATTGACGCAGGTTTCTAGCAATATATTTGATTGGTAGTTTTTGAATTTTCATACTTTATATAACTATCAAAGCTTATAAAATAAAATTCAACATACTAGGATTTAACAATATGTTAAACATCATCATGTTTATAAACAATGGCTTTAATGTTTTTCTTCAGAGGAAATTACCGCGATAACAGAATGAAAGTTTATTTACTTTGATAAATCTGAAGGAATACACAAATGACCGAATAAAGTAAGAGAGACAAGGTGAACTTAAGTTCCGTACAATCGTTTCAATTTATGTAATAAAACGGCAAAATCAGGTCATAGGTTATAGCGAATTCATAGTCTTATTAGGTATTAAAAGTTTAAGTTCCCAGCGCAACATATATTTCCTCTACACATATTTATTTTTCATAAACATAGACTTGATTTTTTTAAAGAAAATCTCAACGTTTGACGGCAATAGAATATTAAAAACTTAGTATTTTTATAACATTTGATACTCTACCATCTTCACTATGTACCAAATAGTTCTACAAAAGAATGTAACCCAACAACAAAAACAGGCAAATGACTTAGAGGTCAACTACATACAAGTGTCTATACCTAAAGTCAAGCTCTGATTTGGCCGTAGTCTAGGCTTATTGTAAAAATATTATAGAGACTACCAAACCCTCCAATCAACGCCAAATTCTTTTTCAATGACAACAATTCCAAGATGTAACGAAAAACAACAACTGACAATGATAAAACACCAACTGACAAGGTTTATGATTTGGAACAGGCATATGTTTATTTGCATTGCCTTGTTCAAACTATTTTTATTGACCACTAAGTATCAACTACTCGTGGTGATTAACTTAGTACCTTATATCCTAATAGTTCATAGACAAAGCAAAAACAATTACTTCATGAACAATCAAATCCACATCGCATAATTTAAAACCTGTTGATCATTTCACGATCTGTATTCCATTTTATTTAATAGTAGCAGAAATAGTTGGAACTTAGTGAATCGTCAAGCTGAAGCACCAAATTTCTCAAAAGTTTTTTTGAAAAAAAAACTTCATTGACAACGGAGCTCTTATGCGTTTCATAAAATCGGACCTCGTACATTGGTTTTGGTTATCCTCAAATAAAAATATAATAGACTGGGAGGTATTGTATTTACACCTGTCTGTTGTTGAAGACTGTTTATTGCCTCCAAGATGTCTTTAGGTTAGTTCGTCCTGAACATGCATGTAATATTTGCCACTGGACGTTGTGCAACCAACAATCAATAAATACTTTAGTAAGTTGTGTCTTTTTGGGTTGCTGTCTCATTGACGTTTACTCCACATCTCTTTTTTCGTATTCTAAACGTTAAAAAATATAAAGTTTGACAGAGGACAACCCAGATAGGAGACTTGTGAAATATTTGATGGTCACTTTACTCTTATCTCTTTCATCAAAACAGGGTAGTTCTTCTATGTTTATTACCTTAGATATCGAGGTATTTTGACTTGACCATCATAAAAGGTGATCCGTAAGACTTACTGGCCAGTCGAGTTAAAGTAATTGAATCATTAAAGTGCCATCATGCGCGTAGCCATGTTTAATGTGGCGATTTGCGTAATTGCAGGCCTTCATGTGATTAATGCTGCTGTAACTCAGCCCCCAAGTAGTAAGTATAATGTAGATATTTTATCCTAGTATGCGAAATGAATGGGAAAAGACAAAAAAAGAGAAGAATATATGAAATTGTTTATAGTAACTTTTTCAACTCTATTTTTACTCGGCTCATGTTTAAGGTTTTCGATAAAGGTGGTCATTTAACAAAAAAAAACTCATCAAAGATACCAGGCTTTGTTTTGGACGCCGGACGCGCGCTTTGTCTACAAAAGACTCATCAGTGACGCTCGGATAAAAAAAAAATAAAAGGTCAAATTAAGTACGAAGTAACAAAGCATCCACAAAATTTACAAAAAGTATAGTTAGATTAGATGTATGTCAATATTGTCATGATTTTTTGTTTGTTTGCTGGTTTTGTTGGTTTTTTTTGTTGTTGTTGTTTTTTTTTTGTATTTTGAGGAAGGGGGTGTATATATATATCTATGATCACGAATTATATGCCCATCTGTACATATAATTATATTTCATTTTACTTTTTTAAAATGATATTCAGATGACTAGTTTTTTTTTAGTAATTCTCGATTAGTCGGAATTTTTAACTACACATGAATAGTAATAATAAAAAGACGATATAAATTGACAGCATGAAATTGTGACCCGAAGATTAGCTATCAAACCTGTGGAAACACTTCAATTTGAAAAAATAAAAATAAAAGCACTCTAACGCTGAAGATATGACACGGTAAATAAAAGGTATTCGAATACAGTAACCCGCAAGAATTGTCTTTATTTCAAAGAATTCTTCGTCATATTTTATCATCTAGGTTATCATGGTATTTTGAACTTAGGGTTGATAAGAGGTAAAATGTAAGACCTTCTCCAGTCTTGCAAATTCATTTAGAACAATTGATACCATCATGCGCGTTGCCGTGGCTTTTACGGCGATCATAGGCCTACAATTGGCTTATGCTGCTGTTACTCAGCCACCAGTTTGTAAGTTTTTTTCTTCTTTATTATTTAATTGCATGCAAATCTTTTTCAGTCATTTTTCGTGTTTTGAAAAGAAAACGCTTGATGTAATATTTCTGCCTTAATATTTTTCAAATCATCACGAGTTTCAAGAGTAAACGTTAAACAAAATTTAAAAAATCTTTAATTTCATTTTAAATTTTACTTTTTGAAATATGTATGTCTCATTGTAATTATTTTTGTAGCATGTGGATCTAATCCAGCTGATATACATTTCCTACTGGATTCATCTGGTAGTGTAGGTTCACCAAACTTTCAAAAACAAAAAGACTTTGTGGCAAAATTCGCAGATCAATTCACAATTGGACCAAAAAATGTGCAAATAGGAGTAACGACATTTTCTTCCACAACGCATCCACAGTTTTTCATGAACAAATACCATGATAAAACATCATTAGTGAATGCCATAAAAGCAGTGCCTTACCAATCTGGTAATACACACACTGACGAAGCCCTTAAATGGGTCGATCAACATGCTTTTACCTCTGCCGCTGGTGATAGGCCGGGTGTTGTAAACATTTTAATTGTTATGACCGATGGTCAGTCAGGAAATCCACCCCAGACTGTTATCGAAGCTGCCAAACTACACGGACATAACATTCGAGTGTTCGCCATAGGTATTGGAAACGGTATTAGACGTACAGAACTTGAAAAAATAGCTTCCGATAACGCTCATGTTTTCACAGTGACGAATTTCGATGCTCTACAAACACTACAAGCAGAGTTGAAGAAAACAGCTTGCAAAGGTAACGTAAATTACATATCTTTCGCTGTGAAATAAATCATTCACTTATATCATGGTCCTTTTTCCTAATTTTTACAAGTTTGCAGTTATTAACTCCGTTACTAGTATTATGCTACATTTCATTATTTCTGTAATTTTAATGCGTTAATTCTGGACCGACTCATTCACAAACCGAATCACTTTATGTTAAGTTTTTGAGATAAAGGCCGAGTTTACGCATCAATAATCTACGTAAAAATAACCTTAATTGCTAATGATTCCAGTAAAATGCAATAAAGAAATATGTCCAGATCAAATATTTCATCAACACGCACAGAACTATTTCGTCTGCGTTGGAGTTCACACTCGCGGAGTCATGAAACGGGTTTATATATAAACTTTTCGGTTACCATGACGCTCAACAAAATGAAATAAGTTAACATACACCATTGGAAATATAAAGTATTTATCGAATACTCTTTCCTACTTGAATTTGTTATTTTTTTATATAAACATTCTTGTGTAAATGCTAAAATGATAATTCAAATTTGTTGTAAAGTCATTGTGATTGGCCTGAACATAATGCATTGTAATATACAACGCAAACACACAAAAGAAAACAAAAAAACAAAAAAAAACAAAAAACCCGGACAAAATACAACAGAGACTCAAACAGACAAATAATATTAAAAAACGCAATTCTGATGTTCACAACTTTCCAAATATATTCAATTTATTAACATTCTAAGTGTAGAAAACATGAATTAACAGACTGAAAGGAAGGTCTGGTTCAGAACCAAAGCAACATTATATTTGTTTCGACAGGTTTTTTTTATATCCATGTAAGTAATTATAATCTCCAAACACTTGCCATATTCTTACAATTAACTACGTTATTTTTATACACACAATAATCACAGTAATGTTATCCCTCCCTTATCATGTATGGACCTAAGATTTTAAATCAGAAGACAGCTTTATCCAGCCTCTTTCTTGTTGTTTCTGTAATGTTATTTGTTAACTGACATTACAAGTCGTATTAATATACCATTGAAAGTCAAACATTTGATCAAAGATGAAAAACAACTACAACGAAGGTCTATTGTCCTAAGATGATTGATAGGCATTTAACATACCCATGAATGATTGTGTGTATGCAGTAACAATATTGTAAATAAACACTTTCACTTTAATTGTGGAAATGATTTCCGAAGAGGAACGTTGTTCTCCGTGTTTTTCTTCAATCGAATAATTAACTTTCAACGGTATTTTTACTCTTTGTATAACAACAGTAGGCTTAAAATTTTGGATAAATGGTGAGATAATAAAGATCCTAACACACATGTTGTGTAACGTTCATGTTAATTCTTACTTTATATGCAGACGAAGATATGGGTCTCAGAATAGATATGACAAAGGATTGCCAACTTTCATGTTTCGATCATTGATAATTCTTTAGTCAAATCCAACTCATTTAAAAATTTCCATGTGTTTTGAAATCTGAAAATTTACCATAATTGATTGCTAACTTATAATTTCATTCCGAAAAACTTAACAAAACAGTGTTTTATGTTCAAAAAGTAAAATAAAGATGGACAAACATTACGATCAACAGGGGCGTATCCTGGAGTTTTGAAAGCATGAGTCCCTATTTTGAAGATAAAAATTTTGGACTATTTTGGACAAAACATTTATATATATCGTAAAAACATGAGATTTTGATTTGATTTTTTTTTTTGCTATCAAAGGGGCGTACTGGGTGAAAAAAATATATACCCCGAGCGGCTGAATTAAACCATTCAAACACTGTGAAGCAATAACATGTCATTTACTACGAATACAGTGATAATTAGTATTAAATAAAAAAAAAGAAATTAGTTGCCCTATGATTATTTAAAAATAAATTTTACGGAATTTTATGCCGCAACAATATACAGATTTTAAAGAAAAATCTATACAGCCAGGTTTTGGAATAACGGCGATTTCAAGCGACCACAGTTTTCCAGGATTTTCAACCACTATAACAGAATGTTAATATGTTTAAGTTACACAAAACTCCCGATTGTATGAAAGTCCTTTCTTATTGGTCGACTATTGTCCTTGGTCTTGTGATGAAAAACTTCTTTTTGCGAATATGACAAAGAGAAAAGAATTGGCAACAAAAATAGATTGATTATTCACATTTGTACTTTTGGCAAAAACAATAGTGTTTGAAATTGATATGAAAACAACTTGAAAGTTAATCATCCGATAACTAATTTCAGGAACAAGGTTCTGGAATTGACAACTATCGCAAATCTTGCCAACTAGCTATTCAATTTAATGGGGTTTTTTCTGCAAATAATCTAATACATGTTATAATAGTTACTTTATCTCCGCAGTCGATGGGGTATACTCTTCATACGGCGGTTGGAGTAAATGCTCTAAAACTTGTGGTGGTGGAACCAAACACAGAGATAGGACATGTACAAATCCTAAGCCAGCGAATGGTGGAAAGAATTGTGTAGGACCTGCTAGAGATACTCAACCATGTAACGCTCAAGCTTGTCCAACACTACCACCTCCAACTACTACACAGATTCCGACAACAACACTGAAATGTAAGTTTAAGAATAAACAAACAAAGAGGTAGGGTCATTTTCCCCTTTATTTGTTTCATTCAAAGGGTCAAAATCTTAATGTAGTCAAATCCTATAGGAGTTTGAATATTAAACAGTCTATATAATATTCTTAAAATATTTTTCAACAATTTTGCATTTTTCATAAATCAAAATGTTATTCGGCGCTACATGTTGCTGTTAATGGTATTTTGATACAAAATTACAAATGTTACCGATTTTTGTAAAATTTTACGCTTTAAATCTAATAACTTGGACAAAAAATCTTCCAAAATCAAAAGCAATCTTACCTTCAACATAATTTTGATTTTGGTTAAGAATGTTCTTTGTATGCAATTTCGGGATAAACACTCGAAAGTGCCGAAATCTGCAAAAATTGTTGTTTTGAGCTATCTTCAAGAGTTTTTAATTTTAGTGATCTGTTAAGAAAAAAGCCATTACATTGTTAAGAAACTATGATACTATGAATTTAAGTAAATTGAAAGACATTTTTAAAGTGAGGCTTGCGTGATATGAAAACAGAGGAAATAAGGCCTACCTCTTTAAATATTAAAAAGGAACATTGAAAGAACACTATGGTATACAACATACACGTCGTTGTGACGATTTTTATAGAAATTGATACTTTGCGAAACTTTGGTCCAATGTTTTTTCAGCTGTTTCATAAGCAACACCAAGTAATCGTAAAATCGCCATTAAAAGATGCAAAGTAAAATTAAATCATTATGAATTCAGATTTCGTAAAGACTGTTATTTTTCATGAGCCAATACTGTGACAAATTGTTAACGCTTTAAATCCAATAACCTTAACCAAAAATCTTCAAAATCAAAAGCCATCTTGTCTTCACACGAATCAAATAAGTTATACACATTTTGCATAGAATAGTCAGGGCGAAATAAGTTATCTAGATTTGTGCAGAATTGTCGAATTTTAAAGTTTACAGTTCGATCCGGATCAACAAATCTTTAAATCTTTGAAAATTGCAATGAAGTTTGACTCTTTAGAACTTTAATAAATATCCATAAAAGCAAACTTGAATTGTCACGAGACGTGGTCGTAATTGCAGAATTTTGACATATTAAAAATCTAGTATTCTGGAATAATAAACCTTAAAATCTTCAAGAGAGAAAGGAGACTCGTCTGCATAGAACAAAAAATTGCGTAAAAAAATGTAAGATACGTTTTTGAAATGTTTGAGTTATCACGAAAGCTGCAAGAAATTACCGAATATCTTATGATTAACTCTGGAACAAAAAATTGAAAACAGACAATGCAATGCTGTGATATTGTCTTTGGCATATATTTTTTCCCCAATAACAAGCATGACTATTTGATATTACTTGCTTAACTTTTCGTGACAAATATTTCCTGCATATCTGGAACGTTTCGTAACATAAAGGAGTAGGTTCGATAAGGCCCTAAAATGGCATCCTTTTTTAGCTTAAATTTTAAATTAGGATCACAATGAATCATAGATAATACATTGACTAGATAGGAAATAAGCCTTTTGTTAAAAATTTACGTACCTGCGTTTTACTCATGACGTCACAAATAGTACTCATTTTGATTTTCCACGAAAAATTCAATGAAAACGGGAAAATTTCCATTGATTATTGGACAGGAAACATAGAGCGCATACGTCGACAAAAAGATCTTTTGTAATGATGTTTGTAAAGACATTTTACATGTCTAACTTGAATATTTAGTTTGTCGACGCATGCGCTCTATGTTTCCTGCTCCTAAATTTGGTTGAAAACCGGCCGATTTTGTCAAATTTCGCCAAAATCTCTTATCTTGACCAATTTGGGATGTAAAAATATACGCTTTACAATAAAACTTGGACACAAAAGGTTCTATTTAACTTTCTAACATGTCTTTAAGTCAACTTAAAACATTTTTCATCTTGTAACATTGATCTTTAGGGGACGACCATTTGATATTCTGGGGGGGGGGGGGGGGGGGGGCAGGAGGATTTGTTTTGGATCGGTTATTTATTTTTGTAAACTAAGAGGACAGATTATCTATTTTCTGCACTATTGAAGCAAGATTTTTCATTTTCATTTAAGCAAGGGACTGATTATTTATTTTCACAACTATATTTATAATATTCGAAAACATACAATTTTTAAATTATTTGTTTATTATAAATAATTCATGTATAGTCAAGTCATTATGTACCATTTAATCAGAATTAATTATCATCCTCTGCAGAAATGAATCTTCTATATTCCCCAATGCATATACATGTATTGCATACATAAACAGTATTAAAGTTAGGTTGTAACTAAGGCTCTTTTAAAAGTATTGGCAAACATGTTTAGCCGAGCGGAGCGAGGCAAAATTTTTTTTGAAGGGTTTTTGAACCGCTGAAGGCCAAAGAAGCTATAGAACAAATGATGCAAAATCATGCCTTCTGGGTGTTCCCCAGACCCTTTCTTAAACTGAAAATGCAAGTTCTGTTTTAATAGTTTTATGACAATATTTTGGTCTCAAAGCAAAATCACGTTATAGATTCAGTGTAAGACTTAAGTTTCTAGGGACAACATCAAAAGACAAATATGCATGATAAAGCAAAAATGTAATTCACATAGTTGAGTCTGTGGCTGCTGTGTTTTTTTAAACTCATGATCAAGTTAATAATAAAATTACTAAATTACAAAATGAATGCAACACTAACAGAATACAGAAGGGCAATCAATGAACAAAAGACAAATAAATAAGAAACATGATCCCGAAAAATCAGGGGCTACGTCTGAGGGAGAACAGAATTTGCTTCTTGCAAACACTCACGGTGAACACAATTTGATATGGAGACAAGCGTTTGGTTTTGAAATTTCCTACATGAGGCATTTGTCTCAATGTAGTTACGGCCCTGATTTAATAAAAGTGAGGTAAGTGTTCCTGAGACAATTAACCTCAAGTTAAATGAAACCAATTTTCTGACATTTCAAGTATATTTAAATAATATTTATACTTTAATTATTAAAAGATATGGGAAGTGTTTCCCGATTTTTTTTGGAAAAAAGATGAATTTATGAAGAATCTGGTGCCATCTCATACTTTCGATTAGACCTGCTGAGTTATTTATTTTCAATACATTGCAAGTCAGGTAATTTATTTTCAAACTACCACAGAACAAACCATTTATTTTTGTGTTTATCAAGGCTGAGTTATTTATTTTCAAAATCCTCCTGCCCCCCCCCCCCCCCCCCCCAGAATATCAAATGGTCGTCCCCTTATAATCGGGGCCAAATATGGCCCGTACCGAACTTACTCCAAATGTCTTATGAATAATCATGGTATTTGACTATTATTTAAAATTTCAATGACAATATTTTCCTTAATCTTATAAAGATTTTTTTTTTCAGCCTGCGGAACAGTACCTGCTGATATACACTTTTTATTGGATGCCTCTGGGAGTGTAGGTTCTTCAAATTACCAAAAACAAAAAGATTTCGTAGCCAAATTTGCAGATTCATTTACGATCGGACCACAAAATGTTCAAATAGGAGTAACTACCTTTTCCTCCCAAGTTCACAATCAATTTTTCATGAATAAATACAACAGTAAAGCTCCTTTGGTAAGCGCTATCAAAGCAATGCCTTATCAATCGGGAGGTACAAACACTGATACTGCTATTAAATACGTTGATGGGAATGCTTTCACTAAACCACACGGTGACCGAGATCATGTTGTGAACATTTTGATAGTCATGACAGACGGACAATCTGCACATCCACCAAAAACCGCGGCTGAGGCGAAAATTCTCCATGGACATAACGTCAAAGTGTTTGCTATTGGAATTGGTAATGGAATTAAACGACCAGAATTGGAAACAATAGCCACAGATAGCGCTCATGTATTTACTGTACAGAACTTCGACGCCCTAAATACACTCCAAGCTGAGCTAAAGAAAACGGCATGCAAAGGTACATTTATAAAAAAAATAATAGTTCATTGTTCCTTTTCTTCAATCCTTTTTGCGAAAAAAATATGCAAAACAGTATGTTGGGCTATTGATTTAGTTTTAGAGTCAATAAACACAATATATGTTGGTTATATTGAAAAAGATTGGCTTTGGCAAAAAAAAAAAAAAAAAAAAATAACATACCCAGTCAAGTGTTTTGTCGTATGAAACTCTTTTCTTTTGCTAGTGCTGTTTTGGAACAACATAATCATTTTCCAATTAGTAATGTTTACTTTAACATAGGAAATACAGGTAAAATAGGAATTTAAAAAAAAATATGAATAATGAAAAGCTGAAGTTAAATCTACTTATCTATAAATGCAAATTTGTCCATTTCCAGTTCATATGCAATAATGAAAAATTTAATATTGGAAAGAAAATGTAAAAACTTTATACAGAAAACACAAGTTTAATATCGTGTGTAATAATGACTTATTTAACATTTTCATAAAATAAATCCTAAGAACCTATCTATCTGTATATATACATCATTGAGGGATACCTATATACAAAATATTGAAAAAAAAATTTAATTTCAATTTTGTTAGATTGCAGTCAGCTATAACACTGAGGCATATGACCGCACTTTTAAATAGCAGTCTGTCAGTCATTATAAAAATCACCATAAAGTATATTGATGATTGTTTTTTTATTGAGTACATCTGTATAACTTATATTTCTTTTAATATGTATCCTAATTTTTGTTTTTGTATTTTGTACATGAACATTAGTTATGTGTTAACTGTCTATATACTAATATTTAGGGTCTTTTTCCCCTGTGAATACCACTGTCACTCTAATATAATTATAGTCAATTTAACTATTGTCAGTTTATTGTCTCAATACTGTATGCTATAACCATTTAATGTAAATGTGTTTGTGCTAATAAATATTGTCTATTGTCTATTGTCTATATATATAAATTCTACACACATATATTCATGTAAAAATATCGATGCATGAATGGTTAAAACATATAAAACATTCAAAAGAATAAAACAAAAATGCTAAATATTTTATACTGGAGTGTACTTTGTTTGCAGTTGATGGTGGCTGGACTAAATACGGTTTCTGGAGCCCGTGCTCGAAAACTTGTGGTAGTGGAACCCACTACAGGGAAAGAACCTGCTCCAACCCACCTCCTGCTAACGGTGGAAAGAACTGTGTAGGAGCTGCCAGAGATACCCAACCATGTAACACACAGCCTTGTCCGACAACTCCACCACCCACCACAAGACCACCAACAACACCATATATTGCAACAACAACATTGGCGAAAAGTGAGTAAATTCATGCTCTCATAAACGGACAGCAACTCAAATATTACAAAACATAAGTCAGTTTAAAAAAATCTTTTTCGTTATCTATAAGTTTTCACCAGAGGAGCAGGAACTGCTTACACTTCCGTTTTTTTTTGTTTGTTTTTGTTTTGGGGAGAGGGATTTGTTGTTCAGTCTTAGTTTTCTGTGTTATGTTTTTAGGACTATGTCATTTCGTCGTTGTTCTTTTGGCAAAGATGTTTGTCTGTAATTTAACTATTTATTTATTCTACTTTGTAATTACAAATGTATGTGTTTAATACGATCGTTATACCTTTCATATCATATCGAAAGATAACAATTTTACCTTGATTCAGTGATGATTATGAAGATGATGGACGGTTGTTTAACGTCCAGTGGCAAATTAAATTCCTATTATGGACGTAAAACATGTTAATGTGAAATGAATATGAACCCTGCTTTGTACTAGACCGAAACACTGAACCGGATTTTTAACGTGGTAGTTCGCTAGGTTTCAGGAAGATATGTCATCCTTCCCAGACATATTATTCTGACTCCGAGCCGATCAGTCATACTTTTCCTACCAAATGACGCGTGCTTAGTGGAGAAGCTGCAAATACCAATTTTCCCCGTGACTGGTTTGAATCGACCGGGAGTCGAATCCACGACCTCTCACACTCTAGACGAACACGCTACTTCAAAACAACCAAGGCGGAATCAGTTCTCAATAAAATGATGGTCGGATAACGTAAATAAAAAACCTAACTTATTTAAAAAAAAACATCATTCAAACATTTCACTGCAGCATTGAATATTTCATGTGTAAAACTAGCTCAACAAGAAGATAAGAGATTTTTTCTTTCAGTCTCTTAGTTCATTCTACAACTGTAATTTTTCAGGCTGTGGAGTTGTTCCAGCTGATATAGTTTTCATTCTTGACTCATCTGGAAGTGTAGGTTTACCAAATTTCAATAAGATGTTAGATTTTGTCAAAAATATGATCAAAGGTTTCGACATTGGACCAACTGGAGCTCACATTGGTCTTGTCACTTTTAGTTCCAAACCTCATCTTGAGTTCCATTTGAATAAATTCACCGACAAAGCCAAGACAACAGCTGGAGTAACAAATATTCACTATATTTCTGGTGGTACAAACACTGCTGACGCTCTTAAATATGCCAGAACAACTAGCTTCTTACCGGCCAATGGTGCCAGAGGTAATGCAGCTAAAATTGCTATAGTTATTACTGATGGTAAATCACAGTCTCCACCAGCAACTGCCCAAGAGGCACAGAGATTGAGAGACCAAGGAGTAACCGTCTTCTCTGTTGGAGTTGGAACTGGACCTAATTTACCCGAACTGAATGCCATGGCAACAGACCCTAATAACCAACATGTGTTTGTTGTAAACAATTTCGATGCGTTGACACAAATCAAAGGAACACTGCAACAGAAGGCTTGTGAAGGTAAGCAAGAATTGTAGCTGATTACCGAATGATAGTTGAGTCTGATAGCAGGGTATGAATGGGGGAATCTATTTTTTTTGTATTGAATAATGTAATATGTTTCATTTTTCGTATTAATTAATTTATTAATTCATTAATATACTTTTTATTCGTTATTTCATGCATTTTCCCTTTTATTAAACACCATTTTGAACTCTTATATTATACGCAAAAGCATTAATCGTTTGAGAGTCAATTACATTATTAGATGTTAACAATGATATTTTATATCTTTCAAATTTAGTTATGATGTGGTATAACGGTGTTAGTTTTTGATACGTTTTTGTGTGTACATAGTTATAATTGTCCATTGTAATTTAATAATGTGCTATGAATATAGTCTACATAGAGTTACTTTTCATTTCAGTCAAAGCAACTACCATTCCTCCACCAGCTAAAAGTAAGTGTTTTTTTTTATTCTGAGGTATTTAAGAAAGTAACTTAAGTTTTAATGATTAAATGTTACGTCATGTTGACGACCTTTACATTATTTGCATATGTTTATACTGAAATGATGTAATGATATGATTATGTTCCGTCATAGAAATTACAAAGTATATTTAAAAAAAAAAACATGAAAAATCAAAATTTTAGGAATAGAAAAATAAATCTTATAAATCAATTTGTTCACAAGCTCCAGTCATCTTTTCCTTTCGAAATGCAATAAAGTAAGCAGGTGCGAATCCATAAATTTTAAACGAAGACTTCATAGAGCGTACCAACTAGAGAAGAGGTAGGCAGGCTCCAGCCTTATGTTGATCTTTCTTTGGTCCCAAGAAATGGACAAGATTTCCAATTCTGAAGCATCCCCCAATTAAATTTTTGTATTATTTTAAAAACTCGATTACTGTAAATTCAGAAATTATTCCGCACATTTATATATTATTGCGATTTTATGAAATCCTGCATACAAATAGTGCTATCTTTTTTTTACTTTTGAAACACCTATCTCTTCTCAATTTTCGCAATGATAAAAACTTCACAAACTTTTATGAATTTAGAGTATATTACTTTTGCTTTTGCACGGAATATGTGATATAATATAAGAATCGGACTGGACAGTATTTCATACTATATTGTTATGTTTCTTACTTTTTCAAGATTGTGGTTCTAAAGCCGACATTGTGTTCCTGTTGGACTCTTCCGGTAGTGTAGGATCCACAGACTTCAAGAAAATGTTAGGATTTGTAGAAGGTGTTGTAGACAAATTTACAATTGGTCCAAACGATATTCAGGTTGGTGTTGATACTTTCCAAAGTACAGTAAAGAAAGAGTTCAATATGAACCAGTACCCCGACAAAAATGCAATGAAAGCTGCAGTAAAAAATATTGCTTATCACGGCGGTGGAACCAATACTGGTCCAGCTATAAAGTTCATGACCGACAACAGCTTCAGTACAGCGGCAGGTAAGGAAAGAATAATAAATAGGCATGACTACATCGACTTCGGACTATTTTCAGCTTGATATACACCTGAGTCTGTATGTTGACCTCTGTAGTCTGTATGTTGACCTCTTTAGTCTTTATAATGACCTCTTGGTGCCTTTTTGTTATTTTTGTCGCATCCCTTTTAATATATATATTTAAGCCTCTTGCATGTGCCAAAGCGTGTGGTCTTTAACTAAAATTGTATGCACTAGTAACATACGGGACTTAGGTTTGATTTGAAAACGGCATAATCGTAATTTATTATAATGTTTAAAATTGTGTCGTCTAGCTGCAAATAGGGGGTTTATATCCCTTCCTACAACTCCTATATTTGTGTTGAATTGCCTGAAAACTGTCTCCAGTAAATTCTGGACCCATCTCTGCTACTGATATTAAAGTGTTGTTTATAATAAAAAAAAAGATTCCAAAAACATCCCAAGTATTTATATTTTTTAAATCAACACTGATGCATTATAAATAAAAGTGTTTTTGAAAGGAGTAGGTTTGGTAAGGGCCGATTTTGGCCTCAAAATTCAGGTTCATCTGATGAAAGATTTTTGACACTTTTTAAACACTTAAGTGTCTACTTCAGTCGATTTAATTCGTTTAAGTGAATGATTTGAACTGATTTAGTCATTAAAGACGCTCAAATTCAAGCATAAATATGAAAAATCTATCAAATATGTCATTATATGTCACTTTTTAGATGGTTTTTGTCAAAAATGAAAGTGGCCGCATCCATGTTCATTCTCAACCTTTATATATGTTATGTATTATCATCAAATACAACTTACATTTAAATGTTAAGAATGAACACAAATGCGGCCACTTCCATTTCAGACGGAAACCGTCTAAAAATTAACCAAAATGCCAAAATTTCGACGATTTCAGTAATTTAGCATGACTTAATTATGCTAGTACCCGATACATGTGCATTGTATTGTCAAAAACAGCCCATATTTATGTAACAGAAGTATTCTTCTTTCCAATAAATAGCTAAAAATTTACATTTTAACAATTTTGTAAAACTGCTATATTTTGGGGCCAAAAAGGGCTCTTACTGGGCCTACTCCTTTATGCGTTAATCAAAAATCAAACTTATCAATATTCGCTTTACATAAAGATTAACATTCATCCGGCACAGTTCATATTTTGTGTAAAGTTTGTTCAGGAATTACACCTGGTTGTAAATCATGCGACCTTTTGTGCAACACAGATTATAAATGCTGATAGCCAAAAGATTACCGTAGTATAAATATCACTGCATCAGTATAAATGAATTTGTAGTCTTCAAAGACAGATAGGATAACAGACTCTAGATGGGAACAAACTCATCATAGATACCTGGATTGAAATTTTGTACGCCAGACTCATCAGTGACGCTCGAATCAATGAAGTTAATACGGCCAAATAAAGTACGAAGTCCAAGAGCATTGAGGAAACGATATGTAAATTATCAAAAGTAGGCTTAAAAGAATTGCTTAAAATGTTCTTGGTCATCTTTTCCTCAAATGAGAGACTTAGCTCCACATTATAAAGTATGTTACATATATTGATATACAGGTCACAGGGCCGGTGTTCCTAAGATTGCCATCGTTATCACTGATGGAAATTCAGCAAACAGAGCTAATACTTTGGCAGAGGCACAGAAAGCGCGTGCTAGCGGTATGCAAGTTATTGCTATTGGTGTCGGTCATGGTATTAACCAAGGAGAATTGGAAGGCATTGCTAGCAAACCAAAAAGCCAGTTTGTCTACAATGCTGAAAATTTCGATGTACTGAACACACTTCAAGCATCTTTGTCCTCAAAGACTTGTGAAGGTATGTATTTGTCAAATGATAAAAAAAGGGGTTAAAAACTTCATACCTTAATAAAGGGTTTTGTTGATTAAGAAAAAATCAGAATTACAACATGGCTTGCAACAAAAATCTGCTTAACTGTAGGGTTTTAAAAGGTAAGGGACAATGCTTGTAAATTAACCCTGATTTTGTTAACTGCATGAAAAAACGTAAAAATTGTCTATGGATTTATATATTAAGTAATAATACATTTGTGACTTTATAATTATACAGTTTCTTTCTTTTTAGCATCCACTCCTCAAAATGCAACAAAAGGTAAGATTTATGATACTCTTTAGCCCTTTGGTCTTATTACTCTTATTTTCTGGTATTTACTTGTTTTGAACACAATGCATCTGCAACTGAATCGATTTGTAATATTTTGCATAGTTCTTCCACTTTCTATTTTTACTAATGTTTTTATAATAATAAGCAGAATGTCAGTTAAAACAAATCGAGTCTGTAATATTCCGATTCTGTTTGTGTCTAAATGTCAAGATCATTGTTAAGAACCTTCTGGTATCACGGTATATAGCAATAATAATAAACAGGACATCAGCTAATGCACAGATACTTTGATGAAGAAGATTTTCAAAGAAGGTTTTCTCAACAGAACTGTCTAAATTAATATGTGTCGACGGCATGTTGTACCGTCTACTTAAAACATGGTCGATTTAATTTCAGCTGTAACTTGTTTTCGGGTGATCTTTCAGTCAAGAAAGCACTGTCAGTGTTTACAGTTTTTGTAAAGAAAAGAAGATATCGTTTCCGTTCGCATAACACGTATTTCTCGAATATTAACTTTCATAAGGTATTTTCATGAAAAAATGTTAAAAAAAACACAAAAGATTTAAAACAATTAAGAGCACTAAAACCGAAATGTACTGAAATATAACAGCCTAAATCGTTTTTCAGCTGATTGAATCAATGTTAAAATATTTTTTATTTCCAACACCTATTTCAGTTTCAACCGCAGCAGTGACTATATATATATATTGCGGACACTTTAAACGTGGATCTCTGTGGTCTAAGACGTTACATATGTAGTCATGAGATCCAAAACATTCAAAATATAAATGATCCTTATGCAAATTACGAGCTGATCAAAAAGACTAAGCTTCACATTTTTTTTTCAAATTTAAAATGTATCAAATCATCGTCATCAGAATTATGAAATGATCTACATTTAGACTGTCTTATCATTAATTTTAAAGACAAAATGTTCTTCATTAAAATCACTAGCATATCTTATTTAATGTTAGAAATAAGTGCATTAAATATAAAAATTTTCTAATAAAACCAGAAATCTTTTGTAAACTTTGCTTTAACACAATTAAAAAAAAAACTGTACTATGCAATAATGAATTGAACTTAAATATTGCTTATTTTTTTTTTTGTAGACTGTGGCACTGTAGCCGATATAGTTTTCACGCTTGATTCCTCTGGCAGTGTTGGTAAATCTAACTTTGACAAAATGCTAGCTTTCGTCAAAACAATGGTCAAGGGATTCAATGTAGGACAGAACAAAATCCGTATTGGTATTCAAACTTTCAGCAACAGGGCTAAAGTAGAGTTCAACTTAAACAAGTTCGCTGACAAACAGGCAGTTATGACTGCAATTGACCATATTCCATATGTGTCTGGTGGTACAAACACTGGAACTGCCCTTAAAACATTGTACAGCAAAATGTTTACTCAGGCTAATGGTGACCGTCCAGGTATTCCTAATATTGGTATTGTTATCACCGATGGGCGATCAAATAACCCACCAAATACTGCTACTGAAGCCAAAAATCTACACAAGCAGAATGTTGATGTGTTTGCCGTAGGTATTGGCAAAGGTATTGACAAAAATGAACTGAACACAATTGCTACTGATCCAGATAATACCCACGTAATGACAGTGGACAACTTCGACAAACTTCAACAAATTACAGCTGGCTTCCAGGCAAGAACCTGCCAAAGTAAGTATTTGTAGCCAAGATACGGAGACTGGGAAATATTATTTTTAAACAAATATTTCAAATCATTGAAACTTAAATTGTATGTATACAGATGTTCCTTTAATAACCAGCTGGCTTCCAGGACCTGTCAAAGTAAGTATTTGTAGCCAAGATACGGAGACCAGGAAAATTTTTCTTTTAAACAAATACTTCAAAGCGTTGTAACTAAAATAGTATGTATACTGGTGTTCCTTTAATAACCAGCTGGCTTCCAGGCAATAACCTGACAAAGTAAGTACTTTTAGCCAAGATACACAGACTGGGATAAATTTTTTAAAAGAAATACTTCAAAGCATTGTAACCTGAATATTATGTATACAGATACTCATTACATGTATCTTATAGTTTTTCACTGTTTGAGTAAGTTAAATTCAACGTGCAGGTGTTCATGAGTATCATGATATACAAACGGAAAGTTATTTACATAAGTCTGACATTGTTTTTGTTTTTCATTCGCCATATATATTGCATGGTTAAAAATTGTTTACTGTAAATTGGATAAAAGCCAATATTATGGTGGCCGGGTGCGGCCATTTCACATTTTCGTGTTTTCTCCTTTCACTTTGCAAACGCGAAATCGAGAAATCGGGAAATCGAGAAATCGGGAAATTGGGAAATGGAGAAAGTGAAATCGATAAATTGAGAAATCGGGAAATCGGGAAATCAAGAAAGCGAAAACAAGAAATAGAGAAATCAAGAAAGCAAAAACGCGAAAACGGGAAATGAAAAAGATTTCTCGATTTCCCGATTTATATATTTCGCTTTTCCCGATTTCTCGATTTCTCGATTTCGCGTGAAAGTAAAAGGAGAAAACGTGAAAACGCGAAAAGGCGAAATGGCCGCATCCGGCCATCATACAATATATCAGAAACGAATAAAAGATAGCGTAGTGCTCTAGTACACAGGCGTCTGTGGAAAAGACAACTTTTTTTTTATGTTGCAGATATTTTCAACAAATTTCCTTATTAGTTGTTCTTATTGTAGAGCCTGCGACATTTATGTCTCGAACGCAAGACATAGCGATTCTAGATTCTGTCGTCGCCAGAGGTTTGGGCTCAGTCTGTGGTTAAAGATTTTTTTTAGACATCGATAACTTTGTCAAAACCTCATGGAATTTTATGAAATTTGGACAGAAGCTTGTTTATGACCAAAGACAGTATCCAGAGCAAAATTTTGAAAATATTTGTTTTCATTTTTTCCGTATTTTTCTTTTTTTATAAATTCTGTATTAACTCAATTTTTACAGTAAACATTACAATTTCACGCTGGAAGCAGCAACCGCAGGCGAGAAACAGGGTTCCGTGAAACCTTTACGAATATGAACTGATTAGAGCTCAAAGAAATATATCATCGAAAATAGCTGTAACACATGCAGAAAATAGTAAAAAGGGGTCCATGTCCGAATCGTCTGCGGACTTGTGCTATCTACAAACGAAACGTTGTTCAATTTGAATATTTTTTTGTGGTTTTTTTCCAGATATTCCACCAACTGCCCCCTCATTCATACCAACAAGTAAGTTTTACTTTATAGAAATATTAATGTAAACACGGTGCAAGGTTCTAAAACTCACACATACAAAATTAACCTAGCGAAACGCAACATCTTAGATTATAAATAGGGATAATTGTTGTCTAGTAGTTTCAGCTTGGAAGTATAGTCTCATAATTCTCTGAGCATAATTCACACACTACGTCAATTTAAACCGGTTTTACAGCTTTAACTTCCAACTGCATCTCTGTTTCCTTATATCATGTTTTTTTCCTGATATCTTTAAGCGGACCAATATTGCCGGAGAGCATGCAGTCTACAGCGAATTACGGCGGCGAGGATTTAATTTAGTTTATTGTCTGTTTGATCCTCAGTTTTCGCCAAAAACATCATGATCATTTATCAGTTTCCAATACCAGTAAACCTGTATCTTTTAAATTATGCAAGTACCGGCGTATGTAACAGAGTTAATAATACACTTGGTAACTAACCGATCACGTGACAATACGCGGACTATATTGAAGCAGTCATGGATATAAAGCGATACTAATTTTACAGTTCACGGTCGCTCTTGTGTTGGCCATAAATTCTACAGATACATACGGGTCAAATTTCGATTGGAGAAAGAGTATATATGCATATTTTAGCCATTTAAAAAAAAAATAACGACTACAAGTTATATTTACAGTACAATTTAAGAGCTGTAAGTCACGGATTTACAATGCAAGGGCGTGGAATTATTCGAATTGCGCACTCATCTTGTGGAACCTATGTTTTTCATACGCAAACACATGAATCAATGATACAACATTTTAAATAAGTTACTGCGATAGTAATTGTCCGTTAATTTATGTTTTACTTTAATCTTTAATAGAATCTCCTCGTCCAAACCTTGACCCATGTCAAGATAAACTAAGCAACTGTCAACAGTACGGATTAAGCACATGCTCAGATCCAAATTACTCTAAATGGGCAAATGAAAACTGTGAGAGGTTCTGTGGAATCTGTAAAAGTAAGTATACTAATTATTATATGTTGAAAAGGTGATTATCAATAACGAAATCTCATATTACGGACCCTTACTGATCCTTACTTTGCTGCTGTAAAAAAGGAAAGTAAAGAATAGACTATATTATTATACATTTTACTTGCTGAACTGGCTGCTAACGATTTTGATTGATATTTAAAAAGGAAACTTTATTATTTAGAGAAAGAGACGTTTACTTTTCATTGCTGTGTAACATTGCGTGATCTAGTGTTGCTCCGTTGCCTTTGACACACCTGCGTAGAGCGCTGGAATATATATATTTTTTTATGAATAAAATCGTCCAATTTTTTTTTCCAATTACGCCTCTTTAAAAAAATGGGAGCATGGTACAAATAAACAATTATGATAGCTATATACTTTTTGTCAAAAAGCCACGGTATATGATAGGCTATGCACTTTTTTATATTGTGCCTTTGGCCCTCTTGTGGGTGTAATTTGTACTTAATAAAGTTTATCAAATCCTTGAGTATATATGTTCAAAATATACAGAAAGGGTGGACCGGGCACTTGACGTCTCAGCTACTCATCCCAACCACAAATGGATCGGTGAAGTGCCCCCCCCCCCCCCCCCCCCCCCCCTGCCGTAAAAGAGGTCAGGAGAATGAATTTTTGGGGTGAACCACGCGGTGACACTGCTGAAAGAATATTGCATATATATATACAGTGGTTACACATAATAGATCATAATAGCCGAAATATATAATAATATGATACCAGAGACATATAATTGTATTACTGATGTCTCTGATGATACATTGTCTCTGATAATAGTATGTGTAAGGTATAATTGATATTTCAAAATTGATATTATTAGACTGTCAACGGAAATAGCATCATAATAGATAGATAATCCAAACGCTCATTCTGCTCAAGTAAAAAAAGGCGTAGGATGTAAATTTATATAATTATTTGTAGTTAAACTTTCTTTGTTCGTTACCTTCCCTTTTTCTCGTAGTCCCCAAAAACAAAGAAGGGGTGTGGGGCTTTGAAAAGCCAACGTATGGAGTGAAACCTATAAAAAGTCTATGCATTTATCATATATATCTCCATAAACAGGGTGGGCCGCTCCCCCCATAAACCCCTAAATCCTAAACGGAAATATCCAAAAGAAATGGTAAAATAAGATATGATTCCATTTGAGGTGCATGCAACGATCTACTGTGATTTTAAAATGGTTTCCCTAATTTCCCAATTTAAGCTTCTTCACTTTCGGAGAGTATAAAATATCAAATTCCAAAAAAATTGATAGACCCAAATATTCAGAACGTTCGATTCATATTATCCAGAAATTCGTGTCTGCCAAATTGCTTCAGCATTGTGACATCGAAGGAAGGCGTCACAGAAAAAAAATTAAAATAGCCTGTCATATGGCAAAATTTGGGGTAATCTGCTAATTTGCATAGCGGCCATTTTGCTTTATCATGACGGCAGCCATTACAATAGGATTATATAAGCCCTTTAAATAAAAATGCCAATATGCAAATACCTATGTCGAATGAACAATTTGTTCGCATATAGGTGAATTGTACATGTTTTTAGGCTTCTGTCCGTGTACAAATGGACATTGTCTACTCTGAAATCTTTTGGCCTTTTTAGTTTAAAAATCGGAAGAGTAACCATTGTGTAATTGCCATATAAGAAGATCAAATAGAATGACGTAAAATGGTAAAATAGCAAGATTCAAAACAGAAATACACATGCAAGAAGATATTGTTCATGATTTGTTCGCATATAGGGAAACACCTTGTAGGTTGAATTTTAAAGTTAAATAACTTTTAACTTACCTGCTTTCTGAAGTTTTCGGCCAAATTCTTTTAAAAACATGATGATTTCAACCTTCCCATTTCGTAAAAAGTCAAATTTTAAGCATTTTCCTTTAGAAGTACACAGCATTTTTGTAAATATCCGCCAAAGGAAGTTTTTAAAGATACACTAGTTTTAGATACATGACGGAAAAGGACTGGATTATCCGCAAATCTATAATAATTAAATTATATTTTCAATCTTAAGCTAAGGGAAGTAATTTGATCAAAAGGGACAAAGTCACGTGGTGCAAATGATTTAAATAAAGTACCTTTGATTTTGCCATATGTCAAGATGACATAATTATTTGGACTCAGTATCAACCAATCAATATATTTGTTCTTCTGTACGATTTAATAATGTCCTGATCTGTGGAAAAGTGTCCACATTATCACTGGACACTTCGTACCATTAAATTTTGTCATTGAACAAAGTTTGGAAAATAATTATTTTGATGCAATTTTGGAAACTGTCTTATTGGCACCAAGATGATAGCCACTTTCATCATGACACATAAACAATACAGACTAAATTATACAGTATCCAGCTTATCACAATGAACCACAAGTTTGTCTATACTTTCTTTGGCCTTCTTGTCTTTATAAATATAACATAACCCCTCCATTTTGAATTTATAATTTTGACATTTTCTTTGAAGTGTTCGCCTTACATCTTCATTGAACTTTTCTAAGTATTTCTTTGAACTTAGATGGTTGTAAATTTGTTGGTATTCACTGCCATCCATTTCTATGCCCCTGCCGTCGCTGGAGGGGGCATTAGGTGTTATCCTTGTCCGTCCGTATATCCCAAAATTGGTTTCAGTTCTGTAACTTTAGTTTGCCTCAACCAAATGTTTTGAAACTTATACACAATGCTTATTACCATAAAACACAGATCAAGTTCGAATTTGGGTGGCGTCACTGGTACCGCTCCCGAGTTGTGGCCTTTATAATGTTAAATGCAAGCGGGTGCATCATCTTTGTCCCATGGACACATTCTCCCTTTAATTACGATTGAATTCATCTATTTCTAATACACATTTCTGAATTAATTAAAATTCAAGTATAATAAAACATTATGATGACCTTTGTATTACTTCCCTTGCTGGACATTATTAAATGAAAACTGCTATGCAATATTTTCCTATGGGAGGACACTATTTCATAAATTTTGCTGTAAAATTCTGTCAACTTAAGAGACAAAATTTCATGGAAATGGACATTATTTGATATTTTCATTCTGTGAAATACTGTCCAGGCGAACACTTTTTCACAGGACACTATTATGTCTTACACTTCTTCCCTCTATCCATCAGCCCTTTATTCTGCTTCTGAAAAATGCTTTGGTGCATTTTAAAGGTTTGAAATTTTAAAGGTAAAAAGGTAAAATATATTTATGTTGAAAATAATAAACAATATATTATACATGGTGATGAAAAATTCATTACTCAATTAAAAATGAAACCCGAAAGCTTGGATCAATCTGGGACTATTATAATATATTATGTCCCAGGATCAATCATTAAAGCTTTGAATTCAATACCATAAAACAATTGTGTGAATGATCAGTGTTTTATAACCAAGGATATTCCATGAAAATCATACAGCTGATTTCCTATTTTTATATGCTACATACATGTACATACTTTTATACAAACTTCAATATGAAATATTTTTCATTGATATATTGAATAAAACTTTTATTGTGAATATTTTTATCAAACCTTCAATGTGATTAATATGTTTCTGAATATTTTAGCCTTCACAGATTCTTTTTGCCTTAAGTGATCTAAAACCATAACCGACTTAAATTGCACACAACCCCTTGACAACCTTATAAGAACATGGCTTCCCAACTCTAGTCTGTTGTGTAATTGCCAAGATATATGTTACATATACATTTTGATATAAAAAGATAACAAATGATTAATGTAAATTACAGCACAAAGTCCAACTCTGCCACCACCATGTGAAGACAATCCAACAATTGCATGTAGCAAATTCCAGGCCAGTACTTGTAGTAGTCCAGATTACAAACAATGGGCACATGATAACTGCAGGCAATACTGTGGATTCTGTTGTAAGTAGACTATGGACTCTGTTGAAAGTAGACCATGGATTCTGTTGTAAGTAAACCATGAATTTTGTTGTAAGTAAGTAGACCATGGTTTTTGTTGAAAGTAGACCATGTTTTCTGTTGTAAGTAGACCATGGATTCTGTTGTAAGTAGACCATGGATTCTGTTGTAAGTAGACCATGGATTCTGTAAGTAGACCATGGACTCTGTTGTAAGTAGACCATGGATATTGTTGAAAGTAGACTATGGATTTTGTTTTCCTAAATTATGCTTATTTGTAGAAAAATGCAGCCTTTTAAAACTAGAATTCATAGAGATGCTTTATTACCAAATATATTGCCTTTTAAATTACAAACGTTTGCTAGGATGAAATTTGAAAAAATAGGCAGGACAGGAGTTTTGAGTAAAAAAAAAGGCAGGATGAGACACTTTGCAAAAAAAAAAAGGCAGGATGACAATTTATGTAAAAAAATGTCAGGATAAACTAAAAAAAAAAATGCAGGACCGAATAGAGTGAAAAATAAAAAGGCAGGACAGAGATTACAACTAAAAAAAAATGCAGGACAAATTTTTTCATCCTAGCCCCCCATAAAAATCAAATGGCAGCTCCCTAAGCTGCGTATTTGTGTGATTACTCAATAAAAACAATCAAAAACCCAATCCATTTGTGTTTATTTCAGCGTTCAGAAACCCAATTAATGCAAAGGAGAACCCAATGATAGGTAGAAACAATGCGTTCTTTACCCTTTTAGTTGCTGTCCAGTGCTTTATTTACCTTAATCCATAAAATGTTGTGTACTGGTAATTTGCTTATTTTTGCAATTTTAGAAAATCTACTTTAGCATGTTTAGCTCCAATAATAGAGCTCCCAATCAACTGATCTGGGTCCTTGTTGGAATTTCTAAATCATTTGCTCTTTGCTCAACGATTTTATCCCTGGTAAAAAATAGATAAGAGAATGGTTCAGTTGTATACTTGTGTATTTAACAGTCTTTAAACATGTTAAAGCTTATTCACACTTGATCAGTTTCTGTCTTGGTTTTCAATGACTCTAGTAGTATTTGTATGTAATTTAATCTATACAAATACAAAACTGGCAGGAAAATTTAAACAAACCAGATACATTTTTTTTTAAAATTTCCTCTGGATTAACCAAATAAAACAGCTATCACACATATGTACTGGAATGATGTATATTATATGAAATTAGAAGATAATCTTGATTTGTTTCATAGATAAAAACATTAAATAACTGGATGATGAAAAATCCATTACATTCAGGAATTT
Organism: Mytilus californianus; assembly: GCF_021869535.1. Lineage (NCBI taxonomy): Eukaryota > Metazoa > Mollusca > Bivalvia > Mytilida > Mytilidae > Mytilus > Mytilus californianus. The sequence goes on from NW_026262701.1 coordinate 32,480,841, forward strand.
TGTGTGGTGTAAACCCCATAACCACATGAAATATTCTGAACCTTAGTGGTGAAAAACCAATTCGATCTTAGCTTGGGGATGAACTGGAATTGATGATGCAAATGACATAAATATCTCACCCAGTAACATACAAATTGATGGGTTAAAATTGTTATAATTAGAATTTGGCCATTTTATTCTTTGGTCATTTTTCTAATATTTTATATTAATACATGTAGCATTACACATAGACAGTATTTCCTTATTTACAGCACCTGGAGCTAAAGGAATAACAGGATTTTGTAAGTAAAATGTAGTTACTAGTTTTAAGAACATCTTTCTGTGTCATGCTTTTTGACTAGGATTTTAATGGATAAATTAAGAAATTCAATTTCCAACCTCGCAAAGTACTTTGCATATTCTCAATGTCCTCACAAAAGATGCTTTTCATATCACAGACGTTTAGAGCAAAAAAAGTTCCCATGATGCAATACTATCAAAAAATTGAACAAAATTCAAATGTTGTTAAACATGAGCCAATAGATGGAACACATGATACATGAAACCACTAGTAAAAACAGTATATGTTGTCTGCTTTAAAATTTTAGTCTTAGTCAATGGAGATATCTACAGTATAAATTTTTGAAATCTGGTTAAAAAAATAATCAATTAATAGTTAAGTAGTTAAATAGTTATCTCCTAATAACTGGTTGCCTTATCTAACTTTTATTTTTCCATTTAACTTTTCTCTTACACCTGTTGAATTTCGTTTTGATTATTTCATTCTTATTATTTGCAGATTGAGTTTTCATAATTAGTTTGTGGCAAGAACACCTGCTATTTAATGTTTTTATAATTTAAGATGGAACATGTTCCTACAATGGTAAACAGTACAAACAAGGAGAAACATGGAATGATGGCTGTGCCTATGAATGTACTTGCGATGATGCCAGTCGAGGATCATACAGCTGTTATAATAAGTAAGTGTTAATACAGGGGATTCATTTATTTTTGCAGGTACCAATTTTTGCGGATTGTGGAAAAATTATATTTTCAAGGGTATTTGAATTTGTGGTTTTGCCAAAGTCTGTATACAAGCCTTGTTTCTGAACTCTAACTTAAGTTTTCCTCATCCACATTTTATGAAACTAATACACTATGCTGGGAACCAAAATTTGCAGACAGAGTTCGAATTTGGACAGTGAGTCATGTACCGTGCTAGAGTTATGGCCCTTTTTAACTTGGAAAATTTTAATTTTTTCAGTTTCTGCACACTAAAGTTTGTCTCAGCCAAATTTTATGAAACTCATACACAATGCTAAGAACCACAACACTCAGACAGAGTTCAAACTTGGGCAGTGAGTCACTTACTGTTCTGGATTTATGCCCCTTTTTAACTTGAAAAATTGCAAAGCTTGAGCAGGGGCATTCATGTCCTCAGACACATTCTTCTTTTATTTTGTAATAGGACTATATAAGAGATAGGATTTAAGACATTGATGTTTCATTACAGGTGTCCAGCATATTATAATCTGCCACCACAGTGTACATTGACAAAAACTCCAGGCAAATGTTGCCTAGAACCAGTCTGTAACTTCAATCCAACATTCCAGACTACAACAGGACAAAATGTCGCCAATGTTAATGGCATTAGTATGTATTGGTTACTTTTATTTAAGTCACAATTTTTTTTCATTCCTCCCCCCCCCCCCTTTCCCCCTTTAATAGTTTATGCATTTATACATACTTGTAGGCACACTGTACTTTCACTAGACATTGTATAATAATTTGGGTTATATTTTATATGAGAAATTACTATATTTAATTATAAGGTTAATGTATATTTATGTATGCAAGTTTTGTTTCAAATTTTATGATTTCCCAATTTGCTTGATAATGTAATTAATATGAACTCATCAAGATGCCAGAATTGTATTATGGTAAATAAATAATGTATTTTACTATGTAGAACAGTTAGCCTTAGTTTCACCATTCACATCCAAGATAACAATATATAAAAGATAGCCATTATTTAAAGTTACAAAGGGATGGTCTGTTCCACAGTTCTCTTGTGTACTTTCTTACTTAGATTTTCAGCTTTTAATAATGAGAAAAATAAATGTATCATTTTATAATTCCTTTCTTTCTTTTATTATTCTGGATCTCACTTTTTGATATCACTGACTCTATTGCTAAATGTACATGCACGTTGATTTATTTGTAATTACTTATGTCTATTTTTCATTACATTTTTCTTTTTCAGACAAGTGTGTATATGCAGGCAAATCATATTTCCAGAGTCAGACATGGCAAGTTGGTTGTGAATATGAATGTATTTGTGATGATGCTGGAGCTGGACTATGGTCCTGTCAATCTAGGTAAGACATCAGAAATGGCCTACAGGCTTCAAATGTATCTGTGATGATACAGGAGCTGGTCTATGGTACTGTCAATCTAGGTAAGACATCAGAAATGGTCTACATGCAGGTTTCAAATGTATCTGTGATGATACAGGAGCTGGTCTATGGTCCTGTCAATCTAGGTAAGACATCAGTTTTTATGCCCCTGCCGTAGCGGAGGGGGCATTAAGCTTTACCCTTGTCAGTCTGTACGTCCGTACGTCCCAAAGTTGGTTTCCGTTCTCTAACTTTAGTTTGCCTCAACCAAATGATATGAAACTTATACACAATGCTTATTACCACTAAATACAGATCAAGTTAGAATTTTGGTGGCGTCACTTTTATCGTTCTAGAGTTATGCCCCTTTACAAATGGAAAAATTGCTTAATTTTTCGTTTCTGTTCTCTAACTTAAGTTTGCCTCAACCAAATGTTATGAAACTTATACACAATGCTTATTACCACAATATACAGATCAAGATTGAATTTTGGTGCCTTCACTTTTACTGTTCTAGAGTTATGTTCTTTACAAATTGAAAAAATGCTAAATTTTTCATTTTTTTTTCTAAATATCAAGTATTTTTAAAATTGGAGTTATCTTTCTTTGTCCATGATTATAGTTGAATCAACTACAATCAATGCTTTATACAATGCAATGTTTAATTTTACCTTCCACTGATAAATAAAAGCAATTTTTACCCTTCATTTCTAAAAATATTTTAAAGTCATCTTTGAAAATTGGAGTTATCTTTCTTTGTGCATAATGGTATTTGAATCAACTACAACCGATGCTTTATACAATGCAATATTCAATTTTACTTCCTACTGATAAATTAAAGCAATCTTTACCATTCATACTTACAAGCACTTTGATTACTGTTCTAAGAGTTGTGCCCATTTACAAATGAAAAAATTGCTGAATTTTTCGTTTCCGTCCTCTAACTTGAGTTTGTCTTAAATTAATGTAATGAAATGTATATATAATGCTTTTTACCACAAAACTCAGTTTAATTTGTTTTCCATTCTCTAACTTTAGTTTGCATCAACCAAATGTTATGAGACTTATACACAATGCTTATTACCACATAAAACAGATCAAGTTAGAAATTGGGTGGTGTCAATTTTAACGTTCTTGAGTTATGCCCCTTTATAAACATAAAAATTGCTGAAGTTTCTGTTCTCTAACTTTAGTTTGCTTCAACCAAATGTTATGAAACTTATACACAATGCTTATTACCACTTAATACAGATATAGTTAGAAATTGGGTGGTGTCACTTTTACTGTTCTTGAGTTATGCCCCTTTATAAACATAAAAGTTGCTGAATTATTTGTTTCCGTTCTCTAACTTTAGTTTGCCTCAACCAAATGTTATGAAACTTATACACAATGCTTATTACCACTTAATACAGATATAGTTAGAAATTGGGTAGTGTCACTTTTACTGTTCTTGAGTTATGCCCCTTTATAAACATAAAAATTGCTGAATTATTTGTTTCCGTTCTCTAACTTTAGTTTACCTCAACCAAATGTTATGAGACTTATACACAATGCTTATTACCACAAAACTCAGATCAAGTACAAATTTAGGTAGAGTCACTTTTACCGTTCTTCAGTTATGTCCCTTTATATCTGTATATGATATGCAAGCGGGGGCATCGTCTGTGTCCATGCATGAACACAATCCACATTTATTTTTAATGATACTGCCTGATTCTTACAAATACTTAAAGATTGTGAATGGAAACAGGAAATGTGTCAAAGAGACATCTACCCGACCAAAGAGCAAAAAACAGCCCAAGGCCACCAATGGGACTTCAACACCGCAAGAAAATCCTGCACCCGGAGGTGGGCTTCAGCTGGCCCCTAAACAGTAATGTTTATATTGATTGTACATATAAAATGAATAAAATGAATAAAATAAAAGAAAATTATTTGTTACTATGAACACAAATGTATTTAAATTTCCTGTAAATTTCAGATGCCCAACATATTCCAACTTACCATCTATTTGTCATCTAGAACAACAACCAGGGCAGTGCTGTAAGACACCTAAATGTGAATATAACCAACAGTTTGGTACATTTACAGGCAACGGAATGATCAGTGGTAAAGGATCAGGTATGTATCAGAGTAAACTCAGAAAAGTGGAGAAACGCAAACATTTTTTGCAAAATCTGTTGGTCTGAAAGTAGGTCTTACAAGGTCAGGAACCTCTACAGTACAAAGGTTGTTGTATGTCATATCTTTATGTTTATTGTAATTTGGAGAAATTTGTGTTGATGACTGATGACTGATCTTTGATAGTTACTGTTAAATGTATTTACAACCATTATATAGACTAGGGGTGACTTATTGCTTGATAGAAACCGGTCTTTTGTTGAAGACAGCTGTATGTTGACCTCCAGAATTGGTTGATATATTGTGTAGACAACTGTCTATTGTTGAAGACAGCAGTTTGTTGACCTTTAAAATTGGTTGATATATTGTGAAGACACATGTCTATTGTTGAAGACAGCTGTTTGTTGACCTCCAGAATTGGTTGATATATTGTGAAGTGAAGACACATGTCTATTGTTGAAAACAGCTGTTTGTTGACCTCCAGAATTGGTTGATATATTGTGAAGTGAAGACACATGTCTATTGTTGAAAACAGCTGTTTGTTGACCTCCAGAATTGGTTGATTTATTATGTAGACAACTGTCTATTGTTGAAGACAGGTGTATGTTGACCTCCAGAATTGGTTGATATATTGTGTAGACAACTGTCTATTGTTGAAGACAGCAGTTTGTTGACCTCCAAAATTGGTTGATATATTGTGTAGACACATGTCTATTGTTGAAGACAGCTGTTTGTTGACCTCCTCAATTGGTTGATATATTGTGTAGACAACTGTCTATTGTTGAAGACAGCAGTTTGTTTACCTTTAAAATTGGTTGATGTATTGTGTAGACACATGTCTATTGTTGAAGACAGCTGTTTTTTGACCTCCAGAATATTGGTTGATATATTGTGTAGACAACTGTCTATTGTTGAAGACAGCAGTTTGTTGACCTCTAAAATTGGTTGATATATTGTGTAGACACATGTCTATTGTTGAAGACAGGTGTATGTTGACCTCCAGAATTGGTTGATATATTGTGAAGACAACTGTATATTGTTGAAGACAGCAGTTTGTTGACCTCTAAAATTGGTTGATATATTGTGTAGACACATGTCTATTGTTGAAGACAGCTGTTTGTTGACCTCCAGAATTGGTTGATATATTGTGAAGTGAAGACACATGTCTATTGTTGAAAACAGCTGTTTGTTGACCTCCAGAATTGGTTGATATATTGTGAAGTGAAGACACATGTCTATTGTTGAAAACAGCTGTTTGTTGACCTCCAGAATTGGTTGATATATTGTGTAGACAACTGTCTATTGTTGAAGACAGGTGTATGTTGACCTCCAGAATTGGTTGATATATTGTGTAGACAACTGTCTATTGTTGAAGACAGCAGTTTGTTGACCTCCAAAATTGGTTGATATATTGTGTAGACACATGTCTATTGTTGAAGACAGCTGTTTGTTGACCTCCTCAATTGGTTGATATATTGTGTAGACAACTGTCTATTGTTGAAGACAGCAGTTTGTTTACCTTTAAAATTGGTTGATGTATTGTGTAGACACATGTCTATTGTTGAAGACAGCTGTTTTTTGACCTCCAGAATATTGGTTGATATATTGTGTAGACAACTGTCTATTGTTGAAGACAGCAGTTTGTTGACCTCTAAAATTGGTTGATATATTGTGTAGACACATGTCTATTGTTGAAGACAGGTGTATGTTGACCTCCAGAATTGGTTGATATATTGTGAAGACAACTGTATATTGTTGAAGACAGCAGTTTGTTGACCTCTAAAATTGGTTGATATATTGTGTAGACACATGTCTATTGTTGAAGACAGCTGTTTGTTGACCTCCAGAATTGGTTGATATATTGTGAAGACAACTGTCTATTGTTGAAGACAGCTGTTTGTTGACCTCCAGAATATTGGTTGATATATTGTGTAGACAACTTTCTATTGTTGAAGACAGCAGTTTGTTGACCTCTAAAATTGGTTGATATATTGTGAAGACACATGTCTATTGTTGAAGACAGCTGTTTGTTGACCTCCAGAATTGGTTGATATATTGTATAGACAAAGACTGTATGTTGACCTCCAGATGTCTTTTAGTATTTTGTGTTGTTTGTTTGCTTTCTCATAGTACTGTGAAGGCTACTAAATTCATTCTAAAAACATTGACAATGCCAAAACATTTAAAACAAATTTCAACAGTATTCTTAAAAATACATTTGATGAATTAAATTTATAGACAAGAAAGGATATGTGGTATCCATTCATGACACAAAATCAGTACAAAATACTAAATGCAAAAGGACCAGCTCTTTTATTGCTGTTTTTCATCTGAAAGTCCTAGTGAGGCCTTCATCACAAAGACAAAACTCTCTCCTCAATGCAAGCTTAAGACAGCACCTAACACCAGTTTAAGCAGAATTCTTTGCAAACTGATGATCATGCAATAACTGTGAATTAAACAACAAAGCCATGGAGTAATATCAATAAAATAAATCTAGCAAAGAAATTGAACATTTATATCTATTTTAGGAATTACAAACCCTACAGATCCACCATGTGTTGACAAATTGCCTAACTGTAAACAGTTTGGACCAGATGTATGTAGTAACCCAGATTATGCCAGCTGGTCTAGAGAAAACTGTCGTAAATTCTGTGGTATATGTGGTAAGTTAATGTAAAGTAATGTTGTAAATTCTGTAATAAATGTGGTAAGTCAATGTAAAGTAATGTTGTAAATTCTGTAATAAATGTGGTAAGTCAATGTAAATAATGTTGTAAATTCTGTAATAAATGTGGTAAGTCAATGTAAAGTAATGTTGTAAATTCTGTAATAAATGTGGTAAGTCAATGTAAATAATGTTGTAAATTCTGTACTAAATGTGGTAAGTCAATGTTAAGTAATGTCGTAAATTCTGTAATAAATGTGGTAAGTCAATGTAAAGTAATGTTGTAAATTCTGTAATAAATGTGGTAAGTCAATGTAAAGTAATGAAAATGTGTTCAAGTATTGCATTGATATTTAGAAGAGAAGGAAATTGTTATATATAGAAGACAAGGAAATTATTATATATTATATACTCTGAATTCATATATTTTTCGAGGATATCAATTTTCGTGGATTGAGGAAAAAAAATGGTATTTTCATGGATATTTGATTTTGTGGTTTGAAAAAGTCTGTATTTATGCTAATTGAAAATTTGTACTTTATTGAACATTTAAATTCATGGTTTACCTAGACCCATGAATTCATGAAAATTGGTATCCAATGAATGATAATGAATCCACAGTATCTTTAAATTCCATTCAAGCTTTTACCTCTGCTTATGTATTAAATGTAATTGTCCTCCTTTTTATTTGTGAAATTATGTAAAATATATAACTCAACATGCTCAATGACACAAGACCCTTGGTTAAGCCAAGTACATGTATATAAAAATATGAAAACAGTATACAAAAAGCACACTCTATTGATCATTTACTGACATACAAGGAAAAGATATTTAAAGAGATACCTGTTAATGGGTTAAATGTTATTACAAATTAGTATACTATTTGTTCCTTATGAGACAGATTACACCACTGTTATGCCACTAAACACTACTAGCTGACCCTTTGTGTCTTCTGTTTTAGGGGATTTATGATTAAGGGTCAATTGGTTTGGAGGAAAGGGCTGTTGATGTTGGAGCTGGATCTCTGATTAATTAAAATTTCAGATAAAGGAGAAATTAGATTGATTTGACAACTTTTCTATAACATAAATATGTTGCTTGTGTTTTCGTTCAGGTGACCAGCCAGGCCCAAATGATGTATGTATCTACAAGGGTGTCTCCTACAAACAGGGTCAGACTTGGTATGATGGATGTGATCTTGAATGTAAATGTGAACGGGCTATATATGGGTACTACAGATGTAATAAGAGGTATTTTAACTTTTGCAGATAATGTTAAGCCCCAACTACTACTGTAGGTGGAATTTACGGTTTATGATCTATTTGTCTGTTGGTTTATTTGTCCGTCCCATATCAGGTTAAAAATTTAGGTTAAGGTAGTTAACAGTCAAATCCGGGACACATCAATTGTAAAATTTAATACACATGTCCATTAATGAGGGGGAGGAAAGGGGGGGGGGGGAGTCATCCTGAATTTCAGAAAAAATAAAGCATTCTTTCCCTGATCTGGAAAAATTAATCATTAATTCACGAGACCGGATAAGTTTAGATTCCAAATTTCCACAAAAATATAGACCCAATCCCAAAATTCCCCAAAAATAAAGGCCCAATCCCGACATCCAGAAAAAGGTCCTTCCGCCATGGTTCCATGAACATTGAAATGCTTTAATGTGAAATCAGCAAATTATCAAGTTAATTTTTTTTATTGATGTCACATCATCTTGAAACTAAAATACAAGTACACAGTAAAAGTATAAAAATAAGAATGCGGTATGCTTGCCAATGTGACAACTCTCCACCAGAGACCAAATGACATAGAAGTTTACAACTATAGGTCACTGTATGGTATTCAACAATGAGCAAAACCCATACCGCATAGTCAGCTACAAAAGGCACCGATAATGTTCATTATGATGTGAACTTTTTAATGTAAATGCCAAATTAGGGTCTTGACTCAAATTTCACGTTTCACTGAAAATAGAAAAATAGTGAGAGCAGGACAAAATTTCCTATTGACACAGATTCTAGGTTTGGCACTATTTTCCATGCATTTTGTACTGTGCAACAATGATAAACACATGCTTTTACATCCTGATAGAAGCAAATACCAAATCCATAAAATAATGTCTGCTTGGAATAGCGTATCTCCTAGAAAGTTATTGTCAGCCAGTTCTGATCAATCTTCAATACTCTAAAAGTATTATTAGTGTAGAAAAGTTCAGAAAGTCTTATGAACTAAATTTGATGTAACAATAAACTGAATTATGAATTTTTATGAATTATAAGGTTACAGCATCTGTACTTCAGTCTGTACAAAGAAAATGAAATTTACTTTATTACATTTTTTACTTTAATAGTGAAATGAAAAAAAAATCATTACTACATTTGTCTACAGACTGAGGTAACCTATTGAAATGAAAAAAAACAAGGAGATATGGTATTCAATAATTGCCAGTGAGACAACTATCCACCAGAATTCAAAAGAAGTGGATTTAAGCAATTATAGGCCACATATGTACTGTAAAGCCCTCAGCCTTCAACAATGAAAAATCCTATACCGTAAATTGGGTTATTTTGGTTGTAGTTTTATTTTGATTTATTTGGTGCCTCCAATGAAAGTGCCAAAATTAAACACAGGAAAATAAAGCAACCACTAAAAATTGAAACGCCAAAATCGTGTACCCGTACAACAATATTGTAATTCTATACATAGCCAAATCTGCAAATAAATACCTGGTATAATTTGACAACAACACTATATAGTTTTTACTTAATTGTCAATTTTCTGAAATTGTTAAGAAAACACAACATGAATTTTTATTCACACATGTCATATATATGCCAGGCTATTGCTGATTAGACACCGTTATTGGTAATTAGAATATCAAAACTCCTTGTAGTCCTTGATCGTCAATAGATTAACATGTACTGCAATAGAGATGATTAAAATTTATTTCATATTATGATATTTGTAAAAATTGATAATCTATTTAAATGTGATTTTAATGTTTAAGATTTTATTTCATATTTTCTTTCAGCTTTGAACCCCGATATACGGAATTATTTGCAATTGCATCCGTATCCGACTCCTTCATTTAGTTAACTTTGTCGTGTTTCTAGTTGAGAAATTCAATGATATTTTGTCAATAAACGGGTAAATAAAGTCAAATATGAATGAGCTTGCTCACTACTGTTGTTCCAAAATTAAACATATCAATTGGAGGAAGCACCAAAATTCACACACCAAAATAAAACACATGCCCTTAGAGAAAAAAAAACAGCCAAAATATCCCGACGCCAAAATTTCCCAATTTACGGTACTGTATTAGTCGACTATAAAAGGCCCCAAAATGAAAAATGTTTTATAACTATTATCCAACCTGGTTAGGGAGCAGATAATAAAAAGATGACTGGTAAAGATGTTTGAATCATTATACGACCGCAAAAAAAATTTTTGTGGTCGTATATTGGTATGACGTCGTCGTCGTCCGGCGTCGTCGTCCGAAGACACATTAGTTTTCGCACTCTAACTTTAGTTTAAGTGAGTGGATCTCAATGAAATTTTACCATAAGGTTCAATACCACAAAAGGAAGGTGGGGATTGATTTTGGGGGTTATGGTACGGACAGTTAAGGAATTAGGGGCCAAAAAGGGGCCAAAAATAAGCATTTTTGTTACTTCCAGACATAACTTGTGTGTAAGTGTATGGATCTCTCTGACATTGTACCACAAGTTTCCATATCACTAAGGGAATGCTGGGATTGATTTTGGGGGTAATTGCCTCCAAATTTTAGGAATTAGGGGCCAAAAAGTGGCAAAAAACAAACATTTTTCTAGTTTCATGACAATAACTTAAGTGTAAGTGTATGGATCTTTATGAAATTGTACTAAAAGGTTCCATATCACAAAGGGAATGCTGGGATTGATTTTGGGGGTAATTGCCTCAAAATTTTAGGAATTAGGGGCCAAAAAGGGGCAAAAAACAAGCATTTTTCTAGTTTCATGACAATAACTTGTGTGTAAGTGTATGGATCTTTATGAAATTGTACTACAAGGTTCCATATCACAAAGGGAAAGCTGGAATTGAGTTTGGGGGTATTTGCCCAAAAAGTTTAGGAATAAGGGGCCAAAAAGGGGCCAAAAATAAGCATTTTTCTAGTTTCCAGACAATAACTTGTGTTCAAGTGTATGGATCTCTCTGAAATTGTACTTCAAGGTACCATACCACAAAGGGAAGGCTGGGATTGATTTTGGGGGTAATTCCGTAAAAATTTTAGTAATAAGGGGCCATAAAAGGGCAAAAAAACAAGCATTTTTCTTGTTTCAGGACAATAACTTGTGTGTAAGTGTATGGATCTTTATGAAATTGTACTGCAAGGTTCCATATCACAAAGGGAAAGCTGGGTTTGAGTTTGGTGGTAATTGCCCTAAACGTTTAGGAATTTGTGGCCAAAAAGGGGCCAAAAAATAAGCATTTTTCTATTTTCCAGACAATAACTTGTGTTCAAGTTTATGGATCTCTCTGAAATTGTACTGCAAGGTACCATACCACAAAGGGAAGGCTGGGATTGAGTTTGGGGGAGATGAATCATAAGGGAGTTCAAAAAATTTTGGGGGGGGGATTTTTTTTTCATTTTTTTTCTTAAAAATTTTCCATTTTAAATTGGTTACTTCTGATTTATATATATAAGCAAATAATAATGATTTGGTTTGAATAGGTAAATTAAATTTTTTTAAGTTCTTAGACCACTTTCATTCTGTGTCAGAAACCTATGCTGTGTCAAATATTTAATTACAATCCAAATTCAGTGCTGTATCAAGCTTGAATGTTGTGTCCATACTTGCCCCAACTGTTCAGGGTTCGACCTCTGCGGTCGTATCAAGCTGCGCCCCAGCGGAGCATTTTATTTTAATAGCTCTCACAGAATACATACTCAAATACAGATATCAATCATGGAGTGCATGATGAACTAAAGTAATTTTACAGTAATAAACTTTTATCTGATAGTCTTATAGGATTCTAAGAGAGTTGAATTATTGTAAAAGTGCTAACTGCTACTGTCTAGGACTTTCATTCTGATTGCTACTTTTTTTAGATGTCCAGATTATGTAAATCTTCCACTCAACTGTAACTTGGTTAAAGTAGCCACCGATTGTTGTAAGAAGGTAGAATGCACAGGTGGACAGGGAACCTTTGTAGGATCTGCTCTGACACCTGGACTCATTGGAAACCAGCCACAACCAACATTACAGGTTACTCCTTCACCAATACCAGGACAACCCACACCAAAACCAGGACAAATTCCACAACTCATACCATCTCAAGTTGGTTAGTATAATTACTTTTAAGTATCCTCCATAGTATATTTACAACTGTAATGGTTGAACGTCTTAACAACATTAATTGTTAGTACATGTAATTGTAAATTCAGAAATTGTTTTAAGGTTTTTATTAATGTGAATAATGGGACTGGTTGAGTATTGCAATAAGAGCTTGCATTCTAATAACTGATTCATTTATCTGTATGCAGATTTTCCTAAAATCTCAAAAACTAATGCATTTTTGTCTACCGGGTATTCTTCAAAAATCACAATAATAAATGCATGCAATAATTTCTGAATTTATAGTATTTTTATTACAGTATCATTGGGGTATCTTTACATCTGTAATATTTTCAACAGTGATTGATTGTTGGTTACTGAATGTCCAGTGGCAAATATTTCATTCATATTCATGATGATTTAACATTAATATTTGAGTATGTTGATAAATATAATGAAGAGATATCTTAACTGCCTAATAAGCTTGATATCTGTACAATTCTCACCATTAAAGATTATTTTTACAACATTAAAAGTTGAGTTTATTTGCAACAGTGATGTTTTAGTATGATGATATTCCACAATGTTATTTAAATTCTTAAGTTGTAGTGGTAAATAAAAGTTTAGAAAATACTTTTTTTTCATTCTAGATGGATGTTATGTGAATGGCACACTATACCAACAAGGGCAGAGATGGGTTGTTGGATGTGTCCAAGCTTGTCGCTGTGATGATGCTAAAGCAGGTCGCTACAGATGTGACCCTAAGTAATTTATATTATAGCTTTATTTACCAAATAGCAGAACTAATCATTTTAAACACTAAATACATTGCATTTGTAAATAACAAAAGATGTAATTTTATTGCTTTACAAAATGTTTCTTAAGCCCTAGGTAAACTTAATTAAGTTCTATACAAGGATATATTCATTACTCAGAAAATTGAATGAATTATTTTTCATCCAACTTTATAAAACAATTGGTTTAATAGTTTTTAATTAAGGTAACACGATACCGAATGGCATATCTCCCGATTTCTAAAATTTTTGGCACACTTGTTCTTTGGTTTGAGTTACATCGGAATATGAAATAAAAAATGGGGTTCACCATTCTTGTTTTTTTGTAATTTTGATAAGTAAATGTCAATTTTGGCGCCAAATTTACATAGATATATAGAGAAAATGCCTTTTTTTCGACTTACTTTTCTAGATTTTTCAATGGATGACTATTTTTTCATATAGGGAGAAAGACTAAAAACTAACATAATATTCAGGATTGTATAAAAAATCCATACACGTATAAAAATACATATGTCACTATCCTTGTTTTTTAGATAAATCGCTTCAAAGATGACCGATGCGCTTAGAAATTGACAAAAATTTGTGACGTTACGGAATACAGAATAACGTTATTTTTATTCAGAGGGATTGAAAAAAAAAATATGTAACGGGATCTTAATGGTGTTTGTAACGGGATCTGAATGGTGTTTGTTATTTTATTTTCATTCCCCCTGTCGGAAATTTCCTAATAATTCAATATAACATTCGACTGAGTTAATTTTATTTCGTCCTAACTGTGTGCACTTTTAGCTTTCAAAACTGAATCTTCAACTTAACCCTACCAAACTAGACAATGCTGATGACACCGATGTATCCATGCATGAATAACATAAAGTGCTTCAAACATTTGATTTGGTAAACAGTGATGTCGAGGTACAATTTGAATTGATTGATTGATGGTTGCTTGACGTCCAGTGGCAAATATTTCATGGATTTTCAGGACGATACAACACAACTTGAAAAGTTATGTCTAAATGACACATTTGATGCAGCTGTCAAAAAAGGTTACACATTCTGCTAGTTGTGAATATTATAAAGAAAATCAACATCCTGATAAAATACGTATTCTATAAATATAGTCATATACTCTGTATGATGTAAACGTGTGGGTTGTGTGCGTTGTTAGTCGGACAAACCTTGCAAACTGTATGCAAAATTTCACTTGAATAGACAAAGTTCAATATTCTGTCATTCGTGGAAAATTATTATAAAAAAGTGATCCTGAGAATATACATGCACCCTCAATATAGGTAAAAAAAGACTTGGTGCAATATATTATCAAAATGCCAAATTCAGCAACCTGTCATAAAAAATTAAAATCTGACAAGAAGCGCGTATTGTATATGTAATAACACCAAGTACATAATTTAAAAGTTAACGCTTCAAAACTGTAATCCTAAAAAATCAGCCGTATAAACCCTATATACCAAGTAAGGGACGGACTGTCGAAGGACACGGGTAAAACAATATGCTCCCAGCATTTTGTCAAGGGAGCAAAATATATATTAGCATATATGATGATGTTCTATTTTATAAATCATTTGGTGACAAAATATCTTTTTGAATAAGCAGTTCATAGTGGAATGGTAATATGGGGATCTCAAATGTAGCTACGTAAGCAAGCTAACGTCTACGTCATTTGGTCTTTGATGGAAAGTTGTCTAAATGGCAATCATACGACATCTCCTTATTTCATAAGCGATTGAGTTTTCTCCAGAAATACAAAAATTTTAAAGACTAACAAATACGTACTAGGAGACTGAAATGTGTTGCTGTTATAGTTAAAATCTGACTTTTGATGTGAACATGTGATGTTATAATTTGATAGATTTGATACTTGCCATACTAAATATACTTATTAACTTTCCAATTCAAGGGACCAACGAATCCTTACTAAAACTACAAATTAGCAGTAAAAAAATACTCGTCCATCCTGCATTAGTCACGTGTTATATAGATGTCTTTGGTTTTGTGTGTCGTTAATTGGCCATTTTCTGGTTTATTGTATATCCCACATTTCCATTTATGCACACAAAGAAAAAACAACCCTTTTAATTTACATAAACACTTGTGTACTTGTTGTAAAAACTCCTTTTAAGACTGCGGCTATGTGAGTAATATGCCCATCCCCCAAAAGGCACCTTTGCTAATCGCCTGTGAGTCGTTTTGTCTCCCCACTTTGTGAAAAGGTGCGTTTTTTTATCCGCTATACCTGTACATCATGTCCAACTCAAAAATCCAAAATACACACCCCTCCCCGAAGACAAAGTGCAAATTAAAATGAATCTAAAATAAAATTGATTTTAAGATCTCGTTAGATTTTTGTCCCCCGCGCGACGCGTTGTGGTGGACATACAAATACCGGGGGTCCGTCCTTCCGTCCGTCTGTTTGTCTGTCCGGTCTTGTTAACTCTCTGACGTGTACAATTCTTGCCTGATTTTTATAAAACTAAAACTTATATATTAGGTTTATATAAGCATGTTCGCTGACAAGTTTGAAAATCAATGCCGATCAACTATTTTTAAAAGAGTCATGCCCCTTGGATATATTAATTAGTATATGGAAAATTGCATTTTCAAGTAAGCACTCTCACGTGTACAATTTTTGCCAGATCTTTAAATAATTTATGTTAAAGGTTTATATCAGCATTGTCTTGGATTATTTCGAAGGTCAGTGTTGATCAAATATTCTTAAAAGAGTTATGCCCCTTGAGAATAATAATTGCATTGCATTTGCCCTCAAATCTGCATTTCTCTATTAACGATATTTATAAAAAAAAATAAAAATCCAAGAACAAACAATTTTTGTTAAAGTTATAATGGCCATTGACAGGTACAATATGTAGAACGCGGGAGGGGGTGGGGTGGGGGCATTGGAACTGTTCTTTTAATCAGTTTGTTTTTGCCGTTTGAATATAATAGGTTAATGAAAATATCTTGTTTGCGTTCGAAGTGCTACTCTGGATTTACCTTCATTGAAGCACCGATCATTCATTCATTGTGGGGCCACATGTTTGTAATTAATCGTTTGATTGTAAATTTCGAGAAAATAATTTATTTCAGAACGGAATTGAAAGAAAAGATGTAACGGGATCTGAATGATTAAATTAAATTTCGACCTAACCGAGTGCACATTTAGTGTTGACATCCCATATGTTTAAGCCTTTGTTAACTTTCTCCTTATTCCGATGTGACTGTCCTGTTTAGACTGTGCTTTTAAGATTACAATGCTAGTAGTTTCTTTTAAACAAGCTTTCGAAACCATATCGGATTTCTTTTGTACAGTCCAATAAATTTCAAAGACTGTTTACACTTGAAACAAAGGAAAAGTTGTTCGGCCAAATAGCCAATTTTAACTGCTCTTCTTTGTTCATTCCATGCCAATAAACCAGTTTTTGTCTGAGTTTGTACGTCTGCTTGTATGGTGCTTTTTTCGGAAAAATTCTATCGGTATTCTTTTCCAAATAATTTCCTTTTTCTATTTTGCTAGCGACGTTTTTCGGTGACCATTTAAAAACGAATGGGCTTCTTAGCGGAATTGCATTAATTGTGGTACAATTCCCAGTATGTTCATACATTATCATGCGTTTCTATAATTTGGATTTCTAGATCTTTCTACTTTCAAAAAAAAATTTCATCAGGAAACAGCGTACATCCTTAATAAGAATGTATTGAAAAAAAAACCCAACCCAGAATAAAAAGCTCAGTCTGTTATGCATAAGAACATATATAGATAAATCGTACAAATGCTTACTTATCTAAAAAGTATATATTTAAATGTGAAGAATGAGAAGAGGAATGGGAGGAAGACGCCGAATCAATCAATGTCAAATATATAACGTAATGCATCAAATTCCTCGACATTCTGCATCTATGCAATGTTACTATTAATGATGTTAATAAAAATAAAAGGTTAATTTACTATTTATATTTCACCTAAGTGTGATTTTTTTTCTTCTCGTTTTTGTTCTTTTTTTTTTAATCTTAATTATGCATTTTTTTTTGTTTTGTGATTGAATATGATACGTATAGAAAGCGACGCTAAAATGAAGGTATTTTTAATATATAATCATATATATTTGCAAATTTGAAATAAAGAAACATTTATCTTTCAACTATTTTATACCAGACTGAGGCAAATTGTTTGTTTGATTCGTTCTAAGTTTTATACGTTTGACGTCAATTTCAAAGACGTCGACAACAGCAGGAACGATAACTCGTGGCGTACCGTCATTCGGTATCGTGTAAACTTAACAAGACAGAAATTATCCTTAGGAACAAGGAATTATTTGAATCTGGAATAATTTTGAATTCTGGAAAATTGGTAAGAAAAGTATGATGAAAACTAATTCAAATAGGGTTAGCCATGCATGCATGGCTAAGGTATTTTACTTTCACTGATATTTCGGTATGAACTAACTCACCCCCCTTAGCCAAGTGCACATGGCTAACCTTATTTATTTGGGTTAGTTTTCATCGTGCATTTCTTATCAATTTTCCAGAATTCAAAATTATTCCAGATTCAAATAATTCCTTGTTTATAGTAGAAGGGTCCGGAAACGGTCATATTTGCAAGTCATGACCTAAACTGAAAGTTATTTGTCCTAAATGGCAGATTGGGATTTAGGACAAATTTATTTTTTTTACAGAAATAATTCCAGTCATTTCATTGAGATCAGGTTTCTTTATTGCCATTTTGCACTTATTTTTGTTTTGTAATCTCTTTCCTGTAATAAAACTGCCACTCCAGGCTATCGTTTCACATATTGTATGATAATCCTGAGGATCCTCCTAATAATCATATAAACTGATTAATGCCTCCCGGAAATATTGACTAATGATTGCTAATCATTAGTTACCTGTGTTTTTAATTCACACCTGAGAGTGATCACAAGTGCAGACCTAATTAATATTATAAAGAAATTAGAATTCTATGACAACTTTCTTCATTGTTTAATTACTTTTCAGCAAAGCCAATTGACAATTCTGATTTAAAATTAAAACTTAATTTTATTTACGTAGAAAAAAGTAATTTTTCACAAGTCAAACTTGTGCATAATTTACTGTGTAAAACGCATGTGTGAAAGTATCACCATATTAGACACTTAATCGTAAAATGCAAAATGATTTTATGCTAATTAAAGGAGTGCAACTATAATCTGTTATATTCAAACACATTTAAAGGTATAAATAAAGTTCGTTGATGCTATGTCTAGTGTGAATAGATTAGACAGTTTGAGAAAAAAGGGCCCAACTATTAAGTCATCTCAAAATGAATTTGTGTGAAAAAATTTCCAGATCCTTTCTTAAAACATAGTTAAAAATAAAAACTTTTTATAAACATTTTTTGAACTTGGATTACAATTTTATGGGGGCTTGAACTTGTAAAAAGTTAAATCGGAATCTAACATCTTGTTCATAAAAAATGCCAAATTATGTATATATCATAGAAAAAATACATCAAATACGATATATTTAGAAAGACAGTAAATATTAAAACACAAATAAAGAAGCAACCAGTAATTCCTTTCATCCGATATTTCTTTTCTTTGGATGTTATGTTAACTAAAACATGGAACTAATTGACAAACTAAATTACTTTACTTGACTGCATAGAAACTGAGATTGTTGCTGAAAAAAAATTCTTTTTTTTTGCAGATGTCCAGAATTCCTGGGATTGCCTCCTTCTTGTACACTTATTGAAGACCCCAACGATAGATGTTGTAAGATTCCAGATTGTCCAGCTAATGTGAACGGGACTAGGATAATTGTACCTGTTCCTCAATATGGTCCAGGCTTCTCTGGATATGGTCAAGCTCAGTACCAACCAACTGGCAGTGTCCAACCAGGACAAACATCATTCACTGGTACTGGTACTGGTAATGGACCAACAGTTGTGGCAGGAACCAGAAGTATGTATTTGTTATTCCTCTCCTGAAAATGTTGCCTGTTAAATTTTAGATGTATATAATTTTTTTTTTTGTCTTTGACAGATTAAGTTTATATTTGATGAAATATGAAATAAGCATGTCAATAAACTTAGTTTATTTTATGATTATTAAAGCTGTCATGGATCTTTTTATTCCCCCGCCATAGCGGAGGGGGCATTAAGTTTTACCCTTGTCTGTCTGTACGTACGTCCCAAAGTTGGTTTCAGTTCTCTAACTTAAGTTTGCCTCAACCAAATGTTATGAAACTTATACACAATGCTAATTACCACAAAACACAGATCAAGTTTGAATTTTGGTGGCGTCACTTTAACCGTTCAAGAGTTATCCCCCTTTACAAATGGAAAAATTGCTGAATTTTTCGTTTCCATTCTCTAACTTTAGTTTGCCTTAACCAAATGCTACGAAACTTATACACAATACTTATTACCACAAAACATAGATCAAGTTAAAATTTTGGTGGTGTCACTTATACCGTTCTAGAGTTATGCCCTTTACAAATGGAAAAATTGCTGAATTTTTCATTTCCGTTCTCTAACTTAAGTTAGCCTCAACCAAATGTTATGAAACTTATACACAATGCTTATTACCACAAAATACAGATCAAGGATGAATGTTGGGGTGTCACTTTTATTGTTCTAGAGTTATGCCCCTTCACAAATGGAAAAATTGCTGAATTTATCGTTTCCGTCCTCTAGCTTAAGTTTGCCTCAACCAAATTTTATGAAACTTATACACAATACTTATTACCACAAAACTCAGATCAAGTACAAATTTGGGTAGTGACACTTTTACCGTTCTTCACTTATGTCCCTTTTTAACTTTATATTTTATTGATTAAATGTTGACGAAATTTCCAGGTGTGGATAGTCCATACATATCCAGGACAATTAACTCTCTCTAATAAGGGAAAACTCACAATCAAAGATAAACTAATTTCATCGTTTTTGTCTCGCCTTGGCTAAGTCAAAAAGTCGTTAAAAGCGAGACATAGGTATTCTGTTTCCTGCGTCAACAATGTATTAGTTTGTGATAAGGTCTAGTTTTTGTTGAACCACTAGTGTTAGGTCAATGATATTTTTTATGCAGTTGTATTAGCATTGGCGCATCTCATTTCCAAGGAGATTGTTTGGCCCTGCCCCCTCAGTCATGGTCCATTGACTTTGAAACTTTTGCTTAGTTAACATGTATTAGTTTGTGATTATAGGTCAATTTATGGGGAACCACTAGTGGTAGGTCAATGATATTTGGTGTGCTGTTGTATAAGCATTGGCATATCTCATTTCCATGGAGATTATTTAGCCCCGCTCCCTCAGTCATGGTCTATTAACTTTGAAACATTTGCTTAGCTTACATGTATTAGTTTGTGATTAGGTCAGTTTAAGGGGAACCATTAGTGGTAGGCCAATGTCAATCGGTATGCAGTTGTATAAGCATTAGCACATCTCATTTCCATGGATAATATTTGGCCCCACCCCCTCAGTCATGGTCTATTGACTTTGAAACTTTGCTTAGTTTACATGTATTAGTTTGTGATTAGATCAGTTTAAAATTAACCACTAATGTTAAATCAATAATATTTGGTATGCAAATGTATTGGCATTTGCAAGTCTCGTTTCCATGGAGATTATATAGCCTCACCCCCTCATCCTGGTTCATTGACTTTGAAAGTTTTACATAGTTACAAGTTAATGTTTGTGTTTAGGTTTATTTAAAGGGAACGACTTATGATAAGTCAATGGTATTTGGTATGCAGTTGTATTAGCATTGGCACATCTCATCTTCATTGAGTCATGGTTCATTGACTTTGAATATTCGCATAACTTACATGTTAAAGTATTGCTATTTTAATTTCAACATATGCATTATCAAAATTACAAAAAGGCGAGACATATCTCTGTGTAAAGAGTTTATTATGATTTTCACAAATCTTCAAAAACAATAATGGCTGTCACACTTATAATGCTGAAAAAATCTTTTTCACAATACCGCCATTAAAGAAAATTCTCCTCCTAAAACATATCAGAGAGTTTTAAGTATACATATTTTTGATTGAATTATATACCTTTGACTTTGAAAATTTCTTTATTTTTGGCAATTTTTTTAAAAGTGTATTAACATTTTTCTTGAAAATCAGGTCACAGATAGAAAACAAAAAATAAGAATTAGCCCCATAATGTTAATTGGTTGGATTTTATTTATAGATGGTTGTTTGTACAAAGGAAAGATGTATCAACAAGGCACAAAGTGGGATGATGGCTGTGATTATAAGTGTACATGTGTGGATGCTACACAAGGCAGATATCAATGTAATGACAGGTATGGATAATTTACAACTCACCTAGATTAAATTATTACTTTGTGTTTAGTTCGTTGCCAATCCAAAATATATTATCCTTATTTTCCCTACCTTTGTTAAAAAGCCCTAGCATAATTTTGTTCATTGACCAAAATTATAGATTTATATATTTGTCTTTCAAGAGTGTTAACATTTTGCAGATTTATATATATTCATGTAAATCTATAATAATTCCTACAATAAGAAGGTTGAAAATATCTTTGATCTAGAAAATGTTGTGTTGGTTAAAGTGGAAAATTATATATTCAGAATTGAATTGTCCCATCATATTGGCATAGAAATACTGGGCGTCCGTCCTCTGTCCAGTCTTGTTAGCGCTCTCACATGTACAATTCTTGCCAAATTTTTATGAAACTTATATTGTAGGTTTATATCAGCAATGTCTTGGACGAGTTCGAAAATCAGTACCAATCAGTTATTTTTTAAAGAGTTATGCCCCTTGGAAACATTAGTGAAAGTATGAAAAAAAGTTTACTTGTGAAAATGTGATTTTCATTATAATAGCCCAAAAATGGGTAAAAATGGATGAAAAATGGGAAAATCATAAAAAATGGGTATTTTCATATGGCGATAGCAAAAAAAGAAGTGTACCACCATATGATTTTTTCTTCATCGGTTACTTTCTTACAGTCATATAAACAAAAAAATCAGGTTAAGAAAAAAAAAATTTGGCTCCTCAGAGGTGTACATCCTTAAATCATAGGTGTATATTAGCAATGTGCTGGACGAGTTTGAAAATCAGTACCAATCAATAATTTTTAAAAGAGTTATGCCCCTTGGAAATATTAATTATATGGAAAATTGCATTGTGAGTGCTTTCATTTGTTCAATTCTTGCCAGATTTTTATGAAACTTATATCATAGGTTCATATTAGCAATGTCTTGGACAAGTTCAAAAATCAGTGCCGATCAATAACTTTTAAAAGAGTTATTCCCCTTTGAAATATAAACTATATGGAGAATTGCCCTTGGAAACATTAATTATATGGAATTGCTTTCATTTGTTTAATTCTTGCCAGATTTTTATGAAACTTATATCATAGGTTTTTATCAGTTATGTCTTAAACGAGTTTGAAAATTAGTGCCAATTTATTTTATTTTAAAAGAGTTATGCACCTTGGAAACATTAATTATTTGGCAAATTGCATTGTTAGTGCTCTCATGTGTTCAATTCTAGCCAGATTTTTATAAAGGGACATTACTCCAGAATAGTGAAAGCAACGCCATCTAAATTCTAAACTGATCTGTGTTTGGTGATAAAAAAGATTGTGTATAAGTTTCAGGACATTTGTTTGTGGCAAGGTAAAGTTAGAGAATGGAAATCAATTTTGAGATGTACGGATGGACAAGGTAAACCGTAATGAATCCGGGTCTGATCGATCAAAATCAGGTTCGCTCCCATTCAGGTTCACTTCCTTTTACGTGTCAATCCTGCAGACTCTACATAAGTACTATAATGAAGATACACTTATATAACGGAAAACACCCTTTAATGCATGTTTCTATAATTTCTTCATTTTAGATAATTAATATTAAGATTTTCTTCTTGTTGCTAAATTATTCTTTTCGTACCTTAGTAGTGAAACCCCATGGTGGGGCATTAAAAACTTAAAAGGACTCCACCCAGACAAAATCTGTTAATCTAATATGATTAAAAGAATATGTAAGGTGTACCCATATTAATTCATGAAAAAAATGTAATAACCAGCAATTTCACCGTTAGGGCAATGGTACAATATTTTACACCACAGATGGACTCTAGAAGTGCATGTCATTACCCTGTTCTCTTGGAGAATTACTTTTGTTTGTCTGTAGTTTGTTTGTTGATTATTTCAACATTGATTCTTATCCATTCTTTTTGAGTTTAGTCCTTTTAACAATATGCATCTTGATTTGTTTTTTTGTTGCAAAATATCAAAAGTTAAATCTTGTAAAATAGAAAACAAATTGTCGTTGCTATGGACAAACATTTGTTGCTAGGGAGAAATTACAATGATTTTATCAAGAAATGTGCATTACATTGTGTTACATTTAATTAGTGTACAATGTATAAGTGTAAAATTCACTGCATATCAAACCGGTTTGATTTTTAATTTAGATAGATTTCAGCTGTATATTAAGCATTTTTAATGAGTTTATCTCCCTCATTATACTGGTTGCTAGGCAACAGAATATACGAGATAGACCCAAAATGCCACCATTTTCAGAAGGTCTTTGGTATAGAGTTACAACATGACAAATTTTATGAAATTTGGGAGTGGGGCCAAAAATGGCCCTTATAGCCCCTTGTCCTTTGTATCAGCAATGTCTTGGACAAGTTCAAAAATCAGTGCTGATCAATAATTTTTAAAAGAGTTATTCCCCTTTGAAATATAAATTATATGGAGAATTGCATTGTTACACGCGCTCATATATACAATTCTTGCCAGAATTTTACAAAACTTAAATCATAGGTTTATATTAGCAATGTCTTGGACGAGTTTGAAAATCAGTGCTGATCAATAATTTTAAAAAGAGTTATGCCTCTTGGAAACATTAATTATATTGAAAATTGCATCGTTAGTGCTCTCATGTGTACAATGCTGGCCAGATTTTTATGAAACTTATATCATAGGTTTATATTAGCAATGTCTTGGACGAGTTTGAAAATCAGTGCCGATCATTAATTTTTAACAGAGTTATGCCCCTTGGAAATATTTATTATATGGAAAATTGCCTTATGAGCGCTCTAATGTGTACAATTCTTGCCAGATTTTTTTGAAATTTATATGATAGGTTTATATCATCAATTTACTTGAAGGGTACAAAAATCAATGCTGATCAATTATTTTTAAAAGAGTTATGCCCTTGAAAATATTGATTATATGGAAATTGCAATATTAACGCTCTCATGTGTTCAATTCTTGCCAGAATTTTATGAAACTTAAATCATAGGTTTATATCAGCAATGTCTTTGACACTTTCGAAAATAAGTTCTGATCAAATATTGATAAAGAGTTATACCCCTTGGAAATATAAATTATAATGGAAATCACATTGCATTTGCTCTTAAGCCTTCATTTCGATTAAGATATTAATAAAAGTGCTTTTTTAGCTCACCTGGCCCATAGGGGTAACTAGTTAAAAAAATGTGTCCGGTGACCCGGCCAACCAACCAAGATGGCCGCCATGGCCAAAATTGGAACATAGGGGTAAAATGTAGATTTTGGCTTATATCTCTGAACCCAAGCATTTAGAGCAAATCTGACACGGGGTTAAATTGTTTACCAGGTCAAGATCTATCTGCCCTGAAATTTTCAGATAAATCGGACAACCCGTTGTTGGGTTGCTGCCCCTGAATCGGTAATTTTAAGGAAATTTTGCCGTTTTTGGTTATTATCTTGAATATTATTATAGATAGAGATAAACTGTAAACAGTTATAATGTTCAGCAAAGTAAGATCTACAAATAAGTCAACTTGACCAAAATGGTCAGTTGACCCCTTAAGGAGTTATTGCCCTTTAAAATCAATTTTTAACCATTTTTCGTAAATTTTTGTAATCTTTTACAAAAATCTTCTCCTCTGAAACCACTAAGACAAATTTAACCAAACTTGTCCACAATCATCATTAGGGTATCTAGTTTAAAAAATGTGTCCGATGACCCTGCCCGCGAACCAAGATGGCCGACATGGCTAAAAAATAGTACATAGGGTAAAATGCAGTTTTTGGCTCATATCTCTGAAACCAAAGCATTTAGAGCAAATCTGACGAGAAAAAAATTGTTCATTAGGTCAAGATCTATCTGCCCTGAAATTTTCAGACCAATCAGGCAACACATTGTTGGGTTGCTGCCCCTGAATTGGTAATTTTAAGAAAATTTTGCAGCTTTTGGTTATTATCTTGAATATTATTATAGATAGAGATAAACTGTAAACAGCAATAATGTACAGCAAAGTAAGATCTACAAATAAGTCAACATGACCAAAATTGTCAATTGACCCCTTAAGGAGTTATTGCCCTTTATAATCAATTTTTTACAATTTTCATAAATTTTGTAAATTTTTGTAAATTTTTACAAAATATTTTCCACTGTAACTACTGGGCCAAGTTCATTATAGATAGAGATAATAGTAAGGAGCAAGAATGTTCAGTAAAGTAAGATCTACAAACACATCACCATCACCAAAACACAATTTTGTCATGAATCCATCTGTGTCCTTTGTTTAATATGCACATAGACCAAGGTGAGCGACACAGGCTCTTTAGAGCCTCTAGTTTAGTTATTGCCCTTGTACCTTGGATAGATAAAATATGTGCGAAGTGGGGGACATTGGAACACCAATTTTTAATTCCTTGAACTTAACAATGAATGACCTCAATTTTGCAAGGATTGGCCTAATAATGTTTGTATTACAATCACTGGTCTATGATTTTAAACATTTTCTTTTATAACACTGAATAATTTCACTAAAACATTTTATTTAATTCAATAACAGACAGAATAAACATTGGTGTATTTGCAGTAATTTTAGTCTTATTTTTCATACAACATCACTAGAAAGCTGTCCCTAGTAAAAATCTTCAAATACATAATGGTGTATTTTCTAGCCAAAATCTTCTAATACATATAATTGTGTATTTTCAAGCTAACCATTATATTACAGGTGTGCAAATTTCATGAATCTTCCACAACAGTGTAGATTGATACCAGATCCCAATGATCGATGTTGTAAGAAATACCTCTGTGATTTCTCTCAGAAGATTACAACACCAGCACCATTCTTTGTCAGAACAACACCTGCAGCAGGAGGAGGTAACTCTTTGATAACTAACTTTACAATCTCATTTTTATGCCATCACTTGGCATTCGTCGTCTGTTGTCATAAACAATTTCAAAAATCTTCTCCTCTGAAACTACTGGGCTAAATACCTTCAAACTTTAACTAAATGTTCCTTAGGGTATCTAGTTTATAAATTGTATCCTAAGTTTTGATCCATCGACAAACATGGCCGACATGGCTAAAAATAGAACATAGGGGTCAAATGCAGTTTTTGGCTTATATCTCAAAGACTAAAGCTTTTAGAGCAAATCTGACAGATTAAAATTGTTCAATTGGTCAAGATCTATCAGCTCTGATATTTTCAGACGAATCGAACATTCCATTGTTGGGTTGCTGCCACCGAATTGGTAGTTTTAACAAAATTTTGCAGTTTTTTGTTATTATTTTGAATATTATTATAGATATATAAACTGTAAGCAGCAATAATGTTCAGCAAAGTAAGATCTACAAAAAAGTTAATATGACCATAATTGTCAATTGACCCCTCAAGGAGTTATTGCCCTTTAAAGACAATTTTACACAATTTGTTCATCAAGTTTGCTAACATTTAAAAATCTTCTCCTCTGAAACTACTGGGCCAATTACCTTCAAACTTTAACTAAATGTTCCTTAGGGTATCTTGTTTATAAATTGTATCCAAAGTTTGTATTCATCGACAAACATGGCTGCCATGGCTAAAAATAGAACATAAAGGTCAAATGCAGTTTTTGTCTTATATCTCAAAGACTAAATCTTTTAGAGCATATGTGACAGGGGTAAAATTGTTTAATTGGTCAAGATCTATCTGCCCTGAAATTTTCAGACGAATTGAACAACCCATTGTTGGGTTGCTGCCACCGAATTGGTAGTTTTAACAAAATTTTGCAGTTTTTTGTTATTATTTTGAATATTATTATAGATATATATAAACTGTAAGCAGCAATACTGTTCAGCAAAGTAAGATCTACAAAAAAGTTAATATGACCATAATTGTCAATTGACCCCTTAAGGAGTTATTGCCCTTTAAGGACAATTTTACACAATTTGTTCATCAAGTTTGCTAACATTTAAAAATCTTCTCCTTTGAAATACAGGTGAGCGATTCAGGCTCTTGAGAGCCTCTTGTTTCAAGACAATATGAAAATTTTGACATTCACTAAAGACTGCAAAATTAAAGCTGTGCCAATTAAATTCATGGAAGTTAGAGCATTTGTTTATGGTAGAAGTAACTTCCCTCATAACCAATATATGCTGCCATCTAGAAATTGTCATGTAAAATGTAAACTGAAAATTAAGATAGTGTAAATATAAATTGTCACAGATTATAACTCAGGTTTTAAATTCTGATATTTGTGTTCAGCAAAAAATCACATTCTTAGTGACAAACTTTTGTCTGTTGGTCAACAATGGAAGCAATTGTTCATTAATATACAATACACATATTCTGTTGGGAATATTAATTAACTATGAAAGTTCTACCAGAGGCTAAAAGTAACATATTTAAGGTCTCAAAAAATAATTGACCTTTTCCTTTTTTGTTATAGATTTCTGTGTATACAAGGGCTCATACTACAGACAAGGAGAGCAGTGGGAAGATGGTTGTAGTTTGAGATGTCGATGTGAAGATGCTAGAAACCATTACTATCAGTGTACTGACAGGTAATGTTCTAGGAGGGGATAGTAAGACACATTCTAGCAGGTTATGTTCTTGAAGGGTATAGACAGACTGTTTAAACAGGTTATGCTCTAGAATGGGATAGATAGATAGATGGTTTAAACAGGTTATGCTCAAGAATGGGATAGATAGATGGTTTAAACAGGTTATGCTCTAGAATGGGATAGATAGATGGTTTAAACAGGTTATGCTCTAGAATGGGATAGACAGATGGTTTAAACATATGTTATGCTCTAGAATGGGATAGATAGATGGTTTAAACATATGTTGTGCTTTAAAATGGGATAGATTATGGTTTAAACAGGTTATGCTCTAGAATGGGATAGATAGATGGTTTAAACATGTTATGCTCTTGAATGGGATAGATTATGGTTTAAACAGGTTATGCTCTAGAATGGGATAGACAGATGGTATAAACATATGTTATGCTCTAGAATGGGATAGACAGATGGTTTTAACATGCTATTCTCTAGAATGAGATAGACAAATGGTTTGAACAGGTTATGCTCTAAGAATGGACGCATAGAGGGGTTCCAACAAAAAAATAGGCTTACGGACAGGATATTTAGCGATCTTAATATACTTTTAGGTTATGCTTTATGTATGGTGAGAGGGGAACTAATCTGTAATTTTCTTTAAGGAAGTATAAGGCTATTCATAAATTTTCCAATCCAAGAAATAAACTACAATTAAAAAGCTAAAGTTCCTTTAGGCAACCAGTGAAAGTAGAATTACAAGCACAAAAACCTATTACATGTAGTCATACACTACATAATGACCATACATTTATACTTATGGTCCTATATCCTGTCCATACTTAGGTTTTGGCATTGCACAAGGTCATGTTTTTCCCCTACTGCTTATGACATCTTTACACTAAGCCTGTAGTTCTGACTGAAATTTAAGTCTGGGAGAACATCAGATAGTGTCATCCTGATGCATGAAACAATACATTCATATGAAATTAAAGGAGTAACCACAATAAATGGCCCTGTAAATGTGTATTTGTATGCCCCCACCATAGGCAACAGGGGCATTAAGTGTTACCCTTGACCATCCGTCCTTCTGTTCTTTCCATTTTCGTTTCAGCACTCTAACTTAAGTTTTGCTCATCCAAATTTTATGAAACTCATACACAATGCTAAGAACCAAAACTAGCAGATAGAGTTTAAATTTGGGCAGTAAGTCACCTACCGTTCTAGAGTTATGCCCTTTTAAAACTTGGAAAATTGCAAATTTTTTAGGTTTCCGCAATCTAACTTTAGTTTGCCTCATCCAAATGTTATGAAACTCATACACAATGCTTAGAACCACAACATGCAGACTGAGTTTGAATTTGCCGTTGTTGCCCCTTTCTAATTTTGAAAATTGCAAAGCTTGAGCAGGGGTATTGTGTCCTCAGACACATTCTTCTTTTATTTTTAACTTAAATTGTTTGAGTAAATATATTGCGAATGTATTGCTAAATATATCATTGTTGAAGGTATAATAAGAGAAGTTGTATGTCTGCTCTATATTTATATAATACATTAGCACGAAATAGGATTAGATTTCATTTCAGCCCATTTTCCTAGAAACTTGTCACCTTTTCAACCTTTTTTCTTGTTTTTATACGACCGCAAAAAATTTTTGCGGTCGTAGATTGGTATGACGTTGGCGTTGTTGGCGTCGTCGTTGTCTGGCGTCGTCCGGCGTCATCCGAAGACACATTGGTTTTCACACTCTAACTTTAGTTTAAGTGAATGAATCTCTATGAAATTTTACCATAAGGTTCAATACCACAAAAGGAAGGTTGGGATTGATTTTGGGGGTTATGGTACCAACAGTTAAGGAATTAGGGGCCAAAAATAAGCATTTTTGTAACTTCCAGACATAACTTGTGTGTTAGTGTATGAATCTCTCTGACATTGTACCACAAGGTTCCATATCACACAGGGAATGCTGGGATTGATTTTGGGGGTAATTGCCTAAAAATATTAGGAATTAGGGGCCAAAAAAGGGGCAAAAAACAAGCATTTTTCCAGTTTCATGACAATAACTTGTGTGTAAGTGTATGGATCTTTCTGAAATTGTACTACAAGGTTCCATATCACAAAGGGAAAGCTGGAATTGAGTTTGGGGGTAATAGCCCAAAACGTTTAGGAATAAGGGGCCAAAAAGGGTCCAAAAATAATCATTTTTCTAGTTTCCAGACAATAACTTGTGTTCAAGTGTATGGATCTCTGTGAAATTGTACCACAAGTATCCATATCACACAGGGAATGCTGGGATTGATTTTGGGGGTAATTGCCTCAAAATATTAGGAATTCAGGGCCAAAAAAGGGGCAAAAAACAAGCATTTTTCCAGTTTCATGACAATAACTTGTGTGTAAGTGTATGGATCTTTCTTAAATTGTACTACAAGGTTCCATATCACAAAGGGAAAGCTGGAATTGAGTTTGGGTGTAATTGCCCAAAACGTTTAGGAATAAGGGGCTAAAAAGGGTCCAAAAATAAGCATTTTTCTAGTTTCCAGACAATAACTTGTGTTCAAGTGTATGGATCTCTCTGAAATTGTACTGCAAGGTACCATACCACAAAGGGAAGGCTGGGATTGATTTTGGGGGTAATTGCCTAATCTAACCGTGTATTTAGATTCTTAATTTTTGGTCCTGTTTTCAAATTGGTCTACATTAAGGTCCAAAGGGTCAAAAATTAAACTTAGTTTGATTTTAACAAAAATTGAATTCTTGGGGTTCTTTGATATGCTGAATCTAAACATGTACTTAGTTTTTTTATTATGGGCCCAGTATTCAAGTTGGTCCAAATCGGGGTCCAAAATTAAACTTTGTTTGATTTCAACAAAAATTGAATATAAGGGGTTCTTTGATATGCTGAATCTAACCATATATTTAGATTTTTGATATTTGGGCCCGGTTATCAAATTGGTTCACATTGAGGTTTAAAGGGTCCAAAATTGAACTTTATTTGATTTCATCAAAAATTGAATTCTTGGGGTTCTTTGATATGCTGAATCTAACCATGGATTTAGATTTTGGATATTGGAATACCACAAAGGGATGGTAAGAATTGTCTTTGGGAGTTATGGCTCAAACCGTTAAGGAATAAGGTGCAAAAAAGGGGGGAAAAGGGTTTCCAGGTTAATGGACAATTACTTAAGTACAAAACATAATTTAAAAGGCAGTGTAAGGTTGGTAATTGAAACTCATTTGAATATCTCACCTAAACTGCTTTTAAATTATGTATATTGGAAATTTGCCAAAAACTTTATTATTAATAAATTCCATTGGAAATTTGCCAAGTACTTTAGTTTAATGAACTTCATTGGAAATTTGCCAATATAAAATGTTGCTGATGGAGCTTTTTTGTTTATCTCACCTAAACTGCTTTTAAATTATGTATATTGGAAATTTGCCAAAAACTTTATTATTAATAAATTCCATTGGAAATTTGCCAATAACTTTAGTTTAATGAACTTCATTGGAAATTTGCTAAAAACTTTATTTTTAATAAATTTCATTGGAAATTTGCCAATAACTTTAGTTTAATAAACTTCATTGCATTTTTTCTAGTTTCCAGACAATAACTTGTGTGTAAGTGTATGGATCTCTCTAAAATTGTACTGGGGGGGGGGGGGGGGGGGGGGGGGGGGGATTTTTTTCCCCAATTTTTTGGGGTTCATATTTTTTTTCTTCAAAGTTTTTGTAATCTTCAATTGCACAGTATTGCGCAATAACAAGAAATCTCCAATTGCACAGTATTGGGCAATTTCACAGTATTGGGCAATAGCAAGAAATCTTCAATTGCATAGTATTGCACAAAAGCAAGAAATCTTTAATTGCACAGTATTGCGCAACAACACAGTATTGCGCAATAGCACAGTATTGCACAATAGCACAGTATTGCGCAATAGCAAGAAATCTTCAATTACACAGTATTGCGCAATAGCAAGAAATCTTCAATTGCACAGTATTGTGCAATAGCAAGAAATCTTCAATTGAAAATAAATACAAATCTTTTAACCAATTTCAATGGGATTCATTTAAAGTCTTTAATTTTTGGGGGTTCTTACCTTGTATTACTTTTTTGGATATTTGGCCCCATTTTTAAATTGGTCTACATTGAGGTCAAAAGGGTCCAAAATTAAACTTTGTTTGATTTCATCAAAAACTGAATGATTGCAGCTGTATGATATGCTGAATCTTATTGTGTATTTAGATTTTTTATTTTGGGCCCTGTTTTCAAATTAGTCCATATTAAGGTTTGAAGGGTCCAAAATTAAACTTTTGATTGATTTCAACTAAAATTAAATTTTTTGGTGTTTTTTTATATGCTGAATCTAACCATGTTGTTAGATTTTGGATATCAGACCATTCTAGGTAAAATGAATGTCCCATTTCAAATTTTTAAGCTCTTTGACCACATTTATTTTGTGTCAGAAACCTATATTATGTCAAAAATTTGATCACAATCCAAATTCAGACAGTATCAAGCTTGAATATTGTGTCCAAAATTGCCCCAACTGGTCAAGGTTCGACCTCTGCGGTCGTATCAGGCTGCGCTCTGCAAAGCATTTTATTATATGTGGTGCCACCCCTCGCCCATTGAAATTTTGGTTGAAAGTAAAGAATATGTTATTTAAAGAAAAAATATGTTTGGGAGAGGGGTGGTTTCACTGTTAATTTTTCAGATAACTGTCATAAATTTTGCAAAAAATCAGGTTTTATTGAAATTCGCGTACATTTATAAGTGGTGAAAATCTTTTTAAAACTGTAACAATTAGACATTTATCATATGTTTTCATCAAATTCTACCAACTATCAACGCAGTTAAAAATTCTAAGATTTTTAGGGCAAAATTATGAGTTAGTGAACCAACTTGCTTAATATTAAAAAGAACTGGTTATGATATTGTGTCATGTTTTAGGTGTGGCAAATTTGAGAACATTCCACTTGGTTGCCAGTATGTACCTGATCCAAAAGACCCAACCTGTTGTCGAGTTCCACAGTGCAGTGTCACAGGAACAATTGGACAAGGAACCAGTGGATTTAATCCAGCTGGATTCAGTGGTAGCTTTACTGGATACGGAAAACCCCCAGCTCTCTCAGGAAGTGGAAGCCAGATATCACAAACTGGATACTCAAGTATGCACACTTCATTTTGTTGTAATAGAACATATGAATTATTTTGATGCCATGGCTAGAATAAAAGACAAGAATTCTGTTTTTATATGATTTTATAACTGTACAACCAACAAATTATTACATACAAAAATGAGGAATCCATAAAAAAAACCTGTTACTATGTGTCCCACAATCATTGGAAAGTGGTTTGTTAAAACAAACATTTTGTCTGTACTAACAAGAAATAGGTATGGAAAGAATGTGTACTATACAAAAAATAAAACAAAATGTGAACTTTTGGTTTTTGTTATAACAAATGATGTCCACATAATAAGTTCAAGCTCTTGCTTGAATATATTGTGGTTCCTCTGTGTTATATATACAATTTCTTAACATAAATGCAGTCACATACTATATGTATACTTTCATCAAAATCATTTTTCTCTAAGTTTGAAAGACAGTAAGTTTTAATCACAAAGGACACCTCTATCTAAGCATTTATTACTCAATGTTGCTGTAAAGAGTGAAGTCAGAAATAACAAGTCATATTGTATATTGATATGCTTGTACTGGAAATCATTTGTGACGGTTATATTTTTGCTATTTTCTTGGCAACAACTCATCTATGATGATGAAACTGTATTAAATAAATATATATCAAAACTTTATATCACTGGTAGGCTCTTATATTTTTATCTTACTGTAAACAGAGGAAAGTATATGAAGCACTTTTTATGCCCCCGCGACAAAATGGCGAGAGGCAAATTAATTTACCCCTGTCCGTCTGTCCGTTCGTCAGTTCGTCCTTTCGTCCGTCTGGATTAGGATACATTTTTTGTCCGGTTATCTCCTCCTACTATTTTAGAGGTACAACTTTAATATTTTGTAGGATGTTCATACACATAATGAAGGTGTGTATGGCCACAGGATTTTGATTTTTTTTTAAATATTCTGAAAATGACAGGTAGTTGGACTTGGTCATTTTTTTTTTTCGGTACAAGCTGCATAAAGAGATCATTGTTTGTCTGGCTATCTCCTCCTACAGTTTTGGAGGTACAACTTTAATATTTTGTAGGATGTTCATACACATAATGAAGGTGTGCATGGCCGCAGGATTTTGATTTCTTCTAAATATTCTGAAAATGACAGGTAGTTGGTCTTGGTCATTTTTTTTTTCGGTACAAGCTGCATAAAGAGATCATGGTTTGTCTGGCTATCTCCTCCTACAGTTTTGGAAGTACAGCTTTAATATTTTGTAGGATGTTTATACACATAATGGAGGTGTGCATGGCCACAGGATTTTGTTTTGTTTTTTTCAAATATTCTGAAAATGACAGGTAGTTGGACTTAGTCATTTTTTTGGTTAGGTGGGGGCATCATTTGTGTAACAGCGTAACAATTTTAAGTTGTATGCCAACATCACTGTTTGTCAAATCTAAAATATGTGGAACTATACTCCTGCATACGGCAGAGCAGAAAAGGGAGGGGGGGCATTGTCCATATCTAGTTTGTATATGATATGTAACATGATTTTATATAAGAGCCTTCCTCAACTTATGTTGTATGGGATTATTCTTTTGACAATATATACCAGTTGCAGTGACTGAAAATTAACAGCAGCTTTCCATTGCTAATTTGAATTCAGGCTTTCAATTGTGTTATGTATGTTTTTGTTTTATAAGCATATAATATATTTCCCTCATTTTATTTATAGCCTTAATATCTATTTTTTAGATGCCTGTATTTACAAGGGCAGGATCCACCAACAAGGAGAAGCTTGGCATGATGGATGTGATTATGACTGTGAATGTATTAATGCTAAGTCTGGACAATACAGATGTACTGATAGGTATGGGTCCAAAGTACAATCACAGTTTTATTTACAGAATTTGTATGATACAAATTTTAGATTTTGTAGATCACTTTTACTATGGATTCAATAATTTTCATTAGTACCAATTTTCGTGGATTGAGGAAAAAATAAATGTATTTTCGTGAATCCTTGATTCTGTGGATTTGACAAATTAATAATTAATCCACAGTCCTGCAAAATTGAATATCGAAGAGAAGTTAAAGTTATACCTTCCTTTTATTTGTTTTGCATTTAATCTAAATTCATTTAAACTAGACAAACAAGAAGGAAATTGACATTCATGAATAATAAAAATTGAAAGATACTTAGGAGGTTACTGAAATGATGAAGAATGTCAGATTAAAACTTAGACAAAATGAAGAAAGACAAAAAGTCAAACAAAATTTCACTAACTACATGTATCACACAGACAACTCAAGATTTAGCAATATGAACTATAAAACGGGGAATGAAATCAAGTAATCAGGAGATTGCAGTTTCTGCTCCACAATTTGCACCTGCAACAATGCTTATGAAAAGTAAAAATCTGTGTGCTGTAAAGTCGTTTTCACAGTCAATGGTAACCATGAATAAGTACTAGGGAATCTATAAGCCTTTAAAGATAATTTGGAAAAATTTCAGTCAATCAGAAATCCTTAAAAATACCATAACCTTCTTTAATATGGTGTAGTTATTTAGACAGTACTGTTCAGTTAAGAAGGACTTGTCAGCCAGTGTCCTTATTTACAAATCTGATGAACTTGAAGGATTAATGTGTTATTGATATTCTGATAGTTTTGTTACACACACTACATAAATACCAGAAGCTATGATTTCTAATTTTTTTGTCTAGTTTGAATCTTAATGACTCATTATTTTGATGATTTCAAGTTAAATTCTAATCAAAAGATCTGTTTTTTAGAAAATAATTTCATGCTAATATTTCCTATTACACAGATGTCCAAGATATGGTACACTTCCACCAAATTGTCAGCTGGTTCCTGATGTTAGTGACAAGTGTTGTCAGAAAGCTGATTGTGCCCCAACTTCATCTGGTTCCTGTTCAGACAAAATTGCTACATGTAACCAGTTTGGAAAGTATGCTTGCGTCAAACCATATGATGGATGGGCAAAGGACAACTGTGCTAAATATTGTGGATTCTGTGGAACAACAGGTCAGTTATGAAAACTTGATACTGTGGATTCATTATTAGTTGTGGGATAACAGTCTTCTTCTGTATAGGTAAACCATAAAATCAAATGTTCAATGAAGTACAAATTTTCTATAGAGTTGTATGCAAACTTTGGCAAATTAACCACAAAATAAATTACTATGGATATGTTTATTTTAGTGGGTACCAATTTTCATGTATTTTCACCCACCAGCCACGAAATTAACAAAAATTGGTAGCCCCATGAATAATAATGAATCCACAGAGAAGCATTACTAAATAGATATGGATTATTCCCTGAATAGATTACTTTCCTTAAAAAATTATAAACTTGTGAAATTTTAGAAGGAAAAAAGGATACATATTATATATTAGTTTCAATCATTATATTGATGTTTTGCACTGTCAAATTATCTAGATGTTTTATTGAATAAGTCATTTTATACCATTATTACAGGTCCTGTAACAACACCAGCACCATCTACAATTTGTATTGACAGGATTCCTAACTGTAAAGACTACACCAACAGTGTATGTACTGGACAGTATGTCAGCTGGGCTGAATATAATTGTCCTAAATTCTGTAATTTGTGTGGTAAGTATTATGTTATACAGACATGACAGATAATTATGTTAAAAAATCCATACCAATAATTTTTCAAATTTTCTTCAATTCTTCAATAGTTTGTACCTTATAATTAAAAGTGTCTAAATTGTAAGTAAACTTGACAGAGGTTAAAAAAATGTGACATTAACTCTATGTTCTTTAACAAAACCAAAGACACAGTGACACAAACACTGGTTTATGGTCAAACTAGTTTACCCAATACTTAAGCTATTACTATTTACTCAGTTATTTTGAGAATATATTATACAGTTAAAACATTCATTAATTAAATCAATCCAGACAAATATACTAATTTTCAATAATGTTGGTATTTCCCATTTCAGTTGCAACTGCAGAAAAAAATATTGTCTTATTCTCATTTTTGCTAAATAATGATCAAAGTACTTTTCTATTGAAAATGTAACTATACACCTCCTTGTAGCCTAAATTTGGCTACCATACTTCTTGACAGGTTTCAGTTTGATCGATCATTCATTATTTTCTTTTACTGGTATTTCCAACATGAAAATTTTGTCAACAGTTTGATATTGCATAAAAAAAATTCCTTTGTATTCTCTGGGAAATAAACAAGACTTAGTCCCATAACTATAATCAGTGCTGTAAGAGAAAAACTTGTGAGATACAGTCAATGATGCTGTGAGTTTTAAATTGCTAAAAGTCATCATTAAAGAGTTATATCATAATATTTATATTAGCAACTAAGTAAATTTGCTATTTAATTTGAATATCACCATAAATTTTTTTATGAGAGAGAAAATTTGCTTTAAACCAAAAATATTTTTTGTTTATCAAAAAATTAAAACAACAATTTACAATATTCTTTTAAAATCATACAAAGCTGCTAGCATGAACAATGTATTTCTGTGAGGAAAAGTTGTTAAAGTTAAGTTAATTAAAAAATTTCCTTTTGTCCTTTATTCACAGGTGGAACAGGTACAGGCACAGGTACAGGCACAGGTACAGGAACAGGTGGCACAATGACAGGTACAGGTACAGGTGGCACCGGCACAGGTACAGGTGGCACAGGCACAGGTACAGGCGGCACAATGACAGGTACAGGTGAGTTTTCTGATAAACTTGTATGTTTAAGACTTTTATGGAAGATTTGTATATGTAAGAGTTATTTGGCTAGTAATATTTAGAATACTGTCAAGACGAGTATTTTCTCCTTTGTTTAGTCCTTGAATCTTTTTAAATAATGATAATGAAGGGAATGGGAGGAATAAAATGTCACATGCCATTACCATATTGGACACATTACTTAAAGGCAGTATCCGGTGTTTATCAACATCATATAGACTCTGGTAGACACATGTTTCATAGGCAATCATACCACATCTAATATTTTACCCTTGCACAACATGGTGCAGGTTACATGGAAATACCTGGCATCAGTCCAGTCTTGTTTAGTGTTCTCTCATGTACAATTCTTGCCAGATTTTTATGAAATTTATATGAAAGGTTTATATGGTTATAAATATTAAATTAAGGAGATGAGGTATGATTGCCAATGAGACAACTATCCACCAAAGTTCAAATAAAGTGGATGTAAGCGATTATAGGCAACCATACAGCCTTAAACAATGAGAAAAATCCATAACATATAGTCGGCTATAAAAGGCCCAAAATGAAAAATATGAAACAATTCAATTGAGAAAACTAATGGCCTAATTTATAACAAAACAATTAACGAAAAATTAATATGACAGTCATGAACCACTGAACTACAGGCTCCTGACTTGGGACAATCATATAAAGAATGTGGCGGGGTTAAACATGTTTATGAGCGCTCAACCCCCCCTCCTCCCTAACCTGGGACAGTGGTGTAACAGCTCAACATAAGAACAAACTATAAAAATCAGTTGAAAAAGGCTTTACTCATCAGATTGATACAAAGCAGAAAACTTCAAACATAGACACAGACCGGACGTGGCAGGATATTTATCCATACCTCATCCCTAACAACAAAAAGGACACTAAGTACAGATCTGAGTTAGTTTGTTCATACTGAAATATCAGTGAAAGTAACTTGAACCTTAGCCATGCTTGTATG
Source organism: Mytilus californianus (assembly GCF_021869535.1). NCBI lineage: Eukaryota > Metazoa > Mollusca > Bivalvia > Mytilida > Mytilidae > Mytilus > Mytilus californianus. Next base: position 32,519,776 of record NW_026262701.1, read on the forward strand.
TTTAACCCTCCATAGATGGGTTAGTTTTCATCATACATTTCTTATAAAATTTCCAGAATTCAAATTAATCCAAATTCAAATAATATCATGTTTTAAGGTTTCTTCAAATTTTGCAATTCCAGTTTAAATTCTGCAATCACTTCTTGAATAGCCACGTCACATTTTGCAGCCAAACATATCATTTCTTATTTATTGAGTGTCATCTTCATTGTGTTTCTGTATTTGGGTGTTATGAAATTTGGGGATTCCCCTGTAAACTGAACAAATTTGAAAAATTTCTCTCACCCAAAACTACCAAATTAAATTATCTCACTATGCATTGTGTTAATATGCATCTGCTTTGAATGTTTCTTAAAATGAGATTCTTGTATACAATGAGAGCCACATTCTGTTTCATTAAGGTTTGTTTTAGAAAAAAAATACATTAGGGTCCATCACTGAATTGGACAACCAACCATCCATAGAGAATGTTTAAGAAGCCTTCTGTGCCTTTCACTTAAATGTGCAATGGGGCAAATGCTGACTTGACAGTTTTCTAGTTGATTGTATTTCTTTTACCACTCTCCATACCTTCTTTATTAAAAATCCAGACACTAGATTTTTTATGAAAATTTATAAGCTTATTTTCAATATATAGCACAATAAACTATCTTTTTATTTTCCTCTTTTATACATATACTATATTATGAAAAAATGTAAAATTTAAGAAATTGATGTTGATTACATTTATTGATTAATGCATGTGATTTGGCAGTTTGATTAATTTACTATATTTCAAATAATAATTTATTGTGATTTACCTTTGCAGAATGTTTTTTATTAAGTTCTCATAAGTTTAAGGATTTTTAGGATTTTCAACTTGTTCACTTACTTTACTTTCTGAAATTAATACCATTCATGAGGAGTTATTATATAGAATTATCTCCCTTTGTTAGGTACTGGAACTGGTGGAGGTACAATTACTGGAACAGGCACAGGTAATACAATACAGCTTTTATAATACTTTGCATTATTTATATTTTTGGGTTGCTGATGTAGTCAACTTGACCAATATCCCACATTGCTTTTGAATACTAGTAACATGTTTTAGGATTTGATTTGTGTAAAATAGGTAACTATCAATTCATATGTAGTTTTATAAATTGCCATTATGCATGTCTTTCAAAATATCTAAATATTAGACATATTTAGATATGCACAAAACAGTCACATTATATATCAACAGATGAAGTATCCAGTGAGAAATGTAAAATATACGGAAAAAATGTCCACAAAAAGTCAGCTTTTAAAAATGAGCAATTAAAATTGTCTGATGCATCCATTTGAAAAAAAACAAATAGTTCACATAGACTTTTGTCAAGTTCTTCTTAAAAAAGTGTAGAATTAAAACAAAACATCAGTTTTTTCGATTTTTACAGATGTGAATTTAAGCTTTGATGCAATTTGGATAATCCTCATTACGGAATCTTTGGTTGTTAGGTCGGTTCAAACCCATTTTTCTATGATTCAGTATGGATTCAAAATTAAATTTGTGGAACTATAAAGTAAATAAGGATACATCTACAAAGTAAACACAGGATGGAAACTTTTGTCTGGATTTTAAATATTAAAATGTAGGTGAAAAAACTGTTAAAATAGGTGCAATTTTGGTACCCTCACGTTAGAATTGCAGTTTCAAGAAAAAGTGTTTCTGCTATTTTGCTATTTATTATTGGATTGTTTGACTATACATATTATTGCAATATTTATTTTAGGTGGAACCTGTAGGGATGTCCTACCTAACTGTGTTCAGTTCACCAAAAGTTCTTGTCAAGAACCCTATCTCAGCTGGGCCCAAAAGAACTGTGCCAAATTCTGTGGATTCTGTGGTAAGTGTTTTTGCTCAGTAATGAAGAAGAAAACTTTTTAATTGTCTGATGTCATACATGTAATGACCAATGGTTTGCTCTGCTTTTATTTTTCGTATTTATTCTATATAAAAGGATAAAAAAAAGTTAAATGACACAAATATGTAAGGAAAAGTTTTATATTTTCATAAAGGTTTATAAATTAAATTAAAATGTTTTGTTATTTAATTCATGTAATGGAATTGTGATGAGTTATAAAGTGTGAGCACTTTGAATTACAAGTGGGGGTTTGGTCTCACTAATTAGCGACAAGAAGTGACAAGAAGAAAAATTAGCGGCAAGAAGAAAATAATTAGCGACAAGAAAGTTTTTTTAAACTATCTAAACAATAAAATTATTAAAAAAAGTCAATTTGTTACAGGTTGTTATAATTGTTTTATAAACTTTCAAATGTTGTTGCATTTAGTAGCTTTGCCTTCTTGTAGTAAATTTTTAGTAACAAAAATTATTTTAAAGTATAAATTATAAATCTGAACATTTTGTTACAATCCCACAATCATAATGGTGTCGCAATAGTGAAGTAATCTTGATAAATAAGTTATGTAAAAAAAAAGCACATGGCAATAACTCTAAATATAAGAGAACATGGGATGAGCTAATTCTTCCATCATCTGATTATACTAAGTGTCCATAAAGAATGTTTTTAAAACTTAAGAACAAAGGAATAAACCCTCTCCCTTTTTAGTCATGTCTTTACTAATATACTATATATATGCTGTATACTGTAAATGTATTATCTTAAACAGATCCTCAATAATAAAAAAAATCTTTTCTTGAACAAATGTTCATTATCTTCTATCAGTTTAATGAAATGATTAAAATACATGTATATTAAAAAAAACCTATCTTTAATGAAATGATTAAAATACATGTATATTAAAAAAACACTATTTAATGCATGTTTCTATATCTATTTATTTGAAATAGTTGATATTTAGATTTTTTGACGCTAAATTTGTTTTCTTGTCGTTAAATTAGTCTTCTTGTTGCTAAATTATTCTTCTTGTGGCTTTTTGATGCTGTTCGTCACTAATGAGTGAGACCCAGTGGAAATTTGCTTAGTACGTCAACATGGACATTCTTGTTTTATATTTATTGTAGATTTTTTTTGTCCCTTCTTTTGAAAGATATTCAGTGACAAATATTTGTTGCATATTCAGGTAAAACAAGTTCTTATTGTATTTAAAAAAGTGAATTGTGCATGGACAAGGAAAAGGGTAGAAAATTTAAAACTGCATGACACTGAAAAATCAAGGACAAATTAAGGTAGGATAGAAAAAAGAGTGAAATGATATTGTATATTTTAGGAACTTTTGTGTAAATGAATGTCAATTCATTCATATAGACACACATTATTTTATTGTAATGATCATATTTGACATTTTTGTTTTAGGATCAGGAAGTGGTACTATGACAGGAACTGGTACCGGAGGTGGTACTATGACAGGGACAGGTACCAATGGTGGTGTTATAACAGGAACTGGTACTGGTGGTACAGGTAAGTAACTGGTTCCCTGTCATACTAAAATATGCAATATGAATAAAAGGAGATTTGGGGTAAAAGTCAAATAGAAAGCATTCCAATAAAAAATGATAACCATAAGTCATTAGATGGCAACCCAATGAAAAAAAAAAAACCAAAATACATAAGACAGCAACTCAATGATAAAATACAACCGAAAGACATTAGATGACAACCCAATGAAAAAAATAACCAAAAGATACAACTATAGTGGAACTGCAAATTCATACCATTTCAAGGTTTTTTTTGCAATATTTTGTAAAATATAGAATGTTGAATATCTTGATACTAATACAATTCAGGGCTCACGCTACCAGGCGACCAGGGCGAAGAAGTCGCTTTCCCGTCCGTCACTTGGCTTTGCCCAATCCTCAAAAGCGAAAAACAAGTCACCCTGTTGTTTATATACGATACTCGCTTTCAGTCGCTTTCGTCATCGGACATTTTAAATTTTTACCAAGTTGATAAAACATCAATTTTTATTGATTATTAAAGAAATTCAGACATAAACGATTCATTTTCTTAAGAAAAGAGGTTTAAGCATTGACTTTACAGTGTGTAGCAGGTTATTTAATAAAAAGACAACTTTTTATCACTGCATGCACTTCCGGTACTTGTTACTCAGAGAGCGTACATCAATCTAAATTTTGGCGGCAAAATAAGTTTGTTACTTCATTTGAAAGTGATAAAAGTTGCCTTCAGTAAATGTTTAATCCATTTATTGCATTAAAAGCATCATATTCCTTTCCAAATAGCTTATCAAACATAGTTTATTTTTGTAAATTTTCTTCGTCCGCATTAACCGTTTACTAACTACGGATCAGAACCGGACCAGCTATGACCGAAATCCGTATTTTTACAATAATAAGTACGGACACATGAATGGAACAGCTGACAGAAGAATATTGATCCCAAAAGGAAAAATTACGCATTCCACACGCATTAACAGACTTTTGGTTAGATCTAATTGATTAATGTATATAATTCCATATAATTTATATGGATTGTTTCAAAATATTGATTAAAGTTGCTTAACTACTAATATCAATATATTATGGCCCAGCTTAACTTTGTATATCTTTTGATGAGAAACACTGAATTTCATAAACATGATAAACACGATAGTTTTTAATTGATTTGTAATTCATATATTATAATTTTTTTACCTTTTTGACATAAAAAAAATTCTTTTTAGTGCTAGATATTAAGTTGGTAGTTTCTCACAAGAACCTAAACTGAAACAACTTTGAATTTGAACTGTTCATTTAATTGTATACTCAGATATGAATTGAACAATATAAAAAGAACATTATTTACATATGACCCTTTATACTATAGTAAAATCAAAACATTGTAGCGGAATGCGCAAAGGAGCACTTCTCTTTCAAATCTCACCACTTCTCCCTATCAGTTTCAAAAAGAGAAGTCACTCCTCCCTATGATTCTGAAGTAGTGTAAGCCCTGCAATTAAGATGAATATAGCCTAGACATTTTAATGGATTATGCTAATATGTATGCTTTTATAGAAGTTTGCAGAGGAAATACATTCAAACTAAATTCATTCCAGCTTATTACTTTTGACAACACAAGCTAATTTATTTTCTCTGTGACTTCCTTCCTCTTCTGTCTAAACTGTCATCAGAACATTACACAAATAAGTAAAGCCACTAGTGGCATCATGTCATATGACAAATAAAACCTAATGTCATTTGTCATGAGAATTGAAAGAAGAATTTTATTTCATTCATAGAGGCATTGTATAATAACTTGAACATTATATACTCAAGAATTCTTAATTATACATCTGTCTACCATATTCCTTTTTCCTTTTGCAAACATAAGGCTATGGTTTTCGTTATTGAATTATTTCACATTTTGTCATTCCAGGACCTTTTATAGTTTAATTACTATAAAGTTCTTGCCTTACTTGTTGTCGAAGGCCTTAAGGTGACCTCAAGCTCAATTTAGATTCATGTATTCTGGTCTCAGGGATAGTTGTCTCATTGGCAATCATACCAAATTTCCTTTTTTTATATATCTCATGCAAATAATTAACATGATTAGGATAGATGTTGCTTCATATTTTATGTTACTATAAATAGTTCATTTGTTTTCATAGGAACAGGAACAGGTGGATCCTTTGTGACAGCCTTTCCTGGTCAGACCTTTACAGGAACTGGTATGTATATGTATCAACCCTTTCACCTATACAGCACCCCACATTAAAAAGAGTGTTGATTTGTTATATATTTTATTTTATATCAGCTTGTGTTGAAATTTTTAATGTTATTTAAAATGATTGATTAAGATTTCCAAATTTGTGGCATTAAAACACATTTTGTCAAAATTTAAGAAAACTGTCCTTTGGACTGAAAAATGAATCTTATAGTTATGAAAGATTTACCAGTTGATCATTTCATGACAATAATGTCAATGTCCAAAAATCTCTATGCAGAAAGGGAAAAGAGACAAATTTGTGCACTACCTCAAGCTTCAATTCTTTGTAAATATTTGTTTCTGAACTTCAAATTCTCATAATACTATTTTAACCCAGAATGCAACAAACATAGGTGCTGTACTTCTTCTTTCATCCCAGTAATGAACAAAGAATGATAACACAAGTTTACCTTATTTTTGGGATAAAAATATTAGATATCCATTGCAATCCTTTGAAATCAGGATTATTAACATGGAGAGGTGTAAATGCTAATACACCAAGGTAACTGTTGAAAGCAGTCTTTACCCCACAAGCACTTTGATTTTAATTTACTTTTGATATTCTGAAAATATTACTTTAATTTACTTTTGATATCCTGAAAATATTACTTTAATTCACTTTTGATATTCTGAAAATATTACTTAAATTTACTTTTGATATTCTGAAAATATTACTTAAATTTGCATTGTTTTAAGAAACATGATTTATTTCTACAGGTGGTGGATGTTATTACAAGAATCAGCTCCACCAAAATGGAGAACAGTGGACCGATGGATGTGATTACAACTGCACATGCTCAGACGGATCTAGAGGACTGTACACATGTAGAGCTCTGTAAGTACACATGAACATATAATTAAGATTTGCAGCATTTAACATATGCAGAGCTTTGGAAGTAGAAATGTACATTTTGAAGTGGAATAGTAAAACGTTCCTATATTACTGTACATGGATCTAAATGAATGTAAAGAGACCATTGAGACTAGACACAGATCACTGTAGACATATATTTTCAGGGATTACTTTTTAAGTAATTAAAAAAATGAAATATCAGTCAGTTTTATGATATTTTACTTTCAGATGTGGAACTTATACTAACCTTCCACAAGGATGCACACTACAGAAGGCACAGGGTGAATGTTGTGCCAAACCAGTCTGCTCAGGAACTGGAACTGGTAGCATGACCGGAACAGGTGGTTCTGGTACCTTTACAGGTATTTAATCTCCTTGAAGATTTGTTTATCTCACATGCATGTGTTGATTTGAAAACGTTTGTTTTCAATTGACCAGAAGATAAGCACAAACCAATAACATTGAGAGATTGAAACTTGTCTCCTGTATAATACTACATTTATGTATTTTTATTGCAATATGGTCTTTCTGAAATCTAATTTAAAAAAATGAAATACCATTTAAAAAGCACCTTCAAGAAAAGAACTATATGGTTTACCATTTTGATAGTGAGAAAAAACCTAATTCTCAAAGAAAGATCAACAGGGCTAATACTTTTGAAAAATTTGAATATAATGTACCATGATAAGGCCACTCTTAAACAATTCTTTGTTTGATGTTGCCTAACCATGCCTTGTAGGGTTGGGTAAGTAGGTAGGGATTTTATTTTTTTTGTCAGCAACACGAGTTACATGTTTTAGACAAGAAAACAATGTTAAAGCAGGAAAAAAAACTTTTAAAAGAAATTTGAAATGATTAGTGTCATAACATTCAGGTAGGTAGACAACATCCAATTAAATTTTATTTTTGGCCTGATATAAATTTAAGCATATTTTTGTGGAATCCATCTCTGAGACTAACACTCAACAATAAAAGAAACAGAGAACATTTAAAATATACAAAAGTATTAATGTTGAACATTCTTTCAATTGTTTATTTTTAAAGACATGAATCCCCTGATTTTAATTCATAAAAATATATTGGTTTTATTAGGTCAAGGTACAGGATGTTTATTCCAGAAGACAGGAAAACTTTACCAGCAAGGACAAACATTTGATGATGGCTGTGACTATAAGTGCACATGTACCGATGCTTCTCGTGGATATTATACTTGTAAAGAAAAGTAAGCATATTAAATATTACACATTGCATCAATGTTGTTTTTGGATCTTAGAAATTATGCCTTTACAGTCTCTATTGAAAAATTAGAAGCAGCTGAATTTTTTTATTTGTCTTCATGACTACAGCAAGGTATAGCGTTCATAAATTGTTCTCATTGTCAGCTAATTGGTTAACTTTTTAAAAAAATACTGCTTAAGTGAAGACATTGTAAAAAAAAATTCCGCTTAAATGAAGACATTGTAGAAAAAAAATTCCGTTTAAATGAAGACATTGTTAAAAAAAATAACGTTTAAATGAAGACATTGTAATAATACAGTAGAATAAAACTTGTTTTGGCCATCTTGTACCTCAAACAGTCGATATTACAGAATTTTACTTGCTAAATTTAGTTATGTTCTGTGGGACCATAGCAGAATATTCCTGAATTCACTAGAAGCAAATGTCTAGCATACTAATGTCACTAAGGAGCACTTTACTATTCTCATCTTGAAAAGTAATAAATTTTCTTAAATCCTATGACACATGAACACGAGAAGGTACCATTTTATTGCTCTTGAATGCTCTTGTAAAGTGCAGTTATTCAATATACTGTCAAATGAAAGCATGGCTAAGGTTTTTGTGATAAAGAAATATGTCTGACCAGTAAGAAAAGTTAGTTTCATTCTTGGAAAAAAAATACATGTTCTTAACTTTTGTCGCTAATTATGTTTATACTTTCTCTTTCATAGATGTGTAAAATGGAGTTTACCAAGTCAATGCAAGATGAATCCACCAGCACCAGGAAAATGCTGCCAGACACCAAATTGTCCATCATCCGTAGTTTTGACATATCCTCCTGGATACGTAGAAGAATAAACAGATGAGGAAAAATATAAGACACCTAAACATTCTGTTATGTAATATTATTTCAAGAAATTGTAATTGTAATTAAATAATGATTTTGTATCTATTTCTTATTATTAATGTTGGACAAAGAACCAGAAATATCCATTTGTCAGTTGGTTTATATCTAGCTTATGTACAATGATATGAAAAAGTCATTTGCCACTTTAAATTTTTTGCTATATTTCATATAAAAACACATTTTTTACAAAAAAAAAATTGAAGGCATTTATGGTAGAAATTTTACAAACCAGGTGTTGAAAGATGGGTAAGTGTCATAAGTGTATTTGTTAACTTGGTCATAATTTTGTCTTCAGTGGTTTTGTTTCCTGATGGGAACAAATATAACTCTTTTTTTTTTACAATTTAATTTGGTTAAAATATGTAGCAAATTTCTGGACAAAAAATAAGATGTGTGTGTTCATATGCTCTTAAAATGAAAACGCTTCAGAAAAAAGATGTAACCAAACAAATACAATTAACTTATGACAATTTTGCTTCTATTGGTACCAAGTTGATTAAGACCGAACCAGAATTGACACAATAATTCTTTGAAAAAAACATGGGTTCATATTAAATATATAGCCAAAAAAAATTGACACAATAATTCTTTGAAAAAAACATGGGTTCATATTAAATATATAGCCAAAAAAATGTAGGTGATGATTTTACTCATTGTGTAACACTGTATTGGCATTCTGTATACTTTTCAGTCACAATAGTCAGTTTAGTGAAAAGATAAAAACAAAAATACTGAACTCCAATGAAAATTCAAAATGGAAAGTCCTCTAACAAATAGCAAAATCAAATCTCAAACACATCAAACGAATGGGGAACAAATGTCATATTCCTGACTTGGTACAGGCATTTCCTTATTGAGAAAATGGTGGATTTAACCTGGTTTTATAGCTAGCTAAACCTCTCACTTGTATGACAGTCGCATATAATTCCATTATATTGACAATAATGTGTGAGCAAAACAAACAGACATAATAGGTAAGAATATAAAAAATTGGGGTACAGCAGTCAACATTGTTTTATAATCTTAATCACTATAAAAACTAATCTATTTCAACAAAGAAAACCAAAATGGCATATAGACACACTATGGAGAAAGTTCATGAGCAAAATTAAAAGACAAGAATACAAAAATGACCATACCACAATAACACAATGACAGGATGTATAAATACTGAGCCACGCGAAAAGTATATTACCAAAAATAGACTAAACAGTAAAGATTAAAAATATACAAAGACATATAAAAAGAATACTATAACGTGATTCAGATGATAAACAACCTCAGTACCGGACGTTCTTTGACAAAACCCTAGTTCATCAACTTTCTACTCAGACACTGGTGACGATTTATATTGTCTGAGTAGCAACTGCAAACTCTTGAATACCGAACGAGTTGGGAAATGTATATTCCATATGCAGGTGAAGTTGGAATACTGTACTAAAGTGGGGGAAATAAACTCCTCAAATAAAGGCAACAGTAGTATACCGCTGTTCGAAATTCATAAATCGATTGAGAAAAAAACAAATCTGGGTTACAAACTAAAACTGAGGGAAACACATCATATATAAGAGGAGAACTACGACACAACAGAAACACAACATTAAAATGTAACACACACAGAAACGAACTATAATATAACAATGGCCATTTTCCTGACTTGGTACAGGACAGGAAAAAAATGGTGGGTTGAACCTGGTTTTGTGGCTAGCCAAACCTCCCGCTTTTATGGCAATGTTAAATATAACATTAAAATGACAACATTACATGACAGGACTACAATACAAATAAATGGGAGAACATATAGGACAGAGAAACATACGAATAATAGATAACAAAAGGTATCCGGTTTAAAATTTAATACGCAAGACGCGCGTTTCGTCCACACAAGACTAACCAGTGACGCTCAGATCAAAAAAGGGTCAAAAGCCAAAACAAGTACCAAGTTGAAGAGCATTGAGGACCAAAATTCCAAAAAGTTGTGCCAAATACGGCTAAGGTTATATGTCTGGGATAAGAAAATCCTTAGTATTTAGAATAATTCATACTTTTGCAAACAGTAAATTATAAAAAAGGACTATATATTAGATATGCATGATAACACCGAAGTGGTGACTAACTACATAATAAAAACGGATACATAAAACAACATAAACCAGCACATAAAAATTCACAGCCGAGTTAGCCAAAGAGATCAACGCAAAAAAAAAGGTGATGTCACATTTGAATTTCTGAAATTTCCCCAAAAATAGGATAGAATTAGGATAGAATTCAAGATTTGGTTATAATACTCATATAACATTTATTAATAACAATGAAAATTACAATATTAATTAATATAAAATGTGGTAGTAATTAGATAATTAATAGTATTATCTAGCTATGTCGGTGTTTCTTCTAAATCAAACACCTTTTGAAAATAAGTAGATGTGGTATGATTGCCAATGAGACAACTATCCAACAAAGTTCAAATGAAGCGAATGAAAGTAATTATAGGCAACCATTCGACCTTCAACAATGATTGATTGATTAATTGGTATTGAGCACCACTTTCAGCACTACTGTGCTATTTAGTGGCAATCAGTTTTTTTTGGTCAGAGGAAGCCGGAGAAAACCACCGACCTTCGGTAGGAAAACTGACAATCCAAGTCAATTAAGATTGGAGTGGAGCGCACTTGGCATCTGCGGGATACGAACTCACAACCTCAGTGTTTATAACTGCCTTCAACAATGAGAAAAAACTCATACCATATAGTCGGCTATAAAAGGCCCTGGCATGAAAAATATGAAAAAAATCAATTGAGAAAACTAACCTTGTATAGAGGAATCAGCTGGAGGATGAGTCGTTGTTCTTCCTGTGACTTAAATTCTAATTCTTTCTTCATCCTTGTTATTAATCATTTCTCTCTGTTGTTGCAGTCTTTCTTCATGAGTTTCATGGCTTTGTAACGTTTTTTAAAAAGTGTGTCGATGTTCTCTTTTATATATGACTTGCATATCGTCGCGCCATGATATTCCGTAACATATCTAAATATTGATATAAATGCTGTTTTCGGGAATGACTCTTGTACATTTCTAAATTAAGGGGGTTTCTTTGCGGGAATTATTGTTGGCTTTTTCTTTCAAACGTTGTTAATATGAGTTTTCCTATTTAAATCGTTTGAGATTTTGGTCCTAGTTTAGTGTTGTCTTGTGACCTGTTGCATCAGGTGGTCGTCTAATGTAGTTGATATTTTTGCTGACTGAGTGGATCAAATAGCATTGGAATCGGTGTACTCCATTCGTTTTATCCAGGTTTTTAAGTGAGGTCTGCTTACAATCATATGTCGTCTTCATCTGTTTTGATTATATAGTTCAATATATAATAGATAGTAAGCAGTCGTCTGTAAACAAACGATTGGTTATTTTACTCTGGTAAATCGTTCATCATATGGCATACATGTAAGAACAAGATGGGTTCCAAAACTACCCTGTGGTACTATATAGAGTCAAGGGTTCTCAATCTTTAACTGTTCGTATTTTTCTTTTGCTTAGGAAGTTAGATAGACATATACGATATGTTTTCCTGAATCCAGATTCAAATTCTTGGTCTAAATTAGTAATTAAGTGTGTCTTTGTTTTTAAGTTGCTTCAAGAAATGTCGACAAATGATATGTTCTAAGATTTTTCAGGTAACATATGTTATGAATTATGAACGATATAATTTTCTGGTAAATTTTGTTCTCTTTTGCCATCTTCCAATCTTTGGGGAGTTCGCCGTCATTATAATATGCATATCAGTATCTGTTTTAGATGGCTGGTACATCCATTAATAATAAGGTAACGTATAATATCTTGAGCCGATGCTTTCGTTAACTGTGTTCTCTATGCCCTTTTTAGCCCTTATTGATATGTGTTATGCAGGAGTTTGCTTTTAATCTTGTTAATGATTAAAAAGTCGGAATATACCAACATAAATCGGACAAAGCTATGGCAAGAAACGAAAAATAACGATATCACGAACAACAGTCAACAAAAAGACAATGCATTACGAACCACACATACACAGGGGTGATAGCATGTGGTCCGGTAAGGTAAGCAGCAGATCCTGCTAACGCGAAGATACCCAAATCTCACCTATTTTGACAGTTTTTTAATCAACATGTTGTCATGATCCAGACAAAAGTTTCCATTTTGTGTTTATTTTGAAGATGTATCCTTATTTACTATATTGTTCCACCAATATAGTTTTGAATCTATATTGAATCATTGAAAAATGGGTTTGAACCGACATCCAAACGATCCATGATTCTGCAATGAGGAGTACCCAAAATGCATCCATGCTTAAATTCACATCCGTAGAAATCGAATAACTGATGTTTTGTTTTATTTCTTCAAATTTTTAGAACAATTTGACAATAGTCCCTGTTTACTATTATTTTTTTTTTAAATTGATGTCTGTAACATATTTGAATTGTTCCTTTTTAAAAGTTGACATTTTGTGGGTGTCGAATGGTCACGTTTCCGTAGATTTGACTTTTTCCAGTGAATACTTCATCTGTTTATATATACTGTGAACGTTTTGTTTATATTTAGATATATTTAGTTATGTTGGAAGACGTGCATGTTAATGTCAGATCATAAAAAAAAAACAAATTGTTTAGTCTGTAAGAAAATTTGTAAGATTTCCGCTGCTATTTTGGCTAAATAGATGCAAATATGGTACTCGACGCAATTTGGGTATTGTGACTTTACAAGTGTGGCACCCATCGAGTTGCTCATATATGTACAAATTCGCTGATAAGTCTCATTCGGTGATGTCACATTAGAGAAAAAGATGATTGGACTGTGGAAACAACAACCAGGCTTATAATTTGGACCCCACAAACGCCTTTCGTTTACATAAAACGCTCGAACAGTTGGAAGGCCGAATCATATACAAAGAGATGAAGACCGTAAATGCAAAGCAGTTGTGCCAATTAGAGCTAATACAATATATACATATGGGTAGAAAAACCTTAGTGTCTCTCGTACTAATAATTCAACATTTCATAAATAGTATGATTTTAGAAAAATGAACATATGAATGATATTTTAACACAGTGCTGGCTACTTGACTGGGGATACCCTCAGAGATGAAACATCCACCAGCAGTGGCATCGACAAAATGGTTGTAAAAACTCATCGAAGATATATCGCTGAAATAGATATTCTATTACGGTCAACCAACTCGTGATGGTTTCTGTAAAATTTTCATCAGTATAACTTCAACTTAACGACTCGGATCCCTTGTTTTGATAGCTTCTGTGTAAGCAACATCACTATATTAAGGAAATCATGATGTGAAAAGGAAACTCTTGAATATCGTTTCAACTGTGAGATACATATTAAATATGCAGGCGTTGCTGAAATGTTGCTACATGGAAATGGAAATTCACAATGGGGAAGCTGTATTCATTTATTTTGTTGTAAGTTTAGTTCTCAACTGACCCTCATTGTCAATTTCTAGATATAAGTCAAGATTTGAGGCAGACTTAACAGTATCTGTGGTATCATTCATTTCATGTTCGAAGGGATAGATGCATTAAATATAGTCACCAAACTTTTAATTATTGAGTAACAGGACATTATCAATATAGCGAAAGTTTTTTGGATAAATGAATGCTAGCGTCTTTTCATTTTTCTTAAGAAGCTTCTGTATGAAGTCTGCCTCTTATGAGTAAAGGAATGAGACGCCAAGTAAAGGAACACAGTTGGTTCCCATATGAATGCCGATTGTTTGTTGACAAATGTCTTCAAAACGTAACAAATGTCAATCAAGAAATCAAGTATCTTGATAATGTCAGTTTCTAAGAATTTTATGTTTGAATCGGTTATTTTTTATCCCCCCTCTAAAACAAGATACATGTATCTACGTTGGTCATTCTTTTTTATAAAAAAAAAGTTAGACAAATTCTTTCAATATGTCTTTAATATACAGATAAGGAGATGTTTTATGATTACCAATGAGACAACTATTTACCAAAGTTCAAATGAAGTGGATGTAAGCAATTATAGGCAACCTGTATGGCCTTCAACAATGAGAAAAACGCATACCGTATAGTCGGCTATATCAGACTCCGATATAAAACAATTCAATTGAGAAAACTAACGGCCTAATTTATAACAAAACCATTAACGAAAAACAAATATGACAGACATGAACCAACGACAACAACTGAACTACAGGCTCCTGACTTTGGACAGGCATATAAAGAATGTGGCGGGGTTAAACATGTTTGTGAGCGCACAACCCTCTCCCTTAACTGGGACAGTGGTATAACAGTACAACATGAGAGCAAACTATAAAAATTAGTTGAAAAAGGCTTAACTCATCAGATGGATACAAATAGAAATACATCTAACAGAAACACAGAGTGGACGTGGACGGGTACTTATACATCCCAAAAACAAAAAGTACAGATCTGAGAGTATAGTGGCAGTTACTGACAGATAGTTCAAAGCCAATAACAACTTATGTTTCTAAGCTTAAAATATCAATCAGTACACATCCAACATCCAATGTTTGAAATGGGAAATACTGGTGTAAGGGGTTACTATTTTCAAAAGTCAAATGTTGTTTATGAAATTGCAGAAGAAAAGAACATTTAAGAACAAAATTGCAAGAATTTTCGGTAATCCGGTAAAATGATGCACTTACCTCCCGACAGTACTACCACATTAGTACGAACATTTCAATTGCTATGTTTGGTAACTCTGTTAATTAAACGCATCTATCCCATTGAATTTGAAATAAATGATAGAACAGATACAGCTAAGCACAGTTTGCCTCTTATCTTGACATACATCTAGAAATTAACAATGATGGTTTGTTGAGAACCAATCTTTACGACAAGAGAGATGATTCACCGATTAATTTTTCATTTTTATGTAGAAACATTCCATCAGCACCTGCATACGGAGTATATATCTCCAAGTTGATACGATATTCAAGAGCTTGCGTTTTCTATAATGATATCCTTGATAGAGAGTTGTTGCTTACAAGAAAGCTAATGAACCAAAGGTTCCTAGTGGTAAAGAACCGTTAAAGTTGAGGTCATCCCTTCGAGGTCTTTAGTTTTCTATGTAGTGTTTTGAAGATTGTTTGTCTTTTTGTCGTTTTACCATGGTATTTTCGATATTTCTTTGATTTGTGATTGTTAAATGTCCGTTCAGTATCTTCTGAAGGAGATTTTGAAATTTTGAAATCAATATTGCTCAGGTAAAATAGCTTTCTTCTGAAGACTTTAGGTTAGTTTTACCATGGTTCAATCTGAATAACTTTGTTTTGATAACTGACGTTTATTTAAAAGGCTTTTTAAAATAGAATTAAATGCACACTTGTACGGTTTCTGGATAAAACTATGTGAAACAACATAATAATTTGTGTTTTAGTTTATTTTCCCACAATATGAATCCATGAAAGTGTTGTGCTTTTGACACCAGCGTCTGAAAAACAAACCAAAAAAAAAAACAAACCACAAGTTATTCTTTGAAATTAAAGCTATATTAATTTAAGCAATAGAAATTGAATATTGTCATTTGTTTCTAGATTTTTTAAATGAGGATTGGGGGTATGTTGTAATGAAAGGGGGAGTTCAAAAACAAAGTCCAAATATTTTTGACAAAGAAAGACTAACAAATATTGCATGTAAAATGAAATCAAGTATGCCAGTTGTAAAGCATTATAGTTGAAGGCCGTACGATGACCTATAGCTGCTAATTTCTGTGTCATTTGGTCTCTTGTGGAGAGTAGTCTCATTGGCAATCATACCACATCTTCTTTTTTACATTATACATGGTACTTAATTTTTTTGCTGCTTAAATGAATAAAACTTAAAGAAAAAATGGAAAAACAGACAAAAACTTCGTCCCCCTCTTCCTTCCTCCATTTATGAATAAAGTATCTATATAGCATAACTTTTGAAGGATGCTTACTAAAACATTCATCTCAGGATAGATTAAGTATACATCGGTATTGACAGCTATCAGCAAATGGAATTTAGACGGCAATAAAGACAAGATCAGGACAAACAATTATAAGATAAGATACATAAACAAAGTCCTTTTTACATAGGGGTAATAATGGTAAACCCACTATTAATATGTCCATCAAACAATTGAAAGCAGGTTTTATCTTATGAGATTAAGAATTATACACCATCATAATAAAAAATAAGACTTATTTATTTACATATTTAAAGCATGTATAATAAAATACACTTGACAGGAGTTGTAAAACAACTAGGTGTGTCAAGATGACACGAAGGCCCACTGTCTACTGACAAACTTTAAGGATAGCAATTTCGTAATAAAAACGAAAATGTTTTTGTTTTGATTAAATTATAAGTTAAATTCTAAATTTCGGACACTTTGCATACTTTTTTTTTGAAAAGCAAATGGTGTGTCAAATTAGGAATTAGTATTTCCTAAACAAATCTTTTTTTTTCTTTTTCATGTCGTGGTAGTTTAAAATATGTAGAAACTTTAACGAATAATAAAAGAGAGGCGGAAGATACCAAAGATATTACAACCCCAAAGTCGAAAACAAACTGACAATACCAGGCAAAAAACTAAAAACGATCAAAAGATAAACAACAGTTAAACATAACATAGAACACCAACCACAAACCCAATCATCATCGAAGGGATGAATTCAATTTCACAACTTGTAACTCTTGGTTTAATCGCTTTCTTGTAAGCAGCAACCTAAATCAAGGAAATTAGATAGGAAATTCAAACTCTGAAAAAGGGTAACAACTAGGAGATATATACTCAATACGCAGACGCTGGTTGAATATAGCGGAACGTGAAGTAAAAGGATAATGCTAGCTTCTGTTCATTCTTCCTATGAAACTCCTATATGAAATCTGCTTCATATAGATAAAGGAACAAATCGGCAAGGAGAGGAGAACATTATGTCCCACATATAATTTTCTAATAGCATATAAGTAACAAAAAAATTGAGAATAGGTTTGAATTGTTTATTACGAGATTGTTCATTGTCAAAATTCGCAGCGTTTTTTTTTTTTCTCTTAGATGATAGCTGTCTCACTGGCAATCATACTATACTTCCTCGTTTCTATGTTGTGTAGCCTTATTTTTATCAACTGTACGACGTTAAACTATTAATAATCTTTAGATACAATTTGCAATTAAAAAGTTATTCTCACCACAGAGTCCACATGTTACTGGGCATTTTTGCCTGAGTGCGTTGTCACTACATATATGAATGTCATCACACTTTACATATGTTGCGTCAATACAATTTGCTGGTATAATAGTTTCAGTAGAAGTAGTAGTAGTAGTAGGTGTGACTTAAAAAAGAAGAAGAATCAAATCTGATGAATACATCATAATGAAAAATGAGAGTCATATACTATCGGATCTGATTGTTTATTGTTTGTGGAGTAAGACATCGATTTATAGTATAAAAAGCTTACGGTTCAATATAACCAAGTTACTTAGACTGTGTGAAATTATTGGATGCGAATGTTGAATTTCCTAAACTTTTATTAAAGTTTGATTACTTGTACAATTCGATTATGACTAAAACCTGAGACGTAACGTATTGTTAGTATGCTATTCCCAGGTAAAACATGTGTATCCAAATTTCTTTGCCAGCATGTAAATGTCTGACATGATTACTGGTAATTTATATTCAAACATCATTACAATTGTTGAAATGTCGACTTCAATTGAAAATCTAGAAGAACTTTAATCTAATCAAGCACCCAGAGCTAAAATATTGAAGTAAGGGAAATATTGATGCATACAAACAAAGTGAACAATAGAATCAGAAACCTTTAAATGGGTAACCAAACTGTCTATAATGCATCTATGACTATTACTATTTGAACCTTCATTTCTATAAAATAAAATGCACATACAAAATATCAGCTTAGAGTTCATTAATTATTATAATCGAATCAAAAAAGGGAGAACAATTACCAAGGGGACAACACAACAATTACCAAGGGGACAACACAACAATTACCAAGGGGACAACACAACAATTACCAAGGGGACAACACAACAATTATCAAATCAAAAGTACACAAACAATATAAACAGAATACTTGAAAATAATTAACCGACAAACATCAATCAACAACATCCACACAGAAAACTGAAGATTGAGCGACACGAACCCCACCAAAAAAACGGAAAGAACTCAGGTGCTTCACAAAGCATGAAAGGTAATTATTTCCTGTATTTAATCAGTGATTATATTGACAGATGATAACAGCAGTTAATCAATGTTACATCCCAACTCCTTTGTTCTAACAGGGGTAATCTGAGTCGGATCACCCCTACCAGATCACCCTACCTCAAGTTTCTTTTTTTCTGCATGCTTTCTTTTGTTCTGTAACATATTGGCGGGAATGTCAAACACACCACCGCAGAAATATTTATGCGGAATAAAGACAAACTTTCAAAATTTTTGTAGTATCCATGCGGGGAATCGAAGTCAAGACCTTACGCATATAAAGCCACGATTCATACCCCTACACCAGGACGACTGTATACGAACTGACGGTTATTTTAACATATTTAAACATTGTGTCCGGGACTCATAAAGGGTATATACTATATAGTTATATATAAAGTATATTATAATTATTATATGGCATTCTGAACTAGATGTCATGAAGCTTAAAATGTTTTTTCATACATTCTAAAAGAGCAGGGATGTAAAATAGTTATCCCACTCGGACTTGGTGTGTCAGTGTAAGATCACCCTCTGGCCTCCGGCTATCGGGGTGATCTTACACTGACAACCCGCGTCTTCATGGGATAACTATTACAGACACCGACCCAGTGATCATAAATCTTAACAAGACATCCCTAATTTGCATGCCCGAGCCCCTTTTCAAGATTAACCTTTATAAGGAACGCTCAGAGCCAAATGTTAAAGCCCAAAAGATATAGAAATGTATGTCTAAGTACACCAAAAAAACCTGTATTTAAATAATAGCTGACAAACCGTCTATGTCAACTTCGCCTGAGGTTGCCGGAAAAGTAGATAATTCAAGCAAGAATTAATCAAAATGTAAATTTTCTATGAATGATACATGTTCAAGTGCCAAATCACAAAATGCCTAGTACATAAAAAAAGGGCATTACAGAGTTGACAAAAACGATTTCGCTCAAATTTTACCTGTGTATAGTGAGTGATACATTTTGTACTATAACAATTCGCGAGAAACAGATTACACCCTGTAAAAGGATATGTCTCAAAAAGTGAAACGGAGACAATTATCGTAAAAACAATTAACATACCTTGGCATACTGAATCTTGAAGTTTAATCTGTAGATCCCAAAGCGTACCATAGGCTGATACAGGGGAAATTCCCTGTTGGTGTGTAACTATCTGTGCCAATTCGGAGGGGTCTGGTAATAGTCCAATACCAATGACAAAAACGCTCATGTCATGTCCTTGGAGTCCTGATGCAAGAGTCTGGATTTCCTTAACTGCATATACATCAGTTAAAACAATAAGTATATTAGGCACACTATCTCTGTTTCCAGCTTCCTTAGAAAACGCGTGCTTAAAGACCCATTCGAGTGCATTATCAGTCTGTGAACTGCCTAAACGATTTGGGATGTACTCGATAGCCTCAAGCATAGAAGTGAGATTAGTATGGAGACCCATATCAAACTGATGATGGATCTGGGATGAAAATAATGTAACACCTATTTGAACATTGTTTTGTCCAATAGAAAAAGATTCCGCAAATCTTGCTACAAAGTCTTTTTCACCATTTATACTTTCAGTATTAAAGTTCTGGGTAGTATTCAGTAGAAAATGAACGTCACCTATAAAATTCCAGCAACCTGAAATATTGTAAAACCAAGTTAAAAAAAAACAACTTATACGATTCCGTAGATTACAAATAGGTAATATTTTACACTTTTGATTTAAAAAAGGGGTTACCTAAATATAGAAACAGGTGAAAACCTATCAAAGTCGGTCAATATGGAATTAAATGTATGTGCGTACATGTATATTATATTGCAACTCACAGGGTGAAGGTTAACTCTGTCATTGATAATATGTGTGTCATTTATTTTGTCTCTAATTTCTATAGTTGTAAATACCTGTATGTTTTATTTTTGTTTATTTATTAATCATCGAATACTTTTAAAAAACAATCAAGATGTCACTTAATCTATTACACATATGTTCTTTAAATTGTCAGGGGTTGAGAAAACATATAAAAAGAATTAGACTAAAAAAATGGATGAGACAACAGAAATGCAATATTATATTTTTACAAGAAACTCATTTTTCGGATAATTCTATAGACAAAGAATTCACGGGAGAATTATATCATAGTTTTGGAAGTACACAAGCAAAGGGTGTTTCGATTTACATTAACAAAATAATTAAACATGAAAGTATTGACAAATATGTAGATCAAGAGGGAAGAATTGTTTTAATCAACATAGAAATTGATAAAAATATATTTACTTTTGTTAACCTTTACGCCCCAAACACATGTAAAGATAGAAATATATTCTTTAAAAAAGCTTTAAGTGTCATTGAAAAATATAGCCTTGGTATACTTATTATAGGGGGAGATATGAATGAAACGCTTAATATAAAAGACAGAAAGAATAGAAAATATAAACAAAAAATAAAAAATAAGACAAATGCGTTGAAAAGTTTAATAAAAAACTAAAAGTTATAGACATCTGGAGAGTAATAAATCCAAATAAAACACAATATACCTGGAGAAGAAAAAACAATGAAGTAGCTAGTAGAATTGATTATTTTCTTGTTAGTCAAGACGTGAGACCTAAAGTACTCCACACTGATATAAGACCCGCTACAATTCAATATACAGACCATCTAGCAATTTCACTTAAGATAAATCATTGTCAGGGGGAGAAAGGAAAGGGTTATTTCAAATTAAACAATAGTATTCTTGAGACGAATCATACAAAATGAAAATAAACACTTTAATAGATAAATATGAAAAATTAAGAGACCGAAAAGGTTTAGCAATCGTGTGGGATCTGTTTAAAATAGAGGTAAAGGAGACGACTATTGAACATTGTAAAATTAAAGCTAAAAATAAAAGAGATGAAATTAAAGAATTTGAACAAGAACTTAAACTTTTGAATGAAATTCAGGATAATGTCCTTGATGAAAAGAAAAATAATAACATAATAGATTCAATAAAGAAAACAGAAGAAATGTTACAAACTCTATATTCTGATAAAATAAAAGGGGCACAAATAAGATCAAGAGTTAAATGGGTAGAAGAAGGCGAAAAAAATACAAATTATTTTTTGGGATTAGAGAAATCGAGACAGACAAGAAAAAATATTACTGCTATTAGGGACAATGAAGGGGAAATAACTGAGGATCAAGGTAAAATATTAGAAACGGGGAGGAATTATTATGTAAATTTATATACGTCAACTAAGCCAGATTTGGGAGAAATTGAGAATTATATTGAAAATACAAAAATAAACAGCAAACTAACTACACACGAAAGTAATGAAATTGAAAGAAAGCTGACAATAGAGGAATGTACAAACTCTGTTTTTAAAATGAAACTTAACAAATCACCGGGTATTGATGGTCTTCCAATTGAATTTTATAGATCTTTCTGGTCCAACTTACAATATTTTGCTGTAGATGTCTTTAACCATTCTTATGAGAAAAAAGAATTGACAAATTCACAGAAACTAGGATTAATTACCCTTATTTACAAGAAAAATGACCCGTTAAATTTAGACAATTATAGACCAATTACTTTATTAAATGTAGATACCAAAATTATAGCATATTCTCTTGCACAAAGACTTAAACCAGTATTGCATAAAATCATTCACAGTGATCAAAACGGGTATGTAAAAATCAGATATATTGGGTTTAATATTAGACAAATCCAAGATATTATAAACTATTCAGAAAAATTCAACGTAGACGGGGCAATTCTCTTTTTAGATTTTTCAAAGGCATTTGACTCGTTAGAATGGGAATTTATGTATTGTTCATTAAAGAAATTTGGCTTTCAGAAGTCTTTATTGAAGTGGATAAATACTTTATATACAGATATAAAGGGTTGTATATTAAATAATGGGTGGATTTCAAGACCCTTCAGCATTGAGCGCGGGATCCGTCAAGGGTGTCCCGCGAGTTCTATAATTTTCGTTATTGCTGTTGAAATTTTAGCCTGTAAATTAAGACAAGATAAAAAATTTAAAGGTTTTCAAATCAAACTAGATAATAAAACCCATACTCTAAAGTTAAGCCAGCTTGCAGATGACACCACTTTATTTTTCAATTTAAAACAAGAAGTTTCATTAACTTTGAACATTATCGAAATTTTCGGATCACTTTCAGGCCTAAAGCTTAATCGAAATAAAACAGAGGGGATATGGCTCGGAAATTTAAAATCCTGTAAAGATAAAGTTGAAAACATTAAGTGGACACAAGGACCGATAAAAGTATTAGGAATATATTTTGGACTTAATAAAAATGAGTGTAAAAAATTAAACTTGCAAAGACAATACGAAAAATCGGAAAAAATAATGAAAGATTGGAATAGAAAATTAACTATGTTAGGTAAAATAACTATTGTTAAATCACTAATCCTACCAAATATAACCTATGTTGCATCAGTAACAGATATTGATAAAGAATATCTCGCAAAATTTAAAAAAATAATATATAGTTTTATATGGAATAATAAACCAGAAAAAAATTAAAAGAGCTATAATAAGTAAAAATTATCTTGCCGGCGGACTTAAAATGATAGACATAGATAAATATATAGAATCCATAAATATTAATTGGGTAAAAAGACTCATTGATAATGAAGACTCATCACCCAATTGGAAAGTCTTTCCAAAATTTTACTTAGACAAGTTTGGACAAGAATTCCTTATATTTAAAATGGACTTTAACAATATTAATCTAATCAATAAACTAAAAGAAATTGTTCCAGAATTTTACTTAAAAATAATTATATAATGGATAAACTCAAAATCTGAAAAAGAATCAAATCGACTAACATATAAGCATATCAGAGAGCAACTAATATGGGGCAATAAGCATATCAAATTAAATGGTAAATGTCTTATTTTCAAAAATTGGATAAACAGCAAATTTTTATTTGTAAATGACATAATTGATGATAAAGGAAAAATTAATCAAAATAAGATTTTGGATAAACTATCTTGCCATGCTAATTGGTTTTCGGAATATTCTAAATTGATGAAAGCAATACCAAAACAGTGGTTACAAGAGCTCATAAAAGAAGAGTCAATCAAAACAAAAGTTGCTACCGACTCCGAATTTAAATTCAAAGATAGAGAAGGAAAAATGGTACCAATAAAAATATTTTCCTCGAAAGATATCTACATCTCGCTTTTAAATAGATATTATGAGAAAGCAATAGGATTTCAAAAATGGGACAGAATTCTAAATTTAGATAACAATACAAGGAAAAGAGAACAAATGTTGTACTTCATCTTTGACTATATCCAAGATAATAAATTGAGAATGTTAAGATGGAAATTTCTACATTACATTTTACCAACTAAACAATTACATTTCTCTTGGAAAATAACTAAAACTCCTCTATGTAATATATGTAATGTCATTGAAGATTATGATCATTACTTTCTGACATGCAAATATCTAAAATCATTTTGGGATCAAATAAAACTAATACTAGACAAACTTAAAATAGGACATCATATAATATCACTGGCATCACTTTTGTATGGATATAAGATAAACGATACAAATTATTACAATATCAACGATTTTCTAACAATCGTATTTTTTACTATTAATAAGTGTATTACATATCCGAGCAGAAAACAAAACAAATTAATGTGTTTGAAATTTTTAAAAGTGAACTTTTCCAACATTACGAAATATTGACAAATAAACAAGGCAAATATAAAAACTTCTACAATTTGGTTGCAGAAAAAATAAATTTATCTCCTTAACTAAGATTTATAGTATATCATAGTAGTTTCTTTTTATTCTGTTATACATTATTTATTTATTTATTTAGCAAAACTGTATGTTGTGTACTAACAAGTACTAACCTTATGAAATGCTATATACTAACGTCAACGAGACCGGGATAAGGTACCGGTACTTTATGTATCTCTAACAAATGTACATTTCAAATAAAATTATATAGAATTAAAAAAAAAAAAAAAAGGGGTTACCCCAAAAGAACAAAAACCTATCAAAGTTAAGCAGATTGTATTTGGCAGAGGAATATATAAACCATTTTCAGGATTCCTCGCTTAAATTTCGGCGCAAATAAAAAAAAAGCATCACGAGAATAGCAATCAAAGTGACATTTCAACCGGTGTACATTTCAGTGGAAAATTGTATCTAAATTCTAAAAATTCACAGCAGCACCGCCATAAGATGTATATCTGAAGAGGACTACTAACATTTCTTCAATGTTTCCGTGTTGTCTGATAAAATTAAATACTTTTATGTTTAGAATTACGTTTCTAGTTTAGAGATATCAGGCGGATCCAGCCATTTTTAAAAGGGGGTTCCAACACATGCATGCCATATAATAAGGGGGCTCCAACCATATGTCTCCATACAAAAGCATTAGTTGTCAAACAAAAAGGAGGTTTCCAACCCCCGGAACCAATCCCCACCACCTGGATCCGCCACTGTATATTATTACATTGTACAGATTATCTAATAATTATCATACTGTATTGCTCGTAACAGAATAGTGACAGGGCGAAATTGACCAATCATGCAGAATTACCTCACTAATTACATTATGTACCTCTGTTGGCGTAGATGTATTCCAGTGTTTAGTAAGCGATAAGATTACTAGTCACATTTAGCGTTGTATCAATGTTCTTTCTTTTGCCGCTTTTCTTTTATTAACAAGAAAATGATATTTCACCTTTGTCTATCTTATAATAAAATGAAGTATTGAAACTATAAGCCCGACAATTTGCATGAGACAGGTATTCATCCACTGGTAAGTGAAGAGACAAAATGTACAACAGTTAATTTCCTCCTATTGATGTCAGTTCGTGGTGTCTAATAGACTTTAATGCTTTTCTTTTTCAAAACTTTTTTAGAGTAGGATCTGTAAAATCTGGAGCACCTGAGACCAAACCTTCCAGAGCACCTGACACCACTCAAGATGGTGTTGGGATTCGTGTCGCTCAATTTTTCTATGTGGTGTTTTTTTAACTTGTTTTTCTTTTTGCCGTCTTTGGTTTTTTAGTCATGGCGTTGTCCGTTTTACTTCGACTGGTGGGTTTGAATGCCTCTTTTTTTTAATGTACGATTTTCAATCAAAGGTTGGTGTTAAGTTGTTTATCGAGGTGACAATTCCATATTTGGGCACATTATGTATCAATCAGGGATTCATAGTTCTTTGTTGATTTTATGTGAAGATTCGTAATGTAAAGCTTTTCTTGAAAGCACAAACAAGTTCTAAAGTAAAAAAGCTAGTAATCTTTAAAATATTCAAATTCATCAAATACGAATTCTTATCATCACTTGCAAAACCACCGCTTATATTAAAAAAAAGCTATCTGCTTTAGTGGTCTCCTGTTGGCGTGCTTGTCGCGAATGCGGAAATCGTGGTTCACATACTAGGGTTCTTCGTCAAACAAACGGCATGTATGATAAGAGCCAAATCTGGTCTGCTCGAAGTAAGAAAGCTAGTACGCTAAAAATCAGACTCAGTGAGTTGATCCTGTACAAAATATGTAATATTCATATAGTAATAACATGTTATTGTCCTGAATATGCCTTTTATATATTCCATGATTGTTAAAAACAGCAATCAATCAATCGATCTAGATGATAGCCAATTCTTCCATCTTACATTTCGTATCTTCAATAAATCTTATACTTAAACGGTAGGGCGAGAGTACTTAATGCTGGATCACTAAATCTTAACAGGGTTCAGATCTCCCAAAATATGTTTAACCAGCCGCATGTTTGTGCTTGTCCCAAGTCAGGAACATCTAACCTTTGTTAGTCTTGTGTGTTTTTTAAATTTTGGTTCATTTGTATGTTTCGGAGTTTAGTCGTCCATTTCGCTGAACTAGTATACATCATTGTGAAGGGGTCAGCTGAAGGCCACCTCCGGGTGCGGGATTTTCTCGCATCGTTGAAGACCCATTGGTGGCCTTGTCCTGTTTTCTACTCTTTGGTCAGGTTCTTTGGTCAGGTTCTTGTCTTTTTGACACATTCCCCGTTTCCATTCTCTATTCTATGTAATTAAATTGTAAGAATATTGAAATTGACAAATCTTAAACCGATCTAGTACTTACCAGTTGCTTCCCCTGGAAATATGTTTTTGCTAAGAACAATAAAAAGGAAAGCTAAGACCAAACTGGACATTTTGGTTTGTTCTCACTGGTCAATGATTTTATCTTATAAGTCCATAGATAAACACGATTTCATATTGTGACTTTATCTGACCATGCACTTCTGTCCTAAATGTTAAGGTAATTTATCAGAGTTTAATATGTTCACGGTGAATATTCCTTATTACTCAAATGGGTTCTGTTTTACCTTTACCCCTCTTTTGTACTTAAAAGAAATTTAGATTATTTACAATGAATTTCATCAAATTGATTACACCAAATATTTAAAAAAAAAAATTTTAAATCATGCCATATCAACAGATGAAAAGTATATTGATTCACTGAAATTACAATAATTCTCTGCGCAAATGAACGTTTAGTAATTTATGCCGCTAAGCTGCTCTCCTTTTATTCATACGTATATGGAATAAGTATGTGAAAGGAGGCTGTGGACTCTCACGAAAACTAGGACATAAATTATACAACATAATATACTACAAATGTAAAGTTAGTCTATAAATCCAGTAATATCATTATTATACAATACCTTTTGTTCATTCACATAAAAGGTCTCAAGATTTGTGTATAATATTTCTTTTCATCATTCATGTTCTCACCTATCCAAAGAACAAAGCTGACATTCACATGGCTTTCAATCAGCGACAGACACTAATTGAAAGCAATGTGTGGATGGGAGGCGAGAAGGAAATTCCAATATCATTTGTTAAGCAGGGTTTGAAACGACACAAAGTTGTCGAACAATACACTGTATATATATATGGATGCAAATTATTATCTATTCAGCAATCGATAGGACATTCATTTCTACAATGAAGATAGTTAATAGATGGCCAAAGAAATTACCATTTGTCAATATATTGATTGTGGTCATGTGATTTTCGGACACAAGTAAATCGTTTTTAAATTTGGAATGATTGTTTCAAGTTTACTGCTATTTAGGAAATTATAAATTCTTATTTGGAATGAAATAAATAAATATACATGGAATTCGATTTGTAAGTATTAGTGCATAGTTTTCATATTGTTTGTCATTAGTACACCTTTATATACAAAAAAAATTAATCTTTAGTTGAAACTTGTTTTACCTTTAATTAATATCATGTTACTTTTTGTAAAATGTCGCCATATAGTGCAATATGGAATAAATTGATTGATTGATTGTTTGCTTCGACAAATATTTCATGCACATTTTAAAAGTACGTGATATAACAAAGAAAATTACAAGTAGGATAAGATACAGATAGAGGGATAATACATTCATACTTGAATTAATGTCACGTCTCATGTAATACCATACAATAAACATCACTCAACCTGAAAGACGATCAGACATTAAACTAAAGTTCTTGGTACTTCGGTATTTTGGTACTGGACTAATGACGAGTTGAATTCAAAGACCTTATGATTTGTATATGTGGCACAAAGTCCAATAAAATAATGATGGTCCGGTTAAGGCTGAATAATCACTGGGCCAAATGTTCAGTCAAATGTGACAACTTTGAAATAATTAAATATTGGTTTCAGTCAAAATACTCTGTATTTTGCCACTGGTCAATGCAGTTTTACCACCAGGTATTGTTTTCTAGGTCCAATTTAGCAATCATTTATATATTGTTGTTTGCCTAGGAAACCCCGAGTATTCCCGTAAAACACTAACACAAGGTTGGAAAAAGCAATTTGCACAGTAGGATATTATCGTTAACACTTCGAATAAATTTATCATGTAGAAATTTCATTGTAAACATAGATATAAAGTTTTAATAGTCATTTATGTACCAAACAGTAGATGTTTCAATGATCCTTCTGACGATACCAATAGTATATCAAAGTAACTTCAAAATTAATAAATACAAATAAAATATTTTAGCAAACGCCAGCATTTCTTCTCTACCACTTGCAATACCTTTGTATTTAAAAGAACACATAAAATATTAATTTTTTGTTTGCATGTTCGCGCTCCTTTGATTTTGTTTCGTGGCAAGAAAAGTGATAGCGAACGGCTAAACCTTTCTATGAAAGTGCTATGGAAACAAATCATACATCAAATTAAGTATTATCATTGTTATCAAGGTGAATCTATGATATGAATCAATACTTGACCAGCAGAATTAATGAAAAAGTAAATACCAATGACTTTGGTCACGTAAAATGGTATTCATGTAATTAATTGATATTGAAGCTTCATCCAAACAATATTCAGACTATTCCAATACAGAACTGTACTCGAGGCTAATGATCTACGCTTGTTTTATAGTTCACTTTATTTAGACATCAATATCTTAAGCAGAAATTATTGCATAATGTGATTGGATTAGAATAATTAATGACCGATTGCCAATGAAGCAGTCATATTTAGGATTGATTGATTGTTGGTTGCTTAACGTACAGTGGCAAATATTTCATGCATGTTCAGGAAGAAACCCCATATTTAGGAAGAAACTCGAGTAAAATAATTTTTTTTTGTCGGTCTCTCTAAAGCAAATGAAAGTATATGAATCAAAAACTCATCTTATCTTCAGCTTTTTTAAAGCCAGTCATTTTTTTTCTCAAATAGTATTCGATTTCAAATATCAAGCTCTGTGCGAACACTTGTATCAGATTTGAAGAAAGATTTATATGAAGAGAAAAGTTATTAGATTCGACCTACGTGAAACCTGTTTGTCAACTCGAGTTCAATACAATCCATATACTATAATAGGAATTACGACCGATAATAAAAATGTCAGCTTTTCAACTACATATCACGATTTCAAAATTTCCTTTTCTTATTGTTAAAATTTACAAGTACATTGTAAACGATGACCAGTTGACTTAATTGGTTTGTGTATATGTATTAATTGTGTATTCATTTTTAGTAGTAAACTCAACAAAAAATACTGAATAATTTATCGTAACGTTAACTAATTGCCCTAAAGGGCTTAGGTAACACAAAATTACGGCCATAATTTCGTTGTTCGATTGATTGCTTCCAGTTCACATATTAATCAAAATTGAGATTAATAATAAATATAATTTTCAGGTTACAAAACAGTGCTATACAATCCATATACTATAATAGGAATTATGCCCGATAATAGAAATGTCAGCTTTTCAACTACATATCACGATTTCAAATTTCCCTTTCTTATTGTTTAAATTTTCTAGAGGAGCATATATGATTGCTTTGAAATAGAAATGAAAAAAAAAACAATAAATTTTAACTTTCTAACTACCGATTTGTAATCTGTAAACGAATTTCTGCCAATCAAGAATATCAGTCCCCGAGGGTACCAGCAATCCGATAACCAGTGCTTCGGTATTGATGTGATTTAAATGCAACATTTTGTCTTTAAATATTTAGTTCACCAAATTATGTAATTGAGAAGAAATAATTTCAACGACAATCCAGCTTTGCGTCTTCTCAATATGTCTCACTAGTGGTATATTTTATGTGTCCGAGTTACTAAACGATTAATTACACAATCGATTCTTTTAATCATCCCTTTGTTGACAAAGCCTTGCCCATCAACCGTTGAAAGTAAGGATAATTAAAGGTAATTAAGACCCCGGTTTCGGGGCATATGTTTTTAGATGTGACTATTTTTTTCGGCGCAAAAAGACGTTAAAAGTCATTATTCGGATATCTATTGACAAACAATATCATAATTAATTGTACGTTCGCGAATTCTTATAGTCCGACTTCAATTGGACCAATCATTCAAAGCGAGAAAATCCAAATGATTCGAAAAGAGAGATACGGAATAACTTCTTTAATGAGACAGCAAACCAACGACAACGCTACAAAGATGCCCCATAGAGGACATCATACAGTATTCAATGATATATAGGTATAATACCTGTATATATACAATACTAGTATACCAAGATCTAAATCATCCCGAGTCTAAACAGCTGTAAATAAATTAAAAAGAAACTATGAAAGATCTGTCATCAACACCAAATTCCTAAAATTAAAAAAAAAACAATAAGACATGACATTAATAAGACAATCCCAAACGAGGTTCGAATGACCTTACACAAAACGATTTTCAAAAGAAAGCTATTCATAATGGTTCTGAGGCTATCGGACTTGCAACTTTTTCGTTGTATACAGTATAAGTTCCTTCATATAGCAAATATTTAACTATTGTACAAATAACACCCTACTTCTGTCTTGAGCCAGAGACATACAAAGTCATACATATATATTTAGCTTCTTGAGCGAACGGCAATGTTAAGCTTACTGTTCACGTACATATAGTTATAAACCTATTATCAGACAGACTTGGACTTTTTATTATAAAAGCATGAGCTGCTTTTAAAATATTTACTTTAGAAAGTTCTATTATATATCGCGTGATTTTATTGAATGGTATTTGTTTTAATCTCGAATTATTGATGTTACTAAATGTATTGTCATGTCAAATGTTTCTTCCCTTCGGGCCCTTAATTGGAATAAAATATTCTTCTTCGAAGCAGTTTATTGTTGGTTCCTCTCCGAAGTTTGCGTTTAAACCATGTCGATTTCTATAAAAACCGAAGACAACACTTTTGAATTAAAAAAAAACAACTACAGAACGTTCAAATGAAGTAAAAGTTGCAGGATAAGAACAATATATGTTCATTGTTGGAAAATATATTATTTACTTGTACTCGATATAAAACTGGTGTTTCGTTCTGTTCCTTAAAGCTCCTACAAACTTGTATATCTTCCGACAATATACATATAGTGTTGTATATTAAGGTCGTCTGAAGGTAGAATGTGTACCTCTGACCTTTGTTAGTCTTGTATGTTTTTTAATTTTAGTTCATTTATATGTTTTGGAGTTTAGTATAACGTCCATTTTCACTGAACTAGTACACAATTTTATTTAGGGGCCAGCTGAGGACCACCTCCGGGTGTGGGATTTTCTCGCTGCGTTGAAGACCCATTGGTGGCCTTCGGCTGTTGTCTGCTCTTTGGTCGGGTTGTAGTCTCTTTGACATATTCCCCATTTCCAAACTCAATGTTATTCATTCTTACCTCCGCACATTTCTAAAAAGAAAAAAAATGTGTTCTTATCTATGGAAAGCCACAGTGAACCCCCCCCCCCCCCCCCGATAATTATTATTTTTCCCTTAGAAATACATGGATACAAATAAATCTTCGGCTTTTAGAAATTCACGACCCCGCCGATTATTATCAATTCTTTCCATACTTATCATATAGGAGATTGCATTCCAAGTAAATAATGACGCGTCTAACTTCGTTCTTTTCAAATAATACAACAATAAAAATGTTTTTCTTTCTTAACTGAACTATAACGAATTAAAAATTCGTTTTGATATAGTTTTGTTCATAATATTCCTCAGACAACAAATCTCTTATGATGTAATTATTTTCAGGTCTAAATAGCATAAAAAGATTTCCTTTTCTCATCGAAAGTCGATAGGTAATAAAATTATCTGCGGCATAGTACGTTAAGTCATCAATGGTGTGTAACAGCTTAGATATTTTTAATGCAAATCAAAATAATAATAATTGTCCCTTAAACCTACACCTAGACGAAATGAAAAGGACTTAACTTTTATGGAAATGTCAAATTCATGTTGAATAATACGTTGATTAATGACGTTAAATAAAATGATGTGGGATATATTCACGATCAAGGTAACATTTTGCAATTTTTTATTTATTTTTCTTTATTATAGATACTAAATGTTAAGATATAAATAAATTGAGATGTAGGGTATACCCCTACAAAAACAAAACAAAAAGATATAAACAAAATAAATAAAAAAAACAACCACTGACGAGGTTCCTGGGCACTTTTTCACTAATAAATCTTACGACTAAAATTTATCGTAAGTTCATGAATCGATCAAGTGCATTGTTTAATTTAAAAAAGTGAGATATACACAATTAAGACATCAACCCGACAAGACAATAGATACACAATCAAACATGTAAAGGCGTGTATGTATATTGAACTTTAAGCACCGCGACTGAGTCGCTGAAAATAAGCGATTCTCTAATTATTGCTGAGATCCCGCTTGTAACTGTTTGTTAGACAATTTTTTTTGTCTCGCGAAATAATGTGCTCTTATTTTTTCCCCGAGATTCATTTTTGGATATTTTTCTTCACATTTGCTTTGCAATAATCTTATTTACCACCATTAATCTGAATGGTGGATTTTAATGTTAAAATTGCAGCAAAAGAATTGTACTAAGTTAAAAATAATGTTAAAAAGACTAACAAAATCGACCAAAATATTGCATGTTTTATACTCTTAGTAGATTTGCCACTTAAATATATAAATTCTCCACGATCATAGAAAAAAACAACCATATCGTGTTTCTGAGTATAACATTTATCATTTTGGCCATTTAATGGTATCTACCGGGTGGTTTTATAAGTTCAAAAAAATTGAGAACCAAAATAAAACTGTTACAGTCTATGTACTTATGAAGTTATCATAACTTGGTTTTGCGTGAGGAAAAAACATACCAAAAAAACTAAAATTCATTCAAGAATGTGATCCAATCGGACATTTATATTGCTGAAATTCCGCCTGATCTCCTAAATTTTAAATTTGTAGAAAAAGGAGAAAATGCTTCATTATAGTTATAATGAAGCCTTAACCTATAAAAACGGGAACAATCAAGCCATAGCGGCAATCAACATTTTTTTTAAATTAAGAAAGACATAACATGGCAAAACAGAAGAAAAAGACGAACAGACAAACAGACAAAGAACTGATAAGACAAAACTAAAGATTGAGCCACAAAATCCCAATAAAAAAACGGATAAGAACTCGGATGTTCTTGACGTGAATGACGTTGCGCACGATGTTGGTACGAATTCCATTTTGCTATAGATTAGCATGAAAATAAATACGTAGACTGGTCAGTTCGATAAAAATATACTGATTTTTGGTTGAATTTATTACATTAGACTTGAAAATAAAGATAAAAAGGAACCGAAATTTAAAATATCAAGAATTATAACACTTAATTGTCCTATTTTTACGCAAAAACGTAATGTCCAACGTTACATTTTGTGTGCAAAAGATCGGAGTTCCGTTTCTTTCCTACAGTATTTTTTTTCTGACCATCGTAAAACTTCACAAGAGTATTGCTATTGTTATTGTTATTCGCGTGTTAAAGCAAAATCAATATCACTGAAACCGTAAACCGGAAAATGTTATTTTTGAAAACGGTATGAAAAATGTCCAAGCATATGCAAGGTAAGCATATATCGGGTTTGCGCATTTATACCGTGAAATTGGAAAAGCTGAGAGGATTAATATTTATGATATTTTGAAAGTTTGTTTACTTTTCTCTTGGTTCATGATACTTTTTTGCCGGAAACCATGCGTATAGTTTCTATTGCAATGACTTCAAAAAGTATAGCCATCTTGTCCCAATGAAAAAAACGCTGTATTTTCTTTACAATTGAGGTTTTAACCGGCTGTATATTAAATAAGCATAGTTAGATCAAAGAAAATAAAACTTGGCGGTAAAAGTTTTTTCTTTTTCTTTTTAAACAATATAGTGTTTAACATTTTTTTGATAGGCAACAAGATGTTTATATCGTTTCAAAAAGTATAGCCGTTTTGTCCCAACGTTCGCAAAACGTAATTGATGTCATGCTCGGGTTTTTAATTTTATTTCATAATTATTTGTTTCCAGTTTAATTCGAATGAAAATAAAAATATAAGTTATAATATAACCAAGGTATGATAAAGGAAAAGTTTAAGTTTAAATTCAAATGTTGACCATATGAGATTGATATAAAAAATATCGGGATCTTAGTTTTTTTTCAGCACATTCATGACATTTGTTTTATTCAAGGAACGTTGTGTATCTGCAAGTTTTAAATCATCAAAAGCAACATGCATAATTTTTTTGTTATTAAAATAAAATAGAGAAAAACCATTGCTGGCTATTATAACAAAACAAAGGATATGCATAATGCCACAAAATTACGGAAATGAGAAAAACATGAATCCAAAATGTTTAACTACCTAGAAATTTTGCGACAAAGAAAGCATCGGGAAATGATAAAATATAGAAAGGAAACGGAAACGGAAAGAAATGCAACAAAAGAAGTATGTATAAACATGCATTAAAAAGGGAAAATAAAATCAAAATCTAATTTATATTAAAAAGAAATCTGAATAAATTTGGAAATTAATGTATGATTCATTAATGCGAACTGCTGCCAAAAGTAAAATGATCAATTATGGCCTGGAAAGACTGACAACTCCTATAAATGAATATTCATTAAAAAAATATGTGTACGACCACTTTGAGTTTTATTTGTTAAACTTTGCATTTTCAGACAAACCGAAATCGGTTACCAAATTCACAACAGTAAATTGACCTCATCAATTATAAGCTTGAACGCTTGAAACGTTCTTTGAAATCGTCGAAATCGCTTCATTATGCGGAACGTCGTGTAACGCTAAGTAGTACCAACATCGTGCGCAACGTCAAAGCAATTCAAAATGTCTTATGAATGAAAATTGAGCTTTTTACTTCGGCATCTCTATTGAAAGGGAAATGGAAGACATATATTTAAAGAAACCATTATGCTGATTGTATCACACACTTGTTTAACACACTATTGTGATACACATTTCTTGTTGTCTTCCTGATGTAATATTTGCCACTAGACGACATAGGACAGAAATATGTCTATCTATCGTTCATGTTAAATAACTTTCTATAATATTGAATTTATATCATCCTTATTGGTAAAAAAATATTTTCAGTTGAAATTCGATTACAACAATCCAGCACTAAAAATAACTGTTACATCAACAGTTTGGATCAACTGTATATTTTAAAAACTTCCAGTAGCACTAGAAAAACAAATGAACATGTTAAGAATACTTTAAGTACTCGTTTGATGTGATAAAGACAGAATAATAAATTTGAAACTTCAAACACAGCATGACAAATTACAGTTACGAAAATAAATTATATCACTTTTTTTCCACGACGTCGTATAATAAATATATTTGATCATTAGTCTTAAGAGGACTTATCAGGCTCAATTGGTCTATAATTGGTCAAGTTCAACAGACAATATACAATTAACTTATCGTTGAAATTTATTGTCTTGTCAGGGAGTGCCCCATTGAAATGACGAAGCTTGTTTGGCTGTAACTGCTATAAACACTGTTATAAAAACAGTTGACAAACATCCAAATACAAAATTGTTAACAACCATTGTTATGGGTACATTGCTTTCAAACTTTGGGTAAATAATTCTTTTATTATCATATTCCTGAATTATGACTGATGTCTCGTATCGTCAAACATGAATACAACTAATATTAAAAATCGATTTGACAAACATTTGTCAACTTCGGAGACAGCTCTGCAGAGTTCTTTAATGGGCCAGATGCTAACAAACTTATGAATTAACGCCTTTACCAGTCATTCCCATCGTAATTAGATTTAAGAAGTTGAGAAAAAGAAGAACAGGAAACACATCGAAACATTTTCAAGCGGCAAAGGATAAGTTATCCCTAAATTCATTGTAAATAACTACACCCAAAAATCCGTTTTCTTATAACTAATATGTTTGATATCCTGAGCTTCCATCATACATTACCATCAGCATTAACAAAAATCGAATATGAGGCTGGGGATAAAATACACAAGCAGTCACTGTGTTTTGTTTATATGTACTAGATATGATTTATGGTCACTTGATGATTATCGTCATCAAGATTTTCTTTATGACGACAGGATTATACAAAGGAGTCATGTGAGCCATACAGGCTCATTTTAGCCATCTTGATATGCAAAGGAGTCATGTGAGCCATACAGGCCCATTTTAGCAATCTGGTTAAGCAAAGGAGTCATGCGAGCAATACAGTCTCAGCAATATGGTTAAGCAAAGGAGTCATGTGAGCCATACAGTCTCATTTTAGCAATCTGGTTATGCAAAGGAGTCATGTGAGCCATACAGGCTCATTTTAGCCATCTTGATACGCAAAGGAGTCATGTGAGCCATTCAGTCTCATTTTAGCAATCTGGTTAAGCAAAGGAGTCATGCGAGCCATACAGGCTCATTTTAGCAATCTGGTTATGCAAAGGAGTCATGTGAGCCATACAGGCTCATTTTAGCAATCTGGTTATGCAAAGGAGTCATGCGAGCCATACAGGCTCATTTTAGCCATCTAGATATGCAAAGGAGTCATGTGAGCCATATATGCTCATTTTAGCCATCTAGTTATGAAACACAGTTGATTTTGTGTCTTCTTGTGTAAAGGTAGAAGAATTCAAAATCTTTCAAAGATTTATTACATCAAGAATACTGCTGAAAATTTACATTGTAAATAAAAGCAACAGTAGTATACCGCTGTTCAATAGTCATAAATCAATTAAGCGAAAACAAATCCGGGTTACAAACTAAAACCGAGGATAACACATCAACTATAAGAGAAAAACAACGAAACAACAGAAACACTGAACTGCATCAAAAACAAACGCCGACATACATAAAACGGACTATTTGATAACAACTGCCATATTCCTGGTTTGGAACAGGACATTTTAAGAAAAAATGGTGGATTGAACCTGGTTTTATGGCTAGTCAAACCTATCGCTGTAAGTTTGGAAAATCTGCAAAAAAAATTCAAATGTTTAGTCACAATATGTATGTACACGTACATTGTTAGGATCTGTGTTGAAACCTTTAGTTTATTTCACAGAATGCGTGCCCTCTTTTTATAATGGTTTGCAAGTCAACAATGTTCATCATCTTGAAAATCAGCAAAAATTCTCCTTATGTTGACATAAATTAAAAAACGCAATCTGCCATTTATAGGAAATCCAACAAATTATTCGGAACAAAAATAACCCAAAAAAACAAGCGATACACACTACCATTAGATAGTAAATATTTGGACAAAGTTTCATCATAATTAGGTTAGGAGGTGCTGTAAAGTTATCAATGAGTGTGCTGTCCACCAAAGACTCAAATGATAAGCATGATGTAATTATTAAGGAAAAATACCGAACGCCAAGGGGAAGTCCATGAAACCTGACAAAATCAAATCGTTGGACCATACCAATTAACGGAACGAATGGAAAACAAATGTCATATGTCTGACTTGGTACATGTTGTTGCAACGTGAGCATATTTATTGCGGAGTTAATCAAATGGAAAAAATCAATTATTTATTCAAATATTTAAAAAAAAACACATTGGAAACAATTCTCTTTTTAATGTTTATTTAATATTATTAAGACACTATGTAAAACTATTTGAATATAATAAAAACAAAGTTGTTGCGATGATGAGTCGATCTTGACTGTCCAATCCATGAATAAAACAAAATTGAAAACAAAAAACACATTATCATATATCAAGGGGAAAATTAGACACGTATAAACCACAGCTTGCATTCAAAAGGTAAGAGTTACAATGACACCATAAATTTATCCGAGAACTTATTAATTTTCATCAAAGAGACCGATCAGTAATTGCGTTTTTCTCGTGGAAAAATCTAGATGATCTCGTATACTAGTAGTTGTTATCTGGCGTTGTCATTTAGTGGTCCAATTTTTTTTCGATTGTTTTGCTTAAGAGGTTGCAAAAGCAAATTACTTTCAATTTCTTTTTCAGATATCTTAAAAGGACACAGATGAGAAATATAAAAAGTGGAGATGCCATGGCAAACTATTCCAATGCGATTAACATATTACAAACCAAACTGGCGTCTGCTTACATCGAGTGTCATCCTTTTACTGACGATATTCACTCTCATACATATTGCCTCGGATATGGTGGTCAAATGTCCATCGTGTGTATCCATTAGATTATTTCACAGACGTAATGTAAAATTTGATTTCAACTATGAAAAATATTTAAATATGACTTGGAAAAGTAAACAGGAAGCCATTCCATTGTTGACAATGTTTACAACATGGAACCCGTCCATGCAGAAACCAGTTGTGTATACAAATGCAGTGAATAACTGGCATTCCTTAAGCGGGAATGTTAGAACTATTGCCTTCACAAATGATAGTGAAATAGAAACTTTAGCAAAAGAGGGTGGTTGGAATATATTGCCTATTAAAGAAACCGCGTGTTTTGGTACACCAATTTTGAGATCGATGTTCCGTGAAGCAATGGATTTACCAACAAAATCAAAACTCTACGCATATGTTAATGCTGATTTAGTATTTAATGATGGATTAGTAAAAACACTGATAGAAATAACGAAGAGTCCTTATTTCGAAAAAGGACCAATTCTCGTTGTGGGTAAGAGAATAGACGTGAATATATCGAGATTGCACGAACCGGAAATAAATGCTACTGGTGATGTTGACGAACTAGCAAAACATGGCAATATATCATGGGGATTTGCAGCTGATTATTACATAACAAATGAATTATTTCCATGGGAATTTGTTCCAAATTTAGTCATAGGTAGACCGCTCGTGGATAATTGGCTAATTTGGTATGCAAGACAAATTGGTGCTAAAGTTATAGACATAACTGGAACCGTTTTAGCTGTACATCAGTTAGCTAATGGTTTGAAGAGAATTCATTTTATGTGCAATAAAGCCGAAATGTGGAGAGCAGGTTTATTGCCAAATACGCCAATTTGGAAGGGCATGATAGAGTGCGCCTCGTATGAGACTAAATATAATAGCAAAGGAGAGGTTATTATTTTACCAAAGCTAATAATGCAACATATATGTAAACATGATGAGGTTATGTTTCACTAACAAATTTGGTTTTAGGATTTTAAAGTCAAATTACGTCATAAATTTTACCTGATCGGGCACATGTAGGATCACGTATGGTTTAAAAAAAATAGTGTAGAGGCATTCATTATATCATTCACTATTATCTTGAACTGAAAATCGGGCACAATAACGTAATACTTAAGTCACGCCCGTTCAGGTCAAATTAGAAGAGTAAAACATAGCTCAAATCTGTGATAATTCATTTCTCTATGGGTTATTATGAAAATTTCATACTTGAATAAAGTAGAGCAAATTGAATGAGAAAATACAAGAATTTTCACAACTATTTGAGAAAAAATGTATCGTGCAATCGCTTGACTTCGTAATAGTCTAGAAACGTTTAGTCACCTTGCAACCCCTATACTTGGTAAATAATTGAGTTGATATTGCAGGTAAACAATTTACCGTAGCCTAATCGATGAATCAGTCTAAAAATTAATCTATTTCGACACTATAAAGGCCAACCTGGTTTGGAAGTAAGATGTGACTGACTCCTTTATTTATTTAAAAAAACAAAAATTCTTTGTGATGATTCTAAAGATGGTTATATACACTTTATTTGCCATAATTAGCATTGGGGTCTTTTATGATTTCTTACCGGGAAGTAAGATAGTTTAAACAAGACAACTCATTGTCGGCTTAAATTTTTTGTTAATAATTTTTTTTTTTAAACGTACCGTTTCCAGGTCGCCGTTTTTATCATTACTTATTTTACTACTTGAAATTGCACTATCACTGTGAATTATTTTTAAACGGAACTCTTCATTATAACATTTTGAACTTACAAACTACATCAAATTAAAACATCATTGATGCGTCCAGTAAACAAAATTAAAAAGATGTCGATCTCATGAAATTTATTTTATATTTTATACCTAATGGGTCAAGACCAAAGAAACCTCTTACATATGAACAACAAATAAATATAGAGCAAATTAAATGTTTAATGCTTTGATTTGGCAAGCAAGAGAGTAACGCTCCCAACACATCATATACTTTCAATGAGAAAACGAAAACAGTAAACGGCTACCTATTTATATGGTTTTATACTTTATATACTGGCAGTACATATGTTTTGTACTTCCAAACAATATTGTCAACAGTTTTATTGTCCTCCAAAAATGGGAAATGAAGCTATTTATTATACATATTTTACATAAGCAAGTTTATCATGGAGTTATGCGCACTTTATATTTCATATGTCATTTAAAATGTTGCTTTATTAGCTTAATACATTTTGTTATCCATCAAGATTGAACTTTCATGATACTCAACAGAATTTTACATAGGTACACAAACAATTTAATGTCAACCTATGATGTAATTTGTATTACAGTTTTGTTGATTTCATTGTGAAAGTGCTATTTCGTTTAAGGGAAAATTGATTTTAGTTAGTAATCATTTTAGAGGTATGGATGCAGTGGCGGATTTAGGCACCCCTGGACCCCCCTTATGGAGCTACATTTATGGTTAACCCAGACTTTGTACCTGTTCAAATTCAAACTTTGTCTAGTTTGGGGGCCCGTGGGCCTCCCTTCTTCAAAATCCTCGATCCGCATCTGGGGTGGGATAATGATTTTGAATCATGAAACTTGTTAACTCAAAAATTTGGTGATGTTAGGTTTTTCTTCTAACGAAAAAATGTAAAATTGATATGTGTTTGATATTTTCACATCCAGACACTAT
This sequence comes from Mytilus californianus, assembly GCF_021869535.1. Taxonomy (NCBI): domain Eukaryota; kingdom Metazoa; phylum Mollusca; class Bivalvia; order Mytilida; family Mytilidae; genus Mytilus; species Mytilus californianus. The sequence goes on from NW_026262701.1 coordinate 32,561,203, forward strand.
TGATTTCAAATAATCCTTCCATGTCTCCCTCCTTAAATATCGAATGTCTGTTCCTTTAAACGGTAAACCAATTTTTAACATATGTCTCAATTTAATCTCATTTAGATATATAATCATAGCTTGAGTATCTGAAGCGGAATGAAGTAGATGACTTTGACAAATAAAACATTTAAGAACTTCGTTGACCAACTGGTTTCGGAGGTTGTTGGATACTCCTGTATGTATGACCCTCCTCATTATAGACGTCAGAGATCCGGAATGTCTTCTTAAAAAATTTCATGCCAATCTACCTGTACGTGATAAAGCATTCCATTCACTCGCTAACTCACATAATGTCAGTCTTTTGCCTATAAAATTGTATGACTGCTATGAAATGTATCAGATACGAGAGCGGCTTTGGACGTATAAAACTAAACTTGCGATTCTACTAATCTCGCCACGTATAAACAGTTCGTGGATTTCGTTTAGTAGTACTTGCTGTAGTGGATCAACAGTTGATTTTATTTTTACATTTGATGTAAAAGGGGGAGGAAGAAACCGAGAGATGAGTTGGTAATAAAAAAAACTATAAGGCAAAGATAGACAGACAACACCATTACTCAATAGAAAAGGAAAAAAGGAGAAAAAAAACCTGACAAACAACAGTCCACAAAACATTTCACAGAAAACTAAAAATAAGCTACACCTAAAAACAAGAAAATCAGTTTTCCCTAGGATAATCTGTACTACGTTAAGTATAATTTTTAAAATTCAAACATTTTGAGAACATTTGATAACGTCTGGGTTGCTGATATTTATTAAATGATTTCAAAAGAATAGAATCTCGAACGTTTTATTTCTTGATTAAAATCAGGTTGTTAAACAAAACTTCTTTCTTATATTAACATGATCATTATATTTTTTCCCGTGAGTACTTTGTGAAACAAAACTGAGAAAGGAAACGGGGAATGTGTCAAAGAGACAACAACCCGACCAAAGAGCAGAAAACAGCCCAAAGCCACCAATGGGTCTTCAACACAGCGAGAAAATCCCGCACGCGAAGGCGGGCTTAAGCTGGCCCCTAAACAAAAATGTGTAATATTTCAGCAAAAATGGACGTCACACTAAACTCCGAAACATATAAATGAACTTAAATTTAAAAAAAAACATACAATGCTGACATTTTTCATTAATTATGAATGCTTTGGCAATATTTACAAAATCTCATCATGTATATCATATTAATTATTTGTGAAAAAACCCAATGTCGTATGACGCAGATGCAGAAATCTTGGATTTATCGCTTTGCAGACGTAATGGCATTGTTGCTAGGCAATGCTGTCCTATGTTATGATCAATATCTGTCACGTGTCCTACTAATAAGGATTTCATTAGATACGATGTATGCAGCAATAGCTTTAGTGAATTTCATTTCCTTCAATATTACTTAAATTATGATAGTACTTAAAAGCAACATTTGATGGAGGCCTTCTAATTAGTTTAAAATATTTGACGTTCACAGGTTTTGTTGAAAAAATCTTTTTGAAATAACAGGTTGTGTTATGAATATCTTTTTGGTGATAACAAGTTGATATAAAAATATCTTTTGCCTCAGCATTTCACTGAAACTGGGTCATATCCTTTGTATAAACATTATACATTCGAGCGACAGGCTGACATTACGAATCCCATTAATTTTGGTAAGTCTAATTCCTCCACCAGTCCACTGATAAAGGTTAACCTTGTCCGATTTGTTCTTAATTGTTTTAATCGATTTACAATAATGTAGCAACTGACCATCAGCTTTTTGTTTTGGATGTTTTTTTTTTAATATAAAAGATGACTTGCAATATTCATTCATTGAACCTATTTGTATTTTTATATACAACAGTACGTACTAATATAAATCAAACATGTGTAGATTGTCCGAAGATGAACTTCCCCTACAGAGTTGTAAACAGCTCAAGTAATATTTTGGAAAAGACGGCAATAAATTGTTTTGTATCCTAGCAGGCACTCTACCTAATTAACTTCTAGTAATTGTACAAATCCATGGAAGGAGCCAGTTCAACCGTATTTACCATTTATACTCTCGGCATTGATTAAATCCAAATTATTCTTTTGAGAACATTAACCCATAACTTGTATGTCTAAGTTCATGTATGTGTAGTTTATCATCAAAATTTAGGATTACGGTTTCCGAAATTTCATAATTCCAGGATTTCTTGTATAATTTGCTGACTGCATCGGGTTTGACATATAGTTAAACATATTTTATGCATATATATATAACATATATACCTAGATTACTGCAATCCTGATAATTTTTTAGAAATTCTAAGTATTTATCAATGAAATGCATATGAAGGTATTTTTAACCAAGGTCCAAATTCTGGGAAATATATAGCTATCTATTGTCCTTCAAGACACAGATGAAATTGTGGTTATGCAACATTTTGAATACCATGTAAAATATGCAATATCAATGACATATCAAAATTGTCTTAGACTACAATGTGTTATGCTGAATAACATGTTATAGATGTATGTAAAATTGTTGTTAATATCTTTTAGAAGTATGTTATTCAGACGATATTCTTTTTTTTTGACCGGGCCCGATTTGGTGGTGTTACATCTTACAAAGTCTATCCGAATTATTTTTGCAAAGAATTCTGCTCAATCCAATGCTAGGGGCCGTCTTAACATTGCAGTGAGATGGGATTTTTTTTTGCTCTGTGTTGAAGGCCTCACTGTGACTTTGAGACGAAGAACAGCAATGTGTGTTTTTTGCTGTGCATGTTCTGATTTGGTGTCATGGATGGATACCCCATATACTTTGTTTTTCTATTGATATATGTTAAAATGTTGAAAATCTTTTAGAAGTTTGTAAAAGACGATGTATGTAAATTTATTGAAAATCTTTTAAAAGTATGTAAAAGACGATGTATGTAAAATTATTGAAAATGTTTTAGATGTATGTTATTAAGACTCTATAATATAAGAAACTCCACTGGTTTAAACAACTGAATAATTGTACCCTGTGAGAGAAACAAATACAGGGGAAATTGACCATACTTAAAGGATGAGTAAAACGATCGACAAGACTCTAAATAATTCTGATTTGACACAAACAGGATAAACAAAAATGTAATGTTAACTTTATAGGTGTCTATCCTTACACGCCTATATTGTATTCCCAAATTGTAAATCAAATAAAGTAGATCTGCTTTTGTCAATATATAAAAGCCATGGGAAAAATCTTGTTGTAGAAATTGTATTTATTGACGAGAGAGCCAACACATTTTATTGACCATAATCATATTACATCTATAAATTGATTTATGTTGTACAAATGGCTAACTGTCATATCTGAAAGATGTTTCAATTTCATATTTTTATAAATTTCCTTACAATTTTCTATATAAAATGTATGTCAATAGATTATTCTATGCATTGCTATGAGAAATTCAATTTTCTAATAAATATATTTTTCATATTATAAAGTGTTGTGCATTTAACACACTGACAAGCAATTACAATAATAATTTGATAATATATTTATTTTATTAAAGTATCACATAATTGTCCACAAAGTTTATATACAGATTATACAATATACAATGTACAGTAATAAGACAAATACCCAGCCAAAGTTGGCTTATGAGACACTATATTTACATTATACTAACTATTTAAAAAATTAAAATACAAATTATGGACAACATAGTAAAATGTCAATAATCATTTAGAGAACGACCACACAGAAGCCAGAATATCAAACGACAGAAAGAATAATTACATTGTAAGTACATACAATTGGCACTTTGCAGAAAAAATCAGGCGAGAAATGAAACAAAAAGTACAACAACTTACGAATTTCAAAGTTTTATTCTTCATGTTGATCAGAATGTTATTTGTAGCGCATAGTATTATCATGTGTTCTATACGATTATTAAAATAAAAAGCTTAAGATCTGGTATGATTGTCAATGAGACAACTCTCCACCAGATACCATAGATTGGCATCGCAATGCGCTTAATCCATCCTGTTTGTTTGTTTTGTTTTTGTTCTTTAATTTACGGAATACTGTATGCTAACCTCTTTTATTGCAAATATAACTATGAACTTAACAATAGGTACTCTTTAAGAACATGTCAAGAACTTAAAGAGTAAGCGTAAGTTATATTTGTTTGTTAAAACACTCGAAACGTTCGTATGAAAAGTATGTATTGTTTTGTCATAGATGATAGCATCAATTTGTGTAAACACCAATTTTAAATGACAATATTAATATACTAGTACATACTTATATATATATCATTATTTTGATAATCACATCAGCTTGTCTTTTCTATGTATAATTTTATATATAGATGCTTTATATTATCTTGAATAGTGTTCTGTAATAACAATAACAACATTAAATGGTTCCAGTTTGTCTGTACCAGATACGCATTTCGACAAATTATGTCTTCAGTAATGCTCGAGATATAATCATTTTGAAATTCAAAACCAGATTGATGCGCGTTTTCACGAATAATGTCTTTCCAGTGATGCTCGAGGTAAAATTATTTGGAAATTCAAAACCAGATGCGCAATTTGACATCTAGTGTCTTTTCTGTGATGCTCAAGGAAACATATAATTTGGAAATTCAAAACCAGATGAGCAATTTGACAAATAATGTCTCTTCAGTGATGCTCGAGCCCAAACTATTTGGAAATTCAAAGCCAGATGCGCATTTCGACAATTAAGATCTCTTCAGTGATGCTCGCTCTTAACTATTTTGAAACTAGATGTTTCGGAACGACTCGAATGGCTCCGCTCGCAAAAAAAGCTAGAAGCCATTTTCAGAAGTAGAAATTTTCAAAGTCCGAAGCCTGTAATTTCGTCAAAAATCAGCGGAGCGGAACAAAACATAAACTCGATCTGTAACTTATCATAGTAGACTCGCATACTAAAAATCATCTCAATATGTGTAGATGTTTAGAAAAAAAATCCGTATAACTGTTTTCACGAAATTTTCATAGTCCAAAGCCCGTAATTTCGATAAAAAATCGGCGGAGCAGAACCAAACGTAAACTTGATCTGTAACTCATCATAGAAGACTAACATACGAAAAATCACCTCAATATGTAAAGGCGTTTAGAAAAAATTCCGTATAACTGTTATTTTCACGAAATTTTCATAGTCCAAAGCCCGTAATTTCGACAAAAAATCGGAGGAGCAGAACCAAACGTAAACTCGATCTGTAACTCATCATAGAAGACTCACATACTAAAAATGTGAAGGAGTTTAGAAAAAATTCCGTATAACTGTTATTTTCACGAAATTTTCAGAGTCGAAAGCCTGTTATTTCGACAATAATCAGCGATGCGGAACCAAACGTAAACTCGATCTGTAGCTCATCATAGACTCATATACGAAAAATCAGCTAATTATGTGAAGGCATTTAGAAAAAACCCGTAATTTCGAGAAAAAAAAAATCAGCGGTGCGGAACCAAACATAAACTCAATCTGTAGCTCATCATCGACCCATATACTAGAAATCAGCTCAATATGTAAAGGCGTTTAGAAAAAAGTTCCGTATAACTGTTATTTTCACGAGAGTCCAAAGCCTTGAATTTTGGCAAAAAATCGGCGGAGAGGAACCAAACGTAAACTCGATCTGTAACTCATCATAGTAGATTCACATACAAAAAGCAGCTCAATATGTGAAGACGTTTAGAAAAAATTCCGTATAACTGTTCGTTGCGGAATGACGGAATGACGGACAAGGGTAAAATATATGGCTCTGACCTAAGTCGGCGGGGTCATAATTAGAATTTCAATACTAACGTTGAAGATTTGATGTTATCGAAAAGGATCAAAATTATAGCCGAACACGTAAAATTAATTAGTGGTTTGCATCAGAGATTAAATACTTCAATATGACAATTTTTCTGAGTTTTATTATTGAGCATTTCATACAATCGAAATCCATGTTTGTCATGCCAATTTCCAGGAACATTATTGTTTGAGAGAAATGACTTGTGAATGGTTACCAGCAGCAGTAAAATATTGTTTTAAATTACAATATGATATATGGTAATTTTCAAAAATGTTACATCTTACCCTAATAAACTTACAATAAATATAAGAAGATGTGGTATGAGTGCCAATGAGACAACTCTCCATCAAAGTCACAATTTGTATTGCTTTACTGAGGTATAGAACCGTTAATTATGGAGCCTGGCATATAGAACATACCAGAAAATGGAACCTTTTTATATAAAGAAGTATCTCATTTGTATATCAAAATAAGGAGATCTGGTATGATTGCCAACGAATATGTGAACTATTAAAGATCACATTAAACGGTCTTCAACAATGAACAAAACTCAACCGTATAGTAAAGTATAAAAAAAGCCCCGAAATGTAAAATAGTTTGAAAAGGAAAACAAATAACCTGAATAAAACTACAAGAATAATACGAAAAAACAAATGACGGACAGAAACCAACGATAACCACCGGATTACAGGTTCCTGACTTTAGGCAGGCACATACGGAATGTGGCGGGGTTAAAGATGTTTGCTAGTGCTTAATCATCCCCTACCTCAAATCCGTGACAGTGTTGTAATACAACATAAGAACATATTTTCAAAATCAGTTGGAAAGGGGTGGGACGCGTCAGATTGATATTAATCACAAACACAAATAACAAACACACATACATGTAGTATCGAACTTTGAGTACTTCATGGTTATTGAAAGCTTCTCAAAGCCGCATATAATTCATGTTCATACAGTTTTACCGGACTGAAATGGAAAAAAAATGTAATTAATGTTTTGTTTCCTATCTTATAAATGTCCTGTACCAAGTCAGGAATATGGCTGTTGTTATCTAATAGTTCGTTTCTATGTATGTTGGCGTTTGTTTTTGTTGCACTTCAGTGTTTCTGTTGTTCCTCTTATAGTTGATGTGTTGCTCTCGGTTTTGGTTTGTAACCCGGATTTGTTTTCTCTCAATCGATTAATGACTTTTGAAGCTGTATAGTATTGTTGCCTTTATTTATCATGTAGACCTTTTGCAGCATCCTATCAGATTTTGTTGATAAAATATTTATTGATTAACGTCATGTCAGCACAAAAAAGCTATTTCGCTAGGCTATCATATTTTTCTAGCCTTTATCAAGCCGAAATAAATAGTTGAGGAAAGTGAAAACATCTAATAAAATTAGTCCACCAAAAAGGATAACTAATATTGTAATTCCGACATATCCTATTCTAGCTGCAGATGGTCTCAAATCCTCAGCTGACGTCTTAGACCGAATAGTTGACGATAAAGTTTCTTTATTCACAGCAAGTTTTCTTGAAATGTTCCTCGCTATTTCAACTCTTTCGTCTATAGTTATATCAAAATGATGATTTGTGGGTCTACATAGGCACTGGCATGGTTCTATTGTATTTAGAGTGTGTGAGCTATTAACTTTCATGGATTGTCTCTTGGTTGATTGTATCGTAGGTCTTCCTTTAAACGTTTCATTTATTGCAACTGTAATTAAACTTTGTTTTAGTGTAGAAGCTGTTTTTGAGTTTTGAAAATCATCTGTAACAAAATAAGATAACTATAACTTGCAAATTAAAATTTGGAACAACACAGAAAAAGCAAAACAAAACAAAATGAATTGAATAAACAGTACATGCAAGTAAGAAACAAGTAGATATACAATATTGTGAGATTCCATTATAGCTTTCGTTTTTTATTATTCCTTATTTACGTCATTGTGTTTTGTTTTGTTTTGTTATTCCACTTCTCGTGAAGGGGTGTGGAGCACATCTATCAACATCCAGGTGATCTGCTCGGGGTCATTGCAATAACATATATCCTGAGTACTGGGTCAGAAAGGCTTTAAATATTGGTTGTACTTAAAAAATATCTCAGATATTATAATGTATACCTTCATGATTTGAAATTGATATTCCAATTAAACAAGACCCCTTAACCATTTACATATTAATAAAGTAAATAGTCGCTGTGTTTCTAATATTTATAGCATGTGGAATGTTGGCTAGGCTTAATTTCACAGTGACTGTAAAAGAAATCATTCTGTTGAATTTTTTCTGGTCTTATTATTTTGTTGGATTGTTGAATTATAAACAATACCACACAGTTCCTTTGCTTCTGAATTATACACACATATAAATAGATATAAGAAGATGTGGTATGAGTGCCAATGAGACAACTCTCCATCCAAGTCAACATTTATAAAAGTAAACCATTATAGGTCAAAGTACGTATATATATGACGCGGAATTAGGGTCATAAATATCGAATTTAGCATATGCTTAAATCATTTTAGCATATGCTATATTATAATTTAGCATATGCTAAAATGATTTAAGCATATGCTAACATAATTTAGGGTATGCTTAATTCATTTAAGCATATGCTAAATTCAATTCAGCATATGCTGAATTATTAAGCTTATACAGAAATGTTGGCGCGGAATCAAGGTCATAATTATTCTACAAATTTATTTCAGCATATGCTTAACTCATTTCAGCATATGCTAAATTCATTTCAGCATATGCTAAATTCATTTCAGCATATGCTAAATTCATTTCAGCATATGCTAAATTCATTTAAGCATATCCTTAATTCAATAAAGTATATACTGAATTGCTGAATTTAAAGAAAATATCATCCAATGAGTGCATCTGTTTCAAAAGGGGCAACATTTTGATTTCTAGGGGGTGGCAGGAAGAATTTTTACATCCTGACTATTTTTTTCCACGAAATATGTATTCTGCTTTGTTTTTGCTCTATCTGTGGAAGGTTTTTCTAAGATAATATCGTGCTTTTTTATTATCTCATCTTTTGAAACCTGCCATTTTGTTTTGTCCAATATTCAGGTCCTGCCTTTCTTCAATTTCATCATAGACCCCCTCCTATAAAAATCAAATGGTAGCTCCCTATATATATATAAATGTTGACGTTCACTGCAGACCTTTAATAACCTTAAAACGATCACTGTAAAGTGCTTATCATCTAAACATTTAATGTTGTTTCTTAATGTAAATACATATATAAAAGGGGGACTAGGGCCCTCTGCCATCCCGCTAAATCCGCCTCTGCTACCAATTATTAATAAGTCGATTTTGTATAAACATTTAGCCAGGTCTCGCATGTCGGAACATTTATTTAAAATTCTTGACACGTGTTTGTTGTTTAAATAAAATTCTATGTGTAATTTTGTATACATTGTATTCTATCTTTTAACCCTTAACGGTGCTTTAGATATACAATGTGTACATTTGTGGCCAATCGCATGAATGAAAATTTCACTACTGTGTGTGGGGTTAAAAGGGTCGAATACAATGTATACAAAATTATACATTAAAAAATAGATGACAAGTTGAGATTGGAACAAATGATGTTTTTAAATCTTGTACAATAATTTAGCACTATTAGAAATACAAGTCAATTTCTATTTGCAGCACAATCCCATTTGTAGTTTTCGAGTAGTTCTGTTTTTGATCGTTTTTAACTTTTGCCACCCCTTTTTACCTGTAACAGGAGGGGTCAGTGCCACACCTCCAGGGACTTCCACCCCCACCCCACCCTACCCCGGACTTCGACCATCTGTATATTAATTTCAGATTAAGTCTGATTAAGACATGAATCAAATTTCAAAGTAACAATGTACCAAAATCAAGTAAAACATAGTGACTAAAGAAAATCTTCAAAAAAGAACATTTCAAAAATTATGCAAAATCGACCTTCTCGGCCAATCACTAAAAACTTCGGATCCCGTTGTTTAATTGGGTAAATGGCCAAAAACGTTCCTATTGAATTGAGAGTAGCAAACACTGATCAATTGATTTGTTTAAAAATTTTGCACAATTTCGTAGTGCTTTAAAAAAAAAGGTAAAGCACAGGAAAAGATCGGTACAAGACACAAAAAAAAAAACACACTAACATTTAGACAATAGCTATAGACACAAAACATCGAAATAAGAGTATGTACAATTACTGAAAGTTTGTCCAAAGCTAATTACACTAAGACTGAAATAAATCTTGATCTCTCAGACTCAAGTATCAATCACTACACAACCAACAGATTAAGTCATAAACAGTCTGAGAAACGCCATGACCTTGTATTCTACAATTCAGATTTTCGAAAAGTTGTGATCCGAAGGTTTTTGACCATCGAAATTTTGCAATAGAAACAAAAGTTAGGACTAGTAGATTTTCTTTAAGGGCCACCATCATCTACATATCATATACAAGACAAAAGTCGACAAATTATTGAATAGTTTAAGATTATTCCTGAAAATCAAATGGTCTAGGCTTTAAGTCCGATTGGTTAAGCAAAATTTAGTTAGGAAAGCAGAGAGAAAAAATGTCACGAACACAGCGATTTCTTCCAACCAATTGACTTTGTTTTTACACTTACTGTATAATTACATCAAATGCCAAAAACAAAGCACAGTTCCAATTGGGCCAAAAGGCCCAGGTGGTACAACTCATGTCTTCACCATAGGTCCGAACTTATGTCTACAGGGTCTAACATGCCTATCCCTAATTTTTTAAAAGTCTGACAAAAAATCCCTACGGTAAATCATTTTTACCCACTAGGTACAAATGATAGGTAATTGTCTAAGGTTCAATGGGCCTAAAGGCCCAGGTGGCACAATTCATGGTTTGTCTACACCATAGGTCCAAAGTCTTTTTGGCAAAGATAGATATTTTAAAAAATGCCTAGCCCCAATTTTTGAAAGTGTGTCAAATTTTCCCTACGGCAATACTTTTTACCCACTAGGTGCAATTTATGGGTAATGGTCTATGGTCCAATGGGCCAAAAGTCCCAGGTGGGACAACTTATAGTTTGTCTTCAAAAGGTCCGAACTTGGGTCTAAAGGGTCTAACATGCCTACCCCGAATTTTTGAAAGAGTGTCAATACTTTTTTTACCTACTAGGTGCATATGATAGGTAATAGTCAAAGGTCCGATGGGCCGATTGTACATAATTTAGGCCGTTAGTTTTCTCGTTTGAATTGTTTTACATTTGTCATTTCGGGGCCTTTTATAGCTGACTATGCGGTATGGACTTTGCTCATTGTTGAAGGCCGTACGATGACTTATGGTTGTTAATTTCTGTGTCATTTGGTCTCTTGTGGAGAGTTGTCTCATTGGCAATCATACCACATCTTCTTTTTTATATCTACATTGTATATATAATTATTATACCAAGACTGGACACACTGAAACGTCTTCCCTGTTTCAGTGTTTATAATATTGAATTTATTTCTACTACAAGCATTACATTAAATTAACAATTCAATGATCAATAAACATAATGTCCAGGTGAGATAAATCTTTTCATGGCCGTATCATTTCATTTCATGCACCAAATTAATGTACTAAAAATATAATTGCTTAAAGGGGCACTAGCTACGAGATACATAAAAAATTTAGAATATGATTTTTTTGTTTGTTCAATCATTAATGAAAGTGAGATAGTGAAATAATAATTCGGTATTAGCAGCAAGTATCATGGTTTAATTTTTTCAAAATAAGCAAAAACATCGATTATGAATTATTATTATTAGTAGGGTGCCCAGTATCGAAAAAGTCGTCTAGTTTAAAAACGAGTTTAAGTTAACGGATAACACACGGCTATATTTATATGCAAACTATTGGAAAATCATTACATTTTCCAATCATGAATGTCGTCGTAAGCTACCGTGGTCACGTTTTTCAAAATCTTGTGGTTTCTTAGGGTACCAGATACTCGCATGATTTTACATGCTATTCATGTAAACAAAGAGTTCGGTGTGAAAGGAATCAAGGGTAGGATAATAATAAAGTCACCAGATACAGATGTACTGGTCTTATACGTTCATTACTTCACCTCCATGCAGCATACGCATAAGCTATGGTTTCAAACTGGCACTACAACTTGCACACCAGGTTAGCGCCGCTATATACCTGTCCACGAAATATGCAAAAGTCTCGGGTCTGTCATCTGTAACATTCTACCAGCCGCACATGCTGTAACAGGTATAAAACCACTAATTCATAGCCCCATTGCTTTCTATGTTAAATTCTGCAATTTCAAGCATACATGGCTACTTTATCTTAAGTTCAAATAAAGTGGCAGTTATTTCATGTCAAAACTGTACCTTATGCTGACTTGTGCTGAAAAAATCAACATACCTTTAATTGCATATTAGGGCGTACTGGTTCCCGGAAGTTTGATAGTACAAAAACAGGAACTTCTGATCTGAACAACAGGCCAAATGAGCCCTCCTATTAAAATTTCCTATACTTCTTTATTATTCAAATAAAACTTTCAACAAGGGTTCTACAGTGACCCCAAGTCCCCAAGCTTTCATTTGATACTAAAACTACCCAAATATTCCCACTATTGACAAAGATACAGCTATGCGTAGGAACTATTTTGTTTAAAATATGTACTACTTTCTTGTATGTTCCTTTTGACCGGGCCTGAATTAGTGGTTCTATACCAACAGGATGCTATACAACGTCATCCCTGTTTGGGATCGGTAAGCGCTCTGTTTTTAAAGTCTTGCAGGACAACCAAGAAGATTTCACCTTTCGAATTGTGACATCGATGAATCTATAGATGCAGCTCGAAATCTTGTTGTTATGTTGTATGATCTCAAGTCAGAACTCATAACAGATCATAGTGACCTAAAGAAATTGAGGGTAAAATTGGCTATAATTAAAAATTTCTCCCTTGTCAAAATTCCCCCTTATGAATCTACCTTTAAACAACATGTAACAAGAGCTTCACTCAAAATATATGTTTGGATGTTTTCCCTATATAGCAAAACTACCCTTACATTCTCATCATAGTCATCTGTATATGTAGGATGGGGTTGTTTTACCTGTTTCTAACAGACGTTTTGTTTTCATAACTTTACCCCCTCCGTCTGCAGTAATATTTATACTTCTGTAAAGCAAAACTATACAAAGATCTTTATATTCAACCAATTTGAAATTATGTTACACAAATTTTGAAATAAATCAATAATATATACGCTTTCACACTCAACAACAGAAATTTGATATTTATCTAGAAATTGACGAACTCATTACTATCAAAAGACGTGAAAAACACATTTCGTTTTCGACAAATTATTAAATTTAAGATCTAAAAAACATCTTTAGATCTTACTTGTAACGAATTGAATATAAAAAATTCCAAATTTTGAAATTAAAAAAAGTCAAGGTCACTGTTATTTAACAGATGTTTGAAAATTTCAGGTAAAAATTGTCAATTTAAAGTCATTTTTGGCGATAAAAATATAAAATAAGTTCTAAATGTAGAAACAAAAGATATTTTTCTATAAATTAGTTATATTTATTTTGCTCCAAACACATATATGTAGGAGAAACAAGCTTTCTAAATGTGACTCTGCATTTTCCTGGGATTTTTGCTTTGACCTTTGACCCTGATTTAAAAAAAAAAAACGTGACCACTGCAGACAACGACGACAACGGTATTTCGATGAGGCTTGTTCTCCTCTTACCAATGACATAAAATATAGCCGTGTGTTATTCCGTTAACCCAAATCGATCAAATTTGTTGATTGGGCACCCTACTATAAGCCGGAGTGCATAGAGAAAGCAACGACCATCGCCATGTAGATAACTGATTATGGCAATCCTAGAAAATAAGGATCGTAGTTGAACGTCCTTGCTACGAGCGGAGTCTAATTCAAAACCTTAATGTTGACATGATATAGTGATTACTGCATGCAGATAAACTCGTAGATCACTCGGCAAAAAGGCCTAGGCATTTCTTTAAATAATAAAAAAATAAAAAGATGTGGTATGATTGAGACAAATCTCTACCAGAGACCAAATGACATAAAAGTTAAAAGTTATAGGTCACCGTACGGCCCTCAACAATGAGAAAAACACATACCGCACAGTAAGCTATAAAAGGCACCGAAATGAAAAATGTAAAAACAATTCAAACGAGAACTTCACGGCCTGATTTATGTATAAAACAATAAACGGAATACACAGCAAGAAAAGACAACCGCTTAACTATAAGCTCCTAACTTTGGACAGGCACATACAGAATGTGGCGAGGTTAAACATGTTTGATGGCGCCAAACCCTCTACCTACCCTGGAACAGTGTTTAAACAGTATAACACATACACTCGCACATTCCAAAATAGTATCATTTACTTCTTCAAGTAAATTCAATTTGTCTCTTTTTAAGAAAACTTGTCAGATATTTTCTTTTCAAATATTTAAGTCAACCTTGTAGATTTTTAGGTCGATATGCCAGACAATCATCTGACAAGTTGGGGGCAAAGTTTAATTGGTGTTGTTTCACATAATTCTGTTATTCGTTTAACTCATAAAACATTGCTTCTTGATTTAAAATTATATAATGAGCAGAAGTATTTTCAAACGCATTTTACCGATGTTTTCTGAGTATGTACTGTAAGTCTATATGTATACTAATATCAATCAAGAAAGTATAACATTCAATAAAGAATATGGTAACGTATGGAATATATCATTTATAACGATTTTTTTGTTGTTGTAATTTAACTGTAACTAATTGCAATTCTCCCAATTTGATTTCTTGCAGTTGTGGCCAAGTTTGGGTTAATTTATCATAAGTCAATAATGATCAACATTCTAATTGAAATATACAATTATTATACATGTATGATGCAAACAATATTTGAATTTCCACTTTGGTTTTCGGACGATTTGTGTAAATATGTATTTTTTGTTATTGTTGAGTTGCTGTTTGATTGAAATGTACTCAAATCAGGATTTATTACAAATAATGTTATATTGAAAAGAGGAATGCATTTCAACGAGGTCAAATAAAACAATTATTGTAAATAAATATTTTAGGTATTCCTTTAATAAAACAGGTACGTTTCAAAAAAGACAAAAACGCAAACATACGTTACCTACACAGTGGACGTCAAAAACATCAAATTGGCGATGGTGTGACATTTTTGGTAGACCACCACGTGACCGCTTTATTTGATGATATGTACATTGCTCTTTATCATATATATATATCGTAATTACACCTTACATAAGAATGCCGGATTTTGATTGGTTGTTAGCCAGTGTATTTTTCAAATATTCTAACATGTTTTCCTCATTTCAAACGAATTTGCCTGTTTTTTCACCACTGCCGGTGAATTTGCCTCAAATTCCCCTCTCTGCCGTGGTATTTGCCATTTTGGATATTCCTTTTTTACCCTCGCGAGCCTGTTCCCGCCAAAATTATTCGGAACCTTTCTCACTTTATCCCGACAACATGGTTAAGCACTATTGAATCGATTGAGTTAAACCGAAAACTGTCAGAAATATACATATTAAGAGGGGAAAAAATGTCTATGCAAATGAACGATTTAATGATGGAATAACAATGACGTTTACACATATAGATACCATGACGTTACAAAATGACAGAACTAACGCATATAAGTACATGTATAACTCCCGCGGTACTACGATTTCCCTTCACATTTACAGATAGTTTCAATCAAAATCTATTCGGTGTAATTAAACAGATATATCATGTTATGGAGGGGTATTTGCGAAAAATACCAGTCTTGGGACCAAATTTCCTTCGCCTAGCGGCTTGGGAAATTTCACCGTCCCTTGACTGGTATTTTTTGCAAATACCCCTCTATAACATGATATATCTGTTCAAAATGTTCGTCTTGCAAAGGAATTTGATATAAAAGTGATTTTTTTTCGAAAAACTGATGTTGTTTTCAGTCATTTTGATGATTTGTAACAACTTGTCCCTAATAATTCAAAGAAAAAAAGAGGACGCTAACATTGTGACATTTTGGTAGACACCCTTTTAACGCTTCGATATTCGATACTAATCGATTAAAATTGAAAGCATAGAATATTTTCTTTTATATTTGGAATTTATCATACTGGCTTAATTTCTCCGTTCAAAAATGAAAAACACATTATTTTTCAATGTTTTCTATAACCAACTCCTGAATTACTAACGTAAAACGTTGGTATAAAGTTTTGTGACGGGAGACCTTTGGGGATTCATATACTTCGTATTTTTACAGCGGATGACCGTGAGGGCATTCTGGTGTATTGCTATCGCCTAGATTTCCATTACGTAATATTCGTTTTGGGTTTTTAACCGATCTAAAAACATGATGAATACGTAGACATCATCAAGTGCAAACTAACATTCCTTATCACTTGTTATAAATTCATTTCTTCAATGAATACTCATCAAATACTTTTTAAAGAAGACAAATTAATAACATTAAAATGTTTTGTTGTATGTATATACAAATCATTAATATCTATGCACACGCATGCGGAAGAATATCTCAAGAACGTTTGTAATCTCAAGGAACGATAACTCTGCATGGATGATTAAACATTTTTTTGCTGGAAAATATGAATGCCTATTCAAATCCATTCTATTAGAAAAATCGAATTATTACAGAAGAGTGTCCACCATGCACTTGCACTGCACTATTACTAATATAGTAGAATAGAATGATATACAAATGCATGAAAATTTTATAAACATGTAACTGTAATATACAAGTATTAATATGATATATAACAATAAACCAGGGTCTACTGATTTGTATCACTACAATATAATAGTAATTACGGTGAGGTTGAATTCCCTGTCATAAATTTATCATTCACGCACGAACTTGTCCCAGAAAAATATTATATCTGTACATTAACCTCACTTTCAGGTAAAGAGATGTGATTTTTTTTTTCTGCCACAAGTGCTTGTCGGACCATCCACAAGAACTTGCGGTCATCCGATGTTCAGTACTTCAGTACTTTGATTTTGTTTATTGCTATAAATGAGATTGAAGTCCGAATGAATGTCGTTCAAATGTTATAGATTAGGACGCATGTTACATTTTCTGACTAGATGAAATGTTTTGCACAGTTTTACTCAATATTGATAATTTCTTTATAGAACAGTTTTTTTAAACGTTGTTGTGACAATGTACTTTGTGCTAGATTTTCGGTAATGATGTCGAGGTTTTCATGGAAATCGCTCGTTTACATTGGATTTCTTTGAGTTTTCCAGACTTATTTTACAAAAAGATATGCACTATCACCAATTTGAGAACATAATCCTCTCGCTATAAATGCATTCTGAACTGTTGTGCCGTAGGGGAGTGATATTTTTCCTTGGTGTCTACAACCAATAATGACTTCTTACAAGACCTACTCGGTTCGAAAATTGCGTTATTTACGTCTTACACACATGTCCTCCTAAAGCCCTAACTTTTCTCTCTCAAATGGTATAGCATTGTTATACTTTATCTACTATTAAGAACCCGAAAATAGGAGGAACACTCGAAGAACAACACCCGTCTACACGAAAAATATAAGATTTTTCTTGTTAGTATTCGGAAAATTGATCGACAAAACTTAATGAAAAACGATAAGCCATCTGTAACTAAATTTCTTACGATCTTTAATGATTTTGTAAGCAAAATAACACTCGATCTTTCCTTTATTTTTCTAATTTAAAGCCGAATTTTGGTGTCAGGTACGTGAAATCAGAAAACGTCACCAACATTGTGCTTAACGTCTTGAGCATTTTATCACAATTTCATCCTTAATATAGGAGATTAACTGATAAAGTTACAATGTAGCGTGACTTTTGTATTTAATTAAAACTTTTAATTTCAATTATTCTTATTAATTCTAGATTTGAGTGACAATTTTCTTAAAATTAGACAGACCGCGCACGTACAGATCGTATACATATTTTGAAATGGGCATATGGTCTGGAACATCCGTACATAGCAAGTGATTAAAATTTGATATAATTAGTAAGTAAACAACTAAAAAATGTAAAAAAAAAACCTTTTATATTATAAAGTTATGTTGATTTTTGCAAAAAGAGGAAAAAGTTATACTTTCATTTATTTAATGCAGAATGTCTGTCTATCAGTTAATTGCTAGTTATTATAAAAGGCAGTGTTCGATTTTTTACACGAATGAAATAGTTCGATAAGAATTCTGAGAAGTGTACACTCAATTTAGTTTTGAACTAACCTTCTTCCAAAACCTCATATGAAGTACATGATTGTTTGACTGAGAATGTGTAGGGTACAGGGTCCTAAACATGTAGATTTCGATATAAGATTATGAGTAAAGGGTTATATCGAAGCCACTATTGTACGGTTGAAATTCAAATTAAGTACATGACCTGGTTGGTAATGTAAGCTATGTAAGATGTTAGATTTTTCAATGAAGCTTCAGTAGGGTGGCCGTGAAGATTTAAGTTTGAAGAAATTCATGCCCTTGGAGACCAAGCACTATAGGTCCAAAGTATAAAATACGCTTCAATAGAAAAAGCTTCAACTATGTGTTCCTTAAAACCAACAATGATCATATTTAGATCAAGTGAACGATACAAGCTTAAGATCACATGATCCTCTAGTTTAATAATATTAAGATATGTATATATGTTGTACAGAATTTCATGTAATTTATTAAATTTTAATGTTCATTCTATATATATAAAAAAAAGAAGATGTGGCATGATTGCCAATGAGACAACTCTCCACAAGAGACCAAATGACACAGAAATTAACAACTATAGGTCATCGTACGGCCTTCAACAATGAGCAAAGCCCATACCGCATAGTCAGCTATAAAAGGCCCCGAAATATTTACATTTTTGTAATGATTATCAATTCCCGTAAAACCAGAAAAACGAAAATAATGTTGATAGCCTTTCCTATCTTTGATACCAAACAAATCAATGGATGGAACTAGGCACGAGCAGCCACTTTGTTTTGTTTCAAGTCTTTCCTAAATTTCCTTAAATGTTTGCCTACCAGGTTACTTGGATCATCGTTCGACCAATTAACTGGTTAACCTGTAGTAAAGTGGGTGGTCAAAGGTCTTGTTCAAAGTACTACAGATGCAAATTCATGGTTTTTAGAGTCTGATAATTTTCTCATCTAAGAGAAAGAAGCCCCACAGAAACAATCAAGAACCACCATAAAAAGTAAATTTCCAGATAACGAAAAATATTCAGATATAAAATTTTCAACCTCTGACATGATCCTAACATGGGATATGGAAAACATTTTGTTATCAAAAATAACTGAAATATCCAGACTATTATATAGCAACAAGACAAGCTTGTATCTGAAAAGAATTAGAACACAAATAACAACAACGAGAAGAGTTCACAGTAAAACAATAGTTCTCCGTTAAGAGACATAATAACGATATTTCATTATTATTTTATATAAAAGAGGGACGAAAGATACCAGAGGGACAGTCAAACTCATAGATCGAAAACAAACTGACAACGCCATGGCCAAAAATAAAAAGATAAACAGACAAATAATAGTACAGATGACACAACATAGAAAACCAAAGACTAAGCAACACGAACCCCACCAAAACTGGGGGTGATCTCAGGTGCTCCGGAAGGGTAAGCAGATCCTGCTCCACATGTGGCACCCGTCGTGTTGTTTATGTTATTACAAATCCGGTAAATAGTCTAATTCGGTAAGTCATATTCGTGAAAAGGGAGGATATTGTAGTTACGACATATCCAATATCATCTGTGAAACGGTTATTCCATAACGGTCAACCGACTCGTGATGGCGTCCGTAAAATTTACGAAGGGATGATTTCAACCTGCCCATTTGGAACTCTTGGTTTAATAGCTTCCTTGTGAGCAGCAATCCTCTATCAAGGAAATCATGATAGGAAACACAAGCCCGGGAATATCGTTATATAAATTATGCCATGCGTATTTTTTAGGACGAACAGAATTATGGTTAATCCATTCAACTCTTAGTTTCATCATTTCCTCAGTCAGAATGAACTTCCCCTATATTTATAAAATGATGTCTGTCCAATTTGCAGACAATAGCAGGCGTTATTTTTTCTGATAAAGTTTCAATCGAATTGCCTAAATAATAACATGATTTCAATAACTTTTCAATTTGTTTGCGGGGCATTATCAATTGTGACAGGATTCGGTAATTTCCGATAAAATTTGTCCGAAGTTTACCGAATCTGAACTACCACCATCACATACATCAATTATCATCATCACCATCACTGATCATCACCTTCATCAACAAAACACGTATAATGTTGTGACAACTGCATATAATGTTGTGACCACTGCATATAATGTTCCGACAACTGCATAAAATGCTATCACGACTGCATATATTAAAAGTTGTGACCACTGCATATACTGTTCCGACAACTGCATATAATGTTGGTACGACTGCATATATAATGTTGTGATTACTGCATATAATGTTGTGATTACTGCATATAATGTTGTGACCCACTGCATAATAATGTTGTGACCACAGAATATAATGATGATCATCAACATAAGGCAGTCATGGTGGTTGTGCGTCGTTCAACACGATCTCGCAAACATCCTGTTCGTTTTCAAATTTTATCTTTGGATACAATACAAATTCTTCCGATGAATTTACGACCCAATCAGACACTTATTATAAAGTGAAGCGAATTTTACCTCAACGGAAAAGAAATGGAAAAACAGAATACCGTGTGCAATTTAAAGGCGAACCGACACAGAATGCATTATGTATACCATTCGAACAGATTAATTCACACACACAAAAGATAGTACAAACAAAACAACCGCCATGTGCAGACTAGTAGACTAAGTGTATTTTATTATGAACATTATTGAATTATGTTTTGTGACGTTTTATGACAATGTTGATTTGTTTATCGTAATACGCAGATGTTATTTTGTGACAAGAATATTTGAAGTACTGAATTCTTTAAAATAACAATGTGTCTGGTTTTATAAAATTTGTCTAAAAGTAATAATATGTGTATAAATAGAAAGTGATAATTTTGTGAGAAAAAGTAAGTAATTGACAATGTAATGGGTGTCAGTTAGCGGAAAGGTGTTTTGAATAGATTTGTTTTATTATTAAAATATCGAGAGAATATTTGCTTCAGTATTGCTATGATAGCAGTTTTCAAAAGATTTTTATTTCAAATTTACTGTTCTTGAATTTTTATTGAAGTTTTATTCTTCAATGTATATTTTTTTCAGGCTTACGATTTGAGTGAAGAGAAGTTAATTTAGTAGTAAAAGTTTTAAATTTTAGTAATTCATTTTGTTGAATATGAAATCATATATTAACATTAGAGATTGCTTTCATTTTTTGAAGTTTGATAAATAGCAAATACTGCATTTAGGCAATTAAGAGAAAAAATACTGCATTTGAAGTGTTGTCATTTGTAATGACGGACTGTGTGTAGAATACCAGAAATAACCTATTTTTATGGTTGTATTTGTTGAGGCAGCGTATCTGGCTAGTGTGTTGCTTTAATATAATTCCATTTAATAAGAGCCAAGGTCTCTGCTGGTGTCATCATTTGTTAAAGTTTGCTCTGTATCACCAATTTTATAGTGGAATATGCAGTAGATAGTGATTTTTTAGTATAGTATACAAAGATTTGATATTGATTGAATAATAGATTGAAGACATAAAAAGGCATATTTGTTTATGACATTATTGAATTTTTGATTTATTTTAAATGACCTAAACGCCTTGACCATTGAAAACAAGCGGGGGGTGTTTATTTGTTCAGGGGAATTTTATATGTCAGTTTGGTATGGTCAAGACGTTTGGTCAAGTTGGCATACTTTTAAGAGAGTTATCTCTCCTTTACCAATTATTGGGTTATGTGTATATGCGAATTGCAGTCCGTAATTGAATTGTATATTAGTTTGATTTGTTCTCTTGATTTATTGTTACCATAGATGTACATGTGTTGTGAAAAATAGAACTTTATTGATTTGAGAAAAGTGTTTTTTTATTTATGCCAGAGTAAAGCATAAAAGTAGTTAAGAAAGCGAGATTTTCATTGGATAACGCAATTAATTAAGCATAAGCTGAATTCATTTTAGCATAAGCTAAAATCATTTTAGCATAAGCTAAATTCATTTAAGCATAAGCTAAAATCATTTTAGCATAAGCTAAAATCATTTTAGCATAAGCTAAATTCATTTTAGCATAAGCTAAATTCATTGATCGTATATGCGGAATTTAATATTTATGACCTTGATTCCGCGCCAACATTTCTGTATAAGCTGAACATTACAGCATATGCTAAATTGATTTTAGCTTATGCTAAAATGAATTCAGCTTATGCTAAAATGAATTTCGCTTATGCTAAAATGAATTTAGCTTATGCTAAAATGAGTTTAGCTTATGCTAAAATCATTTCAGCATAAGCTCAAATGGATTTAGCATATGCTAAAAGCGATAATTATGACCCTAATTCCGCGCCATATATATATATAACAAATTGAAGATCAATACGAAATAGGTAATATCTTGCATTGAAGAAATTCTTTTTAAGTAGTATTTGTTATAATAATAACCCCAGAATATTCGTCGCTAGAAAGTGCCTGCAAGATATGCTGTGCATATCTACATCTATCTTTTTCCTTAATACTAAGATTTTTGGCCGCAAAAGCCAGTCATTTGAAAATTTATTTTATGTAAAATAAAAATTGTGTTGATTGATGCGATTTATGGAATCCAGTTTGTTAATAGTTCAGCTATATATATATATGATTTAAAAAAGGCCAGGTAAACAATGGATATTTTTCTGCCACTGCATAATGTGACCAAATTGAGGCCGAAAAATTGTACCTTTGAAATAACCACCTACTGACTCACACTTTACTCACGCCGTACATCCAACCTGTACCATCTGTTCAAAACCCGATATACCCGAAGAGCGTGTCAGGAAGACTTATTTCATTTTATTTTTTGCTTATAAAGAATGTTCCAATAGACAGGGGTTTTCTTGTACATTTTTAGTCTAAATGGACAGGCTTGTAGCTAGTAAACGTAATATATTCTGTTTTTAATCTAAAAGCTGACATGATCTATTATAAAAAGTGATTTTATATATGACGCTTTTCTCTCTTTCATTTATATAAACAGCAATCGTCCCTTTTCAGCAATCATTTAAAATATAAGCTAACTTACCGTTATCTTGATGATATTTTTTCGTTAAATAATCAAGAATTTTCTCAATATACTGCCGAAATTTACCCAAAGGAACTTACTTTAAATAAATCAAATATAAACGGTAATAACTGTCTTTTCCTAGATTTAGATATTTCAGTTTTACACGGGAAACTCTACACTAAAATTTCCGACAAAAGGGACGATTTTTCGTTCCCTATTGTTATTTTTTCTTTTTTGGACGGTGATGTTCCTTTGGCACCATCTTACGATGTTTATATATCACAACTCGTTCGATATGCCCGTGTCTGTTGTGACGTTTTAGATTTCAATGAACGTAATCTATGTATTACTGGTAAATTATTAAGTCAGGGATTTCGTTACCACAAATTACTTAAAACCTTTACTAAATTCTTCCATAGATATACAGATTTGGTTTTGAAGTTTGTTTGTACCTGTAGAAAACTTATTTCAAACAGGATAGCACATCCTTATTTTTACTGAGATTTTGTTTACAGAGCCCGGAAATTTAGAAACGATCCGGGTATACTTATCGATCCTTTAAATAAACTTATTCTAAGAGGTTACCAATTCAACACTGTATTTAGATCTTTGAATATTGTTTTTATTCGTATTTATATTGGTTTTTGTTATCAGTAAATTAAAATCAAACTAAATATTATTTTTATATGCATATGCACATTCATGACTCTACAAACTGTCGATACCTGTATCTTGGCATTGCACAAGGTCATGTTTTCCTCTGGCTGTTAATGTCTACACTAAATCCATTTGTTGTTGGATGTGTACCAATTGATATTTTAGTCTTAGATGCATGATTTTTTATATTAGTTGTTATTGGCTTTGAACTAGCTGTCAGTAACTGTGAGTACTGTCAGATCTGTACTTAGTGTCTTTTTGTTGTGGGGATGTATAAGTACCAAGCCACGTCCGCTCTGTGTTTTTGTTAGATGTATTTCTATTTGCATCCATCTGATGAGTTAAGCCTTTTTCAACTGATTTTTATAGTTTGTTCTTATGTTGTACTGTTACACCATTGTCCCAGGTTATGGGGAGGGTTGGCGCCTTCAAACTAGTTTAACCCCGCCACATTATGTATGTGCCTGTCCCAAGTCAGGAGCCTGTAATTCAGTGGTTGTCGTTTGTTGTTGTGAAACATATTTGTTTTTCGTTCATTATTTTGTACATAGATTAGGCCGTTAGTTGTCTCGTTTGAATTGTTTTACATTTGACATTTCGGGGTCTCTTATAGCTGACTATGCGGTATGGGCTTTGCTCATTGTTGAAGGCCGTAGGGTGACCTATAGTTGTTAATTTCTGTGTCATTTAGTCTCTTGTGGAGAGTTGTCTCATTGGCAATCATACCACATCTTCTTATTCTTATAGCAAGTATTCGAATGAGAGCTTGAATTCACATGATGGAAATCATTGTAATTATCTTTTTATTTTCGCTTTAAAATGAAAACGGAGACTTTGGATACACCATGTATCGTCGTATTGACAGACGGTCCATGATGTATCATTGTCATCAAGGGATGCATTGTAAAAAAAAATCACCAATTACAATAGTTACTGCAATTTTAGATTTGAAAATTGCATTTATATCTATAGATTATATTTCTATAATATTACCAGTTGTGTAGTCATAATAAAACCTCTTTGAGGATTGCAAACGGTAAATAAATAGCTTTTCTGTTGAAAACCCGGAATAAACAGTATAATACATGGGAAATTGTACATTATCATTAATTGTGCTTAGTTTTTTTGATAAAAATGTGAAATTCCATCCTTGTATCATATGACAACAACAGTGCATAATCGTATATGTCGGTTTTTTAACAAATGATACAGATTGGTTGTACGGTTTGTGACTCTTATATTCAAATATCTAATTTCTTTTTGTTCTTATTATACTAAAACGTTGCTAAATGCAAATTGAATTGAACAAATTTTAAAAACTATACCAAAATGATGTTGTCCTTGACAAATAGCATAAGAAAAACTTGTGCATTCTTCATCCCAGAATCTACCATTTGTAAAACCTGATGATACACATAGGCCAATGCCATTTGGTTCGCCAGTTTCCCAATGCGCCCATATCTGTTGTTTTCCATCCAATTCCTTAAATGAACCGTTGACCTTTTGATATCCAATATAGAAGGTTTCATACTCTTTTCTGCAAAAAAAGTTAAGGTTTAGTTTATTCCGTACTGAATAAATTAAGCGTTTTCTAAACAGTCTGAGAAAAGCATGACCTCGTGCGATGCTAAAATATAAGTGAACAGTATCGAAAAAATGTAGGATCATAAGTAATCATAACATAAGATCATTTAGTTTTTTAAAAAATGAAAACAGCACTTTCTAAAGTTTATGCGTCCGAAGCGCTTTTCTTTCTAGATTTACCTTCATCAGAAACGCACTAAACCGAATATTTGAAAGCCAAGGATGTATAAGAACCGAAACAGTTGAAGAGCTACAAATGAATATGACCAAAAAGGATATGGGTAAAGTTTATGCAGTTTTATACTAATTTAAGCTTGAAACCCTGATGCAAAAATATATTAAGTTATGATTAAATCTATTAAAAAACCAATTGAAATCAATGTCAGTATCAATAAAAACATAAGATATCAAAGCAAAATGTTTGCTTCGTATTTACTAACAAAGCTACAGCACAACTGAAACCTTTCACTTGTTTTGCCTTAAACTGACAATTCTTATTTCACGTTTTATTTTTTGAACATGAGGTTTAATATTTTAGTTAAGCATATTATTTAATTACACAAATTGTAATAATGTATGATATACCCCACATCTTTTCTAAATGCATTAAGAAAATCAAGAACTTTCTGATTAGGAATAACAGCTAGACTTCCATTATCATTCCTACATATGTTCAGGTGACCCTTAAAATTCTGGAGAGTCTCGACCAACCAGTAACACTCATGATTTGAGCTACTGATGTATGGTCTTCCAATTGTACATGTAGATAAATAAACACCTACAAAAAAGAAAATCAACCTTGTCATGTTCTATAAGAATTTACCCTAGATTGTTAGGGAGACTAATTATTTATATAGAATTTCAGAATAAATGGTTTCGGGAAGAATAATTAACGAGCGACGATGTCTTGAATTCGCGTAATTTGGTTGACCTTTATTCATACCAGTGGCAGAGATAACATAATATGTATATATAAAAAAAAAGAAGATGTGGTATGATTGCCAATGAGACAACTCTCGACAAGAGACCAAATGACTTAGAAGTTAACAACTATAGGTCACCGTACGGCCTTCAACAATGAGCAAAACTCATACCGCATAGTCGGCAATAAAAGGCCCGAAATGACAAATGTAAAACAATTCAAACGAGAAAACTAACTGCCTGATTTATGTACAAAAAATGAACGAAAAACAAATACATCAACAAACGACAACCACTAAATAACAGGCTCCTGACTTGGGACAGGCACATGCAGAATGTGGCGGGATTAAACTGTTTGAAGGCGCCAACCCTCCCCAACCTGGGACAGTGGTTTGGTTGACCTTTATGAATACCCTTGACATAACAAGGGATGTGTTCCGCTTGTATAAGCCCCCAATCCCGACTATCCCTTCCCAATGTATGACATCATCGAATGCGATTTATCACTATATTTTTACTTGAAATGACCAACTTGAATGTCTCTAGCGGAACAGAGCATCTTCCCTTGGCTCATTAGCTCATCGCTAGTTTTTTGTGAGGTTCGTGTCGCTCAATCCTTTCTGTTTTCTGTGTAGTGTTTTGTGGATTGTGTCTGTTCGTCTTATTTTAATGTATGTGGTCTAGAACAATAATCGCATATTCAAAAATTGGTGGGATCCATTTTCAAATACTTCTATGTAAAAAAATCATGTTACAGATTTCTGTGCGTATGCCACTTGTCTCTCGAATAGCTTTCATCATGTGCAATCAAAGTCAACACTATACAAGTTTGACAATGTAAAAGTCAAAGGGATTTAAAACTGGTCAAACTCTTCTGATAAAGTAGCAACTTTATTTTTGCACATTTAAAAAAAAAAAATTAAAACTGTATACTGATATACATTTACTCACATGTTAATTTTATCTTTAATCTGCACGAGAGTATTTAAAGTATAATACCTGCAACTATAATTATTAAATGTTTTTTAATACGCACCTTCTATGCTGATAATATAAACAAAAATAATAATATCGTACAATGGCACTATCTTCATCTGGCTGTATTCCTAGATCTAGACCATCAGAATACTTCAACATAACTTGGTGAAGTAATATATTGAATGTACTCATAAAGACTATGCTATGAAAATATTTTCATATCTGATATAAATGAATTGTTCTCAAGATTTTGGTACATGTATGCAATGATACGAGAGAAAGTTATCGTCGAACTTTTGTTATCTTAAAACAAGCAATTATAATATACACGAAGGTTACATAGTAGTATTCTTTTTATTTCTTGATTCCACCGCCGAGTTTATCAGAAATTCGTAAAATTTGGTTAGAAACGACAAAATTTGATCAATTGTAGATGTTAAAATACTTTTAATGAAATTCCTTGTATTCAAAATTAAATTTCAAACATATTTTCTAGTGAAAGCAGTTGATGTTATTGGAAAGAAAAACCCTAAGTACACATAATTAATCATTAGATAAATAACATACACCATAAACAAACAATCCAAATTGAACTGTTTCTGTTGACTTTTCATTTTTCAATTTTCAAAATTTTTCCAACGACCAGTAAATGTGAAGTATAAGCTAAAACAATCACCTTTAATCTCGAGATAAGAAAACACTATAGATGCGTTAATGATTATTTTTACAACTTCGACAACAAAATCTATGAAATGCCTTGCTTCACGACACTCCCTGTTCTGAATATCGTCCGTTAAATGTAAGATCTGGACTTAAATGTAGTTACCAGTTATAAGCATTAAAATAAATACGGCCATGTTTTTCAATCACGCGGAAGATAAAAATAGGGTTTTAACTTATGTTTTATCTGCATTTGCCCTGTATATTATACTTTATTATTTATATTATGAGTTTCATCTTTGTCTCAACACTGGATGCAACTTAAAGACAAAATTTGAAAAAAATCCTTCTTTGACAACTTTCTTTGTTAAAAAAAAACGAAATGAAAATCCAAATTTTGTGGATTAAAGAATGTGACTGCATTGTAATTAATACATATATTATTTGACGTCCCATTACTGAAATTCCTACATTTTTGACAAAGAATTTTTTACATAAAAAGTGAAACATTAAAAAAAATAGTAATCAATATTTCGCTATTTGCAAAGATTTACAACGCGCATATTGATATGCTGTTTTTTAGCCGATAACTAAAGGTTGAAATTTTACAAAACGAAAGTTGCAAATCACTTATACAATCAAAGCTTTCTTATGGTTTTGGTTAATTCCGCGATCAGAATTAGCTTTGAACCTGGCCCCAGTCATCATTGCACAAATGTTATGGGGATCATAACCAGTAATGCATTGCTAAAGTATCATGAATAAGTTTAGTTATCAAAATAAAGTAATACCTTCAGTCCTGCGACTTTTTTCACAAAAAATCTTACGATTAAAATTGATCGTAAGTTATACTGAAATGTGTATGACTTACGAGTATTTTTACTCTTAAGATTTTTTGTGAAAAGAGTCGCAGGACTTTATGATATTTTTACTTTAAGTATGTAATTAAACCTGCTCTCATTTACACACGAACACACAATCACATATACAGCTGCAAGCAACAACCTCAATATTAAAATTTTCGAAATAAAGTAATAAATAATATGGATATGTAATAGACTCAAAACAATAATAACCAAATGTTAATAAAAAGGGATGTTAATGAATTTGTGTGACCCCTTAAAGACTATCGTAAGGACATACAAACAGTATTCTCTGTTTATAGAGTATCAATGGTAACCAATGAAAAACAACTAAAGAAAATACAATGCTAAACGTTATCACTCTACAAATGTATAGATAAGAACACGAACATGAACACACGCACAACTATGGGAATTTGTACAAACTTGACAAAATGATACAATAAGAATTGGCATATAATTCGTGTTGGCATAAATACAACTCAGTCTTAGAGATTGCTTGGTTTGACTTCTTATCAGCTTCAATAAAAAAATTATAGGTGTGGTAAGATTTCTAATGAAACAATTAAAGACGATAATGTTCTTAGTATACATCGAGAAGTGTCAGTCTAATATTTCAAATCAATGAAAATTAAGGAAAAGAGGTTCATGGTAACATACAAAGTTGGATTGGCCTTCCTGAATCTTCAAACTATATGAAATGTGAGTTAATAACATATAACTATATTTTCCGTCAAGTCAAGAAAAATTCCTTTCACAGATTTGATGAGGTTAAAATACTTGCCAAGCAGTTTAACAACATTGCTTTTGGTAATTTTTTTATGGAAAAATTGTATATTTGTTTTTATCCTTCTGTCATGTATTGGTTAGAAAGCTATACGAGCCCTTACACAAGTTTATTGTAGTTGCACAATATAAGCACCACGCAAGTAAAATGTAGTGCAGCGGTTATCTTTCTTTCTCTATTCGTTTCTCTCCACAATTTGCTCATGCAATGTTTGCTTAATTTTAGTAGCACCCGTCGCGTACGTCGATATCATGCGTTTTACACATATCAAAGGGTTCTTTAGAGTTTCTCATACAATATAAATGCTATGGATCGTTACTCATTGTTTAAAAAATATATGCATTATGTTACCTTTAAGTTCAAATAATTACCTAGCTATCTCTAGCTAGGTAACAGCCACTCAATGATAAGTATGCCATATTTCCTTCTTGTTATATACTAAAACACTATTTCAATCATAACACTAAGGTAGGATCATAATCGATTTTACATTCAATTATATCTTAAAATATATATAAAAATAACGTATATGTTTTGTCTGCCTTTTCCATTGCATTAATTAAATGATCATTAAAGATTTTAAATGCAAAAGACAATCCAGCTTCAAAACAAAAATAAAATAACACTTTATAAGTTTATGCGTCAGAAGCGCTTTTTTGGATTTACTTTTGGAACACTCAAACCCAAATCATTTGAAAGCCAATGATGTATAAGATTCATTAATGATCTATCTAACTAAATATTTTGTAGCTCCACACAAAATAGCTAAGTCAGCTCACGATATTATCTACCTATATTAAGAACTTAGCCATCACATAACATGCGCATCTGGTGCAGAAAGATTGGTGCCTTTAATGTTATAACTACCACTTGGTTGAAACCTCTGCTGGTGGCCTGTTATCCTCTAAAGGTATCACCAACCCAGTAGCAAGTACTTCGGTACCGGCATAAAAATACGGATATTGTGGGTTTTTTTAATTTCCTGTTTCAAAATTTTGTAAGTTATTTTAAATTAAGAAATATATCTCCCTCGTGCAAAGCTCTGATTCCTTGTCCGTCTTTGGCGATACTATTGTACTTTTTGGTTTATAAGCTTTTTATTTTTTATAACGTTTTTAGCCACGAGCATCAATGAAGAGACATTAATTGTCGAAATGCACATCTGGTGCAGAAAGATGAGTGCCGTTAATGTCGTTAATACAGTTAAATCTGCTTGATATCTAAACTTATATTACATCTTGAAATTGACACTGAGGGCCGGTAAACTTTACGACAATAAAGGTGATTTCAGCCTTCCTACTGTGAACTTTCCATTTCTATGTAAAAAACATTCCAGCAACGCCTGTATATATCTCCCATACGACATTTTAGAATTTGCATTTCCTATCCTGGTGTCCTAAACAAAGGGTTGCTGCTTACAAGGAAGCTATCGAACCAAGGATTCCAAAAGTTAAAGTTTAAGTTGTTCCTTCAAAATTTTTACGGACGCCATCATGATTTAGTTGACCGGTATGGAATATCTGTGTCACAGACGACCACGGCTATGTTTCAATTGTCATAGCTATAATCCAGTCCTCTTTACCTCGATTGTTACATCACCGAATGGGATTTTTCACCTAATCATTACTTGTGATCAACAACACGGCGGATGCCACATGTGGAGCAGGCTCTCATCACGCGAGAGAGCCTGAGACCCCCCTGGTATTTGGTGGGATTTGTTTTTTAAATATAACGTTTTGTAGACTGTTTGTTTGTCGTCTTTTTTAAAATTTTTGCCATGATATTGTCTATTTTTGTCTATTTTTGATTTTATTGTTTCTTTGGTGTCTTCTGTCTCATTTTTAAGACAAGTATACTATAATTCATGTCAGAACAAAAACACTGACTTCTGAGATGATGATACCCTTTGGGACTATTTATTAGGAACTATAAAATCCAACAAAAAATGAATTGTACTTGTATGCGTGAGTAGCTATTTTACCAAATGGAAAATAAAAAGAAAATCCAAATCCATCTAAGGTCAATTTTGGGTGCGAGAGTTTAACCTATGTTTCTTAACAATTTCGAAATTTATCATCAGATTTTTAAGAAAGGTATGATATTGATCATGTTTGTACCAAAACATGGACTACCGAAAGAAGAAGGACGATACCAAGGGTCAAGTGTAATCCTTAGCTGATGATTCCAATCATATGATATTCATGGTCTTACCCAAAAAGATGTCTACCCACATAACAACTTTGAATCATACATCTGGTTGCACACTATCTTTACGGGTGAGGTATTTGCTCATATCAAAACTTTGATCCAATAACACAAACAAACCTTTGTGACAGTTTTTGTAGTTTTGAAGCTCTGATGCAAATATTTCAGACAAAAATATAACTTCTTTAATATATCTGACGGACGTTATTTTATAGCTTAGAGATTAATTTTGATTAAAACGTATCGAAGATGTGGCTGTACCATACATTTTTCCTTTTCATTACAGTCTTAATAAGCGAAAATATCTGTACATGTATTCCCAAAATACTGAACAAATGTACAGGCATTGCCAAAATACTGCACAATATATATAGGCATTGCCAAAATACTGCACAATATGTATAGGCATTGCCAAAATACTGCACAATATGTATAGGCATTGCCAAAATACTGCACAATATGTATAGGCATTAACAAAATACTGCACAATATGTATAGGCATTGCCAAAATACTGCACAATATGTATAGGCTTTGCCAAAATACTGCACAATATGTATAGGCATTGCCAAAATACTGCACAATATGTATAGGCATTGCCAAAAATACTGAACAAATGTACAGGCATTGCCAAAATACTGCACAATATACATAAGCATTGCCAAAATACTGCACAATATGTATAGGCATTGCCAAAATACTGCACAATATGTATAGACATTGCCAAAATACTGCACAATATGTATAGGCATTGCCAAAATACTGCACAATATGTATAGGCATTGCCAAAATACTGCACAATATGTCAAGATGTAACCAACAACAGGGGAAATAACGATAACTTTTATTCAATATCTAACAACATTTCAACTGAAATCATCTGATATCAAGCATTATTGATTCATATGATAATTGTTATTAGTGATTAACCTCCGTAACAATTAACCTGTTCATACGTTTTTGTTTTGAATAAAATGTCGGTTAAATACATATTGAATCAATGTTCACGTGACCTCAAATTGTACTAAAACACTCAAAGTTAAAGTATACACTTTTCACCATTGATTTATGTTAAACGGATAATAGGGACTGTTGACGAACATTCCCATACTTATATTGTCAGAGTCAACAGAACGAACCACATTAGCAATAATATTTAAAAATGTGTATTTAATATTTTGAATAAGTTTTGGTTTTCAAATATTTTGGCCTTGGGAATCACTGAATAGAACTCATCTGGTGCAGTAAATTGCTACCGTAAACATTAAAGTTTAAATTTCTATTTTCATTGCACATTATTTTTACCGTTGAAGTATTAACACATAATATAGAACTGCCGTTATATATGAAAGAAGATAACGACACAAACGGTTCTTTTTTTCTTAATGCAAATATTCAAAACAATAGTGTAAAAAGTCTACAAGAAAATACAATATAAAATAAAATAATGTAAAACATAAAGGGACTCCATATGTGCTTTAACATAAAATTCCTGATTAAAATATTATATGGGAACTTTTTAATTAATCTGGAACCAAAGAACAAATGATACCTTATTCCTCATGATTTTCTGGAATAAGCTTTAAAACTTGAAATTTGCGTTTCTTCGATTAGTTAATTTTTTTAGTACATTGACCAGGGGCTTTTAATTAAAAATAAAGTACAAACTGCAAGGATCAGTTACTATATCTTTTACCGCGCATGCATAATTTGTTTTGATGCAACGTCATCGACAATGTCTTGACAACATCTATTGTTGTATGACGTCAGATTAGTGAAATTATCGGTTTTTATTTCACTGTGAAATCACGGTATTCATTACAACCAATGTGTAAATTGGAATCTATATTATATTTTTCTAATATTATTATCAGAGGAAAAACCACCAACTTCACCAAGTTACTTTAAACTAGGCCATATTCTGTACCATCATTTGTCTATATAACGTCTCAGTACCCAAATTGCACCGAATACCCAAATTGCATCTATTCATCAAAAATAATTGGGAAAAGTTTTCTTACAGAATAAATAATTTGTATTTTTTATGATTTGACATCATGCACGTCTTTCAACATAGCTAAATATATTTAGATTTACTAGTATACAAAACGTTCACACTATTTATCAACAGATGACGTTTTCACTGGAAAAAGTAAAATCTACGGAACCGTCGCCACGCAACGTCCACAAAAAGTCAACTTTTAAAAATGAGCAATCAAAATATGTTACAGGCATCCATTTCTTGAAAAACGAATAGGAAGCATGGACTTTTGTCAAATTGTTCTAAATATTTGGAGATATAAAACAAAACATCAGTTATTCGATTTTTATGTAGGTTAATTTAAGCATGTATGCAATTTAGGTACTCCTCATTACAGAATTATGGATCGGTTGGAGGTCGGTTCAAACCCAATCAAAGTTCAAAGGAAGGTACCAAGACCATTTTTCTATGATTCAATATGGATTCAAAATTAAGATTGTGGAAAAATATAAAGTAAATAAGGATACATCTACCAAATAAACACAGAATGGAAATTTATGTCTGGATCATTTATAAATGTAGGTGAAAAAACTGTCAAAATGGGTGCAATGTGGGTACCCTCACGTTATACATATATAAATATTATTCTTTCACAAAGTTATTCGTTTGCAAATGTCCTCACTGAATTATCCAAACTTTGATGAGTACGTTCATTGAATTACAAAATGATGCATAAAAAAACTTGAAATAAATAATACTACAAATGCAAACAAGTCTCTTTAAAACTTTAACCTTCATTTAGAAATCAGCATTCGGGTTGGGTACAAAATTAACAACAACAAAAAGCATTATTCTAATTTCCCCACCAAAACTATCTCTCAATACAAACAAGCTACGCGAACCTTATGTCATTATGGAGTATCTTAATTTATATTTAGGAGCTAGCGATTTATATTTAAGAGCTAGAGTTTCCTTTAACAAAGCGTTACTGCTTGTGAGAAATCGGTTGAACCAAAGATGTTATGCCCAAATGTATAAAGCTTTTAAAAACGCTTAAACAAGTTCATAGGGTGGTACCAAGACCTTGTTGATAAATATTCCGTATCAACTTCACAAATAATACACGATGGTCTTGAAGTATAGATTCTGGGTACTAACGTTGTTTATCATCTTAATAACGTGTTATAGTATTCTTTTATTTGCCTTTATGAATATTACTTTTACTGTTTAGTCTGTATTTGGTGATATCCATTTGACGTGACTCTATATTTATACATGCCATCATTGTGTTATTGCTCTATGGTACAATTTTTGTGTTCTTGTCTTTCATTTTTGCTTATGTGCTTTGCCTATATGCCTTTTTGTGCTTCTTTGTTACATATTTGTTTGTTTTTATAGTGATTAAGATTATAACACAATGTTGACTGCTGTATCCCTATTTTTGACATTTTTACCTATTATGTCTGTTTGTTTTGTTCACACATCATTGTCAATATAATGGAATTTTATGCGACTGTCATACAAGTGAGAGGTTTAGCTAGCTATAAAACCAGGTTTAATCCACTATTTTCTACATAAAAAAATGCCTGTACCAAGTCAGGAATATGACAGTTGTTATCCATTCGATTAATGTGTTTGAGTATTAGATTTTGCCATTTGATTAGGGACTTTCCGTTTTGAATTTTCTTCGAAGTTCGGTATTTTTGTGATTTTACTTTTTTAGAAGAAACGTGTTTCCTTTCGTAGTAAAACAATTATGTTTAGCGACATGCATGTTTAACGTAATTGCTCTCTACATCTACCTGGAGTGGTACTTGATGTAAAAATCCTTTCAGCAGAAAATATCAATAAAAGTAATTACAAGATTGAATTCTGCTAGATTGCAAACAAAATTTAATATTTACATTTAAGTCTTGAGCAAGTTAGACAGTTTAAATTATGTAATTAAAATTAGGAAAACCCTATCTAACATAGAGTGTATAAGGCAGTTATAAGATTTATTGTGTAGTGAAAGTTAACATTGAATACGCTATGATTTTTGGCAACATTTCAAATTATTCAATCGTAATTTTACATCGGTCCAGAAAACAGGAAGATCTAAAATCA
This sequence comes from Mytilus californianus, assembly GCF_021869535.1. Classification (NCBI taxonomy): domain Eukaryota; kingdom Metazoa; phylum Mollusca; class Bivalvia; order Mytilida; family Mytilidae; genus Mytilus; species Mytilus californianus. The sequence continues at coordinate 32,596,962 of NW_026262701.1, forward strand.
TAAGTCCACCAAAGACAGTGACCAATAGTATCACTCCTACATATCCTATACCAGCTGAAGATGGTCTGTCGTCTTTAGCTGAAGTCTTTGATCGAATAGTTGACGACAAAGTCTCTACATTTACAGAAAGTTCCTTTGAAATATTTGCTGCTATTTTAGCCTTGTCTTCTGCAGTTAAAGTAGAATTAACTTTTACTGTTTTACAGGTACACCGGCAAGATTGATCTGTTGTAGTTCCCAAGTTGTGTGCCGTTGTTACAGATCTGAATATTACTTTACTTGTGGAAGTTTCTATTTTGTGTTTACTTGATACAACTTTTTCTGTTGTTGCTGAATTAGTCGGTGTTGGGTTCCAAAATGTCGCTTTAAACAAAAAAGAATGACACGATTAAATTAAACTGTCATGCGTTGATATATAACAATAATATTAATAGGATGACGAATTGCACACTTTCTTTTTAATTTTCTTTCAGATATAATAGTATCGTTTTTATTTCTTGCAAAACAAAGCAAACAAAAGTTACAACATTATTCATTCCCTCAGGTTTTTGTCAGTTATCTTTATTTGTTTTCTCAATCGAATTGTCAGAATTGAAGAAGGGTTAACTGTTGATGCCAAAATCTACCACTATAAACGTACCACTGAATGTGGACTGTTTGGCCTCAAGAATACCATCCACCCAGCACAGTTTTGTCAGAACTGCCATGATTTCAATTATACTTTTGAATTGTAAACAATCGTTATTTAGGTTAATAAATAACGTAAAAATGCAAAATTAAGGTTACCTTTCTCGCAGACAGTATTGACTTAAAATAGCGTTGACTCTGTTATTTAGCTCTGTTCTGCACTTTGTCGAATTTTCTTTTTTATATTAATAATCTTATCTACGAATACGAATACTTTATCAAACCAAACATCGGCTTATATATTAGCATAAAAAAAGTAAAATCACAAAAATACTGAACTCCGCGGAAAATTCAAAAAGGAAAGTCCCCAATCAAATGGCAAAATAAAAAAAACAGACACACCAAACGAATGGATAACAACTGTCATATTCCTGACTTGGTACAGGCATTTTCTTATGTAGAAAATGGTGGATTAAACCTGGTTTTATAGCTAGCTAAACCTCTCACTTGTATGACAGTCGCATCAAATTCCATAATTTGCATAATAGCATGTTACATATAATAATTACTGTACAAATAGACATAAGTAAAGAAACATTAATGATAATGCTTATGATAATATGGAGTTAACTTTAGCAGTTGTTTTCTTATTAAAACATTTATAACAAATCAAAGCCACAGCAATCACAATCTATAAACTTAATTGATAAAAACTAATTTGAAAATCCTAAAACGGAATGTTTCAAAGATTTCTTTCAGAAAATGTGCGTGGCCTTTAGTCTGTGATTTGATTTGATTAAGTTTTACAGTCATAAATATTCCGAAACAAGACCTGATATACAACCTCAAAACATAAGCATCTGTTTAATATTCATAGCTAAAGACTTTCATGTTAATTTTAGTGATATGCACTTGGTTAATGAATGTGTCTAGAAAACATATGTTGCTGTTGTGGAAATTATGAAATTGACATAGAAAGTCTTAAAACTAAAATTCGTGAGTTATGAATATCTAATAAGATCAAAGGTTCTGTCATTTTAATTGATGTTCGATCTTCCAAATATCCGTAATTTTCTAAAAAAAAAACCAGCATTTTATGATTCAAAGGATCTATTCACATACATATGTTAATGCTCTAAATCTCTATATTTTATTATTCGCTTGTATATCAATGACAGTCTTTATAGTTTTTTCTCTTTCTTTTGACAGTTTAAATCCTGATTCATAATTTTTTAACATGTTTTTTTTCTGGAATTCTTTACAGTAGAAAAAAGACTGAAAACATCTGAAGACTCTCGCCTCCATTTTAAATTATGTATCGAAAAAGGAAAAACCCAGCATTGGATTCAATTTTTTATACTTTTCTAATGTGCTTTAGCTAGCATACACTTCGTCACTCCAATAGAAAATGATTATTTTTTTTAAAGTATTTTATATTGCTGATTAATAGTATTTAAACACCTGAAGCTTCAAATTGAGATACTGGCAAGCTTTAGATTTATTAAATGCTCAAGTTACAAATCCCTGTAGCTAAAATACATCTTATACGAATGTAAACCCAAACCTTGAATTTTATTAGTCAGAGATAATTTGATTATAATAAGAAAAAACTAATCGAGTATAAATCAAAAACTATTTGAAAGTAAAAAAAAGAACAACAATGGTAAAATTAACATGGAAAGAGATACAAACAAAAATGTAAACAACAATTGTAAAATTAACGTTGAAAGAGTTACTAACAAAAAAAATGACAAAAACCTGATTGAAACAAATAGATTAAAAGAATCTCCTCTTCATCTTTATCCCTTTGAAAAAAAGAGTTACTGATTTCTAAATTTTGAAATTCTGACAAGTTATAAGAAATCTTTGAAAATTATAAAATATCGCTTAGCTAGTAGAATTGAACGTGTCTCAGGTTCAACGTCAAAAGACTCCGAATTTACCTATTTAAATCAAAATAAGTCATGGTGGTTATAGGATCATGAAACGATCATGAGAAATGAAGATTTCCCAAAAGTATGTATAATTTGAAACATCATTAATGACGTAGGGGCTTTTTTGGTAGAAAAAGAAGAAAAAAGGCGACAGCAATAGGTTCAATGCATCATCAAGTTTTATGAATATTCTTGTTTTTGTATCAAGCATGCCTGAACAGTATTCTATAAACATACGTCTTGAGCACACTGAAATTTGTATCCTACGTTTATAGTGCACCATTCCCGAAATAAGTTAACTTTGTATATTTCTTTTAATCATTTAGTTAGCTAGTACGTAAATAAAAAATTACATATTTTTGAAGTAAAATCAACAAGAAATCGAATGATATTTAAGATATCTACTTGAAAATGGATCTTCTACGGCTATTTCAACGTGTTTCATATATACTGCGATCTGATGTCCAACGACCACAAAAAATGATAGAAAAGGCCGTCAGACGTCACAGCAATATTTGACTACAAAAAGACATGCTTAAGTCATATTTGTTCCAACAAAATTTGATAAACAGTAGTCTGACATGCAATAGAATATAAGAATCACGTGAAATGTTATCATTTTATAATTGATAACAGTAGAATTGGCCCAAATTAGGTTTTTTTTCTCCTTTCTGAATGCTTTTGTTTTATGACTTTGATGTTTAAATGATATGTATTTGACAGATTGTGCTGAACTTATTCAGAACTTGTCTAGATTGAAGGCGATTTATAGTTTTGCGTATGGTATGTTATATGTTTTAAAACGACGTTTGAATAGTATTAGTTTTTACCGCAAGGTTAGCATGAGTCGAAAAGCTAACGTTGAGAAAAAAGGAAAATCACAAAAATACTGAACTCCGAGGAAAATTCAAAAAGGAAAGTCCCTAATCAATTGGCAAAATCAAAAGCTCAAACACATCAAACGAATGGATAACAACTGTCATATGAGAACTGAGAATGAAACTTGTAGACATAGTTCGAATCTCGGTTTCAGCTTTCCTTTTTTAGTTATCATTGATATTTTAGAAGAAAGAAAAGATTGATATTAGTTTTTATTCGGTTACTATCGGAGATTTTATGTAACTCGTAAAAAATTAGAACATAGCTATTCTGATGTTTTTTGGCAATTTCATCTGTTTCGCTGCATATTTTGACATATTCGTAAAATATAAAAATGTAAATCAAAAAGTTTATTTACACTATTTCTTCTAGTTACATCATGCTTTAATACTGAAAAATTTCTGAATCATATTCCTTCTACTGTACGTTCATATGATTTTGTATTAATTTTCATTTACTATAAAAAAAAAAAAAACAACCAACGTTACTGTATAAATCTAATTCAATTGTAATTTAGAGATTTAAGTTCACAAATAACAGTGTGTAATTTTCAAAAGAAAGGAACTGTTATTAGAAAAAGTCGTCACAACATTAGTTATGAGACACAATGGAAAAGCGTTAGTGCGTTTACACGAAACCATTCGCCGACTATGCTCATTGTATCGTTTTGAACGAACTAACGCTTATCTGTTTTATCCCAAACACGTTTTTCTCGTGAACCCTAACTGTGGGATATGACTGAACCGTTTTGTTCGTTTTGTTGTGGATTTTTACGTGTATACTACTTCTCAATATTTATAACTGTTGAATTCACTACCAATCTACATAGATGTGGAACAATTTAGAGCTTGACAAATGGTTTGGATACGAGTACATCATTGCATATTATTTGTTGTCTTTTGGTTAATTTGCCAGAGTTGTTTCATTGCTCATCGATTGACGTTTACTCTTTAATTGATATTAATTTGAAAAGTTACTTTATAGCGGCCGTTTCATGTAATTTATTTTGATTTGCAACATTTAGCCAACTAATCAATGTTTTCCGAATCTCAACTGGTTTATTCTATGTAATCAGTTTCCAAACTTTGTTTTTGTAAACAAATTTGAACAGGTTGAACAAACATATATAAATATATGTACACAATAAACTTGAATGAAGTATTTGCTCGATTTGCATATTCCCGGATCCTTAGCATTAAATATAATTTTGAATTCTTATTCTTAAATATTGTGAAAAACTGATTAAGATACATGATATGAACATAATGAATATTCACCATACCAAGAAATTTTGGCCACTGACAAATAGCATAGTATGTGTCAGTACAATGTTCTTCCCAGAAAGTACCATCTAAATTAAACGACGTTACACAGGAAGCACCCGTAGCACCACTTGGTTGCCCACTTCTCCATGGTGCCCAGGTTTGATGTCGGCCATCCAATGTCACAAGACTGCTCGAAGTGTCTCTTTTATAACCGATGTAGAATTCTTTCAAATCTTTCCTGTACAAAGAAACCCCTTCAATAGCATTATCATTGAAACAATTTGAATATAATGTTTACGGTAAACGGTATTAGTGTCCATTAAAGAATTCAAAATACATAGGTATGGCCTGATGTTTATTGATATAATTCTTTTACATTTTGTTCATTAATTTTTCATTTTAAAGTTACTATTTTCATGGTTTACCGTAAGAAAACAGATTTTCAGGAACAAAACACTGAAATTCATATAGATTTGTTTTCTTTTTCCAGTATTTCATTATTTTCGATTTCCTTGTGTGTTATTGGTCATTTTACGTGCTACATGCTAATTTATCAAGAACTAATTAACACGATCTAGTGACTTTTCCATTACATGTAAAATAGAATGAAAAAAAAGTTTAGGTATAATACGCCAATGAAAAGGCAATCAATAAAAAATAGTTCGAAAAGACGTTGATAAAGCAATATATAATCTTCAACCATCATTATCGTAATATTACAAAATTAAGGAGATGTGGTATGATTGCCAATGAGACAGCCCTCGACCAGAGCCCAAATGAAGTAGATGTATACAACTATAGGTCACCGTAATGCCTTCAACAATGCACAAAACACATGCCGTTTAGTCAGATATAAATGTTCACAACATGACAAAATGTCAAACATTTCAAATGCAAAAAGTAACGGTCTGAATTCGAATAAACGAAAATGAAAAATGACAGACAGTGACCAACGACAACCACTGAATTACAGGCGAATTTGGACAGGCACATATAGAATGTAACAAGATTAAACAGCACAATATAAGAACAAATTGTAAACATCAGTTGGAATTGGCCCAAATCATCAGATTAGAGTTAAGCGCAAAATAAAAACTTGCCTAAATACAAAAGACACAAAATATCGATCGAAATCTTTCAGTTATTGAAAGTTATTTGAAAGCCAATAACAACGAATAAATAAATCATATCCTATCATGGCGTTTCAACTTTTGTTTTAATAATTTATAATAATATTCATTCAGTCAAAGGTAAAGATATCTATCTTTTTGCACGTTCTTGCGCTTTTCTGGATGAAGAGAGTGAGAAGATGCCAGGAGAGCAACTAAACACCATAAGTTGAAAATTGAAAAAAAAGAAGAAAAGGCAAAACAACAAAAAGATAAGTTATCAAAATCCTCACAGAAAAATAAATATTATGCAACACAAACCCAACAAAAAGACGGGAATAAGATCCGGTGCTCCGGAATAATTAGCAGTTTATGTTCCACTGGCGGCACCCATTTTGTTGCTCATGACATGTTACAATTTTGTGATGTTACAATCGAGAAAAAAGGGAAGGAATTATGGTCACGACAAGTGGGGCGTATATGTGGTCATCTGTGACACAGATATTCCATAACAAAATGTAAAAATTGAAATCGTCTCATTGGTGGAAAAGATTCTCATTAAATGAATGAAAGAATGGATGATTACTTTATTGCAGAAATTATTAAATATGCTATAGCAACGAAAACATTTTACAACATGAGAAATGATCAACAACAGAGAGCAATGCATAAAATGCACAATAAGAAAAACATTGTCATTAATAGATGTAAGTCAAGATATGAAGTTGCCTTAACTATATATATAATTGCATAACATGTATGTTTCATAAGAATCCGTACTTTTGATTGGCTGAAAGTAATCGGGAGGCATTCCAACACCTAATTGTATTTCTGAATTAACTTTAAAAAATGAAACAACACGTTATATATTTCATGCGTCCGAAGCGCTTTTCTGGATTTACCTTCATCAGGAACGCTCAAAGCCGAATATTTGAAAGCCAAGGATGTATAAGGACCGAAAACGTTGAAGAGCTATGAACCACAAAGGACATAAAAAAATTGCCCAATCTATCTAAGGCCAACTTTGCCTGAAGAAGATGAAACATTAGGTTTTTTTTACAATTTCAAAATTTATAAACGGGCAATTTTAGAAATATTGTTATAAATCCTGTCGTTTAACATTCATGATAGCTCGTGCCTCTCATTACAACGTTACAACAATGCATAGAAAAACAAACAAAAAATTTTCCATAACTCTTAATTTCATAGTTGTATCATAAAAATGTAATTATAATAATTGAATGCTTCTTTTTGTAATTCTATATGGTTGTAAAAGCGTTGATCGTAGGTACATTTTTAGTGTGAAAATCTGCCTTGTTCAACCCTTTTACACTCCAATAAAATTACAAAAAGAGGCATCCAATTCTTGAATTTGGTAGACATTTAATTCAAGTTCATTCGGATAGAGACTCCAAACTTTTAATTATTCAGTGCGAGGACATCGTGTATATATCGGATATCGAAACTCGAAATTAGGGATAATGATTGCTTCTTTTTGAGATATAGTATACTAGATACGGTCTGCCTCATAAACATAAAGGAAAAGTCGGTAAGAAGAAGGACACAGTAAGTTCCCACCAAAATTCCCATTGTCTGTTTAAAATAATATCCTTCAAAGGTTACAGATCTGTTTTCAATATATAAATTTCTTTTTTAAAAACTCAGGCATTTTGATGATTGAACTTTTTGTTTGAATTACATTTATTTTTTACAAAGAATTATTTGTCATTCCTATAAGATATTGATCTTTCTTTTCTATGAAACACATTTGGACTTATTCGTTCAATCCCTGTTTATGTATTGCACGAGGAATACTAGTGTAAGGGGCAGTTAAACTAAATGTTTTATACTATTATAAAACACGAAAGAATGTTCAAAGTTAAAATCTTTGAAAAGTCAAAAATATCAAAATTACATGGAGCTTAAAAATTAATTGGTCATTAACAAAGACTGGTAAAAACAACGATATTTAACTTTCAGTGAGTTTCATCTGATAATAATGAATATAATAATCATTTTCAATGTTGAAACATTAGTACTGGCTACTGTGGAGATGGAATCCCCGGTGAATAACAGAACATCAGTGGCAGAATTGAATCAGTGGTAGTCAATCAAAGGCTTTCATACCATTTTTACTTCGTTACAAGTACTCTCTGAATCTACCATCAGAAGTTATGTCCTGGGTTCTTAAAGGATTATGTTAGGGTTTATATGGAGGCAATATACATAGAAATTTCATGCATATCTTTTTTGAGTAGCTTTGCAATAAAATTTACAAAATGTAAATAAGGATTTTTCAATAATTAGTACAGCAATTATTATACAAATGTTTGTATGCACTAAATTAGGACTCAAGCGTTAAATATAACGAGCTTTTCTTCTGTTTAGTGTATTTTTTATTTGAACAATTATATTCAGTAATTGAAATGATTCAGAGGTTCAGAATATAAAGATGATTACTTCTTAATTGAAATTATCCGAAAATGTCAGGTATGCTGTATTTTCTACTTTTAATCAATTGCCAATGTACATACCCGGCATCCTTCCTGTAAACATTGAGCCAATCCAGTGTCTTCTGATCTGGAATAATTCCTAAACTTCCGTTATCATTCTGACAGAGGTTTAAACTAGTATTGAAGTCATTAAGTGTTTCGATCAACCAGAAACATACGTAATTTGAGTTCTCAATATATGGTTTACCTTTGGTACAAGTAGGTGTCCCTTTGCCTAAAATAAACAAGATACCTTAGGTTTTATGTATTTTCAATCATGCCACCGAACTTTTATTTTTTTTTTCATTTCATGAGAATTAAATTTGAAAATAGAGCAACAACAACAACAACAACAAAAAAAACACCAAAAAAACTGTCATAAGCAACTGTTCTCCTTTGAAAGATGTCCTAAGTCATCAATACGACGATCGTTACCCGTCTATATAAAAATAAAAAGATTTTGGTATGACTGCCAATGTAACAACTATCTACGAGGGACCAAAAAACCAGGATATAAACATCCAGAGGTCACCGTACGACAGTTTTCCATATTTCCTGAACCTTTAAGAAAAACACATCCATAAACTTAACATGCCATACATGTTGAAGCATTTCTATGACTTCAAAATCATTCTTGTTTCATACTTTTATCTAGAAAACCAAATTTCAGTTACTGACTTTGATGTATTTATTTTTATCTAGATATAGATGTTATTTTTTACACCACACTGGTCCGATACCTCTGCTGGTGAACTATCAGTTCCCGAGGGTATCATCAGCTTAGTAGTCAATACTTAGGTACTAACATAATTCATACAAACCTTTCTAAAATTTACCGTTTATAAACTTTGAAATTATCAAGAAACTAAGGTTTCAACTCCCTCAGACAAAATTGACCTTAGATTGATATGGCTAATTTTATTTAGGTCCTTCTTGGTTACTAGTATATAGATGGTCAACGGTTTCGGTTCTTATACATCCTAGGCTTTCAAATATTCGGCATTGAGCGTGAAAAAGGTAAATCCAGAAAAGCGCTTCGGAAGCATGCATTACATTCATAACGTGTTGCTTTCATTTTTTATGACATACACGTAATTCAAACTCATATATATATATATATAAATATATAAGTCTAGAGATTTGCACAACGATACTAATATAAGATGGTATTATACGAAGATGTTGTTAATAAATCGTGTTGACAAATATTTCGGCTTAACAAATAGCCTTCTTCGGTGTCAATTATTTTAAAAATACTGATAATATGTATAAAAATAGCTCAATAATACAGGTAAGTTTTGGTCTATTGATTTAATCCAAAATCCTGAACATCATAATATAAAACAAAACTCAATACTCAAATATACGTGACTGTGTATATTTACAACCCAAAATGAGTGAAAAATAAAACTTAGTATTTTTTATTGATGCCGTTTGGATGATGTACATTTAGTTCCTTTATCCAAAAGCTTTCCCGAACCTGTCGCTGGGCATCACTCCAGTGAATGTTCTGTTCAATCACTAGGATCTTCATGCGGTTAAAGTCATCAAGTGTGTGACCAGACTGTCTGAAATGCTGAGAAACTGGGAGAAGTGGCTTCTTAGAGATATCACTCCTATGGCCATTGAGACGTTTGTGGAAAGGCTGCTTTGACTCACCAACATATTGGAGGCCACAAACCGAACATTCTAGAATGTAAATAACATTCATACTTTTGCAGTTAACATTGCAAAATATCTTATAGTTATTTTCTGTTGCCTTACTGTGAAAAGTTGATGAGTGATGCATCTGTAGGCAGCATTTGCAGCGTTTTTCATCACACGAACGACATTCTCCAGAAGTACTTCTATTATCAGACACTTCAGCCCGCACTAGCAGGTTACGCAGACTATTGGGTTGCCTAAAAGCTATCATGGGAGGCTCGGGAAAAATCTTGGATAGTTTGGAATTCTTTTCAACTGTTTTCCAACGGTCATCCGACGGAAAAAATATCGGAATTCGTTGACTTCCATCTTCGTCAACATGTTGAGGACTTACCATCTCACATCAAAGATACTACCGATTATCTTAGAAAATTGCAGGCCTTAAATCCACTCCCCTCCGACACGACACTTGTCTCTATGGACGTCACCTCCCTCTACACGAATATTCCACATGCAGATGGCATTGATGCATGTAAAGAAGTTTGGGACCCCCGACCAGTGAAATATCCACCTACTGAATGCCTGGTCAAAATGCTCACGCTGGTACTAAAAAACAACAACTTCACTTTTGATGGAGACCATTATCTGCAAGTTAATGGAACTGCTATGGGCACCAAAATGGCTCCATCATATGCCAACATATTTATGGGCAAATTAGAAAAACAACTCCTTGAATCTTCCATCGAAAAACCGCTTTCCTGGTTTAGATTTATAGATGATGTGGATATGAAATGGAATAAAAGTGACGAGGATTTAGATACATTCATCACTCATGCCAACAACATACACCCAAGTATCAAATTTACTCATGAGAAATCTAAATCCAAAATCACCTTCCTCGATACCTCCAGCTCGCTCACAGATGGCATCATATCCACTGATCTATATTATAAGCCTACTGACACTCACCAATATCTGTCCCCTAAAAGTTGCCATCCTGCTCATTGTACTAAGAGCATCCCGTACAGTCAGGCACTCAGAGTCAAGCGAATATGTTCCAACTCAGAAACAACTAAAAAACAACTACGTCAACTCGAAACCCGCTTGAAGAGAAGGGGCTACAAATACAAAACTATCCAAAAAGGCTTTCAGAAAGCGGAAACTATTCCAAGGAGTAAACTGTTAGAATACAAATATAAAAAGAAAAATAAAAGGACTCCATGTGTTCTTACTTACCACCCATCTCTCAAAAACAGCTTCGGTGTCATTCGTGAGCATTGGAAAACAGTTGAAAAGAATTCCAAACTATCCAAGATTTTTCCCGAGCCTCCCATGATAGCTTTTAGGCAACCCAATAGTCTGCGTAACCTGCTAGTGCGGGCTGAAGTGTCTGATAATAGAAGTACTTCTGGAGAATGTCGTTCGTGTGATGAAAAACGCTGCAAATGCTGCCTACAGATGCATCACTCATCAACTTTTCACAGTAAGGCAACCGAAAATAACTATAAGATATTTTGCAATGTTAACTGCAAAAGTATGAATGTTATTTACATTCTAGAATGTTCGGTTTGTGGCCTCCAATATGTTGGTGAGTCAAAGCAGCCTTTCCACAAACGTCTCAATGGCCATAGGAGTGATATCTCTAAGAAGCCACTTCTCCCAGTTTCTCAGCATTTCAGACAGTCTGGTCACACACTTGATGACTTTAACCGCATGAAGATCCTAGTGATTGAACAGAACATTCACTGGAGTGATGCCCAGCGACAGGTTCGGGAAAGCTTTTGGATAAAGGAACTAAATGTACATCATCCAAACGGCATCAATAAAAAATACTAAGTTTTATTTTTCACTCATTTTGGGTTGTAAATATACACAGTCACGTATATTTGAGTATTGAGTTTTGTTTCATATTATGATGTTCAGGATTTTGGATTAAATCAATAGACCAAAACTTACCTGTATTATTGAGCTATTTTTATACATATTATCAGTATTGTTAAAATAATTGACACCGAAGAAGGCTATTTGTTAAGCCGAAATATTTGTCAACACGATTTATTAACAACATCTTCGTATAATACCATCTTATATTAGTATCGTTGTGCAAATCTCTAGACTTATATAATTTTTTCCTTATCTGCACAGTATCGTCTATTCTAGACGATCCGGTACATAGTAAATTTGCTGGTTGGTCCTTTTTATAGACTTCTATATATATATATATATATATATATATCTTGCGAGATAATCATGGTTAATTGTAAAAAGATTGACGTTGTTATCGGCAACGTAACGTAATAATAATTACGACCGGATAAGCAACACGGGACGTGATCCCGATATACGAGACATAATAAGAATGCCGATTATTACAAAAACACACATTGACTCGATCAATTTTTCCTAAACTTTAAAGAATTCAGTTTTGGATTGAATTTACCAAATAATTGTGTTCTTTTTTTTTTTATTCTTTTTGGCTTCGTTGTACCATCTGACAACACGTTTAGTGTACATGTTGAACTGTGAGCTGGAATGCGTCTTACAAATGATAAATTATTTCCGCTTTATCAATGTTCAGATGGTCCAAAGGAGCCAAGAAGATTAAACAAAGAAAAACAAATAATTGGTAAATTCAATCCAAAACTGAATTCTTTCAAGTTTAGGAGAAATTGATTGAATCAATATACATGTATAATTTTGTAATACGCGACATTCTAATTATAATATATGTCCCTTTTAGCGGGATTACGTCCCGTGTTGCTTATCCGATTGTTATTATTATTACGTTACGTTGCCGGTAACAACGGCAATCTTTTTTCAGTTAACCATGATTATCTCGAAAGAGTGAAACCTGTTGAAGAAACAATATGAAAGGAACTTTTTTTTATTTATATGAATACAATTTTTGGTAAATCTAAGGATTTTCTTATCCCAGGAATAGATTACTTTAGCCGTATTTGGCACAACTTTTCGGAATTTTGGGTCCTCAATGCTCTTCCACTTTGTACTGGTTTGGCTTTATAACTATTTAGATCTGAGCGTCACTGGTGAGTCTTAGGAAGACGAAACGCGCGTCTGGCGTATTAAATTATAATCCTGGTTCCTTTATTAACTATTTGTGCATTTTCATCTTTACCTTTTTATCATATAATGTGACTTGTTTTGAATATTACAACAAACTTTTATATATATGTATATATACAAATCACAGTCTCTTCCCTATTAAAACATTTTCTAAAATACAATTTGATCCCAGACTAAACAAACCTTAAAGTAAGTGCAAGCCAAGCAAAAAGAAAAGCTTTGGCCTGATTAGATGTTTTGGTTGAAATCAATGACCTTTATTAAATATTGTCAAGAATGAAAATAAACGTTTGTTGTTTACATCATCGTCATGGTGGAGAGTTGTCTCATTGACAATCATTCCACATCTTCTTATTTTTATATATACGTCGATGATTTAATCTTTCTTGTTGGAAAAAAATTGTCATTTAAAATAAAACTGTGCTTGGTGTATTTCTTGTTCTTAGGGATGAGGGATGGATATATACCCTGCCACGTCGTGTTTGTGTTTTTGTTTGATGTATTTCTTTGTATCGATCTGTTAAGTTAAGCCTTTTTCAACTGATATATACTATATACTATAGTTTGTTCTTATGTTGTGCTGTTACATCACTGTCCCAGGTTAAGGGAGGGTTGAGCTCTCACAAACTTTGTTTATGTGCCTGTCCAAGTCAGGAGCCTGTAGTTCAGTGGTTGTCGTTGGTTCATGTCTGTCATATTTGTTTTTTGTATTTTGTAAATTGTTTTGCTATAAATTAGGCCGTTAGTTTTCTCAATTGAATTGTTTCATATTTTTTATGTCGGGGCCTTTTACAGCCGACCATACGGTATGGGTTTTTTCATTATCGAAGGCCGTACGGTTGCCTATAATTGCTTACATCCACTTCATTTGAACTTTGGAGGATAGTTATTCATTGGCAATCATACCTCATCTCCTTATTTTTATAAACTTAATGTTTTATAAAAAAAATACTTCTCAATTATTTTGATAAGGGACTTTCCGATTTTCCTTGCAGTTCGGTATTTTTGTTATTTTACTTTTTACTTGTCGAGGAACATTAACCGTTAGTAACAAGTTAACATTACTTGATATTTGCACGTACTCTGTGAAAGCGTGTCATAGACACACCTATATACAAACTAAACACTTGAAGAATCTATGAACACGCATGACACATCTATTCGCAAAGACTTGAAATGACACCTGTCAGACAAAGACTCAAAATGATATTCTATATGAGTGTAAATCATATTACTTTAGTATATAAACTGCTCAATACCGAAATTACGTATTTAATATTAATCTTGGAAAATCAACATTTACCCCTACAATACTTACTTCAAAGGAACTATACTCTTCATTCTTCTGGATACTCCCAAAGATACTAACTTTGGAAAACATGGCACTGTTTATCTTATTTAAAACTTTTAAGTAAATGAAAGGAGCGGATCTTCCTACATTGCATAAATATAACTAACAATACTGACGTAAAAAAAAATCTAAACTTTCATAAATCTGTTAATATTCTTTGAATATTTCAAACTAGAGGAACAGCGGACTTTCTTTGTTAAACTGCATACCAAAATTACAGCAGCGGCCTTCAAAACAAAATAATATCGACTGCGTCTATCAAATTTTTCACACAACCTTCCCTTTTACAATCAACTATTTTATCGGCAAAGTAATTCAGTTTTTGCTTTATGTGATGGTGTTTGGAAGCAGATGTGATTTTGAAATCATTTTATAGTTCTGCTAGGGTACATGTTACAAAATCATTCCCCTCATTCAATAATTTCAAAATAGTATACTCTACTCCTATTTGTAAGCAAGCCTTTTTCATTTAAACTTAAAGATATATTGCAGTCTTTGGCTACATTCGTGTTGGTCTGTTACATTTCAGTGCTGTGTTTTGTGGGAGTGTTCGACTGTTCGTCATTCTTTTATTTGTGCCCCTTTGAACAATAACTTTTTTAATGATCCCATGCCTCCTTCTCATAATAATTTATATACTATATATTTTTCATGTGTTGTATTGTAAATATAGTGTCTCATAAATCTATATAGGCTTAGTATTGATCTTTATTTAAATTATATTATGAATAGAACATGTTTACCTACTGGCATGATTATTATGTGACACTTAAATAATCATTATATTATCTATCTAATCTTATATCTTTTTATAATAGTACTGATTTGATCTATGAACGTTAAGCTTTCAATTAACAATCAATCTGCCTTTTTATCAAATAAAAATAGACTAAAATTTCTTGTTCTGGCTTCATACTGTTATCCATCATATATACTTGACCATACTTGTTTTGCATAAGGTTTGCCATAGGTAAAACAAAATAACGAAAAAAACATATAAAATGTAAGAGTTTATGAGAAAAATTAGGCCTATTTTATCCATATATTGAACATAGTATATTAAAAATAAAACATCCAACTAACACATTATGCTACATACATTTTCCAAAGTTCATTTCAATCCAGATAATAGCATAAACTGTCACGGCTTGAAACCAAGTACTCCATGAGAAATCCATGAGAAAAAAAAAAACCGCTGGAATGGTGAAAGAAAACAAATAGTCTCATAACTGTTCTTGCATTTTTAGTAAAAACACTTATCAGACCTTCCCATATCCTGCTAGTACAGAAATGTTTGTAGAATGAGAACCAACTCTGTTTAAAAGTTTAAAAGAAAATCGATTTGATTTTTTAATGCCGGAAATTACTCATTATAGGTGTGAAAGACTAATGGATAGTCAGAATTTGTACCTTTTATTTTTTTCTTTTATTATACAATTGCCATTGTCCAATCAGCAAATATCATAGAATCTGTAAATCCCGAATCCATTAACATTTATTCCATTTTTTGTTTAAAGCATTTAAAGTTTGATGTAGGTACTGAAAATGAAATGAATAGATAAATTTCTATTTTTATTGTTTAAGTCATTGATATCTTTTCATTGGAAAATATATAAAAGATGTCCTGAAAAAATTTGAAAATAATGCATCAAAAAGTCATTAGATGTAACGTTCGAATTTACACGGTACATATCTATGAGTCTTGAATTAAGGATATTGAGTTCAAGATGTATTACTTTTTTTGATCGTCAAAAACATTTCAGCAAGTCAAAAATAAGACGGTATTTCAATTTCAATAAATCTTTTATCATCAAAACAAAAGTAAGTGGTATGCAGTAAGAATTTAATGTCTTTTATAAAAATTCTTTAAGATTAATTGCGAATTCCCTTTTTTTTTTGCAACTGTCTTCTTTTATTTTGGTTTTTTATGTTAAGTTTAATGTGTTGTCTTTTTTATAAGATATTCTTATAATACTTGTCCTTAACAAATTATGATACAAAACTGTCCAAAATTTTATTTGCTTAATACGTAACAAAACTGATTGGTTCCGAAAAGAGCGTGGCCCGAAATGTACAACTGGAAAATGAGATTATGTTGAATAGGGAGCAGATATTTTTCCTAGCAACAGCTCTCTCTCTCTCTCTCTTCGATCCGAGAAATCAGATGTAACGCTCCCATTCAGACTGGACATGGTTATGTGTTTATATATCCCACGTAGCCAAACGGACGCCTACCTGCGTGACGAGAGAAGAAAAAGTGATGACCTATTTCCTTACCGCAGTCATTGAGTTGGGTGCGTTATAATACTGAATCCGATATAACGAATGTAATATCAATATGTATATATAAAAGCATTGATCCACTGAATACTGCTTTTTTTCTGGCTTGACAACAAACATTTCTTGACTTGGTTTACTTTTATAAATTTTGACTTGGATGGAGAGTTGTCTCATTGGCACTCATACCACATCTTCTTATATCTATTAGAAATACAACGGATGATATTGCACTGCTAGAAAGCACGATACATATTTGAGAAGAATACGTTCCGAGTTTGAGCTTGCTTTCGTTAACCTAGATCTTTTTAGCTTTCTATGAAAAGGCGATACAGATGTGTTTACTGTTGTCTGTATAATACCGATATAACAAAGTTCTGTTTTTCTGTATATTTATTTATATTGTCCGTCCTCCTATGTACCGGTTTTTCTTCAAATAACCTAGCTTAATTAGGGCAGTAAGAACAACCAAAGAACAAATTTAACTTCTCTTCATGTTAAAATCGGGTTGCAAGAAGGGAAGCTCTTCGATGGTGGTATATATTTTGGGTTAAGCTATCTATAAACCAAGGTTTAACACACCATTTTTATTATCGGAGAATGCCTGTACCAAGTGAGTAATATGATAGTTGTTTTCAGTTCGTTCCATTGGTTGATATAGTCGAGCGTTTGATTTTGTCAGGTTTAATTGACTTTCCCATATTCAAATTTATCTTGGAGTTTGGTATTTATTTTCATACTTTTTTGTCCTTTATAAGTTATGTGTTTGGGTTCTGCGTTTTCATTATAATAAAATCCGTTGACAAAACTGTAAAATTCTGAATTTTTAACACATTTGGATATGCATAAATCCGAAAAAAACACATATTGTGTCGCAGCTTTTTTTTTTATTGAAAAATGTTATTCTTAAGGGTACTCGATGGTTCCGTATTAAGTATGAATGAAGAACATCCCTTGCTTAATTGAACATGAACTATTGCTCATCACAAAGAAATTTCTTGCTATTTCGTCACCAATATCCCTTTCTCACTATTTAACTTTACTTCTAGCTGTTATCTTGTGGTTACAAGAGCGCAATTATTCGTAATGCATTTTCCATAGGGTACCAGTGGTGTTCCGTATTTTTTTCTCTCGAAGACTACACAAACTAGGGAAAAACGGATAGCAGTTCCTAGAAATGCCAGTGTTGCATTACAACCAAAAAAATATATATGGTCATGCGGCAAAAATTGACTTAAAATGCAGTTGAAAAAGATCGTCTATTTTTTTCGCTTAATGAAAAAGGCATATTTTTAATGAACCCTGACGTGCAGAAATGGAAGATATTTTCTATACTTTGCAAAATGTGAATTTGATTTTCTGGATTTTTTAAACCTAATTAGATAAGCTTTCGATTAAAAGTAATTCCAATTCTGTATCATCCAATCAGAAGCCGTACAGTATTCTATTCTGCGTACCATCTTTGGGTAAAAAACTTGCCGGTAAAATGTAAACAAATAATTGCGCTCTTGTAACCTTGTTTGTATCACATTGATGTCTGTAATCAACTAGGTGGCGCCCGTCATCTTTATTTACCTTCTTTTAACGTAAAGCGAAATGTATTATAAACGTAAAACCTCTCTGCATTTACCTGGAATGCTACTTGATGTAGCAACCCTTTAAGCAGAAAATATCGATAAAAATAATTACAAGACAGATTTTTGTTCGGTTGCAAACATGATTTGAAATAATATTGACATTCAAGTCTAGAGCAAATTAAACAGTTTAAATTATTTAATTTAAATTAGGAAAACCTTATTGTACATAGAGAGTGCATGAGATAAGTATTAAAATTTATTACGCTTTGAAATTTTGGCAACACGTTTTCAAATCATAAAATCGTAATTTTACAACTGTCCAGAAAACAGGAAGATCTAAAATAATAATTCCACCAAAGACAGTGACCAATAGTATTACTCCTACATATCCTATGCCTGTTGAAGATGGTCTGTCGTCTTTAGCTGATGTCTTTGATCGAATAGTTGACGACAAAGTCTCTACATTTACAGAAAGTTCCTTTGAAATATTCGCAGCTATTTCAGCCTTTTCTGCTGCACTTATAGTAGAGTTAACTTCCACTGTTTTGCAGAAACACCGACAAGATTGATCTGTTGTAGTCCCCAGGTTATGTGCCGTTGTTATAGGTATGATCTTTTCTGTTGTTACTTCACCTGTGGAAGTTTCTATTTTGTTTTTACTTGATAATGCATCTGTTGTCGAAGTTGTAGAATCTTTTTCTGTTGTTGTTGTACCAGTTATTGTTGGCTTCCAAAATGTCGCTGTTAACAACAAAAAAAGAATGATACGATTATAATAAAGCTAGCTTGAGGTAATATACTGTAGAATGATAGTATTAATCTGATGATGGATTGCACACTTTTATTCTTTTTTTCTTTCAGATAGAACAGTATATTTTTATTTCTTGTAAAACGAAGCACACCAATATTACAAGGTTTCTAAGAGGTCTTTTAGAAAACTTGCGTGGCTTTTGCAAAAGTCAATAGTCTGCGATTGGTTTGTTGTCTTTAAGTTTTACTAGTCAGAAAACTAAATATTCCGAAACAAAACCTTATATACAACCTCATAATATAAGCATCTGAATTATTTTATATTTATAGCTAAATACTTTCAAGACCATTATAGTGAACATTCCCCAATATATACATTTGAAACGCCTTAAATTCGTGTCGTTAAAGAGAATATTGGAACAAAAACCAAAAAAAAAAATAAACGAAGAAAAGGTGCTATGATACAAACTTACCCCGCCGCATTTTTGCGCCTGTCCCAAGTCAGGAACTTCTGGCCTTTGTTAGTCTTGTATGTTTTTGTAATTTAGTTCATTTATATATTTCGGAGTTTAGTGTGATGTCCATTTTCTCTGAACTAGTACACATGTTTGTTTGGGGACCAGCTGAAGGCTACCTTCGTGTGCGGGATTTTCTCGCTGTGTTAAAGACCCATTGGTGGCCTTGGGCTGTTTTCTGCTCTTTGGTCGGGTTGTTGTCTCTTTGACACATTCCCCGTTTCCATTCTCAATTTTATTTATATGGATTTGCTTGTTTTTGAGTCGAGTACCTGGGGGTTATTCTATAAACATACGTCGTGCGCACTGAAACCTATATTCTACGTTTATATTACAACATTCTAGAGTTAAAAAATTGGAAACACCACGTTTAATAATTCCATGCGTCCGAAGCGCTTTTCTGGATTTACCTTCATCAGGAACGCTCAATGCCAAACATTTGAAATCCGAGGGATGTATAAGTACCGAAACAGTTGAAGATCTATATGACAAAAATACCTAAAACAAATAGCCAAATTCATCTAAGGTCTACTTTGCCTGAGGGAGTTGAAACCTTAGTTTCTTTATAATTTCAAAATTTATAAACGGACAAATTTAGAAAAGTTTGTTATAAATCATGTCAGTACCGAAGTACTGACTACTGAGCTGACGATAAGCTGATTTTGCCGATTTTTATTCGTTAGTAATTCGTTTATGTATATTGCCTCTTATTTATTATTCATATTCATTTGAACAGTTGGCTGGTTTATGTTAATTTGGCCAATTAAGCAATGTTATGCAAATATCAAGTTGCTCATTTTTTGTAATTTAGTTTCCAAACTTCGTTTTCGTAAACAAATTTGAACAGGTTGAACAAATATTTATAAATACATTCGATATCAACAATATATTTGCTTGGTCCATATGTTCTTGTCTTTCTTATCCTGAAATATAGTTCTAAATATTCAGAAAGTAGAAATACAGGAAGATACATAATATGAATATAATGAATATTCACCTTACCAAGAAATTTTGGCCACTGACAAATAGCATAGTACGTGTCAGTACAATATTCATCCCAGAAAGTACCATCTCTATTAAACGATGTTACACAGAAAGCACTTGCAGTACCACTTGGTTGCCCACTTTCCCACGGTGCCCAGGTTTGCTGTCGGCCATCCAATGTCACAAGTTTATTCAAAATGTCCCTTTTATAACCAATGTAGAACTCCTTATATTCCTTCCTGTATAAGTAACCTTTATGATAACATTATCATAGTAAATATTTGAATGTTTTAATCAGAATAATTTATGAATGTTTATTCTACTTGATAAAGATAAAAAATAATTCACCTCATCTGCCAGACAAAATGCCCAATTTTGAATAAATTCTTTCTTTAAAAAAACTAATCAAAGATACCATGCTTATAATTCAGTATACAAAAACGCGCGTTTCGTCTACACAAGAATCATTGGCGGCGCTCGAATCAAAACGATTCGAATGCCAAATCGGTAACGAAGTTGGAAATCACTGAAAAGTAAAAATTCCAAACGTTGTGCCACAACTGCCAAAGGCCATCTATGCCTGGGTTGGAAAACTTGTGCATTTCGAAAAGTGACATAAAGTTACAGTCTGTACATATTGTCATTAAGTAAGAGTTAAACCCCTGTTCTGTTGAATTAAAAAAAACCGCTGCTGGAATGTTCTACAGAGAAATGAAAGTTAGTAAAGGGAAAATTAAATCATCTTTGTCGTAAATTTTTAGACGCTCCTCATTGTCAATTCTAGATGCAAGTCAAGATACGAAGCAGACGTTATTGTATGTATGGGAAATCTTTAATTTGTGTTCAATATGATAGAATCACCAAACTTTGCTGCTCACAATGAAGGTATTAAACCAAGAGTTCCAAGTGATGAAGTTGAAATCATTCTTTTGTAAATTTTACAGCGCCATCTAGAGTTGGTTGACCTTTATGGAATATTCGTTTCACAGATGATAGCGGCTATGTTCCAAACGTCGTAACTACAATCCTGTCTCCTTTCCCCGAATGCGACCAAACGAATAAGACTAATTACCTGGTTTGTACTAACATGAGTACCACGACGAGTGCCTCATGTGGAGGAGGATCTGCTTACTATTCCGGAGCACCTGAGATCACCCCAAGTGTTTGGTGAGGTTCGTGTTGCTCAGTCTTTAGTTTTCTATGTTGTGTTTTGTGTACTGTTGTTTGTCTGTTTGTCTTTTTCTTTTTAGCCATGGCATTGGGGCAGTTTATTTTTTCGACTAATGAGTTTGAATGTCCCTTTGGTATCTTTCGCCTCTCTTTGAATTTTTCATTGAGAAGACATGCTTACTACTATATAGCGGATTGCGATATTAAAAATCACGCCGGTTTTTTTCATTCGTCATGAGACAATCAGGCATAATATCTGCCTCTTACGAAAAAGGAAAGAGAAGACATGAAGATGAACACAATTGGTTTCCATTTATAGGCCAATCAAATGTCGAAAAACACGTGCTTCAATTAAACGAAGCAAATACGTTTAAATTAAAAATCTTCATGATTTGAGTTTCAAAGAAATTGTGGACAAAATGTATCGTTATGCAAACTCGTATTCAGGACGAGACATGAACCCTGCTTTGTACGAGACCGACAGACTGAGCCAGATTTACACAAGGCAACATTCCCAATGAAGACATGTCACTCTACCCGGTCACATTGTTTTGACTCTGAGCCAACCAGTCATTGCTATTATTCTTAGATGCCGCGTTCTTAGCTGAGAATTAACACATACCAATCGTCAAGTCTGTGGTATGACCCGGCCAGGGTTCCATCACACAACCTCCTGTACTCGAGGTGATCACGCTATCACGAAACAGAGACGGTTGTTTTCGTTTTGAATTAGGAATACTGCAGTGAAAGTTAGAGATACCAAGCGCTATTTTTATTCTATTATAGAAATCTTCAAAACGTTCAAAGTAAAGAAAACAGAACATGGGGCTTAAAAATTGCGGGATTATATCAAAAAGAAGTAACAAAAAAACCCTAAAGTAAACTTAAGGCAAAATGCAACTGATAAAAACAAACCCAACACTTTATAAATTGCATGCGTCCGAAGCGTTTTTCTTGATTAATCTTTATCAGGAACGCTCAAAGCCGGATATTTGAAAGCCACGAATGTATAAAAACGGAAACAGTTGAAGAGCCTAAAAATGATAGATAAAACCATCGAAGGTCGACTTTGTCTGAGGGAGTTGAAACATTAGTTAATTTTAAATTAATAAACGAGCAATTTGAGAAAAGTTTACCAAAGTACTGACTACTGAGCTGATGAAACCCTCGGGGCCTAATAGTCCACCAGCAGCGGTATCTACCCAGTGCTGTAAAAATTAAAACAGCACTTGATGAATTACATGCGTCCGATACGCTTTTCTGGATTTGCTTTCATTAGGAACTTCACGTCCATTGCATTAACGCTAACCCGAATCAATAATCCAGTCGTTATATTCCGCTCACTACGATCAATTCACTTGAGGCGGAGAAAATCGGAGACGGGTAGGGCTTGAATTATTTAGATAGCATAAACAATGACTACTGTGTAGATGAAAACCAAGGGGACAAACTGCCCCGCAGAGGCAGAATTGCCTGAATGTTTGTCAATCAAAAGATAACATTCCACATGTGCTGTGTAAAAATCATTTACGTTTTACATTCTTTAAGATTTTGACTGATTTTATAAGGTCTTACTGTTTGAAAATTACCAGTGATTCGTATCTTTTTACAGCAGCTTTGCAGTAAATTTACAAAATGTCAATTATGATTTTCAGACATTGCATTCCCAAAACAATACATGACTTTCATGTTGTAGACGTGTCATATGCACTATAGTTGGAACAATACGTTTATATAACTAGCTTTTCTTTTTGACGGATTTTTTAAAGGAACAAGGCAAAAACAATTATATTCAGTAATACAAAAGATGCAGAGGTTAAGTATCTAAAATTGATCATTTCTAAATTCACATTTAACCCAAGATGATAGGTAGGCTCTATCTGGTACCTTTAATCAATTGCAAATGTACATACCCGACATCCTCCCTGTAAAGATTCAACCAATTCAGTGTATTCTGATCTGGTATAATTCCTAAGCTTCCGTTATCATTCTGACAGAGGTTCAAACTAGTATTGAAGTCATTAAGTGTTTCAATCAACCAGAAACATACGTAATTTGAGTTCTCAATGTATGGTCTACCTTTGGTACATGTAGGTGTCCCTTCGCCTAAATTGAACAACATACAGAAGTAATTATGCATTATAACAAGTGTAATCCCGATGTTATATTTCATTTTGTTTTTAGAGAAATGAAAGATTTGAAAGGGTTCGAAAGTGGAGCCAAAATCCCAAGAAAACCCTTAAAAAACAATCTTTTGAAAGTTGAAAGAGCTTGTTCCCAGTCAGCAATACGAAGGCCGTCTTTATTAAAATAAGGAGATGTGTTATGATTGCCAAAGAGACAACTATCTACCAGAGACCCAATGACGATGATGTTATCGATCATAGGTTACCGTACGTTTTTCACATTTTTCAAATTGTACAAGCCAACCAGGAAATAAACAAAACACAAAAGTAAAATCACATCCGTTAACAAAACATGTCTTAACTTTTTAATGCATTTCGTTAACTTCAAATTCATCCTTAATTTCATATTTTTATTTAGCAAACTACACATCAGATACTGTATGTTATACTTTTATTGTGAACCAAATAATAATTAAGGACATACTTAGATAATTTAAAATCAAAAAGATTGAAGAAACTATCTAAAAATTCAAAATTTCTTATTTTCAAAAGTTTTTCTGATTTTTTTTTCTCAGACTATCAATAACTTTATACTTTTATTGTGAACCAAATAATAATTTAGGACATACTTATATAATTTAAAATAAAAAAGATTGAAGAAACTACCTAAAAATTCAAAATTTCTTAATTTTCAAAAGTTTTTCTGAATCTTTTTTTTATTTAAGACTATCAAAAACCTTCAAGCAAGCGGATGCAGAACTAAGAAAACCTTTGGCCTGATTAGATGTATTGGTTAATATCCATTACCATAATTGTATCTTCTTAGTGAATTTTGCCTTAACAAAATATTCCTAAGGATGTAAGCACATGCCATTTTGATGGTCAAGTAATTATATCTTATCTAATCATTAACTATACTTCGATATTTTACTCTGCCTTGTTGAAAGTACTTTGTCACATCATAAAACCAAACGAAGATTAATGCATTATAAAAATACATCTCAAATGCATATAACTAGTCAAAAAACAGTTAGTGTCGGTTAAAAGTTAACATCATTGGATATTTCGCTCAAAGACCCAAATGACTTGAAATGTTGCTAGACACCTGTCATACAAAACCCTTATTAGAATACTTTGCGTGTGTTAATCACATATTATATATAAACTGCTTGATACAAAAATTAAGTATTGAATAGTCATTTGGCAACTCGTGTAACCCCAACGATACCTACTTCAGAGGAACTATAAATCCTAGGTCTTTATTATTATTCTAAAATTCAAACCAAAGATATCAGCGATGCCCTTCACTCTACTGAATACCCCAAAAGATATTAACCTAAGAAAAAATAGATATAATTATACTATTTAAAAAAATAACCCAAAGGTAAACAGCGGATTTTCATGTTTTACAACGGATACTACCAGAGACTGATATAATATTATATATGTTTCTGATAATACCAACAATACTGTTCATCGGTCTGTTTATGATCTTTTGACTTTTCAATCAAGAAGAACAGCAAACTTGATACCAAAATTACAGCAGCGGCCTTCAAAACAAAATTCAATCGGCTGCGGCTATCACATTTTCACACAACCTTCCTTTTACAATCTCTATTTCATCGCCAAACAAATCCAGGTTTTACTTATTTTAGGAGTGTTGTGAATTTGGTTTGGATTTTAAAATCATTTTACAGATCTTCTAGGGTACATATAATAAAATCATTCTCCGCATTCAATCTTACCTCTCATCCCTTAAAGAAACAAGCTTTTTTCATTATAAAGTTATAGATAGATCGCAATTTTTAGCTACATTTGTTCATATTGCTCTTTTATTTTGTGTTTTGTGAACGTGTCTTCGTCTTTTTCTTTGTCCCTCTTCGAATTATTGTTTTTAATTGTCCCATGCTTTCTTCTCGTAATAATTCATATCTAATATATTTGTAATGTGTTGTTATAGGCTGGCTAATGATCTTTGTTTAAATTGAATTATGAAAATAAAGTAAATGTATATTTACTGGTATGCTCAAATTGTGACACTTATATAAATAAATCATTATCTTATCTTATCTTAATATCTTCTTATATATTTTTTAAGTACCGATTTGATGACTGAACGTTAGGCTCTCAATTAATCTGTCAATCTATATAAAATAAAATAAGACTAAAATGGAGAACAAAATAGTAATTACTTTTTCTGGTTTTATAAGGTTATCCATCATATTTTATTTTTTTGCATAACGTTTGCCATAAGTAAAAATAGAATAGCAATGTCTTTCTCTTCCAAACTCTTTTTTTCATAATTATTTATTACTAATTGATTTTTTTTATTATCATCGTCGTTTTGAAATTAAACGGAAAAATAGACATTATAAACAAATAACTGTACAGGTCTTCCAAGAATACAATATGTACAAAAAATATACTTATCTGTATACAGGAAAAAAATATATTATAAAATGTACGAGTTTTTTCAGGAAACTTCAGCCACTTTTATTTATACATTGAACATATTATATATAAAAAATAAATAATCCAACGAACACATCATGCTGCATACCTTTTCCAAAGTTCAAAGCAATCCAGAAAGCAGAATAAAATGTCACAGCTTGAAACCGAGTACTCCATGATAAATCCATGAGATAAAAATAAGTGCTGGAATGGTGTTAGAAAACAAATATTTTTATACCAATTCTAGCATCTTTAGTAAAAAACAGAAAATACGATCTTCCCGTTTTCTGCTAGTACAGAAATGTCTTTGAGATGAGAACCAACTCAGTTTTAAAGTTTAAAAATCGATTTGATTTTTTTATTGTCGGAAGTTACTCATTATAGGTGTAGAAAGACTAATTGATAGTCAGAAATTGAAGCTATTATTTTTGCTTTAAATATTCAATTGCCATTGTCCAATAAGCCAATCAGCAAACATATTAAACTCTGTAAATCCAAAATCCATTAACGTCCAAATCATAGTTTTTGTTATATTTAAAAGTTTTTTTTAATGTATTGACAAGTGAATGAATGGATTATTTGATATTGTTATACTTTAGTAGTCATTGATATCTTTTCACCGGAAAATATAATAAAGTAGACCCTCATAACGTTGCAAAATAATGATAAAAAAAGTCGTTAAACGTAACGTTTATGTGAACATGGTACAAAGCCATGGTCCTGAATTTAGGTTACTAGTATATTGCTTACATCCACTTCATTTGAACTTTGGTGGATAGTTGTCTCATTGGCAATCATACCACATCTTCTTTTTTATATTACTTTCTTTGCCCTATAAAAACATTTCAGTATGTAAAAAAAAATAACTTAAAAAAGAAGGCATTTCAATTCCAAATAAGTATTTTTTCGTCAAAACAAAGTAAGTGGTAGGCCGTAATGTTTTATGTCTTTTATGGAAACTTAATGATATTAATGGCGAATTGCAATTATGATAAATTTGAAGCTCTCTTCTTTTATTTTATGGATTGTTTTTACATATTTTCTTATAGTTCTTGTCCTTAAAAAATATGAAACAAAACTGTCCAAAGTATTTGACATATGGTTTTATTTATTTAATACGGCACAAAACTGATTGCATAACAAACGCCCAGTGGCAAATATTACGTGTATTTTCTGGACGAGATCTGATTAACAATTGACTAACTTACTAATGTAATTAGTAGGTTCCTCGACCCGATGGAAGTGCGATAAGTTCAACTACTAATGGAAAATGAGGGTCTGTTGAATGGGTAGCAGAAATTTGCCTTGCAACAGGCCATCTACTGACCCTTCAAAGATTTGTTGGAAGGGTTCCTTAACGTACAGGGAGCGTGACTTTCTCTCTTTATTACGTGACGGGAGAAAAACATGACCTATTTCTTTAACCAAGTCAACCCTAGGGTGCGTAATAATACTGATATAATCCATGTTATATTTAAAAAATATAGTTATAAAAGGATCGAACCACTGAATAATGCTATTTTTTTCTGATTTGATAAGAAGCATTTCTCAACTCAGAAATACAACAGCCGATATTGCAGTGCTAGAAGGCATTATTTTTATTTAAGAAGATTACTTTCCGAGTTTGAGCTTGCTTTCATTTATTGGGATCTTTCTACCATTCCATGAAAAGACACTACTTTGTATGTTTATTATTTGTATAATACCGATGTAAGACAGTTAAGTCCTTATTTTTATTGTTCGTCTTCCTACATGTACGCATGCAACTCAAATAATCTCGCTTAAAAGGGCAGTAAGAACAATCGAATAACATGTTTAATTTCGCTTTGTATAAATATCGGGTTACAACCAGGAAACTCTTCTGTGGTTATATACATATTGTCCTTTATAGAGTTTGCATTGGTGTTAAGGACAAGCCCTTTGTTGCCGCTATTTCATTCAGCTCATCCACAACTTGTCTATAACAAGAGTGATTTAGATCTTGACATTTGATTTTAAACTTGTCTATCACTGTAAATATCATAATTTGATATATTGTTGTTGCAATACCAAACACTCAGCATTCTTTTATTATTTTTTTCCTTATTGTATGCTGCATCACATACATTGTCGAGAGTCAATATATCACGTGAAAACAATTGTTATATAATCGAGTACCAGATCGAATATGCTTACTTTACAGTGACCATCAATCTTTTTTTTTACAAATAAATAGTGTTTATGAAAATAACAATGTACTTAGAAAATGAGTAATTGACACAAGTTAACTGTTTATTGTGTAACAATCAATGTGCATTGTAAAGAAAGACTGTTTCAAAGGATGCTGTGGTGTAAAGTTCATGCAATAGGTGCTGCTCGCTGTTGTTTTTCACTGTTTTTTTTTCACTATTTTCTCGAAGGGGTCGGTGTTTGTGGTTGGAGTAGTCTGTTGTACTATTTTTGGTGATTCCTGGTATTTTTTTTATGTTATTCAACTATTATTCAATATTCAACTGGTTTGTTTGACATGTCTTTTATACTAACAAGTATATCACAAGTGCTTTCTTATAAATATATGTAAGAAATATGATAGTAAAATGGACAAGGGTGGGGGCCTTAATTTATTTTTGATTTTGTTCACAATTGTATCCTGCATTTTGTCAATGAATCTGGGACGGAACATTTATTGTCATCCAAAGACAATGTTATATTTTTGAGCTCTTACCAGGCTAGCATATTCATTTCCAATACCGCAATGTCAGATAATTAAATGGTCGTCACTTAAATGTCCACTAACATACCATAACGATGGCTGCTATCGGGCAATTGTTGACTTTTTTGCCATCAAACTAAACCTGTTAATTTATGTCATTTCTCGAATAATCTCATAAATCAGATGTATTTTGATATTATACGTTAGCATACATTAATGTCAAAGAACACAACTGTCATAGTTGATGGGAGCATAGTCAAATTTTCAAAATATAAGAAGGATGTTAACAGTTGAATAAAATAAAACTGGAGAGGTTGATGTCCCATAAATGATATTCTTTTTTAAGATATATAAATCTCTTTCAACAAATTTCTTAATCTCCAAGCATTTTTAATTAATCAATTAATAGATTGTTTTTTTAACATTATGTGATAAATATTTGTATATTTCATTCACATCCAGGTCGAGAACATACCAAACTATGACTTCTTTACAGTGTATTTGGGTTCTGTAATTTTGGTCCACTGGGATTAATGGAATGGCATTTGAACTTCCACTGAAAAGATATATGTGTTAAAGACGGAAATTTCGGTTGCTAACGGACCTATTGAAGAGATTTTATAAATATCTATGGCGGGCTATCATACATTTACGTTAATTATAGTTTTGAAAATATATAAAACACTTGTCCCTCCGGCGTGACACCGGTCGTGTCTATGTTTCTATAATACTACATGCATAGCCAAAAAGACAATACCTCAGCATGGGTCTTACCGGCAGTCGGAAAAGTCTAGATGATAATATTTTTACAATCTATAACCAATGCCAACTCTTAGGGTATTTGATATTTGAGCATCATTGATTGAATCACGGTAATTGCTTTCGTATTTGCTACTTTGGTTGTGTTCACCTTTGATAGTCATATTTTTAAAATACCAGGTCAATGGATTTTAAGAAACGTGGATTTAAAGGGTAAATAGTTACGGAATACATTTCAAATATGTAATATTTAATGTCAATATTATATGTAACAACTACGTAATTTCCCTCGTTAAAAATCAAATTGTGTGTTTACTTATACGATCTTGAAATCATTATTGTTAAATCAAACATGGGTGCAGTAGTATACTATGTTGCGTTGTTTGTCTGAGTGATCTAGACTAGTACGTCCACATCCATGCCGAATCGGGGATCTTAAACAGAGGCTAAATAAAAAAAAAGTCCCTCGACTATAAAAGTCGACAATAAGTCAATTAAAAGAAAATATATCCACATACTCATTGGAATGCCAATAAACACTTTAAAAAAGGACAAAAAATGATATGATGGAGAAACTTGAGACATCGGATTTTCTTTTTGGGTGGATCAGTAACACACTGGCCTGACTTTGTAATACAAAGCTCGTTATCGAAATGAACATGATTTTGAATCTCCGACAATAAATTACATTACTCTTTGATGTTGCTATAACAGAATCCTAAAACTATGAAAATGTCATTTTATAGATAACATTGTTTCAAGCATCACCTATAAGGTCAATTTTGGGGCGATAGAGCATTTGATTGGATACAAGTGATTTTTCATGCAGCGGGATGTCGACGTATTTTGACCTGGCCCGATTTGGTGGTGTTTCATCTTACAAAGTCTATCCGAATTATTTTGCAATCTTTCAATCTTGAATTCTCCATTGTTGAAAATAAAACAACGATTAAAAAAATGAACGCACGCACAAAATAGCTTGCGCTGAAAAAAAGTCAAAGTGTTTTGTTTTTTTCTCTTGGAAATCTTCATTTTTCTTTCGACTTGAAGGTTAAAAAGTTATGTTATGCCAGGAGTTATGAGATTGTTCAAATCTTGAAATTTGATTAATTTAGAAATATTTGTTCTATGAACCACAGAAAAGAGTGTGAGCAAGCGAAACCTTAGTTTTATTTCTGGGGACAATTTCGATTGGAACTAATGACTTTATCTAGCAGTAAAACAACAAAAACAAAATACAGACCCAATGTGATTGCCCATTCTTCTTAGAATCGAAAGAAATCATGTATGTTTATTTGGCTAAATTAATCAACAATATATGGTTCAAACTGCTCCCATCGCACAAGAATTGTTCGATATAAAATTAAGCGAACAAACTTCAATTGACATGTATTTTATTTCTTCAAATCTGAAAAAGTATTGACTGGAAAAGAAGGAACATAGTGTATAAATAACTGATTCACAACACAAAACCCTTTCATGCAATGGGAAAAATCAAAGACAAAGGGACAGTGCTTTTATTGTTGTTTTTTCATCTGAAAGACACTTTTGGGCCTGCTAAATTTGTATTTCATTTCATACGCAAAATGATGACCCTCTTTAAGTCAATATTCTTATAATTGATTCTTGAAAACTCTGTAGTTTTTGGCATACTGAAATTAGAATTTTACTTTACTTTTCGAATTACAAGTATTAACTCAAGAATACGCTGTAAAGAATTATTCTTAGTCTTGAGTTTACCACAACGTTTAGACACAAATAAGAATTTAGATCAAATTAAGCCTTATAAAAAACGAAAGTTTTGCGATTCGTTTTTGTTTTTGCTATTTTCTTCCGTTTTCGATCATTTTAAAGCTCAGGTATAAATGTAAACGTTAATTGAATAAGTCACAATTAATGGTCAAAATATATCATGGAATGATTACCGTATTTCATATACTTCTCGGGTCGGTGTGTATATATGTTTTATAGGGTTTTTTTAGCAAAGAAGTAATTCGGGATACGATATGTCTAAATTGATTAGTTTTACATTGCATTTAAAAAATCAATTAAAAGTGTATTATATGATTAGAAATCATCGCTCGTAGATGTAAGTTTTCGCCACTTTTCGTTCTTGTCGTGAGAAGATATTGAAGGGTTTCTATTATTTACTTCAGGAAATCTAATAACGGACAATAAAACATATTTAATCTCAACCTGATAACAAATTGCTAACTTTCTTCTAGCAGTGTTTATCTTTTGTTAGAAGTTGTACTTTCAATGCTATTTATAAAAAGTAAAATCACAAAAATACTGAACTCCGAGGAAAATTCAATCGGAAAGTCCCTAATCACATGGCAAAATCAAATGACAAAACACATCAAACGAATGGACAACAACTGTCATATTCCTGACTTGGTAAACCCAGAGTAAAATTTGAAATGTTTGATATGAATATATTAAATCATTCATTTTCAAAACAAGATTTCAGAAGATAATAGGAAATATCAGATAATACTAATGATATAAATACAAAAAAAAACAACACATTTTTGATAAAATTGATAATCCTACTGATTATAAGTCAAATTAACCTCTAAAATTCATTACACGCAAAACAAGTACATCACTGAAACATCTCAAAATATCGGAATAGAGCCCATTTTTAAACGCGTACTGGGCATAACTTTTATCATTCTATTCAGACTAACATTTTATCAACCGTTGGTGAACCATTTTTTAAGGTTATGGATCCGTGGGTTCATATCATGTTCAATGCAAAAATAAAGTGAACCAGGAACATATATATTGACATACTGTTTCCAGAGTGAACTTGTTTCGTTAAGAACCTACTGTTACTTCTGTGTGAAATAACTTTAATGAGCTGTTGATAGGACGCCATTTCATGAGGGCGTCAGCAGTGGCGGATCCAGAACTTTGTATAAGGAGGGGCCCACTTTTCCCATAAAGTTAAGCTAAATATAAATACAAGGGTAAACAAAATAAAAACAACACCATTAAAACCTTATGCGTCCGAATCGTACCTTTGGACCTATCCGCATCAGGAATGGCCAGAGCCAAAATCTCGATAGCTGGATGCACAAATACCGAGTCACGTCAAAATTCATACGACCAAAAGGAACTTAATAGTACAAAGACAAAAAAAGGGAAAAACTGTAGGGTGAATAAGATGATACACAATATCAGCATCTAGAATCTATAACTCAAGACCATTCTTTATTTTTTTTGTGAAGTAGACACTGAATATTTATCTATTAAAAGTCTTGGCACTTGCCGATGAAATTTTGATAAAAAGGAAGAGAAATTACACACAATGTTTATATATAATCATGTTGCATAGTAAAATTTTAAATAATTATAAAAAAAGAAGATGTGGTATGATTGCCAATGAGACAACTCTCTACAAGAGACCAAATGACATAGAAATTAACAACTATAGGTCATCGTACGGCCTTCAAGAATGAGCAAAGCCCATACCGCACAGTCAGCTATAAAAGTCCCCGAAATGACAATGTAAAACAATTCAAACGAGAAAACTAACGGCCTAATTTATGTACAAAAATGAACGAAAAACAAATATGTAGCACATAAACAAACGACAACCACTGAATTACAGGCTCCTGACGTGGGACAGGCACATACATACAGAATGTGGCGGGGTTGAACATGTTAGCGGGATCCCAACCCTCCCCCTAACCTGGGACAGTGGTGTAACAGTACAACATAAGAACGAACTATAAAAATCAGTCGAAAGAGGCTTAACTCATCAGATGGATAAAAATACAAATACTGCAATTACAAGTGGACGTGGCCGGGTACTTGTACATCCAAACAACAAAGACACTAAGTACAAATCTGAGAGTACTCGCAGTTACTGACAGTTAGTTCAAAGCCACTAACAACTAATAAAAAAATCATGCATCTAAGACTAAATTATTAATCCGTACACATCCAACATCCAATGGATTTAGTGTAAAGACGTCATAAACAGTCAGAGAAAAAACATGACCTTGTGCAATGCCAAGATACAGGTATCGACAGATTGTAGATCCATGAATGTGTATAAGTAAATAACAATAATATTTAGTTTGCTTTTAATTTACAGTGATAACAAAATCAATATCAGTACTAATAAAAACAAAAATTAATGATCTAATTACAGTGTTGAATTGGTAACCTTTAGAATAAGTTTATTTAAAGGATCGATAAGTTTACCAAGATCGTTTCTAAATTTCCGGGCACGGTAAACAATATTGCCGTAAAAATTAGGATGTGCAATCCCGTTTGAAATAAGTTTTCTACAGGTACAACCAAACTTCAAAACCAAAGCTTTATATCTGTGGAAGAATTTAGTAAAGGTTTTAAGTAAATTGTGGTAACGAAATCCCTGGCTTAACAATTTACCAGTAACAGACCTGGGGGTCAATTACATGCCAAAGTAATTAATTACATTTCAATTACATTGATTTTTAAATGTAATTAATTACATCACAATTAAATTGATTTTAAAGTGTAATTAATTACATTTCAATTACTTCTATCCTAACTGTATCATTTAGAATAAAATCAGGAATATGACAACAGGCTAGAATAGAATGAACCTTATGTATACCTATATACCAGTAGGTTCACTTTTTAACAAAGAAAACATTTGAACAAGACTAGTTTAAAAAAAGTTTCAAAATTTCTAACGTCATTGTTACATTACTGATTATTTGATTGCATTTCTTATTTTTATACGAAAACAATTTATAAAGATTTACATTTTATATGTCATTTATATATAATTTTCAGATTAATATATTTTTTATTCTTAAGAATTTCATGAATTTTTTCTTCAAATTTCAAGTTTCTACTAAAAATATTAATTTATATTTTAAAAGTTTTCTTATGTACCTCATGTGAAATTTGAAGTGATTTTTTAAAAAGCTTCCGTTAATTACAGAAGAGTAATGATAGATTTTTCAAGACTTGTTTTTTGATGGGCCAAAATTGTCAAGTATATCGAACTCCATTCTTGTGTGTTTTGACTGTTGTATTTAAAATGTTGTAGAAAGTGTTTAAAAAATAGCCATCTGTACAGATTTTAACATATAAATATGATGATTCAAAAAGATTGCTTTTGGCATTTTAATCAAGAGACAAATTTGTACTTAATAATTAGTTAAATGAAAGGAATAACCTCAGGCTAAGATCATAGTTAATTGTTAAAACAACATATTCAAAAATTGCATGTAAATAAATTGGTATTGTTGTTAATATTTAGATTTTTTTATGTAAACATATGAAAAATTAATGAATTAAATACAAATTAAGATTATAATACATGCTATAATGATCAATAAAATAATTTGAGGAATGTTAAATTTTTTTTTTCATCATGATAAATGTTTAAAAACTATTAAGAAAAATGAAAGTTGCAAGTGCATACTAAATGAAGGAAAACTAAAAGTTGCATCAAAAAATCTTTTCTTTTTTTAAATTTCCATGGAATTATTTAAATGTAATTCAAAGTAATTGAAAAGTAATTCATAATTACATGGCAAAAAGGCAATGTTATTCATTACTTTCAATTACATATATGGGGTAACACATGTAAAAAAGTAAAAAATTGGCATTTTAGAGTAAAAAATAAGTTTAAAGAACTTGATATGGAATATTTGTGCAATGGTGATATTTTGAACAAGGATTTAATTAAGAATATTGAAAATGTATGTTTTGAAAAATTTAAGGAAGAATGGTATGACAAAATTATTTCAGATGATAAAAATAAATTACGTACATATAGAATGTTTAAAAATGTATATGGTGTAGAAAATTATTTGATTGTTAATATACCAGGTAGATACAGGAGTGCTTTAGCCAAATTTAGATGTGGCGTAGCACCAATCAGAATTGAAACTGGTCGTTATGAAAATATTGATATTGAAAATAGATTATGTTTTAACTGTATTGATGACGTTGAAGATGAAAAACATGTTTTGTTAAACTGTCCTGTATATTCAGATATTCGTAATGTTATTTTTAACCATGCTAGTATTGTTGATGAGAATTTTTTACATATGTCTGATAATGAAAATTTATATTTCTTTTTACAAATGAAAATATGGTATTTTATACTGCCAAAATCTGCTATGAAATTTTAATAAAGCGAAAATGTATTTTATACTCATGATAGTTGACTTGTATTTGTATTATAATTTAAGAAAAATTGTTTTATAGTCTCTCATAACTCTTTATAGAGTGGCTCTTGTTGTTAACCTGTGTTTTAAAAAGCTGTATATTTTATATGTAACAAGTGGTGAGACTTTAATAAAGTATTTGTCTTGTCTTGTCTTGTCTTGCCCATGTCTTCATGTATACATGACGCCAAAAGTACATCTAATGAATAGAAAATACGGTGTCATCAAAAAATTCATCAAAGATAATAGGCTTATAATTTGGCATGCCAGACGCGCGTTTCGTCTACATAGCACTCATCAGTAGCGCTCGAATAAGAACTGTTGAAAGCCAAAATAAATACGAAGCTAAAGAAAATTAAAAACCGAAAACTCCGAATAATTCTAAAGCAATTGTTGCCAAGGGGTAGAAACCTTAAAACGTGAATTTAACAGAATTGTGGCATCATTTTACATGAACCTTATCTTTTTCTGCGAGGGAAAGCTGCAGATTTTAATAATAAATCTCTTGATTTGTGTATGCTCCATTTTGTGCTAATGATATCAAAACAAGCAGTCCAGGAGCTGTAGCATCAATTGTGCAAATAAAAATGCAAAGTTAGATCTTTCGAATCCGAGATAATCTATGTAAAGATACGGACGTTAAATGGTTGTGTATCGGGAACCGAAATTGAGAAAATATTGATATCGGACTTGTCTGTGTATACACTCTCGGTATTAGAAGGTTGAAATAATTATGTAGACTTCTTAAATATGGGGTATACATATTAACAATTTTATATTTATGAGTGTACTATCTAAGTTGTGATAACTGTTTAATTGAAAATCTCATTTACTTAATATTATTCTAATAAACTATAAAACCTTCCCTGATTATGAATTTATCTATCTTTCTGTAATTCTTTTTTGAAAGATTATAGAAAAAATAAATATTAATGATTTTTTTTTCGTATTAAAATGTTAACAACAGCTTTCAATTGTCTTACTTTAATAACTTCAGTTTAATTTTCACGTACATTTATTTCAAGATTTTTAAATCAAATGGTCAAATAATAGTTCCATTTGATTATTTAACCTTATACGTGTCTGAGGGATTAAAGATTAAATTAAGATTATGTGTGACGAAAACAAATAATATACATTTACTGGACAGAAGGAAAGGTCTAGTGATTTAACTAATTACTGAATTATATATGTTTACGGACTTCATACATACAGAGATATTTGGAAATAATTCTTTCAAGTTGTGGTAAGATCATTTCAATCTGTCTCTCTAACTACCTATCTGCTCGACTTTCCCAGCTGTGCTGGCTATCTTTAATGATCTTGTTGTCTTTTGTCTGCCTAAGTGTCGTCCAGTGTTTTTGTGTTGTTGAATAATTCACATTAACCGTATGTGCATTGTCCGTGTGTATTTGCGTCCATTCGTTTTTCGTTTTGGAAGTAGTGGAAAATAATGTATAAAAAAAAATACCAAACTACAAGTATGTCCAAAAATATCAATGTTCATTGATTCTGCCTACATTTAGGGGAAATCTCTTCAAAGGATCTATATTTGAACAATTTGACGAATAAATAGCATATTGCGTGCTTGTTGTACAACCACTTTTGAAAGAAAATGGTGGCTTTGTCCAAGTCAAACATACCAATACATAAGTATAACCTCCTTCTTGTATTTCTTTCATGATCAATCAATTTTTTTCTTTTTCTTCGTCATTTCAATGACATGCCATATACTTATATAAAAAAAATTCTAATCAGTGAAGTTTTGGTGGTACTGCTTGTATTTTAATGTTACTGTCAGTCAGTAATGACGGTGCGGTGACCAAATATAAACAATGGCGACAAGACAACCAATCACCAAAGATTCCAATTTGAGACAGACGCACAATCATCAGATGTTTTAAAATTCTCAATACGATATCCAGAAATCTTATGATTTAGAAAAAGACATGAGCTTCGTGCATAGCCGATGCTGAATACCGTGGATTCCGTTCTATCCGTATATGTACTAGTTTCCTGTGTTATTGTTTTCATTTTTTTGGCAAGGTTCCTATTTCAACAATACCGGAATTATTATCATATACATTTGAACCATATATTTAGTTTAAATGACAATTCACTAATGCAAAATCAAACAAAAGCGACGATCCCTAATATAAATATTGTAAAATATTAACAAGTATGTAGACTTAGCTTTTCAAAAATCCTTTACACGAGAATCGCATTCGTAAAATGACAAAGATATTTATTTAGAAAATCTAGTTGACAGTAAATGTTTGTTTGTTCATTCAGTTAGTTGTTAGACCATAGCATAGTTGCTGACTTTAAAATCAATGATCACATATATTCTCAGAAGAAAAAATATAAAAGCAGTTATATAAACATAAACCCAAAATGATTAACTCTACCAATTAAAAACATATCGAAATTAAATTTAATTTTTCTGCTTTATCGTTTCAAATTAATTTATTGAAACTTTTCGTCTAAGCAAAACAAAGGTTTATTTTCATCAATATTTTCATTTTCGGAAATACATTTATTATACAAGTATCTGTCAATACTGTTTGTAGAAAATTTCACTTCTTCGGTAAATTTTGCCAAATGAATGCAAGATAAATACCATACTTCAACGTAAAAAAAGTTATAAAAGCAGACAATTTGTTGGAGAACAAAATAAATATCGATATTTTTTGTAGGATTTCTGAAAGTATGAGTTCCAAAGCATACATAAAAGGAATTGCTTTATAACCCATGCACCTGAAATAACCATATACCTTGATGTCAATGTGAAAGTTTAGCATGCAACTTTATAATTTTTTGGTAGAAGTATTAACCACTTTGTTTTATGTTTATTGTTTAACAGTCAATGTCAACAAACAGATAAGGCGAATTATATCGATGTCATAGTATTTTCGTATATTTCTTGGATTTTTGTAGATTTTTCGGCAGGATCTGCACACCCTTCCGGAGCACCAGATATCGACCCCGGTGTTTTGGTGGGGTTCATGTTCCTCAGTCTTTAATTTTCTATGTTGTGTTTTGTGTACTGTCGTTTGTCTTTTCGTCGTTTTTCGCTTTTTTTTGCCATTTCATTGTCAGTTTGTTTTCGAATTATGAGATTGAATATCCCTTTAGTATCTTTCGTCTCTCTTTTTAATCAACTTTAATCGGCATTCCATTAGCCCATCTTTTATCTATCAGAAAAAAATAACGTTGTTTAATAAATCAAGTAAACAAAATGATTCAAACTGATGCAAACAGATATATCAACTATAAACCATACCCCGCTCGCACATTTCAACATTTCCATGTTCAATGAACCGTCAAAACCTTATTGCGAAATACTAGTATAAAGTTTATTTAATAATGAACCTTCGTGCTAACTTAATTTTAATTTGATGTGACCACAAACTATCTTAAATCCAAACCTAAAAATTAACATACCTTAAAACAAAACTTTCACATATTATAACCGTGTAATCTGGGTCAAAACCCTATTTTGGCATATAGATTAAACAGTTCACTTCATAATGAACATGTGTACTTTGTTGAAAGTTGATGTTACCACAAACTACCTTAAACCAAAAATTTAACCTACATGAATTTTAAGCAATCCACCGTCTTCTCGCGCATGTGCATGTCTTTGAAAATCAATGTTAATATTTTCTTCTGTGAAATCGGTAACTAAGCTGATGTTCTGTATCCCTTCCTTGTAACATTACAAAGTATACATGCAGTTTCAAATAAATCATTGGTGTTTCCAAACAGAAAGAAAGTAGGCGCGTAGATCTTTACTGTCACATTTGAAATTATAAACACAAAATTGCAGCTTATAAGCTTTCCGGAAATTTGAGAACTTAATTAAACCAAATAGAAAGAACATTGCAAACTATAACAAAACATCTACCATAAGGTTTTTATGTATCTTCTTTAAATAACAGATAAATTCAGGTGGGTTCTGTGTGTTCTTCAGTTTAAATCCAAATTCAACATTTTTAACGGCTTTCATTTCTGAGTTAAACAAATATATGGGAATGTTGCCATATCTACTTACGAGAAAGGGGAGTGAAATGATTAAAAACAAATACAAACGGTATTCCCAGTTCCATTTTTATACATAAAACAAAGTTTAACTTGATTGGTTTATAATCATTTTGCAGAAAATACCATCATGTGTTGGAGTGAAAAAGTGAGCAAGATTCTGTTGATTGTGCTGAACATCCTGTTTATGGTAAGCTCTGTAATGATTTTTTATAACTGTAAATTCGTAACAGCTTACACCAAAATGTCTATATTTTTTTCTGGTAAAAGGAAGGCAACTCATTTATTTAAATGCTAGTTTAAAGTCATATGAAACTTCAAATTTAGAAAATAAAGTTGAATATGTTTTATATACTTGAATGGCTAAGTTTTACACTGAAAAAAGTTTATGTGAACTTTCTTGTAAAAGAAAATTCTTCATATTATCAAAATCTTAATAAATGTAAGTTGCTATTGAATTATTGTCTTCCCGTACACTGATTCGCCGATATTTTCCCGTATGGAGTGACCTTAACTACGAGACCTCTCGTTAGAACTTCGGCCACCGCACAGTGCAAGTGCGAGGGGAAACCGTGATGTAAGAATGTAAACAAACGTGCACTGGAAGGTAAGAAGTAATAACGGATTCTTATAAAACAAATTTAATAAAAAAAACATGTAACAACTGTTAAGGAAAAGTTTAATTACCTAATGGGAACGCATGGAAAATATAAAAAAAAATATATATCACGGCTCTATCATTCACTTATTTGTCACGGGCTCCACATGCTTGATGTTGATTGTTTATCAATGTCATGATCCGGTAAACGTCGGCAACAAACTCGAAAGTTAATTAGATTGCGATCACAATCACTGAATGAAATATAATTATTTGTCAATAATACGTTATAGATGTCGTAATAAATATAAAAACGTGCATACATGACTTAGTTTAGTATATATACACGCATTGGTTCAATAATTTCGATAACATTAAAATTAAAAGAAACCAGTTTTATATGACTTTAATATACGTAATCAATGACAGAAGGAATGGATAGATGGATGGCTGATTAACGTCCAATGGCAAATTAAATGCATACTCAGGACGAGAACATGTTAATGCGGTATAAATATGAACCCTTCTTTGTACTAGACCATGGAAGTAATATTTAAATATTACTTCCATGACTAGACCGACACGCTGAGCCGGATTTTTAACATGCTAGTTCACAATGTAACAGTCCAATGGAGGAATGTCACCTTACCTGGACACTTTATTCTGACTCCGAGCCGATCAGTCTTTGCTCTTACTCCTTAATGCCGCGTGATCAACGGAGAGAGCAGCAAATACCAATTTTAAAGTATTTGATTTGATAGGCGCTACAGTTCCAAGCTAAAGCGAAAATTATTATTTTAGTAAATTTCTGAAATGGAAATTGATTTAAAGAACCAACGCTCTATTTATTCTCAAGCATATTGACATTTTGAAAACCAGAGGCAAAATCTTACAGAAGATACACGTGTAAATCACGTACAAAACGTCGTAAAATGTACTCGTGTGAAAATCCAATGATCATGCATTACACAATAGTGGAATGGTAAAGATTTCTATCATACCCTTAGACCTAAACCATCGGATTAGGAATATGTATATATACAACATACAATGCAGTTCATATTGATCAAACAATATAACGCTCCGTGGTATGAGAGAGAAAACCACAGTCTGATTAAAGCAAATAGTGTAAAACGAAAAACAATTATTTGAGACAGCAACTAACGAAAACTACTGGACTACAGGAACCTTGCTGGAAACAAACACATATCAAATATGAAATGGTTAATAAATGTTAAAGAGTGCTTTAATTTACATCCCCACTAGCCTTGGTCA
Organism: Mytilus californianus; assembly: GCF_021869535.1. NCBI lineage: Eukaryota > Metazoa > Mollusca > Bivalvia > Mytilida > Mytilidae > Mytilus > Mytilus californianus. The sequence continues at coordinate 32,638,744 of NW_026262701.1, forward strand.
GTGGTGTTACAGTACAACATTAGAACAAAATATAAAAATAGGTTAAAAGTTAGCGTTTTTTTTCATTCTATCTATAGCTTCAAATCATAATTAGATATATTATTTTATTGTAGCTTCTTGGTTTGGGAATTTTGATACCTGGCTTGCTGATGATAGTAAATGTCGACGTTATCAACGACAAAATCTTACCATTGATGCAGCAGGTATCCATTGGTACATCTAACCTTGGTGATCTAGCTCAAGGTCTTTCGATAACCTTGATCGTGCTTGGAGGGTTTGTTCTGATCGTAGCAACTTGTGGTGCTTGTGGAGCGTGCTGTCAGAACAAAATGTGTCTGATTGTTGTAAGTATGGAGCATAAATGTAACTTGGAATAAAAGGAGACACAAGTTAAACATGAAAACATTAAACATGATCAACAGTCTAATGTTACGGGTTAAGTTCTTCTCATATATTTTATGATGGTATGATACTAAACCCCTTACAGGAGGGATTGTACTTGATTTTTATATGATGAAGACATAATCTTTCAATCAGTTTAATTTAGGTCTGGAGCTGGCATGTCAGTAACTGCTAGTAGTCCTTTGATAATTTATGTTGATCATTGTCATTTTGCTTAGTTTCTTCTGTTACCTATTCTAACATCGCACTCGGACTTCTTTTAAACTGAGTTTTACTGTGCGAATTGCTGTGTTTTTGTTTATTCTACATTGGCTAGAGGTATAAGGGGAGGGTTGAGATCTCACAAAACATGTTTAACCCCGCCGCATTTTTGCGCCTGTCCTAAGTGAGGAACCTCTGGCCTTTGTTAGTCTTGTATGTTTTTTTTTACTTTTGGTTCATTTATATGTTTCGGAGTTAAGTGTGACGTCCATTTTTTCTGAACTAGTACACATTTGTTTAGGGGCCAGCTGAAGCCCGCCTCCGGGTGCGGTATTTTCTCGCTGTTGAAGACCCATTGGTGGCCTTGGGCTGTTTTCTGCTGTTTGGTCGGGTGTTGTCTATTTGACACGTTCCCCGTTTCCATTCTCAATTTTATTGTTAAGTTTTATCGAAACGATTTTGCACGTACTTTCCACTGAATTCCACTAAAAAAAATCTACTGGTATATCTTCAGAAAGGTTGGTTGTTGCATTTATAGTTTCCGACAAGTAATAGTTCAAAAAGGGAATGCAATACAAAATGTAGAATTTTTCATATCATTTCTAATTTTCAACGGATTTTTCCTTTACTGCTTCCTTAAATATCATTGTCATATGTATAGATTACTTTGTCAAGCACAACACTTGGGTGCATTTTCGCATTTAATAAGAACTATTTTTTTTCTGTTCAATTTTCCCTTGTCGACATTTCACTATCGCAACGGGTTGCTTCTAGCATTTTCGTTTGGTGCAATCATTAAAAGAGAGGCGAAAAATACCAAAGGAACATTCAAACTCCTAAGTCGAAAATAAACTGAAAGGACAAACAACTGAACACAAAACACAACATAGACAACTAAAGACTGAGCAACACGTACCCTACCGAAAACCGGGGTGATCTCAGGTGCTCCGAAAGGGGTAAGCAGATCCTGCTCCACATGTGGCACCTGTCGTGCTGCTAATGTCATCAATTTATGTGTTTTTCCTTTTTACATATTTGGCAAGCATCAAATTTTGTATTGTTTATATTAATTCATATTTTTAATTATCAGCAATTTAGATAAAAAAAAACAGACTCAAAGATTTTTTAAAGTGGTGTTAAAGTTTATCATGTTAGTTATAATATCTGAAAAGAAGGTTTCTCTGTGTTTCAGTATGCCATTGCAGTCGGTATTTTGTTTGTTGGTAAACTTGTCATTGTGATACTATGGTTTGTAATGAACGACACGGTAAGTTTAATAAATTTGTTATGTTGAGAGAAAAAATAGGCGTTCGTATTGTTTCCTTTTCATGAGATCATTTTCGAGATTGCCTTTATTGTGCATTTCCCGCCTAAAATATCAAAAAAATCAAGTGGAGTGTTTTTTCTGTCTTATCGCTGTCTAATTCAAATATACCCCATATCACCTGTTATTCGGATGTATACAATGAAACGAAAAAAGGAAATACGTGTAGGAAAACTCTAAGCTAGTCTCATTATTTCTGAATATTAATAAAAATCATAACAGAGTATAAACAGAAATAGCAATACGGCATTGAAAATAAATATATAAGAATCATTACAAAATGTCCATTCACATTGTATTATTCCCTTCTTTAACATGGACTTTTAATGCTATAAAGGCAATCACTAAAACTGGTTCAAAATGGAAAACCACATTTGAAAATTGTCTTTGCCTCAACCCGCCTCAACATAATTTGATGTGTATAGAACAAAGTACTGTTAGTACAAGAATAAGAATAAAAATAATAAGAAGGATACTTATTTTTCGGTATCAGTACATGACTCAACATGTGACACGAAGAATACTTCTCTTTGTGAGCAATAAAGGAAAAAAACATACAAATATAACACCTCACATACGGACATCAGTAAAACTAGATACAATTTTCCAATGGCATAACAGCAATCTCTTGTTTTCTAGTATTTTGTGTGTTGTTGGGTCGCTGTCTCATTCACAAATAATTCGTGTTGCCTTTTCATTATATGCAAGCAATAAAACGAAAAAGAAAATGGATATATGCAAATGACAATTAATCTTTTCTTTTTAGAGTTTAACTGGCACAAGGGCGGTAACTCCGAACGCAGTTTAGATATTGATCTGCAACATCTGTTATCTGCCTTTTATCAATCGTTTTATCATCATTACATTTATGATTGAATTCAATTGAAAATGTTTTTGAATCATAACTACGCATCATCATAACATTTTATCCTTTTGTGTATTCTTAGAGAATTACTTTTCACAGCTTTAACTTATGATTCAGCCCATAAATAAAATGTTGTAAATTATATACATAAATAAAACAATAATTCTGATCAATTTTAGTATGTATACTGACCGACCTCAGAAACGCAACACTAGATTATTCTTTTTAAAATTTTGAATGAATGTGTCACCGTTAAAAGCAAAGACTGCCTGTAACAAACGCCAAAATGATTGTCAGAAAGGTCAACCAATTCTGTTTGAATTGGTTTTGGAATTTGGGTTCTGTTTTACACCCTCTGATTTTGCCTTTGTACCACCCATTACAATAGGTTTTGGCAATTATGCGGTTGTAACTTTAGAGCTTTAAATGTTTTTCTTCAGTCGATTCTTTGGCAGTTCAGCTTATGGGAAACATTTATGGCATGAATTTGTGCGCAATGGCACTCGGCAATTTGATTAGCAGTTGACGTTGCGGCCGTAAACATGACTCGCAAATGACGTTGCGTAATCAATTTCCTTTGACGTTGCATTGTCACTACATGTTGATCTGGTCATTGATGTTCAGCAACAAATCCCGTCTACCAGTATCATTGTCGGAAGGACAGTAAGACGAGTTTCTGAAGGCAAACTGTATGGTTGCAGCACGTTCACGTTTTCCTGTTCGCAGTATTCTTATGGGCTGATTCAGTTTTTTAATCCTCAGTCTTGGCAATATGGAGATGCAACATTTTTTTAACTGATTTAAGTGTGGCCAAGGATTGAAAGAACTGTTTCACGAAGCCAAAAAAACTGAAAAAAATCTTTTATGGGTTCCAAATATCGCTTTAAGAAATTCGTGTGACTTCAAAAATCCGGTATGTTCAATAACCACAGATAAGTCAGATGGTTTTTTTTTAAAGAAAAAGAAGTATGGTAAGCATGAAAAGTAGTTGTATGAGGATCAAACATGATTTAGTTAAAAAAAATCAACAAAATGAGTGTTGCGTTTTTAAAGTCAGTCAGTATATCTGAAAATAAACAGGAATATTTAGAACTAAAAATTCCGAAATGCGAAATGTCTCTTTCTATACTGAATATTTAAAGAAAATGTTGGAAACTTTTTCAAAATATTATCAATAATTCCACCGAGTTTGTCAACTTTCCTATATTGACTCTGTAATCGAAAGAAATGTATGACAAACTCTCAGAAAGCGCTTTTTATTTCACTATAAACTTTGAAAATGGTTAACAGAAAGCAATTGTCAATTGGTAAATAAAAGGAGAGCTTAACAGTCAAGTATGAGTGAAAATTGAATTTGAAGTAGATATACAAGAAACAACAATCCAATGAAATAAATTTGAACATTTTATTTTCAAGTACATCACTTGTTTTCATGACAAAACATAGTTTCTATTAAAAACAAACAAAAGAGTTCATTGCGAATAATTTATATTGCGTTGTGAGGGGGGTTAGCAAATCAGCAACAACTGGTGGATATATTTTGTATATTTTTTACAGATTGTGAATTCACTAAAGTCGGAATTAAAGTCAGCACTCCTGAACAAATACAGTCATGACGATCTTACCTCTAGTGAAGTATCAACTTCTTGGAACTACCTTTTCATTAAGGTAATCATATTGTAAAACTTATCTAAAAATGACTGTGGCGAATTTTTTTAAAAGTTTGGCCAATTTACAAAATCGTATGGGCTAAAACCAATTTAGGCCTTGACGTGTAATATTTTACTAATGTTTAACATAATTATGATTTAGTATAATTAACCTTTCCACTTTTCTGTGGAAAGACCTATTGTATTTGCTCTGATTAGAATTTTTATTTCTTCTTCCGCCAAACATTTTTCTTGCGGTATATTGTGATTTCACAAGATGTCGCTTAGAATTTTTTTTTCATATGATATCGAACAGTTATTGCGCTTTTGAAACTCAACCTGTTTGAACGAACACTATAACGTAAAAGAAATCGACAAATTTATTTTTCCAAATTGCTCGTTAGTCCTCAGAGTGCTTTGGTCAATTTTTACCGTGCGATACTGAAACTCCATATGAGAGTTATTTCCCCTGTTGTATTTGACATAAGAGATATATAAAAGTAACTCATGAACCGTTAGTGATAGAGACCTAGGGTATCTTTATTTGATGTCCTTGGTGCACCAAAAAGAAAATGGCGTCAAGGTCATGTTCTAAATTTTGTCCTTTGCTTGTGTGTGCAATTGATCTCATACTATAAAAGCTGGATATCAGATAACTGGTGCTAAATATTTGGTTTGGTGAGACGAAGATATGGTACATTCAGTTACAAGCGATCTGATGATATCTTATTGGACTAATTACCCCTAAAATGTTAAAATTTAAGGTTAATTGATTATTTCTTCAAAATGGTACACGATAAAGCCAAAGGGTCTTTTGCAAAATGTTGGGTGACATATGACATTGAAAGATGTTAACCGGAAGTGACCTTGAGTAAACTGGAAGTAGCAATGCGAAAAGGAGTGGAGGGGGTTGGGGCTGTTAGATAGTTGGCGTCCTTAATTATCGCATATAAAGGCATATCACCTGATTTCCCAATTCAGTTAAACATTTTCGAAATCATAGCTGTGCGAATTCGATATGAAAATAAAGAGATGTGATATGGTGGCCAATAAGACAAGTCAAATCATTTACAATTTAACTACACAGTATTAATCATTAAAAGATGCTTCTTGGTTCTACTCATACCTCGCCATACAAGCCCACCTTGGAATAATATGCAAACAATATATCAATCAAACACACTTGTCAATTGCATCAACTGTTTTATACATTCTGCGCGTTTGCTTAGGAATGTCTCTGAGCGCTGTTCAAACATATAAACCCCCTTTTGAAATAAATTATCATTGTGAATAAAGTAACAGGGATATGAAAGCGATGAAAACCGACATGCCAGAAGCCTCAACATTGAAGTTTAAAGGGGAGTGAAAAGATGCATACTAAAATACAACGGTACAAAAATATTTAACATGTTTAATATCATTTCGTTGTCATTTTTTAATTAATGTGCAAGACAACCTGACTGTTTGTTTGCGGAATGAATATAATATTTTAACATTATAGTAAAAATATTTATTGGGGAAAGATTGGGTGTGATGATGTCTTTTTGGGTAAATCTTTGTCATTTGAAGTTTAACATTTCCAGCTCGAGTGTTGTGGAGTTGACGCCGTGACAACAGCAACAAATGACTTTGACTCAACATCCTGGCAAACAGGAAGTCCAAACACCGACATTCCGCTGGGTTGTTGTCCTGGTGTTACCATAGAGTCCTATCTGTCGGCATCTGCAACAAATGCTGGATGTCCTTCAAGTTCTGGGTCAGCTCCAGTTGGTCAGTACTCTAAGGTAAGGCTATTTCAATCATGTAAAGATGCAGTAAAGATTATAATCTCGTCGGTATTTTGGACGAATCAACATTAACAGCAGACGAGCAAAACAGCATATCACAAGAGCATAACAAAATCGGTGAAAAAAGTCATATTTTGTAAAACAAGCAGCATAAAAAGTCGAGGTTGTTAAAACTAACATTGAGTGCGGAAAATATGCATATCTCCCTCAAATATGTATAGAAAAAAAAAAGCAAATTATTTATAAAGTTTAAAACAAAGAGAATTTTTTTTTTTGAAGAGAATTTAAACTCCGATGCCTGACTTTTGAAGGAAGGTATATATTTTTATATATGTACTTGTTAAAAGCAATTGACTTATCTGATCTCATAGATTTTCCTTTACTTAAAAGTGTTAATTAATTATATCACCTTTAATGGTTTACGGCATAAACATATCCAGTCGATTTGTTTTAATATAGAATAATTGTTTTCCTTTGTTTATACTTTACCATGGTAACAAATGAATATAACACTACGGTATTACATTATTATCTATTTGGATAATTTCTCTTGACAATGGATAAAATGCAAAACATATTATTTTAAAGGTTACAAAAAAATAAGGTTACAAATTCAATTTCAAAGTACATTCTATAGACAATTATAAATGTTTTAGTCTTTATTATCAAATACATTTTACAGTTTTATTGAGAAATTTTTACAATTTCTATATTCATGCATTGTTTTCAATTATAATTAAATTTTCTTTATTCATTTCAATCGGTTTTTTTTTATAATTTTAAACAACAGACTAAACTTTCGTACATGCTAACGGAATTATGTAACACAGAACTAAAGCTCAATAAAACAAATACCCAGTAAAATTGTTATATTTTACTCTCGCAAGCCCATTTGTGCAGGTAAATAATTAATGTGTGTTTATGGATGAAATTGAAACCATTGAATATGAACAATGCATGCCTTGAATCTCGAAAGTACTTTAAACAGTATTGTCTAGTCGTTCTCTAAAGACTAAAATTGAGAATGGAAATGGGGAATGTGTCAAAGAGACAACAACCCGACCATAGAACAGACAACAGCAGAAGGTCACCAACAGGTCTTCAATGCAGCGAGAAATTCACGCACCCGGAGGCGTCCTTCAGCTGGCCCCTAAACAAATATATATACTAGTTCAGTGATAATGAACGCCATACTAAACTCCAAATTCTACACAAGAAACTAAAATTAAAAATAATACAAGACTGACAAAGGCTAGAGGCTCCTGACTTGGGACAGGCGCAAAAATGCGGCGGGGTTAAACATGTTTATGAGATCTCAACCCTCCCCCATTACCTCTAGCCAATGTAGAAAAGTAAACGCATAACAATACGCACATTAAAATTCAGTTCAAGAGAAGTCCGAGTCTGATGTCAGAAGATGTAACCAAAGAAAATAAACAAAATGACAATAATACATAAATAACAACAGACTACTAGCAGTTAACTGACATGCCAGCTCCAGACTTCAATTAAACTGATTGAAAGATTATGTCTTCATCATATGAATATCAGGCACAATCCTTCCCGTTAGGGGTTTAGTATCATACCATCATAACATATATGAGAAGAACATAACCCGTGTCATGCCAACAACTGGTTTTTAAATAAATGTGTTTAGTGCCGATGCAAAGACCCTATAAGTGAATCAATATTAACGCCAAAATATGCAATCTTTAATGACCTGACAACAGTATCGTAACTATATCCCTTCTTAATAAGTCTATTTAAAGGTTTTGTTAGCTTCAGAGGTGAATACTGACATTTTTGTGCTTTATAAAGAATATTTCCATAAAAAATTGGATGTGAAATACCTGAACGTATAAGAAGTCTGCATGTTGAGCTATATTTACGAATGATGTCCTTATACCGATGATAAAATTTAGTAAATGTTTTGACTAGTTTGTGATATCGAAAACCCTGGTGTAATAACATGGCCGCGGCCATACATTTTAATCTGCAAAATTCTTCAAGATTATGAAACAAAAATAAAAAGTAACACCGTTTTCTTTATTGACGAATTAGAATAAACACTATTTTGATTGTAATTCTTTAGTCTGTATTGAAATACATGTAGCAAGTTATTTAACATATATAGAACGCTTTTTACTAATTAACGTATTTAATGCAAGAACAGCACAGCTTTGATTATTGCACTGTCCTATTCCAAACGTTACATGTAGAAAATCATAGACATTAACATTGTCTTTCATTGCAATTACTTATATATATTTTGTTATAGGCTTCGAAGTTAATACATCGAAACGAAAAACATTCAATAATGGATGTTGGTCTTTATTAAAAAAAGAAGCCTACTATTTTGTCCTCGAACATGCGCATCTGTTATACCAACATTAGTACCGTTAGTGTTATTGTTATTACTATCAACTCTATAAATGGTATAGTATCCTTCATATCCTCGCCTACAAGTTAAACATTGACCCATGCGTTGTTACTTTTTTCAGGGTTGTTATGATGCAGTGTATGACTTGATCAGAACTTATACAATAGCTTTTATAGTGTGTTTGGTTATTATCTTATTGGTAGAAGTAAGTAATACACAATTTATTTTTATCTGTAGCAATGTTAAAATCTCGGTTTTACTAGTATATGAAAAAGTTGTAGGATAAATGTCAATGAAATAGCAACCTAATGGCATAAATAAACCAAAAACATCTAGAGGTCGACATACAGTTTAATAGAATAACGTATATAAGTATTAAAATGAAGATTTAAAAAAGAGGCGGAAGATACCAAATGAATATTCAAACTCAAGCCAACGATAAGCTGACAACGCCATGGCATAAAAACGAAGTTGAAAACTCAGCGTTATTCGTTGTATAGTATAGCAAATACGAATTTGTCCTAAACATTCGCACGCCGTTCGGAATTGAAGGATTTATAAACAGAATTTAAATTTGAATGATGATAATGAATTTCATTTAGGTCGCCCATTGGTCAAAGATACCCCCACTCATTGCATACATCTTAAAATCGAACTTGACTTAAATGTAATGGTCCATGGAACTGTGTTTAACTTCAAAAAGATTTTACATTGGGGAACATTAACTATCATCCTTAAACAAGAAAACAAGTTTTAAAGAAAAACTATTAGCGCAACTTTTGGTAATTAAATGAAAAATCCATCAAAATCACACTTCACCTGTAGTTCATGAATTCTGAAATTATGGGAAAATCTTGTGGTACTTAAACTTTAATTTAAAAACCCCAAAAATAATCAACAAAATCATTTTTTTTTAGATAACAAATAAGTACCCGTTGTATGGTCCATGAAATTATGTTCAAATTTCAAAGTACATGTTTGGTTAAGCGGTATTTTGATTATCATCCGTAAACAAAATGCGCGATGGACGAAAAGACGAAGGGACGGACATGTGCATGACTATATACACCCGCTTATTGTGATTGGGTATACGTATATCCTTGCAGAATAGTGCTTATTGTTTACATTTTGTCAAAACGTTATAAGATTACACCACATGTATAATCGCCAAGTTTATTACCCTTTAATAAATTTGTTTAACAAAACATTTTCTATTTTCTTTTACACAGATTACCACAATAGCTAGCGCCCTTATAATATGTAAGCGGGCTAATAAAGATCAAATCGTGTAATACAAGTACGTGAATTTTGTTTACTCTAAGAGTATCGTTGAGTTTGCCTGCCTTTAACATCTCAGTTTTGTATTTTGGAAAACACAAATTATACACCTGCTACATGTGCACACATTATAGTTTTCAGTCAATAAATTAGATGATTTTATCAAATATTAAGTTTAATACGATCTGCATGGATTATTTAAAGTTCTCAATGCACTCCAACTTCTACTTGATTTTGATTTTTTTATTCGAGTGTCACTGTGAATCTTTGTAGACGACACGCCTGTCTGGTGTACAAAATTATAAGCCTGGTATCTTTGATGAGTTTGTTTTTATAAATTAAATAACTTTACATATTTGTTATGCACTGACTGTTTTTTCAGCCTCACTAACCCATGTTTTTCGAGCATCCGAATGAAAGGTCTTATATATAACTTGAAAATCACCTTCTTTATATACTTCAAGCTTAACGTAAATACTATTCAAAAGGTACAGTATCAATAGGAAATGTTTGAAACATGTCACTTTGGCGCATTCAAATTTTCTTATGAATTGAACTTAAAAATCACTGGAAAAAATAGATCTGAAACTAAATTTTATTTTTTACTCCAAAAGTGGACAAGAGAAAGCCCTTTTGTTTATTTTGATAGTTTGAAATTTGATGATGATGTTGATTTCTATAGTGATATATTTGCAGGTTCTTGGAATCACAGCAGCTATTTCATTATGTAAGAAGACAGATGGAAAGGGTCTATCAGATGATGCGAGAGCATGAACAAATGTCACACATCTACACTTTCCATGCGATAAAAGTACTCAAGTTTAAATTCTTTAAAGTATTATTTCCTGATTATAATTATAATCTAACATTGTAACATTCTCTCAGTTTGTTACCTTGATTTGTCTACTAATTCGATTTATCAGCTTTGAACATCGGTAAACTACTGTTGTCTTTATTGTTAATGTTTCTATAATAAAAAGAATTTTGAAACAGGTGGTTCATCGCCAAACTATGTATGTAGCATTGGTAAACAAGACATCTCAAAGAAGAAAACAACAATTGAATAAATGAATTTTATGTTGAAACAACATTTTGATCTAGATACATCCAACAGCCAATGATTCAGTATAAGTCTGATGTATAATTGAACTGTGTTACTGTTATTATTAGTTCTGCCACTGGGTTGATACCTCTACTGGTAAACTGTTAGTCACCAAGAATAGCATCAACCCAGTACGTAGTACTTCGGTACTGGCTTGAAAATACGGATATAGTTTGATTTGAATTTGCTGTTTTAAAATTACAAAATTGCTATAAATTAAGTAATGTATCTCCCTCGTGCTCTGATTCCTTGTCCGGGTTTAAATTTACTTTTGGTCCTTTTTTGGTTTGATTAGCTCTCAAACGTTTTTATTGTGTTTTTGACTTACAAATATTTTGGCCTTGAGCATCACCGAGGAGACATTAAAAGAGAGGCGAAAGATACAAAAGTGACATTCAAACTCATAAGTCGAAAATAAACTGACAAAGCCATGGCTAAAAAGAAAAAGACAAACAGACTAACAACAGTAAACAAAACACAACATAGAAAGACTAGGCAGCACAAACCTCAACAAAAACTAGGGGTGATCCCAGGTGCTCCGGAAGGGTAAGCAGATCCTGCTCCACATGTGGCACCCGTCGTGTTACTCATGCAAGTACAAACCCGGTGATAAGTATAATTCGGTAGGTCACATTCGGGGAAAAGGGGACGGGATTGTAGTAACGACAATTGGAACATATCCGTCGTCATCTGTGAAACAGATATTCCATAACGGCCAACCAACTCGAGATGGCGTCCGTAAAATTTACGAAGGGATGATTTCAACTTCACCACTTAGAACTCTTGGTTTAATAGCTTCCTTGTGAGCAGCAACCCTATTTCAAGGAAATCATGATAGGAAATACAAGCCATGGAACATCGTATGAACTGGGAGATATGTACTCAGTATGCAGACGCTGCTGGAATGTTGCTTCATAGATATGGAAACTTCACAATTCGGAAGCTGAAATCATTTTTTCTTTGTCGTTAAGTTTGTTTTCAACCGACCCTCATTGTCAATTGTCGAAATGCATATCTGGTGCAATAGAATTGATACCGTTAATGTTATTACTTATCGTTTCTTTTAATTCTAAGAATTTGAATATCCTTTCTGTTTAAAATGTTTTCCTTCCTGACTACTTCGTTGAAATAAAATAAAGAAATTGTAACTTAACTTCTTGATCGTATCCACTTTAAGTTTTTAAATGTAAATTTATATAAGACTAGGTGGATATATGATGTGGTCGACTATGAGGCAATAACAATACGCAACTCCACAAAAAATATCTAATCAAATTTAAAGAGGTTTTTCATCAACAGAGAATCGTCTGTATACTAAGCTGTAGATCTAATGCAGTACTGATGTTAGAATACATTATATCTTTAAAGTAAAAGATGGCCTTCAAAATATTGTTATGAGGTTTAGAAATTATTGCTTGCATTTATAATTGCTATTTTCTCATTTTAGATCAAAATGCGATTATTAATTTTGCGATACTGAGAAAAATACCCCTTCATTCATACAAAAAAATCCAAAATGCGAGTTTAAATTATTGCGATTACAACCCTGTCGCATTTTTCGTAATAATTTCCGAATTTACAGTATTCGATGAGCGGTGTCGATCAGATGTGGATTTAAAAAAATCTCAAGACCTACTCATAAAATCTTCCATCACAATCTGTACAAATCTGCGGCAATATAAAACCTTTTGATTTCCCTACACTTTACACTACTTTTCCCAATGCTCAATTAAAAGGTCGACCACATCGTCTCATCAAACAGATCTTTTCTACAAAAAAGGGGCTACAGATACAAATTACATGTTTTAAGTCATGAAAAATCTTACTTTGTAAAGAACCACATTGATTCCAGCAAAAAATACATCGATGATAATATCATCAAAATGCTAAACTTTTTTGATCGACAACATATTTGTTGAGTTTGGTGGATTGATATTTCAGCAGACAGTCGGTATTCCAATGAGTACTTACTGTGCGCACATAATGGTCGACTTGTGTTTGTACTCATGTGAAGCAGAATTCATACAGATACTTCTAACAGACAAAAGAAAAAGCATCTTGCAAAGTTCTTTAATAACAATTTCAGATATATTGTTGATGTAAGGTTACTCAATAACCCACATTTCAGTTCGTGCTAGCATCTCATATAATTATCCTAGTGAACTGGCGGGTTAAGGATACTATCGAAACTAGGATGTCTACTTCATATCTTGAACCTTTCATCGATATGGACTCAAATGGACGACTTCAAATCAGAGATCATCAGAATCTATGACAAACGTGATGGTTTCAACTTTCAAATTGTCAACTAAACATTTCTCAGCAGTAACATACCCTCTATCCCAGCGTATGGGGTTTATATAATAATTATCACAATTAATACGGAACACTCTAGCATCTCCACAATATACAGACTTCATATACATAGATATAAAAATAAGAAGATGTGGTATGATTGCCAATAGGACAACTCTCAACGAGAGACCAAATGACATAGAAGCTCTCTTTACAAAAAGACTGATAAAAATCGATACGATGTGTCTTATTCTCAAATATTAGAGACATATTTTCGCTGTCTTACATCTTTTAATATACGATAATAGCCGTCTGATCTGTAAATGTACCGATTGTGACCTTATAGTGAGTGGATTTGCATGGTCCACAGTTTTTGTTTTTGTTTTTTTGTTTTTTACATTGATTTATATCTTCTAAATGGATTGTTGAAATTTGAACATCGGTAAACTACTGGTGCCTCAAATTTATATTTCATGTAAAAACAATTTTTAAATCCGGAAATGTTTATTTTCGTTTTGTGTACACGTCAATAACTATCTTGTTCGCCGTTTAAGAAAACCAATTTTGAACGCCACACCCAACCCTTAAGTATTTGGTGCATCAAAATAACGTAAATATATTAGTGATGTACGGCTGCGTACATGAGTAAATCGTTGGTGTTGTTTGGTCATAAGCACTATATTTTTGATTATCAAGGTATAATACCGGTAATATTAATTGTAATTGTATTATAATGACTACTTTCATCCCCCTGAATTTGTTACTGAAAAGAGGCTGAAATGATACGGCCCCGTTTAATCATTTTCTCATTCCTTGGTGTTTGGATGGCGCTAATGAAAATATGAATGAGTGCCTTTGTTACAAAATGAAACAAACCACGCAGTGTTAAGGATTAATTTTATAACCGACCGTACGAGACCCTCATGGTTAGTCAAATTCGTTAAACACCCCTGTAGTAGTAGTAGTATACATTTTATCGAGAAGCACGAGATTTCATCGATGACAATGAATAAAGTGCAAGTAAATATTCCTGTTATATTCAACAAACTTACAGATTTTTTTCTCCGTTAAAAAAATCTGTTCTGAAAAACGTGACGGCTTTAGTTTTCCCATTGCCTTTTTCTAATTTCTCAGTAGTAACCTCTTTCCCATCGTACGGACTTTACGTATCTCAATCGATACATCACGCGCATTCATGTCTATGTTAGCAGGGGTATGCTCATAACGCAAAAACTGCATAGTTATTAAAATCGACACTTGAAAACTGTAATGTGTATGTGTATGTAAAATCATATGTTTCAGCTGTTGTAACTTAGTGTAAAAAAGTATAAACACAAATTTTAAATTCTAAGGTAAATTCAAACAGGGGGAAGTCCATAAAAACTGGCCAAATCAAACGTTAAACTATATTAACCAACGAAAAGAACGGAAAACAACTGTCATATACCTGACTTGGTACATTTTCTTTAAATGCTGGGTTAAACCATATGTAATATCAGTGTTTATAAGTATGTTGTAGCAACCGTACTGTTGAAATTAATCAATTAGGAAATCGTATCATCAGTACAAATGTATGAGCTTTTAATAGATATTTCAATCAGATAAGATTTCCTTGTTGCCTAAACGAACAAATAAGATTTACAGTACGGGAAGGGAATGTATCACACAATTATTTGAATGAATTAATAAAATATTGTGACGTAGATTGATTGACGACTTGCTACTAGATTACATTACTGCAGAACTATCATGCAAACCAAATTAATGTATGACTTCATATTATTCCTCCTGAGATTTTCAGTGATTGACCGAATCATGACAATACGGACAGCAATTGTGTAGATCGATTGAAAGGCACAGTTTAAGTAGTACTACAGTATTATGACCATGAAGTTGTAATTCAAATTCTTCCTCGTCATTAAAATGCATGAAATAATTATCACTGGACGTTGAGCAAGCAACAATCAATCAACCACAATATTTAAGGGGACCGCCATGTCGAAATGTATATATACAAAGACTTTAACTTCAACTGTTTCAGTTCTAATACATACTTAGTCGGGCCTTTTATAGCCGACTATACGGTATGGGTTTTCTCATTGTTGAAGGCCGTACGGTTGCATATAATTGCTTACATTCACTTCATTTTAACTTTGGTGGATAGTTGTCTCATTGGCAATCATACATCATCTCCTTATTTTTATATTAGCTTTCCAATATTCGGCTTTGAGCATTCTTAATGAAGGTAAATACATAAAAACGCTTTAGACGCATGGAATTTATAACGGTTTTTTTGTTTTTGTTTTTTTTTTTTTTACAGTTTATCATCATTGTCTCCTTCTCTCCATTTTATTGTTTAATGTTGCTTTTAAAGAGAATATAAAGCTTTATAAAGTCCATATGACCAAAGATCCATTGCATGTTCGATATTGTTATGAATCTCGACAGGTTGAGAATTAGTTCAATGGAATATCGATATCAATATCAAATTGTAAAGGAATGTAAAAGATAGACTACAAGATCGAAGAAAAGGTATCGTGTATCACCTCACATAAACGGAATATATATGGTACGAATAAACGCTCTTTAAAATAATTTTTTCCGTCTTTTGATAGAAGGTGTTCGTAATGATTTTCTGGGTAAATGTCCAGTTTTCTTTTGGTGAGTGTGGAAGCACATCAAATTGTACTTAGTCCCAAAACTGGTGTAATATTAACGCAGAATGGATTGAATTAGCAGGTCTGAGTATATCTTTGCTTTATAGAAATAAGAAATACTGCATACGGTGAAAAAGGGGGAGGGCTGTCTGTCAATGTTATGAAAATAAAATGACAATTAGAAACCGGTTAATCTTTATCTTACACACTTGTTGAGCATAAATTGACCTAGGTAATTAAATATTATCTACAAAAAACAGGGGTATGTACAGCATCGATGTATTTTAAAAACACTGGTAAACAACATAGAAAATTGCTGAAGCTTGTAGAATAGAGCAATTGGGTGATTCATAGATCCATTGTATTACGAAGTTTCCGTTTGTCATATAATCATTGTCCTTGACCTCATTTTCATGGTTCAGTGACTGCTAAAAAAACTGTAAAGCTTTTTTTCGTCATGTGAATGTCTCACTTATCTTTGTCTAGGATAACTATATTTGGTTACTAAAATATGGTATGCTTGTGTGGTCTACATATCCGTCAGACATGGTTCACCTGATCTCGACCTCATTTCATGGATCAGTGAACAAGATTAAGTTTCCATGGTCAAGTCCGTATCTCAGATACTATAAGTAGTCGGTCAAATATATCTGGTGTATGGAATGATAGCCAAGTGTACATGTCTTTGTGGCAGAGTTCATCTGACCTTACCTCATTTACATGGAACATTGATAATGTTAATATTATGTAACCGTACAGCCTTCAACAATGAGATAAAAAACCATACCGTATAGTCGACTATAAAAGACCCCGACATGAATAATATGAAACAATTCATTTGAATAAACTGACGGCCTAATGTAAAACAAAACAATTTACGAAAAACAAATATGACCGACATGAACCAATGGCAACTACTCAAATACCGGCTCCTGACTTGGGACAGGCATATAAAGAATGTATAATCCTTTTCTCTAAGACTTTCGACATAATTCAGTCAGTTAGTAAAGTATGCTGTACCTGTAGAATCCTAGTTTTTACGGTAATGAATTATAATGATCATACTTTTCGCAGACTATTGATGACGTCCTTTCATTAGCTTTAAACAAGGGGACGACCATTTGATTTCAAAATGGGGAGGAGGATTCTGAAAATGAATAATTTTGCCTGGTATAAGCTGACAATAAATGACTTTGCACAAGACACGATGAGAATGAATACTCTGCAACATGAATCGCAAGATAGTTGAGGATACAAATGTGTACAAAAGTGAAAATAAATGTTCGCGCACCAAAGCCGTGGGAAAAAATAATCATGCGTAGTAACAGATGAAAAAATGGTCAATTCTGAAAAAAAATTCCTGTCCGCATTATACTTAACAGCCAATGACATTTAAGTATAATGTATACAAGCTGAAGCCCCGCTTATCTATTGATTGCAGGTGTCAATCTCAATTACAATGTTTGAGCAGACAAATTACAAGCATTAGGAAAATAGCTCTAATCAGTGTCAAAATGTTTACTTAATTTGTGTTTTTAATTGCTAATTTCTTCAAAACGACTTTTAATTCACACATGAAATTTGGCACACACATGCACTGTTTCTTATGGCTTTAATCAGGATAAAAAATATCGTGATGGTACACGTAATAATTTTGCTTTCGATGAAAATGTGGTAAATTTCGGGTAAAATTTTAGTCATACTAAAATGCTGAAATACTTTTACTAAAATCACTTAAATACTTTCCTCTTTCTTTATATGATATATAAACTATACTATAAGTACTATTTCAACCACCAACAAAGAGCGCAATAGTTTTATATTTCATGTTATACAATACGGTATATGGGGGTACCCTGTAAAAACTAGAAATTTAGAAAATCGTGACCGCGGGAACTTACGACGAAAATCATGATTGTAAGATATAATTATTTTCCTATATTTTGTAAAAAAATTCAGCCGTGTGTTTGTCCGTTAATTTAAACTCGTTAACTAGAGGTGTTTTTGGACACTGAGCCCACTTCTAATAACGGGTAGGGGGCGTCTTAATAGTTTTGATTTAGCAATGACTTGTATAGTTAAAAAAATCCCACAGTCTAGTATAATTTTGATTATGAATTTGTCCTAAAACAAATGCAGAAAACACAAAGATATAAGTATGCTGTAAAGTAATTGGTGTATCAATGGCCCTTATCTTAACCTTAACTTTTACTTGTCGTGAACAACACGACAAGTGCCACAAGGTGAGCTTGATCTGCTTACTCATCCGGAATACCTATCCATTCAGAAATACCAGAGATCAACCCTAGTTTTTGTAGAGTTAGTGTTGCTCATCGTTAGTTTTCTGTTAGGGTTTTGTTTTGAAGACTGTTGTTTGTCTTGATGTCGTTTTTTATTTTGCAATGGTTTTGTCTACTTCTTTTTATTGTCTCCTTTTTTACCCCTGTAAAGATTGAATAAAAATAGTTAAAGAAATGAATTTAAAAAAAAGTTTTTCAACCGAATAAGAACTCTAAATCTTGGATGTTAATATTTACCACGAAGAACTGATTGGAAATATCATTATTGTGTTGTGTTTCATTAAAGGAATCGACCTTCAATAGAACATTCATTATGTTATGTTTAACTAAGTAAAACTAATATCTGAATCCTTGATTTTATATTCAAATTGAACTTTTCTCAGAATCAAAGATGCCACTGATAACACACAACAGACAAACCAATTGAGATTTTAAAAATAAATACGGAAGAACTAACGTGAAATCTCATATCAAGGTTGAAATAAATAGACAAAGGCCATGTTGAGTTTATTAATTAAAGATTCAGGTCTTCAGATAAACTTCATCAAAATGTAAAGAACTAGAGGTGGTAGAACGACACGAATGTCCACAATTAATGGAAAGACCTCTTCATTTCGTTATGCCAATCAAAACGTCATCCTTTATCGTAAATTTTTACGACATACTATTTTTGAAAACGACATAATATTTTCCCCCTTGTCCCATACCGGCTTTCGTAGAAGTTTCACACTTATTATACGTTGACTATTGTAAAGACCTGTAATTATAAAATGCTGATATTGTATTCCAACAGCAAACTGGTTTATGTTTTGAAAGACTGTTCAATCGTTTATCGTTTCTTGTTATGATTTTCTCGGTCCCTATTGGATTTATGAGTTTTGATGCTCTCTCTAGTATCATCCGCCTCTTATTTAGGAAGGAAACGCATAGTAAGAACCTTCGGAAGTAGGTGGCTGGAGTTAAAATAAAAATATACGATGATTCACTTTATCAAATAGAAATCAAATTTTACTTATTTTTATAACATCTATTTTGTCATGCGGAAAGACAAAAAATAAATGATATACTCCTCGTCACAACCTTTAGTAATATCTTCGCATGTGACCAACCAAGACTGACATCGATTTATCTATCAAAATTCATTCTATAGACAGGTGTAGTAGGAGTTTATCACTCTGGTTAAGAACTGGATGTAATAAACGTTTTAAGGTAATTTTTTCTTCATTGTTCTTTAAAAACGTATGTTGTTTGAAATTGAAATTGGGTTTACCTTTCTGCACCAACGTGTAAATAAAAGAAAATTTATACCATTGTCATGACAACATGGATGCTACTAGATTAGCTTTCACTTCGAGAGATTCTGAATCCAGGGGTATATATAGGAACGAGCGTTAAATCTGTAATATCGACAACACAGCATTTCTAACCATATTTCACAAATTCTGTCGAAAATAAGGCTATGCATTGTTTTGAAGTTTGGTTACAGATGTCCTTTGATTCACAATTTTATAATATCATGTAAAAGTTTGATTATATAATATCAAAATTGTCTTCAATGGCAACATGTGTTATTGAATAACATCTTGATGTCATCGATTTGTAAAAGATTTTGTGTAAAAACACTTCAATACAAAAATTCCGCTAACGTTCAATAAACTTCATATTTTGACCCGTCGAGTGCAACAAATAAAGTGAAATTGGTCAGAAGAATCTGCTTTGGCGGACCTCAGAAGTTGGAAAATGCACAATTATCTGTTTTCTTTATATTTTTCATCTATTAAACTGTTCCAACCATAGTAAATTATATATACTTGATATTTAGTATGTAACAACAGCATTTTTTGTTCACAAATTATGCAAAGGAAATTCCAAATTTTGAACTACAGATAAGCAAAGTTTTCCTCAGTAAGCTTACAATCCCTATAAATATTATGGATTTGACATAAACATAAAAAAGGCGACCAATGATTCCTGTGAAGAAATAGAATACGTCAATGATGCAGCTACTCAACTACAAAAATAACAAGAAGAAAAAAACATCAGGAGGGCAAAAAATATCTTCAATAATAGACGGGTGGCTATAGGTTATGTCAAGCTCTAAATATCTTCAACAATAGACGGGTGGCTATAGGTTATGTCAAGCTCTAAATATCTTCAACAATAGACATGTGGCTATAGGATATGTAAAGCTCTAAATATCTTCAACAATAGACGGGTGACTATAGGTTATGTCAAGCTCTAAATATCTGTAACAATAGACGGGTGGCTAGAGGATATGTCAAGCTCTGAATATCTTCAACAATAGACGGGTGGCTATAGGTTATGTCAAGCTCTAAATATCTTCAACAATAGACGGGTGGCTATAGGATATGTCAAGTTCTAAATATTTTCAACAATAGACGGGTGGCTTTAGGTTATGTCAAGCTCTAAATATCTTCAACAATAAACGGGTGGCTATAGGATATGTCAAGCTCTAAATATCTTTAACAATAGACGGTGGCTATAGGTTATGTCAAGCTTTAAATATCTTCAACAAAAGACGGGTGGCTATAGGTTATGTCAAACTCTAAATATCTTCAACAATAGACGGGTGGCTATAGGATATGTCAAGCTCTAAATGTCTTCAACAATAGACGGGTGGCTATAGATTATGTCAAGCTATAAATATCTTCAACAAAAGACGGGTGGCTATAGGTTATGTCAAGCTCTAAATATCGTCAACAATAGACGGGTGGCTATAGGATATGTCAAGCTCTAAATATCTTCAACAATAGACGGGTGGCTATAGGTTATGTCAAGCTCTAAATATCTTCAACAATAGACGGGTGGCTATAGGATATATCAAGTTCTAAATATCTTCAACAATAGACGGGTGGCTATAGGTTATGTCAAGCTCTAAATATCTTCAACATTAGACGGTGGCTATAGGTTATGTCAAGCTCTAAATATCTTCAATAATAGACGGGTGGCTAAGGGTTATGTCAAACTCTAAATATCTTCAACAATAGACGGGTGGTTAAGGGATATGTCAAGCTCTAAATATCTTCAACAATAGACGGGTTGCTATAGGTTATGTCAAGCTCTAAATATCTTCAACAATAGACGGGTGGCTATAGGTTATGTCAAGCTCTAAATATCTTTAACAATAGACGGTGGCTATAGGTTATGTCAAGCTCTAAATATCTTCAACAAAAGACGGGTGGCTATAGGTTATGTCAAACTCTAAATATCTTCAACAATAGACGGGTGGCTATAGGATATGTCAAGCTCTAAATGTCTTCAACAATAGACGGGTGGCTATAGATTATGTCAAGCTATAAATATCTTCAACAAAAGACGGGTGGCTATAGGTTATGTCAAGCTCTAAATATCGTCAACAATAGACGGGTGGCTATAGGATATGTCAAGCTCTAAATATCTTCAACAATAGACGGGTGGCTATAGGTTATGTCAAGCTCTAAATATCTTCAACAATAGACGGGTGGCTATAGGATATATCAAGCTCTAAATATCTTCAACAATAGACGTGTGGCTAAGGAATATGTCAAGCTCTAAATATCTTCAACAATAGACGGGTGGCTTTAGGTTATGTCAAGCTCTAAATATCTTCAACAATAGACTGGTGACTATAGGCTATGTCAAGCTCTAAATATCTTCAAAAATAGACGGGTGGCTATAGATCATGTCAAGCTCTAAATATCTGCAACAATAGACGGGTGGCTATAGGATATGTCAAGCTCTAGATATCTTTAACAATAGACGGGTGGCTATAGGTTATGTCAAGCTCTAAATATCTTCAACAATAGACGGGTGACTATAGGATATGTCAAGCTCTAAATATCTTCAACAATAGACGGGTGGCTATAGGTTATGTGAAGCTCTAAATATCTTCAACAATAGACGGGTGGCTATAGGTTATGTGAAGCTCTAAATATCTTCAACAATAGACGGGTGGCTATAGGTTATGTCAAGCACTAAATATCTTCAACAATAGACGTGTGGCTTAGGGATATGTCAAGCTCCAAATATCTTTAACAATAGACGGGTGGCTTTAGGTTATGTAAAGCTCTAAATATCTTCAACAATAGACGGGTGGCTATAGGTTATGTCAAGCTATAAATATCTTCAACAATAGACGGGTTGCTATAGGATAGGTCAAGCTCTAAATATCTTGTTTATAAATAAACTGATTCCTGTTTCTGAACAGGATCGAGTGTAGCTCACTGGTTTTCAGCAGTAGACGCTTCTTATCCTGTCGACGTAGTCTCACTCGCTCCGATAAGAGTATATGCGATTCCCTTTGAACATGAGGATTAAGAGTATTGTACATCGGTTAAATCTCCTTGCATCTCATTGACAAAGTCTACCACTTCCCCTAGACTAATCAAAGATACGTGAAAAACAACAACTATCCTCTTAAACAAGATTAGCTCTCATTCATAAATTCATCGCATTATTTTTCTTTATCGTTAATAATAAATATATAAACCGATATTTACACATGTTTGTTTATTTTGTGATCCGGTTCTTTGTTAGAAGCAACAGGATCTGATGCAAAATTAAGTCATTGAGATTTGACGATTTGTGTTTGGTATATATCTATACATATATATAAAGTCCAATCACGTCAAAGGAATCTAGGATTTTGAACAGTTACTGTAATTAACTGGTTTTATTTTTTTTTAAACTACAGTAAGTTTCTTCCATATTTTTATTTGACTTTTTGATTTACGAAAGCATTAACTTATCAAATACAAATGTTTTTCATTGGACTCCACTAGCCTAGTTTAACACAATTGTAAAGAGGAAGGATCAATTTCCCCTGATATTTTTCAAAAACAATTTCAATCTTTACTAAAATTAACAATATCGCAGCTTAATGTATGTACTTTGAGGTTCTAAATATAATATGGCTTATTTCTAAACATATCACTAAATTATAAACGTTTAAAGATAGCCCTAAACTGCATTTTTTGTAGATATGGGCAAATTTTGAGCATTTATTCCCCAAAGAGTAAAAGGACATCCTTAACTATAACCAAAATTCTACTGAAAATAGTTTGTTTATTATGCAAAATTTAAGAAAAAAACAAGTAATATTTTGTATGAAAATGCATTCATCAGTAAAATGAAGCGCTGAATAACGCATTAATAGTGTGGAAATATGTAAAATTGTTCAAAAAATATTTTAAATTTATGACATTGACCTTTAAATATAATTTGACAAATTTTAGATTTGAATAAAACAAATACAGGGGTAAAAGACCCCATACCTCTTTATATATTCAGTTGCAAAGGTAAACACCCATATACAGTATAGTACAAACTTTGCTTTGTTCCGAAAATGTAATTTAACTTGTTATTAAAAAATTAGTATACAATTTTTCTCGATAAAATCTTGTAGTGGGAGGACATACTACCACTCAGTAAAGAGTCTCTAATGCAATGTAATTTTTGGGTAACAATGAGATTGTTTATAAGTGTTTCAAGAAATAAAGTACATATGATAAGAACTAGACACTAAGTCATTGCTCTTTGGTTTTGTAACATTTTGGTTCAATGTATAATGATTTTTGTCCTGTTGAAGGACTGCATTTGATCTATAAAAAATAACGTTTAATCCACAATCGAATATGTGTATTTTAAGATAAACATTTATTTCTAAAGATAAAGATGAAAAAAAATATCTTTATCTTTATCTTATTTCTGCTTCAATTAATTACAATTATTCATTTAAATTTGTGTTTTTTTTTAGTTTTACTTAGATTAATTGTGCATGTCTCTACCAACCCATGACATGCGAAGCATGTCGGTTAACAAGTAATTTACAAAACATGACGTCTGATATATGCATTTGTTACATGTATCCATTTAAATGATACAATTTAGATTATACGTATAATGAAAACTCTATAGAGCAGAGAAGTTTGAATTTCCAACGCCTTTTGTTAAATTGTATATCAATTTATCCAGTTATAATTATTTCGAATTCAAACTATAACGTAAAGCTTATGCCTGTATGTACTTGAGAGTAAAAATTTTAGCTGAAAAGGGTTTTATATACCTTCTTTACAAATATTTATAAAAAAACACCAATTTAATCTAAGGGAAAATTGAACAACCTAACCAGGATAATGTCATCAATAATCATGACACGTATATTGTGTCGTAGGTCTAGAAATCTCAGGTATATTCGTAGGCGAAGACGACGAGCGACGAACAGCAACACATGTTTGATTATATCCCCTTTATATCACTGAGAAATAATGAAAAGTGAGTTATGATATAATATAATTATTGTCCTATAATAACACAAACAATGAGTAAAGCAGACTATATAAGTGTTTTGTGAAATTTAAAAAAAAAGTCCAAACAGGAACACACCAATTCTCCGTATATGTATGAAACTAAACCAGAGAATTTAAAGAAAACATATCACCATAATCAGAATGATAAAGCCGCAAAGATTAACCTTCTTAATATGTGTTTCCAGCAAGTTAAAATGGACCGTATTCAGACATAAACATTTCATTCGGATAAAACGAGAAGGTGCATATAAAAGTGCAACAATCGAGACCACTAAGGGTATAAAATTTTATAATATTTTTGTAAATAGCAAAACTTAATTACGAGTAATCGTTTTTGTTTCGCCTTTACAAAGTCCGGTCTGTTTTTGTTTGATTGTTCTGCTTTGTATCGATCTGATGAGTTAAGCCTTTTTCAACTGATTTTTATAGTTTGTTCTTATTTATGTGCTGTTTCACCACTGTCCCAGGTTAGGCGGATGGTTGAGCGCTCACAAACATGTTTAACCCCGCCACATTCTTTATGTGTGTGTCCCAAGTCAGGATTATAATTGTCGTTTTTTTTTAATGTAAATTCAATAAAAACTGGGAAATTGTAATATTTATATAATGAATGGAGCAACATCCTTTATTATAATATAAATCTATTCGAAACAACACAAACATAATTGTATAAGGAAACTAACAAAAGTTCATGGCTAGAAATTAGTATGTTGAGAGGAAAGCTAAGATTTTATCATAAAATCTCAGAAAGAGGGAAACCGGAAAATTTGTCAATTGTAATTTTATCTCAAAGATAACATAGATGATAGTATACGGAAACTGGCAAATTTCATAACCAGAAATTAGTATTTTGAGCCAAACACATATATTTTTATCATGAAATCTTAGAAAACAGGAAGCCAGGTCATTTTTACATGTAACTCAAATTAAAGCGTTTTGTCAATAATAATAATAAGTTAGAATATTTAAAATCTCTTTATTTATGATAAGTATCTTATTCAAAAGCTTTCTTAAAAAAAATAAATCATCAAAAAGTTATGATTCTATCGAAACTTTTGTTAGGACCTTTTAACGGTATGGACAGAACTTAAAATTTCGAATAGCTATGCCTAAGTTGTCCCAGAGCACGAGAAGTAGCAGGAAGAAAGGATTGTTGATATAAATCAAGTTGACGTATTGAAACTGTATAAGGTTGCATATCACGCAGATTATAGTTGGTAGATTCAGATTTAAGGGATAACATAATCCGACCACTGTCTGATAATTAATCTCTATGTATATAGAAATAAGGAGATGTGGTATGATTGCCCTTGAGACAGCCACAGAGTCAAAAAGAACGTCGATGTAAGCAACAATAGATCACCGTACGCCGGTCTTTAACAATGAGTAAAACCTATACCGTATAGTCAGCTATAAAAGGACCCAACATGATACAATGGGAAACAATTAAAAAAAACAACGGCGTGATTTATTCTAGTAGCCACTCGACTCCGTCCGTTCGACCGAAAGACCGTCGTCAAAGAATTCTTAGCTTCTATGTAAGTTAATGATTTAACATTTGGTCTTCAGTTTGGTAATGTTAAGTTGTAGCGTGTGAGTATATTTTACATCTCCCATGCATCCACTCCCTGTTTGCCGATAGTTTCAATTTTACAACATTAAATGTAAAAGGAAAATTTGCGTGAAACATTCTTGGCTTCTATTAAAGGGAATGATTTTATATTTGGTCTGCAGCTTGATAATGTTAAGTTGTATCGTGTTAGCAATTTTTATATCTGCCGTGCAACAACTTCCTGTTTGCCGATAGTTAGATTTTTTACACCACTCATTGTACAAGGAAAAGTTTCATCAAAAGTTTTCTTGGTTTCGATGATGCATCAGTATACATATAACCTCAATCAATTGATACAGCGACGCATGTCTAGCTAGACACAGCAGTGGGCTTATCTTTAAATGAACCGACTGATCATCTAAAGACACGTGCATTCTTATCGAAACTAAAATATTTCAACGTTTTCTGTCACATGAATGTATTCAAAACCATTGAATATCATATATTATGGGAGACAGCCCTTTGTTGAGTGTATAAAACTCAACCAAAGTACGTGAATTTATGAAAGATATTTATTGCTAAAGCGGTTAGATTTTATAATTCTACAACATAATATTGTGGTATTCTTTCCGTTTTTGTTTTAAATTTCAAGAAGTGTAAAGTGTACATCCACCTCATTTGTACTCTGGTGGATAGTTGTCTCATTTGTACTCTGGTGGATAGTTGTCTCATTTGTACTCTGGTGGATAGTTGTCTCATTTGTACTCTGGTGGATAGTTGTCTCATTTGTACTCTGGTGGATAGTTGTCTCATTTGTACTCTGGTGGATAGTTGTCTCATTGGCAATCATACCACATCTCCTTATTTTTATTCAGCTCCATTGATAATGTTTAATAGCAAGAACTGTTTATCCAATTGGCTTTGTCATTTAACTAACAAGTGGTCCTACTCCCTAGTCAAATTATCTTGCGGCTAAAGGCTAGTACCATTTTAAAATTAGACAAGCGATTCTTCCATAAAAGAAAAAAATAAGTAAGTTCAAGGCACCCCTGCAAAACCTGACTTGCCACTATTACAAAAATATTCATTAATCCCAATAAATTGAAAAGAAAAAGTAAATCCTCTTAAAATTTTAGAATCTAAAATATAAAGCTAAACGCTTGATGGATATATAACAGAAAGGAAAATGCACAAGAATAGTTAACTTCAGCTTACATTTTATTTAGTTGCAAATTTTCCTAAGGAGGATTAATTAAAGGTGCACCATATCGCAAACAGTATAAAAGCAATAAAAAAATATGTACGATAAAAGCGAGCCAAATAAGGGAAATTTACTTTGAAACATCAATTTTAAACAGATTGAAATATTTTTATTGTTCTTTGTCCAAACTTGACTTTAAGACAGCATGTTTCAATATCTTTAATTTTTTTTACGTTTTCTATGTTTTAACAAATGATAACACATCTTAATAAACTTCTATTATTGATTACTTTATTCATTGCTTATAGATAAAATGTAAATTTTTATCTTTGGATATAAAGAATTTTCTCTATAGAAGGAAGGTGAATTGTTATGTTACATAGAGTTATCCAAGGTCTTTTTAGATATTTAATTTACAGTCAAATTAAAATTTACACAGTTTGTTGATAATAATGTTCAGAATGTCCGCTGATGAATTTCATAACAAGACCCCTTTCATAAGTTAATAAGTCTTTTAATAGTGATTATATAAAACATTCAATTCTTGGAAAGTTTTGATAATTAACTTTTTTTAGAAACAAGCATTTGAAAACTTGATTATTTGTTTGGATTTCAAAAGATGGTGTCTCTAGTTTTAATATAAATGTATGAGCAGACATGAATATTAAAGTGTATGCAAAATGTAGTATACATATTTGAACAATATGTCGACCGTGCGAGGCCCTGATTGGTAGTTAAGGTCATTGAAACCCCATAGTAGTAGATATAACCAGAATAAATCTTTTAGTTGTGACTTCATCTTATAGGTATATATCCTTTATAAACAACGTTGTAGTTCCAATTTTCTTCTTTTTTTTTCTTTTTGGATGAAAGTCTTGCAAGTCAAATCTGGTTTAAACACTGAACACGTCAAGACAAATGCATCATTTTTGTACAGCTATACTGACATATCGAAAATGTAATGACAATGCCCGCAAATAAATGGAAATGCTCGCAAATGTAATGCCACTTTTGACATGTACATATATATCAGGCTATAACTATAATGATAATCATACAGATTCACACACAATAAGAAATTTCAAAAATCATTACGTTTTATTCTCTCCGGAAAACAATAAATAAAAGACAGTTGTATTAAAGACTGAATGAGACTATAAAATAAACACAGAATTGAGTCATTATAAAGCAAACTACTTTAAGTCAAACCTAAAGGTTACCGTATGTAAACCATATTGCTATTGCAAATGACAAATACCGTTCAATATAGTACTACTGTCAATTTCTAAATACTTAGCCAGAAGTTTTGCGAAAAGTGTCAAAGTATACCAAAAATCGAGATTTGTTTTGTCGATCTTTTTGTCGACTATTGTACGGATTCCTGGCCAGTAGGAATTCCCATGAATCCGGAAGCGACATCAGGCACTGAGGAAAGGTTTGGCATATCCTGTTTTGCTTGCCCTATTAGCGACGAAGAACGAAGAGAAACTGGGAAATATGACATTGACTTCACCCATTGGTGATAATATTCAACCAAAAACGATCGCTTAACCTATGATTGCGACTTAAACCTTTAATATAGTGTAAAACAAATATGTGGTGTTTTAAGCCTTCTTCTGTCAACTTCTGTGACAATCATTGTGTTCTGTCAAAAACCGAAGCTATTTCATAAAGGAGCTTTAATACAAAACCCGTTATTAAATGTAAACACATATGCCAGTAATAATCTCAACAGGCATAGTCTGTGACTATTGTAAGTCGACAAGCTTTTGCAACCTTCGAACTTACATGTTCAGTATATGAAATTAAGATATACATGTATCTGTCTTTATTGAAGTTGGATACATGTTGATTGTACCACAATACCTCACCGGTTATAATATTTATCCGCTAGAGATTAGTTTTATGTTCTAAAATTAAAAATTCAAGGCTTGTCGAGCAATTTAAAAATGTGAAAATAAGATATCAAGAGTGCAAAAATATCATCATTATTAGATAGAAAGGTAGAACATGCTTCTATTATCATTTAGTAGAAAATAACGAGTATTATTAATGTTTCACTATATTGTCGGATTACTTCCGTCAATAATTTTTTATCAATCATTTTGCTTTTAAATGCAAATAAAAATTACGGAACGTTCTGAATAAATCTAACATGAAGAGGCTAGCGAGGGTAAAAAGGGAATATTCTTTTTAGCAAATACCACGAAAGACAAGGTAATTTGGTATATATATCCACAGGGAGTCACGAAAAAACCGTGACTAACTGCAACACAGCGCATAATGGAGAAATAGGTCAAATGCGGCCCGGATACATTCTTTCCATTTAACACGGTCTCTAGCTGTTTTCCTTGCTGTAGCCCAGCTGGTCCATCCAAGTGTCTTTATGTCTCGAAAGTTCGTCTCCAGGTGGTTTTGGGACGTCCAACCTTCCCTTGGTTTCAATATCAGTGCCACTGCACATATACAGTAACTGTTGGTATCCATTCTTAGTACATGGCCAATCCATCTTCAACACTGTTCCATAATATCATCACTTAAATTCTTTGTTCCAGCTCTGATGTGAAGGTTTTCATTTGATATGGTGTTGGGCCATCTTATTTACAGAATTTGTCTCAGACATCTATTTTGAAAGGTGTTTAATTTCTTTTATCTTGTTTTGTTGTTTTCCAGGTTTCACATCAATACAGTAGTACCGATATTACCAAACTGTTAAATAACTCAACCTTTGTTTTGAATGTCAACATTGATGATCTCGATATTTTCCTTAACCTGCTAAATTGGCCTTTGGCTTTCTTGAACATGTTTTCCAAATGCATCTCCACCCCTTTTAAATAGAGAGGATGTAATCTGAAAAGTACCGACAAAGAAATAAATCTGCATGGAATTTCATAATGTTCGTGACTATGCCAACCATTTGTTTGAAGAGAAAATAGCTTTTTTTTTTTATCGAACTCAAAAAGGAATATTTAAAAAAATCAATATTCAAATGAAACATCGTTTATTATGGTTTCCCTTTGATATTTCATTGTGATTAGAATAAGAAATATTTGCAATGAAAATTGTTCATACATGCAAACCTGAAACATCAATATGATTAAACTGGGTTAAAGCATTTGGGAACAACACAATATTGGCATTTAAAGACAGTTGAAAACAGTGATAAATATCCCACGTCTCTTTTCATATATTTCTACTATTCGTGATTGTAAAAGTTTGCGAAAAGATTACTCCATTTTTTACCCTTAACTTATTATGTGGAACCTAGAAAAACTGTCATACAAGTCAGAAGAATTTGGTGCCATGAAAGTGCTGATTTCAATTAAAGTGCATATACATATACGCCAACAAATAAATACTTATTTGCGCCGTTAATCACGATTAAGTTTCAATGTAAGTTGAATCCCATATATGAGGCTCGTAAACTGAGAAGTTTTTTAATGGACTGATTTCAAACCCATGTTTCATATAATAACTGAAAGCCACTTAGATATAAAATTGATATAGTGTTCACATGTTCGAAGTGAAACTATTGACATTTTGTTTTACGGTGAGGGAAACAGAGGAAATAAGTCCAGTACATTTTATGACCACACATTATCCAATGACGTTTGAAGAATAGACAAGTCTTTTAGATATTCCCCAAACAATTTGCAAAGCAATTATCACAACAGAGCGTAACAACATTAATGTCGTAAAAACATTGCATAATCGAAAAATCAAACAGCCAGATTTAATAAACAAAAACCAAAAAACAAATATGAGTAACGGCAATCAACAACGACTACTTACATACATCTTATAAATTTTAGAAAGATGCTCAAGAAGCTAAAACCTATCAAATACTAGTATCTTGTTACGAGCGAACTATTATAACTACAAACATTGGGTTTAAAATCCATAGAATGGTTGAAATCTTATTTGACAGAGAGAAAGCAGAAAGTAAAATTTATGTAAATGGCTTTGAATCTAATTTTCACACAGGTACCTGTGGGGTACCTCAAGGTATTATTTTGGGTCCACTTTTATTTTGGTATTATGTAAATGAAATGTCTATAAGTATAAGTTCCGATTGTAAATTATTATTATATGCTGGTGGTAGCACAATTTTATTTTCGCATAAGAAACCCGGAGGTAATATCTGAAAAACTTGGAAGGGAACTCCAGTCTTGCAGTCAATAGTTAATTGATAACAAATTATCCCTTCATTTGGGCAAAACTGAATGTATTTTGTTTGGTTCAAAACGCAAACTTGCAAAGGTAGACAATTTTCTAGTCAGCTGCAATAACCATATTATTCAAGCTCAAAATTGTGTAAAATACTTGGACCTAAACATAGACAGACATTTGTTGGGGAAATTATTGTCAGTATTATTTTACAAAAAGCCTAACGGCAAATTTGTACCTCTCAATCGGTATTTTTGGCAAATACCCCTTGTAAGCATGATATATTTGTATATTATTCAACAAGAACTATTGAATACATTTTTTTTATTTTTATACCACCTATAAAAGGGCAACCGACTTTAACATTTTATTATAATGCTATAAAGGATTGGAACTTGTTGCCAAATGAATTAAAGAGCAACACAAATTTTGAATCTTATAAGTCTGGTGTTAAAGAATTTCTGTCAAATAAGGAAAGCAACGATTTTAATAGCACATTGTTATTTTATTGAATGGCTTAAATATTCAAGTCAATGTATTCGTAAATTTTAATTTTAACATTATAAGTATAAAGCCTGCCAAAGTCATGATTTCTAATAACTATATTTAATATTTTTAAGAATGTAACATAAAGGGACCACATTGGAAATAAGCCGTATGGCTTTCATTGGCAATACTGATAGGTATCATCAATTGTTTTAACATTTTATGATTTTAGTATGTTTACATGTCTGCTATTGTTTTATACTACTTTTGTAATGTTTTATACTGATATCTATCTATCTATCATATGTCGGTCATATGTTAGAAAAGCCGTATCACTGAAAAAACCTTACACACACAACGCTACGATACCGCAAACAAACTGTGGTATGGAATAAAATCAAGGGAAGTTGGCACTATTTCTTCACAACTATTTCATCACCAATCTTTCATTTCAGGTAAAAAATAAAGCAGCAAGATGTGCAGTCCGAAGTGTGCAACTATAATTCTGATTGGCATAAACGTTATATTTTTCGTACGTATATATATATCGACAATGACTATAAAAACTTAAATATACAGTCATCTAATGTTGGTATTAATGATTTTAAAATGTTAGCATTAATAAATAAACATGAAGTAAATATGGTAAAAAATATTGAAAAAACACAAAAAAAAAACATTAGTTAGAGCAAAGTTTAAGGATAACTTCAGACACAAGTTAAAAACAGATTATTTAAAGTGAACTTTTCAAAAGACCAGCATAAAGAGTATAAATCTTTTTGTTCACGTTTTAATCGTACAATTTTCCTTGCAAAATTAGAAAAATGACGTATTGTTATTCTTTACATGGCATTTCAATTTGTCACATTTTCATTATTATTTTTTCCGCAGTTTTTATTCTATTTTGTAATGGAGCAAACAGAAGAAGGATAAATGAAAAACGTTCCATAATGTCCAATTTTAATCATTATATATTATATTTAAATGAGTGAAGCTGCTTTTTTCTTTAATTATACATTATACAGGTCAATGCTATAACATAAATGAAATAAAATATAAATATTATCCAAATTTAGTTAAAATTCTCTAATAATTTTTAGCTGCTTGGTCTTGGAATTATCATCCCTGGTATATTACTTCTAGTCGACAACGAGGCTATCAATGACAAGATAATACCATTATTCAAGGAACTATCATTAGGATCCACCAACTTCGGAGATTTGGCTAAAAATCTGCCTATAGCACTAATAAGTCTTGGGTCTTTAGTGCTCGTCATTTCAGTAATAGGATTGTTAGGAACGTGTTGCTGTAAAATCAGATGCTTCCTTATGGTGGTAAGTTACTACAGTTAAAACTCATACTGTAGGTTCCGGGACAATCCAATAAAACATCGTGAAAATTACAAGGAATGAATGCAATCAAATCATAGACAAACTTCTGAAATGTAATAGAAGGATCTACAGAAAATTGGATATTTTAAATGGTCTAGTGGAATCAGTAGTACCTATAGCTATAAAAATATATTAGATACTTTTATTTGTTTTAAAGCAGCAAAATAGATCAGAATGAAGTACATCGTTCATGCCTTGATTACTGTTACAATTGCGCTACCATAAACGACCATGTTACAAGTAACTCACAAAGATACTCTTAAATGAATTAACATATATATAATTATATTGAAACACAAAATTAGTTTGCTGAAAATATTTGTGGAACTTTTAGTGTTAATGAAAGTCGAATCAGTCAGTCTCAACGAGGCTTTCTATGAATTGAGTATTACGACCATTTGAAGCAACAACAGTGTAAATCTTTTGTCGTAATTTTTTTAAAGATCTGTCGATAGATTGTTGTTTTGCATTGAGTAATTTATTTTTTGTATGATCTTTATTTCATCATTAGTAAACGCCCATTTAAAATGATACTTGGCGTCTTGAAACTAAACATGTAAAAATAGTTTTACTATTATATTTTGGTTGACTGAAGAGAATTGGATAAGGGAGCTACCATTTGATTTTTATGGGGGGCTAGGATGAAATTTGAAAAAATAGGCAGGACAGGATTTTTGAGTAAAAAAAAAGGCAGGATGAGATTATTTGCCAAAAAAAAAGGCAGGATGGCAATTTATGTAAAAAAAAAAGTCAGGATAAACTAAATAAAAAAGGCAGGACCAAATAGAGTGAAAAATAAAAAGGCAGGACCGAAAAGAGGGGAAAATAAATAGGCAGGACAAAATTTTTCATCCTAGCCCCCCCATAAAAATCAAATGGTAGCTCCCTAAGTGTTAAAATATTATTATGATTTTTTTAGATTTTCGCATTGCCCATAATCCGCACTAATAGTTCGGGTTAAAAGAGACATGTCACCTTCAAAAAAAAGAAGCTTTTATCTCTTCAAAACAATTCAGAAGAAAAAATAAACGATAATTTAAAAATATTTCTACTCAATATTTCACTGCTGTTTATATCATTTACTTTTTTTTAAACAAGCACACTATCAAGATGAAGAACAACAATAAATGCGTCTTTTATCTTTTATCTTTTTGATAGATTTTCGTACTTGATATATCAGTATAAGGAATTGTAGTCTTGTTGTAGGACAATTATTATTTTTTAATTGTCTGATTTCAGTATGCCATTATCGTTATTATACTGTTGATTGGGAAAGTAGTTGTTCTGGCACTATGGTATTTCATGAATGACAAGGTGAGATGTATATTTAACTAAAATATATCGATTAATACGATGTCTGTTGATGTAAAAATCAATTAAGAGAACAAATAAAACAATAAGCTTAGGTTCTGCAAAATAAATCGTCCAGGATGAAAGGCTAGGAAAAGAATATACAGAGGAAGTTGCGGGAATTTTGTCTTACAATAGGTCATCATTTATGAAACCGTCAAAGAGTTTAGCAAGAGTTCTGTTACGTTGCACTCTCCCAAATGGGAGTATAGGTTTTGAAGTTCAAACGTTTCGACCCATCTGCGTATTTATACATCCCGAATAACCACTCAGTCCTGCTTTTAATGCCTGATGGGAAATATCCATGGAATTAGTATTCTTTGCCCCAGTCTTCGGTTTGGAGAAAGTCATTGAGTATGGCTGGGTTACATCAGAAATGTAGTGGACTTGCAGAAAGAAGAGAATATTAAGACAGAAGACACAATGGGCATGTGTAAAACATGGTCATAGGAAAAAGACGAGCAGGAAAACATGGTCACATGAAAAAGACGAGCAGAAAATTGAACATGGCCATTGGAAAAAGACGAGCAGTAAATTAAACATGGCCATAGGAAGACCGAGGGTGAACTGCAATGCTCTGGAAGGGTCAACAATGCTTTAATATGCTCAATAAGGATATTGTTGCTCTTGGCTTTTAACGTGTAGAAATGTGGATCCCGCCCAAATCATGACTTGCAATTAACGTTCTCTAATAAACAAAATACGACTGCGCATTTATACCTCCCACACAACCAAACGGATACCCTCGGTAGGAAGCTTTCATTTGGACATATGTAATACAAGTAGACACCATTAAGGTTTAATACAATTTGGTAATATTCAGAGTATGTTATATGTCAAATCATACACAATGATACACATCTTGCTCATGCGAAAAGTGTGTTTCTTCTTCATTCTGGTGAACTGCATCATATTTCACCATTGTATCAAAGGTTTTGTTGTTGTAAATTTTGTTTTTATTTAAAAATATGTACTTATATATTAATTAATAAAGTATGCAAAACATATATTATCCATAGTTCAGTACAAAAAAATGCACGGAACAAAATTTTGCTTCTTGCTACTTTGTTCAAATTCAGCAGGCACAGCAAATATTTCACAACAACATAGTTCTAGAGTATTTCCACTTTTTTTTTTATCATTCATGCTATTTGTTTTCCAGTTCACGACTACAATAAAGGATGAAATGTTGAAGAACTTGAAAGCTAAATATACAAATGATGATTTAACAAGCAACGAAATCTCTACATCCTGGAACCAGTTACAGTTAGCTGTAAGTAGTAATGTTATTTTACATTTGTCATTTTAGGTCCTTTTATAGCTTACTGTGCGGTATGGGATTTGCTCATTGTTGAAGTCCGTACGGTAACCTATATCTGCTAACCGTCTACCTCATTCGGTCTCTGTTGGAGAGTTGTCTCATTTGCAATCATACCACATATTTTTTTTATTTTTGTATAGTATATACCATAACAGTTTAAACTCCAAAGTAATAAAACTGAAATTCAGATGCCATAACAATATTTGGATGCACATGCTTTAAAAATTTCCGTTTAGTATAACAAACTGATTAGATATATATTCCTTTCATCATGTACTTTTTTTGGGAAACATTTATAAACACTTTCTTGCTTAAAATATTTTGTTCTGTTCTTTTTCAAGATAAATAGGGGATACCAAAAACTCCCTGAGTACTAGTATAGATTCTTTCTCGCACTATTAATGATGTTTTAGTATGAATCTATTAAAAGTAACGGGAGCACAATCAGGCAGAATATGAAGAGTCTAAGTCTTATTCGCATGTAAAACCAATGAATTAAGTGATTTACTAGATTAACATCTACTTTTAAATGTATCATTTGTTCTTTCATTGATCAAGGTTGCAGAGGTAGATTAAGTTCTAAAAACTCTTAAATCTATTTTATTGGCATGTTGACCGATTGCGGATTCGCTTGAGGATTTTTGTAGCATTGAAGGCCTGAGCACCGGCCATTCATCTTTATGAAAAAAGGGAGCGTATTTTTTCTTAGGAAAACATTTTTTCAATTGAATAGTTATAATAACCGGCACAAACAAAAATGTATGCAAATCCATAAATATTACAATTTAACACAGGTTATGCACTTATGGTGCTTTTGTAATTTATATATATTTGGAGCAATTTAATATTTTCAGTTCGAATGCTGTGCAATTAATGCCGTTACATCTGCCACTAATGATTTTGACAATACAACTTGGCAAACCGGTAGTCCTCCTCCTTCTACTGACATACCTATATCATGTTGTCCGGGTGTGACGTCATCAAACTACACTGCTGCAGCTGCAACAAATCCGTTATGTCCATCGCTTACAACCGTTGCACCATCCGGGCAATATTCTAAGGTAATTTTTAAGGAAAAAATTAAAGTCAATGAAATGTATTGAAATTTACTAGAGGAGCTTTTAATGAATTAATTGGTATTGGATGTACTTAAATACATATTGTAAATATCCAAATGTCTACATCAAAAATAATAGTATTGTGGACTTTTTTTAAAAACATCAAGAAAAGTATTTTTGTACTTTTAATTGTGAGCCACTATGATAAAAATTGTGACTACTTAAAACTTTCGAAAAAAAAAAGATTTTGACATTGAATGAAAAGGAATATTAAACAAAAGGATAGCCATAAGAACGAATACTTATTTAAACCATACAAGTAACGTTCGTATCACGCCTATCAAACACATTGGGTACAACCTCGTGTAAAACACAGGGAAACACTAACTACCATGAGTTCATGTTTTTTTCATACTAAATCATAAAATTGTTTGCATCTCTTGTGGATATCATCAATGATTACTAATACGGGACAATATTCCACAAACAACCCGAGGTTATTCACATTTGGCCGAGTTCATTCACAGCAGATATATAGCATGTCTATTCTACCCGGACTGTGGTTTGTAATTAATTTAAGGAAATCTATTAAACCTTAAGTACTGCTGAATCAGCATTAAACCTCAAATGAACCGTGATAAGTAGTCACTTTTATACGGGAACACAGTGATGATGAATGTGATAACAGAACTATTGTTTTAGTGTTTTGATAGAAATTCACAAACGTTATTAAATGTTGCCAATTGGAAAACAAGATTGTATTGAAATGCGTGAAAGACTCTTTTATAATTCTGGTCCAAAAATAAACAATATTGCCTTGTCGTTTGTTGTTGTTTATCATATTTGTTTATTCGTTCATTGTATTGTACATAAACCAAGCCGTTAGTTTTCTCGTTTGGATTGTTTTACATTTGTCATTTCTGGGCCTTTTATAGCTGACTATAGTTGTTAACTTCTATGTCATTTGGTCCCAGATTGAGAGTTGTCTCATTGGCAATCATAACACATCTCCTTATTTTTATAAGTATTATATAACTTAGACCAAAGTTTCTCAAATTTGACCAGAATTAAAAAAAGAGTCTTTTACGCGTTTCGATACAATCGAAACATCATTATCAACTTATGATAAAAATAAACTGTAAAAACTCGTCAAAACTGCAGCCAGTAACATACATATTTTCACTTTAATTTTTTTTTTGATTGGGGAGTGACTTACATAACTCTGACATAGATTTAATTTTATAAAGTCTCATAATAATCTATCACATTTTAGCCTTGATAATAATTTTATAAAATCTCATAATAATCTATCACATTTTAGCCTTGATAATAATTTTATAAAATCTCATAATAATCTATCACATTTTAGCCTTGATAATAATTTTATAAAATCTCATAATAATCTATCACATTTAAGCCTTGATAATAATTTTATAAAATCTCATAATAATCTATCATATTTAAGCCTTGATAATAATTTTATAAAATCACATAATAATCTATCACATTTTAGCCTTGATAATAATTTTATAAATTCTCATAAAAATCTATCACATTTAAGCCTTGATAATAATTTTATAAAATCTCATAATAATCTATCACATTTAAGCCTTGATAATAATTTTATAAAATCTCATAATAATCTATCACATTTAAGCCTTGATAATAATTTTATAAATTCTCATAATAATCTATCACATTTAAGCCTTGATAATAATTTTATAAAATCTCATAATAATCTATCACATTTAAGCCTTGATAATAATTTTATAAAATCTCATAATAATCTGTCACAATTAAGCCTTGATAATAATTTTATAAAATCACATAATAATCTATCACATTTTAGCCTCGATAATAATTTTATAAAATCTCATAATAATCTATCACATTTAAGCCTTGATAATAATTTTATAAAATCTCATAATAATCTATCACATTTTAGCCTTGATAATAATTTTATAAAATCTCATAATAATCTATCACATTTAAGCCTTGATAATAATTTTATAAATTCTCATAATAATCTCTCACATTTAAGCCTTGATAATAATTTTATAAAATCTCATAATAATCTATCACATTTAAGCCTTGATAATAATTTTATAAAATCACATAATAATCTATCACATTTAAGCCTTGATAATAATTTTATAAATTCTCATAATAATCTATCACATTTGAGCCTTGATAATAATTTAATAATATGTACCATCTCTGTATAATGTTATTTTGTTTGTTTGTTCTAGGGTTGTTATGATGCAATATACGACTTCATAAAGGGATACTCGCTGTGGTTTTATATCGGAGGTCCTATTCTTTTCCTTATCGAGGTAAATATTGACATTATCCAAAAAAAGGAATACCAAGCTACGGCTGTAGTCAGATAATGTATTAATTTATGCATACTTTTGTTCTGTGAATGGAAGACACTTTATAATTTTCATGATATAAAACGTAAAAAAATCTGTTTTCATAGAATCATCTTTGAACAAATATTTTAATTTTTAAAATTTTTTATAAATGTAGTTCAAACTATTATATATCACTTCTACAATTTAACTACATGTTACTTGTTTGTCTTTTCCTCGTTTTGCGTTTGATTTTTGTTGTCAGTATTCCTCTAGTTTAGGACCCCCTGTCCTTTGCATCTTCCGACGTTTGCTATGATTGTACAACATTGCGATAATATCGGTCGTAAATCGATTAATATGAAAATAATAAATGCCTATACCTATTGATAAAAAATAATATTCTAATATAATTACAATTCATCACTCATATCATGGACAACAAACATTGATTACTTCCCTTTTGACATGTAAGGTATTAAACTGAAGTCGTGGATGATATTTGCCTCATTCGCTGATAATCGGCCTGAATAAATCCATTCTTCCCAGTTGGTGCAACCCGAATGTCTTTCTCGCAAATCAACAGATGTGAAATTTCTGCAAAAAAAAAAAGAGAAACAATATATATTAAATCACCTTTAAACAATCAAATGTTAATGAAGTACTAGTATATCATTAAGAGTGCGATTTCTAGTCTGTAAACAAGTCCTTTCCATATTTTAACTTTCCATTTGTAGTGATGATTTAGAATGAAAACGTTTAACGCTCGGCTATAGTGCAAGTTAACACAACAACAGTTTCCGGGAATTTTCATCAGGTTTGTTCGAGACTTAAAATACGCAAAAGTTCGAGGGTCTAGAATCACTCTCCTCTAGACCATAAATCCCTATTAACTGTAGTCAATAAGCTTCAAGATTTTAGTCTCGATCATATACTGAAGTGACGAAAATGTCAATTATATGAACTTGCGCCATACCAATTTTATGCCTTTTTTTATTATGAATATATTTTTGTAACAAATAGAATATTTCATACAAACAAATGTATCAAGTATCATTTAGTGTGACAGTGTAATAATAAATGATAAAAAAATAATTTCATAATCTTATTAAAGACCAATAAATAATATCAATTATTTTGCATAATTTGCTATTTTACTTTTCTTACATTAATTTCCGTTAGTTAACATCTATAAAAAAAAGTTTAACAGTTCAGATTTCCGTTTCAGATCTCTGGAATTGTATGTGCTTTTTACCTGTTTTGCAAAAACGATAAAGAAGATGATTAGGAAGCAAAAGATTTGACTCTGGTTCTTAACTGAAAAAAGTGTTTGATATGGAGTCAAGGACAACTATACAATCATGTGTGGTATCAGTTATGACGCAGTCTTTTATGATAAAAAAATGTGCAGAACTATGATAGTAGTTACCAGTATGTTTTTCCTCTAACGAACTGTTAATATGTTGTGGTCATCTTCATTAATAATATGCTTTTCTAAGAAAAAAATAAAAAGGTCTCGATGGACTTTTGAAACATTGTATAATACAATCATTTTTTGCAATAAAACATTGTCATAAACCTCATTCAACATAATTTTATGCATTTTATCTATTTTGCATTTCAAATTTACCCATTATACATGGTTAGTTATTTAGTGTATTTTATAATTTGGTAATATAGTTCCACACTGATTCAGGTATTTAGATATCTTGAGCTTTCAATGTTTGGGGGATTCAGCGTCCTGATTAAGGTAAATCAAAAAGAGCAAATCGAACGCACCAAGTGTTTTGTACCTACAATTTGTATTATAAACCGGTATGACGGATGTGTCATGTGTGTGCTACAGACAACCCTTTCTTAGACGAGCTAACATCACTGCAATAATGTACTTGTCGTGTATTTACTTATTTCCTAGCTGGTCGGGCAAAATTTTTTTTATCAATATAAATAAAAGTATATGTTTGTTAAACGTCAATGAAACAGTAACCTGACGAAACAAGATATTAGCGACTCGCCTTTTATACCGGTTTGGCTCTTTACCGACTTTTCACTGGCAATACATGCATGACTGGTTTTGCGTGTGAGGCAGGATATGCTTACCATTTGATATCAGTTCCTGGTTTGACGGGAGTTCTTATTTTCCGAAGTTTTAGTTTTTGTGTGTGTTGTTCGTATACGTCTATTTGTGTCCCTTTTTTGTTCGAGTATTGGTCTCGGGATGTCGCTTTTCTTACCACCCCTTTTTTAACATAATTCTACCTGTCATTTATCAACGCAATACTTTCTTTTATTTCCACCCAATATATAAAATGTTGTGTATATGTCAATAAACAACCAATCAACACAAAAACCAAAAATCTAGATGTCAACATACAGTCTTCGACAATATTCCGGTGTCTATACATTAAATAAAAACAAGCTTTTTAAAAATCGCCCTGGTTAAAAAAATGTGTGTATGAATGTAACAAATACTATTATATATCTGCCATCAACGCCATGTTCCCCAATCGAAAAAAAACCCTTTTAATACGAAAGCATAACGATAGACGAGGTTCCTGTCAAGTACATGAATATGTGGCGGGGTTTTTACTTATTTTTTTTAGATTTCAACACTCCTCCCTTATAAACTCGATCAGTGGAATAATAAAAGATACAATACATAAACGTCTATTTGAAGTTCTATATAGTATACATTATGTCATATTTACTTTTATTGCTGTATTTAATTTAAACCAAGATATTATGGTTAATGCAAAAGGATGTATTTCAATAATGTTAGTAGGGGTTCTTTTATCAATTTAATCTTATTTTATTGTAAAGCACGATAAACGCATGATACCCAATTACATTTATCTTGGTGTAAAAAAAAACTCGAGATTGACTGGGGAATAGAAGTATGGTAAATCGTGGTCTCCTTTTGACCGGAAGTAATTAACCCTTGCCAAAGTGTCCGCTTGGCTGTGCGAGATGTATAAATACGCAGCCATGTCCGGTCAGAATGGAGTCGTTAAATCTGAAGCCTTGTGTAGAGAAGAATGTCACGCTTGGCTGTGCGGGATGTTTAATAAGCAGCCACGTTCGGTCAAAATGGAGACGTTTAATCCGAAACCTCGTGTAGAGAAGAATGCCAGAATGCCACGCTTCTACGCGTTAGGAATCCTTGCAACAACTGTTTTAGGGGTCCGTGAGTGGTCTGTTGCAAGGCGAAATTTCAATCCCTATCAAATATACCCTTGTTTTTTAGTTTTTTTTTAGTGGCAGTTCGAATTTCTCGTCCTTCATTTCCGTCAACCGCCATTACAGGACCAACCTATTGTATTTTTTGTTAACCTGTTCTTGTCCTGAATATGGATGAACTATTTGCCACTGGACTTTAAGCAAACAACAATCATCATATTGGTGCAAAAAAAAGAGATCTGAACCCTCCTACTTTTTAATCTCAATCAGTGGAATGATATAATGATCATAAAGAATCATAAAATAACAATTTCTATTTGAAGTGACATGATTTCGTATAATATTATTTTTGTGTAATTCATTTATTGTATACAATAAAACTACAAGTGTTAGAGTGATTTAGATAGCATTTGTTGATTTGAAAATGTTT
This sequence comes from Mytilus californianus, assembly GCF_021869535.1. Classification (NCBI taxonomy): domain Eukaryota; kingdom Metazoa; phylum Mollusca; class Bivalvia; order Mytilida; family Mytilidae; genus Mytilus; species Mytilus californianus. The sequence continues at coordinate 32,681,776 of NW_026262701.1, forward strand.
TTTTAAGATTTTCAAATAGAATATATCCGGGTGGAAACTTTCACGATTCTTGGCTTTTGAGTTCAAGTTTTATTGGTTATTTACTTGTCATGTCTGTTCGTGTGCGGTTTCTTTTCTTTACGACACAATTTTTATGTACATTAGAGTTAATAAATATGAATAACCGTTCATTTCTTCATGTTGTTATGAGTAATATATGGTTTTGTGCAAACAATTATATGGCTTATTTCTAAAAAAAAAACAAAAACAAAAAAAAAACTGTTACAGTTATGAATTATTTCAAACTACGTTGTTCATTTCGAGTCATGTTCAACAGTGGAGATAGCGTTGGTTAAACTGTTGGAAGAGAAAATTGCTTTTATACACGAATGGAAGATCCTTTATATTGTTCTTGATATTCAAAAAAATAGACACATGTTTTCATGGAATATTGAAAACTGGATAGCGTATAGCGTATAACACAAAATGATTTATATTAAAAATGTTTTACAAAATATTGTTCTCCCTATTCCTTCAATGTAACCACTGAGCACTTCCAAGAAACTTTGGCGTTTCGCTGTATTCGTCACACTTTTAACATGTTTAAGTTTTATCAAGGAAGATTTACTAATCTTTTGAAATCCATTATTCTTGTTTCAGAAATAAGAGAAGCTTATGAAAAATATAAAATGGCTACTTGTTGATAACAAACAGTATTTTAATATTTACACTTTATCTCTCAATGAATTTTCTATTGTATAATCTCTGCCATCAAAACATCGATTGCTTCCCTTTTGACATTTATGCAATATGACTGAAGTTTATCTTAGTTGATGGGGTTGAGTGTTAACTGACGTCTTTACACTAAATCCATTGGATGTCGGATGTGTACTGATTGACATTTAAGTCTTAAATACACGATTTTGTTATTAGTTGTTATTGGCTTTGAACTATTTGTCAGTAACTGCGAGTACTCTCTTGTGTCTTTTTTGTTGTGTGTGATGTACAAATTCCCTGCCACGTTCGGTCTGTGTTTTTGTTACTTGTTTTTCTGCTTTGTATCGACCTGATGAGTTTAGCACTTTTCAACTGATTTTATAGTTTGTTCGTGTGGTGTACTATTGCAACACTGTCCCAGGTTAGGCGGAGGGTTTGGCGCCAGCAAAAATGTTTAACCCCGCCACATTCTTTATGTGCTTGTCACAAGTCAGGAGCCTGTAGTTCAGTGGTTGACGTTGGTTCATGTATGTCATACCGGGGTATTTTTTTTTCGTAAATTATTTTGTTATGAATTAGACCTTTTGTTTTCTCAATTGAATTTATATTTTTCGTGTCGGGGCCTTTTATAGCCAACTATACGGTATGGGTTTTTCTCATCTTGAAGGCCGTACGGTTGCCTATAATTGCTTACATCCACTTCATGTGAACTTTGGTGGATAGTTCTAACCACATCTCCTTATTTTTATTTTGATGCGGCTTTTGATTCATCGACTGATTATCTGGCTGAATAACTCCATCTTTTAAAATTGGTGCAACCCGAATATTTTTCTTGCAAATCAGCAGATGTGAAATTTCTGCAACAACACAACTAAGAAACGGTAGAAAAAATATAAAATCACCTTTAAACAATCATATGGTAATGGAGTACCTTTAAGAGTGCGATGTCTAATCAGTATTCAGGTCCTTTCCATATCTTGAACTTTCATCGTAACGATGTTGAGAATGCAAAAAATTCGCTAGTCGGTGATATGAGTGCATGACTGCAGGTGATCACAAGGCGATAAAGATACTCAACCATTCTATCGTGTATGGGTTAGAATCACTGATTTATTTATGTATTTTATAGATGGACAAGCAAATGATCTTTATCAATATAGATAAAGGAAGTGTGTCGTGCGTATTTCCATGCAGGCTTCACGTTCTTTTTGCTTGGCATTACGATTTGGGAGGGAGGCATTTACAAGCAACAATTATAATTAGATACATACGCAATATAAGCAACAAACATGATACAGTATATAATATTTTTTAAATTAATATAATGTGACAGATATTGTTATAGATATAAAAAATCAGATGCAGAATAAGTGCAATTGGATGCAGCTCTGGGTCAACACAGCATTGTTGAAGATGTATACCGTTATAAATAAGTTAAACTTAACTTATTTAGAATAAAAAAATATAAAGTGAAATGTTAGATTCGGTTGATCAAATGGCCAACATGGATCCTATTTTATTTAAACATATTTAATTTAATTGTTATTACATATAACAAAAAGGATCAGACACAAGTTATTACAACTGAGATAGTCCTCTCCTAAATATAATAAGTTATTATATATAAATATAAAGACATGCAACAACAACATTAGATAATTATTGATTTGTACAAAAGTTATAGAAAAAAAGAAAGTTCACAATTTCCCCCCAAAAAATAAACAACAGTCCCACGCCAAAAAGCTTATTCATCGACATACTAAACTATATCAGTTAAAAAAAAAGAAAAATATCTTTCTAAAGGTCAAACCGTTCACTTTGCCGAATAAAATGCAAGACTTCTTTAATTAAGATGTATTTTGACTAAGAGTTAAATTTTCGTTTCCATTTAGTAAAGTACCAAGATCTAAAGACGGGACAAAAAGTAGTTTGTCTTAAAGGTGAGTTCTAATTTGTGCATAAAGCGGACTTTCGAAGAAAAAATGAAATCTGGGATCCTATTTAGAATGTTGGAGAGGAGATGTACTTGTTTTGTTGTTGCCGAAGTTGGAGAACAGGGGTCCTATTCAAAATATTGGCGACTTGGCTAACAGGTAAGAGTGTTGGCGAACATTTCCCCAATCCTGTACCAGCCTGACTAATTGATGTTATAGAGAGAATCATGTTAGCTGTCACAATGGAGAGTTAGAACAAAAGATTGTTCAAATGGGTATTCTACATCATAGTAAATCTTTTTGGAGATACTAGTACTCATATTAATATTTTAAAAGCATATTAAACAGAAAATATCTGCATGTAAACGATAACCATTGAATTAACAAGGCAATTTTCTTGAGAATTCGTACAGATATTAAGTTCCTATGCATTTGTTCATCGGCTTCTTATTTCCATCTTAGATCTTATATTGAAATAAGTAGTCAATAAGATATTAATTACCATATTCCGTTCTGTTCGTAATGAGTTCTCTTATCATTGTGCATGTATATTCTATTTCTAGACAGTAAGTTTAATCCATAAAAATTAAATCATCTTTAAATGAAATTATTATTATTTTTAAGTCGATAAATGCAAATGAAGTCCTATATAGGAGATTGTTTTTAATCAAGCAAAAGGTCTTACCCGTAAAAAGTATTTCCCTTTTCTAAATGGTACATTGTTACAGGCTAGTGATATTCACTTATCGTTATGGTAATGTTTAAGCAATGTATCCAATGCCATTTTTTGCATTTATTTAGTAAAATGTCTTCATTTATTTGTGGTCACGAAATATCTGACCTGGCAAAATTTTTATGTTATATTCATTGAAACATGAAACGTCTCTACAGACACGGGCATAGCGAACGAGTTGGGGAAATAAAAATACCGTCAGAAAGAGCAAAAGGACCACAATCGTCAAAAGAGGAAAATAAACAATAGAAGACGAAATCGTCTCTTTTGTCATAACTTTTAGTATAATAGAGTATCCCATGTGAAACTAGAGTATCCAAAACAATAATTTGACAATTGTTCCTGTCACTGTTAGACATGTTGCAAGTAATTTCCTCGGCACTAATGTCTGCAGTATAATTAGAACACCCTTCATCAGTTAAAGCAATGGTATTATTTACTTTAAGATTTGAAAAACAACATTGAAGCCTTTATACTTTATTTCATCGTTAAATTATTTTACATTTAATAAACATTAAATTTATAAATATACAACTTTTAAAGTTTTATTCAAGCCGGTGCGGTTTAAATTCACATGTGTTAACTTGAGAACTACTCAGATTATATTCAGTTGGTCATTTCATGTTCGACAGTGGATAAAGAGTAAGTTGGTCAAGTAAGAGAGAACAAATGGATGATTTATGATGCCATCTGCAGGTCCCCAGCTTTACATTTGAGGAATTATAGAAACTGAATACTGTCTACAGTCAGGTATTACTTTCAGATTTTTTAAGAATATCTCTTTATTTACAATTTCAGAGCCTGTCAAACACATGTCTCCTTTCGGTAGCATTTCTTTGTCCATAAATTCCTAAAGATCAAACATTTTACCAACTTATGTATGTTTAATTTGTTCTCGACCTTGTCATGTATGTATATATTTGCCACTTGACGTTAAGCAAACAAGACGTAATCAAATCTAAAAAATAGAGCATTTATTCAGAGAAAAATAAAACCATATATATGTTATGTTATCTAACAATTTGAAGTTTGAAAAGTGACTGAAACATGTGAAGGAACTTTATGATATAGAAATTAAATGTATCTAAACACATTGCAGAAAGGAAAAGTAACGATCTTTTATGACGTTATCCTTGTTCTACGGTAACTTAATGGAAATTTTTGTAAGAATAAATAGATCTGTTAGTTGTGTTTATACTGGTAGAATTTTGAAAACGCTTCATTCTATTTATTTTGTTTGGTAATAGAATTTTAAAGAATATAAAAAAAAGTCAATTATATATATAATTAAACCGACGCAAAATATTGCTTAGAGTTATTTTATGAAATATCAATATTTTTAATCAATATAAAGAAAAAATGTTGCAGCTTGCAATTGTGATTTATTAAAGATTCTGGAAAGACTTCCCATTAAACACCGTCTGTAGATGCAAATACATACATAAAGGGGGTCCAAAAGAAAGTCTTGTCGAAATTCTATTATGAGTAGGCCATATTTCAGAAAATTACATAGTATAGAGTTGCAATACCAAGTGATAAACCTTCAATATGCGAGTATTATCAACTTTTATAACAGTTGGTGTTTTTTTTCTCTCTTGGATACACTAAAAGCCACTCTAAACGTGTCACTTTATTTTGTTTTCTATTCCTTATATTCTATGTCATTTGTGAAAAAGTCTGCGTACTGCATTTTATCTGTAAACGAGGTATTTATGACTTAGCTCAACGATAAATTGTTTTAATGTGATACTCTATTAAGAATTTTAATGAATTTGAAATGGACGATCGAACGTGATTCAAATTAGATCATCTCCCATTTACGAGAAAAAAAATAACTCTTGAAAATGATATATATGTCAAATTGCTTGATACATTATTTGCTATCGAACAAAAGTCATTTCCCCACGGTTATTGATTGTTGATTACTTAACGTCCAGTAGCAAATTTTTAAGGCTTATACGGGAATAAAATAGTTGACAATATATTTATATTTATACGATCTTAAACTGCGCACGACTTCAAGAAAAGGACGATTTTAACTACAACCGAAAAATGTCGGCGTTTAGCTGCCGTAAAACAGGAAACCTCCAGATCCACTCAAAGAGTTATTGACCGCCTTGTTTATTGTACAGGAAGCATTTCATTATCCCTCGGATCTAACATCTCAAGCAATTCTGAGATTACTAGTTATAGTTATAGTAATCTCAGACCAATTCTATAAATTGGAAATTTAAAAATATTTGTTTTAGCATTTCGAGATTTCAAATTCACAAAGTTGGATGCTTTCTGTTTCATGAACAAACAAAAATATGCTCTTTGGCAATAATCAGACGAATAAAGTAGTCATATTTCTAATTGCAGCTACAGTTGGGTTCATTCTTTCCTTTTCAATGTTTAGTTTACCATCAAAATGTTTAGTTTAAATACATAAATCAGTTGTGTTTTTTTTTCTTCATTCGCTTTGTCGTATGTATTTGATGGTATGAGATGATTTATTTTGAATATGCGCAGTGTTGTCCGCTTAAATTTTACCATTTACGTCTTGGACGATCGGTATTTAGACTTCGATTTTTATATTCGTTACTGAGCAAAACATTTCTGTGCCGCATTTTCATTTTCAGATAGAAGTGGAAGATAACAAGGGGATTTCAAAAAAAATAAATCGGAAAGAAACTAAGCCATGACCAAAAACGAAAAGACATCAGTTTACAAAACATTACATGGAAAACTTAAAGACTGAGCAACATACACCCGTCTCAGGCATTCGGATAGATAAGCAAATCCTGCTCCACATATGGCACGCGTCATATTGCCATGGTTCAAATTCAAAACTGATGCTGTTCGGTAGATAAAATTATTTAACAGAAATGATTTTGATGTTAAAGATTTGACCTGAAATCTGCGTTGCTTTTTTAGTTTCAGTGAAGGGTTTTTCATCCTGCTGGCTGGTATGTTGAAAACAAATTGTCGTTACTTAAAACAAATAAACAGAAAACTAAGCTAAAAGACATGGTCTTAGACATATACATTCTTTTAGTTGTTTTAATACTTAGTCTATGATCTCATTCAAACAAGGTTACATAAAACAGGCAAAACTATATTATTTTTATTCACGACTTTTCTGATTTAGATATACTTAACGTGAAGCATTATATGCTAAATATAACCAGTAAATTAAATTACATTAATCTGTCAAAATTGATTTTCGCTAAAGATTTTCAAAAGATACAAAAAAAAAAAAAATACAAAATATTTCAAAAATAATTCTAGGTCAAAAGATTAATTTCTAAAGTTCACTAGCCATTTACAATAAAAATGGATTCTACATATAGGTTTTTTTTTCAAATACATATTTTGAACAACACAATACTGTAATACAATCTATAATTAGAATTATTTCTCACGAAGGTAAGGTAAATATTTACAACTTCCTTGGTTACGGGCGTAGTGTGAACATATATTTATTACGTGTGTACAAAATTAGTGTCACGAACAAATGCATGATACATATATGTAAAAAAGTAAAATATTTGTGTTTATTAAAACCTACCTTTAAATGCGAATACGTGACTCGTGATCAAACTTAATCATCAGTGACTGAGATAAAAAAATAAAGAGCCAATATCTATACACTTTAAAATTTGGGGTGCGTCTTTAGACTCGTGTCAACCGTTATTTTTTTCGCCTAACAGAAGTTGCTCTGGAAACTTTGTTATAACAAAGTTATAATATCTGTTCCTGTTGGAAGAAGGCATACTTTCATAAGTTACTGGTATCACATATGTGGCAGGATCTAGTATAGGGTTCTCAGCTTGATTTCAGTAAATACACGAGTTGTCTCTTAACCCAGATATTAAACTAACGCATAGTTTATAGTTATTAATAGATCGCGTGGAGTTAATAAACTCACCATAGATACCAGGACTAAAATTTTGAACGCTAGACGCGCGTTTCGTCTTCAAAAGACTCATCAGTGACGCTCGAATCAAAACGTAAAAAAAAAAAAAAAAAGACCAAATGAAGTTGAAGAGCATTTTGGACACAAAATTCCTAATACAGTTAGGTAATCTATTCCTGGGGTAGAAAATCCTTATTTCAAAATATTCAAAGTTTTCTAAACATTATTATGGCCATATCAATGATAACTCATGTCAACACTGAAGTACTGACTACTGGCATAACAGATAGACTCAATGTTTCTTAACGGATGGCATATTTGTATAAATACTTCACTAGGAAAATTTGATAAAAATTGTACTAGACTGAGTTTTTCCTTATGATTAAACATTCATGAGTTACAGATTTGTGTTTTGTGCAAAAATATATCAATTGAAAGAGTGCTTTAAACCCAAACCTTTAAATATATATTGGATTTTCAGAAAAGAAAATCATTATCTTGACGAGGAAGTCATCATGGTCATGTGCTATTCCATTCAATCTATTGTAATCAAATTTAATGCGTCATTGATAAGCAAAATAAACATTATACTTTAATAAAATGTAATAAATGCGCTTTTAGAATCAAGAAAGTGTCCGTGACCTTAATAAATGATAAACAGGACTTGAACTACGCTCTATACTTCTTATCCATTTCAACACATGAAGTAAAAAATCGTGAATACAACTGGACACTAAATCAATGTATATATGGACTTATGAAAATAACCACTTGGAGCTGCAAAAAAAAGTCAAATTAATTATCAAAATGTCTGGCAAAATAGAATGTGTAATTCATAGAAAAGATCAGCAGAAACATCAGTATTAAGATAACGTTAATTTAAACATTTTGATAACGAGAAATTTAAGCATAAATATACGAACAATCTAATCACAAAAAAATTGTGAGTATGCTTTCTCGTAATAATAAAAAGAAAAACTATCTTAAATCCACGCTTCGGCATGGGAAACCAAAAAAAAAAAAAATAAAAAAAAAAATGAGTAGGCGTATAACTTCATATCCTGCAGGAAAATCTCACTTACATGTGTACAGTTTCAAGATACATTGGTTTGTGATACGTGTACTTTATTGATACTGTGATAGTCCAAAAGGCTAACAATACATCTTACTCACAAATCAATCATTATCCAAATTTTTAATTCTCCTTTATTTTGTCATAATTAATGTTTAGCCTAGTGTCGTGATTCTGTTGTCCAAAAGGTGACTGGGGAATAGAAATATGGCCACTTAGGTCTTCTTCCGACCGACAATGAAACCCTTGCCAATGTGGGGCGTCCGTTTAGCTGTGTTGGATGTACAAGTACGCAGTCACGTCCGGTCAGAATGGCGACGTTCAATGCGATGTCTCGTGTAGACTTAACGTTAAGAACCATTGCAACAATTTTTGTGGGGTCGTATGTGGCCTGTTGCAAGGCAAAATATCTGTCCCTATCCAATATGCCCTCATTTTAGAGTGGCAGTCCAAATTTCTCCGACTCTCATCATGGACGATCTCTTTACCTATTGTATTATTGTTAATTTGTTCTCGTCCTGAACATGCATGAAATAGTTGCCACTGCGATAATCAAACAACATTCAACAATCAATCATGCTTCTGTTTGTGTCTGCTTTTTCTTATGAAATGGCCGTTAGTGTCAATGATCAAAATATTATTTGTTTGATCGATGTTTACTCATACATATTTAAACTTATAGGTAATAAACTCTTTGTCCACGGTATTCAAGCGTTTAAGGTATCTGATAACTGATGTCAGGTATTGCTATTGGATTTTATAAATAGATGGTATTTACATAAGTTCACACAAGTTATTACATTTTGCAATACGTATTTACAGGAATCGATTTCGAAAATACCGGAAAGCGTTTGCAAAGTAAGGAAGGTGAGTTCTGTTTTATCTTTGATTTTATTTGATCTAAGTCTATATTGACACAGGTATGTTTTTAGAATTCACATTTCATAAATTATCATTCTATTAGCCGTTTATGCGAGTTTGGTCTGACACAGGTATGTTTTAAAATTCCATATTTCATAAATTATCATCATATTAGCTGTTTATGCGAGTTTTGTCATTCTAATAGAAATTAATGCGAGTTTGACCAGCATGATTTAATTGTTTGTCGAATAAACAAATTAATTCTTTTATCATTTAAAGATAAAGAAAATAAAACTTTTATTTAGAACGAATCATATGATTAGATTTTGTTTATTTTTTCTTGTTTATATAATTAAGCATTTATTTCATGTCCACATATTTTCAGTCCGGTTTCGAATCACATGCCACAATTATTCAGATTGTATTTTTAAGAAGTTGAATAAATTCTTGAATGTAAATGACCTACATATTTCTGTCATGGATATATGCGTTCTATTTATCCCCCTAGATGTTAATGACATAAAGATGCTGATTCTGTTCTATTTATTCACCTTAGCCATAAGAGATCAATATATGTCCTACTGTTAAATTAATATTTCATATCTCTGTTCGATCAGGTGTATTTGTGTTGAGTCTCATCATTTACTCAATACGCTGCCATGTTGTCTTGAAATGTTTTGGCATATATCTGTTATTCTAGACAGAACAGTAACAGGCATGTGTCATTTCGAAACCGGATATATACATGCATATTGTATAGTAAATAAATCTGTAATTGTTTCATCAAACGATACTCCATTAGGCATGTTTGGCTATTCCAGATTTACTTCCTCCTTTGTTGTATATTTTAAAAAACCTCCTACTGTAATTAAACATCGTTGGTTTTCAAAACTTTTGGCTCTTAAAATATCTGAAAAAACTTGGTCCAGGAAAACGCTTCGAATTAATTCAATAGAAAGACAAATGTTATGGGGTATCGATCCATGACACAAAACCAGTACATGCACAGAAAAAAAATCAAAGGAACAGTGCTTGTATTGCTGTTCTTCATCTCAAAGCCACAGTGTTGCCTTCAACACGGAACAAAAAAAAACTCTCACTTCGCTGCAAGTTTAAGACACCCACTAGCACCGGTTTGAGCGGAATTCTTTGCAAAATAATTCGGATAGGCTTTGTAAGATGTAACACCACCAAATTGGGCCCGGTGAAAAAGAACATACTGGGAAGTTTATCAACCTCATAATTTTTTTAGTAAATTTTATTGTGTTCTAGTATTTTAACTTAAAAAAAAAAACAACTGCAAAAGCAGATAATATGTTAGTATAAAAAACATGCAAAAATTAGATATCTTTCGCCAAGAGCAAATATTTAAAAATTGGAGATGGATAAAAGAAAGTCGCATAATAAAACAATTGTTGACTTTTGATATCAGTTAATACAATGATTTATCAACCCCAGAGATCTGATATTCACTCTCGGCCGTTGGCCTCGGTGAATATCATATTTCTAGGGTTGATAAATCATTTCAATATTCCACTGTTAATACATATTGATAGTTTAATCAATATTTGATTGGTTGAGACTATCCCACGTTTCATTGAACAACTCTTCATATTCCCTTCTGATGATCATATTCCCCTCTGAAATGTCGGGATTACATCGTGCGACGTTACGTGCGGTTAATGTACATAACGTTTTGAACTTCTTATTCTTCTTAAAATAGTGATAGCAAAAATCATTATCATGTTCAAATTTATTACAGACGATAAAACAAAAAGACTAACAATGAACTTTTGTTCCGTACTGTTTATCAATGTGTATGTCATGTTTAGTTTAACTTATAAAAACAAACGGATAAGAAAAAAAAATGTATGCCAAATAATAATTAATGTATTGATAGTAAACAAAGCATAGGCAGTGGAATAAAACATTCATTTCCCTTTGCCTCGGGAGATATGAAGATTTGCGTACCCTCGAAAAATCATATTTCCCTTGGGCAGAGCACTCGTGAAATATGAATATTCTTGGGTGAACAAATCTTCATATCTCCCTCAGGCATGGGAAATAAATTAGTATCAAAATATGGAATGACTCATTTCTTAGTATTAGCTTTAGAGTTTTTATTTACACATTCTATAATCAATATTTTACTGTCATATTTAATTCATGTGTATTTTATACTTTTTTCCCAGCCAATATTTGATTCATCATGTGTAACCCAAAGTGCAGCAAAGTTGCCTTGATTGTTATCAATATTATATTCATTGTAAGTATATGTAGTGTATAGGTTTAAATTATAGTATAATTAGATAAGAAAACCAAAAAATATAAACTTTTATTGAATTGGTTATTTAAATAAGCAATTTGGTATTAGACTGACTTTTATATGTGTCGATTTATGCTTGTGTTACATGATAAATAGATAAACTACAATGGCTTGGTTAAATTCGAACTAAATGAAATTCAAAACAAGACAACAGAAAAGACATTACAATGATGTACCGCTCATAAAAATAACAGAAAACCGACAACTATGTATACAGGAGAGCCTAAATTAGTTCACATACTGAAAACGTGATTGTATAAAAAAAAAAAAAGGAAAATGAACAGCAATTTTTCTGTTGTCTTGTTTTGAATTTCATTCTATATTTCCTATACATCCATATAAATTGTGCACATCACTCACGTTTTCCAAAAGCATAGAAAATAATGTGTTTAAAATTGAATCTTGCCATTTGCTTATTAAAATGTAGTGATGTCCGTTTTTACAGTTGCTTGGGCTTGGTTTGCTTATCCCAGGAATCTTAGTGATCATAAATGATGATGGCATCAACGAGAAAGTATTACCAGCATTACAGACTGTCGATTTTGGAGTATCGAATTTTGGTGACCTTGCCAAAGGACTCTCTATTACACTTATTGTAATGGGCTCTTTTGTTTTAGTTCTGTCGTTGTTAGGTGGATGTGGCGCGTGCTGTGAAGCAAAATTACTTTTGACGATAGTAAGTATTGAATGTCAGCTATTTTCTTCACTTTTGTATAAAATTGTTATATGTTCACTACACACATTTTGATTACGAAACTGTTCATTACACATATTTTGATTACGAAACTGTTCACTACACATATTTTGATTACGAAACTAAGTGGCTAAAATTTGTTAAAATATTTTAGATTATTGTGGATGCTCAAATAAATTGCCGAATCAAATTAACTGTTCGTCCATCTGGAATTCAAAATACGTAAAAACAAAATCTAAAAGATCATTTTTCAATCAATATTATAAAGTTTGTTCCTCCCGAAAAGAAGTTTTCTAAGCGTTTAATTCACACATGCATTAACATTTTTTATATTGCTTATATGTTTATGTTCTCTGTAATATTTTTTGTTTATGAGGATAAAGTATTCAGTTAAATTAATATAGTCTTTTTAGCATCCCATAGTAAGGCACCAAGTTCATCATCCAGACTGTATAGATTAAAAAGTATAATAAAGACTGTAAATCTATTATAAATCTATAGAGACATTTTATGTGTAGATTTTATGACTGTTATTTTCGTTGTAGTATTCAATTGTAGTTGTCATTCTGTTCCTGGGAAAGCTGGTAATTGTAGTATTGTGGATTGTATTCAAAGCAGACGTAAGTACCATATTTCGGGGATAAATCATTCATAACATAGTGTACCTTCCTTATAACATTTTTTTTTTAAATCGGCGTATGGTTTCGCTTCGGCCGAAATTTATTTATGAATTCAAAATGGTAGGATCATTGGTCCATTTTCAAACTAAAAAAAACTTAAAGCAGCTTTGGAGCACTTTAGCATCGGGAGAATTAAAGAAGTCTCAAGATTTATTTGGCTGTCTGGAATATCAAGGCAAATTTTGGTTCCAACAAAAAGACATTCGAAAGGTGTCAACAGAAATTTTCTGAAAACTACAAATAATAATAATATAAGCCAGTAAGAATGTCTGACACACTATATTGAAATTTCGATATGCCCGGAATAATTTAGAATGTACCAAAAATTTAGATATTTTTTCTTCTGAAATTTATCAATTATCATTATCAAGTAATATGATGCAAATAATATAGCACATACATTCCACCAGCAACCAACAATGGTCACTGGGAAATTGAAATAGGGTCTATTGGTCTTCTTCCGACCGGCAGTAAACCCCTTGTCAAAGTAGGTCGTACAATTGGCTGTGCAGGATGTACCAGTACGCAGCCACGTTCGGTCAGAATGGTAACGAGCCGATGCCTCGTGTAAAGAGAGTCACGCTCTCTACACGTTAAGAACCCTTGCGACAACTCTTTTGATTGGTCCTTAGGCAAGGCAAAATGTCTGTCCTTATCCAATATTCCTCATTTTTCAGTGGCAGTCAAAATTTACACGGTTTTCATACCGGAATAACTCTAGTACTACCTATTGTATTGGTTGTTAATTTGTTTGCGTCCTGACCATGCATGCAATATTTGCAACTGGACGTTTAGCAACCAACAATCAATCAACCAATCCATCAGGAGTGACATAAATCTAGTGGTTTTAATACAAAAATTTAATTTGCTGAACCATATGCGCTTCTTGATATTTATTTCTGATCGAACCCATATTGTGCAATTCAGAAAGTATCAAAAGTTGAGCAGCAACAAAAACATCACAAATAAAAACCGAAACAAGCAAAGGAACATCTGTACATCGGGCGCCCTACCTTAGAATTCAGCCAGCACATTTTAAATCCAGTAGTTAACTAAAATCCACAAGTATCAATAATAAAGCAATAGTAGTCACGCAAAGCGCAGAGCGTTTGCGCTTTTTCAAATAGACATTTGTGCTTTAGTAGAATTTACATTTCCACTTTTCGTATAAGAAGTGTTTGCCTTTTATTTTATTATTTCCCTTCTTATACGGGCTGAGCGACAGGTGCTTGGTTGTGATCAATTTGTCCTAAAACGGTATTCGTTCCATTGTCAATTTTTTCTCGAGTTTTCATTTCTTGTCTCGCACCTCCAAGATAAATCCTCACTTTTCAGTGTCTCATCAATTTGGTTTTAAAAAATCCATCATATACAGTGTTCCCTTTACTTGTTTCTCGACATTTACAATCCATTTATCAATCAGTGGTTGATAATGTGTTGTAAAATAACTAACTTTGGGTTTAATAGACTCGGTATGGGTTTTTCTCATTGTTGAAGGCCTTACGGTGACATATAGTTGATAACATCTAGTACGTCATGTTGGTCTTGTTGGATAGTTGTCTCATGACAATCATATTTACATCGCCGTTTGTCATATTTACATCGCCGTATCAGTCGTTTCAACTCACTAAAAATTATATATGTCAGTTTGCAATCAGTACAACCAAATGTTACATTTTACAGTTTAAAGTGTACGGATAAAAAGCGCAAACGTGTTTTCGATTTCATAAAGTGGTCAAAACGTCAAATCCAAAATTTACGTCATATTTGACGCACAAAAAAAGCGCAAAGTTCTTACAATCGTCCTTCAAGTTTATATGCACACGACACCTGACATGTGATTTTCAATCCATTATGCTTTATTTGTGTCGAAAAATAGTTTGCTAGGTAAGACATTTTAGTATGACTGCTTTTGTTACGTGCTTAAACCCGATTCTTTAGAAATGTCAATTTCTTAGAATTCTAACTAAATGTCTTGTGGTTATAATATTACCGTCTTTTTACAGGTAGAATCGAAGTTGAAAGCTGAAATGAAAACAGGACTTCTGAAATTTACGAACGATGATCTTACTACTCACGAAGTCTCAACTGGATGGAATTACCTGAATATGAACGTAAGCACATGTTATCCATATGTGTTAGCAAAATTCTGTTATTTGTTAATCTGTTAGTTTTTCAACATCATAAAACATGCAGGTATACCTGCAAATTTTTCCACAAAAAGTTTGAATGTAGTCATTTTTTCGAAAAACAAAACAAGGAAATGAATCAAAATAATCAAAGAAGATGAAACACAGCGAACTTGGAATTTTGATATTAGTACATCTTGTTCTTTAAATAGAAAATTGGGAACAAAATGGTTTCAATTATTTTGTGAAATGAATATACATGTATGAAATTTCGTTTATTCTCAATTATTTGACATATTTTGATTTTTGTAAGAATACAGCAAACTTATTTTACCCAGAGGGTGTTAAATGTTCGTTTATACTGACGTCAAACTCATTATTTCGAAATTGATGAAATGCAGCAATATACATTGTCTAGGTATATCTAATTTCAGTATTTCAAAGTTGATAAAAAGGCAAACCTTGTTGTTTAGGTGGTTCATTTAGACGTCACTTACCTTGAATTTTGAAAGGTGAAAGAAATAGATTTTTTCTATTTTTCAACTCAATTGACATTTTTTAACATAGGGATTGAGATAGTGGATGGTTTTATGTTATATTACAGTTTAAGTGTTGTGGTATTGATGCTGTCACTGGTACAGGAGCTGGTAATGATTACACGAACTCTGCATGGTATACAGGAAGTGGAACTGACGAGCTTCCCAAATCATGTTGTCCATCAGCGACATCGTCTTCATACACCAGTACATGTTCATTTACTAAGAGTGCAAACCCAACTGGACAACATTCACAGGTACATAAGTGTAGTTTTATATAGAGAATTAACTTAGTTGACATCCATTACTTTCTGTTTATAAGTTTCTTACTTAATCGAACCGAAATTTATGGTAAATAGTCACAATTAAATTGTGCAGTTTGGTTTATACCACCAATTTACAGCTCGGTCGAGATCACCTTACTATTTTATAAATGATTGTTGTGAATATCGAACCTACTGAAGTATTTCATTCAAAGCCAGATGATTACTAAAATATGCAATCGTCAAGGATCCAAATAACGTTTACGGGTATCAATGGGAACGTATATTTAGGTTGTAAAATATTCGTATGCACAGAAAAGTGATTTTTTTAATCAATTTTGATAAATACAAAAAATAAGGAAACGTGGTACGTTGTGAACAGTGAAGTATTTGTTTTGTTGAATGCAATTTATTGCATTTGGAAGAACAGTAAATTTAACAATTCTATTACCGAAATTAGAGACGGGATTTTATTTTTACTACGAAAATGAAATGAATTATTATAATACATATTCTTATATCTTTAACATACATATTCGTCAACATTAAGAACATATTTTCGTACTGTTTACATTAACTGTCAATTCTCACTTTTTCAGTATCTGTTTTTTTTTTCTGTTTTTGCAAGACAATGACCACTTTTTTGTGTTCGAATCAATATGTTTGATTAAAAATAAATGTCGCATTGAAATCAAGATTATCAACCGAATTATATTGGAAGACTCTTCTTGTGGTGTTGTGTGGTTTCGTTTTCAAACGTTATGCAATTGATACAGGTCCAAGTGTGAAGACATTTGAAATAAATTGCAAGCAACAGTTTTTGCTTCTGTGAGAATAAGAAGTAAATTATCTATTATACAAGCACTGGTTGCATTTACTTTTCATATGAATGTCAATATTTTATTTGAACAGGGCTGTTACGATGCTTTGAAGGAGTTTGCAGATAAATATTCAATTGCATTTATATGTGTTGGCGTCTTCATTTTGTTAGTTGAGGTAGGTATATTAATGCTATTAGTGTTGTTATGTTATTGAAAAATTCTTTTTAAGCATTCATAACGTACTGCTCTTTTGTAAGTTTTAAGAAAGCAAGTACGCAGATGTCTTATGTTACGAAGTTTCCGTCTGGTATGTGTCCATTGCCATTGACCTCATTTTCGTGGTTGAGCGACTATATATACTTGAAAAAAAGTAAAGTTGTTTTGTCATGTAAAATACTCGCTTATGAGTGAAAGGATAACAATACTTGGTATATGGAATCCTTGCAAGGTCTACATGTCCAGCAGACAGGGTTCACCTGACCTCGACCTCATTCCATGGATCAGTGATCAAGGTTAAAGTTTCCCGATAACGTCCGATTCCCAGATACTGTAAGCAGTAGGTAAACTTTGTGTAGTTTATGGAATGATGTAAGATGTACATGTCAGCCAGGTAGGTTTCATTTGACCTTGAACTCATTTTCATGGTTCATTGGTCAATTTTAAGTTTTTGTTTTTTGGTCTGTTTTTCAAATAATATAAGCAATAAGTCAACTATGTTTTAGTGTATTGAATGATTGTAAGGTGTACATGTCTGTCTGGCAGATATCATCTGTCCTTGACCTCATTTTCATAGTTCAGTGGTCAATGTTAAGTTTACATAATGTTGCTCTCTTCTCGGATACTATAGGCAACTGTACAACTATATTTGGAGTATTGAATGATTGTAAGGTGTACATGTCTGTCGGGCATGTGTCCTCATTTTCATGGTGCATTGGTCAATGCTTGATTTGCATAGTTTGGTCTTTTCATTGGATACTTTAAGCAATAGCTCAACTATATTTGGTGTATGGATTGATTGTACGATGAACATGTCTGTCTAGCAGGGTTTATCTGAACTTGACCTTATTGTAATAAATTATTGACAATGTTAAGTTAATTTGATACTTGTATTAACACCTTTATCGTTAAAACTTTCAACTTTAAATCAATCATGTTCAGTAAAGCAGGCGAGACATTTCAGCGTGTGTACTCTTGTGTATAAAACGGAGAAAAAAATCTGCACTCAGTTCCTAATAATAAGAAACACTTGTCGATGTTTTTGTACATTTTTATTCTAATTTTATCCACACTCGCGCACTTTCTGTATCATGTATAAAAAAAATCGTAATATTGAATCCTTCAAAGATATTTGTATTATACATTGACATATTTCAATTTTAGGTGGCAGCAGTGATTTTTGCGTGCTCGTTGTGCAAAAACATAGGCAAAGACCACGTTGTATAAAACCTTTCTCTGCCATAAACAGTATGTATTTTTATCATTTGATATTATATAAATACGCATATACGTTAAGGACATACGATACAGTTTTGAAGGGAGAGTGGTGAACTTCCATACATTAGAAATCCTTTCTACTTACTCTATGAGTCGTGAATATGTCGCCTGTTGCAAAGACAAATAGTATCGGGTCTTTTCTAATTTCACCACTTTTTTTTGTTTTATCATCAGTCCAATAAGGTATGACGTTTTCGGACAATAGTCGACAACCAAACCATCTACTGCTTAATACTGAAATGAACCAGTTTTTGGAGTTTTCATGTTCTTTTATGTTTTATGTTACTAGTATTTTTATGGGGAAGAAAGTTATAAAGTTGGATACAAATTTAAGAAATCTAAAACAATTTTGTGTGCACAATCCATGTACTCTAAAATGCATTTTCACTAGTTTTACAGTTATAAACCATACAAACTATAAAAGTCGAGTGTAGAGAGATAAAAAATGCGGACAGCACAAAGAATTACCAGCATTAAAAGCCACAAATCGCTACACAGTCACTTGAGGAATAATATTTCGAGTATATTAAGGACCTTTTGAAAACAGTTTTTATAAGGTCTCTGGTGGAGAGTTGTCTCATTTGCAATTATACCACATCTTTATTTATATTTATATTTTCAATATCAGCTAGTATTGCTTGCATTGTGTTGTACAAGGCACTAATTTTGTTTTATTTTTTACTTTTCAGGTTTCAAGACAACTGTTAGCGTGTGTTTGAAGATTTAGTCTTACAAAACTTTCAGAAAACAATATTTAGTGATATATTTAATATTACATTCGTACATATATATTTTTTCATTGCTGCAAACAGATGTAACTCAATGATTGACATTTCAGAAAACAATTTATTACAGTTTGAGGTTAAGCAATAGTGTTTAAATATTCCGTACAGTAGAATTATTGACCAACCAGTTTAACGTGTTTATGAAACACTTCTTAATCTAAAGAAGTGATGAAAAACATCATAGATCAAACAGTTTATAATAAATTATTAATTTTCGACAATATTCAGAAAGTAGATTATATATTAAGAAATTATGAGGATCGTGAAAGTTTAAATCCTTGGTGTGTTATGAATGGTTTATCTCTTTGGTAATATATTTCATGATCGATAGTTATTTTTGCGTTTATTATCAACATAACCAAACAAATGGTTTGAAATGTACATATTGATGGCTGATTATCGTTTTCGTTTGTAAATAGACTGAGCATAGTGCAAGTTAAGCGTTGAAATATAAGCGGATTCATTGATTTATTCATGAAAATGATTGCTTTGTCTCGCTTCGAAGAAGTCGAGAAGGCGAGACTTAGAAGTGATGTGTCCGGCGTCGTCTGTGTGTCAACAATTTATTAAAAGTTTGTGATAAGGTAATTTTAAGGGTAACTATTAATGATAAGTCAATGATATTTGGTATGCAGTTGTATAAGCATTAGCATGTCACATTTCAATGAAGATTATTTGTCTCAGCCACTGCCATGGCCTATAATTGACTTCGAAACTTTTGCATAGTTAACGGGTTAAATTTTGTGATCAGGTGAGTTTAATGGGAACCACTGAAGACAAGGCAATGATTTTTTGTGGAGCCTGCGTCTTTTGTCGCAAAAGCGAGACACAGCGATCCTACATTCCGTCCACAAATATTCACTCTGTAAAAGTTTTTGAAATTTTAATACCTTTCTTAAACTATCCTGCATTTCTACCAAACTTGGATAGAAGCTTGTTTATGATCATAAGATAGTATCCAGAAGTAAATTTTGTAAAAAAAAAAATCCTGTTTATCCGTATTTTACTTATAAATGGACTTAGTTTTTTCTGCCAGTTAACATTACATTCACTTTGTAGTTAAAAGTTTTAAAAATTTTAATAACTTTCTTAAACTATCCTGGATGTGTACCAAACTTTGACAGAAGCTTGTTTGTGATCAAACGCTAGTATCTAGAAGGAAATTTTGTAAAAAAATATTTCCTGTTTTTCCGTATATTAATTATAAATGGGCTTAGTTTTTCTTCCAGTTAACATTACATACAGTCATCAGTTAAAGTTTTTAAAACATTTATTAGATTCATAAACCATCCTGGATTTTTATCAAACTTGGACAGAAGCTTCTTACAATCAAAAGATAGTATCTAGAGGAAAATGTTTAATAATTTTTTCCCCATTTTTGTTACAGCAAAATTTGCATTATACTTTCAAAAATTGCATGCAGACGAGACACAACTCTTGTGTCAATAGTTTATTTATTTTATCAACATCGTTCTGACATAGACTTCTATCGAAAACTTTTTGTATATATGCCAGTAATTATTCGTCCATAGTACACTGTTTTAGTGCTTGCAGCCTTCGTATTATGTTGCCATGGAATAATAACCGGGGTTGTTGTTATTTTTAACAGAAGAGAAATTTTATTTACTAAAAAGTAGATAAAAATAATTGAATAATCAAAAAGCAGAAAAATTAAACAAATTTAACATTTTTAATGCAAGCAGTTATGCGTCACTTGCCAGTTAACTTGTTTGAAAATTTACTGTATGTGTTTTGTAAACTTCTATCTCATTTTCATTGTTTCATTTGAAATTAAAAAAAAACTAACGAATGATGTATTATAGTTATTGTGTGACAAAGTATGCATAAAAAGAAGACGAATTGACAGAAATGTAGAGGAACATGTTAGTTCATATTATTATACTTCATGTCAAAATGCCAGATTTCGATTGGTTAATACGACGGAGACAATTTACTCTATTCTATTGTAAATACTCTATTACCCTTCACGGAGACGCTTGCTCAAGTGTGCGCTTTAATAAATACGGATGATTGTTATGTACAAGACGACATAGTTAATTACTTAGAATTTGAAATTTAATTTGAATTAAATAACACATATCTGAGAGGGTGTTGGAGCAGATTGTTACCCCTCGAAAAGACATTGCCAACCTTGGCTTCGCCTCAGTTGACAATGTTTTCTCGGGGTAACAATCTGCTCTATCACCCTCTCAGATATGAGTTATTTATTATATATTGTCATGTAGATTTGCTCCTTGAACGATCACGACTAATTCTGCTTCACGTACGTCTATTCTGTTATTGAAGAGTATTTTCGAGTTAAAGAAAAATATACTAGATTTGCGTAAAATATACAGAAATGTACTTAGGTCAAGATGAAAATGGACAAATAAAAATTAATATATAAGTATCTAACATTAATCAAGATGACAGCTCAATTTATTCTTCGCTATTTGAAAATTGAAAAGTTATTTCTCTATGCCTTGCCTAATGATAGTTTATCAAGAACAAAAAAATATTTATATGCTTAATTAAATAACAGCAAACAGAAAGTTAAAAAACTTTAAAATGGGTATGTTTTGAAAACAAAACATATGATTAGTACTGAAAGTCATTGTCATAATTACCTTTGTGTTCTCAGTTAAATAGGTGTGTAATTTAATTCTTCGTAAAGTAACGGAACAAGATTTTCAAAAAATGATACAGATATTAAATGCGCACAATATTCAGTTTGCCCATTGCGATATGGAATTTTAACACAAAAGGGTGAGTAATTTTTTGCCAGTAGACAACAATCTATGAGACAAGAAAGTATTAAATCTTATCTAGAGTCGGTCCATATATGCAGTTAACATTAACACGAATAAAGGGAATACATTGAAAAATAATACCAGACACAGAATTTTGTAGAAAATAATATTTCAAGACCATCACTCCACTTGAGTTTCTAAAAGAAATTCTTAGAACATCTTGTTATATAAAAATACGATATTTGTCACAAAATAAAGCTTGTTTATATATCTTTAAAAGTTTCGGTGAAACTTCTTTGGGTCATCTAACCGTTTTCAATGCGCCCGTTATGTAGTTACTTTTTATATAACATCTTTCAAATACTGTCAATGAAAATAACACTTCAAAAATTTTGTGCGCCCGAAACTCTTGCAACTGGAACGATATTGAAAAAAAACTTAAATTCTCTTACATGGATCTTTGCTGCAAAAAAAAGCTCCCCTACGCTATACATCCTCGATATTTTTTGCAATTTTCGTATTGCATTAAGGTTTCCTCTCGTATAAGATACACTAACTGAAATAAGAAGATGTGGTATCATTGTCAATGAAACAACTTTCCATCATAGACCAAAGAATTGGTTTGTTACTTTGTCTCAAATACGAACACCTATAGCTCGATCGATTGTACAGGGCTGTGATCTCTACACTGGTATCTATAATGACTCCTTACTCTTGGAAATGTTACCGTCCTATCAAGAGGAGACTCTATCGTAATTGCCTTCAAATATTTCAAATTTCAACACATTT
This sequence comes from Mytilus californianus, assembly GCF_021869535.1. NCBI lineage: Eukaryota > Metazoa > Mollusca > Bivalvia > Mytilida > Mytilidae > Mytilus > Mytilus californianus. The sequence continues at coordinate 32,704,237 of NW_026262701.1, forward strand.
CTAAGGCCAAAAAAAATACGAAATTGAGCATTCAAAACCAAAATTTCGAAAAGTTGTGCCAGATACAGCTAAGGCTATCTATGCCCGAGTGAAGAAAAATATTAGTGTTTCGAATATTTCAATTTAACACAAAAGTGATAACTACTGGGTTGCAAGCCATTTCTAACATCATTGCCTTTAAGTTCCAACTAAGTATGGAGGAATCTATCTCATAGATCAGTATGAATCGTTTCTTATCTTTGCCACTGGTTAGTTACCTAGTTACCTAGGGAAAAAACTATTATTTTATGATAGTAAACATTTATGTTTTCCTGTGTTTATTAGGGTTGTTCTTTCTTGTATTAATAGGGGGCCTCGGTTCCCGAGCGGTCTAAGTAGTCGAACTACTGTATCACTAGCCAGTCAACATTGAGGTTGTGAGTTCGAATCCCGCACGGGGCAGGTGCACTCGACTCCAATCTTAATTGACTAGGATTGTCAGTTTTCCTACCGAAGGTCGGTGGTTCTCTCCGGGCGCTCCGGCTTCCTCCACCAATAACAACTGACCGCCACGAAATAGCACAATAGTGTTGAAAGTGGCGTTGAACACCAATCAATCAATCAATCTTGTATTAATAAACATATTGTGTATTCTTATGCCCTACAAACAACACGAAAGGCGTAAGTATTTAATATGTTCGTCCGTTCGCCTATTCATCCGTCAATATTATTATCTGATTAAAAGCTTATCAAAGATACCTGGTTTATAACATTATGATTCACCAGACGCGCGTTTCGTCTACAGGATACTCACCAGTGGCGCTCGAAACAAAATAGTCGAAAATTAGAGAGCATATTGATAATTTAAAAATCCAAAAAGGTTGTGTCAATCTTCTATGCCAGGGGATAGAAAATTCTTAGAATTTCAAATAATTTCCGGATTTTCTAAAACTGTAAATATGAGAAAATAGATTGTAGCAATGATATTTCATGTCAACGCATAAGAGACAATTAATGGGCTGGTGATACACTCGGGTATGAAATGTCCACCAGCAGAAACAGCGACCTAGTGGCAGATAAAACTCATCAAAGATAACAGGTATATGATTTGTTTCACTAGACGTTTCGTGTACATACGTCGCATCCGTGGCTCTCATTCAAATTGTTGAAACGAAGTTGAAGTATTGAAAATAAAAATTCAAATAAAGTTGTCAATTATCCCTAAGGCAATCTATACCTGAGGTTAGAAAATCCTTACTGTTTCGAATAATTCCAGATTTTATAAGCAGTAAATTTAAAAAAATATGATCGTAGTAATGCTATGTCATGTCAAAACAGAAGTGTTGACTACTATAAGCTGTTGATAATGTCCAGTGGTTGTAAAAACTCGTCAAAAATATAAAGTTTTAAAAACATCTTTATAATAAATTGATTTCAGCAAGCACCTTTTCATCTCTCATGCGTGCAGTAAAAATGTGAATCTTGTATTGCCCGAAGACAATTTCTAGGTAAAAATGATTTTTGGTTTCCCATCTATTAAATACACCCAATGCGCGTGTACAAACCATGGAAACGATTTCAATGAAACTCGCATCGTTTCTTCATTCTTAAGTATAATCATGCATTCCGTTTTTAGTTTCAAATGTTAATGGAAAGAGGAATTAAATTATTCCCTGATTAATCAAGTAATGCATCATTTATTTTATAGTTGAGATTTTAAGAATGAATACAAATAGGGTATTTTCTGTCTTAAGATATGTCTATAGTCAACGACTCTTTCCAATCTTATCAAAGGCTTTTCAGCAAAACTTTATCTCTTTTCATCTAGGTTGTGCTTTATGTATTTATTAATCTGCGTTTAGATTCAAAATAGGATCTACAGCAGATAAAATATTTGCAATGCGCTTCTCATTTTATTTAAGGATGGATTTTATTGTAACCTCTTATCTTCGCTCAACATTAAAGTTGAGTACTCTCATATTTGATTTTTGCATTCGAATGGACGAGTGTAGAAGTAAACTTTCAGAGAGGGATTCTCGTGCAAAGTGACTGTCTGTTTTTCCACTCGTGGCTCTTTCTAAGCAATTAAATGGATTGCAACGAAGTTGTATCACGTCTTCTCCGTGTTGTGAATCATATATAATAGGTTTTTCGTTTAGTACTCTAAAATGAGGTTATTGTGGAAACCAATTGGACATTAACATTAAGTAGCACTTTTATTATAGCTGAAAAATGTGGTGTCTTTTTATTGATGTTGGTGTTTGATTTTTGGGAGAAGGGGTAAGAGTGAATCCAAGGCTCACTTACATCTACATATACTTTTTTAAGTATGTCTCTCTGAACTAGAGTATACGAGGAATACATTATTTTTAATTGGATACCTTTTCATTTTACTTTAAAGATCAAGAAGAAGGAAGTGTGTATTCACGAAATATATTTTTTCTCGTTAAAGTGAAATTCGATACTTCTTTTTAAATGGTATATTATGTTTAACTATAGGCGAGACGCAATATTTTAATAAAGTCGGTTTAAAAAGAAAATATACTTAAACAAAGTATTATTTTGTATTACTTTAAATTTTCTATAATTAAAAGTAATTGTTCTTTACTAGATCATAATTGGTTGATTTGTAAACTCTAGCTAACCGAACAGTTAACGTCTATTTTTCAGTAGTTAGAACTTTGCCCGATATAAATGTACACCAACAAACACGCTAATCATATTTTCAAAAGTGCTGGAAAATTTGGTCATTCCTTCATACATTTAACTATCTGACTTTCACCTTACTCCAAAATGTTTCGTGCTTAATAGACTAGCAGCAAATACCGATTTATGTCTGTAGGCCCCGCACCAAAGATGCGCAATCATTTTGTTTTCTATTTATCTGTCGGTCAGCAACTTTTTGTAAGCACGAGTTTCCCTTAACTAGGCTTTGGAATACAACTAGATTTATACAGTTGTGTGGGCTAATATGTATTTCTGTAAAGTTTTTCGAAATAGTTTTTTCTAGAGTTATTGGTGTTAAATCGTTAAAAGCAGTTGTTGTGAGCACTATTTCGTCTAAAGTATGCTTTGATTCGCAATGACATTTTACGCAATTGTCCAATTCAACGTATACTTTTGTTCTTTGCCAAGGGTTTCAGTGAGCTTCATTTTACAGCGGGGCACATACGAACAGGTATTTATCGAGTTTTTAGATTAAATTTACATGCATTACTCAAAACGTTTTTCGGAAGCTTAGACTTTTAGGTATATTGCTATTTGCTTTTCATAGTTCCTTTTTGACGTGATTTAATCTGTGGTAAAATATTATTAGTTACACAGTGTGCTAGTGATCTAATACGATATATATGGGGTCAGTAAATTCCATATGGGCTGAGAGCGGAGCTCGACCTAATACGAAATATATGGGGTCAGTAAATTCCATATGAAGTGAGAGCGAAGAAGCTCGAACGCCATATGGAATTTACTGACCCCATATATATCGTATTAGATCACTAGCACACCGTGTAACGAATTTATCTTACCGACTATCTTAACTTGTGGCATTTAGACTAGTGGCATATCAAGGTGATCAAGTCTTCGCCTACTTCCATTGGTCTATACTAAACAAATGCCAACAATAACAAGTTGTTAGCTTTAATGTGTTTTCTGCATTTATTTTCGGTCGTTCATCATCAATTTCTTCATCTGTTGTTTGGGCGAAACGTTTCAGATTTTTCTTCAACGTCATGTTGTTTTTATAAAGGGACGTAAGACTGTTACTAACCGTATATTGAAATATTAAAATAAAACACGCCCACTAACCCCATATTAAATATACAGGGTCTCCACGTGTTTGCTTTTAACCAATGATATTCCTAGAAATTAATAGGAGGTAAGATAAATTTAAATAAGAAGATGTGGTATGAGTAAACTCTGTTACAAGGTTGATTATGTCAAATTTATTCATAACTTTTGAAAAGATCGCCTGCTATTGTACAGTACCTGTCCATGGTTTTAATATGAAAGATGATAAAAAGGACTACGACTAGCCAGTAGATGTGGCCATTGATTGTTGAGAGAACACATATTGAAGTATAGTTATTTGTTATACCCTATTGTCAAAATTCTCTCACTTTTGAATTAGTGCTGATGAAATGGGAAACCAGGTATATACCATTTGGTCCTAAAAAAATGAACATAATGGAAGTAAAGATGTTTTATTTCCTTAAATTGACTGCCTAATTCCAATGCCAACCTCATAGTTTCCTATTCCCTTGTCACACATTCCTGATGTCAATGCCTACCGTATTAATAGAAGATAACAGTACTATAATTGAATATTTACGAGCGTTTTCGGAGATCAAAACGCAACCAATTTTACTGGCGACGAAGTAAGAGGATATTTGCGACCATAAAAAAAAAAAATTGCCTGCATAATCTTCGGACACAAATATATCATTATCTGAATAATAACTGAAAGAAAAATTGTTGAAATCATCCGTATTAAAATCATTTGGATGACGTTTGCTATTGCGCTAAATTCAAAGTCTAAAATAGATAATTTATGTCAATAACTCTAGAATGTCTTCTGTTGGGTATTATTTAACGTGTCAAAAACCGGACAGGTACTAGGATAGAAAGTTCTAAATTTTTAGATATAAAAAAGTCCGACGCTGAGATTTGCGATGTTAACCTTACAACCACAGTTGAATTACTTATATACCATTCTGAACATACAGATCAATATGTTTTATCAAACTTTAATTGCCGTGTGAGGGGAGTGGTTCTGGATACAGTGAAATGGGTATATTCCAAGACACTTCAAATAATACTCAAAGCAGTAAAACAAATAACAATTGAATAAAAGAAAGTAAACTCATAGACTATTCATACAATAAACTTATCAAAACGGCTCAAGTATTTCAAGGTAGAAACCCTTCCTTAAATCGTATCCAGGTTAGCTTAGCCATCGTAACGCCACAAGGCATGCATATAGAGGTTACCGTGCTTCGCACTTGAGAAGGCAACTGATCTTCTCCCGTTTTAATCATACTGTGCATCACTGTACACTCAAGCAACCCGTCTGCAGGTCATTAATTGACGACGAGGGGGTTATTTCAGGTCGTTGTCTCCACATTCGGGTCTCACACGGTCGGTTATTAATTTTCATTCAAATATTATTATTATCTCATTTAAATAAGTTCCTCTAAAATGGTAAACAAAAATAAATAACATTGTAAAATTATTACAAACGTCAAATAAATAAAGGAACTCAAATATCAGTCTTGCTCAATATATGAATACTAAATACAATGTAGAATAAAGCAAATAGAAATGAAATATAAGCAAGCAAATAAATTAACATATATTGAAAAGGAAAATAATCCATACCTATTACAGCCGATACAGTTGTTTTCAATGGCAGAACTTTATAATATCTAATAAGTTATCAAACTTATGTTCTTTATATTCGTCATAGATATACTAGAACAAAGAAGCCATGTGTAATCAAAAGGTCAGCAAAGTTGTACTTGTCATCGTCAACATATTGTTTATTGTAAGTAATAAGTATTATATAGATAGATGTAAAATGGATAATGGAAACGGGGGGGGGGGGGGGGGGGGGGATGTGTCAAAGAGACAACAACCCTACCAAAGAGCAGAAAACAACCCAAGGCCACCAATGGGTCAGCAATGCAGCGAAAAAATCAAGCACCCGGTAGGCTTCAGCTGGCCCCTAAACATTAATGTATACTAGTTTAGCGAAATGGACACCACACTTAACTCCGAAACATACAAATGAACCAATTATTTTAAAAAATCAAAAGACTTACAAAGGGTAGAGGTTCCTGATTTGGGACAGTCGCAAAAATGCGGCTGGGTTAAAGCAGGTAACAGCCCTACCAAAGAGCAGAAAACAACCCAAGGCCACCAATGGGTCAGCAATGCAGCGAAAAAATCAAGCACCCGGTAGGCTTCAGCTGGCCCCTAAACATTAATGTATACTAGTTTAGCGAAATGGACACCACACTTAACTCCGAAACATACAAATGAACCAATTATTTTAAAAAATCAAAAGACTTACAAAGGGTAGAGGTTCCTGATTTGGGACAGTCGCAAAAATGCGGCTGGGTTAAAGCAGGTAACAGTGAAAATGAATAAACCAACCGAACAAAAACTGTGACGAAATAATATAAAAAAATGATATAAAATATAAGAAATATTTTTATTTAGAAAATAGTACTGCTTTTGTATCATTTTAATTGCTTAAATGTAATGCTGTTTTTACTTTTAAACATAAGCAATCATTTTAATATTCAAAACGTCGAATTAAAGAAAAACATTTTGTAAAGAGTTTTGTCAACATTTTTTGCTAATGAATCTACATGAACAAAAGAGATGTGGGATATGCGTCAATGAGACAGTAACACAACGGCAATACAATCACAATATATGATACGCTTAGAGATCAAAATGCATTCTTAACATTAGCCAGGTGCCTATGCAATATATCAAGCTCTAAATCGTTCTGAGACAAAAAAAAAATGAATAAGTTAAACAGAAACTATTATCGATGTGCCGTCACCATCAAGTCCTCCAAACAACGAAAAACATTACGATGTGACATAAGACATCCACTGACGAGGTTCATTGCTTTGGATACGTGGAATTGATACGAATTATTGACTTGACCATAGCAGACTAGTGTACACATGCGCTGTTTCCAATTGAAAATGTCTAAAAACGAAAGAGCTAAGTCATCTTTTGAAATTTTGAGAATTGCAAAAATAAGTGGATTAATGATATTTTTTATTTAGATAGGTGTCCATTCATACCTCATATATTGCCTGTAGTAGGAGTAATATATCGTCTAAAAATCCGTAGAAGGAATTGATGGTGGTTTGAAATTAAGACCTTATGTTACCATACTAAAACATAAAATGTTCCTTTTTGAGAAAAATAATCATCCGTGCATATCTCTAAGAAAACAATCGTTCCAACAATTTTAACCACTTAAATTAGAATTTTCTTGCACGAATCTTTATAATATATATCTGAAATATGACAAAAACAGACTGAAGAATGTAAATTTCAGCTGTCCTATCAAAAGGATGAGATGATTTTGTATGCATTTTTACATTGATGCACCACTTCCTACTAAATGTTTCTATCTTCTTTTTCGTTATTGTTTTTGCAGCTGCTTGGATTAGGACTGTTGATTCCAGGCATACTAGTTGTTCTAAACGAAGATGTTATTAATGATGACGTGCTGCCAGCATTAAAAAGTGTGAGCTTTGGTGTGACAAATCTTGGTGACATGGCTAAAGGCTTGTCTATAACATTGATTGTACTGGGTTCCTTTGTCCTTGTTCTTTCATTGATTGGTGCAATCGGTGCATGCTGTAAAATCAGATGTCTCCTGATCATTGTAAGTTAAACTATCAACATAAATACTAATACAAAAAAAAAAATAACAATTTATGTATTTGCTGTGTTCCAAGCGCTTGTCTGGATTTACCTTAATCGGGAACGCACAAAGCAAAATATTTGAAAGCCAGGGTATTACAAGAACCGAAACACGTGAGATCTTTTCATTACAGAGACGTAAAGCATGTTGCATTATAAACAGTCTCAATATATTAATTACGTGAATATCTTAATTTCATTATATTTCTAAGAATAACGATTAAGATTTAAAAAAAAATGCCAAGGAGCCAATAAAAACTCAATCTAAGAAAAAGAACGACAACAACATCATGATCTAAAGATTTACCAATGACTATCAAAACACTGTCAAAAAGCTGACGAATAAGTGACATGAACTTAGTAATATTACAAACCTATGTTAAACCCAAGAGCCACTGGAAAGAGAAGCTAAGAGGTTTCTCGACAAACATAAAATAATATAACATATGAAGATATAGTATGATTGCCAAGAGAAAAATACCTATTAAGACCAAATGACAATGATATGAACACTAATCCTTTAACACTGGCCATATACCGATTAGTGAGCTGTAAAAAGCCTTGCTATGACAAGATGCGAGACAATTGTCGTTTAGTTTAGGCTACAACAATAAACGAAAAACAATTACGACAGACAGCAACCGACGACAATCACTGGATTACATGTTGTTGATTTGGGAAAGGCACATAAAATGTGACAAGATTTAATATGTTCGTGAGCGCTCAACCATCTCCATAATCTGGAACAGTGGTGTAACAACACTGGTTATAACACAGTTAATATTGTGTCCTATGACGTAACATGCGTAATGCATAACCTAATTTTTTCCATGTTTTAACTAAATTCCATTTGACATATCTTTTTTATTGCCCACTTTTCCAAAGCATTATTCTTTCTTTATAGTACATAATCATAGTACTGATCCTGTCTATTGGAAAGTTTGTTATTGTTATTTTGTGGATTATTTTTAACTCTGATGTAAGTATAGTACAACTATAGAACTTTCTATTCTAGGAATGGCATCATAGTATCATATGATTCAAACAAATATACACAAAAATGCATTCCTTTATATGAATAAAAGCATTTTGATCAAAATCTTGACAAAAAATCCAAAAGAACTGTCTTTACGACCGACAGGTGTCTGTCCATACGATATGTCAAACTTTCTTGTCTACTTTTCTACAATATCTGCATTTGAAAATACATAACTGTTGAAAGTAGTTTTCCCCCAAAAAATATTGCGGTTTAATTTGTCATTATATTACAAATAAGTGAATTACTTACAATATAGGAAAACATTCATGTACGTTTATGTACAGGACAGATGCTTTCGTTGGTTAAATAGTGTTCAAAATGTCTTTTCTTTTATCATAAAATGCAACTCGAACCAGTTAAAAAATAACCAGTGCTCAATTAATATAAATAAGAAGATGTGGTATGAGTGCCAATGAGACAACTCTCCATCCAGGTCACAATGTATAAAAAGTAAACAATTATAGGTCAAAGTATGGCCTTCAACAAGGAGCCTTGACTCACACCGAACAGCAAACATTTCTAAATCAAAACAGTGGAGGTCATTTAGCAAAAAAAACAAAACAAAACAAAACAGGCCGCAGTGGTGGATCCAGAGGGGGGGCGTAGAGGGCGTACGCCCCCCTTTGCTTGCACTTTTTTTTCTGTTTTTTTTTTGTAAAATGATTAATCAGACTAGACTTCGCGAACTTTGCCATTTCCCGTGTATTTAATTTTTATACGACAATTCTTTACTTATAAATATATTTTTTGAACGTATTTACTGTAATATATTATTGATTATGTCAAAGTCAAGTGATTCGCTACGGTGGAGTTGACTAGTACGTCGAAAAAAACGTCACTCAGTCATTTTACAGTCAATTACAGTAACACATTGCTTAGGCTGAGGATGACAAGCATGACGCCTTCAAAGCGACAAAGTATTGAGCAAGAACGTATTGACTTCTCTTTCACAATTCCACCCAACAGAAAGTAATACTCTATTACACTCTCAGGAAAAAAAAAAGTTCCACAGCAATATTATTATATTGGGGAATAGTGATCCCCAATCAGTAAGCTCCAGATATAGATATAAATCTAAGGTACGGACCATTTGATTTGAGGGGGCAGTCTGAGATATTTTAGAGAAAAAATTCTGACCCTGGTTTTTGCCTTAAACAAAAATTCTGGCCGTATCTGGATTGAAAACAATAATCTTGTCCACTTTTTTGCTATTAGAAAAAAATATTTTCAACAAAATTATTTAGCATTAAATGAACATGATGAATAAAAAACGGGCGTGATTTTTTTTTTTGGGGGTGGGGGTTACATGTGAATCCCATATCTGACCGGAATGTCTGTTTCGCCGAACTGATATACTGAATACTTTTTTCAAGGCCCGACTGCAACCTGCCTGCTGGGTGTGGCCTATGTCTCCATGTGTCGACCGTCATTCACAACTTCATTGTCATTTCCGACTCATTCGTAGCCTTTGGTTGATTTGGAACCCCTCACTTCCCTTGTTGGTTGAAACATTTCAACCAAACATTTGGATAAAAACTGCTTGTTTGTCTTTCTTCGTGTCGGTCGTATTGTAAATTTCATTGAATAGCCGTATATCTTGTTTACAACAAGAAATCTGTGAGGATATGCTAACTAACCATACAACAAACGAGAATTTTCCATGTCCATTTTTTACTGACAAATCCCACATCAAATATATTAATTAGTACATAGCTTTGGATCCATCCAATCATTTCATAATAGACAATTAATGGAGAGATTACGGCACCAAAAATGTCCAAACCCTACACTTTAACTATAAAATGCATTTTACACTTATTTTATGTTTTTTAGCCAAAAAAGGGTCCAAAAATTTTTTCGCCTCGCTCCGTTCGGCGATCTTTAATACTACGCCCCCCCTTTTCAAAATCCTGGATCCGCCCCTGCAGGGTCTTGTATTCGTTTCAAATATTTATGATTATTATTGATATGATCAAATATTGCCGTTGTTCATGGCCTTTTATAATAGATAACTGTATGTATATGTAGTACAGCTTGATTTTATCATTTATGTTAATAAATAGTATTTGTATATATTTGTTCATGCATTGACTTGTTGACTGACTCTGACAGAGTATACAGTATGACAGTACTTTGATTTTCTATTCACTTGGGTATTTACATCCTGGGTATTCTATTTCTTTATTCTGATTGGTTACTCTGTGAACTCCTTTGATATTGAGGCACTCTTTTCAAATTCTACACAGAGATATAGAACACTGACACTTTATTGTGATTTATAGATACTTATTCTTCTTATTCTGGAAACCATTCTTTATATTCAGGTCAGTTATATTCTTTACATTAGTATTTGATGCATGTATTTCTGTATTTTTATCTTGGTATAAAAGATATGAATGTGTTATGAAAATGTGTATGAAAGTCCACTTTGATTTCCATGAGTATGAAAGAGTTCATATTTTTACTTTAAGTTGGTATTTGCAAGACAGAAAGAATATTACAGTTATTATATTATTTTTCATATTTGGCTGTTATTAGATTTCAGCATAGAATATTGTCTTGGATTGAGTTTAACTATATTATTTACTAGTTTTGACATTTAGACTTATGAAGTCATATTTCTTTATATTCAGATTCCAGTATGTGAAGTATAAGAGTATACAGTAACTTTATAGAGGAGCACTGCTCAGCCCTTGTATTATATACACGGTAAGCTGTGTTCTGTGTTTACATGTTTATTTATTTACGTGCTGTCTATTTGTACTTATGTGTTTTAATTAATGTGTGTCTTGTCTGTGTTTGTAATGTGTTATTGTTTAGTTTACGAATATCTCCGAATAGAATAGTGTATCAGAATTGATTACTTTAGATAATGATCGTTGACACAAGGTGTTATTGATATCTGTAGAATTGCATATTGAACAGTTACCGGAAATAGACTTTGGTATAGATGCTTATGATTTGTAGTTAAACATACTTTATTAAATATGGTATATTTCGAACTGAAGTTAACTACTTGGATAATTTATATTTTATTTTATTAATATGGAGATTATAATTAGAGTTATCGTTCTTTGAACGTATGTATTGTGTCTTATTGTGTGTTTTATATGTTACAGGGTGTTTATTTGAGATTACTATAATAAACCAATAGAACCTTACTCAGATGTTATTTACGCCCAACTTGATGAGTCTACAAATGGCGCCCAACGTGGTATTATAAGGAAATCACATAGTCCTTTCTCATCAAATGTAGTTCTAGTAAGGAAGAAGGATAAGAGTCTAAGAATGTGTGTAGATTTTAGACAACTCAACAAGAAATCTCGTCTTGATGCATATGCTATTCCCCGTATAGAGGAAATACTCGACTGTCTTGCAGGAAACAAGTATTTTTCTACCGTTGATATGAAATCAGGCTATCACCAAGTGGAGATATACGAACCGCATAAAGAGCGCACAGCTTTTACTGTAGGCCCTTTAGGATTTTTCGAATTTTGTAGAATGCCGTTTGGGTTATCTAACTCACCTGCAACTTATCAGCGTCTAATGCAAGATTGTTTAGGAGACTTACACTTGAAAATATGTTGCATATTTATAGATGACATCATAATATTTTCTAGGACATTTGAAGAACATATGGAGAGATTAAAACTTGTTTTTGACAGAATTAGGGATGCTTGTTTGAAAATGGCACCAGCTAAATGTACCTTCTTCAAACCAAAGGTAAAGTATGTAGGTCATATAGTCTCAGAGGAAGGAGTTGAAACTGACCCCGATAAAATAGAGAAAATTAAGAATTGGCCAACACCGAAAACTCCAGAGGAAATTAGGCAATTTATTGGTTTTGCAGGATACTACCGCAGATTTATTCGAAACTTCAGTCAAATTTCTAAACCGTTAACTGAATTAATGCCGACACCAGCTAAAAAGACCAAAAAGAAAACTCAAACTCAAAAATCATGGACTTGGGGAGAAAAACAGGAAAATGCATTTGTAAAATTAAAAGAACTTCTATCAACAGCACCAATTTTAGGATATGCCGATTATACAAAACCGTTCGAATTACACACTGATGCTAGTGGATCAGGGTTAGGTGCTGTATTATATCAACATCAAGAAGGACACGACAGAGTAATAGCATATGCAAGCCGTGGACTATCGAAATCAGAAAAGAACTATCCGGCACATAAATTAGAATTCTTAGCACTCAAATGGTCAGTTTGTGACAAATTTCACAGTTATCTTTATGGACATGCATTCAAAGTATTAACCGATAATAATCCGCTCACCTATGCGTTAACAACTGCCAACTTAGATGCCACAGGACATAGGTGGTTAGCTGCTCTTTCAGTATATGACTTTGATATTACATACCGTCCTGGCAAAAACAACTCCGATGCAGATGGTTTATCAAGGATACCAACCAACAAAGAGACAAATATACCAATGGAATCTATTAAAGCTATATGTGGAATGATTTCAACACCATTAGTGGAAACTCTATCAATATCACCAGAAGTAGTTGATGAAACAACAATAGATACTCAACATCAAGTTTACAACGACATAGATTGGGTAAGTATACAACATCAGGATAAAGGACTTCAACCATGGATTGAATGTGTTAATATAGGAAAGAAACCGAAGAAGGGAGAAATCATACACAGTCCGTTACTCAGACAGTTTGAACATCTGAAACTGATCGACAACATCTTATACAGAGAAGTAACAGATAGGAATGGTAAGATACTAAATCAGCTTGTACTACCATCAAATTATGTTAAAACAGTATTAGAGGCTTTACATAATGAAATGGGACACCCTGGACGTGATAGAACTACATCATTATTGCGTGATAGATTTTATTGGCCAGGTATGTCGAAAGATATTGACAATTGGATTGAGAACTGCGATCGATGTATAAAAAGAAAAAAACAACCATCAAGAGCACCACTGGTAAGTATTACAACTTCACAACCTTTGGAATTGGTATGCATAGATTTTTTAACTTTGGAACAATCAAGAGGAGGACATCAGCATATGTTAGTAGTGACAGATCATTTCACTAGGTACGCTCAAGCCTATCCGACAAGGAATCAGACCGCTAAAACTACAGCAGAAGTTTTATTTCACCAGTTTATTGTCCATTACGGAATACCGAAACGCATACATTCAGATCAAGGAGCAAATTTTGAAGGGAATTTAATACAGGAACTTTGTAAACTTTTGGGAACTAAAAAATCTAGAACTACACCGTATCACGCAATGGGAAATGGAATGACAGAAAGATTTAACCGTACTTTACTCTCAATGTTAGGAACTTTGGAACCGAATCAAAAACTTAATTGGAAATTACATGTAGGATCACTTGTTCATGCGTATAACTGTACAAAACACGAATCAACCAATCAATCACCATACTTTTTAATGTTTGGAAGAGAACCGCAATTACCTATAGATTTAGCTTTTGGATTAGTTACAGAAAAACAACGCAAACCGCAAACAAAATATGTTCAGGAGTTAAGAGAAAGATTAGTTAAGGCGTATGAATTAGCAGCTGCACACTCAAGGAAAGCTCAGGCGAAACAAAAGGAAGGTTATGATCTCAGAGCAAGAGGTGCAGTGATTGAAAAAGGAGATAAGGTTTTAGTTAGGAAAGTTGCATTCGACGGAAAACATAAAATTGCTGATAAGTGGGAGGATGAACCGTATATAATTTTATCGCAACCGAATTTAGAAATACCTGTTTTCAATGTTAAAAAGGAAAATGGAGAAGGAAGATTAAGAACACTTCATAGAAATCTACTTCTACCTATTGGCCATATTTCAGACAAAACCGTTAAAACTCCACCGAAACCGAAACCTAGATTAAAACCGATGAAATCACCACCGAAACCGAAATCAGTTATAGTTACAGACACTTCAGACTTAGCTAGTGAATCTTCATCAGAGGATGAATATTATTTTGTACCTGTTATGACAACAGATAGTGCTCCAACAAGTACTGAGGATACTGTTGCATTACAGGAAGTGGAAATTGAACAGGATACAACAGAATCAGTTGGGGACGCCCAATCTGATATTCAGGAAGTCAGAGATGATTCTGAATTAGGAAGCGCTTCTGGAATTGATGAATCTAGTCATGAATTATTGAACGCAGATGAAACCGTTCAATCTGATAATGATAGTGATACATTAGATGATTTGGTTCATACTCCGATACCTCCACCTAGAAGGTCGCGTCGTGCTAGGAGAGAACCAAAGTGGCTAAGGTCTGGAGATTTTGTTGTAAAAAGTGCAGTGATTTGTGATTGGAAAGCAAAAGCAGAATTTATAGCTTCTGCAATTAAAGATGGAACTCTATCTGGATTAGAAAAAGAAGCTGGGAAAGCTTTAATAGACATTATTTTGAAATCATCTTAGAAATTCAGTGAGATTATTCCATTCAGTGATTGAGATCTGTGTTTTATCTTTTATATGTTTGATATTAATTTCATGAATTGTTAGTAAGAAGTACTGAGAGTCAGAACTTCACATGTGTATTATATATTGTATTTTGTTAAAACTTGACTGCAATGACGGGGACGTCATTTCCCAATGCAGGGGAGTTTGTAGTACAGCTTGATTTTATCATTTATGTTAATAAATAGTATTTGTATATATTTGTTCATGCATTGACTTGTTGACTGACTCTGACAGAGTATACAGTATGACAGTACTTTGATTTTCTATTCACTTGGGTATTTACATCCTGGGTATTCTATTTCTTTATTCTGATTGGTTACTCTGTGAACTCCTTTGATATTGAGGCACTCTTTTCAAATTCTACACAGAGATATAGAACACTGACACTTTATTGTGATTTATAGATACTTATTCTTCTTATTCTGGAAACCATTCTTTATATTCAGGTCAGTTATATTCTTTACATTAGTATTTGATGCATGTATTTCTGTATTTTTATCTTGGTATAAAAGATATGAATGTGTTATGAAAATGTGTATGAAAGTCCACTTTGATTTCCATGAGTATGAAAGAGTTCATATTTTTACTTTAAGTTGGTATTTGCAAGACAGAAAGAATATTACAGTTATTATATTATTTTTCATATTTGGCTGTTATTAGATTTCAGCATAGAATATTGTCTTGGATTGAGTTTAACTATATTATTTACTAGTTTTGACATTTAGACTTATGAAGTCATATTTCTTTATATTCAGATTCCAGTATGTGAAGTATAAGAGTATACAGTAACTTTATAGAGGAGCACTGCTCAGCCCTTGTATTATATACACGGTAAGCTGTGTTCTGTGTTTACATGTTTATTTATTTACGTGCTGTCTATTTGTACTTATGTGTTTTAATTAATGTGTGTCTTGTCTGTGTTTGTAATGTGTTATTGTTTAGTTTACGAATATCTCCGAATAGAATAGTGTATCAGAATTGATTACTTTAGATAATGATCGTTGACACAAGGTGTTATTGATATCTGTAGAATTGCATATTGAACAGTTACCGGAAATAGACTTTGGTATAGATGCTTATGATTTGTAGTTAAACATACTGTATTAAATATGGTATATTTCGAACTGAAGTTAACTACTTGGATAATTTATATTTTATTTTATTAATATGGAGATTATAATTAGAGTTATCGTTCTTTGAACGTATGTATTGTGTCTTATTGTGTGTTTTATATGTTACAGGGTGTTTATTTGAGATTACTATAATAAACCAATAGAACCTTACTCAGATGTTATTTACGCCCAACTTGATGAGTCTACATATATATTGTTTAATAGCCTGAGTAATCACAAATAAAAACATGTACATAAATTCCACTAACATCTTGTTGCACAGATTGAAAGCAAACTGAAAACAGAAATGAAAACGGCACTTCTAAAATTCACAACAGACGATCTTACAACACACGAACTTTCATCAGGATGGAATTATCTCAACATGAATGTAAGTGTTAACTTTCTACTCTAAAACTGTTAGTACAAATTTATTAAAACAACAGGACCATCAAACATACTTTTTCACTATTATTATCACGGACTCATGGACAATGCAGTTGTTAACCTTGACTTAGTATTCTTTTGGTTTTATTTAGGGTTCTTTATATCTACTGGACTTGAGTTTTAATATTCAAATCTGGGCTTTACAGATCTGGGACTGGACTTTACATCTTCAGCGCTGGAGTTTACATCTGCAGTGCTAAACTATACATCTTCTGCGCTGGATTGGATATCTTTAGTACTGGAATTTACTTTTCCAGGGATGGACTTTACATTTTTAAAAGTGCTAGAATTTACGTCTCTATCGCTTGACTTTACATCTTCAACGCTAGAGTGTTTACATTTTATATCTCAATTAAGCGCAAGAATATATCTCTTTATGAGTATTCAATGAAGATTATCTAGGTTAAAGTTTGAAATACGCAAAGATAAGGGTGAAGGTTTGGTACCATTAAAACGTTTAAACCCGCTGCAATTGTTTGCACCTGTCCTAAGTCAGGAATCTGATGTTCAGTGGTTGTAGTTTGTTGATGTGGTTTATAAGTGTTTCTCAGTTCTCGTTTTTTATATAGATTAGACCGTTGGTTTTCCCGTTTGAATGGTTTTACACTAGTAATTTTTTGGGGCCCTTTATAGCTTGCTGTTCGGTGTGAGCCAAGGCTCCGTGTGGAAGACCGTACTTTGACCAATAACGGTTTACTTTTATAAATTTTGACTTGGATGGAGAGTTGTCTCATTGGCACTCATACCACATCTTCTTATATCTATTATAGCTTGAGTGTTGTGGTATTGATGCTGTCACTGGTAAAGGAACTGGTAATGATTACACTAACTCTGCATGGTATACTGGAAGTGGAGCTGACGAGCTTCCCATATCATGTTGTCCATCAGCGACATCGTCTTCATACTCCAGTACATGTTCATTTACTAAGAATGCCGACCCAACTGGACAACATTCAAAGGTATATTAGTGTAATGTTTAATACTTCTGTTTATTTGTCTCATACACTTATAGAGTAGTACCTTATGGTAAATAGACACATATTTTGTGTATTTTGAAGTCTTTTTAAATGCATTTATACAAATTAATTGAGGTCTACATTGAACAAGGATTCCAGCCCATCTGAATAACATGCACATGTACATTTATGTATGCATGATATGCATTTACCATTTATAAAAAAAAACTGTAGTGTTTCTTTCTTTGGCTAGAAGTCACATCCATTTTATAAGTTCATTTACTCGACCACACTTTTCTATCAAGAATGGTTTAAAGTTTTTGTTGTACAATTTTTGCCAGTTATATTTTGCAAAAGTACCATGTTTGCATGTTCTAGGTTAAAGTTAACAGGAAACATATTGTGATTGCAACTTATATTTGAAAATAACAAAATCACAATGGTCCCTTTTAAATATTTTCAAACATAATGTACTTAATTAGAAAACTTAAAATGTGAAGAATTAAGAATTTATATTTGAAATCCGAACAAGAAATACTAAGTGCATCATATTGGTTAAAACTTTAACGAATACCAGTTACCTTTGCAACACCATTCCAAATATCAAATACTTTTCCAAGACTAGGGGTCTCATTTCACATCCATCAGAATCCGGTGAGTGCAGTGAACCTTTTATAGAATGCTCATTATATATCTTTGGGCAATTTCCTACTTAAATTTTATCAGAGTGGTGCACGTGTAGGGGTAAGTCATAGAAAGATATATATATTTTCAGTGTTTAATCTGGATAGGCATCATAGTTGATAATGTTCCCAAAATCTTCTTACACATTGAAATTATGCTATTCGAGTTTCACTCTTTTTATCAGCATGAAATTTAGGAGTTTACAATGGCAGACAACGAACTTCGCCATTCTCGCGAATAAATGGTTTGCATTTTGCCTGACCCATCATTGTGAATGTTTGTAAAATCTTCATTTGATATAAAAAATGCCACTTTTGTTCTTTTTCTTCAGTAAGAAATTTCGGTGTTTAAATGACACATTTCTGAAAATATTGTATCCATTTTTGCGCTTAGAATACATAAGAAGCCAGTTAATATGCTCTTTATTACATAGTACTATTGACACCTATCTCACGGTGTAGAATGGTAACGGACTTATCGGGTTTTGTATCTATTGTTCAGATTATTTTCAGAGTTTCCCGTTGCAAGAAATACAATTAAAAGTGTAAAGCAAAACGCATCCATCATCTAACTCTTTCTTAACCAATAAAATGCATTTCCAAATTCTAATTGTGTAATACTTTTACCAGTTTACGATCGGAATGTTATTTCGAGGTTCCTATAGCACAAGAAATGTCGGTTTCCACTTTTTGCATATACGCGCCATAATCTTGCATTGAAACAGGCAGTCAACATCTTCCAATGATGCCTCATACATTATAGTTATAACGAAAGTATAAATCACATGTATCGCTTTTAATTCACGATAAATGTATTACATACTATTTAAATACGTTAGAAGAACATACGATTTTTGCTAGGCAATTCTGCTGTGTCGTCTGAAATCTCTATTATAACTGTTCGACTTCAATAGGTACCATGGAGGCAGATATTTACATACCGCTTTTGGTATGACAAATTGAGAGAAGAGAGGCCACTTTAAAAACCCACGTTGATAAAATTTTAGATGAAGATTTGTTTGAAAAAAGTTGGTTTATGGAACAATATGGAAAATAGTTCCATGCATGAGTCAAGAATTATGTTATAAATTTCTACATAAATCTTCGTAAAATTACATAATTGACAAATACGTTATGTGAGTTCTGTTTTATGCTCCTCCTTTGGTTTCCAGGGGCTAATTATTTGTTTGTTATATGAATAAACTGCATTTTCAGGGATTAGGAGCTGCCCGTATGGCACTGTCACATCGTCATTCCTCAGATTTATATTTTAAGCTTAAGGAACATTCCTATAAATGTCATCAAAATCCGGTTTTGCAAATAAAAGAATATGTGGTTTTGTCCAAAACGCATAGATAAGTGTTAAAGCTTTATCAGATATCTCTTGTGTGCAAGTGGGTACAGAATTGGATTAAAATGTTAAAGGTTCATCAACAAATATTTTATAGGGTTGTTATGATGCTGTCAAAGATTTTGCAACGAAGTATTCAGTTGCCTTCATTTGTATTGGAGTCTTTATCTTGTTGACAGAGGTAGGTAAATGTATGAATCCGAGAAGTGAAAAACGGCATTAAAACATTGTCCCGTTGTTGTTCACCAATAAGTTTCATGTTTACCGTTTATTATATTATCGGAACTATAAAATGGGTTTGTAATCGCTGTTTTATTAAAAAATACAATTTGAAAACAAACAAGCAAAATAAAAAAAAAGTACATACTTAGGAATGACGCATGTTTTATTTAAAAAAATCATTTGAAAACAAACAAGCAAAATAAAAGATAAAAATACATATACTTTGGAATGACACATGTTTTATTTAAAAAAAAAACATTTGAAAAAAAAAACAAGCAAAATCAATAAAAATAACACATGTTTTATTTAAAAAAAAAACAGCAAAATAAATAAAAAAAAAACATACTTTGGAATGACACATGTTTGATTTATAAAAAAACACATTTGAAAACAAACAAATTAAAGAAAAAATACACATACTTTGGAATGACACAAAATACAAATTATGAAACTTTAACATCAAATTTTTAATCGATATTTTAGGCTGTAATATTCTGATGTATGTGTATAGTTTAAGCAAAGTAAGGACATCTTCTCTTGTGTTTATAAAGATCGTTAATATGTAATTTAATAACAAATAAAGAGATTTGCAATGGTATGCTAACCTATGAGACAAGTTTCCACCAGAGACCAAAAATCTACATATCTATAGTTCACTGTAACGGCCTTCAACAAGGGAATAAATGTAAGGAACGACGGTAAACCAAATTAGGAAAATTTAAAATAAACAACCAACGGTCTTATTAAAGTCATTGGCATAAAACAACGACAACATTTTAACGACAGAATTTAAATATTGAATAAGGGAGACACTGTTAATTATTCATATAAGAAGATGAATTTTATTTTGAAATAAAATGTCGGTGACACCGTGAATTATTCATAGAAAATGAATTTCATTTTGCAATAAAATGTCGGAGACACCGTTAATAATTCATAGAAAAATAATTGTCAACTTTGTTAAAAAGAAGTGGAAGATGAATTTAATTTTGCAATAAATATCAAGTTTTGACAAAACGAAAAGAACATATCTTTAACGAAGTAGAAAGTATACTCACAACGAAGAGAGATAATATACAAGTTTAGGATTATTTACTATTACATGGATGTTTTTTAATTTTATTTTCCATATTGTTAATATTGTAGCAATCATATATATGTAAACATTTTCTAGTACATAACTTGTCAAAAGTATTCCCTCAAACTAGTCTATTATCAAAAAATTTACAAGTGTTTTCTTGTCAACATATTTGAATATTTCTTTGTTCAATGTTTGCTAGTATTGAATTTTGGATGGCTTGGTAACGATTCTGTATTTGAATTTCAAATCAATAAATTTCAAATCAATAAATAATTTGATTTGACTTGATTGACAGACTGTTGTTCTTTTTTTTTCAGATTGCAGCTGTTATTTTTGCATGCTCGTTGTGTAAAAAGAGTAAGACGGGTTCACTTGTTTAAGCTAAAAAGTTGTGTGTTTTATATTTTAAAAATATTATGTATATTTTTTCCATGATTTTTCTGTATTTGTCATTGTTTGAATACATTAGTTTCATTTCTTATAGAATGATAAAGCTTGTTAATAGAGACTATGCACTGTTCAGATAGAACGCAATCAGAACGAATTTTTCTGTTTCTTAAATATAAAGATGTGTACCGCATAAAAATATAAGATTCGGACTCACAAAAAATCTTGAACATTACTTTTTCCGAGTTTGGTAACATTTGCATATCATTTTCTTATACCGCGATGTAATTGTTGCCGTTTGTAAAGGAAAGATGCAAGGTGGCTTGCATTGATAGGGTTTGATGCATATAGACAAGAAACAATTTCTTTTTATATCATACATGATAACGGTATTTTCATTCACAAAAATATTTCGCTATATTTTACGATGTTTATCGACCAGTTGTTGTCTATTGTTGTTCAATAAAGTTCATTTATAGCACCGAACTTTCTTCTTCTAATGTAAAAAAGGCAATATCAAGTAAAGTGTTTGATATAATTAAAAAACTAGGCAGCCTTCAAATGAAATTGAGAGCAATCATTGGCCATCTACTCCAACTTCACTGATAAACTTTCTAACAGCTGAATATTTATAGTCTGTCACTTTGAAAAAAAACCGGCAAATATATTTTTTTCTATTTACACATAAGGTTTATCGCAGACGTATATTTGAATTGTATGTCTTATATGAAAACATCAAACACAAATTGGGGAAAATTTCAATATCATTTCTTA
Source organism: Mytilus californianus (assembly GCF_021869535.1). Classification (NCBI taxonomy): domain Eukaryota; kingdom Metazoa; phylum Mollusca; class Bivalvia; order Mytilida; family Mytilidae; genus Mytilus; species Mytilus californianus. Next base: position 32,726,185 of record NW_026262701.1, read on the forward strand.
TAAGATAAATTACATTTGTCGCAATTTTCATTTTTTGGAATTCCTTCTGGTTTACTTCTGCCGCGACCCATCAAGACTGTTTTACTAATGTAACCATGTCCCCACTGTAGCAAAGATCGTATGTTAACGCTTTCTGTATAAAATACTTCTACTACAACAGCCATTGTTGCCATGACAACATTTAGACCATTAACATTTCTGGAAATTTTCATGAACGGATTGTCATTTTTATCCATCTGTAGTAGATGCTGACTACAAAAAACGTCTTCTAAAGATCCTTTGCGAGTTAATACAATTGTAACATAATGCTGTTCATAGTGGCAGTAAAAATCAGAGAAATATATTTTACAATTCTCTGTGAAGATAATATTTGCCTTTAAATGAAGTCGGACAGGTCCATAAAATGATATAGGTGGTGGTTTAGACCTTGGACCTAGCAGGGTACTATAAAACAGACCGTTAATAGCACCATTGATAATGGAGCCTTGGTCGCCATTACTGTCTTTGATATAAGGTATCATTTCACCAGATGTAGATTTCAATATGTCCTTATAATACTGTTCACTTTTATTCCTATAGAAAAATTCTATAGGTTTGCATTGTTGGGCACTTGTATTCTTACTATACAGGTATCTTAGTGCTAATATATATAACTGCTTATAGTCATCTATCGATAAATCTGGAATGTAAAGTAAGATTCAATGTGATGCTGTTTAAATATCAAAAATACAAGTTATCCGTTATATAAAAGTAAGGAGATGTGGCATGATTGTCAATTAGACAACTGTCTACCGGAGTTCAATGAAGTGAATATAAGCAATTTTGCAGTCATAAAACAAGTAAACATGTGTTGTTATGTTGGGTAAAGATTTAAAGTACGATTTAAAAGATATGATCCTGAGAAAAAAAATCCCAAACTATTGATAACAGCTGGTAGGATCTAGAAAGAATGATCTTTGCACTAGTACTTGCCTTACACACACAAATGATAATTTCCTCTTTCAAATAGTTATTACAAAAGTAAGTTAGGTAAAGATGGATGAAGATGAATTTATGCTTCCAATTTTTTTATTCTATTTATAGCAATTATTGGTTTTTGACTTATTGATATGAAAATCAAGGGAAGTCCTCCTCTTTTCAATGCATTTTCTCAACCATAATTTGTTTACTTCCTCAAAAGACTTTTTATTTTATTTAAAAGACTTTTTTTATTTAAAATTTTGATACAGCTTATGGTAAAACATCAACAACCTTTCTCAAACATTCAAAGAATTTCAGGAATTTCAGGAAACTTTTACATAAGCTTATTCGTGACCATCTAAAGTCAAATTTAGTCCCCTACCGTTTCTCCGTTTTAACTATTAAATGGACTTATTTTGTGACTGTTTGTTTATTTGTTTTTGTTGCAGTCAATATTTAGATAGTCTGTTTTTAAAATTTGAATAACTTTGTCAAAACTTCAGGGAATTTAATGAAAAATTAGACAGACGCTTCTTCATAATACCAAGATATCATCATGAAAATATATTACTGATATATTGACTTTTTTACAGTCAACAAATATGTAATTTGAAAAAATTGATAGACTGAAATGGAGATATTAAACTACTTACACGTTTTAAAATATACCACGTGACTATGGTGAACTGTTACAGCTATCATGTGCTTATTCGTGCTACAGTTTTGCTGAGACAAACGCAACATCTGAATTTCAGTCCATTTCCCCGACTCCAAATTCAATGGCAATGGAAACGTTAATTTAAAAGAATTTAGTATAAAAACAAAAGTTTTATTCGGTTGCTTTAAGAATATAACATGTGTAAAAACCTCGCTAGACTTGTTGTCTGACTGAGTAATTGTATAGCTAGCTGGTGGACAACGCAGAACTGTAACATTCAGTGGTTCCTGCAAATCAATAAAATAAAACATTTTGATTGATAGCAAACTTCACATTTTGTTTATAAATAAACTTCATATGAAATACAAAAAAAAAATTGACCAGTCTTATGTCGACAGTTAAATATGCACCTGTATTTTCTTCTTAAAATGAGTTTAAAACAATTTTGTGAACCGAGAAAAAAACCATGACCAAAGCCAACAAATGATGACTGAAGTGTCGGTGCCTTAGTACTTCAAATTCTTTTACCAAGATCGACTCAGCTTTGATCAGTGGATAACATGACGGGTGTTGCAAATTAAACAGGATATGTTTACCCCTTTAGAGCATCTGGTATCATTAACGGCTGATCAGTGGACAACATGACGGGTGTCACATGTTTAACAGGATATGTTTACCCCCTCAGGCCACCTGATATCATTAATGGGTGTGTTTTATGCAAAACATGATTGGTTACATATGTTAAGCAGGATATGCCTATTCCTTAAGTTATCATAACAACTGTCTGATCCCATTTTAATATCAATGATTCGGTATCTTTTTTCCTGAGATTTACCAATGCAATGCATTCTTCTATATTACCAGATTTAACCAAAAATCATGTTTATGTTCAATAATCAGGATTGTATTTAATTGAATCTACCTCTGTTTAGAATTTTGTTCAGCTGAAGGAAATCAATTGCTCGCGGTCATCATATTTCAGGTTTGTGTATTATCAACGAAAAGAAAGCACATAAAATTTTTAAAAGATGACACCTACAGAAGTATGCAGTAGAAGCTTCTTGTTTGGCAACAGTGTAAAAAAAACCTGCAATTAAACAAACAAACAAAAAAACTCTACATATAAATAAATCAGGCAAAATGTTGACTTTACTGCAAATAATATGCTGCAGTTAATCTATTTAGAACATATTCAATTCTAATATTTACTATATTACCTTCATTTTGTGTTTCATCGGCAATTCAACTACACTGGTTTCCTTCATATCGAATATCATTGTAACATCAGATATCAAAGTGTCTGCAACTGGAAAATGAAACAAATACCCTATTAATCTTTAGTCAGGTGAAAATGTTGACGGATTTGAGATAAATATACATCAGGATTAAATAATATACACGGAGCTGGGGAAGAAAACGCCAGTAAATAACGTATGTTAAGATTTTGTTAAGATTTCCGTGAGCACAACACGCGTTACCTGATTAACCTTCATCATTTACCCACTAGACCAAAAGGTTTTTATTTTAAAGTCCAAAATATAAATCATTTGATAGCATGAAAATCAAAAGGTCCCGAATATAACAGCCCGAACCTGCCATGGTCAACTTTGCCTGAATGAGTTGCAAGCTTAGTTTAATAACAACTACTAAGTTCATGGCGTGCAAATTTACAGACAAAATCTATCATTTTTAGTAACTTTACGATTCATTACTGTTTCTAAGTCCTTCAATAACGAGAAAAAAAACCAAGAAACTGTTGAAAAAAAATCATTTGGTGTTAAATAACAATTTTAAGCAGAGGAGAAAAAATATTTTCTGTATTCAGTTGTCCTTTAAATCTAAAACTAGTCATGGATATGCATGAAATTATCGCAAAACAATTATCATTGAACGTAAATCGCATATATTTATCAAAATTCACTGGTGGTGATAATCATCGCTAGTTGAATTATTTAGATACAACTTCTATCATGAACATTTTCATGTTATATTTAACTTCGGAGATCGCATGGCTTTTTCATTTGATATCACAGTGTCATCTTTCTATGCCTTAAAACACAAATTCCGATGTAACATATTTTAAAACTGCCAAATACTACAGACTTGAACTACTAACATCAGGTTCGTTTGAACAGCTATATGTCATAGTACGTAAGAGGTTTTGGGTCTGCCTCCTCCAAACATATTGACAATTGGGGCAGCGGGGAACAAGTTAATGAGAAAGCAATAAGAATTTTATTAATCTAATCAAGAACCCATAAAGGGCATCATTTACAACAATATTAAGCACAATATGATTGGAAAAAAGAAAAAAACTAGATCCTAATATAATACTATCATATTATGGACAGGATCAGAGCCTAACACATCATGTGTCTTACATAGCTATAACAATAATTTCATAATAATTAAATATTATTTTATATATTTTGTACCCACCTGGATCTTATTTCTAAACACTTTATAATATAATTGCCTAGGCACATAAGAGTTGGTAAATGCTCATTTGTGAACAGCCAGAAATATTTTTTATCCTTGGGTAATTCTTTAAAATTAGTACAAAAACTGTTTACTTTATCCCATAATAATTTTCTCTGTTCGTTCTATAAAGGACAACTTACTGTGAAATGGGTCTCATCTTCAATAGAATTTGATCCATGTGATAGGCAGTGATGACATAGACGCTGACTTCTCTCTATGTATTTTTTACTATATCTATCTTTCTCAATTTTAAGATCATGTGCACTTATTCTCATTTTACATATAGCTCTTCTTATATTAAAATCTTTAATTGATAAATAAGCCTCCTTTACGAAGTCAGTCTTGAGGTTGAGATAATTTTCTAATTTACTATTACCTTGTGATAAGGTATCAGATCTTTTGACCACCCAAAATGTTTTAAAACTGTTACAAAGTTTACATTTTACAAATTTAATTAATTTATTGAGCTTTGTATTCAAATTTGGTATATCAAGTGATTTAAGGACATATCTCATAGATGAATACCAACAATTAATGTTTCCTGCATCTAAAATTTTATTACAAACATAAGCATCATAAAGTAACCCATCGTCCAATTTGTTAAGCCTGTGTACATATTTTACCATAGATATAATGACAGAAAAATAAAGAGGAAATCTTGCAACCTCTGATAACACTGCCAGATTTGAGGCTTTTTTATTTACACCAAGAATATATTTTAGATACCTGAAATGTGATTTTTCCAAATAATCATTTATGTAAATTAATTCAAATAGATAATCACTTTTTTTCTTGCAAGCAGCAGAGTTAATCTTAAATGTACCCCAAATTTCACTACAATATAATAAAATTGGTTTTATTGTGTGATCATATAAATGGATTGTAGTATCAATACTTGGATTACAAGCTGACATGGATTTTTGTAGTTTAAATTTTGCCTTTAAGGACTTTTTGAAAAGCTCTTCTTTCTCCTGCTGAAAAAGACCACTAGAAGTAAAGACTATCCCTAAATATTTATATCTGTTAACACATTCTATAGCCTCATTATCTAAACAAAGTGATTCCTTCAAAAATTTTCCAGGCTTGTTAAAAATTAAAACTTTTGTTTTGGACAAGTTTACATCTAGACACCAATCAATACAATAAGTGTGCAGTTTATCAAGTCGGTTTTGAAGACCCTGTTTAGTGTTTGATAATATAATAATGTCATCGGCGTACATAAGACAATCAATTCTACGCTCATTGATATAAACAGCATCTGGACTCGACTCAAATCTTGGAGGCATATCGTTAATGAAAAGCTTAAATAAATTTGGGCTTAGAACATCCCCTTGCCTTACCCCAACTATCGAGCTGAATGATGGCGTTAGTACATTACCCACTTTCACTGACATTTGATTTTTTCTGTACATATCTTTTAAAATAGCATAAAATTTTCCAGATATGTTATTTTCCAATAACTTGTATCTAATACCACAGTGTATGACCCTATCAAAAGCCTTTTTAAAGTCCACAAAGCAAGCATAAATTTCCCCCCTTTTTTGTTAGTATATTTATCTAATATGGTTTTTAAAACAAAGATATGGTCAGATGTTCTACTCTTTTTTGAAAAACCAACCTGACATGGATGAATTATATTATTTTTATCAAGATGAATGTCAAGTCTTTTATTAAGAATACTGTTAAATAATTTTCCAATGCATGAATTAATTGCTATGCCTCTGTAATTTTCAGGTTTACTATGACTCCCTGCTTTAAAAATTGGACATAAATAAGACAATGACCATTTGCGAGGGTATGTTCCAGAGCAGAATATCAAGTTAAAAAGTTTCTGCAAAACCGGTGCAAATATACTACCCCCTGATTTCAATATCTCGTTTGGGATACCATCTAGTCCTGCAGCTTTATTATTCTTTAGTTTATTTATAGCATCCAAAATTTCTTTTAGGGTTATTTTGTAATCCAGTCCACAAAAAGTTGGATTTTTTTCTAAATTTTTTACTTTCTTGTTAATTTCCTCTAATCTGTCTTTAAATTTGTCAGAGTTGAGATATAAAGATTGAAAATATGAAAACCAGACGTTAGTTTGAATAGAATGTTCTGGACCATCCGAATTGTCTTCTTTTAATTCTTTGATGAGATTCCAATAACTCTTTGGATTATTATCCCTTAGATTATCCAGACTGTCAAGAATGTTTTGTTTAAATTTCCTTTGTTTATATTTACGTAGCTTATTATACTCCCTATAACATTTATAGTAAGACCCTTTTATAATTGGGTCCCAGGGGAATTTTGATAACAGCTCACCTTTAGAAATAAGGCTTTTACGTTTTTGTACCAGGTCTTTGTCAAACCATTTTTTGTTTTTGTATTTACGTGCAACTTTTTTCTTGGTTTTACGGAATATTAAACATTTACTGGCAGCATTATCTATTATATCAAAACATTCATTAGCTTCCTTTTCAATATAGTCCTCTGGATTAAATTTTGTGTCTAAAAATTTTTTGATACTGTTTCTAATAATTGGCTTGCATAAAGTATCTTGAAGTTTTTGTGTAGAGGTTTCTGACCATATATATTTTCCTGGAAATAAAATAGTATTGGCTTGCTCCTTAGCTTTATGTGAGTAACTAGCTAACAGGCCAAATGTCAGTTTACAGTGACAGTCTGACAGAGTTGATAAAAAATCACCAACATGAAAAAATAAAGTATCTTCAATCAAGTCTTCCGACATGATAACATAGTCAACCACACTACTACCTACTGCTTTTATACAAGTGTATTTACAATATGAATCGCCCCACATTCTCCCATTTAAAATACGTAATAATACAACAAAATGAACAGGTAAAAGTCACTTAAATGGTTCAGAATTTATATATACACATAGTGTACATAGTTCACATGTGCACAATGACTTTGTAGTGTATGATACTCTTTTAAAATCTTTTAAGGAGTAAGCGGAATTTCCCCTGAATTTATTTAACACCAGGGCCATTTTCAAAAAGTGTTTCAATCTTGACTTAAATTCATAATAGCCAAATATAGGTACGTTAACGGTTAAGGTTCCTATATATTGTGGATTATGTCTAAACAGGTCATCAAATTATATACGCTTGAAAAATGCCAGATACCACAATTTTGAGAGATTTTGGCATATCCAAAAAGAAGGACATCGTTAAGCAAAAGCAAAATTATGTTGGAAGTAAAGATGTTTTTTGTCTTTCGGGATATACATGTTGGTTAGTGATGTCCTTGTTTCAAAATTTGACAAAAACATGTAAAATTTGCAATTTTGAATCAAAATACCTTCAACAGCAACATGTAGCACTGAATAACTTTTTGATTTAATAGAAATATGTAAAATTCTGAAACATTTTGTTTAAGAATTTATGTATGTGTAGACATCCATATATTAAATTTCCGGTAGGATTTGAAAACTTTTAATTTTTGACCCGATAGGTGAAAGACATTGGAAATTAACTCTACTGTTTTGAAATACCTTTTAAACCTTTTAATTTCCTTTTTGAATGACTACACAGTTGATAAAACCTTCCATCTTCCGTCTCTCTGATTACAAGGCCGTAGATACAAATATTGCACTTTGTAATCCCGAGAGAAAATTCAAGTGGAGAACAAAATTTCTTCTCGCATGGATTTAGGAAAACCGCTACGCTTGCTCCAGATGCTGTATCAACAATGAAAATGTACAAAACGTCTATGGTTAGATTAGTCGGCCATTTTATCATAAGATCTAATCTTCTAGTACTATAAAGCTGAGCACTGAAGAGAAATGTATTGCTCTGAAAATGAGATGAAAAATTCATTATTTTGGTGTTTTTTTACCCTTAATGCTATGATGTTTGTTCGATGACTCAAACACTTCATTAACATTAAAAATACATCACTTTAAAAGATGATCAAAGTCAAATGTCTGTTCTTTTATTTTTGTGGTCAACCTTTTACGGCAAACATATATTCCCCTCACATTATCATAAGAAAATTCGTATGTTTATCATTTGACCTTAGCTTGACCTGAATCAATTTTCTTTAATTCTGATATCTATATATATATATATCTATAATCTTGTATAGCTTTACGTTTCACCTTATAGATGGTTTCTTCCTATTCAAACATTCAAAGTTTGGCGACTATATTGATCGCAAATTTCCCATTGAACTTGATAAATAGGACAACTTACAGCTACTTCTGCTTCATATCTTGACTCACATTTAGAAATTGACAATGAGGGTCGTATGACTTCAATTTTCCGATTTTAATCTTTCCTTTCCTTTTGGGCAATATTTCATCAGTGTCACGTAAAGAGTGTATAGTTATATAGTATAACTATTTAGTATAGTACAGTCGAGGCATAGTTTAAGGACATCACCATGATTTGATTGACCGTTAGGATATATTTATGATACACATGACACAAGATATATTTGTCTTTCTTTCCCCTGATTGTGACATCACCGAGAGCGATTTCATAGAATTCTAACTTCCCATGAGCAACAAGACGGGTGCCACTAATGCTTACCTTCTAGGAGCACCGGAGCCTCATCCTTGGTTTTGTTTGAAAGGGGTTTCTGTTGCTTTTTGTGTAGTTTTCAGTGTTGTATTTTGTGTTTTCTTTTTGTTGTTTATATCTGTAACAGTCGACTATCAATTTCAGGGGAAACTCTGTTTTCATTTCAACTTTTGACATTCTCTCAAGTTTAAGAGTTAGCGAATGTACATGAACAGATGATTTAGGAATTTGGTGATTTCTAAGGGTCTGTATTTCTTTCCATGGTTGCGGAACTGGGAAATAGGAGGTACTATACATGGCCTTAATCTCTTTTAAATACTTTTTTAAAATAAAAATTTGAATTAAATGAACACAGCAGGTAATGAATTGCATAGAAGCAAGTGTTGAACTCTCAATAAGGAAATAAATATTAATTCATATTGTGAACAAATGTCAAAATTTCAGTTTCCTTATCACATAGGAGAAAGGAGCTGAAGGGGAAACGGGGACTTGAAAGAAGTAGCTGTTCCTTTGCTTTTTGTGTGTTTTTTGCTGTGTATGCACTGATTTTGTGTCGTGGATGGATACCCATATCCTTTGTTTTTTCTATTAGGAAAGGAAGAAATTAAAGATAGCTACCAGGGAGAAAAATGGAGAACTAATTCAATCACGGCAATTCAAAGGGGAACCATATTGTATAGAACCAATTAAGCATATTAAGAGCCTATTCGGGGCATGTATACAAAACACGACAGTACACTAGTTAGTGAATATTAGTGTACGTTTTATAATATGAAGAGAGAGAGAGACAGAGACATTTCAGTCTTTAATTTTCTATGTTGTGTTTTGTGTACTATTGCTTGTCTGTTGGTCTTTTTCTTTTTTAGCCATGGCATTGTCAGTTTATTTTAGACTTATGAGTTTGAATGTCCCTTTGGTATCTTTCGCCTCTCTTTTTCATCAACAAGTGTTGTGCCAACAATTAAAATTTTAGCAAATCAAGTCAGTTCAAATATTTTAATGTCATATAAACAATTTTAATGTCTGTGACAATTTATTGCAACATTTTAGTTATCTCTCTTTGCACAGTAACTTTCTGTCAGTTTTTCTGAGATGCCCCTTTATAGTAGCAAGACAGTCTACATCAACGATTTCATAAATAAGACTTTTGTGAGTGAGACCTTCATCGTCTGGATAGTTGTATATGTCCTTATCATAGTAAAAATAATGAAAGGGTGACTCATATAAAAATAACATGAAAAAAATACATCCTTTCAAGTCAAACAAATTATGAAATATAGTTAATTATTTACCAGGGGCGGACCCAGCCATTTTTAAAAGGGGGGTTCCAACCCAGGATAAAAGGGGGGGGGGGGGGTTTCCAACCATATGTCCCCATTCAAAAGCATTGATCGTCAAAAGAGGGGGAGTTCCAACCCCTGGAACCCCCCCCCCCCCCCCCCCCCCCCCCCTGGATCCGCCACTGTTTACACTGTGTATAAAACATTACAAAGAGGAATCATATTCACTTAAAGAGACTCCTAATGTATCAGTATTGCGATTTATGTAGTTCAATATATAGATAATATTTTTCAACCTTTTTGTTATTCAGTCAAATAATGACAACAACAAATGGCTTATATTGATCTTATAAACCCAATTACGGATGCGCTAGATGTTTTTAAAAACAACCATTGTGGGTTATTTGCAGTGACCCAGCAAAATACTGCAATGCAGAATATTTAGAGCAATAGATAGATACATGAAAACACTGAGTATTTAATCATGATTGATCTCCGTCACCGTGAGAGTAATAAATATATATACAATATTAGGCCAATGTCAAAAAATATCTTCTTCGGGAGCCTAACTTTGCCCCTTTTTCTATCGACTATTACAAAATATGGGTGCAATGAATAATAGTGAACTAGATATTTTCACACACAAATATCAGTGTTACCTTTTTACTGAAAAAAATAGGAACTCTATGAAAAATGAGGAGTTTAGTCCTTCTCCTTCAGTTAAATTATAGACCGTTACGTGAACAATTACAAATAGTACCAAAAAACATATTTACAACAATATTGCATGCAACAAGTGACATTTAAATTGTGAATAGACATGTGTTAGACCTGATAGATCACAGACGGTGGAAGAGTTCCATTTCACGGTCTAAATATATTGTTGTTGGTCTTGTCTGCGTCATCGATAAGCTAAGGGGTCATATGAATCACATTTATGGTAGGAACCAGTCGACATTGGTACACACAGTAAGGACCCTTAGATATATTTTGCAGACGACGTAATTTGTTTCAATCAACTTCAAGGTTTTCTTCCGCATATGAACTCTTTTATACATTTAAATATATATATAGAACGACATACTTACATTTTTGTCCTCCATATTCAGTCAGTCATCAACGTGAACTATAAAAATAATTTATAAAAAATAAAAATATCAATAATTCAAGTGTGTAGAATTAAACTTATGTCATAATCGGTACATCCATGTCTAACTTCCGTATTTAGTATTAATTTCGGAAAATGAAAATTGTCTCGATAGTCTAAGCAGCAATCACTAAGCTGTTGATATAAATCCAATGCATATGGCATATCTCATGCAACTGTGCATCATTTCCAGAAAGTCTAACTAAAAACGGAAGTAAAATAGACGGATGTACTGATTGTGGTCACCTAGTTTTAATTCGGTTTCGTGTTGCTTATAACAATACCTTTTTGTTAAATTTTTGTGGATAGGGTTATAATGTGGAGACGGGTCTAAATCACTCACCTGCTGATACGGCACCTGCTGATTTTGCACCATTAACCTGCCAATTTTGCCCCTATGTAGAACAACTAAAGTTGCTTCCCTTTGTACATTAACCGATTTTAAATTGAAAATTAATGTCATGTTACTTTATTAATCAAGTTAAGATAAATGACAGCTAGAAATTAATTATGTAAAATCGCAGGAAAGTATTATTTAAATGGTTTGTATAATTTTGAATACACTGTTGAACATTTTGCCTTTTTTTATAGTTCACAATAAGAATACATCAACGATTTGTATGGTCGTACTATACAAATCCTTGAATACATATATTAATTTGGAAAACAATAATTTATTAATCTTGCAAAGTTAAAAAAAAATAGTGAAATGAAATTATTTAAACTTATACATGTAGCAGGAAAATAACTTATATGACTGTTAGGTTATTTTTTTCTTAAAATATTATTGTTTGGACACCACTAATAGAAGTTAAGCATACAATTAATATAATTTCACAATGATTTGATGATTAATGCAAAACGATATATTTCAGTAATTTACCAGGGATAAAAAGGGGGAGGTAGTCATTCTGGAATTTGACTACGTTTATGATGATCATGATTATCATGATAAATGTAGGGTATCCTTATACTTTCAATGTAAACATGGTGTAAATGTATTTTATAATTTGTATAAATACATACAATTTTATTACTTATTTTAATCACATATATTTTGATGGAGGTACCTACGGAAGCGTATATCGGTCAAGCGTTATTAGTAATTTCGATGTAAACTTGTGTTATTTTACGATAATTAATGCCTTAAAAGATGAAAATATAGGAATATTATATAACAAATACGTCGTTATTAATTATAGTGTTGCTTTAGTTTTCTTTTGGTGTTACTTTATAATATTAAACAAATTTAATTAAACTGTTGATATTATTATAGTTGACCGATATACGCTTCTGTAGGAACCTTTATATCACTAGTGTTAATTTGCTTCAACTTTGTGTACCAAGATTAACTTTATCAATTACTCATTTTTCAATTATTCAACATATACCCCCATAGCACTAGCAGAAGAAGAATATTTAATTTACACTGATATTAAGAGCAATATTAAATTTATTGATTGTAGTTCGTTTTACGTCCAGTGTCAAATATTTCATGCATGCTAATGGTGATAACAATTTTAATAATGAATAAAACGGAAGGTCTTCAATCGAAATGAATGTCGAGAAATTTGAAATACCACTGGAAAATGAGGGTATACTGGATAGAGAAATTGAAATTTAGCCTTGCAACAGCCCGCCTACAGACCCTTCAAGGAGGATTTCTTTCAAGGATCTTTAACGTGCAGAGAGCCTGGCACTCTATCTCTTTACGAGACAAAGGATGAGAAATCTTTTTTTTACCAGACGTGGCTGCGTATTTATCACCCAACATGACCAAAACTAATGCAACTTTATAAGGGACTTTACTTTCGGTTCAAAGACAAAAGTGATCATATTTTCTGTCCCTGAGTCACCTTTCTTTACTTATAACATCAACTGCTGATATAAATTTCCCTAAAGGCACCATAAAAAGTGTCTCTATTGACCCTTTCTTTACATATAACATCACCGGTTGATATGACCCCGTCCTATAGGCACCATAGAAAGTGGCTCTATTGACCCTTTCTTTACTTAGGACATCAACTGCTGATATGACCCCTTCCGATAGGCACCATAAAGAAAATATCTATCGAAAATTTCTTTACTTATAACATCACCAGCTGATATGACCCCTTCCTAAAGGCATCAAAGAAAGTGTCCCTATTGACCTTTTCTTTACTTATAACATCTCTTGCTGATATGACCCCTTCTTGTAGGCATCAAAGAAAATGTCTCTATGCCCCTTTCTTAACTTAATATACCATCTCTTGCTGATATGATCCTTCTTAAAGGCACCATAAAAAGTGTCTCTATCGCCCCTTTCTTTACTTATAACATCACCTGCTGATATGACCCCTTCCTATAGGAACAATAGGAAGTGTCTCTATTGACCCTTTCTTTACTTAAAACATCACCTGCTGATATGACACCTTGCTATAGGCACCATAGAAAGTGTCTGTTGGGTGATGTTAAAAGTAAAGAGAAGGTCAATAGAGACACTTTCTATTGTGCCTATAGGAAGGGGTCATATCAGCAGGTGATGTTATCAGTAAAGAAAGGGTCAATAGAAACACTTTCTATTGTGCCTATAGGAAGGGGTCATATCAGCAGGTGATGTTATAAGTAAAGAGAGGGTCAATTAAGACACTTTCTATTGTGCCTATAGGAAGGGGTCATATCAGCAGGTGATGTTATAAGTAAAGAGAGGGTCAAACGAGACACTTTCTATGGTGCCTATAGGAAAGGTCATATCAGCAGGTGATGTCCTAAGTAAAGAAAGGGTCAATAGAGACCCTTTCTATGATGCCTATAGGAAGGGGTCATATCAGCAGGTGATGTAATAAATAAAGAAAGGGTCATTTGAACACTTTCTATGGTGCCTATAGGAAGGGGTCATATCAGCAGGTGATGTTTTAAGTAAAGAGAGGGCACATAGAGACACTTTCTATTGTGCCTATAGGAAGGTGTCATATCAGCAGGTGATATTATAAATAAAGAGAGGGTCAATAGAGACACTTTCTATTGTGCCTATAGTAAAGGGTCATATCAGCAGGTGATGTTATAACTAAAGAGAGGGTCAAAAGAGACACTTTCTATGGTTTTGCCTATAGGAAAGGTCATACCAGTAGGTAATGTCCTAAGTAAAGAAAGGGTCAATAGAGACACTTTCTATTGTGCCTATAGGAAGGGGTCATATCAGCAGGTGATGTTATAAGTACAGAGAGGGTCAATAGAGACACTTTCTATTGTGCCTATAAGAAGGGGTCATATCAGCAGGTGATGTTTTAAGTAAAGAAAGGGTCAATAGAGACACTTTCTATTGTGCCTATAGGAAGGTGTCATATCAGCAGGTGATCCCCTAAGTAAAGAAAGTGTCAATAGAGACACTTTCTATTGTGCCTATAAGAAGGGGTCATATCAGCAGGTGATGTTTTAAGTCAAGAAAGGGTCAATAGAGACACTTTCTATTAAGCCTATAGGAAGGCGTCATATCAGCAGGTCATGTTATAAGTCAGGAAAGGGTCAATAGAGACACTTTCTATAATGCCTATAGGAAGGAGTCATATCAGCAGGTAATGTAATAAATAAAGGGTCAATGGAGACACTTTCTATGGTGCCTATAGGAAGGGTTCATATCAGTAGGTGATGTTTTAAGAAAAGAGAGGGCCAAAAGAGACACTTTCTATTGTGCTTATAGGAAGGGGTCATATCAGCAGGTGATGTTATAAGTAAAGAGAGGGTCAATAAAGACACTTTCTATTGTGCCTATAGGAAGGGGTCATATCAGCAGGTGATGTTATAACTAAAGAGAGGGTCAAAAGAGACAGTTTCTATGGTGCCTATAAGAAGGGGTCATATCAGCAGGTGATGTCCTAAGTAAAGAAAGGGTCAATAGAGACACTTTCTACTGTGCCTATAAGAAGGGGTCATATCAGCAGGTCATATGAGTAAAGAAAGGGTCTATAGAGACACTTTCCATGGTGCCTATAGGAATGGGTCATATCAGCAGGTGATGTTTTAAGTAAAGAAAGGGTCAATAGAGACACTTACTATTGTGCCTATAGGAAGGGGTAATATCGGCAGGTGATGTAATAAATAAAGAAAGGGTCAATGAAGACACTTTCTATGGTGCCTATAGGAAGGGGTCATACCAGCAGGTGATGTTAAAAGTAAAGAGAGGGTCAATAGAGACACTTTCTATTGTGCCTATAGGAAGGTGTCATATCAGCAGGTGATGTTATAAGTAAAGAAAGGGTCAATGGAGACAATTTCTATTCTGCCTATAGGAAGGGGTCATATCAGCAGGTGATGTTATAAGTAAAGAGAGGGTCAAAAGAGACACTTTCTATGGTGCCTATAGGAAAGGTCATATCAGCAGGTGATGTCCTAAGTAAAGAAAGGGTCAATAGAGACACTTTCTATGATGCCTATAGGAAGGGGTCATATCAGCAGTTGATGTAATAAATAAAGAAAGGGTCAATGGAGACACTTTCTATGGTGCCCATAGGAAGGGGTCATATCAGCAGGTGATGTTTTAAGTAAAGAGAGGGCCAATAGAGACACTTTCTATTGTGCCTATAGGAAGGTGTCATATCAGTAGGTGATGTTATAAGTAAAGAGAGGGCCAATAGAGACACTTTCTATTGTGCCTATAGGAAGGTGTCATATCAGTAGGTGATGTTATAAGTAAAGAGAGGGTCAATAGAGACACTTTCTATTGTGCCTATAGGAAGGGGTCATATCAGCAGGTGATGTCCTATGTAAAGAAAGGGTCAATACAGACACTTTCTATTGTGCCTATAGGAAGGTGTCCAATCAGCAGGTGATGTTATTAGTAAAGAGAGGATCAATAGAGACATTTTCTATTGTGCCTATAGGAAGGGGTCATATCAGCAGGTGATGTTATAACTAAAGAGAGGGTCAAAAGAGATACTTTCTATTGTGCCTATAAGAAGGGGTCATATCAGCAGGTGATACCCTAAGTAAAGAAAGTGTCAATAGAGACACTTTCTATTGTGCCTATAAGAAGGGGTCATTTCAGCAGGTCATGTTTTAAGTAAAGAAAGGGTCAATAGAGACACTTTCTATTAAGCCTATAGGAAGGTGTCATTTCAGCAGGTCATGTTATAAGTAAAGAGAGGGTCAATAGAGACACTTTCTATGATGCCTATAGGAAGGGGTCATATCAGCAGGTGGTGTAAAAAATAAAGAAAGGGTCAATGGAGACACTTTCTATGGTGCCTATAGGAAGGGTTCATATCAGTAGGTGATGTTTTAAGAAAAGAGAGGGCCAATAGAGACACTTTCTATTGTGCTTATAGGAAGGGGTCATATCAGCAGGTGATGTTATAAGTAAAGAGAGGGTCAACAGAGACACTTTCTATTGTGCCTATAGGAAGGGGTCATATCAGCAGGTGATGTTATAACTAAAGAGAGGGTCAAAAGAGATACTTTCTATGGTGCCTATAAGAACGGGTCATATCAGCAGGTGATGTCCTAAGTAAAGAAAGGGTCAATAGAGACACTTTCTACTGTGCCTATAAGAAAGTTTCATATCAGCATGTGATGTTATAAGTAAAGAGAGGGTCAATAGAGACACTTTCTATTGTGCCTATTGGAAGGGGTCATATCAGCAGGTGATGTTATAACTAAAGAGAGGGTCAAAAGAGACACTTTCTATGGTGCCTATAAGAAGGGGTGATATCAGCAGGTTATGCCCTAAGTAAAGAAAGTGTCAATAGAGACACTTTCTATTGTGCCTATAAGAAGGGGTCATTTCAGCAGGTATGTTTTAAGTAAAGAAAGGGTCAATAGAGACACTTCTATTAAGACTATAGGAAGGTGTAATATCAGCAGGTCATGTTATAAGTAAAGAGAGGGTCAATAGAGACACTTTCTATTGTGCCTATAGGAAGGTGTCATATCAGCAGGTGAAGTTATAAGTAAAAAGAGGGTCAAAAGAGACACTTTTTATGGTGCCTATAAGAAGGGGTCATATTAGCAGGTGATGCCCTAAGTAAAGAAAGTGTCAATAGAGACACTTTCTATTGTACCTATAAGAAGGGGTCACTTCAGCAGGTGATGTTTTAAGTAAAGAAAGGGTCAATAGAGACACTTTCTATTAAGCCTATAGGAAGGTGTCATATCAGCAGATCATGTTATAAGTAAAGAGAGGGTCAATAGAGACACTTTCTATTGTGCCTATAGGAAGGGGACATATCAGCAGGTGATGTTATAACTAAAGAGAGGGTCAAAAGAGACACTTTCTATTGTGCCTTTAAGAAGGGGTCATATCAGCAGGTGATGTCCTAAACAAAAAGAGGGTCAAAAGAGACACTTTCTATGGTGCCTATAGGAAAATTCATATCAGCAGGTGATGTCCTAATTAAAGAAAGGGTCAATAGAGACACTTTCTATGATGCCTATAGGAAGGGGTCATATCAGCAGATGATGTAATAAATAAAGAAAGGTTCAATGGAGACACTTTCTATGGTGCCTATAGGAAGGGTTCATATCAGTAGGTGATGTTTAAAGAAAAGAGAGGGCCAATAGAGACACTTTCTATTTTCCTATAGGAAGGGGTCATATCAGCAGGTGATGTTTAAAGTAAAGAGAGGGTCAATAGAAAGAGTCTCTATTGACTCTCTCTTTGCTTATAACATCACCTGCTGATATGACCACTTCCTATAGGCACTACAGAAATTATCTCTATTGACCCTTTCTTTACTTAAAACATCACCTGCTGATGTGACCCATTCCATGACACAAAAGAAAGTGTCTCTATTGACCCTCTCTTTACTTAAAATATCTCCTGCTGATATGATCCCTTCTTATAGGCACCATAAAAAATGTCTCTATTGACCCTTTCTTTACTTATCACATCACCTGCTGATATGATCCCTTCCAATAGGCACTACAGAAATTATCTCTATTGACCCTTTCTTTACTTAAAACATCACCAGCCGATACGACCCCTTCCTAAAGACACAATAGAAAGTGTCTCTAGTGAGCCTTTCATTACTTATAATGTCAACTGCCGATATTACCCCTTCCTATAGGCATCATAGAAAGTGTCTCTATTGACCCTTTCTTTACTTAAGACATCATATGCTGATATGACTCCTTCTCATAGGCATCAAAGAAAGTGTTTTTATTGCCCCTTTCTTCACTTGGGACATCACCCAAAAGGGTCTATAGAGACACTTCGTCAAGGCACCATAGAAAGTGTCTCTATAAACCCTTTCTTTACTTATAACATCACCTGCTGATATGACCCCTTCCTATAAGCATCATAGAAAGTGTCTCTATTGACCCTTTCTTTACTTATAACATCACCTGCTGATATGACCCCTTCCTATAAGCATCATAGGAAGTGTCTCTATTGATCCTTTCTTTACTTAGGACATCATATGCTGATATGACTCCTTCTCATAGGCATCAAAGAAAGTGTTTCTATTGCCCATTTCTTTACTTGGGACATCACCTGCTGATATGACCCCTTCCTATAGGCACCATAGAAAGTGTCTCTTTTGACCCTCTCTTTAGTTATAACATCACCTGCTGATATGACCCCTTCCTATAGGCACCATAGAAAGTGTCTCTTTTGACCCTCTCTTTAGTTATAACATCACCTGCTGATATTACCACTTCCTATAGGCAGAATAGAAAATGTCTCTATTGACCCTTTCCTTACTATTAACATCACCTGCTGATATGACCCCTTCTTATAGGCATCATAGAAAGCGTCTCTATTGACCCTTTCTTTACTTAGGACATCAACTGCTGATATGACCCCTTCTTATAGGCACTATAGAAAGTGTCTATTGACCATTTCCTTACTTAAAACAACACCTGCTGATATTAACCCTTCCTATAGGCACAATAGAAAGTGTCTCTATTGACCCTTTCTTTACTTAAAACATCACCTGCTGATATTAACCCTTCCCATAGGCACAATAGAAAGTGTCTCTATTGACCATTTCTTTACTTAAAACATCACCTGCTGATATTAACCCTTCCTATAGGCACAATAGAAAGTGTCTCTATTGACCCTTTCTTTACATAAAACATCATCTGCTAATATGACCCCTTCCTAAAGGCACCATAGAAAGTGTCTCCATAGACCCTTTCTTTAATTATAACATCACCTGCTGATATGACCCTTCTTATAGGCACAATAGAAAGTGTCTCTATTGACCCTATCTTTACTTATAACATCACCTGCTGATATGACCCCTTCCTATAAGCCTCATAGAAAGTGTCTCTATTGACCCTTTCTTTACTTATAACATACCTGCTAGTATGACCCCTTCCTATAGACATAACAGAAAGTGTCTCTATTGACCCTTTCTTTACTTATAACATCACCTGCTGATATGACCCCGTCCTATAGACACAATAGAAAGTGTCTCTATTGACCCTTTCTTTACTTATAACATCACCTGCTGATATGACCCCTTCCTATAGGCACCATAGAAAGTGTCTCTATAGACCCTTTCTTTACTTATAGCATCACCTGCTGATATGACCCCTTCCTATACGCATCATACAAAGCGTCTCTATTGACCCTTTCTTCACTTATAACATCACCTGCTGATATGACCCCGTTCTATAGGCATAAAAAGTGTCTCTATTGCCCTTTTCTTTACTGATAACATCACCTGCTTATATGACCCCTTCCTTTAGGCACTATAGGAAGTGTCTCTATTGGCCCTTTCTTTACTTAAAACATCACCTGCTGATATGACCCCTTGTTATTGGCACAATATAAAGTGTCTCTATAGACCCTTTCTTTACTTATAACATCAGCTGCTGAGATGACCCCTTCCTATAGGCACAATATAAAGTGTCTCTATAGACCCTTTCTTTACTTAGAACATCACCTGTTGATATGACCCCTTCTTATAGACACAATAGAAAGTGTCTCTATTGACCCTATCTCTACCTAAACATCACCTGCTGATATGACTCCTTCCTATAGGCACAATAGAAAGTGTCTCTATTGACCCTATCTCTACCTAAACATCACCTGCTGATATGACTCCTTCCTATAGGCACAATAGAAAGTGTCTCTATTGACCATTTCTTTACTTAAAACATCTCTTGCTGATATGACCCCTACTTATAGGCCCAATAGAAAGTGTCATTATTGACCCTCTCTTTACTTATAACATCACCTGCTGATATGACCCCTTCTTATAGGCACAATAGAAAGTGTCTCTATTGACTCTTTCTTTACTTATAACATCACCTGCTGATATGACCCCTTCCTATAAGCATCATAGAAAGTATCTCTATTGACCCTTTCTTTACTTATAACATCACCTGCTGATATGACCCGTTCATATAGTCACTATAAAAAGTGTCTCTATTAACCCTTTCTTTACTTATAACATCACCTGTTGATATGACCCCTTCTTATAGGCACAGTAGAAAGTGTCTCTATTGACCATTTCTTTACTTAAAACATCACCTGCTAAAAGACCCCTTCATTAAAGCACCATAGAAAGTGTTTCTATTGACCCTTTCTTTACTTATAACATCACCTGCTAATATGACCCCTTCCTAAAGGCACCATAGAAAGTGTCTCTATGGACTCTTTCTTTACTTATAACATCACCTGCTGATATGACCCCTTCCTATAGGCATAATAGAAAGTGTCTCTATTGACCCTTTCTTCACTTATAACATCACCTGCTGATATGACCCCGTCCTATAGGCATCAAATAAAGTGTCTCTATTGCCCCTTTCTTTACTGATAACATCACCTGCTGATATGACCCCTTCCTTTAGGCACTATAAAAAGTGTCTCTATTGACCCTTTCTTTACTTATAACATCACCTGCTGATATGACCCTTTCTTATAGGCACAGTAGAAAGTGTCTCTATTGACCATTTCTTTACTTAAAACATCACCTGCTGATATGACCCCTTCCTAAAAGCACCATAGAAAGTGTTTCTATTGACCCTTTCTTTACTTATAACATCACCTGCTGATATGACCCCTTCCATTAGGCACTATAAAAAGTGTCTCTATTGACCCTTTCTTTACTTATAACATCACCTGCTGATATGACCCTTTCTTATAGGCACAGTAGAAAGTGTCTCTATTGACCATTTCTTTACTTAAAACATCACCTGCTGATATGACCCCTTCCTTAAAACACCATAGAAAGTGTTTCTATTGACCCTTTCTTTACTTATAACATCACCTGCTGATATGACCCATTCCTAAAGGTACCATAGAAAGTGTCTCTATAGACTCTTTCTTTACTTATAACATCACCTGCTGATATGACCCTTTCCTATAGGCATAATAGAAAGTGTCTCTATTGACCCTTTCTTTTCTTATAACATCACCTGCTGATATGACCCCGTCCTATAGGCATCAAAGAAAGTGTCTATATTGACCATTTCTTTACTTATAACATAACCTGCTGATATGACCCCTTCTTATAGGCACAATAGAAAGTGTCTCTATTGACCCTCTCTTTACTTAAAACATCACCTGCTGATATGACCCCTTGTTATAGGAATCATGGAAAGTGTCTCTATTGACCCTTTCTTTACTTAAAACATCACCTGCTGATATAATCCCTTCCTATAGGCACGATAAAGAAAATATCTATTGACCCTTTCTTTACTTATAACCTCACCTGCTGATATGACCCCGTCCTATAGGCACAATACAAAGTGTCTCTATTGACCCTTTCTTTACTTATAACATCACCTGCTGATATGAACCCTTCCTTAGGGCACCATAGAAAGTGTCTCTATTGACCCTTTCTTTACTTATAACATCACCTGCTGATATGATTGATTGATTGTTTGTTGCTTAACGTCCAGTGTCTGCTGATATGACCCCTTCCTATAAGCATCATAGAAAGTATCTCTATTGACCCTTTCTTTACTTATAACATCACTTGCTGATATGACCCGTTCATATAGGCATAATAGAAAGTGTCTCTATTGACCCTTTCTTCACTTTTAACATCACCTGCTGATATGACCCCTTCCTTTAGGCACTTTAGGAAGTGTCTCTATTGACCCTTTCTTTACTTATAACATCACCTGCTGATATGACCCCTTCCTTTAGGCACTATAAAAAGTCTCTATTAACCCTTTCTTTACTGATAACATCACCTGCTGATATGACCCCTTCCTTTAGGCACTATAGGAAGTGTCTCTATTGACCCTTTCTTTACTTATAACATCACCTGCTGATATGACCCCTTCCTTTAGGCACAGTAGAAAGTGTCTCTATTGACCCTTTCTTTACTTATAACATCACCTGCTGATATGACCCCTTCCTATAGGCACAATAGAAAGTGTCTCTATTGACCCTTTCTTTACTTATAACATCACCTGCTGATATGACCCCTTCCTATAAGCATCATAGAAAGAGTCGCTATTGACCCTTTCTTCACTTATAACATCACCTGCTGATATGACCCCGTTCTATAGGCATAAAAAAGAGTGTCTCTATTGCCCCTTTCTTTACTGATAACATCACCTGCTGATATGACCCCTTCCTATAAGCATCATAGAAAGTGTCTCTATTGACCCTTTCTTTACTTATAACATCACCTGCTGATATGACCCCTTCCTATAGGCACAATAGAAAGTGTCTCTATTGACCCTTTCTTTACTTATAACATCACCTGCTGATATGACCCCTTCCTATAAGCATCATAGAAAGTGTCTCTATTGACCCTTTCTTTACTTAAAACATCACCTGCTGATATGACCCCTTGTTATAGGCACAATATAAAGTGTCTCTATAGACCCTTTCTTTACTTATAACATTAGCTGCTGAGATGACCCCTTCCTATAGGCAAAATATAAAGTGTCTCTATAGACCCTTTCTTTACTTAGAACATCACCTGCTGATATGACCACTTCCTATAAGCATCATAGAAAGTATCTCTATTGACCCTTTCTTTACTTAAAACACCAACTGCTGATATGACCCCTTCCTATAAGCACAATAGAAAGTGTCTCTATTGGCCCTCTCTTTTCTTAAAACATCACCTACTGATATGAACCCTTCCTATAGGCACCATAGAAAGTGTCTCCATTGACCCTTTATTTATTACATTACCTGCTGATATGACTCCTTCCTATAGGCATTATAGAAAGTGTCTCTATTGACCCTTTCCTGACTTATAACATGACCTGCTGATATGACGCCTTCCTATAGGCTTAATAGAAAGTGTCTCTATTGACCCTTACTTTACTTAAAACATCACCTGCTGATATGACCCCTTCCTATAGGCACAATAGAAAGTGTCTCTATTGACCCTTTCTTTACTTATAACATCACCTGCTGATATGACCCCTTCCTATAAGCATCATAGAAAGTGTCTCTATTGACCCTTTCTTTACTTAAAACATCACCTGCTGATATGACCCCTTGTTATTGGCACAATATAAAGTGTCTCTATAGACCCTTTCTTTACTTATAACATCAGCTGCTGAGATGACCCCTTCCTATAGGCACAATATAAAGTGTCTCTATAGACCCTTTCTTTACTTAGAACATCACCTGTTGATATGACCCCTTCTTATAGACACAATAGAAAGTGTCTCTATTGACCCTATCTCTACCTAAACATCACCTGCTGATATGACTCCTTCCTATAGGCACAATAGAAAGTGTCTCTATTGACCCTTTCTTCACTTATAACATCACCTGCTGATATGACCCCTTCCTTTAGGCACAGTAGAAAGTGTCTCTATTGACCATTTCTTTACTTAAAACATCACCTGCTGATATGACCCCTTCCTTAAAGCACCATAGAAAGTGTTTCTATTGACCCTTTCTTTACTTATAACATCACCTGCTGATATGACCCCTTCCATTAGGCACTATAAAAAGTGTCTCTATTGACCCTTTCTTTACTTATAACATCACCTGCTGATATGACCCCTTCTTATAGGCACAGTAGAAAGTGTCTCTATTGACCATTTCTTTACTTAAAACATCACCTGCTGATATGACCCCTTCCTTAAAGCACGATAGAAAATTTTTCTATTGACCCTTTCTTTACTTATAACATCACCTGCTGATATGACCCATTCCTAAAGGCACCATAGAAAGTGTCTCTATAGACTCTTTCTTTACTTATAACATCACCTGCTGATATGACCCTTTCCTATAGGCATAATAAAAAGTGTCTCTATTGACCCTTTCTTTTCTTATAACATCACCTGCTGATATGACCCCGTCCTATAGGCATCAAAGAAAGTGTCTATATTGACCATTTCTTTACTTATAACATAACCTGCTGATATGACGCCTTCTTATAGGCACAATAGAAAGTGTCTCTATTGACCCTCTCTTTACTTAAAACATCACCTGCTGATATGACCCCTTGTTATAGGAATCATGGAAAGTGTCTCTATTGACCCTTTCTTTACTTAAAACATCACCTGCTTATATAATCCCTTCCTATAGGCACGATAAAGAAAATATCTATTGACCCTTTCTTTACTTATAACCTCACCTGCTGATATGACCCCGTCCTATAGGCACAATACAAAGTGTCTCTATTGACCCTTTCTTTACTTATAACATCACCTGCTGATATGAACCCTTCCTTAGGGCACCATAGAAAGTGTCTCTATAGACCCTTTCTTTACTTATAACATCAGCTGCTAATATGACCCCTTCGTTTAGGCACAATAGAAAGTGTCTCTATTGACCCTTTCTTTACTTATAACATCACCTGCTGGTATGACCCCTTCCTTTAGGCACAGTAGAAAGTGTCTCTATTGACCCTTTCTTTACTTATAACATCACCTGCTGATATGACCCCTTCCTATAGGCACAATAGAAAGTGTCTCTATTGACCCTTTCTTTACTTATAACATCACCTGCTGATATGACCCCTTCCTATAAGCATCATAGAAAGAGTCGCTATTGACCCTTTCTTCACTTATAACATCACCTGCTGATATGACCCCGTTCTATAGGCATAAAAAAGAGTGTCTCTATTGCCCCTTTCTTTACTGATAACATCACCTGCTGATATGACCCCTTCCTATAAGCATCATAGAAAGTGTCTCTATAGACCCTTTCTTTACTTATAACATTAGCTGCTGAGATGACCCCTTCCTATAGGCACAATATAAAGTGTCTCTATAGACCCTTTCTTTACTTAGAACATCACCTGCTGATATGACCCCTTCCTATAAGCATCATAGAAAGTGTCTATATTGCCCTTTTCTTTACTGATAACATCAGCTGCTGATATGACCACTTCCTTTAGGCACTATAGGAAGTGTCTCTATTGACCCTTTCTTTACTTATAACATCACCTGCTAATATGACCCCTTCCTTTAGGCACTATAAAAAGTGTCTCTATTAACCCTTTCTTTACTGATAACATCACCTGCTGATATGACCCCTTCCTTTAGGCACTATAGGAAGTGTCTCTATTGACCCTTTCTTTACTTATAACACCAACTGCTGATATGACCCGTTCATATAGGCATAATAGAAAGTGTCTATATTGCCCTTTTCTTTACTGATAACATCAGCTGCTGATATGACCACTTCCTTTAGGCACTATAGAAAGTGTCTCTATTGACCCTTTCTTTACTTATAACATCACCTGCTAATATGACCCCTTCCTTTAGGCACTATAAAAAGTGTCTCTATTAACCCTTTCTTTACTTATAACATCACCTGCTGATATGACCCTTTCTTATAGGCACAGTAGAAAGTGTCTCTATTGACCATTTCTTTACTTAAAACATCACCTGCTGATATGACCCCTTCCTAAAAGCACCATAGAAAGTGTTTCTATTGACCCTTTCTTTACTTATAACATCACCTGCTGATATGACCCCTTCCATTAGGCACTATAAAAAGTGTCTCTATTGACCCTTTCTTTACTTATAACATCACCTGCTGATATGACCCCTTCTTATAGGCACAGTAGAAAGTGTCTCTATTGACCATTTCTTTACTTTAAACATCACCTGCTGATATGACCCCTTCCTTAAAGCACCATAGAAAGTGTTTCTATTGACCCTTTCTTTACTTATAACATCACCTGCTGATATGACCCATTCCTAAAGGCACCATAGAAAGTGTCTCTATAGACTCTTTCTTTACTTATAACATCACCTGCTGATATGACCCCTTCCTATAGGCATAATAGAAAGTGTCTCTATTGACCCTTTCTTCACTTATAACATCACCTGCTGATATAACCCCTTCCTTTAGGCACTATAAAAAGTGTCTCTATTGACCTTTTCTTTACTTATAACATCACCTGCTGATATGACCCCTTCTTATATGCACAGTAGAAAGTGTCTCTATTGACCCTCTCTTTACTTATATCATCACCTGATGATATGACCCCTTCTTATAGGCACAATAGAAAGTGTCTCTATTAACCCTTTCTTCACTAAAAACATTACCTGCTGATATGACCCCTTCTTATAGGCATCATAGAAAGCGTCTCTATTGACCCTTTCTTTACTTAGGACATCACCTGCTGATATGACCCCTTCTTATAGGCACAATAGAAAGTGTGCCTATTGACCATTTCCTTACTTATAACATCACCTGCTGATATGACCCTTTCCTATAGGCACCATAGAAAGTGTATCTGTTGACCCTTTCTTTATTTATAACATCACCTGCACTTTAACTTCAAATGAGGTATATCCATATCTTTTACAATATCGCAATATAAAGGAATTCTTCCTAATCCATTTAAACAGCTATATGTGTTGCTTTTGATGGGTACTAAGAATAAATTTACAAATGCGTTTTTTTTCTGCAAAACTGTTGTCATACATTTGGTAAAAGGACATCAAACCATTCCTTAATTTAGATTTGAACGCGAGTTAAACATTCTCCACACTTAATTACCATATAACGGTGTAGGTTTAACTGTATGGTCAAGCACGCATTTAGTTTAAATTTTTAACACATAAATAATGTAGACTTTTCATTTCTATGTCATTTGGTGTCTTATGGAGAGTTGTCTCATTGGAAATCATACCACATCTTCTTATTTTTATATCAACTGCACAATCAGGTAGCTTCTCTGATAACAGCAAAATCTAGGGAATTTAAATCAGATCATAATTATACGCAATGGAACCAAGATATTTATGATGATAATGCATGTATACGCGGTGCTTATCATAGCGGTCAGAGATGAGCACCTGTTACAGTTGTCAGCCCATGAAGAGATTACTTCAATGATATCTTTATTGCATTCGTGTCATTTGATATTAACAGTATTAGACATTAGATTGCATTTTATTTACATTTAACTGCTTTATTGAGATATTAATTTCATTGAATCTTCACAGATAATTAACCGTCAGTGAAGTTATCCTATCATGTTATAAGACAATATAACGATTATTCACCAATATGCTCCCCTCTGATAAAATAACTGTATATATTTAATCCATGCAATCTTATAAGAAATAGAAAAAAATCAAAAATAGTTGGGACACCAACTGATAATCTATTTATATTTTGTTCTAAATTGATATCTCAGCCAGTCATGTCAAACGATATTTGAGTTGTTAATTAAAGAATGACAAAAATAAAAATAAAATATATAGATTATATCAAATTCTAGGCTATATGCAGCACTTTTACATTTTTTTAAAACAAAACAAAACATCATCGAATTTTCCAATAACTCACCGTCGTAAACATAAAGGATTCAGTTTTTATATTTCTATGGAAACTTTCGATTTGTGTTAATTTTTTGGTGTAAAAAAAACGCTGAAATAATTTTGACACAATAATAGAATCATAAAAAAAGAATGCGAATATGCGTTTGGGTATTTACATTAAACAAACGGTCAATAGAAAAAAAGAACACTTTTACTGAATGTAAGAACTGCAATTTTAGGATTGTTTACATTTTTACATTTTTTGATAGATGCCATTATCTTATTTTGCAGTCGTAAGATTTAAGACAGTTCTGTATTATGCAATGATTTAAACATGAATTATAGTGTCAAGTTATATTGCTAATGCCTGTTTATCGAAGCAGTCTTATGATTATGATATGTCCTAAGACCATCATCACGGCTGTCATTCGGTATATCGAAAGATGATCGTGAAAGAATACCTAATGGTGGTCAAGCATTGCGATCGGATCGTGAGGATCTGGTATCGGATTGTGAATGTAATTAATAGTAGAATTACTTCAAAATCTGTGAAAAATCGACAGTATTTTCAAAACGCGGAACAAATCCGGAAAAATAAATTGTCTGTCAAAATGATTTAACTTTCTCAATAATACTGTGTAAGAAGATAAATAAAATATGCAGTACTTTATGAGAAAACACAAAAGGTGCAACACAAGTATAGTGGATGTATTGAAACAAAACACGCTGTGTACCTATAATGGTCACATTCCAATATATAATGGTATATTTGAAACTGAATCTTTGGTGTGTCAGATAGTACAGTAAACATATAAGTTTTTACCCCCTGAAACCGTTCATTTTGTTTTTGAAAACATTGAATTTTGTTAATTTTTTTATCAAAATTGATTGTTAAAGATCGGGCAATGCATAATCTTGATCGTGAAAAAAATGGCGTGACCAGACGGACGCACCTGACGTTTTTGCTATTTACCTGTAGCACTATAAAGGACATTTGCGCCTTAGACTTTGATACACCTGAATAAAATTGACAAGACATTTGCGCTTTTTACCCATAATAGTTTACATGTAATCTTTAGAAATTTACCAAAGTCATGAAAAGATGTTCACATATTCTTTGAAAGTTCTTCCGAACAAACGACAAAATCAGAAAAAAAAATATTCGGGTTATCCAGACATATTTGAAAAAAAAATTTAGTACACGTTTCTGGGTAAATGATAGAAAAAAAAGAAAATTTTATGGATGGATCATTTAAATTTTGATCGAAATTCTTTAATAAGCTTTCTTACTAGTGGATTAGAATTAGAAACTGTATTCCTCTTGTGGCTATTTTGTTAATGAATAGTCGAGGAACTGTACCATCATAGTTTTTTTTCAGTTTGTTTCAATTTGTGAAGACCGAAATTTTATTTTTAAACGACTTGCTGTACCTGTTTACTTTTAAAAAGACTAATACTCGTGGTTGTTGTAAGGTATCCATCCTATTGAAGTGTTGTCGTTTTCATCTGACACAAGCATGATGGGGAAATGTTTATGATTTTAGCTGTATATAAATATACGAATGTTTTGTGCCTTTTTTATATATTAAATGATTTTTATACGACCGCAAAAATTAAAAATTTTTTGGTCGTATATTGGTATGACGTTGGCGTCGTCGTCGTCGTCGTCGTCGTCGTCCGAAGACACATTGGTTTTCGCACTCTAACTTTAGTTTAATTGAATAGATCTCCGTGAAATTTTACCATAAGGTTCAATACAACAAAAGGAAGGTGGGGATTGATTTTGGGGGTTATGGTACCAACAGTTAAGGAATTAGGGGCCAAAAAGGGGCCAAAAATAAGCATTTTTGTAACTTCCAGACATAACCTGTGTGTTAGTGTATGGATCTCTCTGACATTGTACCACAAGATTCCATTTCACAAAGGGAATGCTGGGATTGATTTTGGGGGTAATTGCCTCAAAATTTTAGGAATTAGGGGCCAAAAAAGGGGCAAAAACAAGCATTTTTCTAGTTTCATGATAATAACTTGTGTGTAAGTGTATGGATCTCTCTGAAAATGAACTACAAGGTTCCATATCACAAAGGGAAAGCTGGAATTGAGTTTGGGGGTAATTGCCCAAAACTTTTAGGAATAAGGGGCCAAAAAGGGGCCAAAAATAGCATTTTTCTAGTTTCCAGAAAATTACTTGTGTTCAAGTGTATGGATCTCTCTGAAATTGTACTGCAAGGTACCTTACCACAAAGGGAAGTCTGGGATTGAGTTTGGGGGTAATTGCCTCAAAATTTTAGGAATTAGGGGCCAAAAAGGGGAAAAAAACAAGCATTTTTCTAGTTTCAGGACAATAACTTGTGTTCAAGTGTATGGATCTCTCTGAAATTGTACTGCAAGGTACCATACCACAAAGGGAAGGCTGGGATTGAGTTTGGGGGTGATGAATCATAAGGAGTTTCAAAAAATTTGGGGGGTGGGATTTTCTTTTTTCCTTTTTTTTTTCTTTTAAAATTTTCCATTTTAAGTTGCTTATTTCTGATTTATATTTAAAAGCAAATAATAATGATATGGTAGGAGATACACACCAAACAGGATGTGTAAATTATTATAATAATAAGTATTGTGTAATAGCAAGAAATTTTCAATTGCACAGTATTGCACAATAGCAAGAAATCTTCCATTGCACAGTATTGCGCAATAGCAAGAAATCTTCAATTGCACAGTATTGCGCAATAGCAAGAAATATCCAATAGCACAATATTGCGCAATAGCAAGAAATTGACAATTGTACAGTATTGCGCAATAACAAGAAATATTCAATTGCACAGTATTGTGCAAAAGAAGATACTTCGTATAAATTGCTTATTTCTTGACCAATTTCAATGGGGTTTTATTCTTGAATTCTTGGGGTTCTTTAATATGCTGAATCTAACCGTGTATTAAGTTTTTGGATTTTGGGCCCCGTTTTTAAATTAGTCCACATTGAGGTCCAAAGGGTCCAAAATTAAACTTTGTTTGATTTCATCAAAAATTGAATTATTGGGGTTCTCTGATATGCCGAATCTAACCGTGTATTTAGATTCTTAATTTTTTGTTCTGTTTTCAAATTGGTCTACATTAAGGTCCAAAGGGTCCAAAATTAAACTTAGTTTGATTTTAACAAAAATTGAATTCTTAGGGTTCATTGATATGCTGAATCTAAACATGTATTTAGATTTTTGATTATGGGCCCAGTTTTCAAGTTGGTCCAAATCGGGGTCCAAAATTAAACTTTGTTTGATTTCAACAAAAATTAAATATATGGGGTTCTCTGATATGCTGAATCTAACCATGTATTTAGATTTTTGATTTTTGGGCCCCGTTATCAACTTTGTCCACATTGAGGTCAAAAGGGTCCTAAATTAAACTTTGTTTGATTTCATCAAAAATTGAATTCTTGGGGTTCTTTGATATGCTGAATCTAACCATGTATTTAGATTTTGGATATTGGACCATAATAGGTGAATGTCCAATTTAAAATTTTTAAGTTCTTAGACCACATTCATTCTGTGTCAGTAACCTATGCTGTGTCAAATATTTAATCACAATCCAAATTCAGAGCTGTATCAAGCTTGAATGTTGTGTCCATACTTGCCCCAACTGTTCAGGGTTCGACCTCTGCGGTCGTATCAAGCTGCGCCCTGCGGAGCATTTTATT
The DNA here is from genome assembly GCF_021869535.1 of Mytilus californianus. Lineage (NCBI taxonomy): Eukaryota > Metazoa > Mollusca > Bivalvia > Mytilida > Mytilidae > Mytilus > Mytilus californianus. The sequence goes on from NW_026262701.1 coordinate 32,757,569, forward strand.
TTTATATTTTAAGCGCAAATGTCCTATTAAAAAACAGCCAATGTCTTTTTTTTAAAAAGCGCAATATCCTAAAAATTTAAGCGCAAATGTCCTATCAAAAAGCGCAAACGTCCTGCGCCGGACCAGCATTAAAAATTTGTTTACCAATTGATATATTTGCAACTAGTTGAAGCGTGTAATTATTCAAATAAGAAAGAACATTAATGTTTTAATTTTTTTTTTTTCATTTTTTTTCAACACTTTTACTTAAAAGTTATTAGAATAACCAAAAACGTGTCTAAATAAGAAGATATCCAGGATAAAAGGACCTTCAGCAGCGTAAGATTTTCGAAAAGTAAAAATATATATGTATCTGTAATGCTTAATGCATCCGCCCTGGAAATATATGCATATGTACACATTATTTTTTATTGTGTAAGGGTTGTTACCTTCAGTTATATGGTGTGTCGTTCGTGCGCACATCGTATATATGACAATATTGGCTTATTTATTGTTTATTTCGTGGATGCTCTGGCATAAACTGAAAAGGTACCAAGATAACGTTATTTTACTTGATTGTTTGATCAGTGTGTTCACAATAGCTATACGTCATTGTACCCAACTTAGTGGCGAAATTACCAATTCAAATATTCATTGCCATATAAACTTTAAACATTAAGTTTGTGACAAATTACCAATCAACGAACATCGCTTTAGATTCTGCCTGATGCCATGCTTGCACTGTAATTCAGATTAGGCTCTATTCTCAATCTTAATTTGTATAAAATAATCAGATCATATGGCATTGAACGAGTAATAGCCCTATTCACCAACAAAAGAGAACAGGAATGAGTCATGCAAATCCAATATTTGCTATACCAATTAGAAATATAAACCATCATATAATTAAATAATGGTTTGAACGTTTTCGTTCCATCAAATCTTCCACGATCCTTTTCACGAGCTTCAAAAAGCGGTACGCGATCTTTCACGATCATAAAAATCAATGTTTTGTAAATATTTCATTTTTTTGCAGAATGTCTGATTATGCTAACACAAGATAACTTTAGGAACCATTTAAATCATGAAAATGGAATGGCATGTTTCAGAAAAAAAAGTTGGTTAGTAATTTGAATTATGAAAAAAATCTTGTTTGTTTCCATATCTAATATCATTTAAATGTCGAGGAGCAATCTGCCTTTTGTATTTTTGTAAAAACGGTTTACTTTTAAACCTTGAATTTCTCAGATACTAATCATAATGTTGAACCATTTTGACAGACAGTTTTATTTTTTGGTAAATTTGTCCGTATAATTCATTAAATTAGATAAGTAATTGACCTTGCATATTTCTTCTCGATAAGATTTCCTTCCCGATCCTATACCAGAGCTTTCACGATCCAATCGCAATACTTGACCACTGTTACGTATTCTTTTACGATCTTTTTTCTCGATATAACGAATGACAGACATATCTTATGTGGGTGTATCAAACGTGTCGCAACCTAGAATATATCATAGGAATTATCCTAAGTTAAGACACTAATTTAGGTGTCTAAGGATGGTCTTTTTAATATGGTCCTAACTTAAGGATACATTTGATGTTGCTTAATTTGAATATCAGATCCCCCTTTAAGCACTATTATTCGCAACATTGCAACGGAGAGTTCACTGAAAGGTAATGATTTATGCGTTTCCACTGTCAACGTCTATTTGTTCCACCTAAAAAAAAACGTTTTCTTGGATATTTTGAAAGAAACAATGCCATATATAATATGTGTTCCTGTTGGAACAAATATTCTATACTCTTTATTCCGTAAGGTACAAAGACTGTCATAAATGCATTCAGGGGAGTCTGTTGTTCTGAATATGTAAAGTTTGGTTCCATTATTGTGCTCATATTCACTCGTATATTTCAACGTATGTGCTCTTTGACACTTTGAATTAACTCACTCAAAATTATTTCACCATTTCTTATAAAATTATGCAAGTTTCCAGTAATATCATAATTTTACATGATGGTTCTTCTTCTTGTCTGTTTCAACCTTCAGTAGATTGTTATTATTGACAAGTGATTATTGATTGTGTGTGCTCCTCGAATTGTGCTTTAATAGAGCTAACCTCAACTCGACGTCACATTGAGAATGTTATCAAGGGGGATGTAAATCCTGAAAACAGTATAGAAACTGCCGAGCGGAGCTGAAAAATATACGTTTTCCAATCAAACGTGGGTGGTTTGTACATGCGCTAATGATGTTCAAAGTAGAGGTATGGCGACCCTATCCCCTATCCATGACTTTACTTCACAAAGGACACCTTGTATTTATTTTAATTAATATCTGATTAAAACTTAACACGGAAAATTTTTAATTATTTCAATTTCTATGTAATACTTTAGAAATCTGGGATAATAGAGCTTTCTTACATTTTGACGAAAGGTTCGAACGAACGTAAAGGGAGCATGCACTACATTTCCCCGATTACACATAGAATCTTTGTTTTATCCGGTAAAACATCATTCTTGTCTGAATAAAACGTATCTTTAAAAAATTTAAACATATCGCAACTGAAACACGCTTTTAATATCTGAAAATAAAGAAAACTAGTTGCATATAAAAAAAGTAAAATCACAAAAATACTGAACTCCGAGGAAAATTCAAAACGGAAAGTCCCTAATCAAATGGCAAAATCAAAAGCTCAAAAACATCAAACGAATGGACAACAACTGTCATATTCCTGGTACAGGCATTTTCTGATGTAGAAAATGGTGGATTAAACCTGGTTTTATAACTAGCTAAACCTTTCACTTGTAGACATTTTGTTTTACGGGTCGGGTCCGGGTATTTTATTTGTCTTTAATTTTCGGCGTTTGTGTGTCCATTGTCATTCGGTGCTGATCTAGTCCCCGGATTTGTTTATGTGTCTTGATTTACCTTCTAGATCATCAATTTCCCCCTTTCGTATTTTCACCGCTATTAACTACATAAGTAAATATACCAGAGTTGGATTACCCTACCCGCCCTCTTTGGTCGTAACACTTTTAACCACTTGTATCACTCAACTAAGCTTTATTTTTTTAATTTGGTCGCGGAAAAAAACAAATGAAGCGTCAGTTAAAAATGAGGAAAATCACCAGACAAATACAAACCCAGGGCCCATAAAAAATAAGACATATGGGACGAACTATGTATGTACTCCGAACAGATTAGCAACTCTAGCTGCTACAATGTATCAAGACACCTAAATTGCGGTTTGATAAATGTCATGTTCGGAAATACGAATCCACGAAATACGGAGACAGTACGCGGCACCTACAATAACGGTCGATCAGACATAGGGATATTACACTCATTATACATGTAGGGCTACCGATTTTATATCCTGAGCTTATTTTGAAATCTAGAAAAAAACATGCCACTTTAATAATGCAGTTTGGGGGCGCAGGACGGGGTGAATAATAACAAAACTATTTACGAAAAACAAATATAACAAGCATGAACCAACGAAAACCACTGAACTTCAGGCTCCTGACTTGGGACAGGCACATAAATAATGTGTCGGGATTAAACATCTTTGAAGGTGCCAACCCTCCACAAACTTGGTTCAGTGGTGTAAAAGTACAACATAAGAGCAAACTATAGAAAAGCAGTTCAAAAGAATTTAACTCATCCGATCGAAACAAAATAGAAAGCATCTAACACAAACACAGACCGGACGTGGCAAGGTATTAATACATCCCTCACAGCAATAAAAACACAAATAAGACAAATTTAAAAGCACTCGCAGTTACTGACAGCTAGTTCAAAGCCAATAACAAATATTTAAAAAATCGTGTATGTAAGACGCTGTGTGCCTTTCTTGTCCCATGTGTGTCTTTGTCAAATGATTTCCCTTCTCCTGGACTTACACTTGGAGTGTCTACCATTCATTGGTTTAGTCAGGACAATTGTTGAGACAAACTGACTGTACATAACACTACTGTATCGATTTTATTTCAATATTGGATTAAACTGGCGGCAAGGTCTTTAAAAAGATATTGAAGTTTAAGGTCAATTTCAAAATGCGATTATTGAAGTAAAAAATACTTCTATAATAAAGAATATCTTGTAAAAAGAAAAGTGTTTGTTAATGTATCATAATACGGGGCCCAGTAGAATACCACCTTAAGGTCGCGTAAAAAATGCAACAGTTCGTCTCACTTTTAAGCAAATATAAAAAAAAAAATAATGTCGTAGGTTGTTATAAATGAAACGCAGATTCGCTTATTTAATCCCTTAAGTGGCGGGTCTGATTACTCTATATTGGGGCCAGTGATATTGTTTGCCTCAGATTACAGCCGAAATTCGGCCTTTTCCCCTATAGAAAATTCCCAATTACTAAAAAAAATGGCTTAAAATTCCTCCCAAAAAGTTTTACATTTTCCCCAAACAGTGATAGCATTGGTAGTAATGTTTGTAAATATCGTACTCATGTTATTATTTTGATATTAGAAAGCACTTTTGAGATCCGGTTTTCTGATCAGAATCATCATGGTGTTTGTAACACATGTGGTTTTCAATGCATTAAGTACCATCATTGCTTCTGTTTCTTTCCCCTCTCCGAAAAGTACCTTTCAGGTTGAACATGTATGACAACCAAAATATACATGAACACAACAGTGCAAAAAAGACAGCAAAGGTCAGCAAAAAATCGGAGATGTGTTTAGAATAAAATTTCCAAATTTCCCAATTTTCATAAAAAATATGCATTTTCCCCAATAAAAAACGGTAGAGGTAGTTTTGAAAAAAGACAACAATATCACTGGGGGCCACACAATATCCAATATACACAATAAATTCTGTATTTTAAAAAGCAAACCTGCAGAAGCAAATTGTTGTTTTTGCTTCGCCGGGATTCGAACTCATGCTCTTGTGATATCGAGACAACGCCGCCTGCAATATGTCCATCGCTCTAGACAACTCGGCCACCTACACTGAACTAAATAATTCAGCTTTCGGTGGACTATTGTTACCTTCTCGTCAGTAGAATCTAGAGTTGTAACACAGTACATGATATATGGAATTGATTGCAGATTAGCTAAATATCGTAAGATACAGTCACAGAAATAATTAATTTGATGAGTACGTCTAAACACGTGATACACGGCTGAAACACATATTATATTCTTAATTATTCCAATTATCAGCAAAGCTCTGTATTTGCGTATAAATGTTACGTCATAATTCCGTATACACGGAATTTGAAGTCTATCCATACGGAAACAGTTCTGAATATCCGTCTTTTGAACTCTGTAATACATAATCGATATCTGTATATACAAAAAGGTGCGAACATACATAATTGAATAATATACCTCTATACACAAATTGTAATTTTATTGCTGTTCTTCATCTCAAAGTCACAGTGAGGCCTTCAACACGGAGTAAAAAAAAAAATAAAAACTCCCACGTGCACCTCACTGCTCACTAAATAAAACCGTCACGGCCCTTAGCACCGGCTTCAGCGGAATTCTTTGCAAAACTAATTTGGATAGACTTTGTAAGATGTAACACCACATAATCGGGCCTAGACAGAAAAGAACATACTGGAAAGTAGTACATATTTAAAACAAAATAGTTCCTACGCATACAGGTAAAACTGTCGGAGTAATGGGTTGTCGGATAATTTGGTTGTCGGACTAATGGGTTGTCAATCCCTTGCTGCTGTGCATGTGTCATGAGGGGAACCACTATTGGGATAATCTCATATCTGTAGCTAGTTCTGAATGACCTCCCTTTGATGACCTCTGCATTGTTGTGATGTAAAGTCCCTCGCTGCTGTGCACTTGTCACGAGAAGAACTACTACAACATGAGCTAGAAACTATATTTCCTGTGAATAAATTTTATATCATATTCTTTTAAATTTTTTATAAAACCGACCTCTTTACACTTAATGCTTCATACTGTAATAATATCCTACATTGCTCATATTATCACTTTATTACTTTGTGTTTTATGTATTGTGTATTTCACTAAAAAATCTTTTTTTTTATAATAATCATTGTATTATGATGTTTAATGTCTAATGGTTGTCGACCTAATGAGCTGTCGGAATGGGTTGTTGGAATAATGGCGTTTAACCAAAAAGACAAAGGACAGAAAAACAGTCTATTGCTTGGCTAAGATCAATGACACAGATCCGATTACGATCATTTCGACATTGTATACCAAATGATCTATACTCGTTTAATGTCAATTATCAAAAATAAATCGTATGTGCAGAAAAATCACAATTTCATTATTTTTCTGTTAATCATTTATTTCTTAAATCATTTTTTTTCCATATTCTTTATTTTTTACAGAATATTCTTTATATTTTAGCACCACATTTTTCTCCATTCCTTATATTTGAGCACCTCATTTTTCTCTATTCTTTACTTTTTGGGTCATTATTCTCTATTCTGTAAAACCCATTGATGTACATTCTCGGCATCGTAGGATAAAACAGTCCTCAGTTCACTCTAAATCATGTCTTCGGACCGATCACAGAACAAATCCCCCCCCCCTCCCAAGGGTGACATGCCCTTTTTTCCTGACGCCATGTCCCTTTTATCGGACGCCATGCCCTGTTTCTTCTGAAAAATTTGACGCCATTTGCCCTTAAGCGTAATAAGGGTCGAGATCGGATCGCGGTATTGGGTGTTTTTCGCTAATCGAAAGGCGACAAGCATCGTCTAAAGTAAGTTGCATGTTATTTCATGTTATTTCATGAAGACAGTATTTATCTCTTCCGCAATACTAGTACTCTGGAGCGTACGTCAAATCATTCTTAATTTCGGCATAATAAGTCGGTAAGAACGTGGTGAAAGTTGCATGAAGTAAATTTGTTATTCATTTATAGCATTAAAAACGTCATATTCCTTTCCAAATTGCGTGCCTAACATCATTTTTTTTTTGTAAATATCCTCGTCCGCCATTGAAATATTTATCGGAGTCGGGAAACGGACCAGCTATGAACGAAATCCGGATCTTTACGATAATGACTACGGACGCACGAATGGCACAGCTGACGGAAGAATATTGATCCCGAAAGGAAAAATTACGCATTCTACACGCATTAACATACTTTTGTTTAGATCAACTTGATTAATGTATATATTTCCATGTATATGCATTGTTTCAATTTATTTATTAAAGTTGCTCAACTCTGGGACTATTATACTTATATCATTATACAATGTATCAGCTTAACTTTGTTAAATTTATATATCTTTTAATGAGAAACAATGAATATGTGTAACTTACTAGTTTATTTATGTGCCCTATTTGGTATAGTAGACGCGCAAAGTGCCCTTTTGGTAAACAAAATACCATGCCTTTATTCAGTTCTGAGATAAAACACTACTGGGGAATAGAATTATGGTCATTTAGTATTCTTCCGACCGGCAGTAAAACGCTTGCCAAAGTGGGGCGTCCGTTTGGCTGTGCGGGATGTATCAAGTTTGCAGCCACGTCCGATCAGAATGGGGACGTTAAATCCGATGCCTCGTGTAAAGAGATTGCCATGCTCTTTGCGCGTTAAGAAACCTTGCATCAACTCTTTGGTAGGTGGCCTGTTGCAAGGCAAAATTTCTGTCCCTATCCAATATACCCTCATTTTCCAGTGGCAGTCCAAATTTCCCCGACCATCATTCCGGATGGCCTCTATTGCAGGACCTACCTATTCTATTTATTGTTGACTTGTTCTCGTCCTGAATATGTATGAAATATTTGCCACTGGACGTTAAGCAACCAACAATCAATCAATCAGAACAAATTTGATTAATAGGCACACGAGGGTGTGGACAAGGGTTTACAGAAAAGAGAACAATGGATAATTTATTCTGTTTGAAAAATGTAAACGAAAAACTTTAAACCGTGAACGTGATTTGATGAAAATATTGAAATGTTCGGTTTACTGGTAACGTTACGCGAAGTCGTTCACGTAAATTTTGATAAAATTTCAGAACTTTGCACTTTTTACACAGATTACATTCGGATTTTAACTATTTACTATTTTAAAATGGACAATGAAATATAGGAAGCATGGGATGTCTGTATATGTATAATACACTCGTTCTATCAAAGAAATGTATCTTGTTCTAGGTGCCATTTATAAGCAAATGCACCGGTTATCTTGTCTTATATACCATAGATCCTTATATACTTACATTTTTAGGATTATGGTAAGATTTATTTTGCGACTTAATATCATGCTGGGCATTTTTGGAACAAGTTATGAGGATGTGGATGGGGGTTTACAGAATAGAGAATAACGAGTTGCTAAATTATAATGAATAGAGAATAAAGGCTGTATGGTTGACTATGATTGTTTACGTCCAATTCATTTGAAATCGCGTGGATAGTTGTCTCTTTGTCACTCCTTATTAAAAAAGAAAGAATAAAGAATAGAGAAAAATGGCATAGAAAATTAAAGAATACAGAATTGAAGGACTCTCCACCACTCTCATGCAGCCATTGCGTAAACTAACGTATTGAAACCGCATTTTTTTCACGAGGTACGTGTGTGGCACTGTTTCGAGAAATTACAACTAAAGTAGTTGTTAGTTTCTGTGTCTCTTGTAGAGAGTTGTTTCATTGGTATGGTGGCCAGTTAAGGCCATTTCGCGTTTTCGTGATTTCGCTTTTCATATTCTAAAGAGCGAAAACGCGAAGTCAACATGCAAAAACGCTAAAACGCAAAGTCGAAAACACGAAAACGCGAAAACGCAAAAACGTAAAAATCGCTAGGTGAAACCATTCGCGTTTTCGTGTTTTCAAATTTCTGTTTTCGAGTTTTCGACTTTGCGTTTTCGCATTTTCGACTTTGCATTTTCGCATTTTTGACATCGCGTTTACGAAAAACAAATAAGACTGACACGAACGAAAGAAAACCATTGAACTACAGACATCCTGACTTGGGACAGGCACATAGAGTATATGATGGGTTAAACATGTTGGTGAGAGCTCAACCCTCTCCTAACCTGGGACAGTGTTGTAACAGCACAACATAAGAACGATCTAGAAAAATCAGTTGAAAAGAATTAACTCAACAGATCGATACAATGCAGAAAAGCATCAATCAAAAACACAGACCAGACGCGGGAGGGTATTTATCCATCCCTCATCCCTAACAACAAAACGACACTCAGATCTGATAGTACTCACAGTTACTAACATCAAGTTCAAAGCCAATAACAACTAATAAAAAGCTCATGTATCTAAGACTTAAATATCAATTATGTCACATCCAAATTCCAATGGATTTAATGTAAACACGTCATTAACATGGCCTTATGCAATGCCAGAATATAGGTATCGAAAGAATGTAGTACCATGAAAGAACATATGTCGCAGTACGAAAGCCTACGGAAGCCGGTTCTGTCAAGGTGGAGTTTTAATTTTAATTCGTTATAACGACTTAGCAAACTTGTTATAACGACTAAGCTTATCTAACTCGTAATAATAGCTTATCAACTCGTTGTAACGACTTAGCTAACTCGTTTTTAACAACGCCGCTAACTCGTTTAAACAACTAAGATAACTCGTTTAAACGACTTAGCTTACTCGATAAAACAACTTAACTAACTCGTTAAAACGACTTAGCTAACTCGCTATAAAGGCTTGTGTTAATATGTCTTTTGATTGAGTTAAGCCATTTTAATTGATATTTTATAGTGTGTCTTTCTATGTTGTGATGTTACACTATTGTTTCAGTTAAGGGTGCAGGTTTGGTACCATTAAAACGTTTAAACCCGCTGCAATTGTTTGCACCTGTCCTAAGTCAGGAATCTCATGTTCAGTAGTTGTCGTTTGTTGATGGGGTTCATAAGTGTTTCTCGTTTCTCGTTTTTTATGTAGATTAGATTGTTGGTTTTCCCGTTTGAATGGTTTTACACTAGTAATTTCTGGGGCCCTTTATATCTTACTTTTCGATGTGATCCAAGGCTCCGTGTTGAAGACCGTACTTTGACCTATAATGGTTTACTTTTATAAATTGTGACTTGGATGGAGTGTTGTCTCATGGGCACTCATACCACATCTTCTTATATCTATTAGCTACTTTCCTGAACTTAACTATAACCCCTAATGTATTGGTCTTGATTTATTTCGATTGTCTTCTTATTTATAGATTTTTAAATGTCGACTATAATTGCACATTAAGGTGGCTCGGGCCTATTCGAAGTTTCTGTCAGAAGTGCCGTATTTTTTTATTATTTCAATCTTTACAGAGAGTGAATCAAATTGGTCGAAAAAAAATAGGGGGTCCCGGACCATTTAAGATCAAAATATTACTTTTAAACAGGTATGTAAAAGGGACCATTTTTCAATGAAATGATAGGCAAAATAGAGGTGTTGACATATTTTTATCGGAATATCAAAAAAACTGTCTGTGACACTTGGTCCAAAACTGTAATATAAAAAGCTGAAATATAGCTTCAAGGAATAAGCAAAGAATTCTTGTGTACAATTTGGAGTTTCATATGGCGTTCATTATCACTGAACTAGTATATATATTTGTTTAGGGGCCAGCTGAAGGACGCCTCCGGGTGCGGGAATTTCTCACTACATTGAAGACCTGTTGGTGACCTTCTGCTGTTGTCTGTTCTATGGTCGGGTTGTTGTCTCTTTGACACATTCCCCATTTCCATTCTCAATTTTATTAAATAAAAAATATAGGTCACCGATAAGGAAAAAAATATTTAGCCTTAAAACCCAAAAATTTTGGCGGGAAAATGGTGAAATTGGGTGAAATGTCATTTTGAGCCTTTCACAGATACACATAGTGAGAAATAATATGATACCTAATAAACATATCATATCACATAGCAAAAGATAACTTTTTCTTTTAAAAATGGCTGCTATTGCATATTGGTTACCATGGAAACCAGTAGTTGAAGCATGAAATTGTTATTTTTATAAATGATAAAACATGATAAGAGGCCTTAAATAGCACCTGAAATAACCAAATAGGTAAAATTAAAGTAGATTTAAGTGTGTGCTGAAAGCGTATATCAAACCAAATAGACTGACATAAGTTGAAAACTTTTATAAGTGCAGAAAGGTCAAGTGAGATGGCACGTGCGACGAAGTATATATATATATTTAAATTCTAAATTAACATATTTGGTAAAATGGCTTTTAAGTCTAAAAATTTAAGTAAAACAAATCAAAACTAAACTAAACTAAAAATCCTTATATTATTGCTAATCTAACCCTCAAAAGTAAATTAAAACAAGCACCAAAACAGATTTTGTCAGTGAAGGGTTTATACAAGTAATTGCTTACTTTTTTGGTACCGGCTTCCTCCATTGATAAAAACTGGCCGCAACGAAATAGCCCAAAAGTGGCGTTAAAATGCCAACAATCAATCAATTTGCTTAGTTTCTTTTGTTACCTATAATGACATCGGACTCGGATTTTTTTTTAAATGAGTTTAACTGTATGTATTGCTGTGTGTTTGTTTTTTCTACATTGGCTAGAGGTATAGAGGGGAGGGTTGAAATCTCACAAAACATGTTTAACCCCGCCGGCCTTTGTTAGTCTTGTATGATTTTGAATTTTAGTTTATTTGTATGTTTTGAATTTAACATGGCCTCCATTATCACTAAACTAGTACACATTTTTGTTTAAGGGCCATCTGAAGCACGCCTTCGGATGCGGGATTTACTCGTTTTGTTGAAGACCCATTGGTGGACTTCGGTTGTTTTTGCACTTTGGTCGGGTTGTTGTCTCTTTGACACATTCCCCATTTCCATTTTCAATTTTATTGAAAGATGTAAAACTGCAAAAAAAAAAAAAAAATTGAAGATGGTATATATTTTTTTTACTTAAATGTCTTTAATACATCGAAGATTGCAAGCCTTTTCTAATTAATGTAGAACTAAATAAGGGTGTCAAATTAAAAGACATTCACTGACAAATCTAATTTTTTTAATTTGTCTTGATGTATTATTCAAATGGAATAGGTAAATCACAGAAGTCCATTTTTGGTTTTCATTACACGCCGGAAATATTTGTGGATCTATACAAGTGTGTTTTTGTTGAACAATCTACTGAGCTTCAGAGTTATTACCTCTTTTAACACAATTGTCGTGATTACGAAATGTGATAAGTTTTTAAGTTCAATTTCAATTAGCGGAAGTGGAATTTATATTATAAACGCGATTTTTTAAGCAGGTGAATATTCGAAGTGTCATGCACAGAGAGTTTTTTTTAGTTATTTTACCGGTTTTTTTAATCATTATTATCATAGTTTAAAAGAAGATAAATAAAAGAGGCCGAAAGACAAAGCCTTTGAATTTGGATCATAATAACGGGATGAGTACTAGGTAGTGCAGTCAAAGAATTCTAAAATAAATTGACCACAGTTATTTCGTAGAGCAATTCTTTTTTTGGACAATAAATTCAAATAGAAAAAAAATCGCTCCTGCTCTATCTATATGTTCGTTGTATTTTAGCACCCCAGTTTTTTTTTCTATTCTGTATATGTTAGTACCCTATTATTTATTCTCTATTCTTTAAATTTTAGCATCACATTATTCTCTATTTTTACTCTTTTTTTCAGTTTATTTTTAGTCCATTCTGTAGTCTTTTTCCATTATTCTCTCTCAACACCCTACCCAAACCTTCATTCATGTATATGACAGGCATCACGATTAGTCTAGTTATATAAAAAATTTCAGAACGAAATTTACATTTTAGTCTTTTTGTTTTAGTTTACATATTATTCTCTATTTTTATCCTATTATTTTTTATTCCTTTTTTGTGTGTCTGTTCTGTGGTCTTTGTCTTTTATTCTCTATTGTATAAACTCCACCCAAAACTTCATTATGCATATGACACGGCAGGCATCATTGTGTGTATAGTTATATAAAAATATATTTAGAACAAAATTTATATCTTAGTCTTTTTTAGCTTATAGTTTACATAATATTGAAACTACCAAGCCAATGAAAAATACTTACATTTTCTAAATATTAATTCATATAAATCCTGACAAAAACAATTTGAATACGTTTAAAATGAGAAGAAAAGAGATGTATATTAAATCTTTTTGTGAAAAATACATTTGTGGATATATTTGTAATTTCAAAATGGTTGTGGGAGCACACATCTCGTTAAGTTATTCTCTGAAAACTTAAGATACTGTGCGAAGGGAGGCAAATCAAATTTTACCAAAAAGGTGCCGTATCGCCAGCTGATGGTGCAAAATCAGCAGGTGCCGTATCAGCAGGTGAGTGATTTAGACCTTACTGATAATGTGGACGTTTTTTTTTAATCTTTTTTCTTTATGTATATGTTATGGCGTTATATATCCTTCGACTTTGTTATCAATTGTATTTGATCATCCCGTAAAAACATTTAAAAATTGTGATCCCCCCTCTATTAAACATGCTAAAATTTTAACATGCAAAACACGTATCATGTTATTTCACGAAAATATTGAAAATGAAATATTCTCAGTGTATTGAGTCCAAAAACATATTTGAGGGAAAATTGTCTTGAAATAGGGCTATTCCATGAGGCCTCTTCCATGAATATTAGTAGGTAGAGCAAGCCAGTGCTTTGAATAGCTTTTTCTGACTTTTTTTTCTAATTTCCTATATTGGGCTATTAAAGAAAACTTTATCCTACGTAACTCTGTAAAAAATATACATTGAAACAGTAACAACACATTATTTACTTAGAGGGATCTATTATATGTCCCTCTCTTGAACGCTGCTTAAACTTAAGTTTTACGTAAGGCCTTATTGAAACCTCCATTGAGTCGCTAAACTTTTATATGGATAGTTTATGCTTACAGCTTGAACAATTCAATTACTCATTAATTGTCACATTTCATTCATAAATGTTTGATAGTAACCTCAAAATTTTGATTTATAAGCCTAAAAAGTACAAATTTTGAGGGAGTGAGAGGTATAAATGGACCCAAAGCGATCTTGTAAAGAAACAAAAAGATACATTAGTGTTGTTCATCATCTCAGAATCATCTGTTGTATCAATATTCAACTGTTTGTATGCAGATTAGATGAATATTTAATCATTTATTGGAGAATTTATTGCTCTACACTATATTCTTCCATGATGCGGTGTGACTTGTATTTTTGGACAAAATTTTGCACAAATCGCTGTAGATTTCGTTTTATTTTATACTTAATAGGCCACTACACGGTTAGTTCGGCCATATTGAATAGGTGCAGATTTTTTGAAAGAGATGGAAATAGTATGATAGTACGGGAAATCCTATGCATGTTTCCAAGCAACTGCTCTGCTTTAATGATGTTTTTTCCCGTATTTTTCATACTATTTTTACCTCCATTATGAAAATATGCCCCCTATCCAATATGGCCGAACTAACCGTGAAGGGGCCTATTTCTCTCAAACTATTAAGCTGATTATAACAAAACTTGGCAGTAATGCTTGTTAATTTAGTGATCGAAGTGAGTGAAATATAACTACTAAATTATTCGGATTATGAAGCACCTAATATGCATTTTATATGGGACAAAATGACACAAAATGGCAGCTTCAGATCCTACATCACTAAAGTCTTGTGATGTCTTACTTAATTGTATATGAATGGTGTTAAAAATATATTTCGATTTGACTGTTGTAATGTTCTTCTTGACATTTTGTCTCCGTTGAAGTATGTGAACTACTTATTTCTATGTGCAAAAAATATTGATCCCCCCACATTGAATTTATAAAAAAAATTGAACCCCCCTTTTCCACATACAGAAAAAAACTTGATCCCCCCTGCATTTTGCCCAGCCCCCCCTCCCAGATAAAAAATGATAAGTCCCTAAATTGGGTGTACGTCAACACGACAGCAACAAACAAGAGTTGACACACTCAAATATCTTGCCTGCTACAATTTTGGATTTGTTATAATTCTTCTATATGTAAATTCTGTTATTATTAAGATGGAAATGAACTTTTAAACTGAGGCCAAGGTCATATGATGCAGTGAAGTCTTGTTTTAAATTTTTTTAATCGACCATGTTAGCGGCTAAAAATTGTTTATGTATAGGCCCTATCTTTCTTAGGTACAGACATTATCCCAAATTTCAACTGACTGATTGGGAATAAAATTTATTCATGATATTGGTTTATATGAAATATGTCAGACATGGGCCTATATTTACTCCTTACAACATCACAGACTGGATATTGGTGACCTGACCACAGATTCTGAGGAGCAAACCAAATTCTGAAACGTAATCCAACTACTCGACCGTGAAAATTAGGTCAACGCCATATTGCATGTGTCTGACAGATATGGTGTTTTTTTTAACAAATTCATATTTCAAATTTTATTGACCTGTCATACATACTATTGTACAGCTGAATAGACCTAAACGGTATTCAGAACATCTACTGACCATTCGGGCGTGACCATATATCAAGTAGAAATATATCAATTTTCACTACCATTCCAAATACCAAACATTGTTGAATTATCCTGTAAACGGCTACCGAGGAACAAATTTTATCCTGAAAACTAATCTAAGTACTGGAGCATGAAATGAGGTCAAAGCCAAATGTCAATTATACAAAACTTCTCTAAACCAATCAAGATGCATTTCATACCAAAATTCTTGACCCATCATAATTTGCGAGAAAACAGAACTATTTTAAAATCAAATTATCATACCATAATAACATTAGCGGTACCATTTTTACTGCACAAGATGCGTATTTCGATAATAAATGTCTCTTCAGTAATGCTCGAAGCCAAAATATTTGAAATTCAAAAATAAATACAAACCTTAAAGATTTGATAAAAAAAAAAACCCTTAAAGGTCCAAAAGAATAGCTAAAACTTGACAAGTAATCACAGCTCTGCACCAGGGAGATACATTCCTTAATTTTAAAAGATTTTCATAATTCATTTTATAACAGCAAATTTCAATAAAACAGTATTTAACTGATCCGCCTGGTTGTTAAGACATGACAAACATCACAAATATCAATCAAATCACGGCTAAATTTCATTAAGACCCAACGAAACACCACAGGGTAGTTATGTCAACAATACTTGGAAATATTAAGACGACATATTCTCTGTAACAATTTTTATAAACACATCTTCAAAAGTGAACGTTGTCTTCTTGTAAACATTTGTTCTCATAATTTCTAATGGAAATTCCAACACAAATATTTATAACAAACGGGACTTTTCTTTCATATTGTTAATTTTCTTTCCTTGATTGAGATGTTCCGTTAACTATTTTAATGAAGTTTACATTGCTCTGTTGGTTCATCAAATGAGTGTTTGCAGTAATGTCTAGTATTTCAATCCAGTATTTTATTCAAAAGCACTTTTATGCCTATATAGGAATTTGGCTCCAACATGGTCAAATCCGGCCTGCGACCTAGGGGTGGGGGTTAACGGGCGACCCTGTGACATGACGTCTCATGTCAAAAGAACCTGACCTTTAACACGGGTTTATTGTTAAACATTAACCGGACGGGTGGAATTTGCTTTAAAACGACCTGGTGACTGGAGACAATTGTTTAAATGTGACCTTGTGACCTTACGGGTACCCTACTGGAGCCCCATAGGACAATGGCTTACAACAAACACAAACAACCGAAAAAATACATATACATCATTCTATTATATTCAAGTTATATAATATTCAAATATTTTCAAGGACTCCATGTCCTCAGTCAGTCTAATTTGTTAGTATCCCGTATTGTTTCAGAATGAAGAATTGCTTTAACACATGTATAAATAATCAATGTAATATTTAAAGGTATTTTTCTTTTCTTGATTGTTCCTTCTTTATAAATTGCGGGCGGAAAGATCTATGACATCACAACGCATGCACACAATAGATCTCAATGATTTTTTTCTATTTTCATTCCAGTTTCTATTGCTAAACAGCTAGTACGTTTATGAATTAATTATTCAAAGTTCGGGTATAAGAAAGTATAATTCAAGGTTAGGTATGTATAGTCCAAGGCTAATTAGACCTAATTCAACGTAATACCTTTTATTTACTTTGCACAATATGTGAAATAATATGATATGAACATTTTTTCGGACTCCGAACCTACCCATCTTCGCAAGCCATGGGTTACGATCCAGTCCCCTTCTCTCTGGAGAGGAGGGGACTGGAGCTTAACTCTTGGCTAGCGAAGATGAGCCTACCAGTCTTTGCACTATTTTAAATGTCACGTACTTAACGGAGAACAGCAAATATAAATTGTAAAGTCTTTTGTTTGATTTAAAGGTATATATAGCTCCATCAAGGTGGACAGGCCCCTGCCCCCTCTAAATCCACCTCTGTATAAAGTGTTTGAATTTGACAAAAAGCAGGATAAAATACTTTTCAAAATGTTCAAAACCGTCCAAGCCCCACTCTTCAAATGAAATGGCCCTCCAGTTTGCTTGTTTATGAATTTTGCATCTACAGTTGATCCCTTATTGCTGTCAAGAAAATATTTAAACAAAAAGTTTTAAAATATAATTTCAAGGCAAAAAATCCAGTTTAGTCAATTGACAATTTCATTCACACGACTCATTTTATTCCTCTTGCCCCGATGATCACTTTTTTGTTTTGCCTTTTCTACCTACCTTACACAATTTTTAGGATAAATGCTAAAATTAGTAAAACAATCATCATTTAAAGACTATCACTCATAAAAGTAGTCAATTATTCTTATGTTTGAATATCCAGTTTTCATATCAATTTTCTATTCACCTATCTATTACAGTCTGCCAAATAAAAGGCAGCAGAGTTTAAATAGGTAAGATATTGGCTTTGTTATAAAAAAAAAGGCATGACTCCTGTAAAGTTTCAGTTATACTGGAATGAAGTAGATATTGTATGACTGACCATTTCTGTCTATATGTTATTGTTTTGCAAAAAAGAAGACAAAAACACGGAAATTGTTAAAAACATAGTCAATTAGGGGTAATTACTTTTGTAAGGAGTCAGTTGATAGTTTCACTTATACTGGCATTTTTTTATATCTTGTATTGACTTTGCCTATCCTTTTTTACTACCTTAGGGAATTAATTGATGGTTTCAAATATATTGGCATCTTTGTAAATTGTGTAGTGCTAATCATTGGCTTTACTTTGTAAATCAGGTATTACAAATAATTTTTGCTGCAAATGACATTTACAATTCATAAGTTTTTTCGTTTCTCGTTTTTTATATAGATTAGACCGTTGGTTTTCCTGTTTGAATGGTTTTACATTTTTGGGGCCCTTTATAGCTTGCTGTTCTGTGTAAGCCAAAGCTCCGTGTTGAAGGCCGTACTTTAACCTATAATGGTTTACTTTTACAAATTGTGACTTGGATGGAGAGTTGTCTCATTGGCACTCATACCAAATCTTCATATATCTACTTATCTATTATAGTTTTTGGGATAGAGTACAAACAAGATTGCCATTAAATGGCAACAACTTATATTAGGTATCATCCATTTATTTATGAGGGGTTAGGAAAGCAGGTACATCTCAATATGATTTTTCCCCCTGACAGATCTTCTTTATCTGTTGTGATTTTCAAAATTTAAGACATTTACTTTTTTGTACTTTTTTTGACTGACAAAAAAAAAACATAAACTGTATACTAGATACCCTAAGAATCATTCATCCAGATTTGTTGAAATTGGTCTAGTGCTTTCTGAGAAGTAAATAAAATTACAGTGACAGACCCAGAGTGATGGCAATTCCAATAGCAATGGGCCAGGTGAGCTTAAAAGAGGGGGAAAATAGCCTGATTAATTGTTTAGAATTTTATTCTAGTTTTTAATGTGATAACAACATGATTATAACAAAATACAGTGACAAATGACCAATGTTTTTCATGTTTAAGTAATAAGTAATCATAATTAATGATAAACAAGGCTGATTTTTCTGCAACATCATCTTCAAAACTACTATTAATAAGTCAATATTTTCTTTTTTTTTGGCAAATCAATAATCTATGCCATTCATTCAAATTTTTTTCATATTCAGAATCTAAGATACCATGAAAGAACTTTTATTTGTGAATGCTAATATCATGGAATGCTATCAAATCTATGGTTTCTGCATTTTTTATAATTTTTAGGCTTGGTATAATACCAATGTAACTTTCGTATAAAATTGGCGTTTCCTTATCAGAATGTTAGTGAAGCAGAAATTTCATACAAAAATATGAAATAAAAACTTTCAATTAGCTGATTATGTTTGTTCTAATATGATAAGAATTTGTATTTAATTTCCGATATACTGTGGATTCATTATTTTTCGTTGGATACCAATTTTCGTGGATTTCGCGGGTACAGGTGAACCACGAAATTAAATGTTCAACGAATAACAAATGTTCTATAGGCTTGTATGCAGACTTCAGCAAAACCACGAAATTAAATATCCACGAACATGTAAGTTTTCCTTAATCCACGAAAATTGGTACCCATGAAAATAAATGAATCCACAGTAGCGTACAAAAACAAAAAATGTCTGCAATTCTTCAAGTTCAATTAAGCGTGCAGTATCATTTTATAAGTGAGCCATCCAAACATGATAATGAAATGAATTTTATTTACTGCAATGAAGCTGATTGTTTCTTTAAATTAATGGAAATTGTAATGATATCAAGCAAACGCTATGCAAATGAAATGCACAGATCTTTGTTTTGGTCGTACTATAATTAAATGAAATGTATATGATGGTATTTACAGTTTACATTTTTAGCATTATCTATAACAGATATGGATTAAAAATACTGTGACAATGAACTGTATCATCTTATGTGATTTTAGGATTTCATTTTGAATAAGCCATTTGTCAACTCCAAAGATTTGACCTTCAATGGTATAGTATCATTAAAATTTAATTTCTTTCATACCTACGACGATACTTTTTTTCTTCAGACAGGGTGAGAATTTAAATAATTCAAGCATAAAAATCAGTAATAGATTTTAAACTGTTAACCACTTAATTTTATAATTTTATGTTATATACATGCAAAGGTGTTAAAATGTTTTATCAAACCTTTCCACTATAAAAATAAGTAAAACCTTATGAAAAATTATAGAATTTAAATTCAGTTGAAATGTTTATTCAAAGTCAGATAGGGGTGAGCATCCACTATCTTACTTTATTTTGTTGTTTTGAAATGAAACCATAAGTCAGTATATACTATTATAATCTATTACAATGCACTACCTTTCTATCTACTGTACTCCATGTAAATAAAAAATGTCAAATAAAATATACATCAATATAACACTTGTCATAAAAACTCTTTTGTATTTACAATGTTACACATTTACAAATAAGGCCATATTTTACAAACATGATCACATGTACTTTTGCCATTTAAACAAAACACAACATAAAATGTTACATTTTACATGTATAATTCCAAACCTGATTAAAACTAGATTCTCAATTACTCCTGTTTAATGTCCAATATGTAGCATGAAGATTTGACAAAACCTTGTCACAGGCAACTTTCAGAAAATAAAAGATACATAGAAGACATATAACAAAAATCCATACAGGAAAACCACTGAACGTAATATCATAATATCTTTCATTTGCCTGTTACTATTAAAAAAACAAGAGTGCAGAAACCAAATATAAAATAAAAGTAACACCAATCTGTTGACCAGTATTCATGAACATTATCCCATATTTGGATTCATCAAATTTTCATGCAACATATGTCATCAGAAACAAGAGGCAATGTTTTAATCAGATAATGATTAATATAAATCTGAACAATTGCATAAATAAACCAGGTGGGTTTTTTTTAACCGAAAATAAATAAGTGATTTATCATTATGATATAAAGTGTTTTACAACTGTATTTAATGAGTTAAATAATGAAATCACAAACATTTTCCTTATGATTCAATTTTTGAGTTCTAATCTAGGTAAGTGCTAGGAAAATTGCGATCATATTTAACAATATTAATTTTTTTTTAGAATAAAGGTCGAAAACTGCTTATCATGATTCTCAGCATGTTCCATTGTTCATTAAATATTTTGTGTACATAAAATATGTATTGTTTGATAAAATTTATTAAAATATTTGAATTATCGTATTCTTTCTTACCTTTATTGTAAAATTATAAAAGGTTCTGAATCAGAATGTACTGCTGATACGAAATTAACATTTTTCTCCTCTAATGAATATGCTACTATAGTTTTATTGTAAAAAATCGTTTTTAAAAGGTACTAAAATGTAAAATCAACCTAAATAGCAGTTCAATACATTTGAAAGGTTTAAAGAACACTGAACCAAAGATCCAAATCAGAAATTTAGGAACACTAGTGCTCCAATTTCACCAAATATAATGTTTTGACAAGATACTTCTTCAGAAATGGACAAGTATGTCTAAAAATAAAGCACACTTAATAAACATTCTTTTTTCTCTTTCTCCCAAACCAATGGTCAATATTTAAATTAATTTGCAACTTTGAATATAGTCATGTGAAGAATGATTTTATGGGGTATTCTTCACAATAATATTGCATGTTTTCCCCTAACAAAACAACCAAATAACCAGAAAACTAGAAATAAGTTATATTACAATGAAATAATATATAAATAATTCAAAACATCTGATATGAATATTTATAGTACATAGTTATGGGATTATAATGTCCCATTTTTCTACCTCATTTTTTCTTCTTTTGAGACAGACAGGATTTGTGATCATCATCTCTCAAGAATGCTAACTGGTACAAACATTGCATGAAATTTTGCCCATCAAAGCACTGTATATGCTGTTACAATGGCCATACAACATGTAGGACAGTGAAAAAGAACAAATCAGTTCCATCAACCAATATGATTATAGATTGGAATTCTTTTCACTGTGTCAGTTTAATTTTGCTTTGCAATTCTGGAATAACTGTCAAAAACCTCCTAAAAGATTGAAAATTATTTTCTCATGGTTATCAATAATAGATACCATGTGTTAAATTGTCTATTGAAAGGAAGTTCTGACACGCCCCCTTTTTGATAGTTTACAATCAAATGAGATAAAATGAGACAAGCAATAATTAGGCACTATGAACCTGTTCCAGAGATGTCTGGGATGATGCCATGCTGCTGTAATTGTGTCCGTAAAATTTGATTCTCACTTTTCAGTTCTTCACACTGTTGTCGGAGAAGTTCAAGATCTACTTGTAAACGTTCAGATTCTTTTAAATTTTCAGCCATTCTAGCATTTGATGTTCTTAATTCAGTAATATAATCACAAGCTTTTGATAAAATTCCTCCTTTACTCTGAAATAATAAAGACTATAAATAAATTTTATGTCCACTGAATGAATTTCTGAAAAGTGGCAACAATTTGAGGTAGGCACCAAACAACAAAGTTCACCAAATGTTTAATTAGCTCATATGAACCCTATCTCATGACATTTTGAATTTGATTTTTTACAAAATATATTTTTTACCTTTCAGTTGATATCAGATTTAAACAAGAATGGGTCTGTAGTACATGGATGCCCCACTCGCACTATCACTTTCTATGTTCAGTGGACCGTGAAATTGGGGTCAAAACTCTTAATTTGGCATTAAAATTAGAAAGATCATATCATAGGGAACATGTGTACTAAGTTTCAAGTTGATTGGACCAACTTCATCAAGAACTACTTTGACCAAAAACTTTAACCTGAAGCGGGACAGACAGATGGACGAATGAACTGATGCACAGACCAGAAAACATAATGCCCTACTACTATCGTAGGTGGGGCATAAAAATAATTAAACCAACATAACAGGTGCAGTTAAAGGAGCAGGAACTGCTTATTCTTTTGGAGCACCACAGTTCAGCTCATTTTTGTGGGGTACATTTTGCTCAATCATTAATATTCTGTGAAGTGTTGTGTGGACTCTTTACCTTTTTTTCTTATGTTCATTATGTTGTCTGTCAATATTTCTTATGATTTACAATTGCACCCTTTGTTTCTTCTTACATCCTTTTAATATCAGTAAACCAAGCCAAGCAAATAAAGGACCAACAAGTTACTTTCCCAAATGATAATGTCCTTTTTATAATGTTTTACTGTAGATGCATTCAATTAAAGGTTTGAATGTCATTTGTTTGTGCAAGGTTTGCAAATTCTAAAACATGCTCAGGAGCTTGTAGTTGTCGTTAGTTCATGTCTGTCATTTTTTTTTTCGTAAATTAGGCCATTAGTTTTCTAGTTTGAATTGCTTCACATTTTTCATGTCGAAGCCTTTTCTAGCCAACTATTCAGTATAAGTTTTTCCCATTGTTGAAGGCTGTACACTACAGTTGCCTATAATTGCTTAAATCCACTTCATTTGAGCTTTGGTGGATACTTGTCTCATTGGCAATCATACCACATCTCCTTAATTTTATCTTGAAGCAGTTCTTTCTCTCTCCTCAGTCATGTTACTTAACATCATTATGCATACTGCATAATGATAACAGTTGAAAACATAAAACCAGTGCAGTTTTTTTTCTTCAAATGGCATGGTGACAAACAAGTGCATATGGTTGTGTCATTAGGCCAAAAAAAATATTATTTTTGTGTTTTCAATTAACATGACCAGAGAAAAGGTGTTGTAAGGCATCATCTTACATGTTATATTTAGCAGAAGTTTTATTTTGCTTGCTTTTATATAAATCCTGAATGAACTACTACTGCTTCAGAAAGAAAGCAGTCTAAGGAATATTTTTTTGATTTTTTAGAATTTGTTTGTGCAAGGTTTGCAAATTCTAAGACAAAGGAAGTGATGGCTTCATGATGGAATTTAAGGAATGCATTTTTTACATTTAGATTTAAGCACTTATCCTTAGAGTTGTTATACAAATGCATGTTGACCAAAAGTTTACAAGTTGAAAAAAAAAAAAAGAATTTGTCTTTAATTTCATAATTCATTCTGAAATACCACCTGAATAAAGACCCTTGAAAGTCCAAATATTAGGCCTGCTTCTTTTTATATTTTGAGTATTGTGGATAGCATTCTCTATCATTGTGTCCATGTGTGATGCTAAAATGATGCCTTCTTTTACTTTAGGGTTAGGGTTCATTTATAGTTAGGGTTACTGTAGGTTAGGGTATGGTTTTAGGATAATGGCAAGTATTAGGGTTAGGTTTAAATGTAGGTTAAGGGGTTATGGTTAGTATAGTATAGCTCTATATGGGGGGAACCCCTAAGGTAAAAGGAGGTCAAAAGATTGCCTTTATGTTATACATATCAGGCCATTCATTAGAGGCGGTACCCATGACTTTTACCCTCCTATGCTATTGACAAGTACCTCCTAAATGTAGGGATTTTTATATTAAGTATTCATGGAATAAATTAAAAAGTACCACCTACAAACGGGAAAGGTACCAGTCAACATGAAAGATAATGAAACCTCTGACATATGATCTTGGTTTAAAGGATGGTCAGTTACCTAAATTACACATTTTTTTGTTTGGCCTTATATAGATTTTGTAGGAGACAATACGAACAGTGAATTCATTTTAATTAATTGTTTCCCAATTTTTGTGATTTATAATATGTAGAGAAAAGTCATGAAATTACCCAAATTGACTAAATTATAGCTCTGATCATCAGGTTCATAAGATCAAACAATTAAATTATGTATAAACTTTTCTATCTCAAAAACACTTTTAAAACCATAAAAATTTGTAGAAATAAATTAAAATGAATTCATATTAAGTGCAAGATATTTGTAATAATTTTCTGCCTACTTTATTGGTTACCTGTCCTTGTTTTGTATGGTCTGAGGAACAATCTGGTACGACTTTAGATAACTGAACTATCCAGTTATTTATTTTATCTCTCCTTCGTCGTTCAACTGAAATTAAAACATATAGAATAATTCATGAATATAAATTCCTTCAAAAATACACATTCTCACTTGTTAGTCAATATAGGCTTCATGGTCCTTGGAGTAATAACTCATAATGTGAAGATGTTCTCATATTTTCTCATTTGTACTTTTGGTTTGTTTTTTAATATACAGAAAAGCTTATTAGGAAGACATGTAAATTGATGGATGCCAAGCTTTCTAGTGGAGAAGTGCATTTAAAAAATATGAAGCCCGGGCCTGAACATGCCTCACTGTATGAAAGAACTTTATTCAAAGTTTTACAATAATACCTGAATATAGTCAAGGAGGTTAAAATATCTTATAAAAACCTTTCATGATAAGCAATGTCTATATTTAAAATGAATGGCAATATAACAAGAGGATCATTAGAAAAGGGATGGCTGTTTAAAGTCCAGTGACAAATTAATGCATAATCAGGAAGAGAACTTGTTAATGCAATATGAATGTGAATTCTGCTTTCTACTAGACTGACATGCTGAGCAAGATTTTTAACATGCTAGTTCACAAGGTAACGGTCCGAAGGAAGACATGTTACCTTACTGGGACACACTATTTTGACCCTGAGCCGTTCAGTCTTTGCTTCAACTAAAGCTGCTTGCTTAGATGAATAAGTCTTTTATATCAGTAAGTATTAATTTCGTGTTCTTTGTTATTGAAGGTGGCAAAAAAACATGTAAAAAATGCCAACATAAACAAACCTTCATTATGAGTTGCCCTCCTTCGATCATCTCTACCTGACCTTGCACCTTCAACTTTAGGTGTGGTAAATCCTGTGCGAGGTGCAATATTTCTCTGTCCTTGGAGAACTTCTTGAGGTGACATCATCACATAAAATTGACCTATCATTGATATTGTATATAAGATAAAAAGCTTAATACCAGACGATGTCATTTAATTTCTAAGAAATGTTTACAAGTATGCTTTAATTGACAGTAAAGAATAAAAAATAAAAACATATAAAAAACGTTTTTATCCTTTTTTGCTTTGTATGCAGGAAACTGCTATCCTGGCATTTGTTTTTGCTTTTATTTCACATTTTCATTATCATGATTATATTAGTTAACATTGAATATATCTACAACAGCCAATTTACAGTTGACATCATTCTCTATTTATATGTAAATATTGTCTTTGAGGTAAATTCACTTAAGTCCTGGAGGTCAATTTCCAGGATTTGAGGAAAATCTGATGGTTTAAAGCTTGTGCAGAATATATCAGCAAGTATTTCTTAATGCATGCTCATACCAAATTTTACTCCTTTATTCACAAAACATCTACTAATTATAATTCTTTCATACCTCAATGAGATTTTCTACGGATGAGTTCTGGAACTGATAAACAAGTCCCAGTTTCGAAATAATCAAAGTCGAACTTATCATTTCAGCTTTTAAGTCTTAATAAAGTGAACTAAATCATATTAAATAATGGTTTTTAGACCTTTGATGAGGCTAAGGTTTAGAAAATGGTCAGACAAGACTAGTTTTTACGAATCAAGGACTCATCTTTAGTAAGAAACCTGTTCATAGTATATTTTTGTCTTTCTGTTAAATTTGTCATCAATTCTTTTTACCCCTAGGTGCTTCATGCTGCAAGCATCTGGATACGTACTTTTCATTTACTAAATGTATTCCTATGATTGTACTTTTCTTTCTACTACAAATATTTTTTTATGTTTAGTCTTACCTTGCCCAAGAGAACCATCCTGTGCCCATCCTCCTGTAAAGATAAATAACACCATTATAATACTCTCAACATGCTCAACCATAGAAAATTTCACAAACAATTGAATAAAAGATAGATTTATGAATACATACAAAGTTTTAAAACAAATTATCAAGACATGAGAACCATTAATATCCATTGAAATTCTGTAGAAAATGAACTTCTATTTGATGTAGATAAATTAACACCAAGTAAATAACACAATCTCTTTACCTGCAGATGTGACCTGCCCAGCCATGCCTGCTGTTGAGATTACCTCAGGTTGTGAAGCTTCAACACCTGTTCCGCTGACTGCAGGGAAATAGGTAAACTTTGTATCTTGTCCTTCAAGTGTGGGACTTCCTCCATTACTAAATGGACTTTGTATGACTGCCTAAATAAATATGTTAAATATAAAAGCTTAAACCTGAATTCTTAATTTACCATAAAATCTTAATATGATTAACAAACTGTTGACACAGAGATATGTCTTGCCCTGTGTGTGATTTTAGTAGTGTAATGCAAATGTTGAACTTTAAATGGCAAATATGTTAACTATGCAAAAATTTGAATTTGGATGAACCATGCATGAGTGACTAAGGGGCCAGGCCAAATAATCATCTACATGAAAATCAGATTTGCTAATGCTTATACAATAGTTGAACTGCATACCATATTTTGTTAACTTACAATAAAATGCTTCGCTGGGCGCAGCTTGATACGAACGCAGAGGTCGAACCCTGAACAGTTGGGGCAAGTATGGACACAACATTCAAGCTTGATACAGCTCTGAATTTGGATTGTGATTAAATATTTGACACAGCATAGGTTTCTGACACAGAAAGAATGTGGTCTAAGAACTTCAATTTTTTTAATTTACCTATTATGGTCCAATGTCCAAAATCAAAATACATGGTTAGATTCAGCATATCAAAGTACCCCATATATTCAATTTTTGTTGAAATCAAACAAAGTTTAATTTTGGACCCCAACTTGGACAAACTTGAAAACTGGTCCCATAATCAAAAATCTAAACACATGTTTAGATTTAGCATATCAAAGTACCCCAAGAATTCAATTTTTGTTAAAATCAAACTAAGTTTAATTTTGGACCCTTTGGACCTTAATGTAGACCAATTTAAAAAACGGGACCCAAAATTAAAAATCTAAAAACACATTTAGATTTGGCATATCAAAGAACCCCAATAATTCAATTTTTGTTAAAATCAAACTAAGTTTAATTTTGGACCCTTTGGACCTTAATGTAGACCAATTTAAATAAACTGCTTCGCTGAGCGCAGCTGGATACGCCCGCAGAGGTCCAACCCTGAACAGCTGGGGCAAAAATGGACACAATATTCAAGCTTGATACAGGTCTGAATTTGGATTGTAATTAAATATTTGACATATTATAGGTTTCTGAATAAATGTAGTCAAAGAACTTGAAATTGGTTATATGAATTGAATTTATATTCAATTAAAGATTTCTTGCTGTTGTGCAATACACTATGTTGTTGCGCAATACTTAGTAAATTTGTTGTCAGACTATTAACAAATAAAATTTATAAAATTCTAAAGGGAGCTTACATCAATAGATATAAACAATTCACCAAAGTTTCATAAGAATTGCTGAAAGAATTTTTGAGTTATTGTCTGAAAACTGGAAAGTCCCCCCTTTTTTAATGAATAAAACCCCATAACTTGGAAATGTAAAATCTAACACTTATAAAATTCTAAAGGGAGCTTACACCAATAGATATCAACAATTCATCAAAGTTTCATGAGAACTGCTGAAAGCATTTTTGAGTTATTGTCCCAAAACTGGAAAATCCCCCTTTTTTTTATGAATAAAACCCAGTAACTTGAAAACGTAAAATCTAAAATTTATAAAAATCAAAAGGAAGCTCATGTCAATAGATATAAACAATTAACTAAAATTTCTTGCAAGTTGGTGAAAGCATTCTTGAGTAATTGTCCGAAAATTGGAAAATCCCCCTTTTTTTAATGAATAAAACCCCATAACTCGGAAACGTTAAATCTAAAATTTATAAAAAACGAAAGGGAGCTCACGTCAATAGATATTAATAATTCACCAAAGTTTTATGCAAATTGGTTAAAGCGTTTTTGAGTTAATGTCCGACATGTTGACGACGGACGGACAGACGGACGGACGGACAGACGGACAAGGGTATACCATAATACGTCCCGTAAACGGGCGTATAAAAACGGGACCCAAAATTAAAAATCTAAAAACACATTTAGATTTGGCATATCAAAGAACCCCAATAATTCAATTTTTGATGAAATCAAACAAAGTTTAATTTTGGACCCTTTTGACCTCAATATGAACCAATTTGATAGCGGGCCCACAAATAAAAAATCTAAATACATGGTAAGATTCAGCATATCAAAGAACCCCATATATTCAATTTTTGTTGAAATCAAACAAAGTTTAATTTTGGACCCCAAATTGGACCAACTTGAAAACTGGGCCAAAAATCTAAAATCTAAATACATGTTTAGATTCAGCATATCAAAGAACCCCAAGAATTCAATTTTTGTTAAAATCAAACTAAGTTTAATTTTGGACCCTTTGGACCTTAATGTATACCAATTTAAAAAACGGGACCCAAAATTACAAATCTAAATACACGGTTAGATTTGGCATATCAAAGAACCCCAATAATTCAATTTTTGATGAAATCAAACAAAGTTTAATTTTGGACCCTTTTGACCTCAATATGAACCAATTTGATAGCAGGGTCCACAAATAAAAAATCTAAATACATGGTTAGATTCAGCATATCAAAGAACCCCACATATTCAATTTTTGTTGAAATCAAACAAAGTTTAATTTTGGACCCCAATTTGGACCAACTTGAAAACTGGGCCAAAAATCAAAAATCTAAATACATGTTTAGATTCAGCATATCAAAGAACCCCATATATTCAATTTTTGTTAAAATCAAACAAGTTTAATTTTGGACCCTTTGGACCTTAATGTAGACCAATTTGAAAACTGGACCCAAAATTAAAAATCTAAATACACGGTTAGATTCGGCATAACAAATAAATAAATGTGGTCAAAGATTTTACAAATCTAATGTGCCATACTGGTCTTCCTTTATAAATATGCATTTCTTTAAACATAATTTAAAAGCAGTGTAAGGGAAGTAACCAAAACGTTGTATTTGGATTACCTCCCTTACACTGTTTTAAATTATCTCAATTGTTCATTAACCATTACTTTATACATAATTTAAAAGCAGTGTAAGGGAGATAATTTCAATGATGTATTTGATTTATCTCCCTTACACTGCTTTAAATTATGTTTTGTACTAAAGTATTTGTCCATTAATCAGGACAACCTTGTTTTTCCCCCTTTTTTGCCCCTAATTCTTAAACGGTTTGAGCAATAACCCCCCAAAGCAAATCCTAACCATCCCTTTGTGGTATGGAAACTTGTAGTATAATTTCAGAAAGATCCATACACCGTTCCACAGTTATTGTCTGGAAACTAGAAAATGCTTATTTTTGGCCCCTAATTCCTTAACTGTTGGTACCATAACCCCCAAAATCAATCCCCACCTTCCTTTTGTGGTATTGAACCTTATGGTAAAATTTCATAGAGATCCATTCACTTAAACTAAAGTTAGAGTGCGAAAACTAATGTGTCTTCGGACGACGACGCCAACGTCATACCAATATACGACCACAAAAATTCTTTTGCGGTCGTATAAAAATGTGTTCACCTTAAGGTTTATCATAAACTGCTTCGCTGAGCGCAGCTAGATACGCCCGTAGAGGTCCAACACTGAACAGTTGGGGGGAAAATGGACACAATATTCAAGCTTGATTCAGGTCTGAATTTGGATTGTAATTAAATATTTGACATATTATAGGTTTCTGAATAAATGTAGTCAAAGAACTTGAAATTGGTTATATGAATTGAATTTAAATGTACATAATATCATGGCATCACTTCTTATGTAAAATGTGTCTCCATCTTCTGATATATCAGGATTTTGACAAGATACAAGAATTGTATCATGATATTATAATTTGTGAATGTATTTCTATATAAATCTGAAGATATTACTGTATTCCAATCAATGTACATTTCAATCATGTCAATAAGGAAGGAAAATTTGTGAATCAATATTTAACTAAAAATTCATGACAAGTAAAACTTCAGATAGTTACTGAAATAACTAGTCTTTCCCTCCAAAAAATAAAGATAAACTTTGGTTCTCTGAAATGTGGGTAACCACTTTGTTCTAGGTGTGCTGTCCCAATTTTTACCTGTGTTACCTGTGGGAAAGCATTACTTGCAACAACTTGTGCTGTCGTCTCATTGCCATCACCAGCTACCTGTACTACTCTGTAGGTCACTTGACCTGTAAAATACAAATTTTCTTATCATATCCTCCAATTTGTACATGTTGTATGACTTCATCTCTCACAAACATGACATCATTTTGTTTCCTTAAGTATTTACATGGAAGAAGAGGTTCAGCACTGCCTTTTAAGATAAAATCCTGGAGAACATAATTTATTTATATATTGAACTATCATCATGATCATGACTATTGAACAGGATTTACAATAGTAAAATCTTGAGTGGGATATTCAGGATGTTTATGACTGTCCAATTCACTGTCATGTAATTAGTTTGTTTATCATGTTTATAAGTATTGGTTTGTCTCCCAATACATTTGCAAATATTTTTTTCACTTTCATCAAATATAGTTGGATATAAATCATACTCTATAATATATATAGCTAGAACTAAGCAACAAAATAAAGAGCAAAGGAATAGCAATATAAGAATAACAGTATGGCAATACATTAATCATTTAGGAAGACAGAAACTATTTACTTTTTCTAGAGATATTATCACAGTTATTATGGGATTTTAACCTAACTTTTTTTTAAATCCTATTGGGAAAAAATCATTTGTAGGAAATTCAGAAAGTAAAACAAGATGGCTCAACGTGGATAGACATTGTTAATATTTTGTTATTTTTTAAGCAACCCTATTCAGAGTTTTTTATTAAAAATATATAAACTGGTTTTATTTGGAATATTTTCAATACCTAAACATGCTAAATTGAATATTTTTTCAAGAGTTATATCCGCTTTCCAAATGACAGATTCTTTTATAATTTTTGAATTAATCAATATATAACATTGAAGAATTCTGATGTATGTTTAAAGTGTCTCACTTAGAATTAGACTACTTTATGTGATATTATTGACAAACTTTTTAAACTTAAAATCCCTCAACAATCCATGGCTTTACTTAATGTTTTACCTTGCCCTGTATCAGCCCTCAGCTGATATTGTATGTTTGGATCCAGTGCTAGAGCTTGTCCTCCAACTGTTTGTACATTTGCTATTGTTGCATGTTCTTCATGTTCTCCTGTTAAACATATAACATTAACAATTTTCTAATTAAAAAAAAACATTACGTATATTAGTATGATATAATATATATTTAATCATCTAAAGTTAGATGTGGGGATTGTATGTTGGTGGCTAAAGATAACGCACTGTTTTGAGACTTCCTGAACTCATAGATTTTTTTGTGACTTGAAAGTACATGTCCTGATGCAAGATGCCTTCCAAAGTTAAAACTCCGAAATGTATATTCAGAAGTGACCTAAATTAATTGCTGCATCATGTATAATATCCCTGAGTTCACAGGACATAAGAACCAATATTAATATTATTTTTTAAGTATTGTAAAAGGTAATGAGTTATTCTTGGGTAACTTTGAATGTGTACACATGTATATAAACATATTTACCTGGGTCATGGTGTGTTAAAGTGACATCATCTGAGTTGTTGGAATCATTATTCTTTTGTTCACTGCAAACAAATAAAATAAGAACAATGTTGCATTTGCTTGATTGTAGTAGTTGTATGGGAAACACATTTCCATACTCACTTCTTATTCAACCTTTCTGTACATCTCATCAAATGAACATGAGCGAATAACAAAAGATACGGAGAAAAACACACCATAAAAATTATTCCACAAAAGGCACCAAATATTGAATATTTATAGGCCTTACAAATACAGTTACAATTAAAAATCACTAAATTGCATGAAATTACTTGATTGACTGATTGTTGGTTGCCTAACATTTAGTGGCAAATATTTCATGAATGTTCAGGGGGATGAAATTACTTGAAACTAGCTCAAAGCTTTTCATCAGCTGAAATAAAGACATGCAATCTATTATCAGCAATCACAATGTATAATTCCAAGTCATACAGCTTCTTCATAAAAGACTGAAGAAAAAAAAAACAGATCTTGTAGTGTTCACTCTTAGACCCAGACTATGATTTTGATATGGATGGAAAGAGGAATCTTCATAGGAAGCAGTTGAAGGTGGAGTATCATTTATTAAATATTGACTTAATCGTGTTAATTTCTTCTAGAAAGACATTAAAGAGGCATTGGAAAAGTACTTTTTCAACAACTAAATATTAATTAAATAATTTTTACTGAAATAGTGTTCATTCTTCCAAAGCAAAAATACATTCCTTGTATTTTACCAGTACATGTGCAAATACCTTACTGTTAAAGGGGCACTAGCTATGAGATTTATAAAAATTCTAAAGTATGATTTTTTTTTGTTCAATCATTAATGAAAGTGTAATAATGAAATATTAATTCCCTTTAAGCAGCCAGTATGGTTCAATTTTGTCAAATTAAGCTAAGAAAAATTGATAATTATATAATGAATTATTCACTTGCAAGTGAATAATTCAAACCTCATTGAATCTTTATTCATGTGAAATTCAATTTAACCCCTTAGCTAGAGATGGATAAGGCATGCATTGTGCGTGTTGAGTTATTTAAAGGAAAAGAATGTCAACATTGAAAGTGAAACAAAGGTAAATCATTTGATTGACTGATTCGATCCACAAAAATCATTCTTATACAGGTAAAAATGATGATTAACAAAAAATTAACATATATTTTTAATCTTTAATATGAAATTAAACAGACCTAGAAAAATCCAATTGCACGAGTTTCGCTTTCTATTTATATCTATATTTATGTTTATACCGCTTATATGACCATCAAAATTTCCAGATGTCAACTGGATAGTTAATTAGATGGCGTCAAGACTAAATACACACGAAACTAAGCTGCATATTATCATCGAGCCCATGCCCTGTAAATTGTTTATTTTAGACTTTTTATAATTTGGATATATGTTTTACATGGTTATAAATCAAATATGAGAATATGAGTCAAATCAGTGAACATGAATTTGACAGCTAGTGCCCCTTTAAATAATCATTATATAATATGGAATTAAAAAAAAAAATTGCTTCGCTGAGCTCAGCTGGATACGACCGCAGAGGTCAAACCCTGAACAGTTGGGGCAAAAATGGACACAATATTCGCGCTTGATACAGGTCTGAATTTGGATTGTAATTAAATATTTGACACATAATAGGTTTCTGACACAGAATAACTGTAGTCAAAGAACTTAGAATTGGTTTATGATTTGAATTTATATTCAATTTTTGATTTTGTGCACCCACAATTTTTTTTCACCTCACCTTGTCCGGAAACCAAATGCCTTCTGACGACGACATGATACCAATATACGACTGCAAAATTTTTTGCAGTCGTATAAAAATGATCACAGACAATGCTAATGTTAAAGAGTTTTGCAATACATTACACATGTTACAGTATCATGACCTTCTTGCCTTTTTTAAATATACGTATATATATCATATTTGTAGGGGCCTCAGTGGCCGTGTGGTCTAAGTAGTAAAACTACTGTATCACTAGCCTGTCAACACTGAGGTTGTGAGTTCCCAACCCTGGATAAAGGGGGGGGGGGGGGGGGGGGGGTTCCAACTATATATCCCCATTCAAATGCATTGATCATCAAAAAAAAGGGGGGTTCCAATCCCCAGAATAGTTTCAGGTAGTGTAGAATGTAGATTAAAACTAATTATAGGTAAATAATTAAATCTTTTATTTCCATATACAATTGAATAAGTGTGTGTTTAGTGTGTTATGAGGTGTGTAATAAAGTTGAATAAACTGGTCTCAAGCCGTGTATAGATTTAAAGGCTAACCCATTTACATCCTGGTTGATGAGTTGGATGCCATAGGAAAGAATTGGAATAATAACATTTAAAATCAAAGTGATTGTGAGCACTGGAGGGTGAAGTTTGCATTAATTTTGCAGTGGGAACTAGAAATTAAACAATGCATTGTAATTAGCATTGGAAGGCATGAATTGTAAATGGTTTAACTACAATTACAGACAAAGGGAGATAACTCCAATTCTAAATATTACTTTAAGTTTCACAATGACATCATTGATGTTTGAAGAACAATACTAGATTCATGCACCATGCACAATTTATGTAATTTTCTTGACAAGCATGACAAGCATGGTTTATACACATTATCATTATTTCGTACTTAAATATCTGAGTATATAATTCATTAATAAATTTCTTGATATGTTGTAGGATACTCCTATAGGATGATTAGAATGTTGTGCTCAATGCACTGTTTTGTTTATCTCAAAAGTAGAGACAAAGTCTGGAAAATTTGTAACTATCAATGCAATAACATAATGGTTTTGAATTTTTTAGTACCCCTAAAAAGTGTGGGAATCACATTGATATCAATACACAGATCTTACCAAATTTTATGTAATAACTTACACAATCATAAGATACTGATAAAAAATATTTTCATAATTCTTATCAACTGCTTATGGTTTTAATGACCCTTTCTGTAGGCCTAAGTATTATGAAATATTCATGGTGCAATATTATCAAAACAACAAAAATACTGAATAAATCAAAGACATGCCATTTTGTATATATACATGTACATGTACCAACAGGAAA
This sequence comes from Mytilus californianus, assembly GCF_021869535.1. Lineage (NCBI taxonomy): Eukaryota > Metazoa > Mollusca > Bivalvia > Mytilida > Mytilidae > Mytilus > Mytilus californianus. The sequence goes on from NW_026262701.1 coordinate 32,793,014, forward strand.
CAATGTTCATAGCAATAATATCTATTGTTCTGTTGCATTTAACAGAAAATTGGGATTTTGTGGCAAATCATGCTAAGATTTTTACAGAGATTTTCTTACAACATATTACTTACTCCCTTGTTTGAACATGTTATGCTAGCGTGTATTGATTACAAAAGTCCAAAACAACCTTTACAATAAATAAAAATACTCATGTGTGATGAGTTACTAAAAACAAGCACACCCTGGAACATGTAGAAGGTGTGCTTGAATAGGAACATATGT